>NW_026555234.1:10002500-11252500 GCF_021234165.1 Pteronotus mesoamericanus | reverse complement strand
TTTGATACCCAGGCTATAGATTTACAGCCCCCATTCTCAGCTATCGCCACAGACTCTCTGCTAACAAGGGAGAGACTGAGCCATAATGTTTGCTAGATCATGTCTAAGATAAACTTCTACAATTTAATTACCATCCAACCTTTACAATTACCATTAAGATATCCATCCCGTCTACAAATATCAGAGCGCGGGCTTTGATTTAGAAGTCTGGGGTCAATTTCTGATTCTGCTGTTCACTGGAGAGCCCATGGCTCCATCACATATGATCTCTGAGCCTCCATCTACAATATAAAGACAACAATACATGTTCCCTCTGGTTGCCTGAGGCAGACACAAAATATTACATGTGAATTGCCTCACACAGGGCCATACACACATCAATAAACTGAAGCCATTGCTGCTGTTAACCTTCAAGATCCCAAGGCTCTTTAACCCAAGACTTCCACATGTCTTTCCTAAGGAAATAAGTCAAAATAATGGGAAACAGAGAAAAATGTTTACTACAGCATTATTTATAAGGAAGAAAAATTTAAATTTATTAACATATCCAGCAGTAGAAAGTATGGTTAAATAAATTACAATATACTTGTATGACAGAGCAGTGTGTCAAACTCCAAATTGCAACCATTAGTAGGTGGTAAAATAAATGTAGATGTTCATGACAAGGATCCTTAAAAAATTAATAGAAGAAAAATGGAAATAGAGTCATAACTTTAGTTTCTGGTGTATAATTTTGTGTGCGCCTGTGTGTGTGTGTGTGTGTGTGTGTGTGTGTGTGTGTGTCTATATAGGCTGCTATTTAAAATGAAATTCTTAGTGTGGTTTTGGGTCCAAAATGTTCAAATGTTCAGAAGCCATTGCAAGAGTATTTTATTAGATTAAACCATATGACATTACTATTCTTGACAAATAAGGTCTAAAAGTTAGTAATTTCATATGGTTCAACCTAATATGTGGTTATTAAATGATATCACAATAAATTTTCAGTGATATGGGGAAATGTTTATAATTCTAAGTGAAATATACAAAATTATATGTATTCCATATGACCATTACTATCAATATATGCTAAGCTATGCATACAAAATGGAAATGTTCAGTGTGAATAGGTGATAGATTATTTGTTACTGCAATTTTCTTTAGTACAGTTTTCTGTATTTTTTACATAAATCAAGAATTCTGTGTATATATTTATTATAATTTGTATTTATGATGTTGTTTAAAAACTCATTAATTTTAATGGCCTCCACTGAAATCAAACCAAAGAACTCTCTTCTAATTTCATTTACTGTGACTGTAATCACTTATCAAGACACTAAATTGCCTAAATAGGCAATATTGTTTATCAGTCAAGGTAAGTACATTATATCTTCTACACGATAAAATCAAGCTACAAATCTTGAAAAATATATTTATTATTATTTTTTAGACATGTTGACCCCTTTTATTAGTTCCAAACAAATGCAACTTCTAATAGTATCCCAAACTGTGTCTTTCAAATATTTAATAGTAGCTCAATCACTGTGGAAGGAAGTTCAACCCCAAACAAGGGAGGTCACGCCACAGAAAATTAATAACCTTTAAAAAGTTTGCAAAACTATGTAAGTGAGCATAAAATAAGAAATATACAAAATATGTGTATAACTCCCTACTGAATGCGCCACCGCCTAGCCAAGTTACCGTTTTAACCTTTGGCAAGTCACTTAAAGCTTTCTCATCTGTAAATGAAACTATTTGTGGCAAATGCCCCAAATGCGTGGTTCTAAGTGATAGCGCTCTTGAGCAGGTGGGAGGCAGGGAGACTAAGGGCCCTCGCATGGTAACCAGCACTGAGGCACTAAGCAAATGTCCGTAGATCAATAAAGCTTGCACTGAATAAGACTGGTTATTATAAAGCAAGTCTCTATGCCCTTTCCTTTCTTTTGCTTGGTCAGAAGAAAATGGAAACCAGAATTCAGTATCCACCCCGCTTAACATTTTTAACCATTAGGGAAGCACCAGGTGTTGAAAAGACCCCCGTCCCCCATTGCTGGTCTCGGCATCTTTGCTGGAGATCAATGGCCCTAGATGTGTGCGTTTACTCCTGGATGGTGAACTATATTGCACTGGTTTATACATGCATCTGTGTTCCAGTGCCACACCGTACTGCTCTGCAGTGAGTTTCAAAAGAGGAAAGTTGGAGTTCTCCCACTTTGTTTTTTCTTTTTCAATATTGTTTTAGCTATTTGGGGCCTCTTGTAATTCCACATGAATTTGAAGTTCAGCTTTTCCATTTTTGCAGAAGAGGTCAATGGTCATTCTTGATAAATTTGTTTAATAAAGTAGGAATTGTATACTTCCTTAACATAATAAAAGTCAGTATCATGCTCAATGTATAAACACTAGAAATAATCTCATTAAATCCAGTAACAAAATAAGGAAGTCTACTATTATTGTACATATTGTTTAATATATTAAAAAGTACTAAAAATAGAAAAAAGAGGTAAAATTAACTCTATTTGAAGCTAAAATAATCATAAAATGAAAAACCCAGGAGAATCAATTGAAAAACAGTCATATACAATAGGAACGCTGTTGGTTGGCAGCAGACAGAATTATTATACAGAAATCAATGGCTTTCATATATACTATACAAATAAAAATTACAATATATAATAGAAGAAAATACCTCAGTTACAACAGGAGCAGAAGGACTAAAATACTAGAAATAAATATGATTAAGGAATAGGAACAAACACTTTGGAAAAAACCAAAACATCTAGAACATGCCCGAGTTTGCTACACGAAACAATGGCCCACCAAAGAGCCCACATCCTAATTCCTGGAACTTGTGGCTACACTACCTTTCAAGATAACAGAAGGTTTGCAGATGTGACTAAGGTTCTCGAGGTGGGGAGTTCATCCTGGAGTATCTGGATGGGCCCCATGGAATTGCTGGGGTCCTTGTAAGAGGGGGACAGAAAGATTGGAGAGAAGCTGCAACAGCAGAGGAGCAGACACTGGAGTATGTGCTTTAAAGATGAAGGAAGGGGCCACACGCTGAGCAATGTAGGTGGCCTCTAGAAGCTGGTGACAGTGAGGGAGCATAGTCTCTCTCTAGACGCCCTGGAGGGAGGTAGTTCTGCCTCCAATTGCACGTCAGCCCACTGAAACCCTTTTTAGATTCCTGACCTCCAGAAACGTAAGATAACGAATGTGCAATTTCACACCACTAAAATTTGTGGTAATTGGTCGCACCAACAATAGGAAACCAATACACTCAATGGCAAAAATAACTTGAGCGAGGAAAAGGTATTCTACAGCCTTGAGTAGGAAGACTCACCAGAGACACCTGCCAAATCTCCCAAAGTTGATCTGAAAATGTACTTCAAACTCCACCTACACCCCCGGCTTTCAGAAGCAAATGCTATCATCTCCACTTTACAGATAGGAAAATTGAGGCAAAAAGATGTTGTCTGAGAACACAAAGCTATCAGGTGACATAGCTGGACTCGACGTCAGGGAGCCTGCCCCCCAGCTCCACGCTCTTAACCGCTGCCACCATGCATGTTAGAACTTGATTTCTAAGTAAGGTTACATCTGGCCCATAGCTTAAGGACAGTCCTCATGTCTCTTCACAGCTTTTTGGCCCCCCCATGGAAAGAATGTTATGTATGTGTATTCTGAAAGAAACTGTTTTATTAGATGCTTTACAGGAAGAATTGCATGCCCTTGTACTGGAAAGCCAGTGTCACTTACAGCACGCATCTTGCTATTTGTGGCATCTGTTCTGATACAATTTCCTGTTCCAAAATTGGTTTCAGTCACAGTTTCCAATGAGAAGATGAGGATGTTTCCTCTAAGGTGTGGTTGATGCTCGCAAAGGATTCTGAGAAGCAAATCGCCAAGAGCACATGGATAATGTTGCTAAATAAATGGTTCCAAATCCAGAGGGTTGCAGCTCTCGCTTTCATCATTTAAGGGAAAATTTTTCCTGAGTTTGTATTTTACTTTTTTAGAAATGTCATACCAAATTGGATTTTTTTATTTCTTTTTAGGATTTCATCAAGGGTCTTTCTATTTTGCTCCGGGGGACAGTACAAGAAAAACTCAACTGGGCCTTTAATTTGTATGACATAAATAAAGATGGCTACATCACTAAAGAAGTAAGAAATGTTTCACCAACAGCTGTCCTTTGGGACATTTTCATTTTTTAACTTCAAAATGTTAAACAGTTGCGATTATTAATTTGGAAGTCACCTTTTCAGTTAATCTAAAATATTTCATGCAGTGGTAGAGAAATATTCTAATAATAAATGTGGAATGGATTAAGAATAGTTTATGGTGAATCTGCAAAGTAGATATAAAGCATATAAGGATTATACTCTGTTTCCTAATGGCATTTTAATAAACACTGTGAATGAAATATAGACTGTGGTTGGAATTAGATAGGAAGAAAATGTATCCAAACCATGACAGAATATTTGGTCTGTGACCTTCCTCGCCCCCATATGACATGCTCCAGATGGAAACAGATGCCATTTTAAAGTCCTGTAGATTGTGTGATGACTTGTATTGTGTGAAAAGTGACCTGAAGGAATGGTGGGGGCCCCCAAACTCTTCTCGGCAGGCCATGCAAGTAAAAGACCCACAGACCAAATAAGATATTCCTATCAAATGGTTCGTTAAACCAGCGTGAAACACAATGAGAAGCAAAGGGAAAGGGACCAGGTAAATTAACAGATTTAGGATAAGGTGCAAGTGGGGTTAAAGAATCACATCACCTGGAGCCTGGGAGGGCTCAGTGTTCTTACGTCCTGTGTCTCTGCCCCTCCAATAAAAGGTATCCTGGGCCAGTGCCACGAACTTGCTCTGCTGGAGACAAAGGAACAAGTGCACCCGACCACTGTACAGTGACACAATTTACCTGGTCAATAGCCATGGGTTTTATTTGTGTTTCTTGAGCAGAGGACACACAGAGTCCAGAATTCTCCTCACAAGTGGGTCGCTGATTAACACCTCATGAATATTAATTTTTGTGTATAATGAGCATACCCTGAATAGTTAGTGCTCTCTGTATATTCGGTATATAATAAAATAAGCATTTAGTACTCGGGTGCCTCAGGAATATTAGGTATCTCTTTGTCCTTCAGGCCTTTTTTATCTCTTCCTTTGTTTAACACAAACATGCTGTTCTTACTACTTACGTATAATACATCTTGTGAATTCGGTCTCTGGCAAACAGACTTCTTACTACTTATCTAAACTCCAAACATCTTTAAAAGTTTCACCTATGAGTTATAAACTACAGGCTAGTCCATCATTTATAATAGAATTACATACTCTCAAAAGTGAATGTATATTACTCAATCCAGATTCTTTTATGTGGAAAATTCAATATGAAGGAAAAAAACATCAAACAATAAATCTGAATTTCTAAATAATTAGATATTATTTTCACTAAGATTGAAAATAAGTCAAAAACTAGATTTTGTTTTAATAAAATAATAATGAAATTTGAAGGTGTTTTCCAGTCATTTGATGATCTACACATGTAATTCCTTCAGTTAAAGCCATAGTTTAAAAAAAAAGAAAACAAATGAAAATGAAAATCCTAATGAGCTTTGAGACTTAGTTTTAGTATCATTCTTATGATGTGGAGTTATATTTTATTCTCAATAAGCAAATTGATAATAAACATGTAAGATCTATAATAACTCAACAAAACAAAGATAGTCTGTGCTATCTATGGAAACCCAAACATTAAACTAGAATATTTCTTTCTGATCATGTTTAATGAGTGGGAATTTTCTTCATTTTCAAACCAAGATCAGAAATAATTCTTATATTCTGATTCTGCTGCTTTTAACACACAAAGCTGTTGGCTTTTCCTCACAACCAAAAGGCACTTAATGAAGAACCAAAGAAAAATGAGACATTTGAAACCAGGTAGAAATAACCCATTAAACCTCTCAGGGCGGTGCCCCCGCGCAGGACTTGCAGCCTCACTGGAGTGCCCTTGGCTTTTCAGGAAATGCTCGACATAATGAAGGCGATATACGACATGATGGGTAAATGCACATATCCTGTCCTCAAAGAAGATGCTCCCAGACAACACGTGGAGACATTTTTCCAGGTAGGAATGCAAACAGAAGTCAGCGAGAAACAGGAGAGAAACTAAGAGGAAATTGTTTCTGTTTTCAAAGTATCATGATGATTCAAAAGAAAATGTAAAGGAAAGACTGTTTCCTGAAAGGGAGAAAAGAGTAGAATATTCACCACCCTACCAATTTAATGATTTTGGTTTTGAAATTATTATAACAGTGATAACTCTACTTACTGAACATTCACAGTATCCCTAGACAGAACACTAAACAAGTGCCATGTTTCACTTTATTTATTTGTTTGTTTGTTTGTTTGTTTTGCATTCAATTCTCACAAGAACCCCTTTGAGGTTACAAGTCCTCATTAGCCCCATTTAACAGATGAGAAGACGAAGGTTCTGAAAAGGTCAGCACATTACCTGAGCTCTGGCATAGCTAGAGGGCAGGATTTTACCTCTGAGTCAACGACGCCAGGTCTACACCACATACTACTGAGAAGGCAAGAGCTTAAAAGGAGTCAGCCAGATGATCCCTATTGCTAAGGACTTGCTAACCCTGGCCTGTGTGGCTCGGTAGATTGGGTGAGTGCCCGTCTGCCAATCAAAGGGTTGCCAGCTCGATTCCCAGTTCAGGGCACACACTTGAGTTGTGTGTGCCCTGGTCCTTGAGAGGGGGCTTGTGAGAGGCAACCGCACACTGATGTTTCTTTCTCTCTTTCTCCTTCCCTTACCCTCTATAAATAAATAAAGTCTTTAAAATTTTTCAAGAAAAAGAAATTTGTGCTCTGTAGCAGTTCCTCCCATTAAATAAGCCGTGGGCTCAGCTTCAACTCATTTGGTTCAGGTGTGAGGATGTCGGGGGTAAATCTGAATAAATAGTTTTGTTCTTTTATTTCTGAACAGAAAATGGACAAAAATAAAGATGGAGTTGTTACTATAGATGAATTCATCGAAAGTTGCCAAAAAGTAAGTAACAGTAGGAAAGGAACCATCCCTTTTGCTTTCATAATAGCTCGACTGAGTATTGCTATCTACCATGAAGTGAGCAAAATACAAAGATCATCTGCCTCACTTTGCCACTGTTACACAGGCAAGATTAGCCCATGGCTCTGAAACGATCACCAATATCTACATTAACTGATCAGCACCTGTAGAGTGCCTACAGCTACATAGGTAAGCCCTGGAGATGCAGATGTTGCACAGAGACTGAGTTTTTGTTCCCTAAATCCTTCAGAGAGTAATTCATCACCAAGAATAAAACATGTGAGATTTAAGTTGCTCTTTCGACTTAGCCTACAACATATATGTCATCTATTATATCTCCATAGTGTTAGAATTTCGGCACAGCTAAGCAGTCATCATTGGCCAAGCTTAGAGCCAATTTCTAAGAGACACATTGCTTTCATGCTTGCGGACAAGAAATGGCTTTTAGGCTGAAGCAGTAATAGTCCTCAGTAACAAAAAAGCAGAGAGCGGTAAATTCTCTCGGAGGAGAAATCGGGCTGGTGGGAGGCCAGTTTTAGCTTACCTAGAATCATTTGACTTCATGTGTGGCTACAACCACAGTTAACACTTTTAAAAATGCAGATGAAGTTTGCTGGTGCTTTAGCTATTCTATTTATAAATTGATATACTTTCCCTCTCCCGGCGCCTGCTTGTTTCCATCTCATATTTCGAGCTGGTGGTCTTGGAGAGAATTAATTTGATGGCAACAGCCTGCTCAGCGCTGCTGCGGTGACTTGGCCTCCAGGAGTGGAAGGCATCCTTAGTTCAGCTGTCGTTTACCATTACCACAGAAAGCTCACCGAACGCCATTCACGTACAGTCTCCGAGTGCTCCCATAATGCCCAGTCTGTCCCTTATTTTTCTAAGGAATGTGCTACACCACACTGAGCCACTGGGCAGTGGCTTTCCCCAACAATTCTTTCTCTGGCATTGAGAGATCATCCACTTTTAAAGGCTCCTAAAGGTCGCACAGATTTAGCCCTAACATATCCAGGGAAAGGTGCAATTACTACAAACATGTCCCAAAGCCCCAACCTCCATTCCTCAAGAAGTTGGCTCTTAACTCACACGCAAGCCCGTTTCCCTCTACGTGTTCAAGTCTGTGATCCACCTGGAATGCCAAAATTTGCACTTGTTCCCTTTGTCTTACCCTCTTTGACTCTCTCATTTCCATTCTGGCATTCTGATTTGAGAAATATACTCTATTATTACCAAGAGTTAAATGAAATATTTAAAGCTTGGTAGACCCAACAAAACAAAATGAGCTCTCCAGCTGCCTATGTGGAGCATGGATAGGAGCCCTTTACATTCACATTCTGTATTTGAGCCTTGGGGATAGGAGGTTGTAGGAGAAAGGCAGTATTTAGAGGAAAACAATGTGCAGCAGGTCCTATAACAACATTATTTCTTTCAGTGTTGTTTATTGAGAGCTGTTCTGTTCAATGTCATCCATTCAGCAGTGTTTCATTGTAATGCTGAGACGCCCTAGGAACTTAACCCTTGTTTACATCTGTACCTCATTTCGCTTAGTCACAGAACCTATCAATGAGGTTAAGTGAGGGTTTTTGGTACTTTCCCTCACAAATATGCTGAATTTAATCCAGCCGTTTTTTTTCCCCTTACAGGATGAAAACATAATGCGCTCCATGCAGCTCTTTGAAAATGTGATTTAACGTGTCAAATACGTCCTCAATCAGACAAATGTGAACTCTTCTACCACACTTAAAGTTGGAGCTACCACTTTTAGCATAGATTGCTCAGCTTTACACTGAGGCACATTATGCAAACCAGCTTTGTTTAACATGAAGCAATTCCCCCAAATTTGAGTTCTCCACTTTTCAATTTGCATCCTTTTCATAATGCCACTGAGTTCATGGGATGGTTTCAATCATTTCACACTCTGTGAATATTCAGAAGTAACAGAATCTGGCATATAGTTTTATTGGTACCTTAGCCATGGAATTATTAAGACCTTCACATTATCAGTGAGTTTAATTATTTACTTTTATTTTTTTGCTACTCATTTGTATGTATTCAGCCCAAAGATTTTAAATGATCTTCTAAAATATTGGCATGTGCGTTTAATTTCCATGTTTGTATGCTGCAATTCTATTTATGTACTTTAAGTAAACAAGATTACCACAATTTAAGAAAGCAAACGCATAGTCCCAGTTAACATGGATGTTCTGCCTTCTGTTAAGAACATTCGTTTATCTGGCATCCTTCAAATATAAAACAAATTAATTTACCACCAAATGTCAGCATATGCCTAATAGCTTATTTAATAAGCATTTCTTAATTTTTCATAAATACGTATTACTGCTGAGGTCTACACGATGTATATAATTTTGGATTTGTTCCATCTCCCAGGTTGTTTCCTATTGCCGTTAAGTGGAAGTCGTAGGTGTGAAACAAAGGGAGTGTTTGTAGTCGGCATATGCAAAGGGTGAGGATACCTGTCCTTCAGTACCCGGAATGCTTCATAAGAAGTAAATTTTAATAGCATTGAAAGCCTATTGCATCCCTTTCCCTGACTTCCTCATGGCCCCTTTATTATTACATGCCAACAGGGACAAAGAAACCTTGATCTCCCCAGTGTGTGCCAGAAACAGCAAGCGGAAATCACTTTGAAGCCAGCAGTGATTCCATGATAGTGAGAATCCCAATACCAAAGTTCAGTTGAAAATGAATCCAAGTGCTAAGCAACTTATCTGGACTGGGTTATGATTTAGCTTATCATAGAACTCCAATAATTCCGATTCTTTTTAACACCCTTAAGCCAAAATTGTAAAGCTGCCACATTATCGAAGATGCACACACCTTCTGTTCTGCAGAAATATCACAAAGACCAAGAGGCGACAGTAGAAGGAAACTTGCAACTGTCTTTGCAACAATAAATCAGGTATCTATTCTGGTGTAGAGATAGGATGTTGAAAGCTGCCCTGCTATCACCAGTGTAGAAATTAAAAGTAGTACAATACATGTACACTGAAATCCGCCATCGCGTGTTTGTGTGAACTCAATGTGCACATTTTGTATTTCAAAAAGAAAAAATGAAAGCAAATAAAATGTTTATAACTCCACTGTATCTGACAGGTTTTTATTCTAACCCATTCTATAACCACTAGATTGAGTCATTTTGCTTATGGCGTTTTCCAGGTTGTAGACGTCTTTGCCTTGGATGGTGCTGAGTGCAGCGAGGACGAGAAGCAGCGAGGCTGGGGCAGGCGGACGTTGTCGCTAATGTGACCGGACGATGTGACTAGGGAGACCTAGAAAGCGTGTATCAGGCGGGGAACCAGGAAGCCCAAAAGATCTGAAGGAAGGCGAGCTTTTCAGCAATTGTGGTGCTTCAGAAATTACTTTTATTCTTTTAAATTTCAGCTGTGAGACTATTTAGAGTCTGCGAAGAGCTCAGACCAGGCATTGCCAGGAAGGAGCAAAGCTGTGTTTTCTCTGATGCTTTAGGAATGCAGTCTTGCCGCCCTGTGTGAGGGTGACCCCTGCCGTCCGTCCCTCGAGCAGCACTGGATGGCATGGGCTTGGCACGGATGTGCCATGACTACCCAAGTCTCCATGGCGCTGACGTGCCCTTAGGATGGAAGGTCTTCTTCTTGCCTTTTTATTTCTCTGCTACTCCTTTCTCTTGTAGAATGATCCAGAGTTAGCTTCTGTCACATCAACACTCAGAATGATGCCTATGAATTTCAAAATCTTTTTAAATTTAATTTTTCAACATAAGCAAGCACAACAAAATCACCGAATACAAGTAAGAGTTTTAACATTTTAATTTCTGAATCTCTTCATGTAGTGAATTCAGACTATGAAATACAAAAATAACATTTACTTAAATACAATTAACACCTAAAGTACCGGTAGCTTTAATGAGTTGTAATAAACAACATACTTATGAGAGAATTTACACATTTAAAAAAATTTTCAAACTGGAATACTCTGGAAAAATATTCCCAAGCATTCTATATTATAAAATACATATTTACAAACAATAAATAGTGAATTCACAAATATCCACTGTTTTAAATTTCTATAGCCTTGATAAATATAAAATTCAGAAATGGAAAAAAGTCTAGAAATAAGTGTGCAGCAACAAACTGATTACAAAAGGAACGTTATAAATAAAAGTTATTAGAAAATAAATACAAACACATCTGCTATAAACACAGTAATAGTTGTTCACACAAACCATAGAAATACGGAAAATAACCCCCACAAAACTGTCCTGTCACAGAACTTTTAACATAGCTTTCCATCGTTAACCATTCTTCTTTGTTGTTGAATAATTTCCTGTGATTCAGTGGAATTCTGTATATCCATCTTACACTAGTAAATGATGAATGGTGGCTGTGATTTACAAAAGCACAAGCTGAGATGAATCTGAAAAGCCTCCACAGGTATCCATGATTGGTGATGAACACTTGCCACTAGGCAGTAAGAAGATTCTTGTCAGCTAGCTCCTTTCTTCAACAACATATGGAGCAGTATGTTGGAATTTTAGCTTTGATTATGATAAGGCTTCCCTGTCAACAGAAAAAAAAAAATTAGCCTTGTTAGTACCATGCAGGGTTCTTCTAACAGGCCTTACAGTTGCAAAAGCATGCTTAAAAAAGTATCCGAAACTCAAAACAGACAAAATGGGGTAAGAGCAGAATGACGAAATAAGTAAGTGAAACTATTTTCCAAGGTAGATAAATAGGTTATCTCTTTAAAAAAAAAAAAAAAAAAAAAGGAAAGAAAAAAAAGTTAACTAGAGACGTAGTTAGGAACCAGAATACCAATATTTGAGTCCAGCTTCTGCCTGTCACTCTCGGTCAAACCTGAAGTAATTAGGTCTCTGTACCTCAGCCTCTAGATCTCTAAAGGGGGATAAGAACAAAATCTCCCTCTGAGGGTTGTAGTCAAGATTAAATGAGTTTAATGTCTAAAAAGTACTCCATAAAATACCTGGCAAGTAGTATGCTCCCATATGCTCAACGAAGATCAAGCTGTGTGTAAGCGTGTACCTAAAACAACTGAACACATCACTTATAATAAAAAAATAAACCAAGCTCAGAATGAACCAATTTCAATTTAAGGCCAGTTAAAAACTGGTTAGTTTTAAGAAAATGACACTGTGACCATCTGTCACTGATGTTTTTGTTTTCCCGGAAGTCGAGTCTTTCCATGTGCGTGATACAGGCAGGCCCTAAGAAATCAGGCACCACACACTGAGAAGATTCCTTTTTAAAGACTCATCTCTAGATATTTAAAGTGAGAAAAAGGAATATAAATATTTACCTTTTAGAAGGGAATAAGAAACATTCATTAACTTCGTGAAGGACTACAATTAGCCAAAGCAAGCACAAAAATAATTAAGCCAAGGCAGTCTTTGGTATGTAATAATAATTGATGTAATTGCAAAATTACAATGTCCTATTGCATAAAAATACAAGGTAAGATATTAAGAGAGATCAAATAGGAAAAAAGTCTGAAGGAACAAGTAATACTTAATATCCAATATGACTTCAAAATCTTTTTTTATTCTGTGCTAGCATGATTCAAAACTAAAAAGATTGAGTAGTAAAAGAGGCTCCCTTGGTAACTATCTCTGAGACCCTGGATTGGTAAACTATACCCTTGGGACCCCTCTCCACCCCCCCACACACATGCATACAACCTTAATGTGCTATTTCTAAACTTTATGCAAAAACTGCCCCTCCTCCCTGGGCACACCCCTGCAGTCTAACACGCTGGGCCCGCCCCTTTCTACCTGCCAGTTCCCCACACTGGTCCCCAGGATGCATAACAACAACCTGGGAAGAGTTCTGGATTGCAAAGCTGGGCCACCATTAAGCATCTCTTTACTTGGATTTCACAGGGAGGAAGGGACACACTCACTTTGCATTCCAGCTGTCAGAGCAGCAAGCACATTTGCAAGGAGAAGAATCCCCTTTCTGCGGAGGGACTAGGGGCGGCCCAGGCCTGGGTGGGGGTGGTTTGGTACATCACCACCAGCGTCTGAATGCTAATGCCCAGCCCAGGCGCACAAACAACCAAGAAGCCCATTACCTAGTAGCCTTGGGAATCACCTCCTCCTCATAAACTTTATCTGAGGCATTCATCATGCAAAGAATATCGCCAATTTAAAGTCACTGAAATTGGTCAAATTGGGTAATTTAGGCAAAGCTTAAACTAAAACATCTGCTATTTTAAAACTGTCTATGATCATATGAATCTCTTTATAACTAAATCCTTTAGAACATACCTGGAATGAAACTAAATACTGCAGTGCAACTCCATCATCAAGAGCCAATTAAATATTGGCTCCAAAACAAGATGGGACCACTGCTTTATGGGAATATTCCAGGACTGGAATATCTGAAAACTTCTTTCAAAAGATGAAAACTCAGCCCTGTCCAGTGTGGCTCAGTTAGTTGGACGTCAACCCGCCAAGTGAAAGGTCACCGATGCAATTCCTGGTCAGGGCACATGCCCGCATCGCGAGTTTGGTCCCCAGTCGGGGCACATGCCAGACACAACCAATTATGTTTCCCCCTCACATCAATGTTTCTCTCCCTCTCTTTCTCCCTTCCTTCTCCTCTCTCTAAAAATAAAATCTTAAAAAAAAAAAGACGAAGATTCAATGTAGTTATTTGACATCACACAGATAATAATGAAATTCTCTACATTCTTGCACCTTCTCGCAGGTTAAAATAGTCAGCTACGTCACCCCTGCATGCGCGCACACACACAGCGTTCAAGCACGCACGCACTTCCGGGCAGATTATTGCAGACGTCGGGAAGAAACCTCATTTCAATCTGTAATTATGAGAAACTTATAAACTTTTTAGACAGAAAAAATGGCAAATGAGAGGAATATACTCTTTTTCAATTAGCTCTTTATATTAATCTGTTTTTTTAACTTTTAAATTGTCAAAGGAAAACATCCAAAAATCCAAAATGAAGGGGAAAGAAAAATCCTGTCAAGCCACCCAAAGTGCTACACCGTAAGCACAGTGAAAGCATCCAGGCCCGGGAGCTCATTCTCCCTGGGGCGCAATCCCAGCGCTAAAAAACGCTGAAAAACGGTGTGACCCAGGCAAGGCCGAACGCTGAGCTCTAAAACGGAACAGTAATGTCAACTCCACATGGCTACTTGCAGATGAAATGAGAGAGCATATATTATACAGTCAATTCTGCAAGATAACGACAAGAAGAATGCACTACTTACACTTCCACCGTGCTGCTCCAGCTTCTGTAACGCGCTAGTGATGGGCTCTTTAAATTTCTTATTCCTTAGTCTCTTGGAAAGCTTTAAAAATAAGATTGGGAGAAATAAAATGATTTGAAAACATAGTAATATTCACCATAAGCATAAGTAAAACTTTACTAAAAAACAGGCTAACCAGAAATAATGTCATTGAGTCTTTATTGTACAGTAAGTACATGAACACCACTTAATTTGTTTTAGACTTCAAGGCTTCTTTTCGGAAATATCTCATTGAAATGCACATATAATTGATGTTACTCTATTTCTTGGGAACAAAAACCAATTAATTCAATTATTTCAAATAATACCAATCCTACAAAATCTGCTACGGTATGATATCCAGAGTAAGTGTGATATGAAATTGCACACTTTTCCATTTTGTAATTTGCAAGAGCGTTTGGAAAACTATGATGGAAAGCTAAGTCTCTAAAACACGTGTCTCCAACAGTAATATAAATTACACAAGAGGGTGGATAAGCTCTGCTTATAATTCATAGCTAAACAACATGGACATGACACCATTACGCTGCTCATCAGTTTGCGTGCATCAACTTTGCTAACTTCCTGTTGCAACTCTCAGTGCTGCTCATTAGGTGCTTTGAACTAAAAAAATCTAGAGTATACTGTCCATCATTGAATTGTTTTATGAATCACTAGGATGATTGTGGTTAGGATGATGAAGTTTGTTCTTTGGTTTTTGGGGGTTTTTTTTTTGAGGTTTTGAATCATTTGAAGCCATTACATCATGAAGAGACAGGGACAGTGCATGATACACAGTCACAGCCACTCTCTAATCTTTTCAGTACTTACACTTGTAAGCAGATGTTTCAGATGGTCATTTAGAGAAGGACCCACAACAACACTTAACTGTACCAGAGCATTTAATCCTCTTTCAAACACTTCATCATCCGAATGAGCCTGCAGAGTGTTGGGTGGTCGGGTGTACAGGTAGGAAGGGAAAGAAAAGAAAAAGGAAGGGTGTATTGGGAGAAAGGACAAGCCAGGGGAAAAAAAAATAAGACTGAACATTCAAAATTAGAAGATAATCAACCAAACCCAGAATTTAAAAAAAAAACCTTTAATGCAAGACACGTAGAAGCAACATACAAATTTTAGCTTGACTGAAACATTAAGATATATCGTCATATGCAGAAAGACTGCTTTGAGGTTCATTCTTTTCTCTAGTTACTCAAAATGTCCCATTTTACCTTGAGTACATGCTTTAAAGGTGTTTTCAAGTAAGTAATAATCTGGCTCTGAATAAGAGTAACTTAATTCTGCACACGCATAAAAATAACAGGTAAAAAAGCTAATTTGCATATAATTTGGAAGAAAAGGAAGATATAAAATATCCTAACTGTACCATAGAAACCCAAAGAATAAAGAACATACCAGGGCTGCCTTTAGCACAGGGATCAGTCTAGGAAGCAAAGGCACAGCTTTTTCAGGCGCATCTTGGACCAACAGTAACTCTCTAAAACCCTCCTTTGAAACAAAGGTGTATGGATGTTTAGTCTCCCTCAGACCCTGACAAAAACCAAAAACGAAACAAATGGTTAAATTTAAACCATGATGTCCCGATTTGACTGGTTCAACAAAGACCTTCCTCCACATTGATCTAAGTAATTTTATATTTTAATTATGAATATATTACCTATAAATACCTGTGTAGACTAATCTCATGCTTATAAAGCTAATTAATTAGTTTCTAATAATCAAATGCCAATTACCTGTATATTTAGTTCCTAAGACAGTGTAGTGTTTTAATGCCTATTGTTTGGTTCTTAATTCAAAAGTAAAGATTTCAATTTACTGATGAGTTACAAAATAATATTTAATGCAATTTAAAAAGATTTTTTCCCATAAATACTTGGGAGAGATGGAGTATTTCTTTACCTCAGCTAAAGTAATGAGAAGAGGATCAAATGGAAGATTTTCAGGAGGACATTCCCACTGTAATCTGTGTTTTACTGACCCATGGACCAGTCTACAGTATAAAAAAACAGTGAATGTAACAAAAACAATATAATTACATATTAAGCTGTGATTATCTAACACATATACTCTCTTTCTAGAACATAATCATATTAGAATTATTTTGTAACAAGTAGACAAACCATGATTTCAAACCATACTACAGACACCTTATAAAGCAATGATTATAATCCTGTAAATCCTTCCCCTTTCAGCAAAATTGTTTGTTGGAAACCTTAACAACCTGTATTTGCTAAATCTAGTTTTGGGGCTCAAGCATGTTATATATTGTAACAATGCAAATGTTACCATTGTATGTTTCAGTCATAATTATAACAAAATAATCTACTGAAGATAAAAAGTACAAACAAAATATTTAGAAACAATCACTTACTTTATAACAGATTGTTTTTCAGATACATAGATTACTGAGCCCTGACACAGACGGGCTGAAGTCAAACCAGGTTTTATCCGCGTGCAAGGGCAAGCGGACACCAGGAAGGCAGCACGGCCCATGCAGGTGACAAAGCGGTAACCCCTGGAATTAAAGTTACCGCTGCTGCTTCTGTCTCTTAAACAAGCTGCACAGAGGCACACCTCCACGCAATGACCTGCGCTTCTTTCAAGTGCACAACATGCTAAGTGTTGATGTGTGAATACACACATCACACCATCACCGCAGTTCTGAACAGTGAACTTCTTTCTCAACCATCCCCCAAGGTTCTCGACTTCCTGACTCCTTCCTTCGTTATCTTCCAAATAGCAAGAGGTAACATTGTTTTATATTTTTAGCAACAATAAATTGCTCAGGGTGGGGAAGGAAGTCTAAGAATGTTAACAGGGTTTCAATTTAGAATATCATAGTCCACCAAATCTCAAAACACCATTAAAAACTACATTTCTTAAATAATAGAAAAATAAAGCAAAACAGAAAAGGATGTTGTGATTATTCTTTCCACAATGGAAATAAATAAAATTTTCTATCACCTCTATCAGGCTAAAACTGGATATACTCAAGAAATAAATGTTTCTAGAGAGTGAAATCTTACAATAATATCACTCTATTAGTAACCTATATTGTTTTCCTTAATATAATTCTGATTTGTCTCCAGAAAGGTGGCAAAAATTTTATCAAAAGTAAGCAAAAACAGACATATGTACCCATTAAGAAATATTTCAACAAATATAATTTTGAAATCTTTAAAATTTTCTATATTTAAAATTTCAAAAAATAATTCCAAAAAATAATATAATTAATTTCATTAAATTGTCAATTTTCAGGTTACAAACAAAATAGAATTATTTATTTGTAACCTGCCCAAGCCAGTGAATGTTACATTGTTTTAGAAACTGGTTCAATCAATTTCTTAAATTATTTGGTGGTTTACTGGAGATCTATTGATAATTCTATTTTGGAATTAAAATTATGTTCTTCAACAAGGTCCCAGGATCTATACCAATCCAACAGCCCAAAAGTGTAAACCACGTCTTTATTTCAACCTCCCTTGTAAATAAAACTTTCAATACACTTAAACTGAATACTCTATTGATTTTACTCAATTATTTTGAATAACACAGTGTAACATGGTGAGTTATAACTTTTATTGATTTTACCTGCAAGGAATACCTCCTTTAGAGTAAACAGCTGCAAATGCAGAAGGGGCTCGTGATTGTTCACCAAACTGAAATAAAATATGACAAGAATACAATAAATATTACTATCACCTCCACTTTGTGATATCTAATCAATTTTAATCCTACTCAGGTCAGAGGCAAAAGAACACTCTGACTTTCCAGGCACTTTCAACTTTCCAGCACATCATTCTACTCAGCAATGCAACTGGGAAAATTCATCCGTCCTCTCGGGACTGCATACAAAACCACACACACACTTCGTATGTTTCCTTTCACCCTTAATAGTGTTTCAGAAGGCTTGAAGGTGCCCAAACCCTAGATATATAACGAATGAATACAGCTAAATATAAGTATCATACATATAATAAGATAACACCTCCCCATGGTGACCTAAGGTAAAAGCTGAAGGGAGAAGAGGTGTTACGTGAGGGAAAGCATATTTGTGGTCAGCCTTCAACACATTTCCTACTTGTCCTCCGGCTAAGTGTGGATGCTCTGGATGGTCAGAGAGCCTCTTATTTCTCAAACTGGCTTTCTGCTTCGAGAAAAAACAAAGGCTTACATTGGGCAGGGGCGATAGAGCTGGAGACTGAGCAAGACTCTCACAAATATATGTCCACATGTGCTTGCCTAGATATATAACTTCACAACTTTCAGTTTCGCTGTGCATTATTATCTTAAGAATAGATAAAACCTGAACATACTATCAAAGGTGATTTAGGAGATGATCAATCACAACAGTTAAAAAACCACCATATATATAGTTTCAATATAATTAATCAGAGACATTAAGGTATAAAAAGTAAGTATTTCACAACATGGTACTCTGAATATAATCAAATGAAACATAGTTGTTTAAAATATAAAATAAAAACTTACCATGCATAACTAGCTAAAAAAATTTTTAATTACATACAGTAATTCAAAAATATACTTAGAAGTTTAAGTTTAGAATTAGCCCTTTTCCTCTGGAACAACACGTTTTGAGTAAAAATACATATGAAATTTCATTAAAATAAAATATCACAATAAAAGATTCATTCACGAAGCTCAATCCATGTTCTGCATAGTAATTCACAGCAATAGTAATATTTTATTCATCAAGTTATAATTCCTGCTAAGAAAAATGTTTTAAAAATTGTTTTTAAGTAAGAATCGTATCAGATAAGGAAATTAACTGGAAAAAAAATGTTGCTTATACTGGGGAAAAAATTTCAGACAAATCAATTAAATATGGGCAAAGGAAGCAACAGCAAGAAAAATATCAGGGCATTCTTTAGGATTTCAACTTCCTTGACACTGAGCAAGTTACAGAAAGAAGCAAAGGAACACACTCCAACAGGTTTTTGTTTTTCTTTTCTAAGTCAGATAACATCCTGTTTCTTGGATCACTCACTGTATCCTTGCCTAAGTATCTGCTATATTTCACCTGCCATCAAAATCAGAGCGTCAGCTACTCTCATAATCCCTTTCAAGGGCTAAAACCACTATCATCTCACCCTATGCAAGGCTGGGCCATACACACCCGATGTTGCACAGGTGTGTTCACTTTTGGATAATTCACTGATCTACACACAGTTATGCACTTTCCCGTGCCTAAATCTCATGTTTGTTAAATCTGAATAAATTGCTGGGAATAGGCAAAAGGAGGCAATACTAGAGTTAGGATGTTTGGTGGAGCAAATTCATAGGTCACAGGAAAATGGTTACAAACTTTCATGTAACTACGGAGGCCTGTAATTCATCCCATGACAACTAAATATAAGTTTATTCATTGGTATCAGAAAGTCAAATAATCGTAGCAAATAAAAAATGAGGCTGAGAAGCAATTTGTTTTATATTCTACAGTGCACACCCATGACTGGGACAGGACACACCGAAAGTGGCCAATAGCCACTCTGCGCCCCCTCAGCTCCACCCACTCCCACGCCTTTCCTTCGTCACCACCCCAACACTAACAAAAGAGGCTGAAGAAAGGTTCAAATGGTTCAACAGCATGTTAAGTGCACGTGACTGAGAAAAAATCTACTGAATCAGAAATCTCTTTTGCACGCACCGGGTTAATTGTTTTAGGGTTAAGTTTATCACTCGGTCGAGGATGAGCTGTTCTCGCCGACTCTGGTGAGCTGGCCGACGCTGCGGATTTGCTTCGTTCAACGGCCATCCTATGCTTTATTTGTGGACTT
Organism: Pteronotus mesoamericanus; assembly: GCF_021234165.1. Classification (NCBI taxonomy): domain Eukaryota; kingdom Metazoa; phylum Chordata; class Mammalia; order Chiroptera; family Mormoopidae; genus Pteronotus; species Pteronotus mesoamericanus. Next base: position 11,232,351 of record NW_026555234.1, on the reverse strand, counting down.
GACGATGTCCTTTGATCGTGATTACCTGGAAAAAAACAAACAAACAGGAAAATCAACAACAAAAAAAGGTGAAAAGAAAATTCACCCCACGTTCATGTGTATGACAGAATGTGTCATCAGTAAAGCTCGCCCCTTCACTTAGAAAGCAACGATTTGTACCTGTTGGCCGGTCCCTCAGCCCTGTGTCTCTGTGGCACTCGGGGCTCTGCATTGCTTCCCTGCGCTCCTGCAGTTAGACAGGGCTTGGTCAAACATCCTGAGGAGAGAAACTCACTAACGACATGCAGATCAAAACAGAACACAGTAGAAAATACAGTAAAAGACACATTGGAAAGATACGACAAGGAGCAAAATAGTTAGAAGACTAATGAGAAAATAAAAAATTATATCAATTCCAGTAAGATCAGTAACAGCAAATCTAAAACCAGCTATAAAAAAATAGGATGTATAAAAACATTTTCCCTTCAAATTATCAAAATACACTGTTACTCAACTGCAATCCTCTGGTTATATAGAGAAAACATGGACTAAGATTTTTTAAAGGAGTGGTTGGCACATCCCCTTTGGTCTCCATCATCTCTGGCTTCTATATTCCCAAAGTCCCAAACATCATCATCTGCCTATCAAGTCCTATTTTTGCAGTGTTTTAATAAAATGTCCTACTCAATGTACCACACGCTCCTTCTATGGGACATAACCCAGGTGTTATAACACACACTGAAGTTATAAATCCCTTGTTAACTCAAGGTACCACCAGTTTTCTGGTCCATCTGGCTGAAAAACACATAGATCATTGCTCTTCCCTTTTTCTTTGCTTCCTACACTCAGCCCTACAGATGGTTCAACATGGTATGATGAGGTAGAAAGAGCTTGGGACTTAAATCTCTACCAGTTGAGGTTTTTTAATTCAGGCAGATTATTTAAACTTCCTAAGTTTCAATTTCCTCATCTATTAAAAGGGAGAGGTAAATCAAGCCTACTAAGGCTGTTGTTAACACATCAACTTGCTCACCAGCCAATTGTGGTTCACCTCCCCCTCTTCCATATTTCCCTCTTTTCTGTTAATGAAAGGGGTCTAGTTCATAACCTGTGATGTTCCGCCTAATCAATGATTTCTAAACCTCTCTCTACCAAAGAAGCCTCCATCACACACACCCAGACTCATGCACCCAGCTGCCTACCGGTATTTCTAGGCCTAGCGCCAATCCTAAACTCATGTAGCCTTTCCCCATCTTCTCCGTTTCTCACGTGTTCACTTTCACGGCACTCTACTTTCTGCACTGCTTCCTTCTTATTTCTGCTCGCTTACTTCCTCTCTCCCTTGCACAGCACTCCAGTCATTCTTTTTTTAGAGTATTTCACACTTCATACCTTTAATATACTCATTACATATATATGACTACTCAATTATCCTGTAAGATCTTCCTGTATGACAACACAGGTAAAATCCTCTTGTTTCCAAATGAGAGCTTTCAAATATTTGAGGACAATGACTCTCAGCTCTTTAGTTTTTTCTTCCTCAGGACAACACCGATAACTTTCTGACGTGATTGCTTATATCAGATGATTTTAATCTACTTAACAAATTAGAAATCTTCATAAGGAAGACAAAGCTCTGTGTGGTAACATTCAGCCTGGTAATATTTCAGACATGATGTGACCAGATAAGACTGCCTTGTAAAAATAAACTAAATGTTAGAGTGCTTCTGTACAGTTTAAATTTCAATGTTTTTCTATTTAATACATTGACCTAATTTTCTCAACCTATGACCAGCAGACAACTTCCCAATATCATACTTCACATTCATTCCCAAGGCATCTTCTAGAAATATGGTCATTAATACCTCATTAACTTTGTCAGATAATATTCTAAGACAAGCTAAGGCAAGCTTGAAATATGCTGGCCTAATGCAGCACTTCAGTGATTATTTAAGTATTTACGATTGTGCCTGACCTGTTTTGAGAAGCTCCTGGTGAAGAACAATACAATCTAAGTTCCTATTTTAAAAAACTGTGTGCTTCATTTCCAACCTTACAATTTGGAGTAACTACAATAACTACTCTTAATGTTGATGAAGACTGGTAAATTAATATCCATAAAACATTTAGAAAAGTGCTTGGCATATAGTAAGTGCTATATTGAGTTTTAGCATTTTCTTTATAATGATACAAAGTGGTTTTTAGTATCACCAATAATAGTGGGGTCAAGGTCACTAAATAGTTTCCTTGTTTCTGAAAAACCTGGATTCATAGCTTGGGCTACGTGAATTTGAAGACCCAGTTTAAATTTAGTTTGTTTTGATCGTAAATTGTCACAGCTAACATAGTTGAAAAATATATTATCACAAAGATGCCTACCCATAATCGTAACAAGTGTATAGTTTGCCACATCAAATCATGACACACATTTTTCAACACTATCTACCAATTCTGCAAACGTTTTTGCTGGAGCAATTAAATATGTATACTCCTTTCTGTCAAAAAAGCTGTTCATTTTAAAATACTAATGGGAAGGCACTGCATTATGAATTCAAAAAGCCACTGAAAGTCTTCATTTGACTTTTAAACATGCAAAAAAAAAAAAAAAAAGCTTCCAAAGGCTTAAGTATACAGGGCAGTTTTTATGTATAATATACTTACATAATTTTCAGCAATAACAACAAATACGCAATGGTGCAAACATTTTTATACCCACTTTGAAACACTTTAGTTTCTTTCTAAAACAAGTACTTCTTTCATTTATTGGTAAAAGTATCTCCTTTTGTCTTAAAAACAGATTAACTGTGGTCAATTTTTTAAAAGTATCTATCTGGTAGGTTACTGACAACAAACCTGCAGCATGAGTTCTTTGTAAAAGAAAAATGCTTAATTCACCTCACGCTCAACCACCCTTTTGAGTGCATTTTCATTAACATGTAGAGAGTAGTGTGAAAGGGTAATCTTGGAAGTAAAAAATAAAGAATTGCTTTGTGTTATTTTCTAAGGCCACCATTCTCTTACAAAATTATATGAAGATTCTAACAGGCTCTAGAATCCACAAATCCACTTAACCCAAATACCTACACTAAACCACAGTACCAGAGAGCTCCACTGTGGGACCCTCATTTTTCCCGTCGGTTTCCTTAGCTGTAGGCATCTATGTCAACGTTAGGAAAGTATACCTTTTTTTTTTCCATTGTTTTGAACAGCTCGTAAATCCTATCTTTTTCTTTGTATGCACTTTTCCCCCGCACCCTGCTTTGACACCACTGCACGAAACTGCTTGCTCAAGTCTCAAGAGCAGACGCCAGGTTATTTTCTATTCTCTAATCCTGTGTTTAGAAATTCCCAAAAGGGTAATAGGCACCCCACTAAAGAAGCCACGCTCCATCTCTAAGTTCCTTCTAACTCCAAAGAACAGCATCCCCTTTTACTATATAGTAAATCCAAATGGCCAGTAATAAGGGTCTTATAATTTGCTTTTCATTTTCCTAGCCTCTACCCCTCCAATACCATATATTTCCTAATACCTAAAGCCAGGTATTAGGCACTAGGGATTAGGGATTAGGAACGGGGTGTTGTCAAAGTTGGGAAAGACGTGCAGGTGAAAAATGGAGAAAAATAGATTTGTTAAAATGTAGGGTGGAAGTAAAAGTAGCCAGTTCTAATTAAAGCGAACTCCGGAAAAGAAAGGGGGAACTTTTGGCTCACAGCATCACCCGGGTCCTTAGCAACGGAGTCTGCCAGCCCTAGCAACACCCCAGAGCGGAAGCCGCCTAGGCCCAGAAAGTGCGTGCAGCGCCGCCGGGTCTCCACACCCGCAGCCCACGGCTCCGGGGACGCGTCCCTACCGCGCCTCCCGCCCGCTGCCACCCGCCCTCCAGCCGCCACCTCAGATGGGGCTTTTCACCAGCGCCCCCTCGGCCAATAACCTGTGTTATTGGGTACCGAGACCCGTCGCTTGAGTTTGGGGATTAAGAGGCTTCGCGCGATCCCCGGATCTGGTGGCGCCGGGTGTTGACGTCAGACGCACGTTACGACCACTAAGCCAATAGCAGGGAGGCCTCAGAAGCGCCGGCGAAGAGGGTTGCCCTGGCAACTAGGCGCCAGAGGTGAAAAGGGCAGTTCGTGCACTCTGTGCTGTCTGGTCACGGGGAGGCACCTGGTGGAGGGTGTTTTGGGAATGAGAGGCCTGGGGAGCAGACCGGAGCACGGGCTTCTGGTTCCCTGCGTTGCCGCCCCTCCCCAGTCTGTATACTTAACTCACTAAAGTTCTCTGGCTCACTTAAAATGCTCACCGTTCTGTGGGTATCGTGCCCTACATCGTCTGGGAGCTGAGGACCTTGAACTCCAGCCCCAGAGGCTTCAGGGGAGAAAGCCAAAGTCATTCCCCCTGCCCAGCTGTAGAATTTCGTTTCCTGTCCTATCTTACTAATTCACATGCTATTGCATCAACTACATAATACATCCGTATTTTAATAATAAAAAACGTGTGCTTTTGTACTCCAGATGTTTAATAAAACTGATGCTACAGTAAAATGAGTGTCCCCTTGTGATTCCACCAAGAGCAGTTTGGTATGTCATAATAAAAAGACCACACCCTTTCAGACCGGTCTATTGCATTCCTTTCTAGAGTCCTCTTGTTACCAACCTTAATTTTTTGTTTAGATAAGAGCTAACTATACAATTGGCATTGTCTGAACACCCCAGGCAGCGTAATCTCTCCCTGTCCTTGTAGCTCCATCCTTGCTCCCTGAATTGCAACCCCAGAAGCACCTTCACTAGGCTGCTTCTGGCAATTTTAGTGAGGACTCGGGAAATGCTCTCTGAAGAAATGAAATGAACGAATGGATTCTATAATTTCTCTAATGTTCTGTGAACCTTGCAGACATGTCTAGCTGCACTTTTAAAATTGATTATGATGTATTTACCTATCTTCCCCACTAGAGTGAAATTGTCTTCATCAGTTTCCTATCCCCAATATCTAGCACAATGTATACTTAACAATACTTTTTAAAAAGCAAAATAAGAGAAAAAAGATCCTATTTTTAGCAACATTCACCTTATTATCCTCTTCTCCAGCTTTTTCAAGATTTATATCTTCTCGTCCTCTTCCTCATCCTAGCATCACCAGTGTCTGACTGAGCAGCACCTAGCTTATCTTCATTTTAAAAATAAAGAAACATGTTCATTGCCATTGTGACTTTGTCTGGATATCAAGCACTAATGCAGGGTACTTTCTTGGACATACTAGTCCGAGAAGCCTGTGAGACATCCAGTGGAAGCTGACCTAAGTGAAGTTCACAGTTCCTTTCTCAATGGTCAACATCAGGGCTAAAGGTGTAGAATCTAAGATGCTCTATTAGCCCTTGATTAGTGCACTATCTCTGTAGTTCCCTTGTACACTAATAAATAGCTTCTTGGTAATTAAAACCTTGCCAAATTATTCTATTTTAATGTATCAACATAAATAAAATGATGAACTAGATAATAAATCTAATAAAATTTGAAAACTCCAATTTTTTCTCATTGTTTTGATACCTATTTCACTTGTGAAAATTTCTTAATTATATCCATTTAGTTGCCAAGCATTTTTAAGTAAATATCAGAGGTATTAATGGCTTGGCCTTAATTACATAAAAGAAAATCTGTTTCTTTTTTGTACAAATTACAGACTGACTGATCATTCCCAATTATCAGGAAATGAGATGTAAGACATCTCATTTTTTTTCTATGTAATTTTCAGTACACCCTGTCAGGAAATGCTAGACATATAATCATTGAGTGTCCAAATGGAAAAATTAAATTCTAATTTTAATTATTTTCCACATGGAAAAAATTAAGCCATGATGATGGTTACGCTGGTGAAAGTAAATGAGAGCAACATGAGAGAACATAGAGGGCAGTATTGTCCAAGAGAAATAAAATGTTAGTCACACTGGAAAATCTTCATTTTCTGGTATGCACATTTTTTGAAAGCATAAAGAAACAGGTGACGTTCCGTTTAAAAATATATTTTTATCTAGCTCAGTATGTCCAAAATACTATAAATGCGCAGTAATTATAGAAATATTAGTGTGACATTTACTTTCTTGTTATTATGCTAAGTCCTCAAAATTTCATGTGTGTATTATGTGTGCAGTACATTTCAATCCAGACTAGCCACATTGCGTGTCCTCAACAGCCACGTATGGCTAGTGGCGGCCATTAGAATCTATGAAGAGAGGGCTATGTCCTCAGATAGTTGTACAAACACAGAACCAAGTGAATAAATGCGTTGTGTTAAGTGGTTGCAGAGTACACACTATATGTAACATATCACTGGGTGTGGGAAGATAAAGTAAAATGTAAAGGTAAGCTAAATAAATTAATTGGTCATGAATCTCTGACTATGGACTCAGCACCGGTAATGGCTTCATGTATGATTCATAGTTGAACTTGGTTTCCTTTACAAATTCCATTTTGGTCTGTGAAGAAAGTTAAGCTTTCTTCTCCTTGGATATGTGTTGGGGAGGGAGTAATGAAGCTGAGAGGGGTGAGGTACCTGGTCCTCTGATGTCATCTGCCTCTGCTACCAGTTGCTGAGGTGTACTTGGACCTTTCTGATCCTCAGCCATATATTCTCTAGCTATGTAGATTGTTCTTGCATATCTCTCATTCACAGCAAATTTCAATCTCCTCTTAAGTTCTTGGGAAGTATTCTATTCTTCCCATCGTTGGTGAGAAAACCACCTGTTGAGTTACACACTGTAGAGATAATGGGAACCTGCGAGACTGTCTTCAAGCCTCTTGCCTAGACGCCCCATGTAGCCGTTTCTTTGGACCCTGCACCCTGCTAGATTCAGGGGTATCTAGACCCATATTAGTTCTGGGCCATTGCCTTGGGATCAGGATGGAGGGTGCGGAAGGCAGGGCCCACTGTCACTTTGCACTCAAATCCGGACCTGAACTCTGAAAGATGCATAATCTTCTCTTCCAAGTAATGACTAATCCTTGAACTTGGCTTTTGAAACTTCAAAGCCAAGAATTTGCTATTGTTCCCAGTATCTTTGTATTATGACAACCCCTCCCACCCCGACTCTGAGTCAATAAACATTAAATAGCCCAGCTGCAGTCTGCATGGAAGAAGTGCCATGGGCTAGCAGGAAATATTATTTTTACAGAAACAGTTTTATTATATTAGTTTATAACTTATTTTAGAATCTTTATAAGATTTTCTCAGTCTAAGGTGACAGTCGGAATAATAAACCATTTAAAGAGTGTTTTATTCCACTTAGTTCAAGTACAGCCTATTAAGTTGAGGGTTAGAGATAGGCAGGAAAGGAATGGGTTTCTCATATGTCTGTTAGAAAGTAGAACATTAACCAAAATTAAGACAATTAAACAGTTCATTAAGTCCTAGATAATGAATTCTTGTTCTGCTGATCGTAGGTTAATGAGCCCTCTTTCACAAAGTCATTTGAAACAGAGCTAAAAGAAACAGGAAGCCTTGACGTCGTCTTTGTGTACATTCTAACAGGTGTCCATGGTGACAGGGTCAGTTTATAATGAAAAATCTGTTCACATGATTTCATTCTCTATAAATAATATCAATAGTTAAGAGTACGAGGTATTGTCTTTTGCTGAGGATTTTTAAAATTTGCTTCTTAATGTTTTATTTCCGGGTGGCTTAACTTCTGACCCATGGCTTGTAGAGGAACCTGGGCATCATTCCACTCACAATGTGGTTCTCAGATCGTCGTCCTCACCACCACCGCCACACCACCATCATCAGCTGGGAGTGTGTTAGACACACAGACTCTCAATCTTCACCCCAGGGCTCCTGAACCTCACTCTACATTTTGCCAAGAGTCCCCAGGTAAGGAAATGTCCTTAACAGTTTAGGAAGCACTGATTTAGGCGTGTGTAAGGGTGACGCAGAAACTACCCCTTGATGATAAAGAGGAAGCATTCCCTGTGCAATTATTATAAAAATCACAATGTCAGAATGAAGGGGAATGTAATTGCCTCTTGAGATGTAATAAACTATAATTGTATAGGGATTTAGTCAAAGCTTACACTGAGAGGAAGAACATATTATGACCATGAGGGCTCTTCTGGGTTTGACGTCCTCCCTCTTAAAATCATACAGTGAATTCCTAACTTGCATTGCCTTAAAAAGTAACCTTATTTAGAAATAGAGCCATTGAAGATGTAAGTAGTTAGGTGAGGTGACTGCTAGCCTTATAAAAAGAGAAAATTTGGGCACAGAAGCACACACAGGGAAAACACCATGTGAAGGTGAAGGCAGAAGCCAAAGAACTCTGAAGACAGCCAGCAAACCACCAGAAGCTAAGGCAGGGGCACAGAGAGATTCCCCTGCGCAGCTCTCAGCAGGAGCCAATGCTGCTGCCACCAGGACCTCCGGCTTCTAGCTTTCAGAACCAGGAGACAGCCTAACCACGCAAACTGAAGCTCAGCCCCTTAGCATCTTGGGTTCACATGACCCAACAATCTGTGTGAAAGGAAACAGGTTTTTATTGGCAGGGTTCCAACCGTGGCGGTGCTGAGAGCACTCCCGCTCAGATCCCCCTCTTCCATGAGGCCCAGAACTGCCCTTGCTCCCCAAAAGGCTACAAGCCAAAACCGTGCCCAGAAGTTCCCCATTTCCTTATCTGTCCATCAGCCAGTCACGCAAACAGACCTCCATCCTCTCTGGAATGTGCACTCATGGGATCAGAGACACCATCCTCTAGCAGCAGCTCTCTCCTCCAGGATCTGGGCGCACTGTTCTCAGTCTCCATGTTGCGGTTCAGAAAAACATGTGCCATGTTACACTGTCCCAGAGGCAAGAGGGTGACTTCTCTGTACGTCCTTCAGGAAAGCAGAAGTCTGCAGCTCAGCATTCCCGGTCCAGTTCAGCTCCAAGCATCTCTCAAGAGTCTGGGTGGCCGGACAGGTCGCCTCAATTCCATCAGCCCTGATGCCGTCTTCCGCAGGCAGACTTCCAGACAGGCAGGCAGACCTTATGGCAGACTGACCTTCAGAACTCCCACTCTGATTTTACATGCTCAGCTCAGAACTTCCTGTGTGACCTCACATCTGGCTTTTCCCATGGTGCATTAGTGTCCACCATTTTTGTCAGCTGCCCAGTGTCTTTGACCCTCTTTTGGCTGCTATCTTTAGTCAGGGCAAGAGTTCCCAGCAATACACAGCACTGGCATCAGCATCTGGTGAGGGCATCTGCCCCGCATAGCTCACACAAGCCTTGTATGACCTTCCCCTCTGCTGTCACCAGTCACTTTTCAGTTACCTACACAGCTCACCTGGGCAGCAGCCTTCTCCCCTTCAGGAAAGTGCAGCTGTTAATTTGCTTTTGTTATGTAATGTAACTTAAATCTGTACTCTTCATTCTGTGAACATTGCCCACCCCGCCCCCCTCCTGCCTCCCTGCAGGATTTGGGGGGGACAGTGGGGCTCCCCCACCCTCAGGAGACCCATGCTCTGCACCTGTTACAACAATGCATTTCTATTGCTTAAGCCTCCCAGGTTGTTATGACAGCCCCACCAAGCCAATCTAAGAGACTTGGAAAAATCTTCAGAGTCCTCTAATTCATCCCCAAATATGTCTTTTGTTGAAAAGTTATATTAAACCTAGAAACAAAATATTTCTTTGGTGAAAAACAAATCAATTTGTTGACAAGCTTGTCAGTCTGTGAACATACGAACTTAAGTAGGCTTCAGTGCCATCTGAGAATCACACAATTTCTGAAACATACTTATATTGACAACATTTTAGAATTATGTGTGCATAAGTAGCCCAGGAGGAGTTGAGAGTCTCTTTTTGTTTTGTTAATTCTTTTCATACTGTGGGATTTGTAAAAAGGGCAGTTCTCACTATAGTATTGAGCTAATTAAAAATCTGGAGTTGTTAATTTTTCTAGCATTCTCTCTCATTAACTGAAGGGAGCAAATATTTGGTGTTTCCCAGAGCAGTCCAGAAAACCCTCAAAATGATTTAGGTACAAAAGACATACTGAGAGTTTTATTGTTGTGAGTCTGGGGCCTGAATGTAGCAAAGGAAATGTTAAAAAGAGTGATCAAAAAGTAACAAGAAGCAAACAAAATTTATAAGAATATAAATAGAAAAAATATATGTTTGGATCAGAATGATAAGATTTAAAATCAATACTGCAAAAAAATTTTAATTATTAAGAACTCTAAACTTTCCAAAAATAATTCTGTTACTGAAATAAATTACAGATGATGAAAATTTTATCATATAAAAATCTTATTAGGAAGAGACTAATTTTTACTGTTTCTTCCTAAAAGCAGGCTGTATAGTCAAAGTACACATTTAACTCTCCAGTAAATGATTGTTTAATTAACTAATTAATAGTTTCATTGGGAAAGAAAATAAAAGCATTGCTTACTTAACTGTGGGACTATTTCTTGAAACTTGTTGTAGCTTGAAGGGCTAAAAATGTCACTGATTGGTTAGTTGAAACAAGGACAAAATGTGGGCTATAGTAAATGCTGTTGAACTGCCAGAAGAGCCTTATTACACTGTATGGGAAGGTAGCCAAAAACTTAGGGATACTGGAATCCTAGAGTGGATCCATCATGTAAGATCTACTCAGCCAGCCTGAGAGGGTGGTAGAAGGCTTTAGGCCAAGCGGAATGTGCTTTTCGCCATGACTGGGAGAAATGAATGTGTGAGAGAAGCCCCAGCATCCTTGAAGAGCTGTGTGGTCACTCTTTGTACGTCAGAAATTACAGTGGAAACTGCCGCCACTAAACTCGGATCCCTAAGTACAGTGGGGATAATTGGATGTCAGGGTGGCAGGGGCCATGTGGCCACACTTAATCACCAAAGACAAGGTGGATGTGGTTAGCAAATTGGACAGTGTAGTCAAAGTAATAATCAGAATAGTCTGGCTCACAGAATCCGATGGGAGTGACTAACTAGTGACCATAATGTCTCTAGCAGAGAAAGAGATAGGCCATGTACTAGACTTTTACGTGGTATTTTTAAGTGAAAGAGTTTGCAGGGTAAATGGACAGAAGACTAATTTGAATCACCATTACCAAAAGAGTACCATCTCCTCAATCAATCCCCAGATCTGAATCAATATGCAGACGCAGATCCCCTTGAATGAAAGGGAGGATGAGTTTTCTTGCGGAAGGATCCCACCACATTCCCCCAAATCTAAACCTTCTCCAAGTCATCCCTCAAAGAGGCCTATGACTTTTATCAGGGTGACTATGTATTGTGAAAAAGAAACATTGTACTTTAGGAAGACTATTGGACATTGGCTCTGAACTGACACAGATTCCAGAAGAGCCAAAGGTCACTGGGTCAACCAGTCAGAGAGGAGGGGCTTATGGAGGTCAGGTAGACAATGTTCTTTTAGCTCATATTTGTCCCAGTGTGACCCCAGGAGACCCCAAATTGTGGCCTTTGTGTAAAGAAGATTGCCCTCCATAATGTGGGTGGGCCTCATCCAATCAGTTGACGGTCCAAGTAAACTAGAAGAATGTCTCCTGAGCAAGAGGGAATTCTGCAGTAGACAGCCTTTGGACGTGAACTGCAACATCAGCTCTCTCTTTGGTCTCCAGCCTGCTGGTCCACTTTGCAGATTCTACACTTAATAGCCCCCACAGTTGCATCAGCCAATTCCTTAAAATAAATATTCATATATATCAACACATCCTATTGGTTATGTTTCTCTGGAAAATAATACACCCAATTTCTCCATGCTGTGGAGTAAATTCCAGGTGTCCAACTGAGCAGCCCTGAAAAGCAATATCAAAGCTATATTTAAGAAGTTCGTCTGTGTTCCCAACTTCTAAATCTCAGCCCAGAATCTCTAAAATGCTTGTTCTGTATGGAGAGGCATTGGCTGAGGTTGGTCTCTGGCTCCCACATTGATTTAAGGAAAGGAGTCAGTGCTGACTGGCAATAGGTTGAGTAGGTCTAAAGAGAAGAGTGGAGGTAAATGACCAAGGTAGCTTCATCAGTAATGTCTACATAGTTCCTAATTAATGTCAAATGCATTAGGATAAATATTCTCAATTAGCTATCTTCACTGGAAAGATGACCAGATAATGGTCACTTCTTGCTTTCATTGTTTGCTCCACACAGATCATCTTATTTGATTGATTTTGTTGATATGACTAGTGGCATTAAGATACATTTTAATTTAGTGTATTTATTTTATGTTAGGATGTTTTATTCAAATTTTTAAAGGAATCAAAATATCTCAAAATGATAAAATACGACCAGCTCTTATTTATTCCGCTAGTGTGTAAGAGAGAGAGATCCAAAAGCTTAAGACAACACTGTGGTGATTTTGGGGCGGGGAGGGGGCAGAAAGGGGATCAATGGTAGTGTCCAAAATACAGTAAAAATAAAATTATGCACAGAAGTCGCTACTTTATTCTTTTTAAAACGAGGGACATATCCAAAAACTTAAGTCAAAATTTAAGTTTGGGCCACTAGGTGGCACTGACCAACTATCTCTCTTTTTGCTTCTCAGCTAATATTTTCTATTGTCAGCTGGCCAATTGAAGGGAGGAAAAATATAAAAGCTATTTACTGGTGATGTTGAACAAGACAGGGGTTTTATTAATAGAGAATCGAACACATTTTGTAATTCAATTGCTAGCCAAATTATTTTCTTTATTGTCATGTATCTGTACAGTTAAAAGCAGAAAATAGGATCAGCATTGAAACGTGTACAGAAAATACGGCCAGGCTAAATGCAATCAGCATTGACTGGGAATGTTTACCTTGGTCAAACAGTAAGTGGAAGGGAATGACTATAACGTACCACATCTGCTGAGCTGCTTTGAAAAATTGTTTCTGACCACAGAGAACAGGCCATTTGCATTTTCATGGTTATTGCTCCCAAGGACACTCTTAAAGCTTGCAAAGGTCAAGAGAGAGTCTCTCTGCTAGAGAATTTTACCTCACAGTCAAGATAAAAGGGCCCTTGTAAGAAAATTTGCTCGGGGCCCAAGATTTAAATTTTATCACAGGCTGTCCCTTTGGGTCATAGTTAACACTAGACTTGTCTAACCAGGTTACAACATTCCGTGTGGTCTATAACTCTCCTTTCAGTGATGGCCTCGTTGCAAGGTGAAGCTCTCATTAGGAATCATGGGAGACATGAATAATATAATGCTATTATTTTTTAAAACCTCTTCAGAAGCTAAATTCTGAATTTCAAATGCATCAGGATCTTTGATAAGAGGAGATCTTGGAAATATCAATAATGAAGCAATCCAAAGAGGCCTGTAGGCAGTCCTCTCTAAAAATCAAGAGGCAGAAATATTAAAAACCATAAATGTTGAGCAAGGTATTTGTGGGCCTTAAAAACGTGTTTAAGAAACAGGGGAAGAATGTATTAATGTTAAGTAGAGTGCTTCTCCAGAGGAAAAGAGACAAGGTACCTGGTTAAATTTAACAGCGTCTGATGTAATTTTGAAGACAGTTAAGTAAGGTCACCTTTAACAACCCAAACCGGCTTAGTAGCCCCAGCCCAGGCGGTGTCTAACCGCTCAGCCTGTTTCCTGCTTCGCTTCCTTTCCTTGGTAGAGTCCATGTTCACGTTATCTAAGGAGCCAAATTTTCAAAATACTCTGGGGGAGTACAAGCCCCATCCTATCCTTACTTCTGAATAAACGTCTGGGAGGCTGCCTTCTCCTCAGAGTGGTGAGCGATGCCCCCTTTGCGATAACAATGAAGGAAATGAATGTACACACATTGGATGCTGTTTTGCAGATGCCAAGCCTCTCTCCAGGTAGTAATTAGGAAAGAGTTTTACAGAACATTTAGTAATGGTGCCCTGGGAGTTTGAAAGAGTTCATTTCTCTCTTTAGACAATTACTACCAAAGGGTTACTTGTGAGAAGAAAACTGTTTTCTGAAGATGTGAAGGGAGAGACTGAATTAAGGTGGAGGCTGATGTGCATTGTTAACATCTGTAAAAACAGAAAAGAATAGGATTCAAGAGACCTCCCTAAATCAAAGAAAAGGCCTTTTAAAAATAGTGATATGCGCCAGATGGCACACTCGGAAATCAATATCCTGAGTCCTTTGGGGACGAGGTTTAATTCTTTCAGGTCCCATGTAGCATCTGATGCAGAGATTTGCACTTAGTGGGTGTCTAGTTAATATATTTGAATCAGATTGAACATCGTACAAGTACACACACACACACAGGGCTGGTAATCAGTAGAACACAGCTGAGAAAGTTACTAATGCCAAAATTGTGCCAGGTGTAGGCAAGTCATATTTCAGCTCTGGTTGACTAATTTCCAGGGCATTTGTGCTCAATGTTAAATTGAACAGCATAAAACTTGGCTTTGAGGTGAAATAAAGTATTGCAGAAAATAACGATAGCATTATGTTAAAGGCATCATTACATTCATTCATTCATTCGTTTGTTCGTTCCCTTAATAAACACTTTTTGATAATACTGGTTAACAGTTGGCCTGTGCGTTAAAGCGGTTTATGACATGGTGGCTGATTCTTCCGAAACACAGCCAGGCCCAGAGAAAAGACAGCCAAGCTCTTCTCTGAAGCAGGGCAGAGGAGGTTCCAAGGGCTTCCTGGTTCTGAGGCTCTGTCTCTCAGCTTCAACTGTCATGTCACACTGTCCTTTGCCATGACCGCTGGGTCGTGGCAGACCACATTTCCCCTCTGCCAGGTGGCTCCCTGGCCCAATAGGGGGCGCTAAAGGAAGACTGGAAGGCACCAGAAGTGGGGAGGAGACTGGCCCACTTTTGTTGGCTTGCTGTTCCTGAAAGTGTCCAGCCAGCCCAGCAGCCGGTTTCAATGAACGAACTTGTGCTAAACCTTCGGGAGCAGTCTGAGCATGCCCCTAGGTGATACTCTTCCCCAACTGACCAGTCATCCCCAGCTCCCCTCAGACTTAACCCCAGCCCCATGGGCCCCAACTGCAGCCAGAAAGGCCACCTCCCCAATGGTCTGGATCCCACCCCACAGACATCTTGTCTAAGTTTCCAGGTTCTAGTCACTCCATCCCTCAGGGTAGCCAGTTTCCTGTAGTTACTATCTCCCGGTGACCTCAGTGTCCTCTCTTACTTTTGCAGGTTTTGTCATCCTCTAATACCTTGTCAACCCACTCTTGAGGTTTTCTATTTTCCTAACCAGACCCTGACTAACATCCTTTTCATATACTACCTCTTATCACTGAATTTGTTAACCCCCGATGCAGGAGCTACCTCCTTATTCATTGTCCCCCACCCTTCTTTTGAAAATAAGCCCCTTCAGGACAGAGAACTGGTGTTTGCTTCCCTACTGAATTCCCAGCTCTGGGAATACTTCCTTCTACTTATTATGCCTTCAATGCATACTTGTATTTGTTGGATGAACGAATGAATGAATGAAGAATGCTGAATGAATGAATGAATGAGAGAGTTAGAGCTATTACCAGTCTACTACTCTCATCCTCCTCACTCTATTACCTTCCCTAGACTAAACTTAGCTTTTACTGTCACCTCCTATGCTAGTTGGGGCAGGGATAAAACTATCAACATTGGCTAATTTAGGTCAGTGGTTCTCAACTGTCCCTCCAGGGGACATTTGACAATGTTTGGAAACCTTTTATGTTGTCAGGACTGGGAGGTAGAGGGCCTTCTAAGTGGCGTTTGATAAGTAGAGACCAGAGATACGACCAAACATTGAACAATGTGCAGGACCATCCCCTGAAACAAAAGAAAAATTATTTGATCCAGTATGTCACTCATGCTGCTATTTAGAAACTCTGGTATAGACATTAACCTGTTTAGAAGGGAAGGATTCCTCAAATTATATTTTCAGGCACCTTTCAGTCCTGTAAATTTATTTCTTTGTTTATATAAGGCCAAACATTCTCATTGAAAAAAGATACAACTCACTTGATCATGGCCAAAGACCCAGATGTTTTTTAAAAAATGACATTTGGAATCCTATAGACAGAATATCCAGATGACTGGCTAAATATTTGTCTGTTTGGCAGGACTCTTTTTAGAGTTATGTAGACAGATCCTATGATTAAAAGGAGGGTAGTGATAGACTAGCTGGAGGGCCGGGGTGGGGGTAGGGGTGGGGGCAAGGGCCCCAGGTTGTTTACGAAGGTGCATAAGAAATGTTGAAAGGAACAGAGTGTCTTCTTTATATCAATTCAAATCCCATAATAATAATTGTAAGAGCCAGCTGTTTCCCCTCCCCCAATAATCCAGAGAATAGCCATTAACTAGAGATAGAGTTTAAAAATGACATAAATCACTTGGGTATTTGCATTTTGAAGGTCATTTTTGGATGAACCAGGTGGTTTCCTCATAGACTTCAATTATCAAAATCTATTTTCTTAAAAAAAAGAAAAAAAAAAACATTTACCTACTCGGGTAATTGCTATTCTGCTGAACTCCAACGTTAAGCTTCTTCACCTACTCCCACACTTCCTTGAACAAGTTCACTCTATCACGTTAGCTACCAAAATATCCAAGAGGTACATTTTTCTTCTTCGTGTATGGCAGTAGTCCCATTTAATATATCAAATGGAATACAAAGTACTCTGCGACTGTCATAAATTTTTCCAGCGCAATTCCCAGAGTCGTGACTTGGTGTCATCCTCTTTCCAAACTACACTTACTAACTTTTTAGTAAACGCATTTGAAGCTTTGTCCTTATTTATCATCCTTTAAATTACAACTCCATTAATCAGATAATTAAAGATGGTCATTAAAAGTACATTTAGTTGGGTTCACATACTTGCTGCTAAAACACAGTTGTTCAAAGGCATTAAAAATAACATATTCCAGAGAGTATCTGTGAGGTTTGCCAGATCAAATAGAAATGTCCAGTTAAATTTAAATATCAAATAAACAACACTTTTTTTTTAGTGTTATAAAATACATATGTATTTTTTATTCCTTTAAATTTTATTTTTCAATTAAGGTTTACATTCAATATTATTTTATATTAGTTTCAGGTGTAGAGTATAGTGGTCAGACAATTGTATGGTTTACGAAGTGACCCCCCAGTAACTCTAGTACCCACCTGGCGCCGTACACAGTTACTGCGATGCTATTGACCATGTTCTCTATTCCATTCTCTACATTGCCATAGCACTTTCTTTTCCCAACATAAGCATGTCCCAAGTAATATGTGGGATATAATCGTACCAAATTTTTTGCTGGTTTAATCTGAAATTCAAGTTTAACTGGTTGTCTCATACTTTTATTTGCTAAATCCAATGACCCTGGGGCCTGTTTGCCAAAGGCCTAGATTTTTGTAAACTCTTGTAATACAGAATTGATTTTAAGTGATGTTAGTAAGAGTACTTTCTTTTTATGTGATTTGTGGGCTCTTCAGTCTTAAAGGAAGAGTTGCTCACACAATAATTAAAATCCACAGGAATGTCTCCCTCACTGAAAACAGGCTCTGTGACAGCAACCATTTTCAAAGGGCAGAGTGGCTGCTTCCTTCACGCTCTAGTGAAACTGCAACTCCGTCCCCCTCTCCCTCCGTAATCACAGTTCCGTGGGGAAAACCCAGTGATTCCCCTTTTGGTTGATGCTCAGTGGACATGGCATGTGAAGAAAATACCTCCTGAGCCATGTCACATATGGTCATCGAACCAGACTTGGGCCCAGTTGATCTGATTACCTGAGTTTTCTCCTGATTAATTCTGAATGACACAGAGAAATCAATCATGAGGACAGACAAAATAATCATCAAGTCAGTTGATTCAGCTCTATAAACTTGACCTTAACCTCCTCCTCTCAAGTCATTTCAAAGAGATTTCAACAGATATGAGGAAAAAATTAAAGTTGGGGAGATAGTGACGTTTGTCTCAGAATCTGCTCTCTAAAAAGCCAATACTTTTAACTAATCCCATTAAGTGCAATTTACTAGCTTGAGGAATCCTTTAGTTTTTCCTTTTACTTTCCTCTGCCTTAAATGAGAACTCATTATAAAATTTTAATACCATAAGACATCTACGCTGAACTGAATAACATACATTAAATAATTTAGCCCCAACTTCACAACTCAAAATAGTTAAAATTCCTTCTAACAATATATTGGTATTTTAATATGCCATCAAAAAATAAAATGAAATATTTTGCATTCTTATATTTCCAGACATGATAACAGAAGTCTCTTCTCTCCTCTGTGAAAATTATGTCTGCTTTTTCTAAAATACCGTATTTTGTTGTGTATAATGCACATGCACATTTTTTGCCCAAACTTTCAGGGAAAAAAATATTTCATTTTAATCTCTTAATCCAATTATTTATTTATTTATTTATCTATTTATTTATATTTAGATACTTATTTTTTGTATTATAAAGGAATTTTAGTGTTTACTTTTGAACTTATTATGGTACAGGAAATTTTCTGTAACAAATAATTACAAAACATAAGAATAGATACAAGGTATTTCAGGTACTACCCAAGTATAATGTGTGTGCTTATTTTTCCCTAAAAAATTTGGGCAAAAATTTATATACATGGCAAAATACAGTGCTTATAATATCTTCTCACTTTAAAATTCCAAAGTTCAGATTCCTACACACCACTTATTCATTAAGTCAATACATATTGATTGAAAGCCTGCTCTGTAAAAAATACTGTTATGGCTGTGAGGTTTAGATACTAAAATGAGGGGGAAGAAAAAGAAGAAACAAAGTTTCAGAGTGAGCACCAAATGCATCAAAGGCTACAGTGAGGATGTTTTAAAAATAGAGCCAATAGGAAGATTTGAATAATTCTGTATATCTAATAAATGAAAGAAGTCTCCTGGAAGTACTGTGTAATTTGAAGAACAAAAATGAGTTTGTCACATAAACCAAGAGAACAAGAATCTACCCATCACAAAAACAAAATCAAAAACAAAATACCTCCTGGAACAGCATGTCTATCATGGAGGCATGAGATGGTGTGCTTAGAAACCCCAGGCATTTTGGGGAAGTTTGAACAACAAGCATGAAGGGAAGCATGGGAATGAGGCTACAGAAGGGAGAAGGCGTTGATACTCTCTATGAAGTAGTGATGGGTCCCCTAAGAAAACCTGGGAGTAGCAGCTGAACCGTTGCAGGGGGCAGATTGGCTCATGGGAACCCAAGGGATGGCAGTCAACTGTTCAAGTGAAAAGAGAACTGGAAGCATCAAGTGGAAGCATCTATAGAGAGGCATCAGCAACTTTGAAAGACAGGGGAAGCTTGCTCTGTGACATATGGAAACCATTCATTCACTTACCAAACTTTTAATATGGAACTGCTATGTGAGCACCGGGCAGAATGTTCAAAGTGGAAGACAATGAAAACATGTGTCCCCTTTTATTACTTTCCTATTGCTGCTTTGACAAATTATCACGGATGATGAGTTAACATTAATGTATTACCTCACCGTCCTGGAGGTCAGTAGTCCAGATGCATCTCAGTGAGTGACAATCAAGGTGTTGGCAGGGAAAAGTCCACTCTCTTGCCATTGGCAGCTCTGAGAAGCTCTCTGCTTTCCTTGGCTTGCAGCCTCCCTGTCCATCCTCAAAGCCAGCAAAACATCCAGTCAGGCCTTCCTCACATCACAGTTCTCTAAAGAGACAATCCATCTCCCTCTTCCACTTTTAAGGCCCCTGAATTACACTGGCCCACCTGAACATTCCAGGATACTCTTCCCATCTCATGGTCAGCGGATGAGCAAACTCAAGTCCGTTTGCAACCTGAAGTCGCCTTGGCATGTATCGTAACACATTCACAGGTCCGGGGGATTAGGACCTCGACATATTTGTGGGGGAGACATTATTCTGCTTACCACACTAATTTCAGAAGTTTATGGTCTAGCATGAAGAAACTCTGATAGGATGTGCCATCCACAGAAGCCACATGAATCTTACAGGGCAGGCTTAATTTGAGGAAAATATCTGTTACATCAAGGACAGGCCAGAGTGGAAGGCCCAATCCACTCATCAGATGAGGTCAAAGCTGGGCATTATTACCTTGCATTACTTGCTAGAATAGAGAAGCAGAATTTTTCCTTTATTTAGGTTATCCCCTGTGGGAGATGGAGTATCCTGGTAAAACTAGAGGGAAAAATTCACTACTAAATAGAGTAAGAATAAAAGACCAAGAAAGTTTGATGGCTTTTTCCAGGTGGGATACACAGTGAACTCTCAGTGGACAATGTTTTCCAGTTGCTTGGACAACTAGCTGTAGTGGCTGAGTTGTTTATCTTTAAGAAAACATACCTATATCATTTTCCTTGACAACTACAATATAATCTGTCTGCGAGTTGTTCATCATTTAAGAAAGGGTGAAAAAAGTCCTCTCCCGGAAAGTGTTCAAATCCGTGAGCCGAAATGATGATAACATCATGAGAGGCATCATAATTTATCTGGAGCATGTAAATCACCGAGGGCCCCCCTCTAAGGATGCTCGCTAAAGTGATGAATAGCTCTGAGAGCTGGGAGATCAGCCTGAGGAATTCACCAGCGAGCCTTTGACGGGAGCACTGCCTCCCAGTCTCTCCCTGATGGGAACAGGCAATGACTTAACAGACTTGAAAATTCAGTGTTTTAACCACTTGTTAAAACATTCAGTTTAAGACTTTACCCACAAAAGGTACAGTCTGGAAAGGGTTGGGCAATTATCCCAGGACGCTGATCAAAATAGAAGCCGTTATGGGCAGCACCAGCCTGCCAAACATGTGTTGATGTTTTTTTCACCTGGTTTGCTATGTGTCAACTTGCTTTTTCCAAGACAATAGGTCTCTCATGTGTCTACATACCCTTGCTGATAATAGATAACCGTATATTGACATATTCACTGTATTACTCTATGTAGGTTTGGATGATGTAATTGTTTTTAGTTGTAGCAACTATAATGGGCTGAACATTTGTGTCCCCTGCAAATTCCTGTGCTGAAGCCGAGACCCCAATGTAATGCATTTGGAGATGATTAGGAAATATTCTTTTCTAAGGCCTTTGGGAGAGAATTAGGATTAGACGAGGTCATGAGGATGGGGCCCTCGTGATGGGATTAGTGCCCTTACATGAAGAGGAGGAGGTATCTCTCCTTCTCTCTCACCCTTTCCCTGTCTTTCCCTTTCCACATGCACACACAGGGTCATGGCCACATGGGCGCACAGTGAGAGGGAAGCTGTCTACAAGCCAGGAAACAGGCCCTCACCAGGATCCAGATCTGCTGGCACCTTGATCTTGGATTTCCAGTTTCCAGAACTGTACGCAATAAATGTCTGTTTAAGCTACTAAATCTGTAGTATTTTTGTTATAGCAGCTCAAGCCAAGATGTCATTTCAGAGTAAGCAACATCTTTTAATTTTTATGTTGTCTATATTATGTCATAGGGATTTAAATACTGAGAGCACTCAGTATATTTTTATTATTAAAAGTAATGAATGGTAATGGTGATTATAAGAGACATGCACTCAGTGTTTTACTCTGTGGCAGGTGCTATCCTAAAGGCATTATGTGTTTTATCTTAATTCTTACAGAAGTCATCCATGGTAGCTTTATTATCTAACCATATTATAGCTAGGGAATTAAAGTTTGGAAAGATAAACTTGACCTGCTCCGAGTCTCTTAGCTAGGAAGCGGCAGGGCTGTGATGTGAGCCTCGGTGCTCTCGACTCCAGAGTGCGAATCTCCAACTGTGCTAACCTGACTGTGCAACCTAACCAAGTTCCTTGGGCTTGCCCTAACAAATTACCATAAGCTGGTGCCTTAAAACAAAAGAAATGTATTGTCACAGATCCAGAGGCTAGAGTTAAAGTGTCCGCAGACCATGCTCACTTGGAAACCTCTGAGGAGGAGTATTTCCTTGCCTCCTTCTAGGTTTGGGCGGGCCCCCGCAACCCTTGCTCAGTTGCTGCCTCAGTCTCTACATGGCCTCTTCCCTGTGCCTCTCTGTGTGTCCTCTCCTCTTTGCATAAGGACACCGCTCATTAGATTAAGGGCTCATCGTAATTAATTCATTCTGCAGACTCTATTTCCACAGCAGGTCACATTCTAAGGTCCAGACACACCTGAATTGAGAGGAGGGGATGTCGTTCAATCCGCTGCGCTGATATTTTTCTCTCCTCTTCCTCCAGTCCCTGATCTGAGCATCCTTCTCTCTTGACAGGGCTCTCCCTTATTGATCTTCCTCACTCACCATGCACGTTTCTCTTCCTACCCCTTAGTCACATGGTGACCCCTGCCTTCCCGTGGTCTTTGCTCTGTAACAGCCTGTGTTCAAATTTCTCCTTTATATGAGGGCGCCATTTATCTTAGGTTAAGGTCTACCCTAATGAGCGCATGCCAACTTAATTACCTCTTTAAAGAATCTACCCCCAAATACAGTCACATTCCAAGGTCCTGGGGGTTAGGACTTAGACATACGAATCCTGGGTGAGCACAGTTCAGCCCATCACAGGGTGACTGCAAAGGTAGGGACATCAGAGCCAGACAAACAGGGGTGCAAATCTCAGATCAAGCCACGTGATCTGAGGAAGCCACCTCCATGCTCTGGCCTCAGTTCTGTCCATGACAAAGGAGGATGAGTGAGGCTTTGCAAGGGGTGCGCTGCACTTAGAGCTAGTGCCTGGCAAAGAGCAGCCGATTGATACACGACAGCTGTTTTGCCGCTGCTAATGCTCAGTGTCTCCACGATGTTACGATGCTTCTCTGGGCAGCAGATCTTCTCCCACAGCGTCCTCTTTCTCTGCTCAGTTTCCTGTAACCAGAGAACCTTGACAAAACTGTTTGCCCAGCAGATTCCTGTCCCTGTTATCGGGACAATTGGGACAAGGAGAAGTTTTCTGGTCTCCCTTTTGTCTCAGTTCCAGAGCCTGATCCTGCACTTTGTAACGTCTCCTTGACTCGTACTGGAAATAAGAAAAGAGAGAGAGAGAGAGAGAAAGAACTACGGTCTTTGCCTTCCAGTAATATAATAGAGCCTGTTTCCTTGGGGTTTGGCAGAAAGAGGCACTGGTGGCAACATGACAAGCTCATGCCCCTCTGCCCACGGTGGCTGTTCTCGTTAAGGCCCACTCCCCCAAACACAGACTGGGGCCACGGGGAGCCCACAATACAACCTGTCACCAGACGGCCCCGGGAAACACAAATTGCATTTTGGAATAAAACAAACAAACATCAGCCTTTGAATACTCTCATGCCCAAGGTCATTAGTGTCACCTTCATGGCCTGTGGGACCCCAGAGAAATACAAACCCAGCAAGCAGCCCTTTGATCTTGTACCGTCTTTGGAACAATTTAATCAATTAACCATGAAGTCCCTCCACTCTGCTTATGCAGGCCTATATATAAAATGACTTTGGTCTGGCTGACACTTCACTGCATCCGAGATCAAAGATGGAAGCAAACACCATATTCGGTCAGAATAATTCTGAGGCTTTTCCCCAGCACACTCCTCCCCCAGCTCTTAGAAGCACTTTTCTTTCAAGGACAGAAAGGGGAGAGTTTGGAAGTTGATGGACATAAAAAAAAGCTTCTTGGGGATCTGAGGAGCCCATCAGAATAAGAGGCGCGGCGGAGGCCTGCAGAGGATGGCGAGGCAAACTCAGCTAGTGCAAAGTCCATTTTAAAAGTTACAAGTGTGGGTGCAAGGGGCTAAAATGAAATGCACTTTCTGAAGGCATTGTGAGAGTAGCCTCCCGTCTAGGAAACCAGAACGTCACTGGCAGATTAATTAGATATATGAGAGCAGGCACTCCATCTCTCCGACTCCGGATAGCGGTCTAACCTAATCACCTGCTATTAGTGATATACGATGCTGCCATTCTCAGGCATAAAAGCTCTTCCCAGGCGTGTGCGCCTTAGTGAATGGATGTGGGAATAAAATGATGGTTCCCACCATTTTGCCACAAAAGGAAGAGTTGAAAATGATCATTTTGGGGGAGCCTACTGTGTCTCGGGCCAGTGTTAGGAACTTTATGTATTATCTTAATGTTCATCATCACGGTAACCCTGTTAAGGCACAATATACTATCAACACTCAGATGATGAACCTAGATCTCTGGGAAGTGCAAAGGCTTGTTCGTGGCCAGAGAGCCCAAAATCCCAGCTCTTTAATAACATGCACTTACCATCACTCACTCATGTAATTTTTCAGCTCTGGGCTCCATCGTGTGAAAGATTTGTTCCACCATACACCCCCACATAATTTATTTTCTTGATCTCAAGTTCAGACATCTATAACTGCTGATCATAGCTTTTGGTCAGCATGAGCTAAGCTGTGTCAGGACCCTGAGCTCATAAATTCCCAATCAAAACAGAAGAAAGTGCAGACTCATCGTGGGAAAATAAATCATTCTGTTCTAAAAGATTGAAAATAACCATAACTCTTTTTTAAGCACCTCTCATATGCCAGTCGTGGTCCCGGGCACCTGACTTATCTGTCATTAATCCTTCCCAAGTCCGGTGAAGTAGACATGTCTATCCCCATCCGACAGACAGTGAGCCAAGGCTCAAAGAAGCGAAACTCTTCCTCAGGCTCTCTCCTCTAGTAACTTGGATTTGAATCGCACGTCTCTTTCACATGGTTTTTGGATCTTTACTAATCATCTTGTTAGAACGTTGGGTTTCAGAAGTCAGACTGGGGAAATGTTGATACAGGAATGGCTATCACAGCATTAAAGAAAAAGTCATATCCTTAAAAGGTTCTTTGAAACTTTGTCCAGTTCTGCAAGATGCAATGGCATCACTGAATCACCCTGGTCCAGCTCTTGACCTGGCGGTGAACACCAGTGGATTTTCACAAGAAGCTCCACGAAGCGGCACCAGCACATGCAATGGACTGTTCAGTTTAATTCTTATTTCGTATTGAAAGTATTCAATTCTTAAATGCTGTGCCCAAATTAAAAAGGCCAAGTGTTATTTGAAAAAAAAAAAAAAAAACATTTAGAAGTCCCCCCTACCCCCTGCCAAATAATTGGCTGTCAGAGAAAAGCCAAAGAAAAATTACAAAAGAGCAAAGTGAAATAGGGCTTCGTTCCAACTCCAAGAAGAGTCAGGGAGCCGAGGACGTGTGCCGAGCCCTGAGGAGCGGAGCCCAGCCGGCGGCATCAGGGGAAGCAAAGCAGAGGTTGTGGGCGAGGTTTGGGAAGGGAGAGTGCGCGGCTGCGGACTTGCGGGTTGCAGGTCAGAGAGCTGGGCGCGGAAGGGGTCCCCTGCACTGAGTCTTCCTGAAGAGCACGTGTGGTTAGGGACCAGGGCTGGGAGCGCAAAGGGGACTAGAGGAAGCAGGTGTCTATCTGGTCAGCGGGACAGCTGAAGTGATCAGAAACTGTAAAAGAAACAGGAGTGTGGCTTAGATCTACGATCCAGAAGGAGACCATTTGGGGCAGGGGTTCCGATGTAGTAGGCAAGTCTCGGGAGGGGGACGCTGTCACCTGCTCTGGCTGGGTTTGGAACTCCCCTTCTGAGAATACAACCACCACTGAAAAAACGACAACCACCACAAAGAAAAACCCTCCGCTTTTTCAGTAGAAACGCGCCACATAGGGAATAAGACATCACTGGTGACAGTAGCTAATATTTACTGAGTGTTTAGTTCAGTGCTTCGGCTCAGTACACCATGGAGTATGTCATTTACCCTCACAACAACCCCGTGAGGTGGGGCTATTTAGGGATGAGAAAACTGAGGCACTGCCGAGTAAATTGACCGGCCCAAGACCACACAGTGGGTGTCTGCTGGAGTCGGGGGTTGGTAACCAGACAGGGAGCCTCAGAGGTCAGCCGCCAGCCACCCTACGACCTTGGCTCACAGTGCATTTTAGAGCAGGGGGCGTTCAGACACCTCCTGTCAATCGGAGTTCCTTCCAATAGGTTAAGGGACTTTCGCTCCCGGGGAAGGGAGGAAATTGAATGTTCCCTAATCATAGTATTGCATTTTTAACTGATATGAAAATTTTTTCTAAAATTTCGAATGTAAAGATCTTATTGTCGTCTTGGTATTATGTGATTGCCGTAAGGGAATCATGTTAGGCCGGTGTGATCACACGTGAGGTCTCTACGGGGAGAGGCTGTCCCAGGGATGAATAAACTGGTGGCCCTTGGAGCTCTTAGGAGAGCCCTGACCGAGAGGGTAGTGGCCTGCCTGAGCATCTGCTGCGCATCCAGCCCCAGGTTCGGGTCCCACCCATGTTCATATAAATGCCACTCATCCCCGCGTCAAAAAGGACTGGACGGCATCGCCATTCCCTCTCGCTGGACCCTTGGCCGTATTTGCCCTTGGTGGTATTTGAACATGAACACTGTGATGTATACAATTGTTGGTGCCTTTTCCATTTACTGGGGTGCCTGTCAAGGCAGGGGAATCTCGAAAAATGAAAGCCTTTACAGGCTCTGGTCGGAGTGCACAAACTTGGGAGCTTGCTCTACAGTGACTGTTAAATATGAACTTAAAGATGTAAATTTGGTATTCAGGGGCGGGTAATCAACTAAAGCAGAAGCCTCCAAAGTTTTTGATCATACAGTAAACATTTTTGAGCCTATTTGACCAATATAGGTGTATTCATTTATTAGTAGATCATACACAGGTAGTACTGGGAAAATGTAAACATTGTGAAACAAATAGAAACAGAATGGGATGGGATGAAAATAAAGGTAGCTGAGAGTTGCCGATTTTCTCCGCTTGCCCCTTGGGTTGTCTTTGCACACGTCCTGGAGTGTCTGTATCCCCTTTCGGGGGAGCAAAGGCATACAAGATGTGCTCATTCATTTCTGTGGATCTTCGAATGCTGTCCCTGCATCAAGTTCAATACTTACCATGCTGCTAATTTGGATTTCATTTTGTTAATTCTTTTAAAATTGGGTGTTTTTTTTTCCCTCTAAATTTGGTTTTGGTAAAATGGCCCCAAGGCAAATTACAACAAGAGCTATGGCTCTAGAATATTTGTTATTCAGTTGAGGGCTTTGGTGGAGAATGTGATTTTACTTCCTAAACCACAGTCTCTTTCCTAAAATTTCTCTCAAGTTTCAGTGTCAGGAAATTCCAGGTTTTTCCAGACAACTGATCCATCCTCATGTTCCGGACATGGGCTGGGATCGTTTCCCACTGTTTGGATGCTAGTTTCTCAGAAGTTAATGTTCCAGCCTCTTCTCCATTTCTCAAAACTTTAAGACAGTCATGTGTTAAATGCTTTGATTCTCTCTGGTTAGTAGTCAAACCTCATCTTGCCTTATTTTGATTTCTTTATCTTATTAGGCAAATCACATCAGAAGAACCACTATATATTGAGCTTGTCCTATGTACCAGAATATTTGGGGGGACTCTATGCACATTATGTATTTGTAACAATTACACAGTAAAGCAAATGTTATTCTGCAGTTTTACAGATGAGGAAAACTGGAGTTGCTTGACTTTAAAGCTACTGTTCTCTTTCCTTTTTTGTTGTAGATGAAACTCATTAACCTACCTCAAGTCCATTTAAGAAACTGAGACTGATAAGTCATCCTATCAATGAGGATAAACCTAACAACCCGTAAATTCTAAACTTATGTGGACAAGCAGTGCTTTGTGAACTCTAGATAAACCAAAACTCACATTTCATATCTCCCCTCTGACTTTCCTAGATCAGCCACAAGGACAGTTGCTTGATGTGGGAGAGATGAGCTACTCATTTGCCAGAAAAATAGAAACACTTGACTCTCTGAGTCCCAAGCAAATGCAGTGCACTTCAAAATCATCCTTTTGTCCCTCTGTCCAGACTTCTCTCTGTTCCTCAGCTCCCCTGCTCTCCCAGACTCGGAGCTTTGACACAAACCACCAGCCTAAACAGCGAGCTCTTCGTCACAAGTAACAGGTTTCTGCCACGGAGCCACACAGAGCTCCCTCAACCTGCACAGGTCCTAGGCATCTGCTGCGCTTTTACCAGCTTGTTCCCATAGCGCTCACCATCATCGAGAGCCGTGCTTCCCAACAGAGCTCTCTGTAATGACGGAAATGGTCTTTCCCTGCACCGCCCAATGTGGTAGCTGCAAGCCACACGTGGCTGTGGAACGCTGGGGGTGGGCTGGTTTCCAGGTTTTACAGGTCCGCTCATGAACTAACACGTTCAATGAAATCTTTCTCATGGGTTCATTTTATACTTATGTGAGACACTTGCATTCACCTTTTCAAAAACTAGATGGCAGAGGTAGTGAAAGGTCTACAATGAATTTATGAGAAATGTTTCTCCTTGGAAACACACGTCAGCCTTAAGTCCGGGCTATCACAACAAATGCTTATAACATGCTGAAGTCCACACAAGCAGCAGAGAGGACTTGACGTGAATCCCAAATATCACATTATCTACTTGAGCCGGCACTTGCATAGGCATGAAGTGATAATGACCATTCTCTCTCTCTTTCTTTTTTTTTTTTTTTATTTTAAAGCAGAAGACTCTACAGACGTGAAGCTTCTATAAAGGGAGAGAGAAGAAAAAGGAGCCAGCCCTCACTGCATGTGGGGGATGAGGGGTTGTGGCCAGAGCCGAAGTTCTCAGGCTCTTCCTTACCCCACCTCCACCCCCTTGAATCCCGACCCCCATGGCCACATCCATGGCCACATTGGCTGGGAAACGACTGACCTGACTCGACCTGTGGGTGCCCAGTGCCTCTTCCCTACCCAGCCTCCCAAACCATTTCTACTTTGCCCTGTGTTCTCACAACAAACCCCTTTTTGCCCCTTACTCCATTTACCTCACAGCCTTAAAAGTCAGCTGAGCTAAACGCTTTCATCGGTACAGACAGGCGTTGGACATAAACTCACGTCTGCTACATCAATCCCCTAGTCAGACAAAGTCGTGCATTTGTAATAACAACGCAAAGGAGAAAGTGGCTGAAGCTGCTGGGAAGTTACATGTTATTCTTGTATTTTCCTTCCATGATTTTGATTTCTGAGGAAGCTTCCTAGGATAAGGAAGGAAGGGTGATAGGGAGGCATGTCTGAGCGTGGCTGAGTCTCTGTGTCTCTGATGTAGGAAAGTACTGGAATCTTAAATAGAATTGTAAAGTAAAAACCACCACTTCTCAAAGGCTTACTCGTGTGCTAGAAACTGTTCTAAACACTTCAGGTGTTTTGACCAGTAACCTCACAAGGACCTAGATACTAGCTGATATCCTTATCTTCAGTTTGCAAATGAGAAAACTGAAGGGCAGAGAGCTTGAATGACTTGCCCAAGGTCAGAGTTCAGCATGGGTGGGGCTGGGATTTGAACCCCCGATGGGTAGCTTCTGACCTGCTCCACAATCCCACTTCTTACCAAGGAAATAATCCTCTGATTAAATTTCTATTTTTAATCAAATATATTGACTCCTATGTTCCCCAAATATTTTGAACAGCTACTCCAAGCCAAGCACTGAGTACCTCACAGAGAAGATGCCCTTGGCCCACGCAGAACTTGTGGTCTGAAACAGAAGAAAAACAACTGCACTTTCAGTTCTAGTTCAGTGGATACAGTATAACAAGTACTACAATAAGAGTAAATAAGAATGATAAGAAACGGCTAATTTTCACATCCATAGTGACTCTGCAGTTTATAAAAAGTTTTCATATGCAATATTCCTGTCACTATTCATCTGCAAAATAAAAACAACACGCTAGAGAGGATGTGGCTTAATACCCCTGTACCATGAGATGGAGAAAAATGTATTCAACACAATTAATCTTTTGAAGGGCTTTTGTTTTGTAAAGGAAAGAGACAGAAATATAGGAGATGAACCAGACAAAGGGCCTGCGTGTGGGGGCGGTAAGGGGGTGCAAGAGAGAGAGGGAGGCAAGGAAGAGGAAGAGTGGAAATGATGGGGAAGATGACTAAAGGCCATTTCTTTAACGTATCTGTCTCCCTGAAGCCTAAGTTTCTGTACTTGAGTCCCTCAAATAGGTTTCTCAGCAACAGATACCAATTTTTACAATAGTAATCATATGGGAAATGCGTGCTGGTATACAGTAGGTCCATTGACAAAAAAAAAAAAAAGAAGAAGAAGAAGAAAAGACAGAGTTTACATTTTTCCTTTTTATCTTTATCTTCTGTTAAAGAACAAAATTCAAACAAGCATATCTGAAGATCTAATTAATTTACTAAGCAATTCATGAACCAGGCAGCATCTCATCCTACAACCAGGGAGCTGTACAAAATTGAAGGGTTTTATAGGCAAAAGGGTGGGGCAAAAGCACAAGTAACAAAGAAAAGAGGGGGTTATTTTTAGGTTGGGGCATCTTGTTGCGGGGAAGGGAAGGATAAGAATTTTTATCATGCAGACTGCCTCTTTATCGTGAGGAAATGGAGAAGGCCCACGCGACACATCATCTCATCTGTATTGACCAGAAAACTCCAGACTGGTTGATTAAAATTATATTTCTGGGAGAGGCTGAAATAGCAATTAGGTCAGGAATTAATCTAGGCTTGGTATCATGGGCTTTAACACAAGTGACGCCATTTTGGGGCTCATGGTTTTCTCTTTAACAGTTTACATGACGCAGTTTACAATTAGGATAACATTGCTTATGCTATCGTGTTGCCTACTTTTTCAGTTAATATGTTGTGAGCTAATATGTTTCAGTTAATATGTTCCTAAAATGTCTCAGTGTCATCTGAATATTTGCTCCCCCCATAGTAAACACCTCCGCATCCCTAGAAATAGTTTGGTCTTTCACAAAGCATCCTTGAGTAGTAGGGAGTTAGACAGACGGGAACGGAGTAGGAACAGTAAGCCAGGTACTAGACAATTGCAGGGTGGGGCCTTGTCCCCAGGTGACCTTTCCCCCCCAGCATATTGCTGACCATTTGGTTTAGACCTCCTGACCTTTTTCATATTGTTGGTCATGTGCTTCAGATCCTCTCCTGACCTTCCCTCCCCTGGCATGTCACGAGTCCTGTGGTGGACACCCGTAGAGGAGGAACAAGGGGGGCAGAGAATAGCTTCATGCCACTCCCATACAGGCGCGTGCACAACCGCTCCCTTAAACACTCAGCCTTCAGGACAGTGAGGTTCTGATCAGCATCAAATAATCTTAGGAACAAAGCCTCAGGTCTGTTGACCTCAGAGGCAGAGTTTTGGCCAAACTAGAGATAACATCTAGGCCTAAGTTGTGTTTCAGCTCCAAGCCCAGAAAAGCAGCAACACCAAGCAAAGGGATGCCATGGCCGACATCAGGACCAGCTGCACTGACTAATGACCTCCCGTCCTGGTGCTGACCCATCAGTGGAGGCCAGAACCCTGACAGGATACACCTAGAAAGCTGATGAATATTCTATGGAAATCCTCCCCTGAGAACGGCCCAAAACTCCTGCCTGTAAAACCCTTAGGGCAGAGGACCCTGCAAGTTCTGTCGCTGTGGAGCACGTCTGTGCCTTGCCCTTCTCCTTCACCCAAGTACGTTCCCTCTGCCTTCCTTTATCCAAAGCCCTTCTTTTGTGTCTGTATCTCATTTCCTGAGCCCATGTAGCCGAGCTGGTTCACGTTTTCTACCTCTGTGACTTTTCTAAATAAAGTCTCTCCTATAATTGGAGTTCCTTGGCTCTGAATTCTTTCCAGCCAACTTCAACTGGGGCTGCCGACCTGAGGTCTGGCACCGTTCTGGTGCCGTTTCAGTGCTAGAATCCTTACTTGGTTTCCTCACTGAACTTGAGGGCCACCTCGTGGACTTGGGAGGGGCGGCTATTCTCACCTAGCCTCACAGATGAGGCAGTCTCGGCAGTCAGCGGTTCACCTAGGCTACAGCATGGTATGGTTGCCTTGGCCTCCATTTTGTTTGGCCAAGCAGCCTGCGAGGCCTTCAATTGACGTTAGCCTCCTCCTGGAAGTACATACCCTGGATTACAGCCTGCGCAGTTACAGCAAAGCTCCTGATAGGATTTCCCCAGCAGTCTGGCGCGCAACAGTCTCCTCCGCCTCCCAGGGCCTTTTCGGTTTGAATTGCGCAGAAATCTCAAAGCATTTTACCCACAGACCCAAATAAAGGCATATGCCCCCGTCTTGCCTCTCAGCCTGAACCCAGCCTTGACATCCTTATATCACCCCTTGAGGAGCACTGTGTACTTCCTCTAGGACCTGAATAATAAATGCATTTCAACTTTCCTTTGGTCTACTGCTAAATTCTACTCACCCCCCATCCCGTGTTTCACTTAACAAGTGTTAATTTAATGAGCTTTCGCACCTGTGCAGGTTAACTAACTTGCTGAAGGGTGGAAGGTCAGTAAGAGCTGTTTGAAAACCTGGCTATGAGAGTGTCCATCCAGAATACATGTCAGGAGTCCGCAGAAAATCTACAGCTCACGATAGTTGCACAAAATATACAGATATTTCCAGTCCTAGTTTTGGGGTTGTAAAAGAACAGTTTTACCTGGACACTTGCTAAAAATGACAAGGAAGACTTTACTCAAGATTGTCGCCATAGGGAAGACATTGAGCTCAACTCTGAATACAAAAGGCACACATAGTGATTTATAAGCAATGGGCAGGGTGAGGGACTGGATGGAAAATTACCCAGAGAAGCTTTGTTAGGTATTAAGAGATAAGAGGAAATTGGTTAGAGATCACAGGTGAGGGAAGACAGGCTATACGGCTGTTAAGGATGGAGGGCTTCTTGGTAAACTGACTCAGTAGCACTCTTTGTTAAAACTGAGCTCAGCAGGCAAAGGACAAGACCTAGTCGGGAAGAGGACTCTAAGGAGCCTGACTGAAGTTTGGCCAAGAAAGGAGTCCTTGTCATGGCCACTGCCAAGAGGTTCTAGTAGCCCCTGGACTCCCCTTGTTTCCCTCCGACAGAGACTGTGACTTTTCTGCTTTCTCATATCCCTTTGTCTGTCCTGGAAACTAAGGCATTTGCAACCTGGAGTGATCACTTCCTTTGGCAGCTGCTCTGTTCGTCCTGGGCTGGTCCAAGGCCAGGGAGGATGGGAGCGGGGGTGGAGGTGGGGGTGGTGGGTGGTGGCTCCAGGAGCGGGAGGATTAGCTGGGGATTTATCCTTGTGGTGTAAATTTTCTTTTTTTCTGGGAAAATACTTCCTGAGTTCTGAATGTCAGGGAACTTACTCCACAGAATTGAAAGCTGCTTCCATGCTCCCAGGATATCTTCTAAATGAAAATACAGTCTGTGCAGCGACTTGGTAGAAACTTTCCACCTACAAAGTTTTATTATGTTTGTGTGCATGTTTATGCAAAAGCATAACCCAGGAGAGAAGACTGCTACTGTCCTGCAGGCCTGGACACCCTGACTGCGGGGGGAATGGTGAGACCTAGTACTCTGGCCCCATTTGGGGACCATTACTGTGACTTTAAAATTCAAGATATATCGCTTTCCCAGAAAAGGCAGCCTGAATGTAGACACAGTCTTTGGGTGATTAATGATTAGAATCCCCTAAGAGTGAGCTCTGGAGGAGCCAGACAAATGGAATTAAAATGTTGCATGTTACTTAACATTCCCTCAGATGGCTCAGAAACTCCCTGCCTGTGGGTCATTTGTTATGTCCTCTTAAATGTCAGTTGCATTTCCAACTATCTGCAAGTTTAGCAAGAGTCTTGATTGAGGGAGGGTTTATTTTTTCTTTTACCCCAAATGATGATTGTCTTTAAGATTAATGTTCCACTGTGTCCATGGTCTGGAAGGGAAAATAAAGATATGAATATATATCCATAAGAATGCTTAAGAATGAATCTCTTAGTACAGGGCCTAGCACATAGTAGGCTGTAAATAACAGTAAGCATTGTTATCATTATCACGTGCCATAAGCATGTGGTGTTTTAACCTGTCCAGAATCTAGTTCTTATGATTGAATCCAGTTTCTGCAATTCTTGTAGCAACACCTTTAATTTTTTGGCGGGGAGGGGGAGTGAAGAGGGTTCAGATCATGCTGAGAACGTTATACCGTAGCAAAGACTAATAATAGCAACTAATTATTTACCGGAACTTAGCCAGCTGCCAGGCACTTTGCATAAATGTCGTCATTTCCTCCCCACAATGACCCCGTGAAGGAGTGCACTGGGGAAGGTAAGAAAGGTGCTATTATGAAGGAAGGCTGCATCCCAGGCTACAAGTGAGTTGAAGGACACAGAAATGTATTTCTCTCTCGCCTGCAACAGTGCTGAGGAAAGGGGTCCAGGCCGGCGGGATCAGCTCTCTCTCTGCAGCCATTCGGAGCCCAGTCCCTTCCATTTCTGTTTCTCAGTCATTCTTTCTCTCATCTCCTGCAGCTCTTTGTCCTTGTTGTGGTTATGGTACATACTTACCATTTTATGGGGCGATTATTGGATCATGTGACCTGTCTTGCTTGTGACTGTTCGTTTTTTCCAGAGGAGAGAACAACAGCTTCCTTACATTGTATCCCAATTATCTAGCACAGAGGTCAGCAAACGATGGCCTGCGGGCCTAATTTGGCTTGATGCCTGTTTTTATGCAGCCCTCGAGCGAAGAGTGGCTTTGACACTTTTAAACGTTTGAAAAAAAATCAAAAGAAGAATAACATTTCATGACACATAAAAATGAAAATTATATCAAATATAAAATTCAGCATCTATAAAGAAGTTTTACTGGAATACAGTCTCTCGTGCATTTACATATTACCTGTGGCTATCACTTACATATCAACAATGGCAGAGTTGAGTGGCTGCAATAGAGACTGTATGGCCACAAGGCTAAAAATATTTACTATCTTGTTATTTGCAGAAAAAATTTGCAGACCCCTGACCTAGCACATTAACCATTTCTTCACAAATTGTGCTGGTGTTGACTTCAGGGGCAGGAAAAGACGTGGCCCGAAGAAGAAAGGAGGAGGAAATCCCTCGCAATATCGTGAGAAATAAACTCCACCCTTGCGATGCCCTGAGCACGTAGGTATTAATGGGGTCTCTTCTGAGGAACAGGAAACCCTGCACTAAGACCTGCCGCCGGCTCCTTTTTTCCCCAGAAGGAAAGATAAATTTTATTCTGTCACCATCTCCATGTAATTCCAGACGAGCAGAGAGAACATATGATGTCGTTGCAGAATACGATTTGGGAAGGGGAGAAAACACAGTTCTACAGGGTAGAAGGGAAGGGGAGGGGGAGGAAGGTCAAGGCTGTTGAAGGAGGGGGGAGGGAGGAGCTGGGGAGGGGAAGGAGTTCAATGGCCTCTCAAATGTGAATACTTGGGAGAGATTACACTTTTAGTTAATGTCAAAACTCTGTTTTTAAGAATATTCACTGACTTCATATGTGACTTTGAACACATTTTTAAATTCCGCCCCTTACAAAGTCCTTTGTGATCAAGCAGGCAGCCCAGCTTCCCCTGCAAAGGCTAGTGAGTGCCGCCCCTCCCCTATCGGTGCCTTGCCTTAGTCCCCTGCGCCTTTTCTGTCCTCCCAACATGCTGCACAGCACAGGCCTCTTCTGCAGGCTGACCCTTCTTCTTCCTAGGATGCCCTTCCTTATCGGTGGAGCTCAGTGTCCTCTGAGAGGTCTCAGCCCAAACATCACCTCCGCACAGGAAACTTTTCTGACCGCCTTCCCTAAAACAAGCTTCTCCCTGTTATTATCTTCTATTCCGATAGCCCCCACAAAGCTCATTACAATTTTGAATTATATAGGTATTTGTTGGTTTACTTGAGTGTTTGCCTCCCCAACTAGTATGTAGGTTCCACAGGGCAGAGGCAAACTCTCTTTCATTCAGTTTTTTAATACCCAGTACCTAGCACGTTCAGTCATTCAAAATGTATTAAATAACTATGTTTTGGAAGTTTCCCTCATCTTTAGGGATCTAAAAGTCCATAGGCATTGAGCAGCACAGTCTGCCAGGAAGACTGGTATTTGAGGAGTTTAGAACAAGAAAAGTGCTTGGGTTGAGTAGTAATGGTCTGGACCTATATGTTTTATGGAGGAAACCAGGCACGGTTTTCTTTCCTTTAGAGTCTGGCACCGAGTTGGTTGCTGGCCAGTGCTTCCTCTAGCATTTCCATGCCTATGGCTAACTGTTGCCTTAGACACTGTCGACAGGAGTCAGGCTTCAAGATGGCCCGAGTGATGATCGCCTCTAATATCTGTGCCCTGGTGTCGTCCCCGTGTGTAGGCTGAATCAGAGCTAAACCTGCTCTGAACACTACCGGGGAGATAATGTGCGACTTTCGTGGCTGCTGTGGAAAGGCAGCCTCCCCTGCAATGCTTGGATCTTACGCTGGGGAAAGCCAGCCCCTGTGCCAGGAAGGCGTTCAAGCAGCTCCGTGGAAGGCCCACACGCAGTAACACTGGGGCCTCTGGCCGGCAGGCAGCTCCCACTCTATGGGACAAAAAAATCTAGCTCTTTCCCCAAATCCCGTCCAATAGAAACCATGACAGATAAAAATGATGATTAATTCTTTAAGCTACTGAGTTCAGGTGCTGTTTGCCATACAACAATGAATAATTAAAACACTGCTCTTTTGGGGACTATCTGATTGGTCAGAGAGAGAAATAGTTACCATTTCTCTTATCCTTCCTCACTTCTTGCTCTACTTGTGCCGGCCTCTAACTGCTGTGGCTGCATCAGCCAGAGAGAACTTGGTTCTTGCCTCTGTCTTGATGGCAAACGCCAGATGTTTGGACTGAATGTTTGTGTTCCCTCAACATTCACACGGTGAAGCCCTAACACTGGGTGTGAAGGCATTTGGAGGTGGGGCCTTTGGGAGGTAGTTGATATTAGAAGAGATCATGAGAATGGGGCTGTCATGGTGGGGTTAGAGGCTTTAGAAGAAGGAGGAGGAGGAGAAGGAGAGGGGAAGAAGGAGGAGAGAGAGGAGGAGCAGGAGGAAGATTAGGCAAAGGAGGAGAAGGAGGAGGAGGAGAGGAGAAAAAGGAGGAGAAAGGAGTAGGAGGAGCAGAAGGAGGAGGGGGAGGTAGGAGAAGAAAACCCTTTTTCTCCCAGCATGCACAGGGAAAGGTTGTGAGAGGACTCAGGGAGAAGATGGTTATAGGCAAGTGACGAAGAGCTCTCACCAGATACCAAACAGGCCAGAACCTAGATCCTGGGCTTTTCATAACTGTGATAAATAAATTTGTTGTTTAAGCTACTCAGTCGATGATATTTTGCTCTAGCTGCCCAAGCTAAGACACCAGATAATTGTTTGCTTGCTCTTGGAAGACGTGAAATGCCCCAAGTCTTAGGAGGCCTTCGGGGAGCTGAAGCGTCATTCTGCAGTGAGGAGGTGGTAATGATCTTTAATGTTTGAGAGGAGACTGCAGGGCCTCGAAGGAAGACCACAAAAAACATGGTACTGGGGTTCTGGTTCTGTAAGATTTCCTGGGGAGGGATAAGTGTGAGACTTATGGACAAGGTAAAGGACGGATATGGAGGAACTTCCTTCCAGTTTCCAGAGCACTAACCATGCGGAGACTTGGACAGCAATGACTGACTCAATCGAAACAGCCTGCCACTCTGCCATCACATCCTGTTTTAGAAATGCCACCCTGACTTCCTGGTTCCATTGTGAGGCAGAAACTTGCCACCTACTGCCACCTCAATGGGGCATCTCATTGGTGCACCATGGTCTCGTGTTCACTACCTGACTTGGAGAAAGGTGTATTCCAGGTGTGTTCCCCAGAACACTGACACCGTATGCACAAAGGCTTATGGGATAGTGCTCTTGGGATCACCACCTGTGGAAGGGGAAGGACGAAAGCAGGCCTGGGCAGAGGGACAAGTTGCGCTGTGATGCAGTCTCAATGATGGTTTCAGCTGACCCCTCGGGGAGCTGGACAGCTGGGATGACCCTTCATAAATGTCCCATATTGGGGAGAAGGGGATCAGGCATTTGTATGCCTGTAATATCTGGTCATTGCATGTAGACTGACCTGGGAAGGGTGTATGACCTTGGACATGACGTTCCTCTTAAACCAGCCAAGTCCAAAATGATCTGATAGTGGGGGGCTACCTGCGGGCAGAGGTCCCATCAGCTGGCAGGGTAGGTCCTTTGGTTTTGGGCAGATATGTCGGGAAGTTTACATGAGATGGATCAAGGCAGGTTAGTACAGCTTGAGGACAGGGTGTGGTGTGAAAGAAGGAAGAGCCCATCTAGAGTGAGGAAAGGGATCTTGGAAAAGTAACGCTCTGACACCCTTAGTCAAGGATGCACTTCCAGGTGTGGCCCTTTTCCTATCCTGGACCCTCTGGTTGGGTTCCATATTGTACTATGACTGTCGGAGCTGCAGCTTCTTCTCTGTGCAGATTCTGCTTTCAGGAGAAATCAGATTCAGGTAAAGAAAATGGGGAACACACAACGCTGCAACTCTTATTTTTTTTTAAATTTTGAATCTCAGACAATTCCTTGGGTAACTTAATTTTTACCTTTATTTCTGCAGGAGAGAAGATTCAGTTTCTATTTCTGGAGTCCTGATTGTATCTCTCAGCTCATGAGCTTATGTGTCATCTGGCCTATGAGTTAGCCCTTCCAAAAAATATCTGCAAATGAAAATCCTTCAGCTGGGGCCAAAAGGCAGCTGTTAAGATATCATGGGTTTTTAAAACCCATGGCTTTGGAATTGGTGAGTTGATAGGTGAAGTGTGTGTGTGTGTGTGTGTGTGTGTGTGTGTGTGTGTGTATGGGGGCCTGGAATAGCAGCGCCGGCCCAGCTGAGCTGACCCGACTGGGCCTCTGGCCTCTGTGTGCTTGGCGTGGGGTGCGCTCTGTTGTGGCCACAGCTTTGATGGGAATTGCTCCCCTACAACCCCTTACTCTCAGACTATCTTTTTTAGTAGTACAATTGTGTGTTAATTTTCTGAACTGTGGAAACAGTTCAAAGAAAAGGGGGAAAGGATATTGAGGTTAAATGAGGAGACAGAGATCTAGGGGTACCATTTCTTCTTCTGCACTGTGGGGCCACCAGGCGTTTTCTGCCAAGTGATAACAGACATATTTCCTAATCAAACAGAGCACTGTGCGTGTCATTCAGAAATGTGTTCCTGCTCATTTCACAGCTCCAAAAAGGAGTTGACAGGCATCAGAAGAGAAGAATTGTAGCTAACATAGGAATAATAGAAATGAAAAAAATCAATGTGGAGATATAATTGAAAGTAAGAACTGGAGGTCAAGGTAATTGAATGGCAGTATTGTGAGCAGAAACCAAGTGGGATCAAGTAACTGCGAGGCAATTCACAGACGAGAGCCTTTCCCCTGAGGTTCGGGCCCCCAAGCCTGTGGACACAGTGTTTATCAGGCATGCTCGTTCAAGTTTATTTTCGTGACCTTTTTTTTTTCCTTTATAAAGGATGCCTTGAGACCTGGAATGAATCCAAGGTTGCGACTTTGCCCCTGTTATAACCAGACCAGGGCACTCCGATGCTGTCCTTGTGACTATCTCAGCAGCACAATTCAATCGCTCCCTGTCGCCTCACTCAACCAAGGCCCACTTGACCAGACCGATGACCTGAAATCCTGAAGCAGCCTCGGAAAACTGGCTCTGTCCCTCCCGCCTCAGTCCCTGGAAGAAACTCCAGTTCAGAGTACTATTTATTTCAAATGGGAGACAAAGAGAAGATTTTAACGTGTTCTTATGGGGAAAGTGAGTGCTCTTCATGGGCGTTTTTCTTATAAAACCAAAATACTGTAACTTGCCTTGAGAAATACGTGTTTCCCTAGCACAAGGCCCTTCGCAGACTTTGCCTATCAATTCCAGTGAAATCAATATTGCATTATGGTTGGAGTCAGGAGATTTGGATTGTGTGACCTTGGGCAAGTCGCTTAATCTCTCTGCCACAATCTATGGGAACAAACGGAAAATAATTCTAGCCACTTCAAGAAGGGAGAGTAAGATTAATGATAGCAAGGTTTTAGACAATTGCCTTTATGGCGGTTGCACCCACTCCCTCATTTTGTTGTGTGTGGGGTTTTTTTTTTAACATTTGATTTTCTTTAGAATCCTAATTCAACCACCTACCATTGACACAAAGACAAAGTTACAGTACTTACAAATGTACAGTGGCAACGCCTTCACTCGGCTGAATTTTATATCTCTGGACACAGTGAGCATTTGTGAGCGTCCTTCATTTCCCCTTTGTGAGAGGAGGAGGAAGGCAACCGAAAAATCCATTTGGAAAAGAGTTTTTGCATATATGTTACTTTCTTCACTTTTTTAGAATTAAAAAACAGTCACCTGATCAATTCATTTAAAATTTGGCAATCATCTAAAATCCCATATTACAGATCTGGACAAACTGCTTTCCTACTCAGACAACCTTCATAGACTTCTATGCCCAGCAGAGAATTCTGAACTTCTTAGTCACCCCCAAATATAATTTGTATACTTCCACTACTGTGCTTTTGCTCAATCCATTTTATTATTTTAGTAGTGAGTCAATATTAAAGCATTTGTCCTCTGATTTTCTGTACTGACAAAGTACTTCCCTCTTCCCATTATTCTCAGCGTGCATCGCTACCATGGCTCTTCCAGGGTTAATTCACATCCACAACAGTTTATTTATAGGGACTACACCTTTCAAGATCTTCCCGGGTATTTTGTGCAGTTTTGTTTTCATCGATGAGACTGGAGGATCCTAGCAGATGAAGAAAGATTTTACTGCATTCATTGAAGGCACAGCTCTGTGGCATCCTCACAAAGTGGCCGCTCTTAATGCACAGATATTTGATGATTTTCCACTGGACTCACTTCCTGAGTCTCCAGCCTTGGTGTTCAGAGAAAGGAATGCATGAGTTTCAAAGCACAGGCTGGCCAGCAGTGCCTCATCTCAATCCTGCCTCATCAGCTTTTGAGGTCAGGAAATTCTTTTGAGATTCAAGATATATTATTCTTAATTTTTAATGCTATTATAAGTATTTATATTTCCTGTATCTTCAGAGGTATTTCATTTGAAGCTGGGGAACAGTATTAAACACAAAAAAACTAGTTGCCATTTTAAAATGGAAAGCCATTTTTGTTGACATTTCCAAAGTGCATGGCAAAGAGACGCTCAAAAGAAAAATTGGACTATAAGA
Source organism: Pteronotus mesoamericanus (assembly GCF_021234165.1). Classification (NCBI taxonomy): domain Eukaryota; kingdom Metazoa; phylum Chordata; class Mammalia; order Chiroptera; family Mormoopidae; genus Pteronotus; species Pteronotus mesoamericanus. Next base: position 11,191,440 of record NW_026555234.1, on the reverse strand, counting down.
AGTGAGTTTAAAAAGCCAGAAAATGGCCTCTGTATTCCACACATGAAATCAATATATGCCTCACTCTGCCTATACTTGCTTCTTTTGTTACCTGCGCTGCGTAAGAGTTCCCTCCCTCCTCAGGCCTATAGGCAGGCTGCTTTCTCTGCAGGACCCTCACCCTTGACCCCCACATCTATTTCCATCTGCCTCCATCCTAGGTCCTACTTTATCCTTCATGACTCAGCTCAAATGTCACTTTGTCACAGAGGCAGTCCCTAACCTCTCAACATGGATTTGATTGGATTCCACTGTTATGCTATTTTCTAATATCTCATAATTTCCTTCAGGGTCCTGCTCACAGTCTGAAACTAAATGTTGGTATGGTGGTTTCTAGAAAATCTATTACCTACCTTAACCTCAGCCCCAGCCGCATAGAGCGCATGCTCTCAATGGGCAGCAGGGCTGTGTTTGCTCTGCACTAATATCAGAGTTCAGCATGGTTCTTGCAAGTGATTAGAGATAGGAAATAAAGAGGTATTTTTAAATAAATTTTGAGCACACAGAGATGATTATGAACAAAAATAGCTTATGTAATTTACATAGCTTCAGATACTTTTTAAAGCTTATGCATTTTCACAAACACCCCTTTTGAAATAATGGCCTCTATGAGGCAGATGACACTGTGACACTCAACATCTGTAAGTCTTGAATTGATTTCAACAGTCTTTCAATCACTTCCCCAGAAAATGTTGCTGCTGACAAAGCAAGCCTTGCAAAAAAAAAAAAAAAAAAAAAGGCTCACAGCAATTCTAAAACCAGGGTTAGTCTATTACTGCTTAGAAATAATTTCAGGAAATCTGAAAATGTTGAGATAGTTATTCAATGAACACATCTTAAATTGAACACATGTCAAATCTTCATTGCATTTCCTGATGGTGTCTCACTAGTGTGAGAATTTTAAAGTAAACACATTTAATGATTTTTAATCACTCCTTTTCAAATTACAAATGGCCGTTATTCTGTATAGTAGTTTTGAAATGGGCAGAATATTTTTTGAATGGATTGGGCTCTATTGGAAATGCTCTAGAATAGTTAGTTTCCTTCTTAAAGTAATTTTATGGTTAAGGCTTTAAAAGTAAGGAAGCTTTTATAACACAAATAATTGTCCTTCCTTTGCTGGTAATTATTTGGCTATTGGATTTTCTCAAAGAAGAGTTCATGCACAGAAAGTAGTCTCATCCCAAGGCAAACTATCCCTTAAGGAACTTGCTAACTCAACCCAAACCTCAGGTGAAGATAATTCTATTTTGTGCCTTTATAAGCAAGAAGGAGGGGAAAAATAAAAGAGTCTGGAAATTACTGAGACTCACTATTTTTCCCCTTTAAAAAACAAACAAACAAAAAAAACCCCCCAAATATCTCTAATCTAGATTACTTAAATCAACAATGATCAGTAGAGGAAAAAAAAAATTGCGTTGTGGAAATGAGGCTCAAAGGTTTAAAGGAACCTTAGTAGAGGGTTGTGAGTACCGAGCTGCAGCATGGGCATTGGAATTCAGCTCCTCTGTTTCTAGCTGTTTGTGTCTGGGTAAAGTAGGGAGTGCGGTGACCCCATGTGTGGCTTTGTAGTGAGAGCTGAATGCAGCAATTCATATAAAGCCCTAGGCATAGTCCTAGTCTATAAGAAACAGTGGCTCTTAAGATAATCCAGACCTATAAACACAAATCTAAACCATGTCACCCATGTAGATGTTCCTTTGCTTAATGAATGGTCCACAGCTCTTGGAAAAAAAGAGAAGTAACTGATGGGAATAAAAAAAATGTTTTAAGTTGACTTTATAATATTTATGTAATTAAAAATGTAGACTTTTTAAACAAGCGTGAATAAATGATTGGACCCTTGTGTGTGTGAAAGACAGAGTATGTGTGTGTGTACATACACGTATGTGATTTTCTTACAGGAAAATGAGGATATCTCCGCATGGAGGGCGGGCATTAATATTCCAACCAGCCAATGTTGTCTCCCTGTGTAGGTGGTACCTTGACACTACCAACATCTGCCTGGGTATGCCTGTGAAGAAAGACACTCCTTGTTTTTCATTGTTTTCCATCTTTTTCTAATTGAAGGAAAAAGAAGAACAAAATGAAAATACCATTCGTGGTTTAGTTGGATTTCACCTTCTATTTTCAGGGGAATAAATTAATTGAATGTGCACATTTTTCCTAGTACAGAATGTTTCCTTCTACCATCTCTTCTATGTGGTCATTCCAAAGTGCTAAGAAGTGACATGGTGCTAACTGCAACATAATGTCTGACAGGAAAAAATGGAGGTTCTCTTCTCTGTTCTTTCTGTATCACTCTGAATAAAGAATTCTTAAGGAGAGGACTTAAAATACTGTGCAATTGCTAAGAAAATCACCAAGCTGTTAATGCAGTAAATATCTGTTTAATTTACAAACATCAGTAGTATAACTGATATTAGTCTGGAGAAAGACAAAGCACACTGAATTGTACATGTACATCTAATTTTCTCTGTAAAAAAAGTTTGGAAAGAAACATCTTCATCTTTACAGGATACCCTGGGATTTTTAAGGAGGGAAGAGCACAGTCCACTATAAATCATTATCAATTCTACATTGCAATTTAGCAGCAAACATGTTAACATGGGAACATTAAGGTAACAAAGGAGCTTTATTGATTGGAAAAAAAATCACAGTTCTTAACATTACAGCCTTTTCTCTCACCACCCACCCCTCCCCCAAAGGGCCAAAAAGGTCAAGGGAACATTAATTTGTAAAAGATCTACTTTCTAGTGTTGATTGCTACACACCATTTTTGTTCGGTGAGGACAGGTTGCAGAGGGGCCACTTCTTTCTGTACAGGACTGTCTCACGCAAGGACATGACATACTCTCTGCAGGTGTCCTGAGTGAGGCCAGTAGGTCGGTGACATCGGTGGTCAGATGTCAAAGTAAACAGACCAACACGCATTTATCCCAAGATAACACCCTATGTTAGTACTATTGCCAAAAAAAAAAAAAAAATCCTGATTTTTAAGTTTGAAAAATGTACAAAAATATCAGGACAATTATAAATTAATATATATTAAAGCATCGAGAAACAGCAAAAGATGGCCTAAAATGTTAAGTACAATGTACTTTGATACAATAAATATTTCTCATCAAAACTGAATACTGTATAGGGCTGTTTAGAACTCATAGAAACAAAAATTCATATTATTACTAATTTATTTATCAATAATCTATTGGTTCTTTATCATCTCTTTTATCATTTATATTACAAAAAAATTAATACTGGAAAACGGTAGATAAACACTTTTGTGTGCTTCTTCTGCTAACATGCTGACATTTAAAAAGAAGATAAAATTTTAGCATCCCCGTCTTCTCTCACAAATGGAACCCAGGTTGTTGGGACTCTGTGTTTTGCACCAAATACTTCTCATCCGTTTGTTCTCTCTGTGGGTGCTGGGTCCCATTCCTCTGCCTTGCCTCCTCACTCACACGCATGTGCTTGGTCTGTCCTCGTGAACACAAGAGACGCGGGCGAGGGCACGTTCACATCAGTGCGCCATAGCTTGAGCCTCCCTTGTGTGTATGTGTGCTTCTGCTTGTCTTCAGAGTGTTCCAGGGATGGACCCGAGCCGCCGCGGCTCCCGATGTCATTCTCGCGCCTCCGGGGTTATCTGCCTTCACACTTCTCCAGCGTCGGGGAAGCTGTAGTTCAAGCATCTCTATTTTTTTTTTCCAAATGCAGAAAAAAAGTCTTTATTCTCATAATAAAAATAAGTCTGTTCTTTATTTTACAATATATTTCAAATATTTCCACTATGAAGCTTTCATGAGTCCAACATGGTCAAGGAGGAGACAAGATCTTCCAAAGACAAGAGCGGCCAGGGAGGCGGTTAGGAGGTGCACCTGGTACAGCCGCACTTGACCACCTTCTCGACCTCGTCCACAAAGGAGGACCCGTCAGTGCATTCGAAAGAATATTTCCGCCGCTTGCTCCTCAGGGGTCCACAGCACTGCCCTGCGGCACACCCGCCCCTGCATTCCAGGCGGGAGACTTTCTTAGTTGTCTGGCAAGCGGCATAGCCCTGCTGCTTTTGGTAGTAATCTCTAATCCGCTCCCCTTGACAAGAGACTTCTAGGGAAGAACAAAAAGCACAAGCACTTTAAGGGCCGTCTCTGTAAGGCAGTCATGCAGGATGACCAAGAACCCACACCTGGAATCAGAGGTGGCACGTCTGCTTCCTGTTTGTTACTGCTATTGTCAGCCTTACGCTTATATGACATATTATGGACTGGTGGCCTGGCCCACTGTTTTTGGCAAAATGCTTCTTTTTTGGCCTTTATTTTCAGCAGAGAGCATACTATAAATGTGAACTACAAATATTATGGCCCTTGGACTGACAAGAATATTGGATTCCTAAGTCTTTTCCTTTATGGCAAAAATACACATCTTCTGTTTTTACACTCCCAACAGCTGGTTCTGTTCCCCGCGGGGAGTAGTTTCAGAGAGTATGCGATTTAATTTATTAGACCTGAGGTTTAATATCATTCAATCTGTTAATGCAAGTAACATACCGCTAACTTCTTAAATTACCCTGGTAGGAACTAGTTCAAAAAGCGCCATCTGCTAAAAGCTTCCATGGGCACGTTCCTCTTGTCTGGTCCCCTGATACACTAACCGAACCCGTGCCCGGTGGAGGCAGGGCATGCTGGGCACGCAGACACGGGACGGGGAGAAAGGTGGCCTAGCAAGTCAGTCTGTTTCCGTCTGTCTTGCCTGCATAATGCACTGGGATAAATTAGTTCGATTCTAAGGTCACAGGTGATTTTGTCCTCACACTAGAGCCAAATTATCAGCTCCCTCTTCTCCACGCCAGAAGACAACTTCGTAACATATTTGGGTGAGAACATCAGGTAAAGGTAAGAAAGGAGTCAAGTACAGTACACTTCTATGGGAGGCAGAAAGGAGTATTTCTGCAGAGCAGACTGTGAGCCTCTGGCCAGTAAAAATCTTGCAGGGGAGGATAGGACAGTTCCCGGCTGCTGCCTTCAAAACACTGGGAAAGAAATAGGCAGCAGCAACTACAGGTTATAAAAGACCCGGCATTCCCCACATCACTCCCCTCTCTCTGGCTTTCTCTCATTCTGTCTCCCTTTCTCTCTCTTTTCAAAGACGAGGCCCCTCTTGCTTTTCTAAGAAGGGGAGGTGACCAGTGGGCTGGCTTACCTCGGTCACAGCTGTCCCCAGTGTATCCACTGCTGCATTCGCAGTAGGGCTGGCCCAGTCCCGAGAGCCTGCATTTCCCATGCTTGCACTTGATGGCCTGGCAGGGGTTGAACAGATCTTCCTCTTCATCACAGAGGACGCCCCCATGGCCCTCCAGGCACTTACAGCTATAGGAGAAGGCGTTGATGGGCAGGCAGGTGCCATGCACACATCTGCGGAGAGGAGGGACGCAGGAACGAAAATGGGTTAGCAGAAGGGATAAGGATGGAGGGACGGTGATGGAAGAAATATGAAGGAGGCAGTTTAAGGAGCTGACTTCCTTCCGCTTCCCCGCCCTTCCTCCCTTAGGGTTTGCTTTGAGGGTTGCAATATGGGTGTTTACGTACCAAGGAGCACAAACTTACTTATTTCCAAGACAGGGGTCATTGGTCCTCTGGTCACAGAGGGGCCCCGTCCATCCTTCCTCGCACTCGCAGGTGAAGCCTGATGGGCTGCCGGCCTGGCACGTGCCGTGGGCACACACCTTCTTGTGGCATGGCTCGCAGCCGGGCAAGATGCCGGTTTGCATGGGCACCTTGCGGAAGTCCTGCAGCTCACTGTTGATGTAGAGGTTGCGGATGCAGCCGTGGAAGCTGGTGCCGTTCTGCCCGGGGGCCTGGCGCAGGGCCGCAGCCACGTGGTTTTTCCCGGGCATGCCTGGGGAGGGACAGCGAGTCAGAGGTCAGGCTCTTTGGGGACTCCTCAGCCATTTGCCACCCAGACGCTGCTCTTAGCTCTTCCAGCAGGGTGGCCGTCTGTGTGACACTTCTTTAGGAGAAACTGATGTCACGAGCATCCAGTCCTGTGGATCTCAACCTGGATGCACTTTACAATCCCATGGGCTCCTGGAAGAAATACTGATGCTTGGCACCTCCACCCAGACCTCCTTTTCTGGGCAGGGTGGCGGGGGGCAGAGAAGACACGTATGTTTCTTTGCTTTTGTTTTTTATGAAACTCTGGGCAATTTTAATGAACAACTAGATAAAGGACCTAGTTCACTGATGGTCAATCTTTACTTTTTAATATTTGTTTCAAACCAAACCCAACATGGAGGAATACATATACAACATCTGAAAGGCGGGATTGGGAAGGGGGAGGGGACAGTGCTCTCTCCTCTCTCTGCACTCACCCCCTCGGCTTCGACATGACTCCCCAGAAGCCTAGAGTTCCACAAAGTGAGGCTGGTAACTCCCTGACCAATCTCGTCTCTTAAAGACGAAGAGCCCAGGGCCCAAAGAGCTCAGGTGGCATACTCAGTGTCACCCAAGAGGACTGGGTTAGAGTTAGGCAGGTGAGATGAACCTTGCAATCTCTCGTCATGGTTCAGTCCATCCAGGTTCTGAGGGCGGGAGCTGGGGTTCACAGTGACCGTGGACACTAGTCCTTCCAAATTCTGAGCCAGAGACTAATCCAGCTCACCACTGACAACATCCGGAGCCCGGTCGCGGATCTCAGTGCCTGAAAACACTCACCACGCTTCCTATCAGGATGGCACCTCATTCACATCAGTTTGTTCCTTGATAATGGAGAGTGAAGCCATCATATTCCAGGGAATCGGAAATACAAAATAAATTCCTCCACACATAGAATTTGCAGTCTTTGTATATATTCATTCCACTAGTGATAGTCATCTAGCAACCCACATTTGGCAAAACTGAGGAATCTTTCCACAGCTTAAGCCAGACCCTGAAATACTTCCTGGAGGGGCTCCAACAGAAGGCAACTGTCCAGGTCACTGCGGGAGGCTCAGAGAAGAGCTGACTTCACCCTGGTGTTCAGGTCCTTGTCCTGCGGGGTCTCTGAGCTTCTGGCTGGAGAGTCTAGGGGGGTACAATGGTTGTAAGGCCCAAGAGCCTCGGCACTCTCTGGGCCCTGCTGTGTGGCATCGTCATCTTTCCCATCGAAGCATCCTTGCTTGCAGGCGCCACCGTCAGATAGCTAGGTGCACAACACCACAGGGCAAGAGGTCCAAGTCTTGATTGCTGGTTCTGTGTGTACTTGGGCTGGTCATCTCCCTTCGCTGAGGTTTGGTATTCTTGTCCATGACATGAGAGGATGGACCAAAAGAGTTGTTTCCAGGCTAGTCATACATGAGGACCAGCAGACGTTCACGCTCAGAAAGCGGTTCTCCGACCCCCTCTCTCCCTGCCCGGAGTCCAACTCAGCAGGAAGGCCCGGCGTGCAGGAGTCTGCACGCTCACATGCAACTCAGGTGACTCCGATGCGGTGGTCCACAGTTGCACGTGGGCAGCACCAAGTTATGTGCTTGGCCTTTGAAGTTCTGGGTGTTTAGGGTTTTCATCTATGTCCATCTGGCCTTGGGAACTGGGGCGCTTCCGTAGAGCAGGGTCAGGGGATGAAATGTGCCACTAGTCCAAGTTAGAGGGCTAGCGACAGGGAATCCCTTACTCTGGGACACGATGTCCTAATTCAATCTTATCTATCACAAATGTTTGGATTTTAATGTCCACATGTTTATGGCCTTTCTTCAGAGGTTAAAAAAAGAATACCTTTCCAAACTATTTTTAATAGCTCATTGTGACTGGGTTATAATACATATATGTGCATACGTCAAGAATAAATACAGACCGGTGATGTTCCACAGCGGGGACAAACAGGAAAGGCATTCCTTTTATTCCCAAAGCTAACAATTGTACAAGGTCTTAACTGATACTAACAAGCAAGATAGAGAGACCCATAGAGAGAGAGCAGGATGACAGCTTTGGCAGGGCAGGGTAGAAGGACCCAGCAGAGGAGAAAGGGCTCGTGGACACAGACAACAGTGTGGTGACTGCAGGGGGAAGGGTAGTGGAGGTGGCAGAGGGTAGAGGGGGGATAAATGGTGATGAAAAAATGCAATAAAAATAAAAAATAAACTATTAAAAGAGAAGAAGTAGGTCCCTGTTTTTGTTTTTTTCCCCTTTCTGCTTGTTTCCAAGCCTGCAGCTGGAGTTCCATCAGCAGATAACTCAGTAGGAGGCTTTTAGGCTTAACTAGCTCTACCTGTTTTAAAGTGACAATAAAGGCATTAAGGGTCAGAGCTGAGGTCTTCTGTCCAAGGGTGGCATTAGGGGGTCTGTGACACATTGATGGGTCTTTATGTGTAGGTCTTAACTCTTGTTTTTGAACCCATTAGGTAATACTACATGTTCTGATTGGATCATTACACAGAAAAGCACAAAGATCAGACTGCTTTGTGTTGAGCAAGGCCTGGAAGGCAAGGGTAACCCAAGGGTAAGGTAAAGCTGGCTCCCTCTTTTGCTAGAGGACATTCTGCAAGGGGCCTAAGCTGTGGAGTCTTCACTGAGGAGAACCCCTCCTTTCAAACTTGGAGACAAAGGAGAGCTTGTTTACCTCACCTTCCTTTGCTACCTCAGGTTCCCTGCCTTCATCATACAGAATTCAGGGCTGCAGTTTTATGATTGCCTTGTATTTCTTCTTTGTTTTTTTAAAAGATTTTTAAAAATTTAATCTTTATTGTATTTTCTTCCCATTACCATTTAGTCTCCTTATTTCCCTCTCCCCGCAGCGATACCACACTGTTGTCCTGAATCTGAATTACCCTGCACTCTGAGGTACGAGGACATTTGTCTGCTCTGCTCTCTGGCAGTGAGGCGGGGACAGAAGTGGTTTCCTTCAGGCCGGGGTGGGCAGCCGCGTGGGGTGCACATCCAGGCCCTCTACCAGCCAGAGGATGACTGCTTTTAGTTTGGTATCTAAAATATATTTTTTCTTTTTTGAAAAATGTTCCGACTCAAGCCCTCCTGTTCTGTAATCCACCCCGCCGTCACAAATCATATTCTAAAAGGGTTTACACAGATCTAATGAAATTGTTTCTAATGAAAGCATGATGAAATCAAGTGAAGAACTACTCCAGAAAACAACAAAAAGCCACAAACCTTTGACTGCATCCCTTTCTGCTCTATGTTAATCAGTGAGTGGCAATGCAGGTGGCTCTGGGTCAGACAGACCTGGACTTAAGTGAGGTGTCTATCACTTCAGAGCTTTGTGGACTGGGTTGAGTTTTATGAAGTCCCTGAGATTGCCTCTTCGGGACTGTAAAACAAACAAAAAAATCATATCTACTTCCTCAAGTCTCTGAGGAATAAGACTGTAAAAGAAGCTTCGTGTTGAGTGCATAGCATGTGCTTAGTCGATACACTTTCGCTCCCATCTCAGGTACATCCGTGACTTGCTTCTCCACTCCCAAGGCCACGGCTGTTGACTGTAGTACAGGTAAAAAGGAAGGCTTCTGTCTTTCAATGAATCTCACAGTTGTGATTCCCATGTAGCAACTACATCAGTCAACTTGCTGCACAGACTTAACATGTGATACATTTCATGACTTGAAGAGGTGTCTGCCTTCCCCATTCCCCTGAGCACAGAAGAAACTGTTTTTTTCAACTTTTCTTCAGATATCTATTAGCTTAGTTCTTGGCATATGGGAGATGCTCGATAAATGTTTACAGAATGGAACCAAAGACTTTTAACTGCCTCTAAAAACTCAAAAACTCTATCAAAAGTGTTAAAATTTTCTATTCCAAATGATTGAAAATAAAAGTGCTCCAAACGTTCAGGATAATTCCAAAAAATGCTGTCAGGGAAGGCTCTGAGGGGGCTGAGAAAATTGTGTAGCAGCCAAAGGTTATTATTTTGAAGGGAATGATGTGAACTTCATAAAATGCTTGTCATGGTGAAGAAATCAGTTATGCTGACCTGTAGAAAAGCTTTAGCTTATTTATCTGTAAAACAAGTTAATTTTATCAGTCATTTCACCTCAATTCAATGTGATCTAATTCAACATCACATGCTTTCTTGCTCCTTTGCCTGTAATTTGAAATTCTATGTCTCCAGTTTATATCGGCTCCTCCCAATAGAGGCAAGAATGGAAGCTCTCTCCTTTGTCAATCTTCTCTCTGGACTTCTTCAGAATCTTGCTCATACTTCTTTCTTCACCTACGTACTCACCTGACCTCTTGCTTAATAATAGTCCGACGTCTTTATTACTCCAAGCCTGAATCCGCCTGCCCAACTCTCTCTCGTTTGCTCACAATAAGGTTACAATTAAACAAAAATATTTTCTATTACCCCAATACAATTTGTACATTTAGTTGGTTCATAAGTTCATTCATTCATTCATTCTATTTCATTAATATGTATCCTCATTGAGTTAGTAACTCATTGTAGATGACAGGACATTCCTAGCATGATGTCACAGAAGCTGGAGTGTTCACCTCCTCACAGGAGCTGGGGTGAGGTCATGCACTCCATAGTATGTAATCAAACTTGTTTCGTCCTTTTTTCACTGTCTGATTTGACCTCTCACGGCTTTCTTTTTCCACAGACCAGATCAAATAACAAGATGAAATTCTATGATGTGTAAATCACCCAGCATGTGATAGACACAAAGAAATAAGAATGTTCTCCTTCCCCTCAATGACACATTAAAACTGGAGCTGGTATTTACAAAAGGATCCCTTAACAGGTATCTAGGGCTCACTCTTTTCTATCTTTGCTGTCCATCTTTCAGCGATTGATCACTATTGGTCAATGACTACGGCACCAGGCACCAACAACTTCAGAATCAGTCTTTGATGAGAATCACAGGTTTTGGGGACCCACTGGATTTGGAAGAGAGCTTACCTCCTACGTAAAGTGGGGAATCAAAGTTCAGAGTGGACTGCTTTGACAAGTTGGTGATGATTTTGGGGCTCCCTCCATCCACGGAGAGGGAGAGACTCTGATCCAGGGCGAGTAGTTCCACAATGTGAAAGTTTCCATCATTGATCGTCTCCACACTACAAACAAACAAACAAACAAAACTTAGATGATGTTTCCAGTTCTTCGTACTAAAGAAAAGAAGACACAATACAAATGCCGATAAACACTTCTTGGAAAAAGACACTCTTATCTAACATTAATGAAGGTAAAAACCATTAGTTGATTTAAAAATAAGATATTTTCAAGGTGATACTATTTCTATTCTTAGGAATAGACATAAGCTTGCTTTTCCATTGGGAGAAGTGGAAATGAGTAGATTTTATCATTATCCAGTCACATTCTCTTAATATATGAGGTCTGTCCAGAAAAATTCCAGCCTCATAAATATAAAGAGTACAGTTTGCAATGACATGGATGTAACCTGGCAGCCAAGGAGAGTGGACTGGTATGCGCATGTGTGAACAATGATGACTTCACTGTACTAGTCAGTGGGAGTGGTAGATGCCATTGAGTGAGCATGTATCCTGTGTGGCCATTGCATTCAAAATGACTGAGCGAGTAGAGCAATGAATCTTCATCAAATTTTGCATTAAGTTTGAACATCCTTCCACAGAAACTACTAGGATGATTCAGAAAGCCACACCTATGGGCAACTGGTGATTGGCAGCTTCAGCACAATGACATGCCCGCTCATGCATGACGTTTTTTGGTGAAACATGAAATCACCCAAGTGACTCGGCTCCCCTGCAGCCCAGATTTGGCACCCTGTGACTTACGGCTTATCCCAAGACTAAAATCACCTTTGAAGGGAAAGAGATTTCAGACCGTCGATGAGATTCAGGAAAAATACAATGGGGCAGCTGATGGCAACTGGGAGAACTGTGTGCCAAAGTGCCTACTTTGAAGGGGATTGAGGTGTTATTGTCTTATGTACAATGTTTCTTGTATCTTCTTCAATAAATGTCTCTTTTTCATAGCACATGGCTGGATACTTTCTGGACACATGTCATATACACATTAAAAAGATGCTTGATGTATTTGCTGTTAAATGCCACAAAAGTTGCATTTACTAAGATACTGTTCACCCAAATGACATGCAGAAGACAAGGAACCTACACCTGGGTGAAATATCTTCTACGGACTTTAATGTTAGCAGGGAAGTGGCTTCTGCTTCCCTCAGCACTGCACATGTGACTTCCCAGAATCAAATGTACCCAAATTCAGGATGATCCAACGTGGTAGGACCACTGCACTTTTTAAAGTGTGTTCATGGATAATATATTCTTACTTTCTTTGCATTTTTCTGAGGACCACCCATCGAATGATACTGCTGTGAAGAAGTCCAAGTTCAGGGGACAACAGGGGGTGACAAGTCAAACAGAAAGTAGAATACAGTCGCATCTAGGAGCCTACTGGTGACAGGAGCCCTTCAGTTTCTCTTCTATAACATCGCATGGCCAGGAGCAGCAATTAACAATTTTGAGGGGCTTATGAAAATTCGTAATATGGATACAAACAAGAAGATTAAAAAACTTAGATAAATAAAAGACAAGGGTTGAAAATAAGATGAAGTTGGGTACCATTAGTTAGTAGGTGCTGTATGGTTTTAAAATGTGGCTGTGACTCTCCTGAGAGTTCAGCAGGGACAGGTGAAGAAGAGGAACAAGACGCGGTGCCTGGTAGTCATATACTCACCCTTCACTACAGATGCAACACATGGCATAACACAAACTGGGGCAAAAAGGAAACAGTGGATATCGAAGAGCTAATACAATGGTATTTTGACTGGAAAGATTTTTTAAATGGCTCAAAAAAGAAAATATCGAAGCATATGTTAGAGAGATTGGGAATATCTAATATTCCCTACACAAGGTGTTTACTTAAATTTCCAGGCACTGGTATTTACATTTGCAAATGGGTCAAGCCTGGAAAACAACAGAAAAAAAATGTGTTGGCATTTCTGCATGGTTCTCACCACAGAAGTCTAATCTTATTCCTTTTTTTTTTGGCCTACACAGGATAGAAAGGTTTGGTGATTTGATAACAATATAGCGTACTCTGCAGAGCTGTGAAAACATTTGAGGTTCTCTTATTTTAAGTGCTCACAGGAGTCCATGTATGTGGGATCTTTGATAATCTCTGTCAAATATCATCTTTAAAAAATGTTAGATATGCTAATCAATATTTTTGCCTTCTACACATTTAATTATCCCATTAAAATCAATAGAAAAAAGCACTACACGAGGAAACCACTTTCTAAGTAAAGTTACATTGCAACTGTTAGTGGTCTTAGATATTAGTTTTCTAAGGGGTTATGCTGAGTAGTACTATCAAATAGTAGTTAAGCATACAGATTTTTGTTGTCAGATAAACTTGGATTTGAATTCAGGTCTTGAAATTTAACAACTTTTAACTTTAGGTAAGTTACTTAATTATTTAAGTTCAGTTTTCTCTTCAATAGATGTTAATAAATATTCATCCCTCTTACGGTAAATTTGAGGGCTATAAGAGATGAATTTTTTAAAATGCAGAGCGCAAAGCATCCAGCATATGGAGAGGACAAAGTTAAATGTTAGATATTAGTGTCACTATCGTGGCCACCACCAGCTATCATATAATCAATGCCACACTATTTCAGAACTTTCTTCAGAAAAAAATTAGTTCAGTTTTATTTTTAATAATAATTGTAAGATAATATTAAAGACTGGCAGAAATACATTAGCTGCTTTGGAGGGGTATATCTTGTTCAAGTTATTAAAAGTTTTCAGTAAAAACATTAAAATAAAGATGTACATAGAGAAGGTTGTGGCCAATTGCTATTTCTTTGTGATCATATAGAACTTTCAAAGTAGTTTTCTATGAATGTTCTATGAACACTGACTTTAATAAAGTCATAAATATTAATAATGAGCCCCCCCTTTTTTCTTTACAATTGTAAAAAGAAGACCCCAAGGTACTGGGGATGGGTTCTGGGTCACACACGGTTTTAGACAATTAATCCAGGCATGTCATTGTGGATGGTGGTATTGGATGTAGTACAACTGAGAATGCTGCTTTAAAGCAGGAGCCATGCTTACTTATTTCTGTGCTCCTTTGTGTATACAGTAGCGTGTCTGGTATACAGTAGATGCTCAATAAATACATGTTAAGTAATAAAGTATAAGAGAGATATATTAAGTATTATATATGTAGATTTTTAGTAATACTAAGTGGATAATATTTAAAGTTAGTCAAGAGACTTCAAGCATACTTTGGGCAGGACATGTAAAAAAATGTATTTTATTTAAAATACTGGATTTTACAGTGGCCATATCTTGAAGGACAATGCTGGGAGAGAAATCTTGTTCAGCTTGTTCTAGGTCTCATTTGAGGTGTGACAATGGATTTGTGACTTCAGGTAGTTTTTCTCTGCTTTATCTTCCTCATCCAAAAAATATGAGTAATAAGACCAAAGAATTATATAGCACATACTATGAGCTAGGTACTGTTCCAAGAACTTTACATGTATTAACTCATGTAAGACTCACAGCAACCCTAAGATTTGGGCACTTAGGGTATTCCAAGTGGCACTGTCAGCGGCCAAACAGATTTGAAGCCAGGTTGCCTGATTCTAGAGTACATGCTTTTAGTTATTATGCATTGCTTCTGCAAAAAAAAAAAAAAAAATCAAAACCAAACCCCAAAATGAAAGAGTAACTAGTACTATACAATTAACATGTGTTCCTACCACTAACAAGCCTTTAATAAGTGATTTCTCTCCCAAATAGCCTAGGAATAAAGTTCTATGGAAAAAATAACCTTATATGACAGTTACACAACTTTGACTTTTACTAAAAATCAAGGAATTGTAAAAAAAATGTAACAGTCTTATAATGAGTTTGAATTCAGTGAAGGTTATGAGAATGCATCTAAAGCACATAGATACGAAACTTGGATTTGGCTTTAATTTTCCAAAGTATAAGTAAAATTTAGACTGACTAGGTTTCTCTCCTCCCAAAAGCTTTAGGTGTCCAATCTGATCCAGGACTTGGCAAGAGTTATAACCGAGCTTAATTCCACTTTTATTTCCCTATCATTAAGGCCTCACTCTGGCCTTTTAACGAGATCATGAAATTAATATTTTTAGATATTTTTGTTTTTAAGGTGGCATTGTGTAGATGGGGCCTGAGGGAAGTGTGTGAGAGCTGGGAGTATTCTAAATTGGTGTTGCTCGCAGCCTTGTAAAACATGTGAGAGACTGAGGGATGGCCAGGTGTGACCTTTTAAAATAAAAGCTGGGACCGGCACACCAGTTGTAACACAATGAAACTGAGCCATCATCGATTTTCCCGTCTATCACAGTCATCGCCTACCTATCCGCTCGCGATGCGTAACGTCCTCCTGGGTTCTGAGGAGTATTGATAAACCCTCTCTCACTCCTCCCAAGGGAACTATATGTTTGATGACTCACAGAAGTCACAAGTGAACCACTTAACAGCGAGCCTTTCCACTGGGAATGTAAATTGCATTTATGGCCTTTATTATGTAATTCAGTTTTGCTACACTCATCTGTTACTTGAGATTTTATTTTCTTGAATTTCTAAATGGCTGTATAAAAATAAAGCAGTTACTCAGCTATGTCTTGTGGTGTGCTACAGGAAAAGAGTTTAAACACTCAGGGCTGA
Source organism: Pteronotus mesoamericanus (assembly GCF_021234165.1). Taxonomy (NCBI): domain Eukaryota; kingdom Metazoa; phylum Chordata; class Mammalia; order Chiroptera; family Mormoopidae; genus Pteronotus; species Pteronotus mesoamericanus. Next base: position 11,175,778 of record NW_026555234.1, on the reverse strand, counting down.
AAAGAGGCAAGGCCCTAATTTGCCTCAGATTTTCCTGCCTTATGTAGGACATAGTAACAATGGCTTTTTATATTTCTATCTCAACAGTAAATCATAAGTTATTTTCATTAATTTAATAAAAATATATAGTTCATTTTGCTATGCAAGGTTCAGCTTTTTGCCTTAAAAATTTGAAGTATCTCTTGGCATATTCTGTGCAATGGAATAGTAATTTGAAAAATGAGACGAATTCAACGGGTTACCTCATTTTGATATCTCTGGGCTGAAGACACTTCAGCTGTGAAGGGGGATGGTAATGAAGAGCTTCCCTCACTACCTCTTTAACTCAAAATGAGGTCAAATGGGATTAAAGGTATCTACATATATGCATAGGAGTTTTCACAGGACGTTTTACACAAGTTTATCAAATAAAGTTATATTTTAATCAGTACTTTGGAAGCAAATTAATTAAAATGCACCAAAAGAGAAAGTGACGTCTACATAAAGAGTCACCTGTAAGACAATAACATTTGTATTTGGGTATGTATTCTTCAGTGTCTGGATATCTGAGCATGAAGAATACACATAAACCACCACCATTACCAATCATCGTGGGCCTACCCTGTGCCTAGCACTATACTAGGAGCTTTACACTTGTTCCTTCCAATTCTCCCAGACACATGTGAAAAACAGACCGAAGTCCAGTTGCTCAGATGAGAAAATGTAAGCACAGAGAAGTGAAGTAACTTGCTCCAAGTTATAAAGACGGTAAAGAGTGATGTCTTCCCATATGGCATATTAAGAAGGGCTGAGTCTTATCTTTGAAATGAGAAGACCATATCAATTCTGCTTCTCCAATGAGATCCAATTCTTTATTATTATTATTTTTTAAAGATAATTTTTAGAGAGAGGGGAAGGGAGCGAGAGACACATCAATGTGTGGTTGCCCCTCACGCTCCCCCAACTGGGATCCACAACCCAGGCATGTACCCTGATTGGAAATTGAACCGGCGACCTTTTGATTCACAGGCCAGCACTCAGTCCACGGAGCTGCACCAGCCAGGACAATTATTATTATTGTTATTATTATTTTTAATCTAAACCTGTAAATTGCATAACTCAAAGGTTGAGTAGTGAATCAAGTCTAAGAGTCATCAAGGGAAAGTCCTCTGTAGGTGTACCCATTCCCTACATGCTGAAGCTAATTTATATGTGGTATAATCCTGTACTTTTTAAAGATATTTATCTGGTTTTCTAGTTTTAGAGCGTAGTTGACTAGGTTTCCAAAGAACCTCTCTGGGTTAGAAAATGACATTGATTTGAATCTAGAGAAAAAAAGCATTCAATTACATTTTTAAAAATGATTTTGACTATCTAGATGAAAACAAAGTCACTTTGAAAGGCAACCAATTATCAGCCTGCTTGAGAGAAAAATGGGTTGCTCCATTTCCGTCTGAGGGACTATTGTTTATGTTAACTTTAAATTTAGCTTGCCATTCATTCATTCATTCACTCACTCACTCATTCATTCATTCCTGGTGCTATTGCCAAGTCCCTTTTGATGCATTTCTCTAAGCAGTGTAAAAATAAGGCACATGTGTGATATTCTACATTCATTTACTTGTTTAGCAGTTTATGTCATCTCTGTAGTCACTGATTAGGCCCCTTAGACAGCAGGGTGCTGGCGAATGTTCAATGAATGGCTGTTTGAAATAAGAAAAAGCCTGGAGTTTTATTGATTTCTGTGGTGAAAATACTGCTAACACAGCCTGTTTTCAAGGCCAACATCAAGCACGAGGTCTTGGCACTTAGATGTGAGAAGAGATGCACCCCCAGAGCTCTCAGAGCACAGCTCAAATATGTTCCTTTTACAAAAGCGGTTCTGAAATTATGGTCCTTGGACAAGCACATCACCTGGGAACTTACAGAAACAAAAATTCGGGGGCATATCTGGGATCTGAATCAGAAACTAGAGGGGGAGTCCAGTAATCTGTATTTTAACACACCTTTCAGGTGATTCTGTGGCTCACTGTTTGAAAACAACTGCTCCACGCCATCCCCTGCATTGCCTGGCCCTGTTGGCACTATGCATGCCTGCAAGAAACCATGGCCTTCTGGAGTCAGATGTAAGGAAGAAAATGAGAAAATGTGCGTGCTACTTTAGTTCTACTGGGAAAGGAATAATTACTACGTCTTGAATTTTCTTAAACACACTTAAGCTACGTTAACTACTCCCTCTAGACATAATTCTAGGAGATAATGGTTCTCATACAGATTCATTTGTGACAGTAACTGACATCTAAAATGGAACTGTTTAAAGCAAAAAAAAAATCCTATAGAAACAATAACTTAATGTATGATTATTTTCCCCTAATTTAGTCAGCTTTTATTTTACTAAAGTAAAATCTATTTCCATCAATGTCGAAAAGAAACCATGCAACTGAAAAGATGCACCTGTTGTACAAAATGATTCCTGTATGCAATGTTACAATAGCACATTAAATAATCCATAATTTGGAAAAAAAAGTTTACCAAAAGCTACCTTTTATAATATAAAATTATGCAATTAAACTGAACTTAAATTGAACAAATTCTCTGAGGTAAGACTAAATAAAAATACCTCTTTTTAAAAACATTAATGTAGTGCACTTTTCTCATGTTAAATGGAAACACATTAAGATTTGAAAATTTAATTCAACCCAACAAAATATGTACTAAGGAACAGTGTTATTGATGGGTTTTGCTTCAATGGTGGGGAAGGAACACCTTTTGTCACAGTTCACAAGCTAGTAAAGCCTGAGCAAGGTCAGAAGCATTTGGATACATGCCAGAAAATTAGTAGGCGCACAGTTCAGACTTGGGACAAATTTCAAGTTGAAGGTGAAGGAAAGAAAAAGATTAAGGGTAGCTTCACTGCACCTACGATGCCTGAGGACTTGGTGATGCCTCTCAGCGACGTTAGGAATGTGACAGGGACACAGGTTTGGTGGAAGCAAAGGAAAGGAACTCAATTTCAGACATTCTGGAATTCTAATCCCAATAGCTACCATTTTTACTATTTGGTATGCATTGCCCTAAATATTTTACAGGCATCAAATCATAAAATTCTTACTGCAATCCCACAAAGATGAATTGATGATCAATTACAACCTTTTACCAGGTGAGACCCAGAGATCTTATGCCATTTGCTTAAGGCACCCAGTTAATAGGTGGCAGAGCTACGACTTGAGTCAAGGCAGCTGTCTTTAGGGCACCTGCTCTTTTTCATTACTTCAATTTTCATTTTGAGTGACAATAAAATTCAAATGGTTCAAAAATAGAAATGATATGATATGATGATATTCATATACAGGTCTTGCTTCCACCCCATTCTGTTCTCTCTATCCCTCATTTGCCTGTGCAAGCATAAGGGGGTAAAAATACAAAAATTTTTCCACATTTGACACCATTCTGCCTTGCTTTTCTTTTTTTAAGTTGATCATTACATCTTGGAAATCTTTCAATATAATGTATAGGGAAACTCCTCATTCTCTCCTTCTCTTCATCCCGTTTCTTTTTAACAGTGCATTCCATTCTGTGGCTGTGCCATACATAGTTTATTTAGATAGAAACTTGGGCTGTTTCCTAACCTTTGTTTTTACAGCCAATGCCACAGAGAATTACCTTGCACACATGTTATTTCTATATCTTTAGCTATATCCGTAGGATCAATTTCCCGGAGTGGGATTTTATAGGTTAGAGGGTGAATGTATTTGTAATTTTGACAGATATCTTCAAAATACTCTCTACAGAAATTGTAAAACAACCTATACTTCTACTATTAATGTATAAGGATTGAGGGTACACTTTCAACTCCTCTGTGATACTCCACAGAAAAAGATACCAGGAAAACATTCTTGTATTTGTCAGAAGGCCGATGAGAATGAAGACAGTGCGAGTGAGGAGTGAGGACAAAGCTGAGTTTACAATCCGACATTCAGAGAGACCTTACAGGGTAGCTGCTATATCATTAGTTACAGAAACGATTCCAAGGCACAGAAAATCAAGTACCTCGCTTGAGTTTACATCCTAGTAGTTGGCCAAGCCTAGATCTGAATATACATCTTAGCCACTATGATTCTTTCTTATCAAATACTCTATCCTCCTAGTGTGTTGAAATAATTTAATTGTCCTCTATGGTCTCCATTACATAAAAGTATTTTTCTATTCCAAATTGGAATATTAATATATTTATATTATATATTCATATAATCCATATTAAGCAATCAAACTATCATCCGTATTTTAATTCTAGGTAATTGTTGTTTCTTTCCTTTAAAAAATGTAATAACTTTTCTTGACTATTGTGCTATAAACCAAAGAGCAAGAATTAATTAACAGCTCTGCTTTCCCTGGACTTCTAGTTCACATTGAGAAAGTGTGCCATGTGGTGTTAGTCTTTCATACAAAAGCCACAGGGTATGCTCTATTGTTTGTTAGGCAAACATGGTAATGAAGATAAACTCAAAATAATGACTTTATAGTAAGTCATCATTTGGATATAATTATCTGGGTTTCTACAACTTATTGAGAAATACTTTAAGTATATTTTTTGTGATTACCAACTTTAATAAGCCAACCTCAAGAACCTTTATTATGGTTTCTGAAAGTTCTCTGCTGTTTCACTGCATAAAATAAAACAAAAACAATCAAACCCCAAAATGGACCACAAAATCAATTTTCTGAAATCTTTTTATGGGCTGAGTCAAATTGGGGCTTCATGATGTCGGGCCTCACAATCTCTGCGACGCTGGCCCTGATTCATTTCCATTGGGAGATGAACTAACGACTGCATTCCTCTTGGAAACCAGTAATTATGTGTTTGTTTCCATCCTGTAAATATTCCCAAGTGGGTTAGCTCACCACCAAAAGGATTCCATTGATGGCTGCAAATGCCTTCGACTTCCCTGGAACTTTTATGAAGGATCAAACAGGATGTGAAGGCTTTTGAAGCGCACTGGTATACATAAGAATAATAACAATATAGAGGCCAGGATCTCTGCTTAGTTCCAATCAATGCCCACAGATTGGTTGCCAGGCTTGTTTGGCCTTTTGATGCATTGTGTTCACCCCCAATGGTATTTTTAAATAATGTGAACCAATACTTAAGGGAGAAAAAACTTTATAGCTAAAAAAGAATTCAGATTTTTGTCTTTGCTTGAAAAAGCTGGAGTTGCAGCAAACCCACATTTTGGCGTGGCAGCACCAGGGAGGGCTGAGTAGGTGCAGTGCGGTCCTCTTTGCACAAAGATTCGCTTTGGGTTTGCTCCAGATGGAACCACTCCTATTACATTGCCAACATCAAGCCTATTGGCTCTGAAAAGTTAGATCTGTTCAAAAGTAACAGGATGAGACCATATTGTTTTCTTTCAATTGATCTGTTTAGTTCACTTAAGGTACTGACTGCATATGAGTTTATAACCCTGCTCTGCTCGACATGGGAAGAAATGTACTAGGTGTGTTTTCTGCAGGATAATAGAGTTGGTGCTGAGACCCAACAGATGGGCTCTGAAGGTTAGTCTTATGCAAAAATGTCCACTTTCAGCAAAATCCATGCCCCATGAATACCATCCCCTTCACGTCACCAATATATCATCAATATTATATTATTTTTTAAAAAAACTTCCAAAATAACAATAAGATTACCAACACATATCATATGTATCCATTGGTTCATCACACGAAAGCTAAGAGCAGAGGTTTTGTTCCTGAAAGTTTACAACAGGCCCTGACCCATCATAGGTGCTCAATAAATATGTGTTGCACGAATAGTAACTAACTTTAAATTACTCACTGTGCTGAGTTTCTCTTGCTGTTGTTTCTCCAGACCTACTCTTCATGGGTCTTTACCCTGCTCTGAGCCCTGGGAGGCTCCTGCATGACTCGCGTTAGTGGGATCCGTGGATTCTTTGTGTTCCGGCATCTGATTTGACCAAAGGGAAGCTCTGGGTGGGAGGACATTGCTGGGCGGCAGCATCCTTCCCTGCGAGCTGACTCCACGGGAGGCTCATAGCTCCTGTCCTGCGGTCCCCTCCACAGCTCCTGTGGAGTTCCGCAACTGCCGCCTCTTTCCGCTCCTTCAAGCGTATGGGTGGTGGCGGCATCCCAGGTTTCTGCCCCAGGGTAATGTGCTATCCCTACCAAACTTCATAAACACAGGTATCTCTGCCTTTTGCAAGTTCACTTTACCGCTGTTTTGCGGAAGACACTGCATTAGTACCCGTTTTTCCTAACAAAAAGAAAGGAATCTGGCCAAAGGAATGTGAATATAAGACTCTTCTGCTTTTCCTTTAGGAAGTGAAAATAGCATTTGTTTTTCCGTGAGCCCGTAGAGACGCAGCGTGCGCCTGGCGCAGCGAGAGTGGAAACAAAGGGAGCCCCTTCCCGGGGACCCGCACTCAGCATCTCGGGCGTCCAGCCACCCCAGCTCGGAGCTGTGTCTGTGAGCATCTGTGCTCTGGCTCCGTGCAGCTGGCACATCCATCAGCAGCTGGGTCCTCAGGTGACTGCTTTTCCGCTTTACTCCCTTTCGGTTTGTGACAGGTCCTGTGGGACTGCTTCACTTACGGGTTGCGGGGGAGACCCGCAGTCCTGTTCGCAGTCTCTCCTGCAGCTGGTCACCCACTCGAGTGCGCCCTCTGTTCCTGCCAGGCCCTAACACCCTATCACCAAGCCCTCGCCCATTGATTCCCTCCCTACCCATTACGAAATAATGGAGAAGCAGTTCTCCGGTAAGCAATTGTTTTCACCTTTACCAGTAACTGAGAGATCTTCACCTGTAAATGGCAGAAGCCGGGTGAGAGCCGGTGTCATAGCTGGCACGGACGCGTCCCCGGTAGAGTTCCACCGCGATATGGTCTTTGTCCCCCTTATACAGGAGGATGCCGCTGTCTTCATCTGTAGCGATCTAGGAGGAAGGGCCGTTCCGTTAGCAGGATGCACAGTCACCCACACATGGTTCACCAAAAGAAACAAGGCTGCTTAGTGAAAAGTGTTTACTATGGTTTATTTTTCCCTTACGGCTATGAGAAAATACTAATGCATGTTGAAATTACCTGAAAGACAACCTAAATTACTTGGTTGCAAATAAAGTCCTAAAGGACTTTAAAAGGTGTTTCTTTTTTACATTTATAAGCCTATTTTTATTCTTTCTGTACATGCTGGCAACGACAAAGCTTAAAGATGCACGTCCCATAAAATAGCAAAACTGAGGAATTTACATACATAATTTATACTTCAGGAAATTAAAGTTGAAAAATATTTTCCACATCATTACAGAGCACAGTATTTAAAGTAAACCAAGCTTTTCCCTTTAGAGTTCAAACTATATTTTCTCAGCAGAGTATGATAAAATTTAATCATGAATAAAGTGGTCATGTTTCTGTTCTGTTGAAAAAGAACAATAACAAATACTTAAAAAAAAAAATCCACTGGATGTGCTTGAACTTTCGTTTCCGGAGCTTTTCCTGCTCACTCACCTGCTCATTTTGCTTCTGTAAAGGGTTTTATTTACAGCACATGTGAAATGTGACTGCATCGAGCAAGACTGATTTTCATATTTCATATAAAAAAGCAAATTCTTTATAGTTATGGCATGAAAAGAGGGAAACCTCTTTTTATATCCTCCTTTTTGGCTTTTTTGGCTTTTGAAGGATTGGTTCTGTAAAAGTCAGTTCTGGGTACTTCTCATAACCACCTGGCAAATGGTGGAAGGCAGGAAGACTTTAAAAAATAAATAAATAAAGCAAGCCTGTCTTGTTTGCAGGATCCCCTTCCTCATGACTTGTAAAAACCCCCACCCTCATTGGAGTGTCAAGTTGTAAACCAAATACAAAGAGGGGTCTACAGAAAATAGGCTAAAATCGTGTGAATTCAAAACATAGTACAATATTTTGTTTACCAGATAAACGTGCAGCCCCAATCTGCCCCATGTCGCCTACATTGATTGATTTCCTCTAATCCAGTCTAAACTTGTCTATAGGGGTCTGAATCCCTGACTCAAAGCTACTGAGTGACTTGGTGGAAAGACTAACCATTAATCTGAGCTTGTTCATTTCATGTCTATTCTCAAAGGCTTTGTTTGAAAAGTGCAAAGACACTCCCCGATGTTTTGCCGTAGTGTCTTCTGTCCCACCTGTTCTCTCCTCAGCTGAACATTCTCCCAGAAAAGCCTCCCCCGTGCAGATGCTGAATGGGAGTCATAAAAATAAAGGAACAAGCCTTTTCTAGGCATTAAATAAGAAGATATATTTTGTTGCTGTGTTTTTTTCCCCCAAAAAGGGAATGAATAAAACTACGTGGTTCCCATTTAGTTTGGAAAAATACAAACGTTGGAGAGAAAACGGAAGCTTTCCCCTCAAGAGCACTGTCTGTCACTGTATTCTGATGTCTCTGACTGTCCATGTAAGAACTCATATCACTCACAAAGTACCACAGATGTGTGTACTTCAAAGCTTGGCTTAAAATTTGGCTTAAGATAAGATTAGCTCTTGCAAATGGCAGAGATCTTACCTGAAGCGTGATGTTCGTTTGAGGCCGAACCTTGGCCGAAGGAATTTGAAGATAGGACTCTTTGTTTACAAAATTCACACTAACCAACTTTTCACACTTCTCCCCCTGGTAGCCAGGCAAACACTGGCATATTGGCTCGTTTATCCTGATGATACACTGAGCTCCGTTCTGACAATCGAAGTTATCGCAGGGGCTGGTTCGAGGGAGGACCATGGGTGGAGCAAATTCACAGAACAAGCCACTGAAGAAAACCAGAAATACGTGGGTTAGACTTTACTTAATTGCCAATGTGAATGAGTCCCTGGAGGCCCAACGCTGCACACAGAGGCGCCCGGCTCCTTTTACCTGTAACCGTCGGGGCAGGTGCACGTATAGCCATTCACGGCGTCCGTGCAGTGGGCTCCGTTTTTACACTTGTGATCTTGGCAGTCGTCGAAATCCACATCACAGTGCTCGCCTATGTATCCTGGTGTGCAGTCACACCTGTGTGGACAAGCAGGAAAGCGGTTTCAAACCCAGCTGAGCCAAAGTGAGAAAAACAGCAGCATTTCATCTAGAAAAAGATGGCACTGCCTTAAAAAAAAAAAAGAGTATTTAGACAAGCTCACTGAGCCCCCAGATGAAAGGAAACCTAGGAAACATGCTGGTCTGCAAAGTAGCCCATGGCTTCTCACTGTGGTCTGTCAGGGAATGGGGGTCCCATCTTCCTGATGGTAGTGGGGATCCACAGTCCAAGTAAGAACAGAATCATTGCACCAGGGTTCTTGCCTTCTCTTTGTCTTGTTTGCTTTCCTACTTTCCTTTTCCCCCCTTCCCCCCTTCCTCCTTCCCTTTTTTCTCTCTTCCTTCCTCCCTTCTTCCCCCACTTTATTTGCCTACGTGTCTTCTATTTTTGGCTCTAATTCATTTGAGGAGTTGAGATTATAAAAGTGCTGTGATGTCAAATTTACTAAAAATATTAAGCAAGTTTTTAAGTGAATAAAATTTTAAAAACTTTCTAATAGAGAATAAATACACTGGAATAAAATATATTTTTTTTGTGGAAAAATATGTTAACACTGGATACCCCAATTCATACTAAGTCCAGACAATCATTATGGCCAAACAGGACTGACCTAATGGGGTGGAGCAGGGGAACCAGAACAGAACTTGGGCTGGGCTCTGGGACAGCTTCTCTGCCTGTCCCTGTGGGGCTGATGGGTGGAAGGGTCCCCACTGTGCTGTGGGGGGAGACCCAGGGGTAACAGATGCTGATGTTCTTTGAGCACTTCATCTCTGCCAGACCCTGCCCGAAATGCCTCGCTAATGGGGACTCACTGAATGCCCTCCACAGCCCTGAGACATTGATGCTATCTCTACTCCACCCGGTGGGTGAGGAAACTAAAGGACACGTGGCTTAAGTACCTCACATACCCCCGGATGTTCAACTTGTAAGTGCTGCAGCCAGAAACTGAACCCAAACATCTGACAAGGGAGCCAGGATTTCTAACCGCTGCACACGCTGTCGAATGGGTAGTGAATTCCGCAGGGCTCTCTGTAAAGTCTGTTACTCACTAGTGCGGATTACTGGGATCTCTGGCCATAACACCAAGGACCCAGGCTTTCAGAGCTGCCTGAGGGGAGGCGGTGTGGCAAGTGCGGTAGTTTCCAAACTATGCTTTGTGGACTTGTCGGTGACCACGGAGCCCGACAGGTAGGGCCATGGCAGGGGGTGGGGTGCTTCTGGTAGCTTCCCTCCACCCTCCCTCTGCCTCCAACCCTCTCTGGTTGCAATTTATTAGTTTTACGCACTGGGCTTTCATGAGCATTTCTGTTTTGGGTTCGCTGACTTTAAGAAACAAATAAACCAGGGAACTCTGGGTTAACTTTACAGAATTTGGGCTTCTCTGTTAGGACTGGGTTTGTATGCTAGCCTCATTCTTAAGTGTATGTCATATTGACTAAGTTACTTAATCCGACTGCTCATATGTAACACATATAAAATAACTTCCATCTCACAGGTTTGTTAAACAATTAAATAAAAACACTACCTGTAAAGTAATTAGCATAGTGTTTGATATATATAATGCATGATCAATAAATGGTAGGTATTTTAAAAATAATTCTACTAAGTCCTTATAATTCTATAACAGCCTTTATGGTTAGGCTGTAGCAATTACCTGCTTTTCTATTTCAAAGCCATCAGGGTTTAAGTGAATGAGGATAATTAAAAACACCGGAGTGAATGTGGACGTTACTGAATGCCAGGGGTTTCATCTACAAATGCAACACTGGGGCTTAAGAGTTGCTGGAGAACTGATGACTTAAAATAAATGGAGGAACACATAGCCTTGCAGCTCTGCATGTATGAATTAAGAAATAAAATGAGCTCACTGCGTAAGCATGCTTGTCCTAGAGCCAGTGGTTTTAGTGCTAAATCATAACAACGCAAAGTAAACAAGTGTAAAGTTAAATGGATCCTAAGTGACCATAGACATTCTCAAATAGATGGACAAGCACCAAGAGAAGAGCTCCCATCCATGTTAATGTGAGCACAGCTATAGTGCTGAGCATTAAAAGGAAGAAGAAATGCTTTGAAACATTCTGAATTATTTATCTGAGACAAGAAATCAAAGTACAAGATAAGAGAGCCATACATTCACCATAGTGGCTGTCTAGGAGATTTTATATTCTCCTCTAAAAATACCATTTTTCAAGCCAATAAGAACTTGGAGTCACATTTTGACCACCTTTTTTTTTTTTGTCTTTCTTTTGCTCCTCAGACCTAGTTTTAAAACAGGAAGAAAATATTTAATTAGGAATTCCTTAAAATCTGTATTATCAATAAAACCTATCATATTCCCTCAACTCCATTATCTGTCAAAGACTGAGGAAGAAAGCAAAGACTATAAAATATACTGTTTCGAAGCCCAAAAGCTGACTAAGTAAGATGCATGCTTGAAAATACTGCTTATGGCACATCATGGTCTAAAAATATCTCAAAGCAATTTAGGAGATTTATGAGGTATATAATAAGCTGGAGAAGTAAAACCAGCTCTCCTAGCTTAGTAATAAGAAAATGAAGTTGAAGTAACAACACAACTTGTTTGAACAACATTTATCAGTAGAGATTTTTCTTTTGCATTCATCTGGTTTTGGTTTTTAGGTCCATTTTCTTTTTGGAACTGCCTTTCCCACAATGTGGGATCAGGTATAGTGTGGGAGTAACAGCACATGCCGTGACCTCACTCGTTTTCTGCCAAGCTACATCCAGCTGTAAACAAGCTCACGCATTACTGCCGACAACTTCGGGTTCTCAAATGAGCTACCCCGTAATCCAGTAAAATGCACTCCGAAGAGTGTGCAACCTCAAAAAAATTAAAAAAAAAGCAAACCCAGAACTACCTTATGACTCAGCAATTCCACTTCTGTGTATTTAGCTAAAGAAATCCAATTCAAAAAGGTATATGCGTCCCTGTTCTTGTTGCTATATTATTTACAATAGCCAAGATACAAAGGCAGCTTAAGTGCCCAGTGACAGATGAATGGATAAGGGAGATGTAGCACATATATACTACAGAATATTGCTCAGCCATGAAAAGAATGAAGTCTTACCATTTGTGATGACAATGGGTATACCTAATGGGTATTACACTACATGAAATAAGTCAGACAGAGAAAGACAAGTACCACATGAGTTCACTTATATGTGGAATCTAAAGAACAAAATAAGTGAACAAACGAAACAGAAACGGTCTCGAAGATATAGAAAACAAACTGATGGTTGCCAGAGGGCGGGGGGGTTCAAGGACTGGGTGAAAAAGGTGGAATGATTGAGAAGTACAAATTGGTAGTTACAAATAGTTATGGGGAAGTACAGTACAGCACAAGATGTATAGTCAATAATATTGTATTAATTATGTATGATGCCAGGTATGTGCTGGGCTTCTCAGGGTCACTTCATAAATTATATAAATGTCTAACCACTATGCTGTACACCTAAGACTAATATAAAATAATATTGAATGTCAATTGTAACTGAAAAAAAAGTGTGCAATCTAAGTGATAATAATAGAAGACATTGAATTAAAGGTTCATCTTTTTGATGATGAACTTCTTCACTTCGTAATGATTTCCATTAAGTCTTACTAGTACGTTATCTTATAACTACATTGCACGAAGTCCTGTGAAACCTGTATAGCAGATGTGCAGTTGTGGAAAACCACCTTCTTTACTGACAAATTTATCTGAGGAATGATATCTGTTATGTATGTAAAGGACTTTCAACTTGCCAAGTTCAACTGTGACTAGATGAAAGATGTTAGGAGTTTAAGTAATTTATGCACAGCATTTAGATGAACAAAAATGCAAAGCAGAATTTTGTATAAAATAATGATTTCAATAATTTCTTTGGGTTTTTGCATAGGATTGTCATCAAATGGAACTTAAAGGTACTGCAACTGTGTATTTTCTAAAATGATAAATTTTAAACAAAGCTGTATCAAAAATTAAATAAAACTTGAGAATAAATATTTTATTCAGATTGATCTTTAAAGGCAGTGGGGATCTTGGTAATTCTGATCCTTACCTCCCATGCAACAAAGAATGTGTCATGATCTGTTGACAAATTTCAAAATGTTAGAGCCCTCGCTCAAATCCCATCTTCTCTCATAAAACTCTTCTTGACCTGAGTCATTTTTAATTCTCTGAATCCTATGGCAATTAAGCCTGAGTCATTACACCGAGAAAATAAAGACTGTGAAGGCGAGGAGCCATAAAGCACTATAAAAGCATAAGATGGTAGGGTTGCCATGTGCTCTGACCCATGGCAGGTACTCAATAAATAACTGTGTAAAGGAACAAATGATGTTCTTTTTAGTTGTCTGAAAGCACAGCCAAACTCCTGAACCCAACTGTGTCATCCCTGAGAATCCAGCTTACCGCCCATAATAAACCAATGGCAATGTTCATGAACTACCAAACTTCGAAGTGACCTGTGTTAGAAAAAGCACCTGGCTGGGAAGTCTGTGCCTGACCTCCTGCTCTGCCAGTGAGTAACCCTGAGGTCTTTGGACAGCCACTGACAGATCTGGGCTGTGGCTTCCTCACGTTCAAGAGGAAGAATTTGAACAGAACTACTGTTCTAAGAAGAGAAGTTGCTGTTGATAGACCTTTAAATATTTCAGGACAGTGGCAAAGGTGTAACTTCATGTGATACCAAACACATTTCAGCAAGATTGCTGAGGAGAACATAAAAATGATTGGGAAGTTCTGAGTTCACTTGACCGAGACCTCTGCCAAGAATGACTGTATGCTTTCTCTTCCCACATGAGATGGAGGGAAAGGGAAAGCACTATGAATAATTACACTGAGACAACAGGCATAAACTGAGACTGTCCCCGGGCACCCTGGGATATATGTCCCCTCCATCTTCCTCACCTTGGACAGTTAAAGCATGGTGGCAGATCAAAAACTTTCAGTTACATTAAATTAAACTCCATATTTTATGAGACTTATTTCAGATAATAAAGCACCTACCAGATATCTCACACTTATTTGGCCTTCAAATACATTTTTTTAATCTAGTCAAAGGCTATTTTATTTCATACATGCCTTCTGAGGAAGAGTCATGGAAAAAGGAAATGCTCTCTTTTATTTTTTTTAGTGTATTAAAAAAAAAAAGTCCATGCTATTTATAAACATTTAGACAAATGCCATTGACCCCAGGAAATATGTCCCTTTAACCCTGAGTGAAGCGGTGAAGCTAGATCCTGAAAGGAAAGTTCCCCTAATTGTGAGCAGCAAGGTAGCCCCTAACTTACTTGAATCCCTTTGGCGTCAGGATGCACTTGGAGTTGTGCTGGCAAGGGTTCAGGTCCTGGGCACAAAAGTCCAGCTTCTCCTCACACAACTCGCCTGTGAACATGGCAAACAGTGTTAGTTCATAGAGAAAGGTGAACAGGCTTCGGGCTAGCAGGCTGCGCCATGGGCCTTATGAGTTGGCTCAGCTTGTGACTGGGGAAAACAATCACAAGACATGGAAGCAGAAGGTCCAAAATTCTGGTTCTGCTGGTCAACAGTCTTATGATTTGGGACAACACAAGCATTGTGATCTGTGATGAACGCCTGCCCTTTTAGAATGTACTGCTAGAGGTAGAAAAAGGAAATCTGAATGCTTTTAATTTTTCTTTTTTAAAAATATTTTATTTATTTATTTTTAGAGAGAAGGAAAGGGAGAGAGAAAGAGAAGGAAAGAAACACCAATGTGTGGTTGCATCTCGCATGCCCCCTACTGGGGAACTGGCCAGCAACCCAGGCATGTGCCTTGACTGGGAATTGAACCACCAACCTCTCAGTTTGCGGGCCAGCACTCAGTCCACTGAGCCACACCAGCCAGGGCTGAATGCTTTCCTTTCTATTGTTAAATTTATTTTATTTTGGACTTTTTATTGAGGTAGAGCATATACCCAAAGGATAAATGAATAGCTAATAAATATTCATAGACTAAGCCCACTCATGTAACCAGCATCCATGTCCAGAAACAACACCCTATCCCAGCATCCCAGCAGCCTGACCCATGGGGCAAATACCCACTGTTCCGACAGTACCACTGATTAGTTGTGCCTGGTTTTGAGGTGACATCATTCTGTACATCCCCTTTTATGTCTGGCTTATTCTATATTGTGTCTGAAAAAATAATCCTCAAGTCTTCATAGTCTCCAAGGTCTTATAAGTCTAGAATAAAATGTTTTTCCCACTTCTGACTTACTGCAACAGCTTCAGAGAATACTCCTTAGCTACATGCACCAAGGTAGGCAACAAGACAGACTGAAAAAGCAAAAGGAAAATAAATCTACATAGAGAACGTAGACTTTTTTCTGCATATCAGCTAGCTTGTAAGGAATAATTTTTATCAATAAAGGAGACCTAAAAGCATAATCATGCCAAGTCCAGGCACACTATGTTAAACTGCATGTCTAACTCTCTCAGGAAACTTCTTCAGACACAAATAACAGGGTTATATTTTATTTTCAGATACATTAGGCCAAATATGGTTTTCAGTGAGAAGACTTTCCCAATCATTGTGTGAGATATTAAGGGGACTGGAAAAATACAAAATAAAAGTTCATTTTTACCTTACTTCTGCATTACTTCTTAATTATTTTGGTGACACACCTATGGGCCACTGTTCTTTTCCAAGAAACTATTAGAGCTTTTATTTGTTCAAAGTGTGTGGATTTAAACAGCATTGATTAAAAACCCAGGAATTTGCAATACTTCCCTTTGTCATAAGACTGTCTTTTTAGTAATAGTTTGCTAATTGGTAGAAATAGTTGCTTAACAACTAACTCTGGTCTATTATTTACACTTCCAGGATCTTTTTCTATGATGCAAATATATAAATGTACTCATGTAGGTGGTACATCAATTTGATCTATGATAAGCTAGGCTTTTTTCTGTCTTTTAAGATGAACCAATTGCTACTGAAAGTCTCATATTTCTTCTATAAGAAGGTTTTTGTGTCTCTAAATCTGATACAAAATGTTTTAACAACGTATATATGATGAGTTATTTTTAAACAGGGTTTCTCTGAAACTTTCACCTTCAGTTAGTATTATTTTAAGTAATGCATGTTGATAGAATTTATTCATTATAATTTATTGGCCCACCATGATGAAATATCATTTTTAATTTTCTAATCAAACCTAGTTGGTTGGATTCAGGCTCTTTACAGTAGTCTATATCCAAAGCAGTTTGGTTTGAGATAGATAATATATATCATTCTATGTACTTTTCACTTTACACCCAAATAAAAATTGTTTTTAAAATAAAAAAGGGGATATGTTTTACTTCTTATTCATTTTTTATCTAATCCTATTCAATCCAACCCAACCCAACTCAATGAAGGCAATCTGAACCATAGTTTGTAAGGATCTGCTATATGACACTCTGGGCTAGATGCTGGGACTACAAGAATGGGTGTGATAAACGCTGCCTTTAGTCAGCTCTCAATCTACTGGTAGAGAAAGTCCAAGCTGAAGACAGAACATAGAGAAAGAACTTGAGCTCTAAGAGAAGAAAAGAGAGTTGACCTTTTATTCTCCACCAGGCGTTTCTCCATACACTTGATATGTTAAGGAGACAGGAGTTGGTTCTAAGGAACTGTTGGCTGAACAAATTGTCAAGTCCATAATCAATCACAGCTTTAAGACTAAGCATGCCAACTTGAATGTGAAAAGCTATGTCAATGTTAAGTATTTCTCAGCTTTAAAGGAATCTATGTTATGAGAAGAGCATAGCAGAAATAATAATCATTGCTAAAACTGTGTAGGATAGTTCTTTGTGACTATTACCTAGCTATACATTTGACTCACTTACTAAGACTGATTGATTACTTCAAAAAAGGATTTTTCTCCTTTTAAATATCACCAAATATTGTAATATTAACAAATATTACAAGAGCATTTCTGTGTCCCATTACTGCCTAACTCACTTTTAAAGCCAGATCTTCCATCCTATACTGTTGACACCTGTGTCTATTCACTGGTTTATGAATTTATCTCAGATCTGTGCCTGGGCTGATGGTGTTTCATTTTGTTTTAGTAACTTTAATAAGTTCTCTTCTCAATTTTTCCTTTCATTGTATGTCCTCTTCTTTATGAAAATTTCCTGGATATTATTAACCATTTTTTATTTATCTACAATTTTTATATGTCATGTTTGCTTCTTTTTTATGGCACATATTGTATACATTGTTATTGACTTAATAAACAACTATATAGTGCTTTCTACTGTGTGTCAGACCGCTGTAAAGGTCGTGCAAATTTGCGGTCGCTAAGTGTTCATGAGAATCATATAAGGTAAGGTGGTAGGGTTGCATTGTTCTAGGTGCATTGCATATTATTGGTGTTTATCTCATTCCTTTTCTTTGTAAAATCACTGAGGGCAGTATGCTTGGGATATTTGCCTTTATATTTTCCTAGAGTATGGTGTGGAGACATACTAAAATAATAGTTACTGAAAGAAAGATTCATGCTTTTTAAGGCAAAATTCTATCTTGCTGACCTATATTCAACTTGAATTTCAATTTAGCCTTTAGACACTTTTTCTGTTTAAATTTACCGAAGAGTCATTCATCAGTAATAAATACCTTATGCTCTTTTCTTTAAAAATTACTTTAGATATTTCCCTGGCCAAATATTAAAATAAATATTTTCACTGGATTATTTGTTTACTGTGTACTAATTATATTGGATTCTGCTGTATTTTGGGGAAGGCAGCTTTTAAAATTCAAAAATTGCCCTACAGTGTTTGACCTAGGAGCTTGATATAAGGTCGGAAATGTAGCAAGTCCCACAGATAAGTGTAGGACTGATGTCACTTCTCAATCGGTAAGAAAAATTGGACATTTGAAAACACCACTGGTTTTTCAGGAAGAATGGAAATAAAATGCACTAACAGTTCTGTACTCAACTTGGCTTTAGTTACTAATTAAAACTTGCTCCCAAACCTCATAGTATTGTGAGGACATTATGTAATTTTCTTGCTCCTCCTCCTCTTCCTTTCCTTCTTCTTCCTCTGCTTCTCCTTTTGCTTTTCCTCCTTCTCCTTCTCCTCTTCCTCTCCCTCTCCTTTTTTCTTCTTCTTCCTTTCCTACTTCTTCTTTAGTATGTGTGTAGTTGGAGCAATATTTGAGTTAGTGGAAAAATCAGGAAAGCAGATAAGACATTCCAATTTGCTTTTTTAATGGTCCAGGGCCTGCCTGAGTTAATATCATCAGTGGCTGCCTCCTTTCCTGAGATGATGAAGTGTGAGGTGACAGAAAAAGTGGAAATGTTTTTTATGTACTACACATAGTTAATGTTGTAACCTATTATCCTATAAGCAGGTCTTTATATTTTTAATGTGGCATCAGAAAAGTCAGCCCATTGGAGTGGTTAAGGTCAATGTGATCGAATGCATGTTAATTTCTGTGCCCTTGAACTCCTTAACAGATAGGGGTCTCTAGACAGACCTTGACTCTAAATTTGGCTCCAACCCAGGTAACTCTATTTATTTGCTTTCATCCCTAGCTCCATAAAGGTCTCCAATGACAAAGCGATAGTGTAAAATATCATTTTTGCCTGACATTTGTGATTTCCCTTTTGATCAGACAGAGAAATTAATTTTCCTCATGCTTCTAGTTTTCGGCTTTTTTGTTGATGAGAAGTTAAAAAGTTGTGAGAATGTGTGTGTGTGTCAATTGTCTGTGTTTTCAAGAAATAGAGAGAGTGGCCCACCAGGGACCTATTGTGACCTCTTCAGTATATTGGAGTTAGTGAACGATCCACTCTAACTTGTGAAGAAAAAGCACCATATGTCCCAAACAGAGTTGTCTTTTTTTGTGAGAAAGCGATATCTAGTTGTTGGGTCACTTCCCCTGCTGTGTCTGTCAGGTACGTAGGGCAGTTTTGCAGTTACACCAGTAAGAGCTGTGAGAGAGCAGGGCAAGAGTAATGCCCACTTCCCTAAAAAGGTGTGATTCCTCAAAGCCCACCCTTGAGGAAGAGATACAATTCATTACCTACTGAACACCTACTAATGTGGTTTTCCTGAAGGATGTTATGGAGTGGTAATGTCGCCATACATTCTGGCTTGCGCGGGACAGTCCTGGTTTATACCTGTTGTCACACAGTAATTATCAATAGTGTCCCCATACACTCTCACAGATGCTCTGATTAAGATGATGAATGTTAAAGTCACCTTGTCGGTGGTGCAGTGAAAGCTGAATCCTCAGAGTTAATGTTCTGTTTGGAGTGAAGAGTGAGCGAGCATAAAGGGAGAAATCATAGACAGAAACTGCTCTTATGGGCTGAGACGACATCTGGGTTGCTGAGTTATTGCTTGGAATGGCCTTCTGCAACTTATTTGGTATAAAAGAGTGGGGTGGTTGCAGAGAAGTGAACTATTTTACTGTTCTGGGCCCCAATTCTTCATCGGTAAAATGAGCTTCTGAAATTGAAGTTGTATAAGGTCAACTGTGGCTCTAAAAAGTCTTTAAAAAAAAATGCTAATAAAGAGCCAGATAATGCAGACAGCACGTTAGCAGAGGGAGCATCATGCTCAGCTGCACAGAACAACATTACTGCGCTCAGTGGTAAAAACAGTCAGCGTGCGCCCAGAGCCCCCTGTGGTACCAATATTGCGAAGGTGACGGCAATGAGGCAGAAACTGCAATGCACTCTGATGGTTCTCCCCGGAAGTCATGCCCGGAGTTGGCCTTGCCTCCTACTTCATTTTAGATCCACAAACCAAACTGATATTCGTGTTCCTTCCTTTATAAACACAAGGTGCCCTTCCTTTCATCTTCATTTGTACGTCTGGTATCTTCAGTTATCACTTTGTTTGCATTTCTTATTACCAAACTTACCAAATAGTTTCATAACAGTCCTACAAGCTTCTCCCGTGACACCCACTGAGTGATCTGCTGACGATTTTTTCAAATGACTCTGATAGGAAATCAGATTTTTAACATGATCATATATTTTGTATGACAACTATGTGAGAGGCCCTGCGTCAATGTTTGAAGCCTAGTGGTTCATGGCAATGACAACAAACACTGATATCCCTATTCTGAAGGAGCTTATCCATGAGAGGCCGCAGAGAAGATATTCATCTACTGTGCGATACATGTGAAGCAGAGAAATGCCAAGGTGCTGTAGAAGAGGGACTGACTGTGAGGGAGGTTTTTCTGAAGTGAGATTTGGATGTGGGGGTAAAGGGAGATGACGAGAGTGGACAGAGTTTCTGTGCAGCAAGTTAACGTGGAGAATGTGAGCTCTGAGGGATGGGGAGGGAGTCCAGGGAAGCGTGGTGCCAGGAGAGGCCACCCAAGTAAGCAGGGGCCACATGACAGAACGTCTTGACTCTAGGAGCAATGGCTACCATTGAACGGTTTGAAGTTGGACGATGGCCAGATGACGTGTGCACTTTGAAAAGAACATTGTTGCTCCAGGATTACAGACGGGTGGAGACAAACGGACATGAGAGATGATTCCGCCTGCACTCGGGAGATGGGGATGGCTTGGGGAGACGGTTAGGGAGCCAAACACATGGAAATCTGTGAAGGATGGGATGACAAGGCAGCAGAGAAGCCAGTGTCTGAGACTTTGAGGTTTCTGGCGTGTATAATTGGAAGTACCTTTTTGTATGTAGAGGACTGAAAGAAGATCAAGTTTTCTGGTGCAAAGGTCACCAGAGTTTTAAATATAATGATGTGGTGTTAGGGGCTGAATGTGTCCCCTCCAAAAAATATTATGTTGGAGCACTCCAGTTGCTCAGAATACAAACTTATTTGGAGATACCTTTTTATAGGGGTGAGTTAAAATGAAATCATTATGGTGGGCCCTAATCCAATATGACTGATTGGATTAGGGCTCATTATAAAAAAATGGAGATTTGGCAGAGGGGCGGATGACATGAAGGGCCACAGGAAGAGGGTGACCAGTTACAGGCCAAGCACAGAAGCCCACAGCAGATTCTTCCCTCCAGCGCTCCAAGGACCAGCTCTGCCAACACCTTGATTTCAGACTCCCAGCCTCCAGGACTGCGAGTCCAGGGAATGCCGTGGTTTAAGCCCCGCATCTATGGTGCTTTGTCATAGCAGCACTAGCAAACCAATGCGGGCGGTAACTTCTAAATTAACCGAGATTCAGTGTGGGAATAAAAGTTTTAACTGATGTCACTTTTTCTTTTTTTCTGTTTCTCCCTTTTTCTTGCTTTCCTTCCCTCCCTCCCTTCCTTCCCTCCTGTCTCTTTCTTAATTCATTTCATGTGGTTGTTCTCTCTTGTGCCTCACATTTTCTTCCAGGTCTCAGAGCTGCTTTAGCAGAGTCTGTAATAAGTGATGCACCAAGAAAAGTAAGTGGCCCATGACCATGACCTCTGCATTTAAAAGTGGCAAGGACTGAGGAGAGCACAGCAGAGTAGTCTGGCCTTACCTCAGTTTGCTGCCGGAGCCAGAAGCCTCTCTGCAAAGCACTGTGGGACTTGGTTGACTCGGACCGATAAACCCTTAGCCCTCTAGTACTGACTGCCAAGTATGTAAGACAGGACGTTAAAGGTGACAATGTCAACAGAACCACAAACTGGTGTCTTAGAGAGTGGGAGAAAATGCCTTTTTCCATCAACTTTACTATAAATTGGGAGATTGGCTTGAACTTTGAATAACAGCTGGACTTAAAAATAACTACTAATATCTATACTGTCCCTAGTCAAAAAGTAATAATCTTGAAAGTGTTTTATAAACTAAAATTATGTCAAGGACATCAATACTCAACACAAGTGGAGGATACCTGAGTTGAAGCCTCTCACCAATATGATTTACATTCTCTGCACACACTCAGGTTTCTTAAACCATTATTTTTCTTAAAAAATACTGGCTTAACCCATGGCACAGTTGCAAGTTCTTAAGTATAGAGATGCTCTGGCAAATCAGTGAATAATGAAGATACCATCTAGTCCATGACAGTTAACATTAAATGTTTCCTGAAACTAATAATAACATACAAAGACATTACCTTATTGTAATAGCATCCATTTATATATACTCTGGAGTGAGAATTTTTACTTGACCACAACAAAAAGGTGCATTCGTTTAATAATTTTTTAATAACATGTTGTGCAGAAATATTTTCAGCTCTACCTAGCAAATGATTAAAGGGTGAGCATAACTGGACCTTACCCTGGAGGTCATGATTTGTATAATCCAGACAGATAAGATGCCCAATTTTCCAGTACCCCTTAACAGTTCCATTTAGTGACTGGACTATGGACCATTTAGAAACTGCTGAATGACTTACTACTTTTATTTACAACTGAAAACTATACTACGCAGTCCCTGAAATCATTATTACCTCTAAAGAGATGTGTTCTTTATGTAAATTGTGCTAATCAGAGGCAACTTCTGAAGAAGTTATTGGATGGATAATTAATTGCTTTTTATCTACCAAGAGATTTGGGCACCAGCATGTCTCACCTATGCTTATTCAGTCCTCAAAGCTTGCTTAGCAGAGAGTAGGTTGGTCATTTTGTTCCTGGATTAGGATTTCTGGAATTTTCCAATTTAAATCACTCTGTCTAAAGTAGTTATTTGTTTTACACTAATGGAGAAATTTTAAAAAGGGTGGATTTGAATTAATAACTATCTCATTTAAATCTTTCCAAAAGTTAGCCCTTTCAACTCACGTTAGGCATGTCTGTCTATAACAAAAATAATTTGTATGTGGGTAACACGGCAACGTTGGAACACTTAACTGTTGCTAGTTTCTGCTAATGTGGCCAGATTAATTTCTTTTTTCTATGAAACAGGAAAAACCATCTCGGAGTCCATTCTGGGGCTCATAGGTATATGAAATGGGCGGTGAGGGTTCTGGGCTGACGGTGTAGCCTGTTCTTGTTCCTATTCATAAATTGTACCACAATAGGTTTTTTTTTTCAATACAAAAGGATCACTGATATTGATAATAATGGAAAGGGAATTTATGACAGCAATCTGAATAACTGGACCAGAATTCTAATGTTAAAGCTAATCTGTTATGACATTTTCAAATATAATTGTAATGAGGGAGGAAGTCTGGTTGGGTTCCTGACAGAATCCCCGGGACAAAGGTTTTTGGAGGGTCAAATGCATCATTTTTCAAATATTTGCATTTGAGCTCTTACTTGGTGTAAGAAAAAACCTGAGTAAAAAGGTACCGGTTTTACTCTGCTTGAACTGACTCAGCAAGGGAAAGCATCAAAATGCAATTTATTGGATAAAATAAATGAGATTAATTTCTTAACTGTATACTACTTGAGGACAGGGGATAGATGCCTTTATTTATATTTATATGTTTGTACCTCTTTGTTCCCATTGTATTAACTTGCAAATTATCTGCCAACAACTAGATACTTGATGGCTGCTGAACATGTGAACAAGAGCACTTATGTGATTGCATCTTGAAGGAAAATATGTTTTCTAAATGTTAATAAAGGAGACCCACAAGGCATAGGAGACACTGAAAAGAAGCAGAGAGACTATAAGGAAGAGTGGTAGCAGATCTGCGCTCTGATACCTGGCCTGAGATGGGTAGTCTGTGGACTCAGACTTTCCTATGGTCTCATCTGCCAAATAATGACAATCCCAAGGGGCAACAGAGAGGGTGAGCCCGGGAATCAAGGAAGTGTGTGTGTAAGCACTGAAGTGGCATGTTTGAGAAAAGTTCAGATAAATGGACCTGGATGATTCACATGACCAAATTTTAAAAATTCCATCCAATTCCTATCAGAAATTATACATTTCCTATTTGATTTGTTAGTTGGTTTTACTCATTAGATTCCACATGTGAGTGAAATCATATGGTATTTGCCTTCCTCTGGCTTATTTCACTTAGCATAATGTTCTCCAGGTCCATCCATACTGTCGCAAAAGGTAGAATTTCCTTCTTTTTGATTGCTGAGAGGAATTTCATTACGCAAATGTACCTCAGCTTTTTTATTTACTCATCTACTAATAGGCACTTGGGCTACGTCCAATTCTTGGCTATTGCAAATAACACTGCAATGAACATAGGGGTGCTTATATTCTTTCGACTTAGTGTTTTAGGTTTCTTGAGATATACGCCCAGAAGTGGAATCACTGGGTCCAAGGGCAGTTCCATTTTTAATTTTTTGCAGTTATTCCACATCACTTTCCACAGTGGCTGCACCAGGCTGCACTCCCACCGACAGTGCGTGAGGGCTCCCTTTTCTCCACGTCCTCGCCAATCCTTGTTTCTTGATTTACTGATGACAGCCATCCTGGCAGGTGTGAGGTGATATCTCATTGTGGTTTTCCATTTGTTCTCTATTCATGTAAAGGGAACCCTTCTCTCTCCTCTTACAGACCTTGCAGCGTAGCATGGTGATGGATGAGCTTTCGTAGAGGGTGGACACAGTGGATGGGATTATGGGAGTCATCCCAGGACAGGTTAAATGAATTGGACCTGAAAGAAAAGTATTTCTATTTTCCCCCCTTTTGCTGAGCCAGGCCAGGTCTATTTGTTACATACTCTGCTCAAGGCTTTAATCCCAGTCACCACACCACATAGATGATGTCCAGTCTTTAATGTTCTCGGTGGTGATCATACCAATTGGCTTTATTTCCATCAGTAAGTAAAGAAGTATTTATAAATAGCGTGATTCTATTTCTTATTTTTTTTTAAAGAGCCAACTCTTCCTGTAGATTCTTTTTAATAACCTGAGGCTCTCTTATTTGTGTTGACTATCCTGAAACTTGTCCTCTCAATCAGAAATAGTTACTGACCTTCACAATATGATCAATAAACAATCCAGATCATACCCACTTCTCTGAACTTAATTAAATCCCACTGTCAGTACACAAATACAAGGGACTGCTCCTGAGGGGCCCTGAATTTCTGAAGATACATGAGCCACTAATATATGTTCTCTTGGTGCCAAAATTGTGCACATGGGACACATGTTCCAACAGGACATGGCCACAGAGTAACCTCGTGAGGTCAAGTTAATCATAATTCAAAATAGGAAGGCTCAGAAGTATATACTATAAATACAGCTATTAAAATGTTTCCAACAAGGACAATCATTTTATGTTCTCATTTTTGTTCTAAATGATATGAAATGGATTGCTCCATAATGCTTGTTTCCCAGAAAGTTTGGTTAGGCTTCACAGTCAGAAAAGAGTGTTTCTCTTTGCTTACAAACTAGTAAAGTAACTATATGATGCTATTAACTTTATTGGTTTATGAGGAATGATGACTTTGCACTGGCAAAAGAACTGACCTAGGCTGAACTTGTAGGGAGAACCAAAGCCAAAGATTTTGCCTGGTAGACAAGGGTAATGTTTTATGCATTTTTGTATCACTTTGAATGCTTAGCACAGTGTTCTGCATAAGGTATTTTCTCAATAAATATCTTTTGAATTTTTAAAATGGAAAAACTTACCTCCCCAATAAATAAATAAAAAGGAGGTGTTTTTCAGTACTTCCTCATCGGAACATTGGAGCTAAATAATGGAGCCAATTCCAACAGCTACTGAAATGGCAGAAATATTTAAATCTGTTTTTAAAATAAATAAGTCCAAATTGGATTGAATAAGGCTTGGTTAAGCAAAACTGTTGTTCTGGGCTCAGTGGTCTCGGCCTATTAACTGAAGAGCAAACAGGATCATTAAAATGTTTTCTGAGATTCAAAGGCATTTAAGAAGGCTTTGAAAGGTTGGAAGATCAACGAAAACCACACAATATCATTAGGTTGCCAAAGTATTTTCTCTAGTTAAAAGAGGCTGCAGGGATGTCTGCAACCGTATTTGACTTTGATATAAAGACCTTACACATCTTAAGGCAGAATCAGTAACAGAAGGAGTCACTATTTTTAAGAGATCATAAAAATCCAAAAATATGTATAAAACTTAAAAAATGCAACAGAGCCCAAGAGTTCTTCAGCATTTAATATTTCCTTAAACTACAAAGTAGAGTAAGGGGGTAAAAAGAACTAAAAACAACCCTAGGTGAAGTCTTTCCATTTGAAGTGAGCATAAAAATAACAAAATAATAATTTTAAAAAGATAGTACTAAACAATATGGGGAGAAGACTTTCCTTCACACAAATGATTTCCTTTCGGTGGGATTTCCTCTATCAAAATAACTGTAAGGATTCTTATGCCATCAGGAACGGCATCAAATCATCTAAACTATGTCCATGTAGTGATGCTCGTTGGAATTAAGTGATGCAAAATGCTTACATTTCACCAGGCAAAGAGGGTAGCCCTTGATATTTCTGGAGTATAGACATGTAACATTGTAAAGTGTTTTCCCATACATTCTTCCATGTAATTCTGAAATATCTATGTGACTTGGGACAGGTGTCATTATCTCTATTTCACAGAAAGAAAAAAAAAACAACAAGCCTGGGCCGGGGGGGTCCCGGAGTTGATAAATATTAGGATGGGATACCTGAGCTTTCCCCATTAGCTACACAAATTCATCAATATTCCACCTGCTGTAGGTGATGGAATGTAGCCTAGTCATCAGGGACATTAATTAATTAATTAGACAGGCATTGATTAGATACTTTTTTCTTTTTTTTCTCATAGGTAGATAAAACGGATTGCCTGTCTCTACCTGAATTCTGTGGTGACCTTTACTCTTTTCAAATGCACATCAGGGGCCATTCTGCGTAGCAAGCTGAAGAGACAGCAGAAGAAAAGTGTGTCTGGCATCAGTGATTAGTTGGAGCCACTGCAGGGTGTACAAGGGTTCTGAGCCTGGAGGATGGCAGCAGGTAAGACAGGACTGGTCCTAGTGCAAGTCCCCCAACTGGAGTGCATGCCTGGGGGTCAGTGAGACTTAGGCTTGTATCTGGGCCCCTCTTTGCAGGGTGTGAATCCTTGGGAAATGCTCTCTTGTTGTTTTGTAGAAGTTACTGCTCAAATCCTTATTGTTCATATCTACGGAGATTTTAAAAATTAACCGTATGTCAGCTAATTACAGAACCACTTTTTATTTAAGAAGACTACCCTCAGTGTTACAAAGAACCTGGAATTTCATTTCTAGTGAAGATGTGGATTAAAAAATAGAGAATGGTTTGACTGCTTTTAAAAGCAAATTCAGTCAGCAGTGAACTCTTGGAAATAAAAGACATCTTTTATAACATAAGCATGAAATTTAGTCAACACATGAAACCATGTGGTGATTTAAAACACTATCACACTGCCAAGGTTGCTCCTGAGAGTATACAGAGCTATTTAAGGGCCTATTCCTGTGACAGAATAATTGCTATTGTGTTTCTGAGATATAATCAGTCCTTAGACATCCCTGCCCCAGACCACCAATTGCTTTAGTACCTGTGAAAAGGACAGATGACATGTGACCAAGAATGGTATTAAATACATCAATCCACAAAGAATTGACCAGGCTGTATTTTTACCTTTTTAAAATATGAAACCATTTTTTCATGTTTTTCAACTGAATTCTGAACATAGTAAGAGTAAGTGACCAAACCCAGTAAATCACCCGAATGATGCAACAGAAGAAAATGAAGTCCTTAACAAGAGGAGACGGGGCAAGCTGCTGTATAGCATGCTCATGTCAACTCTATATTCTTACACCAACATTTCACATGCAACCAGAACTGTCAAGAAAAGCCTGTACTGGCCTCCGAATACAATACTCTGCCTGCACTTGGCACTCGAAGACTTTTGGTTAACAGAATCAGTAAAAACTCTTATGCTTTTAGTTATAATTCTGAATCTTCAAGATCATGTTTCACAAAGATTCCATAATGATCCCTCAAACGTGCCTATTGCCCTAATCAGCTCTAGGACTTCCTTTCCTGGGTCCTGATGTATTTTGGGAGCTGCATGGGCCATATTGATATCAATGATTAAATGTGGTTCTTTTTATGCTTTACAAACACTGCCTATTACTCATGATATGAACTTGACAATATCATTTTCTAAATCCACCTCTTGGGCTTTGTAATATTCATTTTATAAAATGTTTTCATAAATGTATATACCTTTCAGTGTTTCTCCTGTTTCAGATTACTGAAGATATTAAACAGCATTGAAAAATTCCCACTATTGAAAACATTTCTCTATCTATATCCTATCTGATGTCCTATAAATGATGTCTATTTTTCATTGTAAAAATAATTCATGTCCACGATATCTTCAAAAAAAGTAAAAGCATAATCAATAAGATACACTATACTTAAAAAAAAGTGAAAGCATACAGAAAAGTAGAAAGTAGAAACTGTTAGCCTTTCTTCTTAGCCACCCTTCTTCCCACTTGGGAGGTTTCTGTCACAGCCTGCTAGGAAACTGGGAAAGCATATTTCAGATACCCTTTTTATAATGTTTGTCATAGCTACTCGTCTATCAAGGATCTGCATGACTGATTGAACATATTAATCTCAGATTTTGTCAACATTCCTTTTACCATGTCAGCATTCCAACATAATGAAATCTGTGTAGCTTTAAAAGAAAGAGGGAGACAGAAAAGAAAATCATAATAGACTTAAAAGGCAACTAACCTTTTTCCACCTCATTCAGATTAGCAGCTGGCAGCGACAAAGACAGAAGAGACAAAAGACTTTTTACATTGCGATACAACAGCAGAGCACAGGAAGCTAATGCATTTAACAACAGAGAGGCCAAGGGTGAGAAGGCAAAGTGAAGCAAGGCTTCGATTTCTTACCTATAGCTGGCCAAGCGGACAAACATGGAGGAAATGAGGCAACAGGCAAAGGCCGTCATAGGGAGCCAGAGGTCTGCATCTAAACCAGGTGACTGAACAGCCAGCCTTATTTTATAACCTGTGCACTTAATGGTTTGTGTGTGGGCATTGGAGACTTGGGAAAACAAAGAGATAATGGTACAAAATGGAAACATTAAAGTGTTCTGTTTTCCGCAAAATATATTCTATGTCTTTACATGCCCAACTGGTGTGGAAACTTTCATTTACTGAATTTGTATCACCCCATTAAGCGACACTGTGGGTTACATTGTGATAGATTGTGGATCACCTTTTTATATGGTCCCCTGAGAATAGGGTTGCTTAAGAAACATAGTCTGACCAAGTAGATACAGGGTTCTGACTCTTAGGAAATATGCAAAAACACATTTTTCAGTTAAACACCTAAATTCATACCAGACTTTAAGAAAAGGCATCAAATTTTCAACATGGCAGGGGTTCCATGTTTGCAATTTTCATTTTTATAGGTTTGGAGCTTATATATTTTCAGGAATTCCTTGAAAATTTTCCTTCAAGAAATGCCTTGGTTTCAGAAAGGATAAAATAATTGATTTTTTAATTAAAAAAATCAAAAACACAATCTTTTAAGCTAAAATGAAAACTCTAGAGTAAATTTTAAAATTATTTGTTTAGCAGTTCCAGAGCTGTACTTGCTCAATCCTTAGCATAGTGATTTTAATTTAAAATGATACCGAATTAAACTTCTCAGAAGTTAACTACGTTCAATTCTTAGTGTAGTGATTTTAATTTACAAGCGTACTAAATTAAACTTTACAAAAATTAATTTTTTATAAAGAATATTAGAAATCAACCACTATATACTATACAATTAGAACAGATAACAAATTGAATTAAATAGAAACAACAGTTTTGATAACTGAGCGGGGAGGGTATAACAAGATTTAGATAATCGAAAAACAATACTGACCCTTAAAATTCACATTGTTAATCCCTGCAGCAGAAAAGAACAGAGAGTGTTGTCTTCTAATAAATCAATAGTTATTTACTGTGATGTGCTGACTGCTCATGAGGGCTTAAATCAATTTAATAAAATTTCCAATGGTGGTCATTTTATTTGAATATTTGTAGTTGTGTTTTATAGCCTGTCCATCACACAAAGACTTCTCCACTGTATTGCTTTCAGATCTCTGCATTTTCTCCATTAACAACAGTATGTCCATTCTGACTCTTGCCATGGATGCCAAATGTAAAACCTTTCCCCATAATATTTTACAAGCTTTTTCCATGAAGTTTTATTTGTTCCAGCTAAGGAGTTCACATTTTCATTTATGCCTTTGGGGTATGGAGTAAAAATCTTCAAACAGAAAGCAACTTGTGACTTGAATGATTTTTAAACAATGACAACATTATTATATTCCCTGAGCGTAGCAGGGTTTCTGTTTCCAGATCTCATGCTCATTAATCAGACTCCAAACTTAAATCTAAAATAATACAGCCACATTATAAGAAAATTCCTCCCTAACTGCGGACTTGGATGAAGAAGGATATAAAACTCTAGAGCCCAATTTATACCTTCCTGTAATTAAAGGCCACTATGTGCCACTGATTTAAAAATCTGCAGATGGTTGTTTGATATTTTGTAAATGAGCTCACTTCACATATGGACAAAAATACTACAGTTAATAGATGAGTTACAAAAGGGCCTCGTTTAGATATTTGCTCTAATGCCAAATCGTCAAACTCTTCATTGCCCACAAGACTCAACACACAGTTACAGTGGTAATATCTTCATGCTATTCTATTGAGCTCAGTATTTTTATTTATACTTTGCCAAAATTAAGGCAAACTGATATTTGCAATAATTATGCTTAAGAAGACTAGAAGAGTTCTTTTTGAGAACCAAATGGCTCTTGACAGATAGTCTTGGCAGGTTCCCACATGACAGCTTCTGTAGATGTCACATTTTGGCTAAAAAGTGGTTTTGCTAAGTTTTGGGTTTTTTTGATGTTTCAAAGGAAGAGATCTGGCACACAAAGATAAGGCTTCGTAATACTTCTCAGAGGAAGCTGCGCTGAACAGAATCATTTCGGAGCGGGCAGGTTGGGGCACAGGGGGCAGAAAATGTGTGGTCAAGAGGACCAGGTGTAGGAAGGGAGCTTGGAACATGAAGAATGAGCAGATAAGACAAAGACTCAAAAGAAATGGATAAGGAACAAGGTACGGCAAATCAGAAGCCAAGGCAGGAGGACCCCTCCAAACCAACTCAGAAGAGTCTGCCACTTTCTGTAATTGATCATAAAAAAGGGTGTGTAAGGACCCAGACACTGTGGTGCTCTTAGGCCTTGTTGTCACCACAGAGGGGACACAGACCAGCTCCTGGTTGCTGTGCCCTGGATCTCAGCGGCTGGGCAAGGTGGACTTGCAATGCTGTGGTCCAACATGCCCTGGTCAGACTATATGGGCTTAAAAAGGCCTCAAAGATGAAGCGAATCAGGCTCTTTATAGAATGATTAGAACAATGGTGGGAAAAGAGAAATATTCTATTTAGGTAAATCCAGGTAACAGCTTAGCACAGACATTGGACTTCTTATACAAGTCTAAAGGAGCTCATCCAATAAAACTCAGTTCTTGGGGGCAGCTCAAGGGCTTCAGAATCGGTGCATGCTGACTAGACTGGCTAACCTTCATTAATACAGAATACCAGAGAATGCTCCAATTCTGCCCACGAAGGAGCCCAAGGCCTACATGTATGTAATAGAGACGTTGGTAAATACGACATGTTCAAATTTCTGCTGGAAACTTAGTATATTACTTTATATGGCATCAGGTGCTTCACTGGTACAAAAACAAAATCATACCATGGGACGGCAGCTTCAGAGACTTATGCAGATCTGGGTGTCAAAACAAAACTCCGTTATTCTACCTATCATTTTACCACCAAGAAAGGTAAAATGAAATGTCAAGTTCGAATATCCCAGAAAAGCTTAAAAATTCTATGCTTTCCCAACTAATCCCTGGGACAGTTAATCATACAGATGTGATTCCATCTCTCAGGTTTAGAGATGTTGATCTTAGTCACCTACATAGTTATTTCACCCTCTGATACTCTTAATATGTATTAAATTATATGAAAATAAATGCAATTAATGGAAAATACCCAGCAAAATGAAAATGGTAACTTCAAATAAAGTGACAGAACCTATTGCTCCATTTTTTTCTTATAAATAAAATGTATAACATTCTGTTTTTCTCTATCATATATTAAAACTGGGTGGTTTATTAAAAAAACAAGATTATAACTGTGAAATTTCTTATTCATAGCCACAAAAATAAATCAAAATAGATATTCTTACATAATAGCCAAGTTATAAACTTGATGTTGACTTTAGAGTAAATTGATTTATCCAGGGAAGAAGTTAAAAAGGTTGAATAGTCTTAGGAGAATTATCATCTCAAGAAATAAAATGTCAGAAAAAAGGTGATGGTCTCATAAGATTATTCAAAGTGCTTAATATTTTCCCACTTGTATTTTATTTTAAAGAACATGAGTACTAGAAGAAAACACTCGTTAGTAAAGAAACAAGTATGGATACAATCTCAAATGCTTAATTATATTTTGATTAGGTAAAAAAATGCCTCTTTTCACATATGCATTGGCAGGCTGCTTTGTGCAGGAAAAAATGCTTGGAATAGCCATGTCATTCAATTGTGAGCCTAATAGCTTCAGTACGATAACTCTTTTTTTTGCTGGATGCCATGGCCTGATAGGTTGCTGAGCTTGGCTGGTCTTTCATTGGGTTGCCTGAAAACATCTTTAACTCTGTCAGTTATTTACATTCCATTTAATTTCTCCAACACCTACCAGTTATTAAACAATACAGTGGTTTACTAAACATGTGCAGCAGAGTGCCCGTGATGTGCTCAGATACACAAATTGATGGCCAAGCATTTCTAATTCTTCCTACCTGTGTACTCAGGTGGGCAAAGGCATGTGTAGTTATTAATCCCATCGACACACGTAGAGTTATTTTCACAGTCGTTATCTTCACAGTCATCAACGTTGATTTCACAATGCTCTCCTTCAAATCCATCAGCACAAATACACCTGAACACCAAAGGGGACTAAAGTAAAAAATCCAAACAAAACAAAACAAACAACCCCCTCCCCCTGCCGCCAGCATTTTAAAACCATATGGTCTAAATATTGGGGGTGGGGGTACCCCCAAGTACACTCATTAATTATAGAACTTTTACCTACAAGAAACTGATTTTTAAAATGCTTTTAAATGACATGTTGTAAGCATCAATTTAAGGTAATATCCTCCAAATCAGAAATAATTTGAAAAAGAAATTAATTCTGGCTACAAGATGGCAAATGGCCCCATGGTCCTGAGTTAATAAATCCAATATATTTGCAGATCTAAAACACAAGCAAATTTTACGTAAATCTCAAGTTACGCCCTAATAAAATAATTGATGCTTCCTTGTTCATAAGTGAGGAGGACTGATTCTGATTTTAAAAAAGTGTAACACCCACTACCCTATGTGTAGTGTTCTTCATGTCTCAAAACACAAAAATTGACAATTAAACTTTGTCTTCCTTGCAATTATAAAATGTGAATATTCTCTTTATGTCTCAACAAGTGCAATTTTTTCACTGGCATAAAACATTGCACATTTCATCTTGATAGGTGTCAGAATAATCTTCGAAAAGCCTTGATGAAAAAGAGACAATTTCATAACAGAAAGCAGAAATAAAGCCCGTTTATTATAAAAAGTGATATTTCTAATAAGCTTTAGTAGTACATTAGCATTCTTATGTGAAATTATTAGTGTCATTATAAGAACTCTATTTCATAATTCATGAAGTACATCTGAAGTAATTGTACTGTATGATTAAATAACTCCATATTAAAAATGTTCACAGCATGGTTTTCTGCTCAGATTGGGGCTTGGAAATGAATCATTAATTTTCTGTTTCAGTGGGACCTACACACTGTCTTTTACGCAATACACACAATAACAGATGAATATATGACTTGCAGTGGGAGACTAGCTGGCTATTAATTAGCATAATAGAGCCACTACTTTGTCTCGACCTAATCTAACTTGATTGATTATAATGTGTGCATGTGCATGTTTTTAAAGTTCTGGATGTCTGTAGATTCCTGAGCTGAAAATCCTGTAACATCTCCATTTGTTTTTATATTGCATATCTCAGAGAGGGACTCATCCATATCATCCTTATGAAGAGATTCCTGGCATTCTTTTTAAAAATAATCTTCCTTGATTTGAAAAAGAAAATGCATGTTTGCTTCTTGCGCCAACCCTCCTGACACAGGTCACAGACTCATGAAATGACCTACCAGAATCCATCTTTTTCTCCTTCTTTTAAGTGGCAGGTCCCTCCATGCTTGCAGGGGTTACTGATGCATGCATGAATCGGGACGTCGCAGTCTTGTCCCTGGAGAAGGAACGGCCGAGCACAGTTGAGTGTAAACCAAGTATTAGTTGTCAGCACAACAAAATAAGGCTGATCCACCAGAGAAAGCGGGTTTTGAGATCGTGGCGCCTCTTACAGCTTCCACTTACCTTGAAACCATATGGGCAGGTGCAGCGATAAAAGTCGACGGGATCATTGTTACAGGTGCCATCATTTTTACAGGGATTTGATAAGCAGGGATTACATTTAGCTAAAATAGTCACATCCACGGGACCTTAAATTAATTGAAAAAGTATGAGAAACTGATGCACTTTTAGTTCACTTAAAATTATTTCAATGCCTTAAGGTAACAGTAAATTTTGTATAAAAGTTACTGGCCACATATCTGTATGTAAGTCTCCTCCATGACAAAACTGGAAATCAACTTTATTGTACTATGTTCAAGAATGCAACAGGCCGACTTCTCATTGAGAGGGATGGGAAGACCCTCCAGCACCAGAGTGGGACTCTGGGTTTTGATTTGAGTGGTTAGTATCTGATGCTGATGATGCCCATGTCCTAGGCTCAATCCCTTCATGGATGACCGGCTTCAGTGGCTGAGTTCCACGGTACCTACTGCACCTTAAACTCAGCCAGCTGTCATGGGCGCTGATGTCATCCTTCCCAAAGACGACTGTGTGAGTGTGTCTCTGTGAGTGAGTGGTGCACGCACACTGGGAGATGGGTGGGTGAATTTTATGAATAAGTAGAAACTCATCCATTAAAATATAAATTCATCAATTAAATATAGAGTAGTATGCACCTGCCCCGATAACATTTGTTCAGTAGTAGTATGTTCATATGGGAGATACAAAACACCACTACTTTTATGCATATGGAAATAAACCAAAAAGCGGAATCTCTGTGATATCCTCCCTCATAATCTTTTGGTTCAGTTTGTTAGCACATTAGCACAGGCACGCAATGGGTGAGATTTCTCTGTCTGCCTCTCCCAGAAGGACTTTCCATCGAAACGACCTCTACTCGCAAATCCCACTTTTTGGAAAACACATTTAAAAAAAAAAAAACAAACAAAAACCATAATCCATAACAGGTTTGAATGAAATGCTGATCCAGCTGCAGCCATTTTCCTTCGGTCCCACAGTTTAACCTGTACATGGTACCAGTGTAGCAACGGTACCATCCTCAAAACAAATCACATTCCGCCGATGCTGCTTTTTGCGCTGTTGGTGAGAGCTCCCTGGACTGCCTTTTGGCAGCTGTCAGGTGAGGACACTCTATCAAGGTGACATCTTTATGTACAAAATACAAATATCTTAATTTGGGTTCTGCTATCCCCAGACTCCCTGAAATACGTTATCCTCACTGAGACGGCGACGATCACCCCAGCTGCATGTCTGATCCCACATCATTTCTGGCAAAGTTACCGAGCCGATTGTGCAGCACGTCCCCCGTGTACTGTCACTACTGTAACTTTCTAAGGGGCTCCACCCCAGCAGCTGTGTGACTTCTGCTCATATAAACTACCTTTCATTTCTCTACAGATTAGAGTTTACGTTTGTGAGATTTCAGTCTACTGACGAAAACTCGTGTGTGAAAGAGAAGGTGGCCATAAAACTGCGTAGCTTCGCCTTCCCTCTGCCCGGGAAGGGCCTGCCCATTCATATTATAATGGTTTGAGGGTAAAATAAGAAACAGGATAGTTCTCTGTATGATTCAATTTCTCTACTAATGAAAAAACAGAAATACAGAGATTCCTCTTTCTTCTTCACCACTTGAAGTGGATGGCAGTTCTGGGGATGAGTGTGTTAATAAGAAGGCATCGTGTTTGCTTCCAGGGACCCCTCAGTCATTAAGGGAGGCCTTGCCAATGTCCCCTTCAGTTCTTCTTGGTACCTAAAACAACGCATGCAGTCTCTGTATCAAATTACAGCTGAAAAATTTCTGGGATTAACAATGAAGTGATCCTCATAGAAATCCAATTTCTCACCCTTCCCAACTTATTTATCAATTAAGGATAAAAATTTAGCTATTAAGACTATAGCAGAAGTGAATGGTAGCAGTTAGTTAAAGCTACAAGCCTGCGACAAATGACTTTGTATTTGCTGAAGTTATCACACTTAGAATCAGCAATAGAGAAGAAAATACCTAACTGGTAATGGATCCCTTAGCTAGGCCAGGAAAAAAAAAAAAAGAATCTAACTTTGAACAAAGGTGTAAGCTAAAGCAGCTAAGAACGCACACCAGGAAAACGGCACGTCAGCAAATGCAGGGACTGGACACGTTTGTCTGGCTACTTTCCAAGACCTTGACAAAAATTGTCTTTTTGTCTATTTCTGTGCTTTCAACCTTGTAAGACTGGTTTGAAGAGAGGAGTTCAGGGTTGACAGTTTCTAAGTTTACTCTATGGAATGTGACATTTTTCAAAAATTATGTTTGATTATTTAAATGAGAAACTAGAGATTGTTTTAGGAAAAAAAAACTGGATTCATGGATACATTTTGAACAATTTAATAGAGTGTGCAGGTGACAAAATTGTCAGGCTGAAACAGTCCCTGTTCAATTTAACAAATGGTCCAGAGTTATATAATAAATATCCACTGAACCATATCTCATTAGTAAGCACTATCTAATTTCTCTACTTTGGTTTCCACTATCGCTAATCCTGCTCAATTATTTTCTAGCTGGAAATTCTCATTGGAATACGAAGGGAGATCATTGTCCCTTGAATACATTCAGTTTAGCTAATTGAATCAAAATAATCAGTTTTACTATATACACAGGACTCTTCTAACAATTTCTTAAACCCATGAACTCTTTTGGTAATATCATGATTGGGGAAGATAGAAAAATATTGAGTTCAAACTCCTTCAGTTCGGTAAAGTTGATTACAATAGTTACCATCCTATTTGCTGCTTCTTTTTAAAAATCCTTCTTTGAAAATCAATGCTTCAATGATAATTTTTTATTTCTAGTATTAAAGTTTGAGTAAAGGGTAATTCAAAGGATGTTTGTAAGTTATATAAATTCCAAATGGACGTATCCTCTGATCTATCCAAACACCTTAATTCCCTTTCCTGATTTATTTTTATTGTAAATCCACCTAACTAAACATCCTTCTTATAATTTGATTTATACATCTACATGGTTTATCTAAATCTTATTTCTGTATTCTAATTTGTTGGAATTACAGTTGACCCTTGAATAACTCAGAGGTTACGAGCACTGAACCACAAGCACTTGAAAATTTGCACATAATTTTGATTCTCCCACAACTTAAACTGTCTTTCAGTAACTGCGGGGGGTTGGTTCCAGAACCTCCAGTGACTGCCGAAATGTGCAGACACTGAAGTCCCTTACATAAAGTGGATAGATCACTGCATAGACTGCCCTCTGCATCCTCAGACTCCCAATTTCAGGCAGAAAGCAGTATAGGTATTTACTGAAAAAAAAACACCCCATCTCATATATAAGTGGACCCACACAGTTCAAACGTATGTTGTTCAAGGGTCAACTATCCCTTGTGTCTGGTTCTCTCCTCTTAGTCATCTTCCCACCCATATTTTGCTTCTGTTCTAAAACTATCCTCTAATCTCCTGTTAGTTTTCAACTTATGATTTGTTGCCCACCCAGGACATTTTCTCTGAGGTCCTCTCCTGTAAAATTCTTATTCAAGGGGAATGACATCTTTAGTCTGTTTCCGTAATAAGGAGATGATATCAAAGTTAAAGGGAGAGGCTAAAGAAAGTGAAAATGAAATGGTGAAGAGTTTGCACAGCTCTCCAGAAGCAAGCCGACCCTTGCTGAATTTTGCAAACTTGAGTATTCCCCAGTGGAAGGGAGACGTCCAGGGATAGGAATTAGAAAAGTCTTGTAGCATAATGCCTAGTAATGGAGGACAGAAAATGTGAAGTCCAGCAACTCAAGTTAGCCACCTAGATTTGTCACTTAAGTGTGTGGTCTTAGGAGAATAATGCAGCCATCTCAAGGGGTTGTTTCAAGCATCAAATGAGATGCTAAGGAACGCTTGAGCACGGAGTACGGGGGGAGCGGGGACGGGGCCACAGTGGGCACAGACACTCTTCCTAGACTTCCACAGAAGCGGGGGCGATGGCGGAAACAGGCATGGTTTACGGAAAAGGAGGAATACAGTCTTCCTCTGCTTGTTTGCCCAAGTTTATCACTGACATAGGCAAATTAGATCTTGCCAGTTAGCCTTCCGTCTATGCCAGGAGCTGCTCAAATTCAGGAAAACCCTAGGGGTTACTGTTGTCAAAACCATGGGGGAATGGGAGTGGGTGCCAGGAGAGGGCAACAACACACAGAGGTAATGATTTTGTGTTTTTAAGACGGCAACTTCGATTTGTAAATCCAGTAGGGTCAGCCACCAGAAATAACAGCACAGCACGGAAAAGGAGGGGGTCTCTCTTCTTCTTGCATCCCATGGAAGAAACTACAGCTTGCTTTGATACAGCTTCACTGGTCTTCAGTCTTTCCTCCTCCCTCCCCAAGTAAACTGGTTCCAAGAATTGTTAAAATATTTCCAAAACAATACCCCTCTTAAGATGTGTGCCATAGAGGAGAAAAGCAATCTAGCTCCAGGGATACAGGTTTTCACTAACGTCACTGAAATAAAAGAGGCCAGTCTAAGCTAAATAGACTGATTGAAGCTTTGGTCTTGATTTAAGAGAGCCTTTTAGCATCAGCTATCTGGATTGGAGGTGTGTTTAGCTTAATAATTCAAAGGGAAAATGAGAAGAAAGTTTGGTTAACAATTTGTCTTTGTCAGTTACTTTAATCTTTAATGGAAGAACTGCTGGACCTCAAATCCATTAAAGCTTGTAGGCAGACTTGCTTACTTGACTCAAATCACTAGCTACGCACCTGACACCAATATTGCCACCCACTGAGAATTGTATCTCGCTTTGATTTATGACTAAAAGCTGCCCACAAATTTCTAACTATATTCCAGAGTCTGCCTTCATTCTGGCATCCCTTAGAAACATGGGTCAAATAACAAAATCCTCTAGTACTGACCTTGGAAGGAGTCTGAAGTATGTCAAAGACAATGCAGAAAAATTGTAGGGGATATTTGAGGTTGGGCATAATTAACTAAGAGGAGGTTTTTACCAAAAACCAAAGATTCTACACTCTACTTTCAATTACATTATTGTATTTCTTAAACATGGATATCAATAACATTTTAACATTCCATCATTAAGCGATTCAATTATCAAATATTTATTGAAGGTCTATTTTGTGCAAGACACCAGGCTCAGTTTGGGGGGTTCAAAGCCAAGTGAAATGCTTGAGTTTCTAGAAAAAAAAATTACCGTTCAGCAGTAAGACATTTGTATCAACTACAGAATGCAACGGTAAGAGGATGTGGGTAACGCGAATGTATGTTTTGGAATATGTTTTAAGTTTCTATAAGCCATCAAGGGGGAGGAGTTTACTAAGCAGGTGAGAATATCAATCTGAAGTTCATATGAAAGATCATGTTAGATATCTGAAGCCAAGAGGTTGAAATCAATTAATTTAATAGAGCTAAGGAGAGAACCCCATGCATGTTAATATTAGAGAATGGGTAGGAGGTGTCAGCTAGGATCGAAGAAAGGCAAAGAGAATGTGCAAGAAGGAGCAGTGGCTGCCACTGTCTAGGAGGAAAAGAGAGCAAATGGAGACGGCGAGAGGACGCCACTGAAATCTCCACGATGGGAGCCACTGGCACCTCTCTAGCTTCCCTGGGGGCGTGAAGATGGGCGCGAGACGGTAGGGGGTTCAAATCCTATAAATCTGCATTAAAATCCTGTAAGTGGTTTCCCTGGATGAAAAGAGTCCTCGAAAGGAAACGTTCTGCTGATGAGGAAGAGGCAAAACAAAGAAACTGCAAAAGCACTAAAAGGGATCAAAATTGACAAGTTCAAAAATTGTCGTGTGCAATCCGAAAAAACATCTGATAGGCGTATCGCATCAAATGTACTTTGAAGGTGTCTGAAGTTTAAATGTGCAAGAATGAATATAAGAGTTTTTATAAGTAAACTTCAGGATTTTTGGGTCCCCCCTCCTATAGGCATGCGTTTGAACTCTGAGAACACTGAACAAGCTAACAGGAACCAGGATGCTCTAAGAATGGAATAGAAGTACGTAGCTTTTTCAAACTGTCATCATGGTTTCAAAAAAACATCTCCAAGAAACTCTCTAAACTTTAAGAAACACAGATAATCACTAGCATTTTGAAAAACAGAATACATGTATCTTTGAGCACAAAAAGGTGTAGTAGAATCAATTTGCAGTTTCTCACCTTCCCCTATACAATCTTTCTAAAACCGTTCGGCCCAATAACCTTCCTAAGAATAAGTGTTTATGGCGGTTTCTCCCCTCTTTGACACCCATCTCTCTTTACCACGAATGGTGCACCTCTCTGCCCAGAAATTCACCTCAGGGCACTGGCCCAAGGAGCAGCTGCAGTCACAAAGAACGATTTAAAACACTGGGTATTTGCAAAGGCTCGTGCAATCAATGCACGTAATCCCAGAGAGGTATTTCCAATAAAATTCTACTTTTGATTTTCAATAACAATATTAAAACATGGGTGAATAATTATGTTGTCCTAATCAATGGTGTCCCAATGTATGACTCAGGTATTAGTGCAAATAATTTAGTTGAAAGGAAAATTTAAAAACTCACAGGTTTTTGGTGACAGGACATTTAAAAAATTAATTATATATATATATATGTTTTGTAACAAAGAATGATACAATTTTCTGAGGTAGTAGAAATAAGAATTCAAGGACAAAAATATAAGTTCAAGGAAAAAGAAAAGAGAAGGATCCTGTTTTTGTACTTTAAAATTAGCTGTTATATTTAGATTCCACCAAATACATTGAAAAGACTTAATGGAAGAGTTTTGTTCTAAAATGTCAAACTTTGCAGTGCACTGCAAATGACATATTTTGCAATTATTGTAGCTATGGAAAAAAAGCAGTAGATGCCAAGTTAAAAATATTTGGAGGGGATATAGTTTTTGAAAATTACTTCTTTAATCAATTAATCACAGAGAGTACCTCATCATTTTTTATTGGCCTTTTGAAGTGTTATAATAATAAAATTAGTAGTTAACCTATACTGGTGCTTCCTCTGTGTAAGGTAACATATTTTACATATATTATGTAAAATCTATTTTTCCAACTTTATTGAGGAATAAATGCCACATGTAATGGTATATATTTAATGTGTACAATGTGATGATTGGATATATGTATATATTGTGGAATTAGGATAATTAATGCACCTGTTGCCTCACATAGTTGACATTTTTGTGTCTGGTGAGAATGCTTATGATCTACTCAGCAACTTTCAAGTATACAACATTGTATCATTAGATATTGTCACCATACTGAACATTCCATCCTCACAACCCATTCTTCTTATAACTGAAAGTTTGAACACTTCGACCTACAGCTCCCCACTTCCCCTTTCCCCCAGCCCCTGGTAACCACTATTCTATCCTTGGTTCCTATAAAATTGGCTTTTTATAATGATGCCATCTAATCTTAAGCTCTTTTAGGTAGGTACTCTTGTTGTCTTCTGCTTACGTATGAGAAAACTGAGGCACAGCGCTGCTCCACTGTTGAAGTTCCATAACTACTGAAAAGTGAACGTGGCTTCTAGCCCAGGGCAGATCAGGCTGGGCTTCCGAGCTCATGCTGTGAGCCACTGCACAACATCACCCACTTAGGTACGTTCTCCTGCCTAGATGTGCTAACGTTGGAGGCTTGTCTTCTCAGCCGGGTTTGCGAGGCAAGACCACATCATAAACTTCTGTGGGCTCCAGGATACCCAGGATTTAGTTTTACAGATAAGGCACGTTTAATTAACATTGGCTGATTAGTCATACAGAAGTTTCAAGACTTTCCTCCATTTACTAATAATGGGTGGCCCTCTTGGAAATCTACAATTTAAGAACAATAACCTATTCCATTTTCAGTAAAAAAAAAAACAAAAAAAACCAAAAACAAACAAATCCACACATTTGACTAGTAAACATGGAAAAATATGCAAAACAAGTTCAATAGTGGTTCCTTCTAGGTATTTTTGCAGAAATAAAATGTTCCTTACTGTTTGCATTTTATCCTTTAGATTCTTTAGATTTTTCTATGCTGGGCACATATTATTCTTGTAATAAGAGAAAAAATATTTCTTATTAAGATGCTATATCAAATTCACAAAGACATAAAACAAAGGGGAAAAGGGTTGCCAAGAAGGAAGGAAGCCCAGGTGGTCACAGGAAGAGGGCAGCACAAGAGGCCAGCGGTGGGGCTCGGCCCAGCTTCCAGGCGGGCTCATCCGCTTACCTGGTACCAGGAGGCCACAGGGCCCC
This sequence comes from Pteronotus mesoamericanus, assembly GCF_021234165.1. Taxonomy (NCBI): domain Eukaryota; kingdom Metazoa; phylum Chordata; class Mammalia; order Chiroptera; family Mormoopidae; genus Pteronotus; species Pteronotus mesoamericanus. Next base: position 11,133,189 of record NW_026555234.1, on the reverse strand, counting down.
AGCCGCCCTGGGAGCAGGGCGCACGTTCAGACAGAGCAAAAGCAAAGTATTTTGTTTGTTAGAGGCTGGGAGAGGAATTGCCAGACATTGTGTACTCTTCATTACTTCGTGCATTTTAAAGAAAACGTAGTAATTTCTAACAAACTATTTCTGCAATGTATTTGAACTTGGACGCCTCTTGTAATGGCTCTGTCTCATCTAAGCAGGGGTGGACATAGTAGTTACTGGGACTATACAGCTAATTCTTTAAAACCCAGTGGCAAATGGTATTCTTTTTCTTTTGGAACTAATACAATGGATTTTAATTCACAGCAATGCAAATGATTAAAAGCCATACCTTGACACGTGAATTTTTTGGATGGAGTTGTGAGTAACAGTTTATCTGCCATTTCTCCAGGTCCAGCACAGCGAGCGATTCCTGGTTCTTTGTATTCTGACTTGACCCAGTCAGATAACCACTGCATGTGACAGTCGCAGTAAAGAGGGTTGGCTCCAATTGCTCTGGAAAACAAAAGTGCACGCACGCACACACACACACACACACACGCAGGAAGTATTATTTTCTAAGGGAACATTAAGTGATGCTCAGTAGGAAACCCCTATATATTTATCGACAAAAACAATTTAGAAGAAAACGGTGGCATTGGAATTACCTACTTTCCTGAATCGTGGGCAACTGAGAGTTAGTGAGTTATTGCCGGTGTTAACAATTACCTGAAATTTAGACAGCCCCCAGGTATTTGCAGAGACAGGTTTGTATTGGGTGCAAATCAACACATCCTTCATTTGCCAATTATTTAATGAGAACCCAATCACTATGCTAGGTCGTGGGGACCCAAATAGGAAAACCACATTATTTTTAACTCCAAAGAACTCCTTCGGCAACATGTGTCACAAGTGTCATTTAGAAGTGCTCTAGTGGAAGTATTTATTTATACGATGAGTATGAACAGAGGATAAGTCCTCTGGGGGGACTGGTGGTTAAAAATGTCTAAGCTTCCAGATGACCAAGTTGGTGGGAAAGACTGGGAAGGGTGTTTCAGAGTGAAAATCCAGTAAGTACAAAGGTACAGAGATAAGAATATGCATGAAATAATAAAGATGCATAAGGCCAGTTCACCAGAGCCATTTTAGACTTCAGTTGGCTGCATGTTCCTTTACAAAGTGTTTCATTTAGAACTTTGGTCCCTACGCACATCAGCAATGGTAAGTAGTGGCAGGAAAAAGTAATCAAGGCAATAGCCAACACCACTTCCCTCAATAGGCAGGAACTGTGGTAAGCCAGTTACATGAATTCCCTCATTTGATCAAGAACAGCATCTTTCTTATTATTAGTAACGTATTTTATAGATGAAGAAACAGAGGCAAAAGAAGTTAACCAATGGGTTTGTAAAATTGCCAAGTTCGGGCACAAGAGATACATAAAATGGCATTTAAAAACTGATTAAGTCTGACTGATAATTAACTTCCGATTAGTAATGTTCTAGGTCTACAGTCTGAGCAAAATTTATCTTACTCTTTTATTAGGAAACCACCAAAATATGCTTGTAAAACCCTAATAGTTTATACTGCAATTTTAATGCCCAACTCTAACCAAAAATTGGAGTAAATGTTAAGCTCATATACATGTTAGATTCAAACCCTTCTAAACTAAAAATGGCCTCATCTTTAATGGCCTTTCCTAAGCTCTGACTATCTTAGGAGGATACAGAAGAAAAAATGATGCGAGCAGAGCTCTTCATAATTGAGGGAGGGAAAGACAAATGCATAAATTAAATACCTGACTGAATAGAACACATGACAGAGAAGGTTCAAGTTGCCCTCCCTAGTCGGGGGTGGTCACACACAGGAACGTCCTACTTGGCTCCAGCCACACCTTTCCTACGCAGCCTTTTCTGACCCAGCGCCCTAATGCTCACAGACGGCCGCTTCTGTCTTTATGCTGCGTCTGCCAGACAGTGCTATAGCTTTATACCCCTGAGGTCCCAGTTTTCGTTAACATTGTACCTCAGGCAACTGACATCCTGTAATTCTTCCGCGGAGGGGTCCTGATGTTGACTTTGAGGCAGATGTTGGGGCTCAAATATGAAAAAAATGAAGGTTTTGCCTCCTGGGACTTAATAGGTTAGTGGAAGGAATATTAACTGTAGGCGTCAGTCAGATGTACAAAAACCTACACTGACAACACAGCCCCCATAAGGCAAATTCACATGCAGCATCATTGATGACTAACTGCTGTCCTCTGCTCACCCCCCTTTCTCAATTTTCTACACATCTTATCTTTTTGGGGTTTGGTGGGTTTTGGAGGGAAGGGCAAAGCCAAGAGGGAACAGGGCAGGCAAGCTCTTCAGGGAACTGGGAACCCACTGACATTGATATTTCATCTACAGCAGAGGGCTGCTCCCAGGGGATGGCAATTCAGCCGGACTTAAGGAGGCTTTGGATTCTAGGACCATTCCCCTAACTTCCTTCTAGGTTTGCCATGGTCTTAATGTACAACTAAAAATAACAGAATAATGGGATTTGACCCAGATGAGTCTCTGGACCCCATTTATCCTACATGAAATTGCACATCCAAGAAATATGGAGCTAAGGATGGCTGCTATGACAGGGAACACAAAGGCAAAACATTTTACCCACCATGAGGGTTTGGCTGTTTCCCTCTACCACACTGTAAAGCCTCGAACTCTGTCCAATCAATTTTTTCATTGTGCCATGGTCAATGTTGAGTGATATTTGCTAAATAAATGAATCCCGTTTCAGCAAATTAGGATAGGCCTCAGGGAAGAGATGATAGTTGGGATATGACTTAGAAAACCTGGGTTTGAAAAGACCCAATCAAAGGAGAGCCAATATTCTAGAATCAGAGAACATCAAAAGAAAAGGTGTCAGTCAGGGAGTTGGGTCAGCCATGTTTGTACGAAGAAATGCTTTTAGCTAAGCAAAGAGAACTTAGCTAGTGGGGAGTGAGGGCAAAAATAACAAATTAAGGCTATCTTGTGGAGTACACCACATCTCTACTGAAAACCTTTACATTTTTGCTAAAGGTGAAACTAACCACATGTTAAGATGTGACAATAGAAGGGGAAGCAGAGCACCTGGATTCCAAACTCACTCATCAGGGACAGTTTTACACTTAAACCCGCATGATGAACTAGGTACTCACAGGTGTGATAATGCAGAAAGATCATTGAAAGCACCTTCAGGCACAACAGAAATGTCATTTCCATGTAAAGAACTAAAAGCAAGAAAAGCAAAATTAAATTTCCTAGGATTCAGAGAGTTCTGAAAAATCCCCATGCATGTATGAAACTTCCGTTTATAATAAGCATTTTTACTCAGTGCAGACAAGATGGTCTACTCAATAAATAGTCTTGGTTCAACTGGGTATCTATTTCAGAAAGCAAAAAAGTTAGTTCCTACCTCACATCATATACATAAAATAAATTCTAGATGGAAAAGGTAAATGTAAAAATAAAACTAAAATGTAGTAAATGGAGGCATTACATAAAACTCAGAAATCATAATGAAAAGAAGTGACAAATTTTGACAACAGAAAATATATTTATAGTATAAAAGATTACATATAGGGGACAGAATGGGCAATATCTGCAACACATATAAAATACAAGGAGTAATTCCTTTGTGAAAAGACCTGCAAATTTAGAGCCAAATGGTAGATGCATAAAGATAGGCATGTTAATATGGAAAAGAACAAGTACCCAATAAAAATTGGGAAACAATATGATCAGCCTCATAGATTAAGCAGCACAAATGTCCAATAAACAAATAAAATGTATTCAAATGCCCTGGTAATTGGAACTGCAAATTAAAGCAGAAATGGAAAATAAAGTTCCATTTGTCATATGACAAAAATAAAAAGATTGACAATATTCAATATTTGCAAGAGTACTTTAAACCAGGTACTCTAGTCAATCATTAGTGGAAAAAATAAATTTGTAAGTTGACAAAATCTTGCTTGAAGGACAACATGACAATTATTTTGGTATTCCCCCAATATACTCGATAGTAACTTCCCACCGCAAATCACTGCTGAAATACTAGCACATTCACACCAAAGTGAACATGTAGGACGTTCTTTAGAGTGCTGTGCAGAGTAACAGGAATTGGAAGTAAAACATATGAGAGTGAAGATGTGGCAGATAAGTTTTATTTATGGTTTTTAAAATCTATATAGCCAGGGGCATACCTGTATCATCATATAAAGCCAAATGTGTATACAGGAGGTCCAGAAAAGAACATCAAAGTATAACAGTAAACTCTTGGGGAGGGTATTAGGGTGGAGAATCATATTTATTTTATATACTTTAAAATTCATATATTATGTAGTCGATAAACTAAATTTCCTACATTTCTTTTAAAATTGACTCTATAGAAAATATATATCTATAGAATTATATATTATCAGATAAACAACTACAGCAAAAACAAGTATTACAGAAGAGGAAATTATATTGTCCAAATCAAAGCTGTTGAGCAATAATAATGAGATATGATTTTCCAAATTTGTACTAAATCCTAATGCATATATTTGAAAACAGCCAAGAATCAACAAAGCGGTTAAATCATTAAGGAGACTCAATCCCTGAGAAAAGAGTAATTTTGTTGAACATACGATGCTTACAGTAATCGAAGAGACTTCAATCCATCGAAGGTTCGAGGAGGAATACATCTCAGACGGTTGTAGCTAAGAATCCTGAAAACACACGTAAGCCAACTTGTCTTACCCAGGTATCCCAGAATGGCCAAATATGATTTTTAAAACAAAGCAGTTAATAAAAGGGTTATTTTAGCATCTTGTAGATAATAATGACACACAATATTTTTAAAAATATGTGTGTTGTGTCACTAATACAGCCTATTTATTTCCTAAATACAGTCCCAAGTGTTTCCTACCACTGTTGGGTGCTAAGGCTGGAACTATGCCACCCCGGAAGTCACTTTCTCCAGTCGCTTGCTTATGGAGCTCTCCTAACCGCACCCCAAGTAGAAACTATTCTTTCTGTCCTTTACAGAACCCAGCATTTTTGGCAATGTCCTGCATTTGTTACCTTATTGAGGAATTATTTGTCTGTTTCCCCCAACAAGTATTTACATTCCTTGAGGGCAGAGATGCTACCTGTCTTGTTTACCAAGAATAATGTCTAATGCCTAGGAAATGCATTTTGTCCAGGGAATTAAAAAAAAACTCAGTACCACACTTTCACACTCACAAAGTGAGGAGCTGGGTCATGTTGCTGAAGCTCTGGTTAGAAAGGGTGCTTATTCGGTTGTTGCTTAAGTCTCTAAAAGAGAAAAAGAAATGGAGTCTCCTGTTACCGCAGCAATTGAAATATTAGTGATTCATAAAAAGAGAAGTTATTTTTGTTTCACAGTCATAGCAGCATTGTTAACACTCAAGTTTTACCTGGACATAACAAAACATCAGGTAACCAGGTGAAGCAGGCTGTAATGGTATTCATGCCCAGTCTGTTGACATTAGAAGGGGCCATACGCCTTCCTAGGCACTGGAGCTGGTTTCACTTCAGCATAGATTTAGAGTGAGCTCTCTCTTCCATACACTTTCTCCTCTCCTGTAAGACTTGGTGACCTTCCCCAGGCCCTGCTACTGATGTCCAGGCCCAGAGCAAAGACATATAGAGGCCATTTTCCCAATACAACAGACACATTTTATGTGTAAGAAAGAAACCTTTGTTCTTGAAAGTTCCATCAGGTACACATACTTTATCTTTATTGGAACATATCCTCACTGATACACAGTCATATCTGATAACTAAAAGAATACCTCCTAATTATATTCACAACGCCATAATTAAAAACTTTGCCCTTGGCAAAGTCACTAGCACATAGCAGGTCCTCAGTAAATATCTGTTTAATGAATGTTAAGTAAATAAGAGAGATGTGAAGTTTTTACCAATCCTAAATGGCTGTTTATAAGTGAATTTTGTACGATGAGTTGTAATTTATAAGTGATTGATAATATAAGTGAACTTGATCTTATTTTTATTATATATGTGATATATATAACAGAATTGCATAATATATACAAATATAATATATAATGCAATATATAACATGACATATTATACATATTTTGCATTTTGCTCTAGAAGAAAATTAGTGAATATGTAAAAATACATATATATGACAATGTGATACAATTATTAGTGAAGATGTATATATTCACTAATTTTTCCCCAAAGCAACATAAATATATAAATAAAAGATTCATGAATAAGTAAAATATTACAGATGATAAATTATGCTCATTTATGTGTGTGTATTTATAATCACTAAATATTTCTGAAGCAAAATATATGAAACAATAAATTCGAGATTCAGAAAAGCTGATATTCATTCCTTTATAAAAGTACCAAAATGCCATTAAAATAGACCAATATAATTATGTAAATAGTAGGAATGTTATAGAAGCTCTAAAATATTGGGTTAGCCAAAAAACTCATTTGTTTTTTCTGTAAGATAGCTCTAGTAGTGCTTAGTGTCTTTAACTTCATTCAAAACAATTTTGTTAGATTGTATTGTGACATTTTTTCTCTTTTTAATTAATTTATTTTTTCAAATACATTTGTTTCTGCCTTCCCTCCACCACTTTCCCTCGCCCCCTCCCTCCTCCCTCCCTCAATCCTTCCCCTTTGGTTTTGTCCATGAGTCCTTGTTATATGTTCTTGACTTTCCCCTTCCCTTTCTTTTCCCCCCACCCACCCCTCCCTCCTTCCCTCTTGTCTGTGTTGGTTTCTTTTCCTTTCAGTGTTGCTGGTCTTATTTTCCTTGCATCTTTGTACTGTTGGTTTGGTTCCAAGCAGAACCAAACCAACAATACAAAGTATTGTGACATTTCAGTGTGCAATTTAAAAACACTTATAAAAACTGGTGAATTTTTGTGTAGACATTTTAATATTAAAGATGGAAAATAAGTAACATTTTTGGTATATGAGGTCTGTCTGAAAATAGTCCACCCATTGCTAATATAACAAGAACAGTTTGTGTGATATCGATGTAACCTGGCTGCCAAGGAGAATGGACTGGGATGCATGTGTGAGCAATGACAGCTTCGCTGTACTAGTCAGTGGGGGCAGTAGATGCTGTTGAGTGAGCATGTGTACTGTGTGGCTGTCACATTCAAAATGACTGAGCAAGTACAGCAATGAATCTGCATCAAATTTTGCATTAAGCTTGAACTTTCCTCCACGGAAACTGTTTTGATAATTCTGAAGGACCCAGCTATGGGCAACTGGTGATAGGCAGCTTCATCATGGCAACACGTCTGCTCATGCATCACGTCTTGTGCAGAGCTTGTGCAGAGGTTTTTTGTGAAACACCTAACCGGCTCCCTACAGCCCCGATTTGGCACCCTGTGACTTCTGGCTTTTCCCAAAACTAAGATCACCTTTGAAAGGGAAGAGATTTCAGACTGTTGATGAGATCCAGGAAAATACGACGGGGCAGCTGATGGCGACTGGGAGAGCTGTGCGAGAGCCCGAGGTGCCTACTTTGAAGGGGATGGAGGCATCATTTTCCTACGTACAATGTTTCTTGTATCTTCTTTAATAGATGTCTCTATTTGTCATATTATATGTCTGAATACCTTCTGGGCAGAACTCATATTATGCTTATTATTTCAAGAAAGGTAAAAATGCAATTGAAACAGAAAAAGATTTGTGGAGTGTATGGGGTAGGTGCCATGAACGATTGAATGTGTCAAAGGTGGTTTGTGAAGTTTCAAAGTTTCATGCTGGAAGTTTCTCGCTGGATGATGCTCTATGGTCAGGTAGACCGCCTGAAGTTGATAGTGATGAAATTGAGAGAGCAATTGAGAACAATGAATGTTCTACCATGCAGGAGACAGCTGACATATTTAAAATATCCAAGTCAATAAAGTTACTGGTGAAAATTGAAAATGTGTCTTTTATTTTATGGAAAAACCCATACAGACTTTTTGGCCAACCCAATACATTTTCTTAACTGCTAAAGGGCTACACCTAAATTTTAAATGTCAATAAATATACCTCTACCAGCAAAATTATTTGCCTACACTTATATAATGACTCCTTGGTAAAACTATTTGTGGATCTGCAAATTCTCACTTTTCATTTTTAAATTGGTTTTAAATAATCACATGCTGTCCCACAAATGACCCAATTCTGCTTAAGTGACCCTTTGGAAATTGCAGCAATTTAATGGTTTATTTAACTGAACAAAATGTATATAATTACTTTTTGCTGCTATTAAATAAATGCTAAAGGCAGAACAAGACACCTGAAAGGATATTCTCTTTTTTTTTTGTTAATTTCATGATTTGTCATTTAAACAGGCCTCTATACTTTCTACAAAGTGTTTTCTCATATTTTTAAGGAAAATTAAAAGTTATCAACATTATTTTAATTAACCTCCCACCTCTCTAGGTTAATCTTTACATTGAGAAATGTGATATTTTCTGCTGCCTTGGCTTCTAGAATTCACTAATTAGGAATAAGCCTCCTTATTATAAGAACACTAGAAACCTGCCTCCTAAGTAGGTCATATTTACTCTAAAATCAGGTAGACAAATTAAAGATAAAGTATTTCCCTTTACATCCACTTCTCATTGCTAATATTTTGTTTTGTGAGAAATTTTACCAATTCCTAACAAGGCTACTCTGAGTGTAACATTATATAGAGTAAGGTTATATATTCAAAAAAAATTTTGCCCATAACTAGATGGAAATGTTTACATGTTTTAAATATAGCTTTGTACTTACAACTTTAAAATGGTAAAAAATATTGTTTATGTCCATTAACAAAAAATGTTATTTTAGGACATCAAACCAAACAAAAAAAAATTTAGTGTTTTGAATTTTATATTCAGAATGTCAGCATCTTTGTTTTCTTAAGTACTGTACAAGTAAATATGGGTTACAAAAATGAATTTGAATACTGGAAGCCCGTAACGTAATCCATCATTTATTATATTAGAGAATCAAACCTAATAAACTAGATTTATATTTTCAGTAAGACTACTACCATTTATCAACTTTTGCTTAAAGTCAAGAATAAAAATACTGTATTTTATCTTTCTTTCCTTGGTTCGTCATAAAATAGTCCATATTCATTATCAATAGAAGTATCCTATTTGCTGCATTGTGATACACAGACCTGATCGTATTTGCAGTTTGAAGAGAGGAGGGCCGTTTCCTAGTAGTGCTGTTGCCTGACTGCTACCCAGTGAAGAGGCAGCCAGCGACCAGAAGTACAGTGGGTGGGGAGGGAGCATCTCTCTGTGAATGATTTATATTATCTGAAAGGTTCACTACATCTCTGCTCCTTGCTATTCCCACTTTTGTGAAATGGAGTAAGAAGTCAAAGACAAAAATACACCATACATTACTTACATAAGGGTTAAATGTTTGTAGTTTGAGAGTTCCTTAGGAATCAGTGTAAACTGATTCCCATCCAGATACCTGCAAATGAGGAAACAATGTTATCTTTTTTAAAGTAACAGTAGCATGCTGTAAAATAGTCGAACACTATTTTACTCTTAATGGAGGCAAGGGAGCACTTGGGAATTTTGACTTGAAGACGGCATGTTCCGAGCTGAGACTGCTATTTAATAGAAGAAGAGGGGAAACGCACTTTGTCCAATCCAGTAGAATTCTTTTGTGAATTTTGAGAATTCACTACACTAAATTCTAAAGCCAAGGAGAGACGGGTGAGTCCAGCTCTTTGTGGTTCATCTAAGAAGTCAGGCATGTGTCCAACCCTTTTCTTGTCGGCAAGAAGGTTCATTCAGATAACCACATGTTTAGTCAAACTCCAGTTTGCTTGTGTTTATGTGGAGTTCATACCATGACAGGCACTTACTACTGGCAGAACCTTGCTATTGAGGCCAAGATCACTCTCCGCTGCCTTCATATGTATTGACACACTTCATAAGCAACAATGCATGGTTTAAAGGAGGCATTTGGGGATCAAAACATAATTAGATTTCAGTTAATAATACCTTAAAATAGTTTCTACCACTGTCTATCTACTTGATGATATTTACTTTAGAAGATTTCTCAGAAAATCACATTTATCAAGTGCACAATTATAGCATATATATGTAAAAGTAATAATAGAAAAAAATACATGTAAATTTTCCCTGTCTGATTAGAGTCAGCAGAATAATCAGAATATAGATAGGCTTTGGGCTAACTGGAAAGACATGAAAGTAAAGGAATGCTTAAAGTTACATTCATGGTGTCTCTCTCTCTCTCTCTCTCTCTCTCTCTCTCTCATACACACACACACACACACACACACACACACACACACACACGAACAAATTCCACCTCCTCCCAAGGCTGTTCTTTCCCACAACATAGACGGTGAGGGGTACAAATGTCTTTCATTAACTTTGGCCATCTGGTACAGATGTGCCCACAATCCATTCTGGCGCACTGGGCCTGTGACCCCTCTTGCCCCAGTGTTGTGGTCAATTTCAGGATCCAGGGTTGAGGTTAGCATTTCTGCTGGATAGAACAGTAGCTGAGGAATTGCCTAAGATAACAATCTGTTTCAACTATTTCAAAATGAAAACAGTTATATAACAGTCACAAATGGTCAAAATACGTAATAAATACTTGATTAAGAGCCTGCACATGTTATGATTCCTCATGCCTACTCAAATTTTCTGACTTTGTATTTCAGCTCCTCTCCCTCCTTTCTTTCTTGTAGCTAAAGTTTTCTAGTTACCACTAGGAGGCAGCATAACCCCGTGCACTTCAATGCTCCCCGTTCATTCCAGAAAACGACTTAAGAGAAAGCTAAAAAGATTCAGCATGTGTGCTATGGATGTTTACATGTAAAACAATCTAAAAGGGAAATTACATGGGAATGATTAAAACTAATAGACACCTCTTGTTTTAAAGTTTCTACAGATAATATTTTGCCAAATTCTTTAATAATTTAATATAATAAGCACATGAAATTTTTCTAATGCCTGCATACATATTACTGTATGGAGGAATCCTGCTGACTTGTTATAGTTCTAAGAGTAAGCTCTCTGGGAGGTAAAACTAGAATTCATGAGAGATGAGCTAATTTCCACATCAGTGTAACTTATTTTCTTTAGCAAAGAGATTATTTTTAAAAAATTTGTAGAGAAGCAGAGCGAAGATTTGCCTATATGCAGAAGAAACACATACATGGTATACACAGGACAGGAATTAGGCAGGGTCTCGAATGAAGTTTAGTAAGGAAATTAAAGATGATTAAAATTTTAAAAATACATATTTCAAAATTATTTAGTGGGAACCAGGTAAAATGACTAAGGGACAGGCCAGTTAGATGGTACAAGGAAAATGCTGGCATCAAAGACAACCTGAATATTATGTTGAGAGCTATGTTCTTGGCTGGGGAGCTCCTACAATCAATGCTTTGCATACAGAGTATTCTATAGGAATCTAGCTTCCCAACCCTGGATGGAGCATAATCATCTGACATAAATACACATTAAAGTAAGAATTAAGTATTTAATTACACACATGCACACACAAAGCAGTGCTTATAGTTAATTAGCAACTGTGACTGGCAGTAAAAGGGAGAAACCGATCATTTTATAACTATTCAAATCTAAGAGGGACCTTTTGTGCACATATGCTAAGATCACACGGTTTTTGTCTAAGTGTTCAATTCAGAACCAAATTAGGATTCATAGAACTGCCCATGATTTGAAAACAAGTTTTTTAAAAACTGAAGTGGTATCTTCTTAAACCTCATTACCTAGGTTCCATGTTGCCAAAAGTTTATCAAAGCTGCTCATTTGGAGTACTTGTACACAGCTGCATTAATTACAGGCACTCATTTGCCTGAGTTAGAGTTAGACTTAAGTCATTTTTGACGTATGGTTCCATACAGACAAAAATCAACGAGGCAAAATGGCTCATTTCTAGTCAAGCATTTGTACATTACCCATTCGTATACAGATAAAGGAATGGAATAGAGCATGCATGTGTGCATTATTATTTAAGCAGCTTATTCTCTGATTTATTCCATCTTCCAATATAGCGCAAGGCAGCTAAGGAGGTATGGGTGGTGCTTAGTACCTAGATATGTGTATATTGGCCACATAACTTGTGGTTAAATGCCAGTAATGAAAATGTTAGAGATCATTGGCTCCAAACGCTTTACAAACTGAAGGACTCCCATTCAAATCCAAAGGGGAGTTTTTCTTTTTAAAGGTAAAAATTATGCCCGCTTTTTCCACCTTGCAGACATTAATGTATCCCATGTGGTGAGATATTCTCCTAAGGGATGCAGAGGTTAAGAATAATTAACCATATGGAATATCTCAGACACTAAAAATAAACTAAATAGACAGCATTTCTGAAGGTGCATTGATGGAACATTAGTCTTACAAGATACTCCAGGAGAAAAGGGCTATAGGACCACGTAAGTACGTGAGCATCCTTATTTTTCCCAATCCTCTCTCGGAGCTTCACAGGGCACCTTAGCATAATAAAGGCACTGAGAAATCCTCAGGAAAACAGAGAACCACACCCAACCAGCATGTCCCAAGGGTGTCTAGACCAGGTTTTCTATTATTTGTTTAAGGTTTTAGGTGATACTAATTGAAGGCCCATAGAATGTAATTTGCAAACAGGTCTCTAAAACCTTTCGTTCAGTGTCCATTTCCCCTGCAGTGTGAGATATGAATTATTCAGAAAGAAGAAAGACAAGCTTTACTTACAGCTCAGTAACATCTCTTGGAATTCCTTTGGGCAAGACCTTCAAGCCCTTATTGCTACATCGGACCACGGTATCCAAGCAGGTACACTCGGTGGGGCAGCGGGAGAGAGGGGAACAGCTGTTGTCATCATTTCCTAAAAGGCCAACAGATATACAGGAAAGCCCAGATTGGCGGCTTTGACGATGTTAGAAGTGATTCCATGCTTTGACATTAACAAAACAAGCACCAGCCTTAAGCCTTCTGATCCCTGATGTATAGGGCTTTAAGCATTTATAGATTGATACCATATATTTAATATAGCGTCATTTTCAGACAGCCATTTTAATATAGCACAGAAGGTATGGATAGATAGCATACATTTAATATAGCGCCACTTTCTGGAATTCAGGCAGAATTCCAGAAAATAATTTCCAATTTGTATTATCAATACAATTATAATATTGTTTTTATACAGTTATTTATATAAATTATACTTTTAATTAGAATATATAAATATTAACTGACTTATGGATAAATTGTAAGGAGACAGACAGGAAGAGACATAAAGTGACAGAGTAATTTAAAATGTTTAGCAAAAATGGAACCGCTCCCTCATTTAGAAATATACGGTTCAAATAAGCTCAGGATTCACTGGCAAATACTGTAATAGCCGGATCTGCTTTACCTACGTATTAGAACCAAATGTCATATTATATACAGTGCATTAAAAAGTGAAAATTATTGATTTTGTTATATTTAACAGCATTTCTATTTGAGAAGTCAATTGCCTTTCTTATTTGAAAATGGCAGTCACTAGAAGAGATGCTTAGGATAATAAAGAAATACTAACATGAAGCTATAAAAAGAGTATCAAGCACAAGTTAGAAACTGGAAAACCTAAAAGATTAAGAAACACAGAGTAGACTTGGAGAGGAAAGTCCCGGCTGGGCAGGTGAGTGTCGTAACGCTAAAACCGTGCAGGTTTCAAGTGTTCAACTCCATAACACAGCATCTGCACGCTGCACTGTGTGGTCACTGCCCAAAGTGAAGTCTCTTTCCATCCGCATTTATCGCCCTTTTGCCCACTTCCACCTCCCCTGACCCACCCCACCTTTCCCTTTGGATATCACCACGCCGTTATCTGTGTCTATGTGTCATTCATATGTGTGTGTGTGTGTATATTTTTGCTTAATTCCTTCATATTTTCCACCCAGATCTCCAACCCCCTCCCCTCTGACAGCTGTCAGTCTATTCTCTGTACCTATGCTTGTGTTTCTATTTTGTTTGTTAAATGGTTTTGTTGATTAGATCCCACATATAAGTGAGATCGTACGGCATTTGCCCTTCTGACTGGCTTGTTTCACTTAGCGTAATTATTTCCAGGCCCATCCAGAGGCTTTCTTACCATCATCGCACGTGAAGTCTTGAATGGCCACATCCTGGATGGGGATTTCTTTGAGGAAGTATGGTTTCTGACATCGAGGATTGCCCGTGACAATTCTTTTCTTCCTGAGCCATTCTCCCAACCAGGCCAGGTAGCAGTTACAATTAAAAGGATTGGCCAAGAGGTTTCTGAGCGCCAAATGCAAACAACGCAGAGTTGAGTCTAAGGTTTCACTTTCTTACTTCTCAAAACCCCATGCTACCGCTATTCCTTTGCCACACTATTTTTGTTGGAATGTTTTCTTCTTTTTTTTCGTTTTCCTCTCCAGTCCCTAGTTCATACTCAATCACAACATACGAGATGCGTTTTTTGTTTTCTGCTAAAACATTTATGTGAAATGTATAAAATAACAACACTTTCCTATAGGAATTCTTCAAATAATTTCATGCAAAAAAAAAGTGAAGGCAGCAATTTAGGGCTTATACAGGGGGTCCTGAGAGACATCTCATTTAGAGATAATTTAAACTTGTCTGGGATCTGAGTTGCTGTCAGACTTCCCTATCCTGATAATGCAATAACTTAATATAAAGATGAAGGCTGATTACCTTATATTATTGAGTTTAACCTGACAACAGCTCTTTCATTAATTTGTCATTTCAAGATTTCCATCTCTTATTTGCTCCAGAGAATAGGTTTCCCATCTGAACTGACAGCCGAGTTGATTAAATGCCAGTTATAAAAATGAATTTACTTCTAGAAATCTCCATACTTTTGGCATCTCACCACTTCAGCACAAACCTATTGACAATTCCATTATTTATAAACATGCCATATTTAATATGCACAAATTAGTCACCCCATGTAAAATGTCACATTTTATGTGGAAAGAGGATTAAGTACTTGGCTGGTGGATGGATGCTTCCCTCAAATTATTTCTTTAATGACTTCTGTTGAACATGTTTTTTTTTTTTTTAATTTCTAACTACTTTTTGAGTTATATTAGTATGCCACCAATACCAGGAAATCAAATCAGTTACAAGATTTATTATTTCAAACACTGCTTCTTAGATACTGATATACAAGGCATCTGAAATACATTGTTTGGAGAGGGTTGGTGTTTTTTTTTTTTTCTTTTTGACACTTTCTGAGTTCTGTGTCTTAGCCTACAAATGTTCCTTATTCTCGAACTGTCTACAAAAAATATCCTTCTGGAAAGGCTCAACCTGTTTCTTCATTTCCCCAGTATCTTAGTAAATGCTGCCCAGCTCCCCGACCCTGGGCCCAGTGAGTAGCTGTTCTTGTTGTCCTGGTCATCATGATGCCGTTCTGTCATTGTGAATGACCCTTCTGAGCACTGCATGGTGGCAATAACCTTATCCACTCTGTTTCTATGCTACTTATACTGAAAAGACTCCGGTGCAAGAACACTGGGAAAAACCGGTAACATTCCTTTTATTTGCAACACATTTGAGTTATATGATTAAAATTATAAATTAAGCCACAGGACATTATTATAAAAAAGAACTGATTGAAAAATACTATGATCTTTCTTTACTTTTAATATAAGACAGTAGGTAATCTTTTTAGAAAAGTTAAAATAAATTTAACATGAACAAATTTGTCTTTAAAAAAAAAATACCTGCATACCTTCATCATGTTTTTAAGAAATGCTCAAAAACGCATTAAAAGGCTATCAATGAAAGTAATAAATGTAATACAGTGGCTCAAGTAATACACAAATGAAGACTAATTTTCATACTCACAGAGTAGATAAAGAATGGAGAGTGTCAAAGGCCCCTGGTGCAACTGTAGTAATTTGATTATCATATAAAGAAAGCAGACGCACAGAACTCAGTCCTATGAAGCTGTCATTCCCTACACAGCTTATGCGATTACTTCTCAACATCCTGAGGGGAAAAAAGGAACATTGTTATGGAGATAAAGCATCAGGCAATCAATTTTGCCTATCTGAGGGCCAAAATAATTCCTCTCTGCAGATTTGTAGCTTTCATTACTGTTCTCCGAATGTTTTCTAGACATTAGGAATCACTGTGGCTACGTACTGAGGAGAACCTTCTGCAAAAGCAAAATGCGCTTCGAGTTAGTTGTCAATGATTACACTCAGTTACAAAAAAGCAAGGAGAGCCTGGCTGTGGATTTCCAACCCCATCAGACAAGGGTAGAATGCTTCCCTTTGATGTTATCATTTTGTTTGCATGATTACATAATGTCCTAATTCACCTACAGCTCTCTAAGCCCTTGAAGTCCTGTGATTTGTGTATTCACTGCAGTATTACATTTGAGGTTGAACAGAAGGGAGGCAGAAAGGAATCAATAAACAGAGCCAATGAGGAATGAAGGGCATCTCAGGGACTTACACGCCAAGTCAATGTCCACATTAGCATGGGGAGTCAAACTCGACGGAGCATCCACAGAGCCTGCACAAATTATTTTATTTATGGAAGTTGTTTCATTGTTGTAAGTTCAGAACTTAAAAAGAAGCAATAGTTAAAGATCTTAGTTGTTCACAGGAGGTTGAAATGGGGCTTCTCTTAAAAAAATTCTGACTTTTTTTTTTAAGTCATTGCCTCGAATACAATTAACACTGGTCATTCTGGCAACACTGCTACAGTTTTGGTTCAGTTCTTGATTCTTGTCTAAACTCTTTATCTGTGGGGCTTAGAAAAAGAACAGAAGTGTCTAAAAATCCCACGTCACAATGAATAGCTGCCATAAATCTCACACAAAATTGCTGAAAATTTAATTTCTTATCCTTAATTTTTCTAAATATGCGTTGACTACCCTATTTGAAGATTGCAGGGTATAAAAAAGAGGCACAATAAATTAACAACAAAGTGTTCCTTTAAACCTCTAGACTGCCCTCTAATAAATAAGAAATATCAGCTGCATCCTGCCAAGTCACAGATAAGAGGAAAGGATGATGCCTCCTTACCAAGACATCATTTTATGGGACAAATGCACAACAAAAAAGGATTTCTCTCAGCACTGTCCGTGGCCATAAATAATCAAGAGTACTTGGTCTTAATTTTGTTGTAGTCACAAACCCCTGGGAGAAGTTAAAGAAAGCTTTGCTTTCTGTCACTACAAAAATCTGTAAGCACATATGGACCACATTTTACCTGTGATCAGGGATTCAAAGAAGTCTAGGGACAATACGGGTGTCCTGTCAAGATCTTTATAGCTCCAAGCTGGAAGTTCCCACTTACAGGACTACATACGTCCAGATAAACCTACTTCAGGCCTTTGGCTACCCGAGCTGGGCCCTAAAGGCTCTATTATGCTTGCTCTGATACAGTGGGATTAAGCAGAGAGCCAGGTGGATATTCACCTCAGGTGCCCAAACAGAAGAGGAACATAAAAATTGCTGGACACATGATTAAGGGGAAAGATGAATTTAGGGACCCCTTTCTCAGGGAGAGTCCTGTGAATGAAACGAGTCAGATGAAACACTTTGTTGAACTCTTTGGAGGGGTGTTATGAACTGAACTGTGTCCCTCTGAAATTTGTATGTTGAAGTCCTAACACCTGATGTGACTGCATTGGAAATAGGACTTTTAGGGAGGCAATTCAGGTTAAATGAGGTCTTATTAGTGGGGCCCTAATCTGACAGGAATCGTGTCCTTATAAGAAAAGAAAGGGACACCAGAGCTCTCCCTCCGCATGCACAGAGGAAAGTTCAGTAAAAACACAGTGAAAAGATGGCAAGCTTAAAGCCCAAGAAAAGAGCCCTCACCAGAAACCAACCCTCTCAGCACCTTGATCTTGGACTGCTAGCCTCCTGACCTGCAGAAAAACGTATTTCTGTTGTTTAAGTCATCCGGTCTGCGGTTTGTCACTATGGCAGCCCAAGGCAGGCTAATTCAGTTGGAGTTACAGGCTCCCCTCCCTTCCCCTCCCACTGCCCAGTCAAGGAGAAACTCAGTAACAAGTAGTCAGTCCTTCAACTACTGTCTAAGAAGGAAGGAGTCTGCTTGTTGCAGGACTTGAGTTTTCCTGAGTCCCCTGAGACAGTTTGGGGGTGGGGCGCGAGGGTGGTGGCAGATGCAGCCAGCCGCCCGCGGTACAATGCTCTGCTGTCCTTCTACACACTCATTATCTCCTCCAAAAAAGGCTGAAGGAATATTTGCATAAGATTTTGAAGGGGCTCCAAGTTGCGCATGAGAGGGGTCCTGCTGGATGGTTAGGTTCCAGGCTACTCCTCAAGGATCTCATCTGTACTTTCCCAGGCAGAAATTTTTCAGCAGGATTTGAATTTGGGATGCTAGTAATACATCCCCCCTGGCTGGAGGACTGCTTGCTCCCTTTGCATCGGATAAAGAGCAGGCCACGGACTCCCCTCCCTTGGCTCTCAGTCCCCTGGTTGAGGCTCTGAGGGCCATGGGAGCAGATGAGGGTTGGGGGGATAGTGGTCCGGGGCTGCCTTCATTGCAGTCGCCAAGGGAGGCTGCTGGGTGAAAACAGTTTTCCTTCGTGTCTTCCACAGCCTTCAGCGTTTGGTTTGTGTCTCTTCCAAGTTTTAGGCCATCCCTTTTGTCAAACATAATTATACACTTTGGAGATAATAAAAAGTATATATGTGCTCTGTAGAAAATTCAAGTAACTCGGAGAGTTGTCGTTACTAGTTATTCCAATCCCATCCTCCTTGGCCGACCGTTTGGAAACATACAGAATTTCTTTTTCCCAACCTCACAACCCCTAAGCAAGTAAGCAGGCATAACTCTTAGCAGGTTTGCTTTGAAATTCATAGTAAATGTTCCAACACCAACCAGTCTCTTCTGCAGTAAGTCCCTGCAGGCGCAGACAAAGGTGTTCTCCAGGTAAGCTGCTCTTCCACAAGGCTGCAGCGGACTCTAAAGCTAGTTACCATAGGCCAAGACAGAGTCTTAGATGGAGGTGTTTGAAGAAAAGGAAAAAGAACGCTCACTCTGAGGCAGATCAGAGGAGCCAAATCTCTACAAGCAGCGGATCAAAGATGACCTGTTTTCTTGTCGTTGTTGTTGAATTGCAGCAAGGAGAGACCCTTTTGCTCTTCTGAAGTTATTGGTATTAGAGTAAGAGACTGTCTGCATCCAGCAACGTGTGTGTGGGGCGGGGGGGTGTGGGGGGAAGAGAGAGATGGCTGGTGGCTAGCTGAGGGGATGAGGAAGAATAGAATCTCCAACCTCTCTCTAGGATTATAATGACCAATGAAGTGCAATCCTGTATTAGAAGAATCACAATGCAAATAAGAATACTTACAAAGTTTTGAGACTTTCCAATCCCTTGAACATCTTATGCTGCACATTTTCCAAGCGATTACTTGTGAGCAGTATTTCATTTACACCAGAGGCTCCTTCGAAAGCTCCCTCTTCAATGTCTGTGATTTTATTGTTGCTAAAGTTTCTAAATAAAAATTGTTGAAACAGATTTTAAACAATTTCTTCCTAACAGGGAAGACACTGAGCCATGCTTGATCCATTTCATCTACAGAATGGCTTCTCACAATCGCTGAGCTCCTCTCTGCCCAGCACTCCCAGGGCTCGGAAGAGACACCACTTCCTGATTCCATCAAGTCAAAGTAATGACAGTACTAAGGGCAATGTTTATAGTGAAAAATACTAGGCTGGTCATCATTAAAGGGATCTGAGTGGGTCCCTAGGAATAGAAAGTTCCTAAGGTCAGCTACTGAGTTGAGTAAATCTTTGTTTGCCACAAAACTTAATAAGGAACTTTCCAAAGAAACTCCCCTGATTAAAAGTGTTGAATGAATTAATGACTAAAAGAAGGCAATTGGGCAGAGAGAAGAATGAACTAAAGTGTGTGAGCCTTTAGACAGTATCAGAACTATATCTGAATAGGAGTTTGTTACCAGTGAGACTTATGTAATACTGCGCCAAAACAACCAACTTAACTGTCCGTATTTTGTTTCTCACTGCTCATTCCAAGACTAGGAACGTCATTTTATTCTTCTCAGAGCATTGCACATAATAGCTGCTCAATAAATATGTATTCAATTGAAAGGTGTCCTATAGCTAAGAAGAAAGAGCAGTTTGTATCAGAGAAAAAGGAGAACACTTAAGAAGGAGAAACTCTCTGGGAGGCAGTTCTTAATACGGGGGTCAAGGTCACAGAAGTAGTTTCAGTCTTCTCCACCTCCCACAGTCTATGGCCGTGGGCCAGGTACACGTATAACAAAGCACGGCTATCACAGGACAATGCCCCTTTCCTCCTTCTGATGTTTCCTCACAGGCGGAGGGCGTTCCCTTGGCCTTACACTCTTGGCCTCTGTCCTGTCCCTTCCTCCCTCCCTGCTCCTCAGGGGCCGGAGCGCTGTCTTGAGCATTGCTGAAACTGCTGAGCTTACAAAATTATTTTGAAATATGAGTTGTGAATGGGTAGTAACACAGATGAGCTATCAAGCCAGTTTAGCAATCATTAATTTTGACTATCTCCTAATGAAAGTTTAATGAAGCAAAAAGTCAAATAGTTGACATGAATGTGCTGAAAGAGAAATAACAGCTTGGTTCCTGGGATAGTAAAGGAAGTTACAAGATGTTACCGAACCCATCTCTAATGTGCTCTGATGCTGGGCTGCGGCTGCGGCCGCACAGCAGACCAGCTGTATGAGTCCCAGCGAGACGCCAGCGCTCTGCTAGGACGATGTGGTTGGCACCACTGGAATGTACAGAAAAGAGCCAATCACTCAGGTTCCTCTCAGGGATTACCCTACATTCATGCCACAGGTAGCCACTGTATGGAAATTTCTTTGGATCTTTTACATTTTCCTATTTTCAAAGAAATCTAAATGAAACTGCAAAGGCATGGGAAAACACAACAAAATACAACAGAAATTTACAAAGATGGCTAATGCACGGCTTACATTTTACGCAACTGAGGAAGTTTCTTGAAGATCCCTGTAGCTTCCAACACTGTGAATTCATTATTATTGAGACGCCTAAGGAAAAGAAACAGAAAAGTTTCATTACCAAGAGGAAAGAAGGGATAAAATTTTATTTGTCATACAGAATTATAACATTACTTAATGATTATCCTAAAGCAAACTACAGGACACACATCACAGAAGATCTGAGGAAAATAGAATCAGCTCTCAATATTTGAGAAGGGTTGCTTCTGGGACACTCCTCGGATACCAAAATCCACAGGTGCTCGCGTCCCGTGTATGAAATAATACAGTATTTGCCTTTAACCTACACACATTTTCCCATACGCTTTAAATCATCTCTAGATTACTTATAATATCTAATGCAATGTAAATGCTATGTAAATAGATGTTATATTGTATTTTTTTAAGAAAATTATGACCAGAAAAAATGTCTGTGCATGTTCTGTATTCAGTACAGGCCAACCATCATAGACCTAAGTACAAAGAACATGTCAGCAACTAGGTAACTTTGAAAAAATATTTTCCATTCAGGGTTGTTTAAATTTGCAAATGCAGAACCCGAGAAAATGAAGGGTCAACTACACTGAATTTTTTTACCATTTCACTCAAATTTTAATGATCAAAAATCAAAACAAGCTCTCTTTTAGTAATCACAAACTTTTTTTCTTACTAGTGCCCCTCCCCAAGAAAGCATTTTAGACCCTCTTTTTCCTAATCACCTTCTCCATAATTTTTGTTATCAATTATTTTACTGATAAACAATTATATGTCATGAAGTTTACCCTTTTAAAGTATCTAATTCAGTGGTTTTTAGTACATTCACAAAATTGTGCAACCATTTTTGCTATCTTATTCTAGAAAGTGTCTGTCACTCATACCTATTAGCAATCACTCTCAATTTGCTTTCCTGCCACCTCAATCCTCAGCCATCACTAATTTACTTTGTCTCTATAAGTTTTCCTATTCCTATGATTTCATATAAATGGAATCATACCAAATGTGGCCTTCTGTAGCTGGCTTTTTTCCCTTTGCATAAAGTTTACAAGGTTCATCCAAGTTTAGCATATATCAGTATTTCGTTCCTTTTAATGGCCAAATTCTCCATTGCATAGACATTCCACTTTATGTTTATCTATTCATCAGTTCATGAAGATCTGGGTTGCTTCCATTTTTTGATTATTATAAATAATGCTATGAATATCAGTGTACAAGTTTTTCTGTGGCTATATGTTCTCAATTCTTTTGGATATATATACCTGTGTGTGTGTGTGTGTGTGTGTGTGTGTGTGTGTGTGTGTGTGTATATGTGAAACTGCTGAGTCACATGGTAAATTGACGTTTAACTCTTTGAGAAACAGCCACTCTTTTCCAAAGGGGCTACATTATTTTACAGTCTCAGCAGCAGAGTGTGAAGGATCCAGCTTCTCTCACCTGTTACTGCCTTTGTTTGTTTGTTTGTTTAATGGCCATTCTAGGGGGTGTGTACTGTTACCTCATTATGGTTTTGATTTCTGTTTCCCTAATGCTTAATGATACTGAGAATTTTTTCATGTGCTTATTGGCCATGTGTATATCTGGAGAAATATCCAAACAAATAAGTTGACCACTTTTTAAATGGATAATGTGCATTTTTATTTTTTACTTTATTGCTGAGTTGTAAGAATTCTTTATTCATTCATTTTGGTTATAAGTCCTTCATCAGATATATGGTGTGCAAAGATTTTCTTCCAAGTGCTGATTTTTAAATGTATAATTTTTAAAAATCCTTAATTTCTTAACACACAAACATGACTTCTGCTGAAAAATAAATTAGACACTAGTTTCTAATACAATTCTTGACTGACAAGTAAGCATACTTAACATATTATATGCTGGAAGATATGATTTGAATTGTAGTTTTTAGTATTATTGGAAATAAGCATAACTCCCTACATGAATACAAAAATAGAGTTTGGGGTTTAACTGCATGATCTGCATGAGTTTCTAAGAGTCCTGTCGCTATGAAATAAGCTTTCTGAACTAACAGGAATAAAAAACCATCACTATAATCACAGGGCAGTTAGTTTCTGTCATCTCTTTGAAAGCATTACATTATTTTTAATTATTCAAATTGCTTAATATTCATTAAGTAACAGGCATGAGTATAGACACAGTGGGGGATAAACTATGAAACACAACGCCAGTCATTAAGGGGCTATAATCTAGTTGAAGGATTGTACATGCAGAGAAAGACAACCAACTATGCAAAGTGGATAATGACAAATACCAGATGGTACCAGACATAAACATGGCTAAAATGATCAGAAAATGATGAGATTTCACCAGGTTTTTCTTGGGTTTTTATAACACTAACATTAAATGTCTCACTTCTATAAATAAAGTCAGTAAAGGCAAACCGTACATGGCCATAATACCTATAAACGATCCCAGCATGTGCCAGGCCCTTTGCGGGGGTTATAAATATAAATCTGAGCACACCCTTTCAGCCCTTCCTGCTACGCTAGCCTTTGTGCTTTGTACTTGACAATCACCAAACCCTTGCAGCCATGAGTCAGTGAGGTAGTAAAGCAGATAAAAAAAGACTCTGAATTCCCAATGAACAAAGAGATTCAAAATGACGATTCTCAAACTACTTTATTGGGTTGCTGAAAAGACTAAATATGCTACGAACCTGTTAATTGGGGCCAAGGAGAGTGGAAAGGGAAAATAGAGACAACTGTACTTGAACAACAATAAAAAAAAAATCTGTTAATTGTTCAGATGTGGGTTTGGCAAATATAATGCTCAAGAAATAAGTATCGCATGAATGCTATTATTCATAGTATTATTAAGCGCTAACTGAATTTCTGTAATTGTATCTTGGGCCAAAAAGATGAAGTAAGATAGCCTTTAAAATATCCTTGCACATAGAAGAGCTACATCAACGTATATTACTTAAGACGAATGTAGTTATTGAGAATAAAAGGGCAAGACCGAGATTCCAATGCTTTGATGCTCTCGTCACCTCCCGCCCCACCTGAGTTTAGTGGGAAGAGGAACTTACAGTTCTGCCGTGTACTGGGGAATGTGGTCTGGGATTTTGGTGAGCTTTTGATTGGAGCAATCAACTGTGGTCCCTTCACAGCGGCACTTTTCAGGGCAAGCCAGATCTGCAAAGCAGTCCCCACTTAATTTTGATCGATAATCTTCTGTACCTATTGAGGATTCAAGCCAAGAAAAATAAAACAGAAAGATACTCAGTCTACAGGATAGAATGTTTGTTAATTTGTAGGAAGAAAAAAGGAGGATATCTATAGATTATGCAGCAGGGAGACAACTTAGGGGTATTTGGTCAATGGATGTCAGGAGAGGGTTAAAACAAGGGCTTGGAATTTGCTGGAAAAAAAAGAGTAACTAGATTCACAGGACAGGAAAACATTAAGAGAGATGAGCTTTTCACAGCTGTACTTTCTGCTGATCCAGTTATGAGCCATTCTAGCCTATTTGACAGCGAATCACACATTGGCTATTAATTGTTAAAAAGATTATTTTTTTCTCGGTGTCAAGAATTTAAAATGTATCCAGTTATAAACATATCCCTATATATCATTTAAAATTAGGGCTTTCAAGGCAGATAGATGTACTCAGGTTTTTAAATTTTCTATGGTCTTTTATTATTCTCCCCCTCTCACATAATCTCCAGAAATGCCCAAAAAGCCCTCTTTTTTTCATTTTGATTTTATAAAGAGAGACCAGTACATCCTGATTTAAGCCTCAGCAGCTTGTCATGCTGTAGAAAGCTGCGTGACGTTCCATGGTGCTTGACGGAACCATGTTTTACTCATACCTGGCAACCACATGGTTAGATCAAGCACAACAGAAAATCTCGCTACATAATCACTACACCATCCACTAGGCCAAGGGGAAGACGGAGAGGAAGGATGAAGGGAAGCAGGAGAAAAGCTACAGACGTTCTGGAAATGTAATACTGTTTACATGACATGCATTCTTCCCGCAGAATGTGTATGACCATAGTAAGAGTATTACTACCGAAGGTTTCCTGGAAACACAAAGAAGGGGCTACACTGAAAGGTGCCTCCGCTGTTCCTCAGAACTGCAGAATGGAAACAACAGCGTTCGGGAACAACATCCAGAAGAAGTTGGACGTGCGCTACAAGGACAACAGAGAAGCTCAAAAGATCTGTGGTTTCTTCTTGAGAAAAAGAAGGCGCAAAAGACCAAGACTAGGAGTAGGTAGGTACAACCAGGATTGAAAAGGGGGGACATTATGTTTCAGATCAGATACATTACTTACAGCCCAAAAGGTGAACTCCTGTAAAAGTAAAGATCACCAAGAAGGAAGGAAAGACAGTAATCCCAATTAAGGTTATAGGCATGTGTATATATATATATAAAACTAAGGTCTCTTTCTTCTTTCCTTACTGTGGCAATTATTGGGCAATGGTATGGTAGGATGGGAATTGTCATGCTTTGTAAACTTTTGTAATATTTTTTTTGAAGCATAGTGGTCTTATAGGAAAAGCAATGGCAGCCAAGATGCATAGCACAAATTAAGTTCTGGTCAATTCCTTTAAAAGAGGAACTCTGCAAGATGGATATTCTTTTGCGTTATCATTGTGGTATCTAGAATGCCAGACAGAATGGTGGGAGGCAAGCAAACGTGTAAAACTACATGGAGATCTTCAAGGACTGTCGTCAGCATGTCTGGATTAATCCTTAGGTTATGGCTCACATGCTTTGTAATCACTTTTCCATTTTACAAATGATGTTATTCAGTTCAAATGGAATCGGATAAAAAACTTGCAAAGCTGAATATAATAGCTTCATTACATTTGGAAATTAATGCCATGACATTTATTGAAAATCTGTTGTACTGTGGTTTAAGCTTTTGTTTTAAACTTAAAATAAGAAAATACTGGGAACAAAGTCTAAGTAATAGGCACACTAGGTATCTTACATTTAAAGTAATTCATCTTCTGTACAATGACAATGATTTTTATTTTGTGGTGACTCTTTAGGTATGCTCGAATTTTCATCAAAATCCGGAAAAAAAGGGAGAGCAGGACCAAAGAATTCTTCTGAGTCCTGACTTCTAAAATTATTGTTTTAAATAATGTAAATTGAATTCTCATAAACTGACAATTAAGTCATGATATCCGATATAAAAGGTATTTTCTAATATCGATTTTGGCTGCTGTCAATAACTGGGCAAAAATGCATTAGAATTTATGAAAACAACCTGACGCTTGTCTTTATTTGGTGAATTGAAAGTAGTATTTTCTAAATTATTAATGAATTATATTTAAAATATTATGTAATAAATAAATATTTAAAATAAAATATGTAATGTAATAGTAAATAATAAAGTATATTTAAATGTAATTGAGTAATTTACTAACAATTATATTAACTGTTATAATTTTGGGATTTAAGTAATATTGTTTTATCCTATAGGTGTTCTGATGTTTAGAACAGAACTTTTTCTGAGTAAGTAATAGTTATCAGATGACTTTCTAGGTAAAAATAAGGTAAACCAATCAATCTCTGTTCAACATGTTACTTTTTTTGACATGCTAATTCTTATGCTGCCAGTATAATGGCTAAAATATTATTGGTCACTCAAGCTTAAAATAGGTAATAAAACAAAATCTGTCAAATGCATAACATTATTCAAATCATAACTCAAGAATGGCAAGCAACACCTATCTCTTTGAAATAGAGACCAAAACCAGAGTTCTTTAAAAAAATAGGTATGGTTTTACACACTAATACTATATAAAGTATCTTTGTTTATAAATGTTAAAATACATTATAGTCTAGAATATACCAGGACATGGTAAATGTGGCAAATCAATTACTACTTAACATACATATATATATTATTTTTAATATAATGGTTTTAAAACAAACAAGTCAAGAGGCATTTTACACAATTGGCAAGCAAGAAAAAAAATAAGTCAAGAAACATATTTCAAAGAGCTAGTTCTAGAATCTTCAGCCTTAACAACAGCGTTAAGAGTGTAATGCTAAAACATTTTCATTACTTCTCTAAGAAAATTTCCTTCATTGGCCTGAATTATTCAAGGTACTTAGTGCCCATGAACTTCTGATGCTTTGTGGGTGGATGTCACGGTTGCTTCTGTGGAGCTACACTCTGGCTCCAGCAGGGCCAGAGTGTTGTGTCAGAGAGAAAGTACAGCTGCATGTCAATCAGCAGGAAGCTGATGCTTTTGTATAAAAAGTGAAGCAACAGTAAGCAAAGTCAAGCAAAAATTAAGGGACGCTCCTTTAATATAAATATAAAACCAATAAAAAATATGTTCCATGACGGAAAACCACGACTGCGTGTGTGTTTGCAGCTGATTTCATGAAGAACTAGCTCTTTGACAACAGAAAGGTCTCTGTCTTTAAAACCAGCTCGTAAGCTATATTTTAAAAACAGGTTGAGATCAGGTATATAATGTAAGGAGAGAAAATGATTTAAGTAGAAAGCCATAGGTTCAAACATTTTAGCTACTGTGAGAAATTTTAGATAATGTGCCAAAGTGAGAGAGGGAGGGAGGGAAAAGGTGGGAGTTTAATAATATATATATTTAACATCAGAAGCTGCATGCAAAGGTCAGGTGTTCAGGAAACAGCTATAAGTGATCTATGCAAAAGTAAATCTATCTACACAGTACCCACTGTACTTTCAAAAGCATGCATATCAAAGTTTTAGAAGCTATATTTTATAAGGTGAGGAAAGGGTATCTGCAGTTAGTCCTACTACCGAGCAAACCTACCTGGAATGAAATACTGTTCTTTAGCTAAATAAAAAAAGAGAAAAAAATAGAATATGCACCTGAATGTCAGCAAGCAGAGATATGAGTTATATTAGATTAAGAATGGACTAAAGTTACCACAGATACTTAAGTGAAAACGTATATTTTCAGCAGGGGCTGAAGTATAACAATGTATAGTGAGTAGTAACATCTAGAATCATGGACAATAACCAGCTTTGTCTTGATATTAGCTTTTTAGTGTGAATTAACTGTTGAATGTGAAATAGGTCTGGAATAGTTAGGTAGCATACTGCTCAAACAATACAGAATATATTTTATTATAAGAAAATAGAAAAGATTAGACCAAAGCAAATTGTAAGTTTCAATGAAGTAAGCCTTCTATTTAATATTAACAAAATGCATTTATGCTTGGCTTTCTATAAATAAATGTAATATTCCCAACATGTTAAAAGATGACCTTTGGGGGGAAAAAATGTAGCCTCATAGTCCTACTCAAAATAAGAGAATGCAAAAATGAGAAAGCAGTATTCAGTAAGGGATCGGGAGATTTTCCCCTACTTCTCAGCCTGAGCAATCACGTAACCAAGTCTCAGTTCATTTCCTGAAGCAATGAAAACATGATTAATTACCTTAAGTTTCTCAATGGAGAATAATACCACAGACATGAAACTTAACAGGCTTAAAAGGCATTGTGAGTTAACTAAAAGGCCCCTGTTATGCTGGCTCCCTGGGAATACAGTATGAAGTAACCATGCATCATTTTTTTCTTGGCCAGTAGCCTATTTCTTCTGTTTCATATAGTGTTAAAAAAATGTTACACATAGGAAGCCTATATGAATTGTGTTTATGACCCTCTTTATTTTTAATTTATGTAAGAAAAAAAGACAAAGAAGTGTGATTGCATAATGTTTGGTAGTTCAGGCAAAGGCCAGCTGTCTCTAGGTGTCCCATAACCACTGTTTTTGGTAACATGGGAAATATCACGTGAGGTAAGAAATTACCTGAACAACGAAATTTCTTGCTTTTGATCTGTCCAATTCTTTTGTTTGCCAGACGCCGAGGGCTGGTGCAGCGTGCACCACTGGTCTCGATAGGGTTGGTGTGGAGGTAATCCGCCAGCCACTTGAGATGGCAGTCACAAATAAAGGGGTTCTGGGCCAAATGCCTTTCAGAAACACATACAGAACACTTTTATATGGGACTTGCAAGGAGCTCAGCTCTGAAGTTCAGAGTGAAAACAAGGGTCATCAAACTCCACCCAAGTCGCATATACGCACATGGTCTGAATGGCCCGGAGAGGTGAAAAGGTCCCCTTTGCGATGGTCTGAAGCTTGTTGTCATATAAGGACAGAAGGTTCAAGTTGTGCAGATCCTGGAAGGCATCTACCCGAAGGCAGTTTATCTTGTTGGCATTCAACAATCTGTTTGATTAAATAGTTGTAGAATTAAAGTGTGGCATCTCCTTATCTTACTTTTGAGATTCTGTCCTTGGGAAAACCCAACCAAGAAACACATTTCTTCTGCCCTCAACACTGACATTTATACTGTCATAACTCAGGTATCCCAGGCTGAAGATCTGGACCAATAGCAGATAAAGCAGGGCCCATGCTGTCTAAGGAATGCCCCAATCTAGAGATATTTACACACTTATTTAATAAAACATGATTAAACAAATTGTCTAGAAGGTGTAGAGGTAGTGCAGTGGGCAAAGGTGGATGAGACCCAGCCTCTGCTGTCAAGGATGCCATCAAAGGGAAAAAAAAGTGCCATGAAACCTTCGTCCATTGAACTGATCTATGAAAGAGAAGTTCAGTCTGTTCCCACAACAGAAGACAGAGTGATGTGATCTGGTCTCCTAAAACACAGACCTAATCACATTGCTCCTCTCTCCGAACCCTGCAACAACTCCCACTGTGCTCTGAATAAAATCAAAGTCCTGACACTAGCCTCTATCACTCAATAAGATCTTTGTGCCCTCTTCTGAACTCGCGACCTCCAAGTTCTCCCCTCTGGGCTATTTCAGTTCCAGCCACACAGGCCTCCTTGCCAGACTCCCTTCTCTGCTTGGAGTGGCCTCCCAGCTGTCTGCCTGGCTAACTACCTTGCTTCTTTGAGTCTGCTCAAATCTTACCTTCTCAGTTCAGCCTACCCTGACCGCTCTCTTTCAACCGGTAGGCCTCTCTTTGCCCCTCCCCAATCCCTAGCACTCTCAGTTCATTTATTTTGATCTACTTCTTCCATTTCATTAAGCACTTATTTCCACCTGTTACATGTGATTTACTTATTTATTATGTTCTCGCTGACTGTCATTTGCATGTCCCTTTCCCCAAGGGCATAAGCTCCAGACAGCAGGGATATTTGTCTATTTTGTTCCTGGATGTTTCCCAGGTGCCTAGCATGTACTAGGTGCTCAGTAAACATTTGTTGTTAAGTGAAAAGTGCACAATCTTCTTGGAGAAGGATATGGTACATTACCATATTAAAGGCCCTCATTTTGCATCATAAATACCTGCTTAACTTAGTTTAACACAACAGGCCACAAACTCATTAATTTCTCATATGTGGATTAATATTCTACATCAATATTTTTCAGAACCATGGCTTACAGATCATACATTGGCAAACATTCTCATAGATGCTAAAGGATTGTGTCTGAACTTTAGTCCTTTGGACTCACCTTTGGGAATATACGTGCCCTACTCTCTACTTTTCTCAAACATCTGGACTATCAAGGCCTCACAGAAAGTCCACATTTTCTATAATATGTCTTCTGCCCAACTACAGTATTCTTCCCCTAGTTTCCAAAAGAAGTTATTCCGTGGTACTTAGCCTTTTTTTTTTTCAGTCAACAAGTTATTTATTGAATTTATTGTCTTAGCTACTCTGAGTTGGCAATAATGAGTGCTGTGAGAAACTGAATTCAATAATTCAGATACTGCATCTGGCACAGAGAAAATGCTCAATAGATGTCATTATTTCTCTTTCATTTCTCTAGTATGAAAACAGAATTGGCCTTAAGACTTTGAGGCAAGGTAACATAGCTAGGGGACTGGCGAATGAGGAAGAAGAACACTGGGTGATCGGATCCCATGTGAAATCCCTCTCACTCCATCTTGCCCGGGTGAACAGACTCCGAGAAGGCTGACAAGTCCCAGAGCTCTTGCATCTACCACAGATGAGTCTATCCATGTACCAATAAGACTTAGTCTTGTCACCTCTCTCAGGGAGGCCCACTTTGCCCAAACAGTCCTCAGTGGGCGGGAAATTTCTTTGATATTTCTTTTTGTCTATCCACATTTAGCTCAGTGCTTTGATACTTAGGACTTCAACAAATATTTTGTACCTCAAAAAATATGTATGTGCTATGCAGCTTGGGTCTGAATGCCTTATTATTTAACACTCTGAAAATGTTTTCCCTTTGACCACAAGAATCTCTAATTAACATAATGGCATTTCTGTTCTACTTGCTTGCTTTTTCAGGTGTTCCATGCATGTGCAAAGCTATGACTTCCTCATGGTGATTTTCTTTGCTGCACTCTTTTCTTTTTTATTCCCCTGCAGGGGCCTAAGTGTTGGCCTTCTCTGTGTTCTACATCATACTTTCTTAAAAGCTCAGAGGCCTGGATTGAGGTATGGACTGGTTAATACCATTCCTCCACAACACAAGTTCCATAGACCTTATTCCCTAGTTCGTCAGCTACCCACAGGAAGAAATTAGAGCACAGAACATCAAGGGCAAGAAACAAGGAAGGGTCCTGGAGGACAACTGAAGAAGGTGCTCTTCTGACCATTTTGTACTTTAAATTTATATGGTCCAAAAATCAAGGGAAAAAAGTATTGGACACTAATTTATTTAGTTCCTCCCATTTACTTACTTCTCCTCCCAAATACTACATTCCTTGAAGCAGATCTAAGATGCTTAATCAAGTTCTCAGTAAGCTGTAAAGAGACAACCATGCCTCTTTAGCTCTGGAAGGCTTATGAAAGGGCCTTAGTATAGAGATAAAACACGAGGCTGAGGGAACGTATATAGAATCACTGAATAAATGATCAGCAACAGTATTTGCTAACTCCAATGTGAGGGCTAAAAAAATCATTTGAAACCCAAAGTCCTTAGGTAAGAAAGATCAGTATTTGCCTTGGCTCATCAGTTTGTTGGAGAGATGGAATGGAGAAATAATGAACACTACTGGGCATAGGAAGGGTAAATGCCGGTTAATAATTTGCTTCATTTGTGTGTGTGCCTGTGTAAAAACTGGGGTGTGATATCAAATACATTCCTAGATAATAATGGAAAGTTTAAAACATGAATAATAGAATATAATTATGAACACATATTTATCAAGTAAGAAAAAATATCTGTATTTGGGAAGTTTGTGGAATTAGGAATAATTTTTTTTTTTACCACACAAATGATATAAACATCAACACCAAAAAATAAATGCATATACCCAAAAGAGAAAATAATATTCTAAATTAAAATTTTTTTATGTTAATGATTTTTCTATTAAAGTTATTTTTTTCAATTACATTTTATATTCAATATTATTTTGCATTTGTTTCAGGTGTTAAATTGTTAAGACAATCATACACTTTATAAAGTGGTCCCCTGATATTTCCAGTACCCACCTGGTGACATACATAGTTATTACACTATTACTGACTATATTCCCTGTGCTGGACTTACATCCCCAGGATTCGTTTGTAGCTACCAATCTGTGCTTCTCAATCCCTTCACCTTTTTCAGCCAGTTCCCCACGCCCCTTCCCCTCTGACATCCATCAGTCTGTTTTCTGTATCTATGAGTCTGTTTCGGTTTTGTTCATTTGTTTACATTATTCTTTGGATTCCACATACAAGTCAAACCACAAATTTAAAAATCTTAAAGTAGGCTGACTGAACTAGCTGAGAGAAGTAATTACATCCTACTCACCTTTGCATCCACAGCAGCTAGGCTAGTGTGTGTTCTAAATGAGGTAACTCTGTCGGTGTTTGGCGATTTGCACAGAATTTGATGATCCAGCAATCATGATCTTAATGCTAGCATATTTTTCCAATTTCCTTTTCATATAAGCATTAATTAAAACACCTGGGGTCATGTCTTAGCCGTGTAACTATGTATAGTAAATAGTTCCTTTGAGGCAAAGGAGAAGTGGCTATTGTTTAAGCAGAGTGGTCTTTAAAGATATAATCCAAGGATTTACAGGTAAATCTCTCACTAAAGATTAGTTTGAGTGTTATTGCTGTGTTCTGGCCTCCTGTACACCATTTTATGTTGGGGGATGTTATTCATCATTCTTGCAGATTCTTTGCACAAAGGAATAAACACATCCCTATGTCTCTCTCCAAGGATTATTAAATCGAACCAGAGAAGTTTCACAGAGGGCAAGGGTTGTAAGAGCTTTAAATGACAGGGCAGACAGGATGCATGTATTTGTGACAGTGTGGAGAGAAAGGTTTTGGGACAACTTCAAAATGGTGTGTCTTCAAATAAATAACCATCAACAATGTTAGTTCCAGTAGGCTAATCTTTTTCACTTCATTTAACTATGCGATTTTGGGCCAAATTTTTCTGAAGCCTCCATGAAAATACGAGATAGCAGACTAACTAAACTATAATATCTGGTTCAACAGATCAGAAACAATGGAATACTTACAGTAGCTGTAAGGAAAATAATCCTTCAAATAAACTTTTTGGGAGTTCTGTGATTTTATTTCCATAGAGAACACTGGAAAAAAACAAAACAAAACATTGTTTAAAAGAAAAAAAAAAACTAGACACCAAACCAGCGCAACAAATTAATCCAACATGTATATATTCAGCATATTGAAGGTTCACAAGCACTCTATACACAGATACATGCTTATGATAGAAAGTTTATAAAACATTGAAAAACAAGGGAAAATTAACAAAATGAACACATTTCAAAATTCTGTTGTCCTCTCACAGAACTGTCCACTGCTAAATTGTCATATTTTTTACACACACACATACATGCACAGTTCACATGTAATGACAGCAGATGCATGTAACAAAAGTGAATGCTAAATATGGAATCCATTGCTCACTGAAGGGATGAGTTTTGGGCTTATGTTGGTAAATAAAAAGGAACTCCATCCACATTTTAGATATACAATGTGTATCCTTGAAAAAAGGTAAGATCTGTGAAGACAGTGATCATTAATACAGAGGAGTTTTTTTAAACGTAGGTACCCCAAAGAAATATGAACAGAAATGCATCCTCACGGTACCCACTCCTGATCAGCCACTACGTGCAAAGACCATGAACGACTTAATCCTCTCAGTATACCTGGTGCCTACCATAGGTTTCGGCACACAGTGATGTTCTACTTGGATTGAGAATGAACACTGTATGATGAGTGAAACAAAAAGTAAATTACCAGAGGAACTAATTAAGGCATACATTAACAAAGAGGGTGAAATAAGGGTATTTCAACAGCAAATGAATGAATATGGTTGATGCATCACATCAGTTAGTAATAATAGGTCTGTAATGTTGGCTATATGTTTTTAGCCCCCAAAAGTAGAAAACCACAATTATGTACAGGAAAAGATGGCAATCATATTTTAGGATGACAATCTGGCAACATATATTAAGAGTCATACAAAAGTTTATATAAATTTTTACATAGTAGTTTCACTGAGGAGATTAAGAAAATAATCAGAGATAAACTGTATTTTATGTACAAAATATTAATCAGGGCATAATTTACAACAATGAAAAATTAAAATGTGCCAGTCATGTTTTAATGAATATTTAGTGACATGAAAGTGTTCATGATATAATGTTAAAAAAGCATAATATCCACATATGTAAATTGATCATTGTGATATACCACATTAACAAAATAAAGGATAAAAACCATATGATCATATCAATAGATGCAGAAAAAACATTTTACTAGCTATGACATCCATTTATGATTAAAACACTCAATCAAATGGGTATAGAAGTAAAGTGCCTAAACATAATAAAGGTCATATAAGACAAACTTCCAGCTAAAATCATACTCAATGATGAAAAACTGAAAGCTTTTACTCTAAGAATAGGAACAAGACAAGGATACCCACTCTCAAAGTAGTACCACAAATCCTAGCCAAAGCAATCAGATAAGAGAAAGAAAAAAAAGGCATCCAAATTGGAATGAAGAAATAAAACTGTCCCTTTTTGCGATGACATGATTCTTTATATAGAAAACCCTGAAGACTCCACCAAAAAAACATTAGAAATGACAAATACAGTAAAGTTGCAGGATACAAAATCATTATACAAAAAACCATTGTGTTACTATCTACTAACAATAAAATTTTAGAAAAAAATAAAAAACCCAATTCTTTTTGCAATTGCAACAAAAAGAATAAAAAACCTAGAATAATCTGAACAAAGGATGTGAAGAACCTACACAATGAAAACTACAAGAAATTATTAAAAGAAATTAAAGAAGACACAAAAAAGTGGAAAGATATTCCATATTTATGGATTGGAAGAATCAATCTAGTTAAAATGGCCATATTACCCATAGCAGTATGTAATTTAATGAAATCCTCATAAAAATCCCAATGGCATTTTTTAAGTAGAACAAAAAAAAAATCAGATTTGTATGGAACCAAAAGATACTCCAAATAGCCAAACCAATCCTGAGAAAAAAGAATGAAGCCAGAGGTATCATACACCCTGACTTCAAATTATACAAAACAATAATCAAACAGTATAATATTGGCAAAAAACAAGACCAAAAAAAAAAAAAAAAGACCAGACACATAGACCAATAGAATAGAATTACTGAGAGCCCAGAAATAAACCCACATGTATATGGGCAAATAATTTTCAACAAAGGGGCCAAAAATACATAGTGGAGAAAAGAAAGCCTCTTCAGTAAATGGTGCTGGGAAAATTAGAAAGCCACATGCAAAGAATCAAACTAAGTTGCTATTTTGTCACCACGCAAAAAAATTAACTCAAATAGATGAAAGACCTAAATATAAAACTTGAAAGAATGAATTACACAGAAAGAATAATAGATACTTAACTCATGGACTTGGTTTTAGAGACAATTTTATGAATTTGACCTCAAAGGGAAGGGAAGTAAAAGCAAATATAAATGAGTAAGACTATATCAAACTTAAAAGTTTCTGCACAGAAAAAACAAACAGTCAACAAACAAAAAGGCAACCAACTGAATGGAAAAAGGTATTTGTACATAACACCTCTGATAAGAGATTAAAATCCAAAATATGTAAAGAACTCATACAACTCAACAACAACAAAACAATCCTACTAAAAAATGGGTGACACTTTTCTCTCAAGGAGACATGTAAATGGCCAACAGACACGTGAAAATATGCTCAACTTCACTAGCTATTAGGGAAATGCAAATCAAAGCTACACTGAGATATCACTTCACACCTATTAGAATAGCTAGAATCAGCAATATAAGTAATAACAAGTGTTGAAGAGGTTGCAGAGAAAAGGGAGCCCTCATTCATCGCTGGTGGTAATGTAGACTGGTACAGCCACTATGGAAATCAGTGTGGTGTTTCCTCATACAATTAAGAATAGAGTTACCATGTGATCCAGGAATCCCTCTCTTGGATATCTACTGGAAAAAATTGAAAACATTCGCAAAGATACATGCCCTCCTATGTTCATTGTAGCATTATTCACGGTGGCCAAGACTTGGAAACAACTAGAGCGTCCTTTGAGAGATGGCTGGATAAAGAAGGTGTAGTGCCTATATATAAGGAATGCAACTCAGCCAAACAAAGAGATGAAATATTGCCATTTGTGACAAAATGGATGGATCTTGAGAATATCATGCTGGGTGAAATCAACCAGATAGAAATTGTCAGGAATCGTATGATTTCACTCATATGTGGGATAAAAAACTGAAAGCAACAATGAACAAACAAGAAAAACAAATAAAAATTCCGAGACACATTAACAGTTGGTGGTTACAAGAGGGAAAGGGGATTAGGGGGAGATAGGATAGCGTACAGGGGGTCAAATATATGGTGAGGGGAGGAGGTCTGGCTTTGGGGGGTGATCACACGACGCGATATACAGGTGGTATATCACAGAATTGTATTCTTCAAACGTATATTATTTTATTACCAATGTCAACTCAATAAATTTAATAAAATGTTTTTCAAAGTATAATATAAAGAACTAAATTATAGCATAATTTAAATTTTGTGTGTGTGTGTGTGTGTGTGTGTGTATGTATATATATATATAGCAAGTGATTTGCCATCCAGGGATTATTTGAATTTGAATATATTTTTTCTTATTTTTTATATTCTCTCCAATGAACATGTATTACTTTTGAAAATAAGAAAAAAATTTTGGAAAATAAATAAATGGATGTGATAATACATGAAGAAAAAGTTGAAATGAGAATCAAAATAATTAGTATGTTTGGCAAGTAGCAGTACATAATTTCTGGTTGAAAAGGAGGAAAATAATACTACAAGAGAGATAAATACGAGTGAGGGGAAAACCTCCCTTTTAAGATGTCAGTGAGAGGTTGGATATAATACAAAACTGAAGACAATTCTCAAGGAAATAAATAAACCTGGGTGCTATATTGCATAAAGATACTTTAAATTTATATGGAGTCCTGTGATATAGGTATGTATGTAGCATGACACAAAATTCATTTCTGTAGACGATAGATTTTTTAAAAGAGTAAATCAATTACAGGAGAAACAATTTTAAAAATCAAAGAAGAGAGAAATCTGTATTGTCAGGGTCACAAAGGTAAAGGAATTTAGAAAGGGTAAAGCAATAATTAATAGGTATTAAAGTCAAGGGTAAGAAAAGAGGAGGCTTTAGGGACACAAACGAGCAGATTATGGCACTGGTCCAGGATATTCAATCCAATGTCATTCAGCAGTAGACACTGCACACTTCCTGTGTGTCTGGAACATGCTAGGCTCTGAGCTCGATGCCCAGTTACACTGAGCCCAACTGTTATTTTCTGAATGTTTCTCATTTCTGCATGTCTCATGCACTGATATAAGGTATGGCTTCGAAGAGCAATCCAAAGGAACAATTTTGAATACTGAACGAGTTTCATATTTTGAACCTATTGAGAATTTAAAAGGAAGTATAATGCATATAAATAGTGGGAGACCTGTATAAGCATTAGGGAAAAATAATTTGGTAGGTTGTGTATTTGAGACTTTTGCTTCAAAGGTAGGCTTGAAAAGTAGGAAAGGAGAACTAGCTAGCTGGGTCATATTTGCATTGTGAAACTATTTTTTTCCCAAAAAATCATTCTGTTTCCTTTAAGATCGTGTTAAAGAAATAGATGTTTACTGCAAATGAGAATGAGGTACATGGGAGAGAAAAGAGAGAACACAAGGATGAAGGAAATCCACCTGTGCAGATGATACTGAGTATACGTAAAAAAAAAAAGATGAAAACATTATAAAAAGGAAACAGTAGGATACGGATGAGATTTTTCTACAAAAAAGTATAGCAATCCTAGGGCTGGGTACCTTTTTCTTACATACAACAAGGTCAACATGATAATAAAGAAAAAGAAGTTAAACTATCAAAAGTCCAAAGACCAGGAACGAGAAGTTGAGTGACAGACATGACTTATATTCAGCATTCTATACTCAGGGTTCAATTATGCTGATGGAGAATTTTTTATAGTTCTTTGGAACAATAGGGAAATCTTAAGGCTTCCTCTGTACCTGTTCGTAGCAGGGAAGGCTAGGAATTCTAAACCCAGTTCCACCCTTGTGAGTTTCAACTCTAGGACAGTAGCAAACTATCTAGTATAGTAGGATACAGTCATGCTGGTGGCCAGGCTTTGGATTCTCCTGCCCTACTGGAAGCCAGAACTCCTACTGAATACAAAAATATCCGAGATAGAAACCTATTATGATGGCTATCATGTAAAAAGTGTTAAGGGCGGACTTCACTATCTCAATATATGGTAGAGAGCTATACTTACAAATTAAAACAATGTACCTCTGATAATTAACACACTAAGCAAGTTTAAAGACAGTATAGGTTGCTACATTTTCATTTTCATTGAAACCCGGTAGTAAAATGCCAGATACTGAGCATGAGAGTTAACAGGAGTCCAAGAAAAGACTGTAGGAAGTGTAAAAGCAGCAGTAAGAATCAAAATGCAACAATCTTTGATTGTAGGTTTCTATGGAACTGGGAAGCTAGTTAGGGAAGGGATGTAAATAGAATAAGTGAACTATAATCATTTGCAAGGGGCTAATACAAAAATGGGAGAAGAGCAAAAATGTATGTTGAGGATTTGGGGCATAAGAGTTCTCTGGGATAACTCAAGTCCAGAAACATACAAATTGATAAACATCAGAAGAATCTGCCAAGGCCGTATCTGTTACATCTTTCTTTCTTTTCTGCTTTAACCAAGCCTGCAGGGGAGGAATCTTATCCCCACTTTAGAGGCAGGACAACTGAAGCACAGGGAAGTTTATAAGAACTCTCCAACCCATTCTCTCTCTTTTGACATTTAATCATTACCTTTGAGGCACAGATACTTGAACGACAAGGAAGCAGCATATTGCTCTGTCCTTTTACAGGGCCGGGAGGGCGATGTCCGCATTTACACTGGATAGTATTATTGTCCAGAGTAGACACGGTAGTTTATAGACAATGTAGGTGATTTACCAGAGCTTCACATTAAACTGTGTTATTTTAAAGGCTGACAGCCCACCCTGAGTACCATACGAGACAAGGTTTTACATTTTTTGTCAACAATTTGTACTCCTAGCCTTGGACTTCCTGTAGTAAAAAACAAACTAACGAAAAAACCCAAACAAAAACACAAAAAAACAACAACGAACCTAAGCTGATACTGCTGAAGTGATAGTTTTTAATTTTCTTTCTTCAAAGAAAATCGTACTTTGCTGAGCAGACCGGCACAGCACCCTGAATATCCCATATGCCCGGGTGAGAGCGTCTGTCTCATTCTCCTCTCAGTGTGAGCATAAATTGTTATATAAACCACAGTGTTTATCTGGGTCTTGCACATGTGTTCCCTGGAATGCTCACTGGTACTGATGACTTCTGAAGTTCCTAAGAGCTCCACAGTAATTTACATCAGCAAGAACCCTCCTCTAAGCATCAGCTCTTCCAAAATACATGCCAGCCTCCACTTTCAAATTTTAAAGTTAAAATTTGACATAAAGGTTACTGTACTTGGTGGACTTCTGAAAGTTTTTACAAGAAGAAATGACAGCGTTTATCCATTCATTTTAGAACCACTTTACATAGCTATCTCCCTGAAAGTCCTCTGACATTAAAAAGCTATAAAGCTTTATCCTCGCACTGTTGGAGATGAAAGCGGGTTCTTTCAGGGAAGTCTTCAGGTGATAAAGCAGGGAGTTGGGGGCGGGTCTCAGTGGTCATCTCTCACTGTTCGCCTCAAGCCATTCCCCAGCCTCCTTCTAAAGTGGACTGATACTGTTCCCAGAGATTGAGGCCGTAGGCTTAAGAATTATAAATACAACTTTGACTGGAACATTCCCAAGTAAATGTTTTCCTCTTATTCCAGAAACAAAAAATGATCCAAAAAAGGGGCTCGTACTCTTTCTCTCTAAACAGCAAAACTATCAGGTCCTAAAATATATACCCCAATAACTGGCTGATGTTAGTGACGGGTAGTATTCCTCAATGAAAACAATGGAATTCATTAATGATTAATGATGATTAATGTTATCAGTAATTCATAATACAAAAACTTCAAGAAGTATGTTTTAAAAATCCAAATTAAAACAGGGCCGCAGATAAGTCAAGCATTGCGCTCTCCTTCAGGGCTGTGGGGATACTCACAGTGAGTTCAGGGAGCGCAGTCCTTGGAAAGCATCTGGTGCCAGTTCAGAGATCTGATTATTGCTCAGGTCGCTAAGATTAGAAACAGGGTTAGGTTAAATTAAATAGAAGGTCAGTGAGAACTACCGCAAGAGAAAGCTATTTACTACCTTTACATGTTAATATTACACCTATTAATATATGTACAAAACTTGTAACATAAAACATCTGAAGTATCCTAAATTAAAATAAAATCATCCTTTTAAATCAAGTATTGACTATTTTCTGAAATATTATAAAAGACACCATTTATTTTTTGAAAATTGGACATCTAAGATTTGACTGTACACTGTTAAAACATGTACATTCACACTGGTGTGAATCAAAATGTTAAATTGCAGAGAACCTTAACATATTACACAGTTTATCTATTAATGCTATAATATTATAGAACTAACAATCAAATAGTCACATTACATAATATTTAAGCTGTTAAACACCTAAATATCCATACTTAAATGGGTGTCTTTGCATCGTCATGACCAGTAAAATTTTTAAAATTTACATATATTCCAGAATAGTATTCACTCACATTCTTCTGAGCTTTTTATATGGTGAGAAAGCTCCAGGAGGGATGACCTTGATTGAGTTCTGTTCCAGACGTCTGCAATAAAAAAATTCATCTTTTAAATGGAAACGTGAGCTCTTGGATATGTTTAATTCAAGCCCAGGATTCATGTCAAGAAGCAAGGTTGGTGTACTTTGTGAGTAATATTTTTTTCAAAAACGACCACTAAAACTAATTGTTCTGTGTCCTCAATGTGGAGTAAGATTGGGAATAAAAACAAGGCCATTATAAAAATTTTTAAAAACCCAGCTTTTAAGCACTACGTGCCCATTAAATATCTTACTTATACGTGGAATCTAATGAACAAAATGAACTGACAAAACAAAGTAGGATCAGAGGCATGAAACAGACTGAGAGATCTCAGAGGGGAAGGGGGTGGGGAACTGAAGAGATTGGCCAAAAAACATACATGCATATATGCAGAGCCCACAGACACAGACCGCAGTGTGGCAGAGGCGGGGTGGGCGGGCAGGGCGGGGAGGAGGGCTGGGCGAAAGGGGGCCGAGGGGGTGAAAATGAGGACACCTGTAACAGTGTCAACAATACAAAAAGGCCACTTAGTACAACAGAGAAAGTACCTGTAAGAAACAAAGTTGTGGGTACATTTTAATAACCTCAGTTCCAGTAAGAGAAATATGGAGAAATACTGAATAGATATATAACATGTTTTAGCGATAATTATAGCTCTTCCACAAAGGAAATTATTGTTGAATATTACATCTTAAACCTTCTATGTCCTCTACAGAAATCATATTATAGGTTGAAAAAAATAATTGTTACACTCAGACAATTACTTTTGACGCTTCTTAAGAAGGAAAATCTTAAATTCTAAATCCGTAAGTGTTACGGGTATTTTCAGGAAGACTGTCTGGACTCTGTTGATTCTCTATGTACATATTTCACGCAAAAAACACTGCAGCAAAGTGCATTCAAACACAACTGAAGTATTTTTATGATGCACTAAAACCAGAGAGTTGAAAATAACTTTCATGTTTTCTACTCTGCAGTTCTGCTCTCAGAGAAAGACAAGATTTACCCATCTAGTTATGAAAGAAACAAAGACATAGACTTCATTAAGTGTTCTGGTAAATATTTCAGTCCATCAGAACATGTTGCCTCTCAGCCTCATTCTGCCCATGCAAACATCTGCTAAACGTTTCCAATTCTCTTCCCCTCGTCTACTCTGCTCTGTATCTCGGAGAGCTGACTTCTGTGACTCAAGAGCCCCAAGCACACCTTCCTACTGGTTTTTGTGAAACGCAGCCAATGGGAAATACTGGTGGGAGACTGAAGGTAGAAGGAGGGGAGATGACAGGATATTCTCCCCTCAGGGGAGGTTCTCAGCAATGGCTTCTTCTCTCCCTAATTTTGGCTATGAGTGGGGCCACCTCCTGACTTAATATAACATCATTTTCTTTTTAGGTCTTTATAGCCCTGGGGGTGGGCACAGCTTTCTCACTTCTGTGTCATATTCTACAAGGGTTTCATTCATTCCTCGTATTAAATCCCTCTACTAGAACGCCACGCATGGGCTCCATTTTCCTTCCTGGATTTGGATTTTAAAATTTATATCTATTTATATATTTATATATGAATATGAGAATATATATTGATTATGTGTGTCAAATACATCAGTCCATTTTTATTGAATGTTAGTAATACTTTATGTTATTGATTAATGAACATCAAATCAAAACAAACAAAATGCCCCTGGGAGGTTGCGTCAATTTGCTTAAGTTTCGGCCTTTTCTGATCCAAAGCCCTTTCACAGCATTATGTTTTCGTCGACAGTCTCAGGGGTTAGCCTCTGACCACTTTAATCTCTATATGCAACGGGCTTCCTCCGTGGCTACTGCTCTTGAACTGAGCGTAGTCTTCGACACTGCTAACAATCCTTCTTTCCTTGAATGTGACACTATATTCCCCTGATTCTCACTCTACGTTTCTTTTTCTAAATTTATGACTTTGCTTTCCAATCCCCTAAATCGAGCTATTCTTCAAGATTCTGTCCCTTTCTCTCTTACAAAAAGGTAAAATCCAGTCCTTAGTATCTGCACTGTTGGTCAAAATATCCCTCGTCTGAAAAACAGAAATTACTTTTTTCATGTTAAAGACATATTCAAGTTTACTTATAAAATATATAAAAATTCTTAGTCACTAGTAGATTTCTCTTAACAGTAATGCAAAACTAGTTCATATAATTACTTTTCATGAATTTCAGGTCCTTGAAAATAAGAAAACCAGAATATATTTAATAAACTACAAACCACACACATTTCAAATGGCATCTTTACTCCTATAAAACAGAGGGAAAAAATATTTAAACCAGATTATAAATAAAGAAAAATGTTATAGTTTTTAGGTGAAGGTTTTTAAAAAGCAAATGAAATGTACATTTTCTATCTTTGCTATCCTCTTATCTTCTATTTTAACAGCACAGAATCTACTGACTCTTATAGAGTATAAATATGAATCCATTGTTCCATGAAGAATCTAATTAAAAACATTCAGGGTTACAAAAACAGATAGTATAATAGCTAAGATATATTTTCATGCTCTGGATAAAATCCACCATAATTAAGAGACTTCCTAATGCTAGTCCTTCACAGAAAGAAAATTCAATACTTCAAATTTCAGAATGAAAATAGATTTAGAAAACTGAATAAGGAAGAGAGAAAATTCTATAAACCACACATTATAAGAAAACCTTTTTAAAAAATATAAAAGTAGCTAGAACCTTACCTTTTTCCTTTTTCTCCACAGACTGCATGTGAACAATTCTAAAATGTTTCATCACTGAGTATATGTGTGTGTATCAATGTCTACCTGTCATCTATCTCTCTGTCCATCTGTCTGTCCATCCATCCACTCATCTGTCTGTTGTTTATCTGTCCATTCATCCATCCATCGATCAGTATTTCTGTCCGTCCGTCCGTCCGTCCGTCCATCCATCCATCCATCCATC
Source organism: Pteronotus mesoamericanus (assembly GCF_021234165.1). Lineage (NCBI taxonomy): Eukaryota > Metazoa > Chordata > Mammalia > Chiroptera > Mormoopidae > Pteronotus > Pteronotus mesoamericanus. The sequence goes on along the minus strand of NW_026555234.1, from coordinate 11,088,975 downwards.
CATCCATCCATTTATCTATCTACCTGGTTTATGTGAAAGCAATTTGCTGTCACCACTTCATCAAAACCATAAGGAAATTTTAGTTAGACCTTCGATGAGATAAGAAAATGGAGACAGTTTTCTAACTGCTCCAATCAAAAAATTTGAAAGTATGTTTAATCAGTAAAGACCTTTCCTCCTCAATCCCCAAATATTTTTTCTCTTATTTATTAATTACTGATTTTTAAAAATAAGTCAAACATGTCTTCATACTTTTAGAGTTGCTTAAAAATGAACTGCAACCAATTATTTTTTGGTGCTTATTTCAGGTTATAGAAAATAAAAAAACTATCAAATCCTACATTAGTAGAGTATACAACACAGTGTAGTTGAGCAATTAAAAGACTCCAACTAGTTATGAAGCCATTTACAAGATATTAAATTATCGTAATAACACTTTCAACTTACTTAGTGATCAATTCTCAGGCATTATTCTCAGTGTTTTTCAGATTACATTATTTTGGCAAACTAAACAAAATAACATTTACATGCCAAAGCCAAAGCAGTTCTCCCCAAGAGATATTAATGTTTTGTATATGTGTATACATAAAGACAAACATGTGTAGCTTCATGATTAAATGCTTATATAGACTTGGATTAAATTCTGTTTTTGCTACTGATTTGTTTTCAGGGCCTTGCAAAGTTACTTTGCTTCTCTGTGTCTCAGTTTCTCTTTCTGAAAAATGAGGAAAATAAAACCTACTATAAATGTTTTGGTAAAAATTATGAGATGTAGAAAAAAATATGGTATTTTTTCACAAAAAAATGGAAAAAGAATAAAAATATGGCAATATATATGTGTATATGTGTAATCATACAGATAATAGTTAGCATTATATAATAAAATGCCTAGTCACACACATACACAGAGATTATATAATTGAATAAAATGATACAATTTGATCTCTTGTATGAAATAAATACATATGGTTCCAAAGTATGTTTTTAAACAAATTAGCAGTACAGATTTGCATTTAACTCAGTAACTATATATCAAACACATATACACATACATCATTCATATGGAGGCCGGAAAAAAGTATATATGGTTGCAATTTCCATAATCAACATGGTTAAAGTACAGCATTTTCCCTCATTTGGGAAGGGTCTTAAAAACTCAAAAAAGTTTTTACAGCACCAGTAAAATATGAGATTGGATGGATTGTATCTGTAACATAAAGCCCAGATGCTGATTATATACGGCAATAAAACTGACAGTTCTTTGCAATTTCCCCATCTGCGTTTAATGTAAATGGCAAAAACAGCTGCCAGAGAACAGAACATAGATTTAACGGAGTGAAGGGGGTGTGTGGAATGACTCTAGCTTCTGAATCTTGGACTGTCCAACGTAGCCAAACACTCTCCTCCTCAGGAACGTCAGATCAGCATTTGAAAAGGAGGAAGCGGCAATATTTCTTTGGCTTCGGGGACTCTCTTGTCTATTACATAGCAATTCTAAAGTAAAGACTTTCTAGTTCTGGAATGTTACTTCTAACATTAGTAGTAAATGCCATTGAAATCCTTCATGTGTCTCCACATAAAATGACCCAGAATTCTTTTAGACTAGGATATTATTTCTGTTAAGTAATTGCAGTCCCCAGGACATTGTAAGTTTAATAAATATCTTCAGCAGCTGAGTGAATATTGGCCCCTAGAGAGACATACTTTGCATATACTAGCATTTTTGCCTGAGGACTGTGCCCATACTCATTACCAATCATCCCTTCCCTGGCATGACTTATTCCTGAAAATTGTCCATTTCCTTAATCTTATTTTATTTCTCGTGATGTCATTCTAGGGCACGTTCCCCTGAGTGTAAACTCAATTGATGTTTTCATAGTAGCATTAACTCCTTTTCCACTTCGTCTTTAAGCACTTAAAGCAAGACAAAAATAAGTGTGTGTTCCTATTGACCTCATATTTCAGGCAGTGACATTTCAAGTGTTAAAATTTTCATGCATGCACTCACGTGGATGCGGAGTCAAATGCAAAGACACACTCAATACGCACAATCACCTGGTTTAGATTGAGAGGGGAATTCAGAGGCATGGGCTTGCAGATGGAGTATAGATATATAATGCCAAAAAATACTGTTTTCCTATATAATTTTTCTTTAGTAATCCAGGAAAGAAAAACAGATTGTTCTGTTGCTTGTGTTTCATTAATAACTAAAACCTTGTGACTACTTACTGTGAATCAGGCACTGAGAAAAGTCTTCCATTTGGTAATAATTTTAGTTTTAAAAACATTATGTAAATTATCTTTACACATTGCTTATTTCAAAGTGTTACTCAATGAGTGGGTAGCAATTTGCATTCTCCCCAACCTTGCACTGAGTTATTGTCCAAGTTATCCATCATCTTTTTCCTAAAGTTTAGATAACTGCGTGATCGCTAGTGGAATTTGAACTACATAAATTTTCAACGTAATCTTTCCTGTTGGTAATATACCCATAAATCTATAAATTAATTACTAAAAATGACTCATCTAAGAATGAATAATCACTTGACTATGCCCCAGCTGCCTTGATGTTTCTGTTGAAGTCCACCCAGGTCTCTTCCTTTACATCCAATGGGACCCATGTTTTCCCATAGAAGACTTTAGGAAGACACCACAGCAGCACAAAGGCCACTTGAAATCGCCCGCCATCGCTACCTGCTGCCAAGCCTGCCTTCACCAGGCCTTCGAGAGACAGTTGCTCACATTCCTAGTGAGTTCCTTTTGTCCAAACCTCTCTCTACTCCATATTGAGTGAGTTTTCTAACTAACAAATCAAATCATGCTACTACCCTGCTCAAGACTTTTCCTTGCAACCAGTTTCCTTCTTCAAGATTAGACTTCTTTACATTCTAGCTTTTGAAAACTTTTAATTTTTCAGAGATATTATACTCCTCTCACTTGACTGGGATTTTGCATATGTTCTCTTTCTGTGCTTGCAAAACACATCCTCATACCCGAAGGTTCCTTGCTTCACCCAGGTGAACCGAGGGGTTCCTTCTTCTGTGTTCTCTGTACGTATGCATTTTATTCCTTATCAGATAATTTTAAAAATTTCTCTTTATGTAAAACTTCCATTCTCTGCAGTGTAAACATTTGGAAAGCTGGAACTGTGTTATTTAAACTGTAATGCCTGATGCAGAGAAAGCACTCCAGAGGGAATGGGTGAAGAAGGCAAAAGAGGTGAAAAAATATATATGTTGAGTATGTAGAATTTAATATAATTAGGGGTTCAAAATTCTGAAAAGGGGAAATGCAGTACCAGCATGCAGGAAGGGTTAAACATATATGGGAAGAGTGTTTGTTTAAACCGAAAAAATAGAGAAAAAAAAATATTTTTAAAGTTATGTTCAGTATCATAAATGGAGGTTGTAATCGGGTATAGCATTCATGAATATTCTCACTTTCACTTCTTTACACTTATGCATGTGAGTGGCCCAGAGGAAATAAAAGGAACACAGGGCCTTCCAAACCTCAGACCTGGCTCTGTCATCATGGGTCTCTTTTCGGCCATTTTTATTACTGGCAGCGTAAGAGTAGTTCAGTGAGTTTGCACAGTAAAGTGTTTCCTTTCCATTATACCTATTTGAATAGCATGTCTTAATAAAAGTATTCTAGTTTCTGAGAATTTGCAATCCACCTTAGAAAGCACTGAAACAACACTCAGTGTTCTGACAACATCGCTCTGATCCTTCCCCTTCCCATAACTTAAACTTTCCCCTGACTGTCTTCTCTCAAACCAAAGAAAGATTTGTATGCCTCCCAGCTTTGAGGCCCTAAAAATGGCCAGCAAGAGCAAAGCAGTAGACATTAAGAGTAACTGAGACATGCTAAACTGTTACAACTTATGTCCTTACTAACTATTCTTCTTGATTTATGGAATTTCTCGATAATGGTTTGAACAGGTGATATACCACAGAAAATCTATAACTGGATTAACGAGAACTAAATGTCTACTTTATAGCAATCCATCACATTGTATTTGGAATTTTATACCTCAAAACATGATTTAAGTAATTAATTCTGAGGATTTGATATATAGAGAACCAATTTGCTATTAATGATTTTGTTGCCATGGGCCAGATCGTATGCAGACTGGCTTCTGGCATTCCATGCATACAAAAGCAAGGTTTCAACAAGCAGAGTTCAAAGTAGCAAAGTACTAGCAACCACTTCTTTCTTTTAAATGTAATTTCACCTTATATTACACATTATATTCCCCTCCTCATCTTCATTAGTCTAAATTCCTTTGTCATATGAGACAGTAAAAAAATATGACAAGGAATTTGGACTAATAGCGATCGGAAATATATATATTTGTTTTTCACTATGAAGAAGAGAGGCTTAGAGACTCTCCAGATTGTGTTCCAAGACCCCCTCTGGCTGTCCCCAACACTGTCCTTCTCCCCATTCACACTCTGCTGTGTGTTGGGGCGGACACGGTGAGGAAAGAGACATGGTCCTGCCCTCCTTAAGTTTGCAGTGTAACAGAAGGGTTTGACATTATTCAAAATATAAAATTAAAGCGTTAGAACTTCTATGCAGGCTAAATTCAGGGAGATATGAGAATATTTAACAGAGGATAAGAAAGATGGCATTATAGTTCTAGATATAAAGTAATATGACGCAGGTCTCAGGTTTGCAAACACGCCTGTACTTGAGTGCCTTGTCTCTCTCTATGCTCCTCCTATCTTCTCTCAGCACGTAAGTTTCTTAGTTTCCCGTGCCCTGTTTTTCTGACTAATCAGTCAGACTCTTGTGACTTTTTTTTCAATATTCCCCTTCACTCCATCCCAACAAACTAGGAAGCCATGTCTCTCTTTCTTGGGAAGCTAGACAGAAAAACGAACATGAACTTTGGAGTCAGGTAAATTTAATAGTACAGCCAGTTTAACCACTTCACAACTGAATTTTTGTTTCACAAGATTCCTTAACAGTTTTGAGCCTCACCATTTTTTCTTCTTGTCTTTTTTTTTTAAAAAAAATTATTGTTGTTCAATTACAGTTGTCCCCATTTTTCCCTCATTGCTCTCCCCTGCCTTGCTCAGCCCCTCCCATTCTATCCCCACCCCGGATTGTCCTTGTCCAAGGGTCAAGTCAAGGGACATGTATAAAGAGTCTCATCTTTTTAAAAAGGCAAACTGAAGTTGCCAGCCTTTTAGGCACTTGAGGTAAGCGTCTATGGCTTCATTACAGATGAAATATGACCTTAGAGAAAGATGTCTGAGATATCTGCAAGAAGACTCAATTAAGTATCATTATCTAAGGAAGAAGGAGACCTATTAGATACTGGGTTTGGTCAGTGTGAGAAAGAGAGAGTACAGTCCAAGCCAGTATGAGAAACATGCTATTCATTAATTTTTACAGATTTTATGTTTAAAAAGCACTAATGTCTTTTCTACAGAAATGCACATATATATATTACATATATATGTAATAATTAGGTGCAGTCAGAATCCAGTTTCTAATCTACAAATTGGGAGGACAGATCTTGGGTCATGGTAAAAATCAACAGGATAACAAGCCTCCTTGGAGAAAACCACCAACATCTATCTAACAGATGCCTCTGTGCTGGTTTTCCCAAGTATGCCAGCAAAGGTCAATGGAAAGATCAAATCATATAATGTGTGTATAACATCCAATACTGCAGGTATTGGGTAAATATTAGTCTTTTTCTATTCTTTCTTCTCCAATTCTGACTTTAAAAGATTGTTTCCCTTCTATATATTAACAAGTAACTGTTTAAACAAGTATCAGAAATGTGTAATTACAGATGCAAACACAAAGCAAAAAAAAAAAAAAGGATAAGTTAAGTAAGGTTTTTTTTGGTAATTGATTACTCCAAGAAGAGCACATACATACTTTCTTTTGGTCAGAATTATATAATGAGCCCTGGCTGGTGTGGCTCAGTGGATTGAATGCTGGCCTGTGATCCAAAGGGTCGCCGGTTTGATTCCCAATCAGGGCACATGCCTGGGTTGCAGGCCTGGTCTCCGGTAGGGGGTGTGTGAGAAGCAACTACACATTTATGTTTTTCTCCCCCCCACCCCCTCTCTCTAAAAATAAAATAAATAAAATCTTTTTAAAAAATTAAAAAATAAAGAATTATATAATGAGATAGTTGAAGGAAAAAGGACAAACCACACAGTAAGAAATCAACTCAACATTATTGAAAGAAATATCTGACAACTTTCAATAAAGAAAGTCTAATAATTTATGGTAAAACCCAGACTAAAAAATTATTTTTAAAATATGAATGTATAATTTTTAGTTCATCATATATTAAAAACCTGGATCTATAAAAAATTTTAGAAGATGTTGCACAGCTTTATTTCCACATTTTATGAATTTCACTGATGTCCTTTATTCTAATAAAAAATAGATTACTAAGCTGGTAAATTATGCCAATATAACCTATGGTAATGGGGGTATTTTGTTGGAGTTGAAGATCTAAATGATTTATTACCATATGCTCTACTGATAAAGCTGATAATGTAATAATCAGGCAAATAAAATTCACCTAGAGCTAAACATATATTTTCATCTCAACTTATAAATTTAATTTATTCTAGCTTTACTGCATACACCACCTCCTCAATATAGGCAAAACCAATGGGACATATTATTTTGTATAACTTTTATGTTACTAAATTCTACCATTATACAAAATCTATAGAGCATGCAAAGTAGAAGAAAGGCTCTATTGTAAAAAATAAAATAGACTACATGAGATAAACCATTTTAAATGTCTCATATTACTTTTAGTCTTTCACATTCCTCACTGCCTGTTTCATTTCAGCACCTCCAAGGCTCTCATTGGTACTTTGGCATTTCACAAACATTGCTCACCACCACCTTCCTTACCCGTTTTGGTCCTGCCCCTCAGCTTCTTACATACACCAATATAATCCTCATCTCCCAGTCTCTCCTACTCAAAACTCTGGCATCATCTTTGGTCCATTTTTCTCCATTATTCCCTCATCGCATCAAATTTCAAATCCCATTAATTCTGCTTCCACATCATCATTCTGACAGTTACTTATTAGCCCCTGTTCTTGTGACATCTCCCCTCGATCAACATAATAGCCTCCTAAGAGGCCTCAGGCCTGGTATTCTCTCCTTTTGCCAACCACTGGTATACGGCTGTCAGATTAATTATTGAAGATTCAGATTAAAACTCCCGCATTCAAGTGCTGTCTCAATAAACCCAAAGATCCTTATTCTATCAAAGGCCCTCCAAGAATTGGCTCCAGCCAACCTTTCCAACTTTATTTCCCTGCACTCCCTCTTGCTACAAACACCAAAGTGAGCTTTGTAGTGCCCTGTATCACCATTCTTCCTGCTTTTGCTCATGATGTTTTATTAACATTGAAAGTCTTTTTGTCATCTCTGCATTTCTATTCACTACCTATTCTTCAAGGCCTACCTCACAAGTTACCTCCCCCACACACGAAGGCTTCACTGATCAAGGTACCATTTATTGAATGATTACTATATGCTAAGCGCATAAAGCGCAACATGTGTTAATGATTCCGTGTCAAACTAACAATAACCCTTGCTTTCAGATGTGGGGACAATCTCAAAGAAGAGAAGTAACTTCCACAGTCTCACAGAGAGTAAGCAGTAGGCAGACCTGTGGTTCTAACTAAAACTTTCTGATTCCTATTAACCACTCTCCCTTGCCCTCCACTTTACGCCCTCTGTAATAAATACCTTTGACTTTATTTGTTCCTTTCTTACAATGAGTTACTATTTTGTACCTCATTTCATAGTTTTTGAGTGTCAGATTTGCTAGTCATTTGATGAGAGATCTCTGGAGAACTCATGCTGCCTTTATACAACGTTCAATAAATGCTCATGCCCGGATAGATGAATATGCTATTCCCCCGTTCTAAAACTTAACATGTCTTTCTACTATCTAGTTCACCACATATTACACCTTCTAAGATGAAAGTCCTTCAATACTCTGTGGTCTGAAAATTATACAGAGATGTCCTTTTTCAGGTATCCTTTTCCACGATGCCTCAACATGCACCTAGTACTTCGATTAAGCTCAAATGTACAATCTCTAAAACTCAACACTCACTGCCACCTCTGCCCTAGGTTCCTGCTCTTTCTCTTTTATGGGTTGTCACCTATCTCTTCTGAAACCATATATTATTCTTCTTTCCAGGTTCAGCTAAAAAATACTTAGAGGTCTTCTATGCAAGGCAGTGTTCCATCAGTTAAAAACTAGATGAGAATAATACCATTTTGTGCATACCTTATTCCATGTCTGGATCAAATCTCCATAAATTCTAGAATATCTACAGAGGATCCTGTCTAACACAGCAAAGCTCTAAGCATGTTTTTAATCACATATTAGATGCTTTAAAGTGATGATAGTGGGTCTTGTGAATTAAGGTTATTCTCATATATCATTTAGAATTGGTGTCTTTATAACATGGCTGCCTAGGTGGTTAAGAAGCGCTCTCTCAGTGAATGGATAGTGGAATAAATTAGAGCAGTTAATTGGCAAAAAATAAATAAATAAAAGAAGGAGGCAACTTCTGGTGGCAAGACAGAATATATTGTTGTATCATAAAATTGTACACCTGAAACTTATATTATTACCAATTGACCCCGATAAATGTAATAAAAATGAATAGTTTTTGAAAATAACTTAATTATTTTGTGCCTACTATATAGATTTATCACAAGAAGGAGGCCCTATTTTATTATTTCAACAAAAAGATGCCCAAAGCTATTCATTTAGTTAATATTTAGAATTGGTGTCTTTATAACATGGCTGCCTAGGTGGTTAAGAAGCGCTCTCTCAGTGAATGGATAGTGGAGTAAAGATCTCCCTTCCTGTTTGCGACTTGAGATGGTAGTAGCAGTCCACTTCCCATTTTGCATGACCTTGCTATATGCACATGACTTACGCTTGGCAAGGACAAGAGCACACTGCGGCTGCTCACAAGATCGGAGTGAAATACTTTGTCAAGAGATTTTAACTTCTGATGGGTTTAACGCTGACTCAAATAGGCAAATGTGATCACTCATTTAACTATCTAATTTTTTGACTCATTATCCTTTTTTGTCCTTTGCGGTGGACTATATAATAGTTTGTACAGAATAGCTAAACCGCATTTGAAAATGTGAGCTCTTGAGGAGGGAGAACACTGGTCCTCCTGCTTCTGCGATTTACCCTCTCCGCGTCAGGCTTGAAACAGACTGGGGGGGACCCTTGGACCCTCTAGGTCAGGCTGAAATAGCCATTCTTATTTTTCCTAAATAGCCCCATAACCCTTCCCCAAGGGAAGGAAAAGTATGTTTAACCTTAAAATGCCTTCCTTTAAATTCCACCTGTGTTTTAAAAAGACAAATCCTAGCCATTTTAACAAGACATTTAATTAAACAGAGTAAGGGTCAATACCATTCTGAAAGGAACATTTGTCTAAGCTAATTGATCAGATTTGCCTTTGATAAACCCAGACTCTCCTAAGGAAAGTCATGGTCTGGGTCCCTGGGGAGACAGAGGGGTAGAGGAAGATTTCAGGGCACATACATTTCGGTGATAGTCTCAGGCAGATTCGTGGGAATCTCAGTGAGACCTTTCCCACGACAGTCTACGATATTGTTGCTACAGGTGCAAGCAGCTGGACAATGCAAAACACTGCAAGAAGGAGCCATAAATGACTGGTGACCTGAAAAACACAAAAACACAAACAGCAATTACATTTTTCCTCCTGAACTTCATAATTATGAGACATGCAAGCTCATGTCAAATAACAAAGCATGTCAAATACATTACTCAAATACCTGATTGTAAAATGGTCCTGTATTTCTAAAACAGATTTTAGGAGGCATGCATTTATAATTTTCGTGCCAACACTCTGATGAAGCAAAGGAGATTTTTAAAGGGAATTATAACTATGATAATTTTTAACACTTGAAATCATTGTGAGAAAGGATAAATTCAGATGTGAAACTAGAACTCTATTAGAAACTATTTTGAAGTCCAGAAAAGCATCAGCTTCAGACTAAGCCACGTTTCATTTCTAATAAGCTTAAATAGAGCTTGGTCTTTACTCGACTTGTATAGCTTAACTTACTTTATCTCAAAAATAAAAATTTCCCTCTTGGTAGGCATAACTGTTGATTTTAAATAAGTAATCACGTGGCAATAAATGTGGCGAAAAATTAGTTCATGCCAAGTTTAATGTCTGAATAGGTGCAAAACCAGTCATTTTCAGTTATAATGATAATTTGTAACACAGCATTCTGTAATTGTTGGTATGTGTCTATTTTTGGCTTCCCATAACCTAAAACGTTAGCATAAGTATTCTTTTCCTGCAGGTAGATAACTTTTCTGCTCACTATTTGGAAACGATACTATTTTGAAGTGAGATTTGACTGCTCGAATGAGGCAGGGCGGTGTTGGCGGTGTTTTGGCAAAGGGGTGTGTGCCTGCGCATGGCGCTGCTGCCCGGTGGCCCTCTCTCCTTGCCTCCCAGCCAGCTCTCACACTGGACAGAAATGGTCTCAGCCTAAACAAGAAATGTGCACTTGCCTTCTGGCTCATCTAGGGAACAGGAAGGGAAAAGTGAAGAGAGAAAAAAGTGGTTAGTAACGAGTTGTTAGTCATTTCATTATTTAATTTTATAAAAAAGCGATCAGGCCCTACTGAGTACATTCCATGACATTATAAGAAAATTTGGTTTGGGTTATCAAAAGTGTGTGAAAATACATAAAAAGGACTAAAAGATACCAATAACTTAGAATCCTGTACTAGCACATCTTTTCATTCCTTCAAGAACTGGTTAACTATTTATAATGTATTACATATATTATTAAAATGTCTTTTATTGTATTTTGGACAGTTACTTCTAAAGCAGAACCAGCCCTATATTTATAAAGGAAATTATATGTTAATATGGATCAAAATAATATTAACATATAATTTTATAAATACAGTATACATATCTACCTATTTAACTATTTATCCATGGATTGGCTCATAATATTACATTTCTCAACAGTTGTTATGAGGAAGGTGAAATGAGGCAAATATATGTGAAATACTTAGATTGGTGCTTAAGCACATATAAAGAACTAAGTAAATGTTACCTACTGATATTTTAAACAGTCCATGTCTTATTTTTGTTTTCAGATTTTTGTTACTAAAGCTAGCCATTTATCTCTTTTAAGTAGAAATGAACCCCTAGTATATATGTATACACAGAAAGCATTCTGTCACTCTGCAGCTATAGTGGAGTTACTTTTTGAATTTCCAAGCAGAGATCCAGGATTAATTAATCATATTTCCAGTTGTTAACATAAAAGTAGTTATAAATGATTACTTAAAGGGAAAATAATGAGTAGCAAATAGACCTAAAATCTAGGGATTTCCTATATTTCCCCTGGAGTGAAAACTGAAAAGTCTTTCATCATACTTTGGGTACAGGTAATCAGTAATTACCAACCATGCACAAATGTCTTAGAACATATTATTACCATCACTGAAACCGAGGATTTCCATACAGTGATTAGTGCACAATTGCATGTGTTAGTGAGAAACATCGAAACTCTTAAAGCATGCGTTTTTCACCGTTTCCTTAAATACGGCATAAAATCAAACAGCATAAAGGTTCTGTCTCCCTTACCACTGCAGACAAACTCTCGTTTTTGAACCTCAGCTACATTATGGCCCCTCAGGTGGGACGGGCCCATGCACTGGGTGTAGAGGCCCACGCGGGGCCTCTGACGCAGCCAGTCAGAGAGCCAGGCCAGGTGGCAGTCACAGTACAGGTTGTTGGAATGCAGGCGACTAAATGGAAGGCAAGAAGTTTAAGACAAGAACACAGAAACAGTTATTTCAAAACCTGGTAAAAATTCTTTAGCATTAATAAATAGCTTTATTTCTCAACACATTATTAGATAAAGCTTAGCAACTTTTAATCAAATTATTTGTCTGAAAATTAAACTGGTTTATAAGCACAGAATCAAGTCTCTCGTCTTTTACCTGTAAGCCAAGCAAACAGACTGAAGCTGCAACATGACCATGGAAATTCTTCAGCTGTGTTCACCCAAAAGGCTAAAGAGGAACAGGGAGTCTAAGGCCAGTTGCTCTGCAGTCCAGACACAATGACGGCCAATCGGGGTTGAGGAATGGGGAGGCAAAGCATGGGATAGGCTAGAGGGCTAGGAGGCATGTTAACAAGTCATGGTTCCCAGTTTGAATTATTAGTTAGCCCTCTCATTATTAGTCTCTGCAGAAACTGCTTGTGGAATCTTTTCAGTGGCTCACTTTTATTTTTTGCTCAACAAAACAAAAATATTTCAGTATAAAAATACTTCTTTCAGACCCGTATTCTGATTTCCTTCTTTCTGTGTAGTATCAGAAAAAGGGATCAGCAGCTTTTGGCTCTTGGGAACCTATCCTCAAAGAGTAGAAACTGGAATTAAAAGCCATAAATGGCTAGGAGTGAAGGAATTAAGTGGCCCCCCTCTGTGTTGGCAGGAACCCACACCAGATCATGGAACCCATCCAAGTGGCCAATAGCACTTCTCCATTAATAAAACATCAGACAAATGTATCCACTAAATTAGGCAAATGACTTCAAACTGGCTTTTATGTTTTCTCAAACTAAAGAAAAGGACATCCAAAGCTATAAATCAAAGCATCATTCCCAGAATCACCTATGACATAGTAATACCATTTTAGCCCTTTTTAGCTGATGTGCTCAATTCTAACCCAATAACAGTAATGGATATTAAAACATGGAACTCAGTCCAGAAAGATAATTGTACCATAAAAATGGAATTTTGAAGTAGCAGTGATAATATAGAGTAATGAAACAACCAAAGCAAGGGGATTTAAAGTTAGAAGGTTTTTTCTATTCTCCTTGAGCTTGCAGATATGGAACAGTCTTGCATCAACACTAGGTGGCAAGACACAGAACAAAAAGCTATGTTTTGGGAAGGTTGGGTGACCTATGGCTCAGTATGCCTGGCAGACAGAGGGGCATCCTTTGAAAACCACATAGCACATTCCACACCATTGTTCTCTAAATATTTCCATCTGAACCAATCACATTATAGTGATTCGGTTACATGTACACCCGTGATACCAGAAAAGAAAAATGTAAAAACCTGATCAGTAAGAGAAACTGTGGTGGATTTCTTCAAAAAAAAAAAAAAAATAAGGCACACTATCAAAAATGCAGATGATAAATGATTTTACAGTCTTAGTGGCTTTATTTTGCAAAAAATGAAAGCTTGATCAATTTGTTTTTTAAAAAAATTAACCACATTTAATGAGAAACCAATTTTATTAAATATAGTTTGAGTGAACTGGGCTCGTAATTTGGTTAGATTATCCAAACTGATAGATAGCCCCCAAGAAAACAAAATTTAGTTATATCAGCATACTTTTAGAATTCCTTTACTTTACTAAATCATATTCCAAGAAAATTATAATGATAGATTACTACATACAGAGCTACATGTTAGTGAGAAAAAAAAATGACATTAAGATTTGTATTGCTTGATTATTTAAAGTCTGGCAATTCAATCAATTTTTTCTTATTAAAAACAGAAAAGAATGTAATATATCTAGTTATCAATGGTTATAAGATAAAAATATTTTGAAAACCCAATAAAAATATATGTGTTCTACTTAAAAATATACTTTTTCAAGAAGTCCAATGCTTTGGTTATGTTTCTCACACGTTGTATACAATATACTTTCTTATGTCAAACTAATTCTATAACTGAGTCCAAATGAGATTTATCTTGGAAAATGCTTTAAATAAATATCCCCACCCAGGGCTTTAAGGATTACTTTTTCAGCACGAGGAAATAAAATAGCTGTAGCAGATATTTTATTAGAGAGCCATTTTATTCACCTAAAAATATTGTAACGTCCATCCGTAACCCTGAAAAGGTATTTTTAAATAGAAATGCTGACACAACCTTAATTATAGAAACACTAGAAGGTGATGCTGTAATTTTATGTTACAAAGAATGCTGGAGAGCTAGTTTAGCTTTATTAGGGCTGCGTGACATACAGTAATAAAATCATAAAGATTTACCATTTATCATTTCTGACAGCCAATCAAGGAGCCTTCCATTTCTTAATGAAATGTGACCTCCACAATGGCGCAGAGTAAACTTTCCTCCCCCAAACTTCCCAGAACACATCACATTTAAAACACAGCTTTCAAGTTTCCAGAATAATTTACTCAAATACCATATTTAGAACATTAGTAAAACTGGTGTTTTCCTTTTCTACGCCATAATGAACTATCTGTTCTTTGCTTACTAAAAATACTACTTAAGGGGAAACCTTAATTGATTAGATTGACCTTTATATAGAGATTGTGACTACTTACAAAGTTCTAAGTTTAGGCATATGGTTGAAACTTGCCACAGAAAGTCTGGTAATGTTGTTATTGTTGAGAGTGCTGTAGAATTAAAAATATAGTCAAAAATGTTAGATACAAAATGCATTAATTATTGTATGTGTGACTATAAAGAAAGCGTCTAGTTACTATGTTTACACAAAATAACTACCGCTGGTAGAGATGGCATAGAGAACAAGATGATAAATAAATTTTATACTTTAACATATCACTATGCATTCAGTTATATATTTATTACAAATTTATGGCTTTGGCCATAGCATCTTCACTATTTGCATGTTGTCTGATGCACCATAAGCATGCATGCATGTCTGTTTACGATAACAAGTGCAAGACAGTCACAGTGGAAACAGTGAGTAGTCACATTTCCTTGGAGGGGTATTAAGTGTAATTAGTGTCCATGAGTAAATGAACATATTTGAAAGCTCCAACTGAAATCACCTAGCAATAGCACAGAATCAGTTCTCTCAGGTCCCGAGACAGAGTCCTGCTAATTGTTATTTACTGAAGACATTAGCCACTGTTGAAATTTGAGTAGAAAGAACAATATCCATATTTGGTGTTTGCCTTGGGTGCGGGTGAAGTGTCATTCGGTGGCAGTATATTAAAAGCTTAATATATTCTAGGTGTTTACTTGCAGCCACACATACTGTGCCTTTTTTTTTTTTCAGAGCTATGTGGTAATGATCATGGTTTCATGAAGCTAGAATAAACACAATGGTGGTCAAGGGAGATATGGTGAAAGTAAGTACGATTGTTGCTTGGTTCAAATTTTTCCTGCTTTTCCCCTAACGAGCATTGTTAGTTGTGTTATTACTATTTCTACCGCTATTTCTAATCATTCATTCATCTGATATTTCCTGAATGGCTCTTATTTTTATGGCACCATGAAATATTATAAATAATAAATCAGTTTCATAAACTTATATGAAAATAGCAAATAGTCCAACTGGTGAGGTGAATTACTCAAGTTACGAAAAGTTAAAGAGTTAATAAGAATAAGAAGAGAATTCTTTTTTCCTTTTGGAGACGTCTGGTTGTGACAAGAAAATGTAAAGCTCGTTGTCCAAAGGGTGTGTGAGTGCAGAGCGGAGACAGAACATGATTCGAGCGCATGGAAGATACAGTAGGCTGTTGACTAAGCAGCACAAGCTCCTGAAGGAGGCAGAAAAGATGGATTCAATAGTGCAGGTGGATACCTTGGGTTTTGGAGAAGGCTTTGAATTAGAAGTCACAAATTCACTTGCCTACAGGGGCTAGGCAGGGAGCATACATGAGAGAAGCAGGCTGGTCATACCAAAACACAGTGGGAAAGAGAGACGAGGAAGAGCAGCAGACAGCTGGGAACGAGAGCCCTGCAAAACTAGCGATGATAGTCTTCGTTGCAGTGTTAATATTCGGTGCCAATGGACTAACGCTCTGCTGTCATGTAAGGCTGCCGCACAATCTGATTTTTCTCAAGAGAAGCTAGAGTTGGAAGTTTTGAGATCAATCCTCCTAATTTTTAATTTTTAAATACTGATAACCAACTCAAATATTTCAGAGTCCGTAGGCCAAGTCCATTTGGTCTAAGCAATGTACATTTGGGAGGCCACGTTAGGCCAGCTGGTGGCTGCAGTTGTTCACAGTGGGATGTGGGGTATTCAGGGGTCGAGGGATTAACTTAAACTTCTCGGTAAAGTAAGGCACTAGAGCCACATATCTGGGACAGGCACTGAATCTATTATTCTCCAGTTTTGCAATGTATTGAAAATGAGAACTAATCCAAGTGATTTGATTTAAGTCACATGGAAAAAAGTCCACTTTATGAAGGACCTACCAAGCTCGGAATTGGACAGCTCATGTTATCTAAAAGCCTGTAGCATTCTCCTTGTACAAAAGTGGAATGAGATTTTTTTTCAAGCGCCATTAAATATATCCTGATGTTTGCACTAAAAGGTTTCACTTCTCAAAGGGATTTGCTTTCCAATGACTCCTTTTCCCACCCAAAAAATTTATGCTGACTTTATATAGTAAAAATCTTCAGAGTGCATAGCATACTAAAATGTGACTTTGAGGGTAATATATTTTTAAAGTAATCCAGTGCGGTAGATACACATTCATTCTGAGCTATAATTTCTTCAGATTCTACATAAAAGTGAAATTCACTTAATGTCGAAGCTGGTGGCTATCAATATGAAGCCTCCTCTCAAATGTTAGATTGTGTAATGCAACTGAAGAAATAAATTATCTTAGGATTTTGCTTAGTATTGATGTTGGCAAGTATTGATGTCGGCAAAGCAATATTGATACTGACACCTGGTAACGGAATGATACATGGAACCAATGAAATTTTTACCTAAAATTTAGTAATAAATATGTGTTGATTAGGTGTGATGATGATATGTTCATGTATGTTATGCTCATGAAAAAGTCTATTTCTGGGTTCAATGGTAAGATTTTCTCTTCATAAAGAGTATATTCTTGTACAAAGAAAATCTTGGTATGTAAATATAAAACATTAGCCTTACTAATTACATAGGACTTAGATCTTAACATATTTATTTTTTTATTCCTTTAGTGCCAGGCATAGGATTTGGTAGAGAGTCTGATATTTAATGGTTATGAATCACCGTTTCAACTAAATTAAACTGTGTGCATTCTATAAAAAAGAAAAAAAACTATCTAAAATTAGTAACTCAAGGGATATATTTTATTTTTGATTCAAGCATCCAAAGAAAAAGAAAATATTGATCTAAATTTAATTTCCAATGTTGTTTTTGACATGGTATATTAATATTTAGAAAAAGACAAGTTCTAAATCCTACTAACCAAAATTCCACAGTAAGGCCATGAACATACAAGTGATAAACTGCCTGCTTACTTTAACCTACCTTAACTTTACCTTCTTGATCTTTATTCACTCTACCTTAATATATACCCTAATCTAACAAATTTTCATCCGTGGCCCTGGGTCATTATTCCCATCTCTTGTTTGGCCTCAATATATTCATACATTCATATGTGGTTCATGGAATTAAAATTTTTAAAAATCGAAATCATTAGGGATCTGAAATTTAAGGTATGCAAATTAATGTTCCCTCATTATTTCCACATAATCAAATAATATAGTTTATAGAGTTATGATTGGTAAAAATAAGCAAAGCCGAACTTTCTTTCTGAAACCTTTCAGAAGTTAACTCTATTAAAAAAAAACTCCTGACCAAATGTTTATAATAGGTGAACTTCTGATTTACGTAACAAGATATTTGGGTTTAATAAATTCCAGTGTTTTCAGTACTTCATCCAATATTTCCTTAAATTTTTCAACTAATTTCTCTAAAGGTTATATAAATTATAAGGATTTAAAAATTAACATATATTAAAAGAATGTGTGCTTGACTTTATAAAATTTCAATATAAAATATTTAAATCATCTTGAAAAAAATTCATATTTTCTTATATCATGTGCTAATTTTATTTATTTATTTTTTAGCAGACAAACTCTGATCATTACATATCTCTCTGAGACCCACATATTAGGTCCTCAAAAGAGTTTTCAACACTTTAGACTTTGATTTTAGTTCCGTGAACCATGAAATGTTTATCATTCTTTGGCGTGTTTATGATGGTAGGTCTTTCTAAAGTCACTTTTTATATATTTTGCTAATACAAAAACAAGGTGAATGAGATGATTATGTTTTCATGAATTTACTGCTTCTAAAAGCAATGATATTTGTATTTAACAAAGCAAATAAAGAGTTATAGCATTTATGGGTAGAGGTTTTAATGCCTGCACAGTGCTTGGCACATAACAGGTTTTCTCGCTCAAATACATTCTCTCCCTCTCTCTACAAATGTAAATATATAAAAATACACATTAATCATATCCTCTCTGTCCCTTTCTATAGAGTACTCAACCCATACTCAATATATTATATATGAATTATTCCATATTCAATATTTATTTAAACTCTTAATAACAAAGTACTTGATGGAATTTTAATTTATCCAAAATACTCAGCAAAATTCCCACAAAATGATTGGTACCATTCATATTTCTGGTTAGGAGCACTGACTTAGGATCGATTTTTTTTTGGCTTGATCAGCTCCGTTGAATTAAAAATGGCCTGTGGTGGTCTCTTCACATACAAAGTTTAGTGGCGTGGGCCACAGTCTTGCTATCACACTACTATCATGAAATCATAGTTTCATCGTAATCAGTCTGACTCTGAATTGGCATCAGTGAGCTTCATATATTAAAACTAGCTTTGGAACACAATTTTAAAAGTGGCCTTATAACTACAATGTGTATGACAAGCACCTTGAAGGTTTTCCCTATAGAAAAAGTTAGACTGTTGTCAACAGAAACAAAGGTGACATCTCCTGTGGTTAGAGAACAGTATATATTCTTATAACACAGTCTATCTCTACAAACTCATTCTTACATAAGCTTTTAAAAATAATAACATCATATGATACAGCTAGAAATTCTATTGATTTTTTCACAATTAAAATCAAAATCATATAGAAAATACTGCTAAAATTAAGTCATTCTGCTTGAAATATTAAACTTTTCCTTTTTTTCCAGAATTACATCCTGTTTCTCAAACTCAGTTTATAAAGCAGTGGAATCTTTTTTCAAGGGGGCTTTCATGATTCCCGATAACTTTTACCACATGGACTCAACATTTGAAACTTCTTCGCATTTAATTTAGTTTTGGATTTCTGAATCAACTGAATCAGGGATGAAGCAGAGCACAAAAAAATTATTTTAAAGGGTGAAGCAATGTGTAAGTACATTTGAAAAGCCGGAAATAGGACTCTCTGACTGGAAAAAAAATCCAGCAGCATATAGATGGCCTCAGTGGCTTTAGTAACTCTAGTTTTCATTAAAATTATTTGTATTATGATTACCAACTTAATTTAAATTATGTTAACCAAGTCAAAGATCGGTGGAGGCTACTCAGTTGTCTCTAACCTATTTTGTCCGTCACGTCCGCCCAGGAGGAAAGGGAGAGGGTGCCATTCTATCCCAGCCTCTGTGCTGTGCTCTCCTAAGTCAGTAATGAAGGCTTCCAGTGGGCCTGAGGGGCGGCTTATTAAAATTAGATCGTCAACTTCAAAATAACCTTACAAAATCGATGTTAAGTTACCCGGTTAAAAATGATGTTCTAAAATGTAAAAAAGTCTTTCCATTGCATAGCAACTACAAAATATACCAACATATCAGCTACTCAGAGCTTTGTTTTTGTTGTTGTTGTGATTTTTCCTCTACAACTCATGTTATCTTAACATTTAGCAGTTCTGGGAATTCTCACAAATTCCGTGAAGGAGAATATTTTATTAAAGAAGAAGCACTTCAATGGCATTCTGTGTATGCATTTGAGCGCCCTTCTTAAATAGACAGTGTTACCTAAACCGAGAGATACGACACGCAAGGTTTTGCACACACACTTGGACTCTTCCCTGTTTTCACCGTGAGTTATTTAAGGTGTCTCTTTAGGAGACCATACTGATGCTAGGTTTTAGGCTAGCAGATACGCTTCCACGGGAGCACTCCCCAGACACAAAGCTCCGGTCAGGAGTAAGAGAAATAAGAGATACTTACAGCACTTCCAGGTCCCGGAGAGCCCTAAATGCCCCATCTTCTATACAGCTGATCTGGTTGTAATCCAGTTGCCTGTGAAATAGATTAGAAGAATAGATGTAAAAGGCTGAAGAAGACTTGCAGGGTTACGGGGAAGGAAGTCTCCTGAAGGGTCTAGGAAGCCTGGGCTGCACTAACTGAAACGCTCTCACAAATACGCTCGTCTGCTTAAGAATGTCACGAGCCATTCTGGCCTGGATGCCGCCACTGAAATCTCTTTTTGTTCTGAACTGTCTGTGCAAATAGCAGCCCTTGGAAAGCTCCTGTAAATAATAACTGCACCTTATATTAAATGCCATAGGAATGCAATTTCATTACATCAAGAAAAGCTATCCATTAAGAGCTTTCAGCGTCATCTTGCTGAAACAATTTCATTAAGGTAAAGGACTGTAAATCACTTAATGTCACATGCACCCCCTCAGTGACCTAACAGAATCCATTTATCAGAGCAGCCCAGCTGCATGTTAATTTCACTATCCTTGGCAAGAAAGAGCAAGACTACTTTTAGGTTTTCTTCTTTTAAAAGCAGTTTTCCTTCGAGAACTCCAAATCAAGGAAGAGAAATGAGGTCCCATATATCTCCCTGCTAGTCCCAACCAGGAATACACTTTAGAAAGCTAGCAGTTGTTCTATTTTAAGCTTCACTATTCCCATAATTTGCGCTGTTTATCATTATTGGAGAATTCTCTGCACTGTAAAAATGGCATACTTTTCAGTTAAGGAACTTCCTGAATTATACTACTCTCCAGGAAATACATTTTTTAAGTATTAGGAAATTAATTAAAATTTTTCCTTTTCTGAAAGATGCTAATTTCAACTGAAAACACTACAAAACATACTGCAGCAGCATCATTAAAACAATATCTAAATCTAGGGAAAAAAGTTTCAAAGCTGTATCAGTCCCTTCCAAATAGCACAAAATTCAAACATATAATTCTTTTTTTTTTTTAGTTTAAGTACTCATTTGTTAAAATTCAAATATTTTATTTAAAAAAAAGGTTGCTCCAAACTTGGTTAAGTCTGCTTTTTCTTGCCATTTGTTTTTGGAATTAAAACTTCCTTATTTACACTAAGGAATTTGCTTGGTTAACATGAACAGCTAAATACTGAATCCTATCAGCTCTATAAGCAGTGTTTAAATCTAGTAGCTTGGTGCTTAGCGATATTATTATTCCAGTAAAGAAAAAGTATTGTAATGCTTCACTTGAGATAGAAGTGGAATATTTGATGAAATAATCAGATGAGTTGCCAGCTCTACATGAAGATGTGCAGGGATAGGATATGATCATAGTACAATTGAATCTTGTCCCTGAAGTTTGGAATTCACCAAAAGGGCTAATTCATATCCGAGGTCTATTGTTAAAACAACTGTTTAAACATTCCCATAGAATAACTGTTTCTCTCATAAAACTACTGAAAAAGAGTGCAATGATTTAATCCAGAGGGGCCTCTTTGAATTCCTTACTTTAGAAATTATTGTACCTAGAGAATGTCTCATGAAATATACATCTCATTTTTAAGAAGGTCTCTAGGGGACACAGTCATACAGGAGACTCCCTTGATGTCATGCAAATGTTACCATCTAGGACATGCAATATAAAAAAAGGTGAACCCCAGAGATGATACAATTTTATTGCTTTTATAAACAAAGGTTTTTGCCAAATAATAATCCATGCAACTGTAATCGCCTAAAGCATTTGTACTTATTGGGAAGTTATGCATAAGTATAATTTTATTTTCTAAGAAGATTTTAAAGCCTCATGATATAATACGGCTGCTGTAGTTCCAAGAAAACACTTAACATTCTTCAGCACTTTTGATTTTTCCAGATTAAATTCATTTAACAATTAAGTTAATAACCTTTTATTTTAAAGTGCTAAATATATATCTACACTATTATTCTCTAACCTCTTGAACAATTTATCAAAGCCATTTAAATTAGTACAATGGCATGAAGTGTTACCCTTGACACACTACAAAAGAGAAATTGTTTCCAGACAAATTGGCAAAATCTTTTAATGCTATCAAATTTGCCTAATGCAGTCCCCAGGTTAATCTGTAAAAGGGTGAGCTGTATGTTTGCCCATATCTTAATATCCTTAGCTGTCAATGTATAAATCAGTGCTGACACAGCTTCTTTTAAATCATGCACACTATCCACAAAGCGGAGGCCCCAGCATGCCAGAAAGCACTCAAGCAAATCTTGTCCTACAAGAACTGAAAGGCAGATTACCTTCTGTCTACCCAGAAGTTGAGACGCTGCTGAAAACTTCGGTAATTTCACCCCTCTTTAGCATTGCTCCTGGTTACATGCTTCTGAGTCTTAGCAGAAATCTAAGCCTCTATTGGTGCTAAAACATTAAGACTACTTGGCTCTCGTAAGTCCAGACCTTTCCTAAAAGCTTTCTGAATGCCATCATATCTCTGTCCACGTATCTTCTGAGAACAAAGTTATTTTATGAAAAAGTGACATAAGAAAGTCTAATCAAAACGAAGAGTTTTGACATCAATTGGTGGATTTTAGTCGATTCAAAGGAATGTTTATGGAAAGAGCTGTGCCCACATTGCTGCTCATGAGAAAATCTCTCGGCATAAACCTCCATTTGTCTACATATGGTTCAAGATAAACAGTGTCAAAACTATGCAAACGCATAATTTATTTCAGGGGTTCTGGACTATTTTTCTGCACCTCGTTTTTCTCACCCCGCTCACTTCCCTTGCCGCTACCTTTCAAATCCTAGGCACTTCTGCTTTCTGTAAACAGAAGAGGATCTGTTTTCAGACATGCATTTAGAGACGGGCTGCCCCATTTAGATGAGATTTCCAATTGTGCCATGAAATTATTCTGAATTAAGGAATGAGTAAGAGGAAAGTTGGTGTTTTTCCCCCCCCTCCAAAAAGTAATGTCACAACTCTTCAGCTAAACACGGTGTATATTTGTTGATCTTTGGATGCTAAGGCACTAGGTGCTCAGGAACAACTTTAGGACGCTTGCCCAGCACAGAGGCCCCTTCTGCGGAGGAAGCAAGCTACTGCCTTTCTTATTTTCTGGGAAGAAAAAAATGGTATAGGGAGTATTATCGGTAGTTTCTTTCTGACTTGCAGCTGACATATTTTAGCAGAAACTTTTGTGTCTCCTCCTTATTTGTTTACCTCCAATGCTCCTTCTGTTTAAATTCTAGATTCCCTCTCCATCTGATCCTTCACTGTTCTAGTCCATAAGGGTTTTTTGATACAATTGTTTTATATTTAATTTCATCATATAATATTAAAAAGAATGGAGACTCTTCAAGACCTCTCTCACATTAACTTTCCATAATTCTCTTTTCAGGGATAGCTACTCTTTTTCTGATGCTCTGAAATAACTCCAGGTGCCCATTTTAATTTTTCCTGGTCCTGCTCAATTTTGTCTTAGACAATGTGCTCTGTCTTTATTTAGAGATGTAACTCTCTGTGCCTCACAGACATAAAATTTCTAAAGCTGATGTGATTTTATTTAACACTAAAAATAATTTAGCCTAGTTTCAGATTTTGATCAATTCTAGGTAGGAGAGACAATATGTAATGTTGCTAAATATAAATTTTTAAAATAGGTATATTAAATGACAAAAAGTTGAAATGTTGCTAACTTGGCATCCTGAAAAATAGTTGGAGATATTGCGTTTGGTTACTTTAAGCTTTTTTCTTGTATGGATTTCCTTTTTTAACTTTTCAAAGTTTGAATACCATACGATGTTTGAGTTAGACATATAAAATTTTCCTTCCTACATTAACCTCAGTTGGTTTTATCCTTACCCAAAGAAAATTCATATTTCATTTCAGCATCTGAATAATATCTTACTACTAATTGATTTTTGAAAGAATTAGAACATAATAAACTATTCTTTACTCTGAAACAATATTGAACATAAAAAATCTTTAATAATTTCTAAGTCGGGCAGGTTCCTTCCATGCTTCAATATAATTATTATGACTATGCTCTGGCTTTCCTGTTTTTTTTAAGCTACAAGAAATATTAAGTTTAGTAAATATTACTATTGTAGATAAAAATATTAAAAAATTCAGCTGACTTAAAATGCATCGAAGTAATAAGGATCAATATGAGGGAATACCACAATTCTGCTATTTGGAAACGAGGGTGATAAAGGATATCAATTAAATAGGAGAGAAAGGGAAAAAATGCTATTTAGGATATGGGCATAGCCTGTTCCATTTTTTCCCTTGCATGTATAAAATTGCATCACATCAATATGAGCACCGAAACATACCAATCTTACACAAATAATGATCGTTTAAGAAGTAGTTCGAGATTTAAGTTATAATGAATAGAAGCATAAGAATAATATAAATTGAGCCATATAGAGAAATACTCTGGACAGAAGCTTCAGTGACTATGTCCATTACCTCAGCATAAAAGCACATCCACGTTAACCTGGGTGAAGAAAGCAAGCAAGATAAGAACTAGTCTGAGAAATGCACAATAATTTACATTATTTGTGAAATTAACCTTTTGAGATCTTTCAAAAAACATTTTATTTTTCTCATAAGAAAATAGAATTTCAGTTTTTATTGAAATAATTTATGGTATAAAGTTATATCCAATTGTCAATTTATTGGGAGGAAGCAAACTGTAACTTTAGGAGCGATGGTAATAGAAAATGAATGAAAGACAACTAAGTTGACCTTCATGTTCTGGTAACTCTAAGCAAAATAATCAAAGGCGGTAGAAACTGAAACTGACTATAAAAAAACTGACTATCATTGTGAACACTTATTATTAACAAATATTTGGTCCTGTTCGAAATATCCATGGAGATATTTGATTTAAGCCAAACCATGTACCTAACCCAGTGATTTTCAACTTTTTTCATTTCATGGCACAGAAACTAATTACAGGTACTAAAATTCTGTGGCACATCAAAAAATATATTTTTGGCCAGTCTGACAAAAAAATAGGTATTTTTAAAATTCACTCACACCAGAGAGATATTGCTGTGCTGGCTGTTGTCCTTTTTTTATTGAATCTAAGGGAAAAGAAGTCAGAGCTCCTGACTAAATAGTCAGGTATTGCATGTTTTCAAAATCCTTGCAGCAGACCTGTTGAAAATTGCTGAACTAACCCCTTGTGCCATAACCAGCTAGGCTACCAAAGCAAGAAAGGTTATCATTGCAATACAGGCACAATGGAATTATTGAACAAATAAAACACGATAGCATTTTTAATGTGTTAATCCTATAAAGCAAAAGTAGAAATAAATTTTATGAGTTATTTGAACCCAAACACATTTTCTAAGCATAAGCATTTTGATCATTACCAAATATCAAGAGCCACCTGGCACAGACCAAATGTTGCCATGAATGCTTTGGACAGGACCAGATGCACAACAAGGGCATATACTGAGTCCATAGCAATTGGCAGAATCTGTGTACGTGCCATCTCATTAGTCCTCATTATACCTTCAATAAAAGGTAAGTATGACCATCCTGATTTTACAAATGAGAAAAATGAGGCTCACAGATTTCAATAACTTATTCAAAGCAGGTAGAAAATGGTTCGTAAAATCTCAATTCAATTTAAATTTAAATATATCTGAATCTCCTACTCAATACACAAATGGCTGGGGTGACAGATTCAGAAGCTATTCATTCCACAAATGGGGGTTTCAATTAAATCTCTGATGGCCGATTGTTAAGAAAGAAGCCAGTAAATGAAGAATGCTAAAAATATTCAAGAAGAAAGAGATTACTGTAGGCTGCAGTAATCATGTGTGAGGGTAGGAAAAAACCCAATCCTTAAAAAGTTGGTAGAATCCTGAAAGACAAAAATAAAAACAGTATTCCTCAGGATGGAGAGTGGAATGATCAAAAAACAGTTCTAGGCAGAGGCTCTACAACATTTACAGTGAATGTTCTCAAGAGAGAGACCATGTGGCCTTGAGCAAAGGGCTTGTGTGCAGGTCAAGTGGGAGAGGGGGCTAAAAAACTGGGTGAAGTCAGAATATTATGACCAGTCAGAATATTTAAGCAGACTAGGTGTTACAGCATTTAATAACAATCACTGCTCTCTCAGGGAAAAGTCAATATTCCTATAGGCCCTTTAGAACTATGACAATATTCTCTTATATTCTTTGCCATAGGGCCTATAATAAAGTTTTTTTTTTAATGAAATGGTTTGAATCCAGTAGTGATGGGGTAAAAAATTAATGCTTTATTAAGTGGAAGGTGGGCTGGATGGAGCAGAGCAAAGGGGAAGGGGAAATTGGGACAGCTGTAATAGAATAAACAAGAGTAAAAAATGATCCATTTCAACATAAATTGCAGGTCAAAATTCAATGAGCAGGTTAGTATAATAGAACAGAGGTAGCAAAGTAAGGCTGTTCAGTTTTGCGGAAGCAAGAAATTGTAAGATCTGTCATGGCTCCGGGACAACATGGAAGCCTCAGCAAAATCATGCCAATTCCTACTTTGTGAATTCCTACATATGTGAATTGGATTCCCAATTAATCCAATGTTCTTGCGTTTTGTTTCATTTTGCTTTGAAATGTATTTATGAAGGTTGTATGGATTCATTTTTACATGATAGAAAGCCATCACTGATGAAAAACTGCTAAGGCACCATGGTGTCAAAGCAGAATCCAAAGTTGGAGAGGTTACTGGTAGCAAACTTGACCGCAGGTGTTGGGGATTATCACAGTTCAGTGCGCTGTTAAGAGTGAGTACAAGCCGGGCGAGTTACAGGACCACGGACAGTTCCCAAGGTACTTCTGGCGTCTTCAGACCCGTATTACACCCGAGGACCCAGATAACTGCTGGTTACCTCTCATGTCTACAGACAGCCGTCTGGACGTTACGGGGAGTTCTGGTGCTCATAATATGAAACTCAACTTAATTTACTACCTATCGAAATGAAGCGCGATCTCTCCAGGTTTGTTCAGAAGGTTCTATGTCCCAATGAAGACCTGTGGCATTTAATCTAACACTAAGGATTGCAGGCCCTCTGAATGAGGCACCAGCCTCCCCTTCTAAGTCTCTTCAGCCTCATCTTTCTAAAAACACTCTAGAAAAGAGCTGGGGCCGCCAAAAGTTACAACTTAGATTTGATATCAATGGATTTTATTTTTATGGGTAAATATGTAATAAGTTGAAAGTATGACTAGAAATGTTAAGAACTAAACATAAAAACTAGCCTGATTAAAGTAGACATTTTGCAATTATGACTTAAATTATGTGACAAAGGTAAAGTCTTGCATTTGTATGGAAAATACATAATAACAAGATATAGATTAAGTTTCCTGCTTGCTAAATCTTCTTATTACCAATAATCTTTGCAACCCAAATCGGGCGATATGTTTCCTAAAAAGACATGGTCATACATACCTATTTCCCAAATGACATCATGACTTAGGCAAAGAGGACAAAGCTAGATCCTCTTTAATTTTAGCCCTTGTATATAAATTAATGTATGTCTAAAAAGAGGATAAGTATAATATTTTCCCTAACCTACTTTTTACCAAGAGGCAGTTTTCCTGGAAAGGGATGGTAAGGCTCATAACAGATGTAGGGTTAATGGGTTTGGGATAATGCATGTAAATGGAAAGGATTGTATTTATTTATGAACAGTAAAAGGTAAAGTTTGACTGGAACATGGAGGACATTTTGAGGATGTACTGCAAAATGAAATGAGAAAAAAAGCAAGTGTGATTTATATTATACAGTATATCTAAAATAATGCTGTTGAAATTTAATTATTTTAAGTATTGATCTTGAGCTCACTAAAGAAACTAATGGTAAAGTATATTGGAATTTGCTTGTGTGATATGAATAACAACTTGCAATCTACTTTATTTTTAAGTTCATGTATTTATATATTTTTTATTTAAATCCTGGGATAACCATAACTAGGAATGGTTTCTTATAAACACAAGAGACTTTTGAAGGATTTTTATATGCATAAAGTACATGTTTAGAGATTAAGTTTGTAAGTCTCTGCAATAAAGCAAGGTTTAATTTGAATATTCTCTTAAATTATTCAATTAAATGGAAATACTTCATAAATCCTTGTTTTAAAAAAACACTGGCACAATGTAACATGTCTTCGTTCAGGATTTGGTCAGAATGCAGCAAAGGCTTTACTGCATCAGTGTTAAATATATAAAATATATGCAAAGTTTATAAAGAAAAGTGGTATAAACACTGATTATCATTTTGGTGAGGCATCAGTTGGTAATGATATGGTATCAATACTTTAATTCATACTTGATTGGGTAGTTTGAAAACACAGATGCAAATCCTTAGGAAAAGTGCTGCCAGTGAATATTATAAACGCTATAATTTAGTTGATATTTTAATATAATCTTGCTATTCTCAGATCTTACTATCTAAAATGTCAGGAATAAGAAAGTGGTTTCAATTGCAGCCAAATAAAATTAGGTAACAAAGCAAAATATAAAGCGTTTTAATCTGGTTAAGAAATTAACAGATCGGAGCAAAAAAGTTATAGGAAGTCCTCCCTAGAGATGTTTAAGAGCAAGATAAATGCCCATCTATCTGGCATAATTTTTGTGTGGCTTGCCGGAAGGGAGAGGAATAAGATCTGCTAATTTGCAAAGTTTACACAGCATCCATTTCATATTGTCAAGATGCTGCCGTGAGCGCATTCAGCCAATCCACACAATTAAAGCTAGTCCTTCCGGTGAAAGTCTTCTGATAATTGGAATTTACTCTATGTAAAGTCTGAATGTGGTAAATCCAATAAACCTGTTACAGTCCATTGGGCTGGCTTTTAGTGCTATACCAAATATCGTCTTGATGCAACCCAACCACATATGCCTTCCGTCTAGCCACCTTTTTTCTCTTTTATTCGCTAGATAGCTGAGAACACTAGCCCTCATGGCACCATGCAGCCCTGCCTGAATTGTAAATGCATCCCCTGGAAGGCAACTAGCACAAAGCACTGTACCTCTCCTTCCCACACTGAACATTAATAATATTAACTATGCTAATATTTGTGGGTTTCTATTGAGTTATTATTTGGTGGCTTGTAGCTACCATTTTAATAATAATATGAATTAAAATTTACCCTCAAATTAAATATATTCCACAAGATATATGTTTAACTTTTAATGAAAAAACTAAACTTTATACAAAGACCCGTAAAATTGGACATTTTCTGAACCATGTAGTTTGTACTATTTTTTAAAAGCTTTTATTTATTTTTAGAAAGAGAGGAAGGGAGGAAGAAAGGGAGGGAGGGAAACATCAATGTGTGAGAAAAACGCCGATCGGTTGCCTCTCGCACGTGCTCTGATCGGGGATTGGCCGGCAACCCAGCATGTGCCCTGACCAGGAACCCAGCCAGCCATCCTTTGGTTTGCGGGATGGTGCCCAATCCACTAAGCCACACCAGTCAGGGCATGAACCTTTTTTGAATTACAGAAAAATGCCTTTTCACAGAAAAATTCTGTAAGATTGTAGCTATGATCCTAATAAGTTAAATAAACCTGAAAATGCACTGTGGTATTTCAGTGTTGCTCACATGGCCTCTCTCATTGTTACATGGAAGAAAGTAAAATAGTGGGAATGAATTCTACTTTTGTACAGCTTCTTTAATAAAGTCTTACTTCCTCAATACAAAGCAACCTCTTCAAAGATTCCTTTATACTTTCTTTGAGGAACTCTTTCCTACAGAATTCCCTGATAACTTCAAGCAATCCGTTTTATCTCTTTCTTTCCTCAATACCTAGAGCATTTAATGTCATGGTCTTATGTTATTCATTTAGTTCTTTCTTATATAATTTCTTTTTCCATTTTGTAGCTGCATGTCTAAATGACCCAGAATAGACATGGGTTTACCGTATCCATTCCTAATATTGCAAAATACTTCATGTCCTGCTTTTCTGTCTTCTTGCCCTATCTTTTCCAAAGCTAACTTCCAGCAGTCGGTTAGTGAATAGCTGCAGAATGAAAAGCACTGTTTTACAGCATTTTACTGTTCTAAATTCCTTTACATACATTCTTTCCCTAATACCCACAACAAACCCAAGCAATTATTATATTCACTTTATAAAAGTGAAAACTAAGGCTCAGTGAAGTTTACTATTTTATCATAGCTACAAATCCAATGAATAGCGAAAGATTCTGAGATTCCAGTCCCAGCCTCATCTCACTGTATACAAAATAACTGCCTTAAACTTTGGGGATGAAATAATTCATGGGGTTGGGGAAGATTTTTTAAAATCCTGCTAAGTCAATAATGCATTCCTTTCAGTACACTGGCTAGCATCTCACTTTTTTTTTTTTTATCTCTGAACTTTTAAAATCACATTTTTTAAGGTTAAATGAAGAGGGCATAAGGAAGAATCTCACCATGACTGGTATCCCGTTCCCAAATGTACCCTTAAATTTGGCAGAAGGATTACTTATAGACTTAAATTCCCTGAATATCTTTCCTAAGAAGTAAAAGCCACCTGTTTTAAGGATTTAGAGATAATACTATGGTTAGACTGTAAGTGCATTCCCAAAGTGTGGTCAACTGTAGCCGTCACTCTCCTTTTATGGTGATATATATGCAACTTGAGTAGGTGCTACATAGGATCTTTATATTGTTCTGATCAAATACGATGTGCAGAGGCAGTTTGGAACACTCTATAGCACAGAATCTACTTGAAGGCTTCCCTGAGCCCTAGCTAAAGAAGATAAAAAGAAAGCACATAAATTCCTCTGAACAGGTAAACACTCATAATAACCTAGGGCCAGACTTTAATGGCTCTACACAGTTATATCTACAAGCCTGTCTTTTCTCTTTACTTGTACCTTTAGAAAGCACAAATTTAAAACAAAAACCATTTTCATTGAAAAGAAGACATAGAGACCAAAACCTGTAGCTTTGTAAACAGCTGTTCTCTTTGATGAGGAAAAACATCTGTCTCACTTTTGGTCCTGAAAAAATAATGTTGGATCCTACCACGCTGATTTCTGAATATAAGTTCCCTGCCCTGTTTATTATTGGCTAAAAAATATTGAATTCCTGATAGTTAATCTAAGCGCTCAGGAGCTTTTCTCCCCCTACATTTCAAACTAATGTAAAGGATAAGGAAAACAGTTTATGTCCTAGCTTTTACAGGCTTTAAACCCATCATTTTCAAAGGGTAATATGATATTTAAAATTTATGAAAAATATATACTGACTATTTTAATATCATTATGAGATTTTAAGTCTGATACATACTTCCAGAGCTATGGGCACTGAAACAAACGCTTCTACACAAGGCTACAGATTGAGGATTTATCAAGGAAAAATACAGAAAGTCTTCTTTTTCTTCTTTCTTTTTTGAAAAATATTATACATATATTCTTTCATAAACACCTGAAGAAAAATATTCACACAAAAGGAAAGGAATAATTTTCTCACTCTCACATTGTTGGCATTTAATGAAAATGGTGATCCAAAAAGCTATTTTAAAAAGCTGTAGCTCTAGGCTACAGGTACCTTTAACAAGAAAATTATATCTACTCTTTCAGGAAAAATTGTTTATATTCTGCATATCCAATAAATACCAATAACAACTGAAAAAGGGAGTTATTGAAATAAGTTGACAGTGAAAGGGAGAAAATACATTGAAACTACCTTTTAATCAAATCAATCCCTTTGATTTAACAAGATTAATCACAAGGTTTGAAGAATGAATTTGATAACAAGTTCAGATTCAAGACACCTTCTAAATGAGACTCCTTCAAGACAGCTCATGAAAACAGTATAAAACTGACTGTTACAAGCTCTCCTAATCAAGCATAAAGGTGCACAGCGCTCTTACCACTTTTTATTATATTTTCGTTAACATAAATTTAACTTTAAAATTGGATGGCTTTAAAAAGACAGTATACATTTTAAAAAATACTTACAAATTTTTAATGTCAACTGCTCCACGGAAAGCCTTCCTTGGAATTGCCTGAATTTGGTTTTCACTGAGATCTCTAAAAATAATAAAAAAGAACAAGATCAAGCTATAAAGTATTCGAAATTATTTTTATCAATAATTTTAAAATTATTGTTTGAGAAGTGATAAAATACTGTATTTATAAAAAATGCTAAAAGGATCCTAATGAAATCCATAGCATTAGATGCATTTTTCTAATACAAACATTTTCTCTCTCCAGTATAAATTTACAGGTTGGACCTAATAGTTTCTTGAAGTACTTTTACAGACCTTTAATTTCATGATAAATTATAGAATATGGTTTTCCTAACTTTAAGAGGTGATTCAATTCTGTGCAATAAAATATTTATTTAAAACAAATAGCAAAGTTTTCATAACTCAATTTCAAGGGGTTCTAAAGTTTTAGTACTGATATTTCTACGTCACTGACATAATATACAAAGTACATAGGAAAGCAGTCCATTTTAAC
Source organism: Pteronotus mesoamericanus (assembly GCF_021234165.1). Taxonomy (NCBI): domain Eukaryota; kingdom Metazoa; phylum Chordata; class Mammalia; order Chiroptera; family Mormoopidae; genus Pteronotus; species Pteronotus mesoamericanus. The sequence continues at coordinate 11,056,497 of NW_026555234.1, read as the reverse complement.
ATCCTAGAAAGGAGAGGGCAAAAACTGATAAAACCTGGGAAGTATGATTACGTTTTCATAGCACCTGTAAGTAATCTTGAAAATGGAACATGGCAGTACTAACCCAACAATAAAACCAACAGCTCCTATAAGAAATATTATCAGCAGGTTAAATTAAAACCTTCTTTAAATAACTCTTATAACCATAAACACAGACTGTCTATATTTGCATTTTAATTTAATTGAGAAATACATTTTAATCAAGGGGAAAAAGCACCCTTTGAGTAGAAATGAGAAGTTAGTAAAAATCACTCATCTCATGAAATGGATCATTATTTTTCCTTTAGAGTTCACATGCAATTCTATGTGCTCACGCTGTATTATTAGCCTTAACAAGTAGGATATACGCAATGAGCAGTGCCACTGAAAACAGAAAATGCTCGCCTCATTGTAAGTGACACTACTACACTGTAAGCAGAAAGTTGAAGTATCCAATAAGTAAATGATTAAAGTAACCATGACAGTGCAGAAATTAGCATTAAAATCCTAAGGTAGCTGATGCTCACAAAGGAAAAGGAAGTTACGAACCACGGAGGCATGGCTGATGAACACAGAGCCCTTCTCCCAACATGCGGAGGCACGCTGGATGGGCTCGTCCCCCGCCTCTCCCCCAGTGCTTCTCACGTCCTGAGCTGGTGGTTCACACACTTATGGCCGCGCAATAGAGATCATTGGCAGATAGAAAGATTTAGTGTGTGGGTCTTGACCTCATTAACATTAGGACTGAAACAACTAAGATTTGCATTTATATCTCAATATCCTCAATGTTCAAATAAGAAAAGTCTTTGCTAAGCAATCTGTAAAGAAATAAATGGTAGTCTCCTTAAAGAGTAAAGGTCTTTAGGGGAAAAAAGCAAACACATATATTATTTCAAACAGTAGATCTGCAGTATGCGCTTATGGGGAAGGTAAGGCAGCCCTCTGTTCCCTAAGCCCTGCCGCTCCAGAGTGCTTTTAGTATGTGGGTCTATCCCTGGAGTAATAAAACTTCATTTCTGTAAAAAGTGCTTCTTTATTCAGCCTGCCATTTATTGAGACTAACTTCCCTCCTTTGTTTAAGAACAAAGGGTTAAGAAAATTTAACAATATGTATTTAAAAGCCTTGATACTAGAACAGTGTTCAAAGGAGGCTACACAGCAAGGAGAAGGTAAAAAGATACGGGGAAAGAAAAAAATCAGAGAGTAATAAGACAGGAAGAGGGACAGAAGATTGCATTCAAGCAAATTTGAATCTATAATGCTCCCTGAAAACCAGCGGCAGTGTCTTTACCGTTCCGTCACTGTGGATTCAATGTTTTCTTATCCCTCAATTTTTTTTCACTTCTCCTAAGACAAAGGCGGCTTTAGAGACTGTGTAGGGGAATAAATCGGGCAGGGGAGTTTTCTTCGGATCTTGCCTGCTTCCCAGACTCTGCCGTCTTTCCGTGCAGCCAGCTGGAGCCTCACTCAACGCCTGCAGGCTCAGTTCTGCTCAGGTTCTAGGCACAGTTTATTCTGGGGTCATGTTTTCAAACAGGGAGACGGTGGAACGGGAGGAAAGTCAGGGGAGTATTTTATGTGGATCACAGAGACATCACTGAGGATCAGTGAAATGCAGTCAGGAGCCTGATCCTTCTGAATCAGATTTTAGTCCCTTTGGTTATCGTAGGCAGAATTCTGGGTCATGGAAAGTTTTTATCCTGCTAACACTTATCAATCTTTTCTATTCAACAAAAGAGTGAGCAACTGTCTGTCTGAGAGGCTCCACACTCCCCTAAGGTCAATGGTTTCAGTGTGGCTGCCCCCTGAACACATCACTTCCCAGACTACTGTAGGGGCCCTCTGCTCTGTGCCCAGCCCACTCCCGCAGGAAACCCCAGCTGTGGATCCCGGGCCCCTTCGGTTAAGGGGGCCCTGGTCACCCATGACAGGAGGAAGAAACTAAATGCATTTTCAGTACATATTATATTCAACACTTAATTTTAAGAAATAAGATATTATCACATTTGATCTATATTTCCTTTAATATCCGTAACCATCCTATAAATTATTATCCTGGTTTTACATGAAAGTAAACTGACCTTCAGAGATGTCAGGTATTAGTGCTAAACAATGAGGCAGATTGCTAAGGTAAATGTATAGAAAATACAGATAAATAGTGAGTCCAGATTTGGGGATGTTTAAAGGAGATACCAGAAGCTACTTAATCACAATATGGCCTTCCTATGGCCTAGAGCTTAGAAGGCTTTTTCTTAACTCATCCTAGGCCCTGATTTATGCCATTTGCAAAATGAGGGGTAAGACTGCGTTAGAACAAGGATTCATATTTTCTACATATAATCAAGTTGGGATTAGCAGTTACTTTAACCCAATATATATATTTATTTAATATCCAATATACGCAAGGCATTGGCTGATGTTGCAAAAATTACTGAGTCATTTAAGGCCCATTTTCTGGCTTCAGACATTTTCAAATTTAGGAAAGATGATGATGCTGGTAGCCAAACAGAAGGCTAGATGAGAAATTCATCAAATTATTCAGAGTCTAAAAAGTGAGAGAACAGAACAAGAAAAGTAATGTGAATGTGTCTAAATACAAAGATGAAGGGCAGGCTGAGGAACAGCACTTCTCATGAAATAAATTGCACAAGAAAGAATATGGAGGTGGAAAAACCGAACATGTGATGGCAGTAGCTTTTGGTCTGGTTTGTTTAGAAGGCATATTGTAAGTAGTGGAGTGATAGGAAATGAGGCCAGAAGGACAAGTCAATGGTGTGACAAGTAGACATTTTGATACCAATCAAGGAGTGAGTTCTTGTTTCAGCAGACAGTGTTGGGCAGGGATGGGTAACGGGCAGAAGCAGGACAGAGGCTCTTCTTTAGGTACATCAAACAGCCATTGAATACCTGGGGTCAAAGACTTGAGTTCAGAAGACCACATATAAGACTCCTGTGCTAGTTGGAGAGAGGGTAGTGAGAATCTCAAGCAATATCACGACTATTGACACATTGCTTGCTTAACCTGGGCCAATGAATAGATGAGGCAACTCTCACCAAATAGACAGTAAAGGTGGAGAAGATTAATAGTGGTATCAGGGACTCATAAAGAACCAAAACTTAGAAGTGAATTGTACATGAATATGGATTAGGCAAGAGAGAGATGAGACAGAAGTGACTTTGAACTTAGATTAGGGGGACTGTAAACAAAATTGGGAAATCAGAAGAGCAAGTTGCAGTCTCCATTATGAGTTTGTTGGGATATTTTTCAACCTAGTTAGAGAGATGTGATATACTGATGTATCACACAGTTTGATGAGAGCCCAGATAATATATGATAAGTAAAATATGAGTGGTATCTGAGAAAGCTGATCTAGAAGATCAGAAATGTAAGAGTCGTTGGAAGTTTCATTGATTTGAACCCCTTTCAAAAACAAAATGGGATCTTTTTGAACCTTGATGAAAATGACTGAGCTCAGTAATTCCCAGTCTGCAGCTTTGGGGAAGGGGTGGTAGGTGGAAGGAATCCAAAGAGAGAGGCAGCATGCCAGAGGATTTAACAGCATAGACTGCAGACCTAGGCTATCTGAGATTAAATTTTAGCTCTGTCATTAATTAACCATGCGACCTCAGGAAAATTGCTTACCCTTTCTGAGTTTCCATCTCTTCATCTGTAAAACGGAACAATAATCGTGTCTAGTTCATAGGACTGTTAGGTGGATTCAATGAATTCATACATTTAAAAATGCTTAAAAGTACTTGGCAAATTGTAAGCACTCTACAGGTATTGATTATATGTTACAACTATTCTACTAGGAAATGCTATGTACCCCTGAGTGTGTCTGCTTTGTTCCTTGAAGGTTACAGTAGAAAAAGTGAAACTTTCCTTACAGGAGCGAAGTGTTCTACCAATCATGTGGAAAAAGAGGAATGAGTCAGAACTACTGAGTGAACAAGATGGAGTTGCCAAAGAGAGTCAGTAATTATATTACTAAGCAATAGAGTGTAAAAATGTGGTCCAAAGTAGGGAAGTGACTTGAGTGGAGTTGATTTTTAGGAACATTAAACTGGAAATTGAATTTCAGAGCAGACAGGGACAATGAGCAGAGAGGTCCTACTGGGCAGTGCCGGTGGAGGAAGATGGTGGCTCTCTAGTGACCTAGGAAATTCTAGCTCGAGAATATTAAGTAATAAAGGTGAAAGTTGGGCTCAGGTCCAAATATAAGGTCTTCAATGTAAGTTAAGCCTATTGTCATCTTGGGGAGAGCTTGAAACAAATTTTCTGATTAAGAGAACAACAAAAGTTAAAAAGCAATAAAAAGTATTTGAGAAAGACAAGTGCAATAATTGGAAAGCTATGATTGAAGACTACATTGGTTTTGTGATATTTTGGACACAAATATGGAAAGGTTTTGTGTGCTCTTGGATTATAAGAGTTAATATTGTTAAAATGTCCATACTACCCAAAGCAATCTACAGATTCAGTATAATCCCTATCAAAATTCCATGGCATTTTTCATAGAAATAGACCAAATCATTGTCAACCAAAAAAGACTCTGACTACCCAAAGAAGTCTTGACAAAGAAGAACAAAGCTGTAAGCATCATGCTCCTTGAATTTAACTATATCACAAAACTATAGTAATCAAAACAATGTGGTATTGGCATTAAAGGCATACTCATAAATCAATGGAACAGAATAGAGTGCCCAGAAATAAACCTGTGCATATATGGTCAATTAAGTTAAGACAAAGTTTCCAAAAATATAGTGAAAGGATACCTCTTCAAAAAATGATGTTGGGAAAACTGGAAAGCCACATACAAAAGAGTGAAATTGGATTCTATCTTATACAATACACAAAATTAATTAAACATGGATTAAAGACTTGAACATATGACCTGAAACCATAAAACTCCTAGAAGAAAATATAAATTGTAAGCTCCTTGACATCAGTCTCAGCAATGATTTCTTATTTCTTGGGTTTGACATCAAAAGCAAACATTATGAAAGCACAAATAGAAAAGTGGACTATATCCAACTTAAAAGGTTCTGTACAGCAAAGCAAACCATCAGCAAAATGAAAGACGATTTACAGAATGAGAGAAAATATTTCCAAATCATATATCTGATAAGGACTTACTATCCAAAGTATGTAATGCACACATGCAATTCAATAGCAAAAATCATTAAACAACCTGATGAAAAATAGGCAGAGAGACTAAATAAAATGTTTGTCAAAGAAGGAACACAAATGGCTAACAGGAACAATAAAAAGTGTTAAATATCACTACACAAATCAAGTGCAAATTAAATCCACAATAAGTTATCACCCCACACCTATTGGAATGGTTATTATCAAAGTGACAAGAAATAAGAAGTTCTGCGAAGGATGTGAGGAAAGGAACCCTCGTGCACTGTTTGTGGGGATGTAATTTGGTGCAGACACTGTGGAAAACAGTATCTTGAAGACACAACTGTAACCCCGTGATCACTATAGCATTACTTTCAATGACATGCAAACAACCTGCTTCCATCAATGAATGAATGATGAAAAAAAAGTAGATAAAAATGTGCAAAATTAGGAAGATACAATGAAATAATATTCAGCTATACAGAGTGAGGCAAAAGTAGGTTTACAGTTTGTGACTACATGAAACTGAGTTTATTCTTGTATTAATGTTTATTAATTATTGTATTATTTTCCATACAAGCAATTGTAAACCTACTTTTGTCTCCCCCTTTATAAAAAGAAGAAATTCTGCCACTTGGGACAACATGGATGGACCTTGAGGGCATTCTGCTAACTGAAAAAAGTCAGAAAGAGAAAGACATGCTCTGAGCTGTATGAGATCACTTATATGCGGAATCTACAATAAACTGAACTCATACAGGTCAGGGTAGAAGTTGAGGAAAATGGTCAGAGATGGTCAAAATGGACAAACTTCCAGTTATGATGAATAAGTTCTGGGGAAGGCAATGTACAACATAGTGACTATACTTAAAGATACAGTATTCTGTATTTGAAAATTATAAAAGTTCTCATCACAAGAAAAAAATTTTTGTAACTATTGTAAGGTAATGGATGCTAACTAAATTTATTGTGGTAATCAATTTGCAATATATACATATATCAATACATTACATACATTATGTTGTACACCTAAAATGAATACAATGTCAGATGTCAGTAATATCTTAATAAGCCTGGGAAAACACCATGTCTTCCCCCAAAAAAGATTATTGCAAATACTCAAGCATAGTAGTTCGGCATTTACTCCCCCCAAAATTAAAAATATTAAATGTCTTAAACTTGAAAGTTCATTTTCTGAGATGGCAAAAACATAAGAAAGACTTTCCCACTGCGATGCTAATCTTGAAAGAAAAGATATGAATGAGGGTGAACATACGTGGTTTGAAATAGCAAAGGCTCTTGGTATTTGCAAGTATACATGACCCACAGACGTGGGCAACAGGGTGGGGATTGACTGCAGGAGGGGGTGCGTGGGGCAGCGGTGAGCAACGGAGGGAAAAGTGGGACAACTGCAAGAGAAAAAACAAAAAAATTAAAAATTTAAAAAAAGCTCATCTCAAAAATTAAAAAAACAAAACAAAACACAGGCTTCCCCAGCCAGACCTGAGGAGGGCCTAGCTGTCATCTTCCAGGAAATCCTGGGGTCTCCCATTTTAGATCCTTTCTCTTTTACCACCGCCAACCCATTCCCAAATGAATCAAGGCCTTCTCCCCATTCTCCACTGCCGTGACAGCGCTGTTAAACATTCACCACCATGTCTTAGGACTGAGTTTCCAAACTGATCTCTGCCTTGATTCATGATTTTTTTTTTTTTTTTCCCAATGCATCCTCCACACTGGCAACACAGTTTTATTTCCAAAATTGAAATCATGTCAAACTACCTCCTCTTGAAGCCTGGCTCATCTCAGTTAACAAGACACCCTTAGGAGTTTTCACTGTTGTCCTATATTCTTCCACACCCCATATCCAATGCAACAGCAAGCTGCTTGACTCTCTCTTCGAAAGCTATCCGGGATCTGACCTACCTGTAGCTCTGCTCCCCTGACAAAGCCACGGTCTCCTCTTCTCTGGGTTATTCTCAGGGCCTACTAACCATCTCTGCCTCTCCTCCTGCTTTTCTGTAACCATATCTTGCTACATCACTCATCAAAACTCTACTGATGTCCCATATCACTACAAGGGAAAGAGGAGAGTATCACAGAGGTCTACAGGTCTCCAAAATAAACTGGTCAACACACCTACTTTTACCTCACCTCCTTCTACTTGCCTTAGGCAATCTTTTCTAGCCACACTGGCCTTCTGGGACTTTCTTAAAAGCATCAACCTTCTCTCACTTACTGGATATTATTGTGCCTCAGTTTCCACATAAGAATGTCATTTATGCATTGTCTGCTCTTAATTAAGCTTTTATGAAATCATCTTTCCAAATCTCTGTTTTTGAAAATGCTTTTTTTTTTTGTCTTAGGTATATAGTTTCTATCACCATGAGATGGAGAATAAGACATTGCAAGACCCAGAGCAAATAGCCCCTCCTTCAACATAGTTTTTCTCCAATTCCCCAGCCATGCTTAGTGCTAGGATTGCCGTAACCTCCGAGCTACGTGATGCTGAGCAAGGGACTTAGCCTCTTTCCCTAATTGCTCATTTGTAAAATGAGCTGGTATAAATAAATATCTCTTAGGGCCATTTTGCCTTGTCCAAGCCACAATACTGTTATTAATACAAATTTGTATTTAATTAGATACAGTATAATTATCTCATAATTATAAAATATAATTATTTATTATCGGTGAATATGTTTTTCCCTCTTTCATACTCCTAAAGTGACTTGCACACACATTTATTGTAAAACTGCCAACATCTCACTTGAATCCTCTTTCTTAGAGAACTGCCTCTGCAGCTTAGATGACGTAATAAATGAAGGCAGGGATTTTATTCATCTTGTTTCTGCAGGACCCCTGGCACATGGCAGGCCATCAGTAGGGAGGTTGGGAAAGAAAAAAGTTCTGAAGAGAAAACCTACAAAACACGGCAACCTGCTGAGGTACATGCACAAGAGACAGAGATGTCGTGTATCAACCTGTGCTTGGCACTGTGATGAGGAGCAACATCTAACATTATAAACACAATGAAGGGCAACCAGGAGAGAAAGCTGGACTTCTGAGAGGGCTTTTGGTATCAAGGCAACACAGGAGTGGTGAAAGGCAATGCTCACAAAACACTGGAGATAAGAAACTAGAGCTCGGAGAAGAGATCAGAGAGCGAAATACAGATTCAGACGTCCTTGTGCCATGGTGAGAACTGAACTATGCACTACGTATATAAGCCTTCTTTCAGATGGAATGTATCGACACATTTCGAATGGGCAGGTTATTGTCCCCGATGCTTAGTGTACTCGAAATTTCAATATTTGGAAGTGGGAAAGTCAGCTGTGTTCCTTTCTCACTCTCATTGCTATTCTCTCGTTAATGCATTCCGAAGCATTTGTTGACAGCATAAAATGTGATATAATCACAGCTTTGTGAGAGTCCTTTCTCTTTTGTCGTGCTTTTAATCATCCACTTGACTGCTGCTTCTTGGTAAGCGGGGCTGTCTCTTCCACACATGTCCTTTCTTTTCCAGGTCTTAATATTATTCTGTATAGAATAGGTTCTCTTATCATTCTTTGTCAGATGTATGAATGGCCTGTGTTTAGAGGTGGTTGGGGCTGTTCTTCCACTAAAAATTGTTTTGTCATTGAACGCCTGCAGGAAATTCTAGGACTCAGCTACGAAAGCTTTATTGAACACAGCAGTAATAATAGACATCCATTTTTCTTCTAATCGCTAATATACTTGGAAAATATAGTGTTTTCTTTCTCTTAATAAAAAGTGGCAGTAGAAGTTTTTTTTACACAACTTACTGACAATCATGAGACTCCATAGATATTTAAGTGTGGGAAAGCGTGCACTTCAGAATAGATGAAATAAGATAACACCCAAAACTAATATATATTAGGCAATTACTTGCTGCCAGACAGCGCACTTCGATTTATTTGTTTCCATAATCAAATCAGAGTGTACTTTTTCTTCCCATTTAAAGATAAGAAACTGAGGTTTACGGAGGTTACATAATTTCCTTGTGGTCAGAGAGCTGCTAAGCTAGTGGAGCCGGGGTTTGAACTTGGCTCTGCTGTCCTCCAAACCTCATACACTGAACCGTGACTGTCTTGCCTCATATGAGAAGGGCCTTCTGTAGAAGTATGGCTCTCTGGAGCTGTGGTTTCAAAGTGAGGCTGTAGGATCCCCCGTAAGAACCCTCTGGGGAGGTTGTTTAAAACACAGCCAGACCTCTGAGTTCCGCTCCAGAAACACTAAACAGAGCCTCTCGGGGAAAAGCGCAGCAATCCGTCTGCTAGGTAACTGTGATGCCTACGGTCTTGGAACCCCATGTTCGTGGCCCTTTGGAACATTTCCCATAAATGGCATTTTCTAGTGTTTGGTTTGGTTTATAAGCATGACATTTCTTTATGTCCATCTAGTGGGAAGCAGTGAATGCCAATAGTAAATAAAAAATGGGAAGCACCATTAAAGCCAAGAATACATATGGTATAAAAGGTGTGTGTGTACATATATATGATATTAAAGGCCAACTTTTTATGTGGTAAAATATAGACAACATAAAATTGGCCATTTTAACCTCTTTACGTGTACAGGCCACTGACATTAAGCGCATTCCTCTTGGGCGACCGTCCCCTCCATAGATCTCCAGAACCTTTAAGAGCCACGTTCAGAGTTCTTTTTTCACAACGCCGTAATCTTACAACCAGGATACTAACTTTGAAATAATAAATAATTCACAATGTAAATATTTTTTTTCTCTTTCTTCTCTTCAAAAGAGTATCATAACAATGCTTCATATTCATGTCGATCTTTCCAAGTGACATTTAAGTCACCCTTTGGTCACTTATCAGTACTCCCATTTAGTGCATTCAAGGAGGAGTTACTTAATGGGGTAGAGCCATCAGGTAATGAGAGATCTTAAAAACAGTATCTGGCAACAAAAAGAAAACACACAAAACAAAACCTACCACTATGCCTTTTGTGAGAAGGGCCACTGAGCTAATAACCCAGGTTTCATGGTCACCCATGATTTTCGTCGCCTCTGAGAACAGAGATGACCACAGTGGCCTGAAAACACTCCCCGATGCCTGACTGGGTGACGTTTGGGAGGCAACATACCAGGACAGGCCGGGAATCAGGTTCGGATAAATAACCGTGGCTTCACTCCATAAAAATATGGGACCAAGTGATCTTGGCTAAGTTACTGAGTGAAATGCTTTGAGTCATGTTTATTTTCTCTGACTCTAGAAACACTACCCAACTTTTCTGTGCCAAGGTTACTGTGGGGATTGGAGCGTCTGATGAGTTCTATGTAGATGTGTGATGCGCCTTACCTGGTCCTGGCACACAAAGCCACTCACGCATGTCACTTTCCTGCACTACCAGCATTCAATTCAATTCAATGCAGGAATTCTTTTTTGAGGTTAGTGTGTGCTGAACACACTTCTGTTCTTAGAAATAAATGATGAAAATAATACTGTGTCAGTGCTTGAGGAGTTCAGACTCTGGAAGGGAGGGCAGGCAAGTAAGGTGACCATTACACTATTGAACTGCTAAAAATATCAGCAAGGAAATTTACAAAATTTCAAAATAAAGACATCTACTTAAAAACTGTTTCTTGACAATTTTGAAAAAAATTGAATTAAAGATAAGCTTCAGTTAAAAAAAAACACCTACAGCTCAGAAATTGATCAATAAAATTAGCAAATATCCTATCTCAACAAATTTTGACTTCCCCCAAAGAAAAATGTTTTTGAGATAGGCTTTAAAAGTTTTACTGACATACAATTTATATACCAAAAACATTACCTATTTGAACTTTAAAATTGAATGGTTTTAAGATTGTTTATGGAGTTGTGTAATAATCACCATAATCTATTTTTAGAACATTTTGATTGCCCCAGGAGACCTTCTACTCATTAGCAGTCACTTCCCTTTCCCTCCTCCATGCTATAACATGTATGTGCATTTCATTTTTTATTGCCAAATAATATTCCATTGTGTGGATATGCCACATTTTGGTTATGCATTCCTCAGTCGATAGATGCAATCAACTTTGTAAGGCCATTTCAAAAATCAGTAACTACCTCTGCTGGAGGCTAGTATATTTAGTACCCTCTTTGGGTCCTTTGTGACATTTTTGTACTTGATTTAATATTTCTTAATATAACAGAAGTCCAATTGTTAGTCTGTGGCCATCAGGGAGGGGCTCCTGCTTTGGACCGTCTAGAATCCTTTCAAACTCCACACTCCCTTCAAAGCCTTCTTGTTTTGATTCAACTCTGTATATTAGATTATAATATTCTGCCCTAAACTTTACTTCTATCAACCCACAACAGCTTTTTATTACAAGATGTATTCTTTTGGTCATGCTTACAAAATTTGTACAGATGATAGAAATAGCTCTCGATTTGTTTTGAACTTGGGATAAAATTGTTTTACAAAGTGGGAATATATGTATTTCCTATCAATGATTTCTGCCCACACATGTATTCTGTACTGATATAGAGCTGAATAAACATTAGTAATAAATAAATTTTCTAAGTATGTGCATCGTGACAGAGAGAGGGAGAGAGAAACACACACAGAAACACACATACAGAGAGTGAGAGAGATGCAGCTCCTGATATGCAAACATGGGTTTATAGAGGGACATATTAGATACACACACAACACTGTCCCACTACCTGCATTTGAGGTAGAACAATTGGGAAATATTATGATCAAAGAAAGTTTTTAATTTTGGATTTTAAAAGACTCAATTATTTTCCATTTAAAACAAACCTATACCTACTAAAATGATTATTATTAAGTCTCACCTGAGGAGTTCTCTGGAATAGTCTCCATTACAAAAAAAAGGAGATAGGTTAAAAATAATTGTCAAATATGTCTATCCTAAGCACTCTTTATATATCCTCATTTAATCCTTTTATTTCTAAAAAATGAAAGGCAACTTTCAAGAGTATGCTTTTATTAATTGTCATGTCTTTGTCTCTTGCTGGTTCTAAAGATTTTAAAAGGTAAATGTAATCTAACAGTGCTGAAATACTGAATCAGCTTTTAACCAAAGAGCCAATACTGCAGAGCCGCTATTTTATTGCTCACAAAGTATGGTTGCCAGTTGAGTATCCCATTAACCTCAGAGTGCAATGATATCATTTTAATTATATAAATTGAAACAGCAATGTATAATCCCTATATCATGTAAAAATGGATTCACTTTATGTGAAAGTGTCTCAACTATCTTTTTCTATGAAGCAATAAATCTGCTTTAGATGGCAAACCTGCCTGTAAATTTAATTACTGGTAATTTTATTTTCCTCCATGGTTTAACCTCTCTTAGAGTCTGACCAGGAATGTCATAAATCTGTACTTCCATGGACTACTTTGGAAACTACTGAGTAATGATAAATGAGTAGTTGCCCAGATTTCAACTTAGAAAAGCAAATAAATATAAATATGTGTGGGAAATAATGATGCCAACCTTGGATCATCACAGATTAAATTCCTAATTTGTTAAAAAGTATAGTTTACTTACTGAAATGCTTTTTGTTATAACATATTATCAAATAATACATTTCATGGAAGAGAATTATTTTCATGTATTCAAGATCCAAAGAGCTGTGCGTGGATTTAAAATAAAAATATTTCACATAAATGAGATATGTTTGCCTTCATTTAAGAGAAAAAATAGTTTATGGAGAGTACAGACTTGCATGTAAAATTATCTGGTATCATTAGAGTATGTCAGGGATTATACCACAAGGAACTCATGCAAGACTGAGGAGGAGCTGGCAGGTACGGAAGGGTTCCCCATCTCCTTCCTTAGAATTCCCCACAGGGTAGCTATTTCCAAAGGGACCAGAGAGGAAGCATGGTTCGGAAGGGTGAAAAGTAGTGCATTTCAAGGTTGATTAAATAGGACCCAGCCCAGGTGAGAACAATCGTGTGTCTTCCTGTGAGCAGAGAAGAGTACAGTGTGTGTTTAAGAGCCATGGCATTCAAGCAAGAGGGTCTGGACCCACACATCTGGGCTCTGCCTCTTACCGGCTTCGTTACTTTGGGCAAGCTATTCCCTCTCTCTAAACCTCCGTCCCCTTCATACTTGCAAAATGGGGATAATAAAACCACCTACTTGATGAGGTTACTGCTCTAAAAAGCTGAGCTAAAGCCTGTGCAATGCTTGGTGGAGTGCTCAGCAAACAGAAATCCCCCGATAAATGCTAGACCTGCCATGAAGACACAATGGTGCGTGTGTCCTTCTGTTCTCTCCTGTGGGTTTCTTGTGGGCTTGGTCTCTGCCTCAACCATCGAAGAGTTTTATCCTGGAAATTCTACTTATTAGCTCTATAACCTTGAGTTAGTTTTTTAAACTTCTCTAAGCTTTAATTTCCCGACCTTTAAGGCTATTATTTAGAATATTATATAGGGCTGTTGGAAAGATTATATGAAATACTTAGCACAGGATCTCAAGTGCATGAATAATGTTGAGTAAATGTTACATATTATCATTTATAACACTACATACCAACAAACAGGACTTTGAAAGATGGACTGAAACATAGGTAAAATTTTTGCACACCAATTACATCTAACAAAATACAATGCAGGATAAAAAAGAAAAGTCTTTTTCACAGTTAAACAGAGTATTTATGAATCATATTGCTGTCATTATCAATAAATACTTAAAAGAATCCTATCCCAGTAAGCACTGATCTATTTTAAGATAGATTTTAAATTTAGGAAATTTAAGTTTATCACATACTGTTTCTGAATTACAAAGAAGAATAAGAGGGTTCATAACTAGTATCCGGTTATGTCATAATGTTCTGAATGTAAAAAGCCATTTTATAATTTTTGAAAGGCAATCTTAAGCTAATGTTTCCACTTAATGCATAAGCCACCCTTGATTATGCAGCTAGTAGACATTTCCAGGGACCGGAAGTCATATTTTCATGCTATCGTAACTTCTGAAGTATATCTAAATGAGAATTAACTCTAGATATGCAATCTGAAAAGCAACTTCTGGTTCTAAACATGGTGCGCTTCCCCAGGGTGGCTTTCACAGAGGAAGAGAGAGGGGTTGAGCACGGGTCTCCCCCCACCCCACCCACCTGCCCCCACAGTCCACTGTCTGTTTTCCCACGTACCATGTTGATGGGGCGGAAAGGGAACTGCTACAGTGCAGAGAGAATTAAAGAAGATCCGGAAAAGCCAAACAAAGAACTGAGAGCTGTGTTCAAGTAAGAAAGGAAGATAAAAGAAGAAGAGGGCAGAGAGAATGGAGTGACAGAGAGGGGTCGACAAAAAAAAAAAAAAAGACAGAATGAGAATAAGAGGAAGAAAGGATGGGAGGTGTCAAGCAACACAAACAAGATGTTGACAACTTGTGCAAAAGAGGGAAGAATCAGCTGAATTGTTCAAACTGCAATGTCTCTCTTTCCCGAACTTAGCAGAAATGTGTTTCTTCCCTGAGACATTGTTCTATGGCTTTACACATCATACATTTAATTTAACATTCACAACACTAAGAAGTAGATACTCTCTCCAACATTCAGATGAGGAGAGGGAGCCTTGGAAATGAAAGGAACTTACGGGGACCTTTAACGGATACTAGGGATAAATAAGTGAACAGAAAAAAGCCCCTGTCCTCAGGAAGCTAAGCCTAAAATGTGACAGGCTGGATTTGTTCTGGATTCGGAAAGATGCTAAGGATTTGAATGAGAGAAAGTTCTGATGCATCTAATATGCATATTTAATACACCATTCATATCTATCCACTATGCAAAGGTTTCTTTAGCTTGTGACGCAGATTTTGACATTAGAACACCTCATCAATTCTACTTAGACCATGTCGGCTTATGCAATTTCAATGAGGCTAAATTTACTTAAAATTTCCAATACAACTCAAATACTTTGTGTTTTTCCCAGCTGTCTATGGGCATTTTGACCCACCATACTGTACTGAATCTCTTTTAATATCATATATCACAGCATTTGAGTTCAAGTTCATGGATAATGGCACTCCAGCTCTATTGACTCTTCCATTTGCTTAAACTCTATTTAGATGCCAGAGGAAACCCAGGCACAGTTTTGCTGTGTAAGTCCATCTGTTGGCCCTGAATCAATTCTGCCCAACAACTGTTCCCAAAAAGCACTTAAATCAATTTGCTACAAAAGTACTGCATAAAATGATATATGCACAAACTGTACTTAGTTATTATACACAGAAAATTAACCCAGGCAGACTCAGAACTCACATTTAAGTAGAGTTCTCTGTCACAGTATCTTTGTGAGAAATATTCATTGATAAAATAATTCCAACACACACATGCCATTTATGTGTGTGCTAGCAGGAAATTAGCGGGCGAAGTATGAATAGTTTTCTTTTTACAAGATCTTGGGAAATTTTATCCATCTTAACAAAACTCAGTATAGCCTTTTCTTACTTGTCGTATTTCTGTCTTTTTTAACAACATTAGCAGGGAACACAAGGGTCATCTGCAAAGGAAACGGCGCCTGCACTCAATGAGGTTCAAAAAAGTCGGAGGGTCAAAGTTTATCTGAAATGTGGGTAGAAGTTTTTCTGTAGAGTACATGTCTGGAAACAGAATTGCACCTCTTCTTCCTGGAGTGATTGGCATGTTCTCGGGCAGTTGGTCAGGTGATGGAATGAAGTACAACTTCCAGGCCCCTTCTTCTCCAACGGTTATCACTTCCTCTTTTTGGTATCAGAGCAGTGTACCATGAGCCGTTCAGGTAGAAGAAAATGGAATAGAACTGTAAAAGCCTAAAATGTGCTTACAATACAAAATTCGAACATAAAATTAATCTGCGATGCTCTGTTTTTAATGTCCCATTGAAGGAAATGTAGCCTAACACCGTAGGGCACCCGCCTGACTCAGTCAGTGTGATCGGATTTCAGAATCATTCTGGTAGCATCACTAGACAGGGTAGGCAACATTATTTTGACTTCATGTGTGTTGAGACAGAAGTACATTTACTTCTCTCATGGTCTGTTAGAGATAAAAGAAGTATCATGACCACAAGATGAAGAGTCAGTTACCCAACTCTATTTTGATTAAGTTCAGACTTTATCATCAAAGGTACTTTTCCTCTAGTCAGGAAACTGTAGTTGATGACACTGAAAATAAAAAAAAAAAAAGGTACAGGTTCTGTTACTGACTCTACTCTTGGCAGGTTAGATGTGTCAAAGCACGTTTTCAGGAATACAGGCAAAAGCACTGAGCTGTCATTCTTGAAATAAATTGCAGCAGCGGTGGCAGACTGTATTTTAACTTGTTTATTAGCAAGTTACACATTAAATGGCTTCAATCATTTTTTAAAATTTAAATGCTCTAGCTCTCACCCTGGCTGATATGGCTCAGTGGGTTAGAGGTCATCCTGCAAACCCTAAGTTTGCCAGTTCGGTTCCCGGTCAGGGCACACGCCTGGGCTGGGAGCCAGGTCCCTGGTTAGGGCTGTGTGGAAGGCAGCCAGCTGTGTCTCTCCCACACATCGACATTTCCCCCTCTGCCTCTCTTTCTCTGTCCCTTCCCCTCTGTTGAAAATAAATAAATAAATAAATAAATATAACCTTTAAAAAAATACTCTAGCTTTCATACTGCTTGTGTTTTCCCTGTAACGTTAACTAGTTTCTAATTATTGGTCCTTTTTAATTCCTTAATAGTTTAGTTAATACTTGTAATGCTGATGTTCTATTTTCTTCTTTTTAAGCTAATCAAAGTAAAAAAATTAGTTTCTCTGTGTAAGTCATAAAACAATGCAACAGAATAAAACATACATTGTTTCTATTTTTAAAAATAATCTGATTGAATGAAAACTCAACAATACCCTATGGACAAAGTTTCCCAATAAATAATAATAACAGCCAAAAAACTAAACTAAGTTTGCAAATGACCTATCTAGATTTCTTTCAGTCCATGGGCAGAGAGCCTGTAATGATTTCTGTAGTTAACTATCAATAACAATTAAAAGCAATTAAATTTTCAAGCAAAACAATGAATCTCCATAATCCAAATACACAAAATAAAACCAAAAACCCTTTTATAAATGGTTGGAATATTCTTTTCCTGTTATTCCTTGTACTTTAGGATGCTTAAAGAACAATGGCCATTGGGTAACATAAAAGTGTAATCTTTTAAATATACAAACAGGATATTTAATACCATTAAACAAGTGCATTCTTAGCATAGCAATATCAGTGAATATTTTTGAAAGATTAGGAAATGGCAGATTTAAATCACCCAGAAAGACAATGGATGGCAAGTATGTAGACAGACATAGACTGAACCATGTACTTTCTGAGCTCCAAATGTTATGGGTTAAAGGCTTGATAAAATCCCAGCCTATGAAATTTCCATTTCCTTTTGACCAATCATTTCTCTTCCTTTAGACTCACTTTTAACATCTTCATATTGAGGAAGAGCTGTGGATTCCCCTAATACTACTTCTCATTCCCTTTTTTCTCCTCAAATATCTAGCAAGTAAAATAGCCAAAACATCCCAATGATTCTCATTGTGTTGCTGTTACAAAGTAACTGCTTTTGAATTCATTTTCTGCTGTGTGTGTGTGTGTGTGTATGTGTGTGTGTGTGTGTGTGTGTGTGTGTGTGTATCGGGGGCATGGAGAGGCGGGGGCCTGAGGGGAGGGGTAGGCAGAAAGGGGAGAAGAGGGAGGAGAGGAAGGCTGAGACTCTTTCTGGTTTCATTTTTTTTTCTGAAAAGTCGTATCTTTCAACCTAGCCATGTCCTGGCAAATAAAGATGCCTGCCCCTTCGTTGCTCTGCACAGCCGTGTCCTGCAGGAAGGGCAGGGCGTCTGCCTGCCTGTTCACTTCGCATCGGTTCCCTTCCAGGAAGCCCAGGACATGGCACTCTCCCTAGGAGAATTTCTTACCTACTGTCTCAATCTTTTTCTCCCCAAATCAAGAAAGGATATTGAAATTCAAATGAGAGCAGTGTTACAATATGGATAACCTTGAACAGACATTTGAAACAGGAATATTTTGAAATAAAGCTATTTTAGCTATTATAACTGCTAAGTAACTCAGGATGCGCCCCATGCCCGATCTCCACTGCGCCCAGCGAGACCCTCTGGATCTTTGGTAAGACAGCTGCGTCGGTCTGACCCCTGCTCCCTGGCTCACCAGATGCAGCACAGACCCCTCACGACTGGTTCTGGCTCCCCATAGGCTGCGCTGCTTTCCCAGCTGAATAACACTCCCCCAAAGAAAAACAAAAACAACAACAACTGTAGGGTTTGAAAATCATTGCCAAAAAACCTACATATTTTTATTAATAGTCCTAGGAAGTCAGAATGTTATAGATGGTGTGTAGCTCACAAGGAGGGAGAATCAATGTTGTCCGTTTGAAGGATGGCATTCTGCAGACTATCCTTACCTTCTGCCGGCCACCACCTTTAAGCTACATTCACCTGAGCCACCTCTCTTTCTGTCCTGCCCACAATCTTTGTGTATCACGGACTCCCGGATTCTACCTCTGAGCTTCCTCCTGCCTTTGTTCTAGGGAAACCACTCACGATGAAATCAGACCCCAAACTAAAATGTATATGATATTTTCATCAACGTTATCTCATTTGATACAATAAAGAGGAGCTGGGTGTATATTGGAATTTCTGAACATCATTTATTTTGATGACATTATCTGTTTGTTCTCTGAACATATAGTTAATAATGTGAAAAGCTGAATTTAGGTCTTGAATTTCAGATTGTAATATTTTGCATCTGAAAATCAGTTAACTATTTGAACAGGTAAACAATGCAGGGGGGTCTTCGTCATGCAGCTATTCATTTAAAATAATGCATATTCTCTTTCACCTGTTCATTTCAATTTTAAAATTGTAAAGTGCTTGCTTTTAAAAGCTGCATGACTCATTTTTGATAGCAAGGAAAGAGAGATATTTGGACAGTTAGACTTGCATACTGATTTTTGGCTTTTCTTGGCTCCAGACTGGCTGGAAATCCTGGATACAATTTCAAACACTTTCTCCAAATTTGCCCCATCATTGCTACATCACTCTTTCATCTTTATTACCCGTGCCTTAAAAAGTAGCATTTCCCCACTCTCACTAAGCATTGATAGGTGAACGTGGTGCCCAGGGCTGATGGGAACCTCGGGACATTACGTTACATCTATCCCTCCCTTACTGCAAAGCACAAGCAATCCAGGCTACCATAGAAAAACAAGAAACCAAGCTCATGGCTCCGCTCTTTTATTAACAATACCGGCTTCCTCCTTCAATTGCTTGCCTCCAGAGACATACTGCTTTAAGTGGGCAAACCACTGAGAAAATTCCCATCTGACAACTGGCTACGAAGAAGGGTCAAAGGAATTAACCCGTAGTTGAAGAGGCAAGGTTTGCTTAAGTACTTTAAGCACACAGACAGTTGTTGTGCACAGAGACTTGAGCAGCTGGCTTCTGTCTCTGATGACAAATGAACAAGAGGGATGCTACGGTAGGAATGATGACTTTTAGACAGGAAGGAAGATGTCTCCGTAGCATTTATGAAGCATCCACTATGGGCCGGGACTTTGCTTACTCTGCACCATTTTGCCCATTCTACGCCCTTAGGGAATTGTAAAGGCAACCAAGGTTGGAGGGCCACTTCATTCCAAGGCTGTAAAACTAGAAAGGGGTAGAACTTGTGTTCAAACTTAATTTTATGGAACTGAAAAGTCCATTCCACTAAGGCAGTGATTCTTATAAATATTTAATGAGAGAAAAGGGCACTGAGAACCCTTGGAAACTCTTACAAATCTGGGGACCTGTTTCTGGAAAAACATATATGGATACAGCCACAATGTCATATACATGTTTTTAGCTGGTGCAGGAAGTATAGATCCTAATAATAATAATAATAATAATAATAATAATATTCCCCTGTAGTTAAGTACGTTGCTGTTCATGGAATAACAGTAAAAACTGAGCCTAGTTACAGGATGAAAACAATACCTCAGAGAAGAAATGACAACGTCTAAAAGAAGAGATGGCGTAAGTTCCTTCCAGTGTTCTGATTCTATGCAAATACTTTTTAACGTGTTCCATAATGGACATTCCTACGTTCTTATGTGGGAAAAATGCATTTAATTTTGAAACATTCTTTAAAATGTCGTTTAAAAATGGCTCTAAATTAAACAGTACAAATACATAGTGAATTCTTTAAAATACGGTGTTCAGGTTAAGGAATATCTTCTTTTAGGGTAACAGATTCATGTAAAAACACGATTCTGGAAGACTAGTCTTCAAGCATGTTGAGTTACTGGGCCAGAAACCAATTTATCATTTTAATAGCAGATAATTTAATAACAGGGCCGGGTGCAGAGCCTGCTGCCTTAATGGCCAGGAGAAGGCTGTGGAGGCTGGCGGATGGGGACACAGCCTTTAGCAGCCTGGGCCGATCAGAGTCGCCAGCGCTCCCCTGGATCACCCCTCTTCCGCTCCCTGTGATGCACTAGATATGGAAAGGGCACTTACTTTGTGTCCAAGTAACGGGCTTGATGCTGTTGCAAATACAAAGAAAGTACGGGCTAGGGTAGCCAGACAGAGTGCAGTTAAATTTCCAAGTATGTAACAGAGACATAGGCCTGGGAAGCAAGTGCAGAGATGAGTGGCATCACAGAGGGCTTCCTGGAGGAGGTGGACCTGATAATCCACAAGATGTTTGAATGCAGCAGAAGGTAAAGACATGGGATTGAAGAACTGGCAAGTTGAGAGACTTTAAAGGATTTTTCTCTTAACAATGAAATGAAAAGGCAAGTACTATGTTACTAAAAGGCAGCAATAAAAAGGACAATGACAATGCCAAGTATTTATTACATTCATACTTCCCTGGGCGATATCCACTGTTATATCATTGCTAATTCTAAATTAAAAAAAAATATTGTGATGTGGTCAAAATGTTCTCCATTTACAGCTGATAAAGCCTCCCAAATTACGGTTTATACCCAAATTCTAACACGGGTGTGCCTGACCCCCAAGCCCAAAGACACAGAATGGCACCAGCCGAGAGAGCTATCGCAACTGTGTAAAACCTACCAATCACTTAAGTACCAAGGTAATTTTTTTAACCCTGAAGACAACTTTTAGAGAAAACAGTAGAATAAAAATAAAACAAGACAATAGCATGATTACTCATTCATGGTTTTCAGCAGCCCTCCTCCCTTGAGCCCCTCTTGTCTGTTTCTACTTGCCACAATGGCAACTGGTGGCAGTGGCTTACACGATCCTTCTCTTAAAGTTTCACACCCTATGCACGGCCTCCTGAATCTAGAAGAGTAAGCTTGCCTTCTTATTCATAGAGAAAAATGGAAGCTCTCTACAAGAACTTTCCTTCTCTTTCCGCTTTGATAAATGTGTCTGTGCCCACGGTAACCTCTTCCCGGCCCCCCATCTCCATGTGCTGCACTAGCATTCCTTTGTCCTGGAGAATCAAATGGTGGTGTCGCCAGCACACCAAGCCCAGCATCGGACACTTCGGACTGCTTTGTCTTCCTTGCATGCACGCCTCTGTCTTCTGAGTCTCTTCTGGCCACACTGGGTACTCCAGCTCCATCTCGATCTCGAGCTTGATCTCACATTTTGTTCATCTTCCCCAGAGAAGCCATTATATAATGATGCTCAGTAGGGGTTATTCAATGATCCCGCCCACTTCCAAGGCTTCAGTTACTCTCAAATATTCCACGATGACCTCTCCAATACAGACTCGCAGCACCTAAGATAGCTAAGTACATAGTAAGCGCTCAATAAATACTAATCATGGTTATAAAGCCGTTCATGGTCTAGTTCCAAATTACATTTTTAGTTTCCTTTTTATCTTTTCTCCTCTCCTCCCCCAATAGCTGGTGACTTGAGACATTAGCCATGTTTCAATAAACTTGTGATGAATGAATGAATGACTGATGCACTCTAGCGCCCTGAGCTAAAAAGTTACCAGTTTGGGTCAAAATGCATTTAAACGTTATGAGAAAATGTATCATTCCCATGCCTTGTCCCCTAAAGCACCAATCTCTTAAGACTTCAGTCTTCAAGGTTCTGTCCTTCAGAAATATTTTAGGCCTTTTCCAAGAAGGCAGCTATCTCTCACGTGGAGAAAAAAAATTACATCCTATCTGTTTGTGTCTGCACACAGGGAAATGTAAGTCAAAATTTCAGTGGTCCTTTAAAAAGACCAAAGTGAATCCTTTGTGCTCTTCTCAATACTTCATCTTTTAATAAAAGACTTTCTAATCACCAAAGCTATGTGTATGTGTGTTCAAATAAAGTGAACTGTATAGGCTGAAAATGTCACTGCATTCCCTAATGTATTGCTATAAAGGACTTGGAGACTTCCCAGGCATGATATGACCTATGAGAAACAAAATTCTATTCAACTCTCAAGATTCATATTCATGTGATTTTTGTCTAGTCACTTGTAAACTACTGGAGCAAGAAGAAGTAGCCTTTTTTCTATTTCAATATGTTGTTAGCAAAATTCCAACTTTCATTTTTTTTCTTCGGCCTTCTCTCGCATCTGAAAAAAGCAATTCATATCACACTTAAACACTCCCTAGAAAAATATTCAGTAGACATGGAACTTCAGCCATCATTTCAACTGAAAGGAAAATTCCATGGAGTGAGCTGGCGACACAGCAAAGCCTCCTGGTCTTTCTCCTTCACTCTCTAGACAGATCTCGCACTGAATGTGACATCTCCGCTTCCAGTCAACGCCCTCTCTGGGTCATCGTCCATATTTCTCACCAAAGAACTTTTAAACACACACACACAGTCACCACATTCCTTGCTGCAGAGACTTCAAAGTCTGCCAGCTGTGACTCTGGCTCCTCTCTGTCACATCCTGGCCTCATCCATGTCCTCACCCTTTGTGACATCACTCCCCATTCTCAGATGCAATCCACCTCCCCGATCTGGCCAAGCGCCTCCGTACATAACCACCCTGCAGCTGCTCCTCTGCCCGCCCCCACACACCTCCTTTCTCCACTGACAAGAAACTGAGCTCACGAAGACCCCACCTGAACACAACTTATGGTTCCTCCCAAATATTTTCCTTCCCTTCCACGACCACAAAATTTGTATTTCCTTCCTCTGTTTCCGAATAGCAGCTTACCTTGATTGAATCAGTTGCTTGGCTATAACGTTATTATGTGCTTTTCTTACTAAAACAATTTTTAAAACCTATGCATTGGGTTTTCTTACTAGGCTATATCATGCCCAGGAAATAATAATTACAAGTAGAAGTTTTTTTCTAATAATGTACCTTATGGTTCTTACAGAGTGAAAAAGAATTGTTAAACAGTAAAGTTTTGGCTGCTCTACAGTAGCTGGAATATTTGATAATCTACGAGGGGGCTATCACAGCCTTGACTTGTGAGTAGACAGGACACACTTGCTACAAGTTTTTGTTTAGCCTGGAAGTCATTCTCCTCTAACCAGCCCTCAAAGGGCTACAACATCCTTATGCAGAGAGACAGGAAGGGTACTGCTTATGCACATGTATGTGTATATTGTGTGTGTATTTTATGAGACAGAGAGAGTTTCACTGAGAGAACATGATCCCCAGTTACCCGTACAACTATTATTTTGCAGCACATACATATTGGAAGCAAGCAAACGCACCTAGACATGCTATCGGTAGTATTAACACTGAATGTTTGGGGCAAATATAAACAAAAGATTTAACAATCTTTGCAAGAGGTATAAAGACTTGATGAAAAAAAAAGAATGAAAGAAAGAGAGAGAGAGAAAAAGAAAGAAAGAAAAGAGAAAAGAAAAGGAGATGTAAGGAAATAGTCACCTGTGACTGGGACCCAAAATGTATCAGCAAAGAGGGCCTCAGTGAAATGACATAAAATCCAGGTCACAGAAGACGAGACTCTATACTGAACCAGGACACCACCATTCCCTTGTCACACCGAGCACCACAGATTTTTTTTTTAACCAGTTCTTGTCTGAGAGGGGATTTAAAGTCCATAATGAGTCATATTGTATATTATTTAAAAGTTTGCTATTTATAACTTTTTTTTTTCATATGGAAGCTTCAGCCACGTTCAGTTACTCTCATTGTGGCCCTGAGTAAAAATTCTTGTTAAGGCAAAGTTAGATATGTCAGTCAGGGGTGAGGTACAATTTTAACTGCAAGGCAAATCTGTGCTCAGAAGTGCAGAGAAGCTAAAATCCTTCTTAAGGCCTGACTTTGGGCATTCTATCTCCTTCACTTGTGCATCAGCTAAAAATTAGGCCAACCCCACTCCCAAATATTAGAGTATAACTGGATGCATTTTAGCTGGATGTTGAAAACATGAAAGACATCTCAATAATAGCATACATCAAAATACAAAGTAATTAGGGCTACACAAGAATCTTCTAGAATTTAAAATCACAAATATTTGGCATCAACCTGAGAAAACGGCAACTTTCATTTCAGAGGTACTACTGTTTGGAGGACGTCACTGAACAAATGAGATCATTTCAGCACATCTCTCGCAGACCCTGTTTTATTCTTTGTGTTGTCTTCAATTGCCCCATATATCAGTGTTTTCTTAGGCTGTATGCATCAGCCGAAGTTCACAACATACTCTGCTATTTAAAGGGCTGTAGCAGCCAACATCTGTAGAAAGGCTTCAGAAAGTGATTTAAAGTCTGCAACATAAGCATATCCAATCCTAATAGTACACAAGACTATCTGTCTTCTTTGGGAGACTGACATGGCGCCCACTCTGCCTGGTGATGATGCATCCTTGCCAAGCCCAGACGCAGTTTCACCTCCAGGGAGATGCAACGTAATGATGGATTGGTATAACCCAATCATGCTATCATTTGTATTTGGAAACCCTACCGTGCAGTACTGACTATATATATTTACTTTCCCTACCATGTTTTTCCAACTATATCAAGATGTTCTGCCAGGATGACAAGCATAAGATTGAATTTAATGGTATATGAAGATATGGAAGACTGCCTTCCAAAGCAAAATTTCATACTTGGAACTTTTATCTTTTATTAATTAATTGCACTTCTGGCAACCCCACTGAAAATTAAATTAAATGGTGAGGCCATTTCATTAGAAGGCTTTGGCAAAATAAACCCAATAGATGGAAAGCTCTATATAATTTAAAATGGAAAGTGAGCTGCTTGCTGGGTGCTTTTAAGTCATAGGTCTTAATTTTACATCTTTCTCTCATGTTATGTAGTGAGTTCCTCAAGAGCAGGGGCTGAACTCTATTCATCTATCGTTCCTGGCAGCCTCCACCATGCAAAGTAGGCATTTAATAAATATTAGTAAATCCTCGTATGGATTTAGATATTAGGAAGCTGTGAGCTTTGGAATCAGGTTTGAATCAAAGCCCCTCTACTGGTAAAATGAATGGCTGTCATGAATTGAATTGTGCCCCCTACAAATTCACATGCTGATGCCCTAACCCCCCGGTACTCCAGAATAAGAGCTCACTTGGAGATGGGGTCTTTACACGTTAAAATGAGGTTACCAGGGTGGGCCCTTATCTAATATGACTGGTGTCCTTATAAAGAGCGGACATTTGGCCACCAAGGGAGATACACACAGGGAGAATGTGGCATGAAGGTGAGGACAGAGATGCGGGTCATTCGTCTTTGAGCCAAGCACGCCCAGGGTCGCCAGCACCAGCAACTCGGCTGAGAAGGAAGGGAGCGCTTCTCCCTCACAGCCCCTGGAAGGAAGTGGCCCTGCTGACCCCTTCCCCCCATTCTCCCAGCCCCTGGGACTGTGGGGCAGCACAATTCGGTTGTTTAAGTCCCTCCTCCCCACCCCCATCTGTCATAGTTTGTTACAACAGTTCTAAAAAAACGAATACACTGGCTTAGGACCAGCCATTTAACCTCTATGAGTCTTGTGGTAAAATGGAAATAATACCTCAGCATTGTGTCTGACACATGGTTAGTACTCAACAAACAGTAGCCTTGCAAACGGCAAAGGAAAGAATAATCCATCCATCTAATATGCCTTAACCACCTTTTATGTATAGAGCCTGCTGCACTTTTTGGGAAATAGCTATTAAGAAGACTTCATCTTCATAGTGAGAGAAGACAAAGAACAAAAAGGCAAATAGTAGAGTATCTCAAACGATAGAAATTTTTTAAAAACTTATTGATTTTAGAGAGAGAAAGAGAGAGAAACATGGATTTGTTGTTCCACTTACTCACATATTCACCGGTTGACTCTTGTACGTGCACTGACTGGAGAGAGAACCCATGACCTTGGTGTACTGGGGGGATGCTCTAACCAGGGGGGCCACCCAGCCAGGGCTCAAAGGATAGAAATTCTCTGGAAACACTTAGAGCCAGGAAGGGGAATATGAAGTAAAAAGCTGAAGAAATAAAATGTTATATAGTCTTCTCTACATTAATAAAATCTGAAAAAAATTGTAGACCATAGGAAGGAGGTAGCGAGCCACATGGCTAACTGAGGGAAGAGCAACCTAGGCAGAGGGAACAGCACGTGCAAAGGCCCTGAGGTAGAAATATTCCTGACGTATTGCGGTAAAAGCAAGGTGGCAAGTGTTTCTGAGCGTAGCGAGCAGGGCGACAGCTGTATTAGAGGAAGTCCCAGAGAGACTGTGGGAGTCCGGGTAGGGACTAGCAGGCTGGTGACAAGGCCGCTAGGCTGCCTGCAAGCCCCCGCGTGGTGGGTCACTGCAGGGGGCTTGACATGGTAGAACACATTTTAACAGGATCACTCGGGTTGTCGCTTGGAGACTCACGGGAAAGGAGGTAAAGCGGAAGCAGAAAGACCAGTTAAGAAGTTGCTCCTGAGGACAATAAATTATTGACACATTACAGATAAATTACAAAGGTGTTCCAATGCCAGTTGGAGTTCAAATCCCACTGGTGAGCTGGACATCCTTGTGCAAAAGAGTAATTTGCCCGACCATCAAATGGCCCTGAATTGCCACTCGCTTTTCCAGAAGGTCAACCTCACGCTGCATCCTGAAACTAAACCAAGGACTGAGGATACGATGGCAAAAAAAAAAAATGGCTTTGTGTATTTGGAGAGAAAAATAACAGGATGTTTTATGGTGACATGAAAAGAATACACACTGTATGCAAAAACAAACAAGCTCTGGGACTAGGAAAGCACACATCTGGGCTTCTTTATTTAGCTGTTACGCCATATTTTAACGCTAGGCCATTATCGAGTTGAATTGTTTTCCTCATCCTTTTGTCAACTGGCCTTCTTTCACCTGCAGATAGATAATGACAGTTCCACTTCCGTGAGGCCAGAGGACAGTTCATTAGGCAGAAATGCCTGCTGTTCCCCCTACCAGCCCGCAGTCAAAGCTTGCCAAAGCCAGGCCCAAAGGCTCTAAGGACTGCTGCTGGCTTTGGTCTGGTTGGGGGTTGCGCCAAGACACTGAAGCTAACCAAAAGCTATGGTGGTATTTTACTATTCTTTTGGAAGCATCGTTGATTCGCAGCCAATAATAGTTCAGCTGATAACACTGTTTTTCTAAGAAGATCGGGAGGAGATGGGACAATGGAATGGGGCTATCAAATAAAACTATACTTTTTTGTAATTTTAAAAATTAAAACGGCTCTTCTTAAGTATATTCTACCACAGTGAAAACCACCCAAATTAGAACACAAGTACTTCAGTAAGCACTTTGGGGACAGAACACGCCCCTCACATTTCTGTTTGTAAAGGGTTTTTTTTTTTTTTTTTTTTGGCAACTAAATTAATGAATCTATTCAAGAAAATCAGATTTTGTAAAGAGTTCTCCTAATTGTATAATTTTTTCCAGCTTGTAAAATGCCTGATAAGAGCTCTTCAGATTTTCCAAAACATTCCCTTTCTACCACGTTGTGAGAATGACTCTGAAGGCAGCATTTATGTGCGTGGAACAGAGCGCTCTGCGTCCAGGAGCAACGCCCGTTAACTCTAGAATTCAGCCAGTCACCTCTCCTTGCACCTCTGGGGGCCAGGTTGAAAAAAAAATTAAAGGCAAACAAGTCTGTGGCAATGAATGAAGGCTCCGCAGCCCTTTCATAACATTCAAGTTGGTCAGGGTGCTCGTTGAAAGGTCTTACCTCATTTCCCACACATTTTCTGACCTATTTTGTCTGCCTTTTCTCAGAAGGATTTTGCTTGCTCTGCTGTGGACTAAGCAGTAAACTAATTATCTTGTTCAAATCCCTTTGTAACGCCCCTAATCCTATTAGTTATAAGAATGTCTGAATACTGATTGCAAACCTTTTTTTTTTTTTTTTTTTAAAGAGAGAGAAAGGTCCAGGGTTTGGTCTTGGAGGGGGACTCTAGCCAGTTCAGTGAGCCAAGGCAAAGGCAATTCTGGTCCACGAAAATCCCAGGCCACCTCTCATACAGGAAAAAAATAAATACTCTCCTGTATTTATTCATTGTCCCTCTCTCTCTGTGCCTTTCTCTCTCTCTCTCTCTCTCTCTCTCTCTCTCTCTCTCACACACACACACACACACACACACACAGTGGACTTAGTAATCGTCTGTATCTATGTGACTGCCTTACAAAAGTCAAGTTCTGAACACTCCTCCTCATGGTGGAGCCCAGGGAACCCGGGCCCCAGCCAGGAGCTTGACTTCACTTTCCTTCTTTTATCAGGAACATTTTAATGAAGAGGGTGATGCTATTATTACCAGAAGTCAAAGAAGCCATAGGAAGTAGAGGAAATGAACAAATGTTATGGCAGACCTCTACCAGCCCTCGGAGTCTTAACTTCTTTTCTTCAAAGAACTGTCACAAGTCTTGTTAAAGGACTCTCTCTCCCTCTGCAGAAGACGCCAAGGCCACTGCCTCCTGCTGTCTGTTACTGAGGGAACTTTAATCACTTTTCCTTTTTGTTCCCACTGGGGAAGAAGCCGGACTGCGGTGAAAGGCCCGCGGTCAGAGGCGATGCTAAAGAGCATGAAATTTATCTGACTTGCACAAAAGACGTGTTCTGCCCTTCCATTTCCACTTCTGCCAGGCGGGCTGCTTGGGGTTGGCTGCTCTGTCTTAGAAAAAACAAATATTTGCTTTAAACACTGAAGCACAATGCTACTTCCAGGATTTCGTCTGTCTTCCCAGCCCCCTCTTTTCCACCTACAAAGAATGTCTATGTTCTTGGCATACAGAGTCAACTTATTTTACATTCCTAAAATAGGATCTCTCCCTTGCATTATTTTTTTTTCTGTTAGCACAAGCAATCACTGTTTTAGAAATGATCTTGAAGAGAATACAATATGTGTTAGAGGAGAGTCCCTGCTTTAACAAATTTCTAGGGTCTAAGAAAAATGTTACAATCAAGAGAAAAGTACAGAATGCTTAGATAAGGTTGTAAGGCTGCCAACCCAACATATTTCAAGTACTAAGTGCTTATATTTTGATATATCACCATCTGCAGTAACCAACAGAATCTGTTTAAGAGACAGAAAGTTGGGTTTCTCCCCGGCGGTCTGTGGCATAGAAGAACGCGTTAACATGTGTCCAGGGTAGGCGCCTGGGTGCTGGGTGCAGGGGGCGCAGCTTGTGGGGGGAGAGACCTACCACCCCTACCCACAGCTTGCTGTTTCAGAGGAATCAAAGGCCTAAAGAAAGTGCTACATACCTGTCAGCAGCTTTGTTTTTAATAACAATCATTGTGCTCCACATGTCTTTCTTTTTTTTTAACTTGTTTTGATTTTGAGAAAGAGGAAGGAAGAGAGAGAGAGAAACATCACTTTGCTGTTCTACTTATTTATTCATTCATTGGTTGTCTCCTGTATGTGCCCTGACTGGGGATTGAACCCGCAACCTTGGTGTATTGGGACAATGTTCTAACCAACTGAGTTTATCTAGACAGGGCCTACTGTCAGCAGCTCTTTTAAAATAATTAGTGGTGTTTAACAAGTTTTATGGTACCCATATATCCTGTCACTCAATGCAGAAGGGATTCTAGGTAGTTTCCAGAATGTGGGTAATACAATAAGATGCGTACATAAATAACATACAACGAAGGTTAAGTTTAGGGTCCTTCATTCACAGAAAACCCTAAGTAAGAGAGTGACTTAGCTCCATGTTCCTGGCAAAGAGGAAATGCGCCCTGTCTTTGACATTAAAGGAATTCCAGCTATCCCGAAAAAACACATTTCCCCCCGATGCTGCAGCCTGCGGGGTCCCATGATGAGATGGTGCCTAATGTCCTCGAACACACACGTGCCACAGCAGTGTCTTGCATTTTCCCTCAGGAAAGGCAAGGGCACAACAACCGCCATGTAGTTAGGCTGGGACCCAAACCACGCAATTGAGTGGGAGTGTATATGAGTCTCCAGCAGTCCAGCTTGTAAGATCCCAACGCAGTCACAAGACACTGAGTACGTGTCCACAGGATAAAAGGAAAGAAACAAGATAAAAAGAGTTTTGAGAAAATGTATACTAATTTTAAAATACTAATTCTCATATTTCGATTCCGCATTTGCACCGTCGGTGTCTGCTTCATTCTAATAGAATGAACACCCTGTGTCCCTTCTAAAAACTCATAAACTTTCCCATTAATTTTAGTTTTGCTTCAGAAGATCTGCATGAAAATGCCATTTGTTATTACCAATTATTAAAAACATGAAGTGGAGGAGGGGCGCTTGTGAGCGTACATGCGCTGGCAGCTGTCTGCAGAGGAAAACGCACCGGGGCCCACGGGGCTGGATGAGGCCCTCTCCACTCCCACCTCCGTTCTCACTCCTCTCTTCTTCACCTACTCATCACTGTTTTGTTTTGCGGATGCATATAAAAGTGCATCCTGCTGGGATTTTGCAATTTCTAGTCTCTTGGTCTCAAATGCTGTGCAACTCCTCATTCCCGCTTTGCATCGGGAATGAAGCTCAGAGGTCCTGTCGCAGAGAAGCCTCCCCTGACTCGTTCATTGAAAATATCTTTTCTATCTTCCTACTCATTCTCCAGCCCCAAAACATTTTTGATTTTCTTCATATTGCTTATTGTTACAGGAAACTATCTCATTTATTTTTTGTTTATTCACTTAGTCATTTCTTCTAGGTTCTCCGCTTTAAATATAAGCACCATGAAAACAGAAGCCTTTTAAATTTGTGCTGATAACTTTGGTATCTAATAGGTCCCTCCATAAATATCTGCTGAATATGTGAATGAATCAAGTTTACCATTAGGCAAAATTATGGGGTTTTTTTTTTCCCAAAAAATAGGGTGATGACTTAAATCAGAATCTACTTTTTCAACCTTTAGAAAAATTAGGGTTGCCTAGGACAGCAGCCTGCAACCTTTTTGCCACCAGGGATCGGTTTCATGGAAGACCATTTTTCCACGAACGGGGAGGGGGAGGGTTTCGGGCTGACTCAAGCGCATCACGTTCAAGCTCACCTCCTGCGGTGCGGCCTGGTTCCTCTCAGGCCTGGACCAGTACTGGTTGGTGGCCCAGAGCTTGGGGACCCTTGGCCTCTTGGACTCCACGGAGACACATAAAAAATATTCTGCCTCGATTATGAAATGGGAACCGATCACCCCCCACCAAACGTAAGTCTTAAACGTGCTCTGCGGTTACTTTCTTTCCACAAACTGCTTGTGTTCTGAGGCAGCCTGGTCCCCATGAAGTACCCTTAAAAGAGAGTGAATATCCAAAGGTCCATCTGGGCCCTTAAAGGGCCCGGCGACCCAAAACAAAACCACAGCAAATGGACACAAAGCTCTTTCTACATGAAGGAAAAGTGAGGAACACACTCTGACTAGCAGGTTGGGGGCCACAGAACCCCACCCTCCAACCCCGCCAATTTCCAACTGACGCCTGCAGTGACAAAGGCTCAAGGGGTGTCCTATGTGGACTGTGAGACAGCCAGACAGCCACTTCAGCATGTCAGTGGTTTCCCATTTCAAACTGGGACTGCACACATGCCCTCTGTAAGCAGAGGCAAACCAAAGTCCTCAGGAGCCTCGCAGGAGCGGGAGCAGTAACCCACAGGCCAGTCTAGCTGTTTGCAGCAAGAACAGTCCAAGGATAAAATGTTGCATTTTCTGTACCAGCCACTTAGGGGCGCTCAAAGGCTGAGAAATGATCCTGGGAGTCCACACTGTAAGAGTCCTGACCTTCAATGACTATATCATAAACATACTCCTGTACCCCTGCCTAGTGAATATCCGTTCTCCTTCCCTGAAAACAACCAAGTTTCCCTTGTTACGTAACAATAACAAGAAAAAAAAAAAAACTTCACAACACACGGAGCTGCGATGAGTCAGGATAGTATTTTCCTCTAGGCAGGCAAGAAGCAGGTAGGACAGGAAAAGACGTTAGGGGGCCGGGTGATGTGGTGGCCAGGTGCCACCTGGGCCCTGAATGGTGGATTTTTACTACAAATTATCCTGTACGTTTATATGTAATATTCTGTGTGTACATTTCACAAGATAGTAATTCCCTTTGATCACAATTATGTGTCTCCATAGAAACTTTAAAGACACATACTAAAAAGTGAATTTGAATGCACCTTTAAGGACAGAGATAAAAAGCACCACACGAAGGGTCAAACACGGTTTAGAATGTTCCTCCCTATTCTCTTCGAGACTTTGCGCAAGTTACTTCTTTTCCCAGCCTCGGTTTTCTTTTTGGCATAAGTGGATATAAAAACACTGACTTCGCAGGACTGTTGTGTGACTTAGCTGAGCATGAAGGCAGCTAGCACAGCATGGATCGCAGGTGGGGCCTCAAAGTGGGTTTTCTGCCTGTCTCAGTCCGTATTGCCTGCCTGTAACTCCTCCAAGTTCGTTGATTTAGGTCAGAAGCCTTAGTGAAGGGACGTAAAGTTAAAAGTCATAGAGAGCACACGCTGGAAGGAAGGGATTGCAGGTAATATTTTATACATGGTTGGGGAAAGAAAAAGACACAGAGAGGAAAAAGCAGTAATTTGCTGATCATACCATATCTAATCATTATTGGCAAATGTTTAGAGATTAGTGTTACCAGTTGACATTGTTGTAAGGCCCCATTCAAAAAGAATGCGAACTCATAGCTTTCCCCATGCAGCGGCTTCCCTCTATTCGCGCAAAGACTCATGGCCCCTGCTGTCCTGCGGACAGCGGGACTGAAGTAACATGGCATCGGTCCTGCCAGCTCGGAAGCCATGTTTACAGCATGTGCAGTAGAGTCTGGTTCAAGAAGGAAACTACCTAAGTCGTGCCTGGCAGGGTGGAGTGTTCAAGATACCTGCACGCATGACCTGAGCAGACCCGTCTGTAGAGGTGGGGTACCCCAGGATAAGCCCGCCGGGAATTCCCCGACAACATTAAGGGTCTCAAGATATTTACCGAGAGACTAAGAAGGGCGGAGTACAGCACCCTCAAGGAGAAGGGCGGGGTAAGCGGTGGGACCTCAGACCGCTGCCAAGACAGCTGAGCTCCATACACCAAGGTGCTGCTCCACGCCGTGCTGACCTCCCGATGGCCGTGCCGCCAGAGGCTCTGCCCTGCTGCCCCCTGGCTCCAGAGATGGTGCCTTTGCAAGACGCTGACGGCTCCCCTGCCCACCGTACTGTCTCCCGGACCCGCAGGCTGAGACTCGGGGACTCGGGTTCATTATCCCTCAATTCTCTTGTGTGATGTTATTGCTGATTGTTTCTATGTGATTATTATTGTTATTAGGTAAGTGTGGATTTGGAGTGAATCTGCATTAATAAAAGCCAGTGAATAGCATAGTCACGGTGTTGGCTCCCTGCTATTTCTCTGTGCTGGTGTCACTGGCAGGCCTGGTGGTTGTACAGGCGGCTCGGTGCATTTGGTTCCTGAGGCTCGAATCGGATGAGCCACGTGGGGGTTGAAGGCTGGCTTGCAGGAAAGACTACATTGTGAAACACACGCTTGCAACATATACACTATTTGCCATCATGTATTTTTAAATCATGATGGCAAATCTTCCTCTATTCCAATAATTCTTCCTCTGTTCCAATCATTGCCATCATTATTAAATACCAGGTCATCTTTTATTCTGCATCTGGGGCTTTTCAACCAAGTCTCATTTTCTGCTTTCGAGGCTTCTGCTCTGCATTCTTAAGTTATGGTTTTAAGGTTGTCTCTCTTTTTCTTCTCTTCAATGTATCTGCAAACCCTAAAGCTGCACCATTTACCTGTTCCTTACAATTTCAGCTATCACCAGTATACCAGTGGCCCTACCTGTCAAAACCTGCAGTCTTTGCAATACAACACAGGAAAGTTTCTCCAGGTCATCTCTGATTGAATAACCCACTGCTAAATCAAGTGGAGTATGCCTATTTTTGGAAAATTCTTTTTCTTCTACCATCTTCCCTTATACTCCCTGTTGTCTGAAGAGTCTGATTCCTGGCGGCCACGTTCATTCCCTTCCTAGCTTCGACGATGTGTTTCCACATGGAGAACATTCTATAAGCCTTCCCCTTCTCTTCCACGCCCTACGCATGAAGGCTTCAGCCCATGCCTTGCTCATCTGTCAGCACTTTGAGTGGTCTCCTGTCCTTCCCCACCACCTCCGCCTTCCAGGTTCAGAGCGGCGTCATCAAACACGTGTGTCGGTTTCGCCACAGCCAGCAGGCACGGGTTGGTGTCACTCAAGGAATTGAGAGCGCAATGACGGAGCAGGCAGCATCCTTGCTGTCAAGAAGCTCACAGTCTAGAAGGCAGCAGTGACCCAAAACACTCATTTAGACATTAGTGTGATGGGGAAAAAATCACAGATCTCCAGAGAAGCACCAAAAATGGCATCAAAGCCCAAATCGAGGGGTCAGGGAAGGGAGAGAAGAAGTCCTGAGAAACACACCATTATGCAAAGGATGGGGTGGGAGGAAGCGGCAGATGCAAGAAGCAATACATGAAAAAACACGGAAGCTAGCTGGGGAGCGCAAATAGTTCAGGACAGCTGAAAATAAATGCGTACTTGAGTTTCTCCATGCATCGCCTTAAGGTCTCAGCTAAAGGGCCACTTTCCAAAATAAAGTATCCATATAAAATCTATTTGAAAGACTCAAAGAATTTCCTAGGAACTTAGAACTGAACTTACTAAAGGAATTTCTATTTGTGGAAGGTACCTATTTTTTTTTCTTGTCAAACTGATTATAGACAGGGGAGATTTAGGAAATATTTTTAGAAAATAATTTCTGGTAAGTTTTAATTGTATTTAATCAATATATTATGTCTTTAAATAGGAATTTAGATTTCTACCATAGATATACACCACACACATCTATAGGCTGTCATTTATATAAATAAAAGCCATCAGACACTTGGGCAGTATATATTAAAAACAAACCAAGAAATCTGTTGAAAGCTTGGAAACATATGGGCCACAGGTTTAAGAAAATGACACTAAAGAAACCTCAAAGCAATAAAGAAACACCTAAAATAAAATTGAACAAAGCATAAAACTTTGTGACAAAATAAAACATCCTTTTCTATAAAAAGAAAGCCATCCATTAAACACATAAAGTTTGCCCAAGTCCATAAAGCTCAAGATCAATCTCGAAATAACTAAAACTAAAACAAAATTTTATGAAATACTTATAATGAACTTAAAAGTGTTTAAAATGCAAAAAAAGTTCATGGGGCAAAAAAGCATACACAATTCCTTGGGACACAGAGGAGAGTCTTCATGGGGTAAGTCACACCCCAATTAGGGTAATTAGCAAAAATAAGTATGGCAGCGAGGGGAAATACGTAGGCATACTTTATCTGGGCTCCCAACTCTGATATTAGCAAAGTCTCATTCACTGTTACTTTAACATTTGAGTTACTCTGGAATTGGGGCAGATGAAAACTGGTGGCTACAAACATATCAGCTAAGGGACATGGTGGGCACACAATACAGTACAGAGATGACAGAAAGGTACACCTGAGACCTATTCGTCCCTAGAACCAATGTCACACTGATAAATTTAATACAAAACTTTTTAAAGAAAGAAAACAAAGCATGATGCCACCTATAAGCCCCTGAAAGCAGAGCAGTATCTCACAGCATCCTAATAAATGCTCCCATGACTATGTAAAACAATATACAAATTCCTGAAAAGGGGAGGAGCATGTTGGCTTAGAATGTTTCTTAACAAAAAGTGTTGCACAAAAACTGGCTCAACTAGAAAACTGAGCTCTACAGCATCATGTTGAACTATTGTATTTTGGTTGTTTATCCTAAGTATTTTAATAAATTTAACAAATAATATGAAATAAAATTTGAAAAAGGAATCCACTACAAAATACTAAACAGTTATTAAAATTGTTTGGATATTAAGTATTAAAATCCACTGTGAGAATCTGCAATGATAAAATGCACAGATCTTCAAGTAGAAAAGGCATGCCTTTAATGATTAAGAAATAGGACTTCATAACATAAAATATAGATATAGATAGTAATTAAACTTTTCCAGCTTTATTTATGAATAAATGGTCACAATAATATTTGGAAAACACATATAGGACATATAGGTTTAATTTTATTACCTAAAGTGCTCTAACCTGGTTGGTATTTTTGAAGCTACGGCAAATTTCATGGGTCTTTTGAATCTTTTTAACTTTATGACATTTTCTCAAATTATCTTTCAAAATTTTCTTCTAATAGTATTTTATTCCAGAATTCCATACACATAAAGGGAAATCTAATTCAGATGCAAGAACTGGCAGAGAACAATGAGACTTTGTCATTTTCACAAAGTTAAGGTGCTCTGAGATTGATGAGCAGATAAAAGTGTTTTACAGTTAGTTTGATTCAATTTAACATTCCTGGAAGGTGGCAACAGTCAATGGAAAGGGTGCCAATGAAAACGTTTGTCCCATGCATCTTACTCCTGGGCCAGCTCTGGTAACTTGACAAGGAATGGTTTCACTTATACATTTAATTTACTAATTCTCTAAAGCAATGAAAAATGTTACCTTTGCCTGAAAGATCAATCTAAAAAAGTTAAGCAGTAAAGAGAGAGACAGATCCAATATATCCTTTAACTATGAAGTGGTATATCAAATTGACCACATGAGCCAAGATTATATTCCTTTAATAAAAGACATGTAAGTAAAAGCTATACTTAAAACTCAAATACTTAAATGAACCTATAATCATTACTTATTAGTGGTGTAAATAAACACAAATTAAGCTTACAACTTTCCTTACTCATAAAAACAATCTTATCACATATCATGATGACTAAACATTTATATTTGCCTTGTGTTTATACCTTATAGTTCCTCTATCTCATTCATTTATTCAGTAAACAGATATTTACAGTATGTCTATTAATGCCAGTGATAGTACTGACAGCTTCAGAGGAAGGACCCGGGTGCAATCACGCAGACCCCCTCTAGTTAATGAGAACTCCGTCACTTCCAGTCCAAACAGTACTCTTGTCTTCTACCTTCAAATATAATTTAAATTCTAAATAACTACTCCGTATATAAACATATAAAACACTGTATTTCTCAAATTCTGAGTTAAAACTATGGAATTATAATTCTAAAATTGTAGAATATCTACTTTATAGCTTCTTCACTTTGGTAAATATTGGGGAATATAGCAAAGAAGAGTAGAGAATGAGTATTTGTGATATGTTCACTAAATACTTATTTATAATCTTTTTTAGTGCCCCAAGTCTCTTTTTTCTGTTTTCTAAATATCCTTCCTCTATCCCTGTTAGTTCTCTTAGGAAATTTAACAAAATAAAGATCCCACCCAATCTCTATGTTTCCTTTTTGGTCTATCTGTAAATAAAGTGCACTCTAAAAAGCTGGTTGTAATGTAATGCAAATTGTGAGTCACGCCTTTGGTAGGACCCAGAAGGACACAGGGTAAACCAGAAGCCTGAGCAATAGCAAAGATTAGAAAAGAGTGTGTTAGAAAGTATAGAGTAACTTAAGGTAGAGGAAACAAAAACAAGATGAACAGGTTAAACACACATTGTCTAAAGCACTCCCCTTCAAGTAATTTTAAATAGAATTGTTATAAATTTTAAATTTGTTACAAATTGTTACATATTATTATTAATTTTAAATTTAATTTGTTTCCATATGGAAAATAAGGACTCAGAAAGATAGTTGAATATCCTGCATGCTCACTTCACTCCAACCTCCTGTCTCCATCCGAATGTCCCAAGCCTCTCTTGCTTCATAGCAATGGGCCTGGCCTTCTTCCTGTTTCCCAAAGGGCCTGTATTCTTGTTTCAGGCTCCTCAGAGGTGAGGTCACCTCTGTGGTATCCTAGTCTCACTCAGGCCCCTGTACAAACGTCTCCTCCTCACACAGGCCTGCAGGGACCAGAGCATCTAAAAGAGCCTCTTCCACCCCCTTCTGGCGACTGTCTTTCATTACACCAAAGCCATCTTAATGCCTGCATTAGAATGTAAGCTTCCTGAGGGCAGCGACCCTACCCTATTCGATCTGTCTACCCAGTTTCCCTAGCACTTAGAATAGTGCCCAGCACACAACAGGAATAAAGGAAATGAAGAACTAAACCCAGAATAAGATTAACCTGTATGCATATTATTTGCAATAATACAAAATAAGTCCTTTTACATCTATATGGAGGAGGAGAAAGGCAAGAGAATCTCCAACATTCCCTTACCAAATATGCAGAACTCAATAGTTAGGACTCATTATTTCTAATTTAAGATGCATGCAAAATTATCATCAATATTTACATTTATCAGTGCATTATTTACTGAATAGAGCTTTCATTGACTCACTGTAAACAGCAACCTTCTTTATCAAATCTCTTGCACATGGTCTTAGCATTTGACTTATATGCTCTCCTATTATTGGATCTTTTAGAAGCTAAAACCTTGACACTGAGAGTTGGATATAAAAAAATGCTGTGTATCAAAATGCAAAAAACTCAACTATAGCATAAACAATTACACTTAAAATGGTTAATATTCTTATGTATAAAACAGAGCAAATATGCGTCACTGACACAGAAGTTGCTCCAGTAATTTCCACTTTCACACAATGGGCCCAGACAGGCGAAGTGCTCTGCCCATGTTAAGTGTCCAAAGCACACTAATTCATGCCTGGATTAATTTCTGATCTCATACTTACACCTTGACGAAAATTTGGACAAATTAGAAAATATTTTGACATTCCTTACAACAGATTATCTGTAATTCACACTGGAAACACATCCAATTAGTGAGACCTTTTTGTGATATAGGTAATTTGATGTATATATTTGTGCCATCTCACTAAAATGACAATTCAAAGTGAACTAGAAAGCTAGTGGGGATGGGGGAGTGAGGGGGTGGGAAGATTGAGCAAAAAGGAAAAAGGACCCATGGTCATGGACAACAGTTCAGGGATTACTGGGAAGGAGAGGGTATAAGGAGACTAAATGGTAATGGGAAATATACAATAAAGATTAAATTTTAAAAATTAAAAAAATGTATTAGAAGATATGAAGTAGGATCAAAAAGGAAGATTTAAAAATGAACCAAGAATTGACCTTTGGACCCTAGCCAGGTGGCTCAGGTGGTTGTTGTGCGGTCTTGGGCACCCACACATTGCAGGTTCAATTCCTGGTCAGGGCACACGCCTGGGCTGCAGGTGCCATCCCTGGTATGGGAGGCAACCAATCCGTGCTTCTCTTTCACACTGATGTTGATGTTTCTTTCTAGTCCCTCCCCCTCCCCCTCTCTCAAAATCAATAAACATATCCTCGAGTGAAGATTAAAAAAGAAAAAGAAATGACCTTTGAAATAGATCGTCTCCTCATCAGAGCACAGGGGCGGCAGGAACACGCTGTGACCGCACTCCGCCCATGCTGTCGTGCGTCCCACTGCGCCGCAATTCCCGCAGCTCTCTGGGAAGTGTAGGTTGGATACTCTGACAAAAATGAACATGACAGCAAAGCCTAGATGATATGCCAAACGGTCCTGTCACATGGGGACAGGAAGAGGGCGGAAGCCCACACGGCATTCCACCAGGAATTACAAAATGCTGAGGGAGCCTCTTGACATCAGAGCCAGACCCGAAAGGCTGCGTGTTAGGGACTCATGAGCCTCTTCTCGGCTTCTCACAGGGCCCCCTCTTCTCATTACACTGATAAATAAATCTAGAAATAAATCTAGCGACGGTATTTTTCTTAGCCTGTTGGGGGATGTGAAGAAGGGGGAGGTTTCCAAAACAACAACCTCCTACAAAATGGGAATGAGACCATTCACAACGCATTTTAATGAATTTATAAAAAAAAAATTTGACCCATGCTTTTTCACAATCATTAAACTTAAAGCTTTAGAGTCATTACGTTTAAAGCTTTCATCCTCACTCTTTAATATGTGTTGCTCCTTTTAATGTCAACAGGAAATCAACACCGAGGAGGGGACATATGGTGAAGAGGGGGACAGAGGAACTCACTCATCATGAATCAGCTCTCTTCACTACAGGAGAAAAATAAAATGTTTATATTTTTAAAGGTTACTACAAAATGTTCTACCGGCAAGACCAAGAATTCTAAACAGCATGTAATAATCAAACTTAGGTCACTTTCAAACATACTTTGGATTTGAAAGCTGTGCTTGACTTCCTGGAAAAGGCAGAAGACAAACAAATACGTAGCATTCATCAGATTCTTCATCAGATTTAGGGGACTGGCGGTGATCTCCATTTTAATAGCTAGGCTAAGTGCTGGCAATGCTGATCAGCTTTTCTTTTAATTCCTTCTCTCCTAGAAGGGTAAGAATGGTGTCTTTGTCAACTGCCATGACAAAATACCAAAAACTGGTTGCTTTGAACAACACAGTTCTCTTGCCGTTGTGGAGGTCCACAATCCAGGGCCGGCACGCCTGGTGTCTGGTGAGGGCTCTCTTCCTGACTTGCAGGTGGCTGCCTCCTCACTGTGCCCTCACACGGAGGCCAGACAAGGAGAGCAAACTTTCTGGTGTCTCTCCTAATCCTATCATAAGGGCCCCACCCTCATGACCTCACCTAACCCTCATCATCCAGAAAGTCCCATCTCCAAATATTGTCACGTTTGCAGTTAAGGCTTTGAATTGTGGGGGTGGGAGTGGGGGTGGGGGGAGCAGTGGCATTGAGGCACAAATTAGTCCTTAGCAAATGCAGAGAAACTGGATGAAACTATTAAAAAAAAATCATAAAATTCAGGAGAGACAGAAGAGAGAAAATATAAAATTAAGATAGAGCAAGGATCGTGTAGAACACACCTGTACTTTTGCTCTTTGTTAAGAAAAGTAACTGTTAAATGTATGAGCTGACATTTCAACCCTATGATTGGTTTCTAACTTTGTCAAATTCCTAATGGCTGTGGACCATCCATGATTTAACCTAAAAACTCTTAGTAAACATTCTCATTATCTCCAAGAGTCAAAATATATAAATTTCTCTAGCAGACCTGAACTTCCTAGGAAAAAAAAATTCATCTGGTACCTACAGGATTACATAAACGACATCAAATGTTTGGGGAGAGGCAATACTGGTAGATGTTATTGCATTTTCTATGTATGCTACATAACAAACACAGTACCTGTTCTATGATCATTAACACATAATATTGATTATAATAATCAAAATTATTGTGACTAAGCATTTCAAACTGTCTAAAGCTGTCCTTCATTTGTAGGTACCGGTGAGTAGCTGGACAGGAGGGACTTTTTCTGTTGTGTGTGGCATTTGTTTTTGTTTTGTTTTGTTTTTGACTCAAATGTCATCTTGCAATACAAATATCTTGTCCCAGGAATGAGGGTAAGGTTTCATGTTTTCCCTAATTCACAGAGTTGTCATGTGTTCAAGAAGGAAATATGTAAGCAAGTACTCAAGATACTGTACACATCTAAGGGATCTCTGTGATTCTTATATTTATTTACAAATGCAAAACCATGAATTTTAAGTACCTTAAAATGGGAAGAATACAAAATGATCCATTGCCAGGGGCAAAAATAATATCACAAAAGAAGCTAAAGTCAGCTTTTAAACAGATAAATGCACTAACAGTGACCTTCGCCTTTGCTTCCCCCATTTAGACACAAAGTGCCCTGAAGCTGCAGCAGAGGCTGGTAGTGCTCTGCCACGTCTCCTTGGACGGCTCCCTTTCCACTTCTGTTTATGCCAGCGCTCAGCACGCTTTCCCTCTCCACCACTGACGCCTGAGCCTCTCTTTCAATAGCCCACCCCCCGAAAGGCCAGAACACGCTTTCCCTGCACGCACACAATGGACAGGGAGTGACAGGGAGTGATTGACGTCCCCTGACCCTTAACACCTGGCCTGGAATCAGGACTGACTCCAAGCTACAGCTCCAGTCCCTGATGGGAACCTGTCTTGGTCTGACGTCTAAGGCCCCCAGTGCTCGCCTACGGGATCGAGACAATGTGATTCTCTGCTAAACTTGGTATCTCAGCTTTCCTGTTCCCAGTCTCTCCCCTTCCCCTTAGGAACACTTCCTACAAATTATTTCACAGGCACCTGTGTGTCCGAGTTTGCTTCTGAGGAACCCAATCTAAGACATCCCCTGGACTTTCAAATCTCAACATGTAACCTGTAAGCTGGTCCTGACCTCTGGCCACAGTGACACTTTTAAACATTTGACCCAACACCAAACAGTCACCTGTTGAGCAGCTCTCTGCTTTGTTGACGTGATCCTCAACTTCAAGCAATGCTGTGTTCCTTTGTGTCTCTGTCCAGGGAGAAGCCTTCTTTGCTCCTCTGCAGGTCTACATAAAATCTTTATGCTGACGATTGTTTTAGCCTGAAATCTCATTCACCTTGGTGCCTATGCGTCAATAATACTTTAAAAGTCTGGCTTGCACACGCTTAAATGGCTATAGTGTATTATAAGCAATGTTTGAAAGGTCTGCATACATTTGAATACATGCGAGGTCGTTAAACATGCCATAGTCAATCTCCCGTTTTTAACGCAGCTTCAATATAAAGATGGTAATGCTGCCAGGTAAGTACCATCTTCTCCCATTTTGAAGCTGGAAAACTGAGTATCAGGGAGGTTTTGTCAACTGCTTCCGATTATACAGGGAGCAAGGAGATGAGGTGGAGCCCAGCGCTGTCTGTGTCTGGAACCGCTGTCCTATACCTGTTTGTTGTA
This sequence comes from Pteronotus mesoamericanus, assembly GCF_021234165.1. NCBI lineage: Eukaryota > Metazoa > Chordata > Mammalia > Chiroptera > Mormoopidae > Pteronotus > Pteronotus mesoamericanus. Next base: position 11,013,286 of record NW_026555234.1, on the reverse strand, counting down.
GGAACACGTGGGGCACAGGGCATATGCTCCCTGAAGGCCATGGGCATTTTCAGTTACTCTGAGTGACTTGTCAAAATTCATTCGAGTAGCAGCTCTTAGTAACAGGAATAAATAATATAAGTAAATAACAAATAGTAAGTTAATAATTAGCTGGACAGGTACAGAAATCCGCCGATGTTTGTTCGACACCAATTCTTTTGCTTCTGACCACTGCGTGCACTCTTGTCTCAAAGTCACAGAGGACTTATCAGAGCACAGCTTAAATGTCATTACGGGCTACCCAGACAACCTAACAATCATGAAGCAGTGTTCCTAGAGAAAAAAATGTGTCCCCAATTTTAAACCGAAAAATTGGACATAAATCTCTAAGACATAAAATGAGGGGACTGCTTTCAAGTGATGAGCCAAGTCTGTATATTACTATCAACAGTGAGAGCGTAGAAAACCAACTATACCATCTTGTAACTTGGAGAGACTGATAAATCTGTAGGCCTAGATGTCTACTTTAGCCTATGTAATTCATGCGCACACAAGCTGGACAAAGCTAAATCCACCAGAAAGGAGAGATGCCTGGCTGTCTGGATAGAACAATGTCGCCTCTAGTGATCTGCATGCTCATAACTCGCACGGCTACAGGTGGGAAACTACATAACTATGTAAAGATTTAGGAATCTTTGTGCAAGTTTTCAGAATGTGCAAGAGGAGAGAGAAGTCAAATGTGTGTGTCTCTCTGTGTGTATTCACATTCTTTATAAAACAATTACAATAATTTAAATTTTAAAATTACAGAAATCATTACATGTAAAAAAAAAAGACACAAACACACTAATTGTGGGAGTTCTTGTCACAGTTATTGGCTTTTAATAGTTGGCTATCTTTCGAGACATTGCAGTCGTGTTTGTCTTCTACTGCAGCACGGCAAGTGTTACTATAATGCGCTATCTAGAAATGTTTTGAAAAGAGAAGTGTTTCATAACTCTTCCTTATCAAGATGGAGCAACATTGTGAGTTGCAATGGTGCCATCTACTGGGAAGTTACTGAACTAAGAAAAGAGAGAGAACACCAAGGTATGCATATAATAAAAACAAAATATGCTATGATATTCTTTTAATCAAGAACTTCCATTAATTAGCATTTCTTAGTGAGGGGGTCAATGGCTATGGTTAGTTTCCTGAGAAGTAAAATGTTCCCACCACAGCCTCTGACATTTGCTTTCTCCCTTGCAATTCAACATAGTTTGTGTATGCTCTCTTTCCTTCCTACTTACTTGAGCCAGAGATAAGAGAAAGTGATTTTTTAAATTAATATTTAATTATTAAAATTTAAACAATTTAATTAATAATTAAAAACACATTTCCATGTGAGACAACTTAGAGGAGCTGTTCTTAAGGTTAATATGCAGTTACTTCTCCCAGAAAATTCACTGCTATTTAAAAAGTCCTTGACGTCTGAGTTTGCACAACACATAACATCAGGGTTGGGTTTGGTTTTGTTTTTTCATAATATCAGGTTTGAGTTAGTGAAATCACCCTCAAGCTTTCACTATTGCCTGTCCCAGAATCACTTGACATCTTATATCAAAAGGAAACAAAATATTCAACATACCCCCTGGTGGGCCTACTTGTTACCCTCAAGCAGGTAACTAGTGTTATGGTAATACCTTGCATTACGAAATTTTCAGCAAAATATAACAGAAAACATGTTTTATCACATGGGCATACTCATAATATCCTCAAACATCCTAGTGCAGGAGAGACACAGCCAACCCTGCAGATCATGGCACAGAGCGCTGGCAACGTAACAAGGTGGAGGATAGTTACTGTGTCCAGCGTCGGGGGTGTGGAAGAAAGGCACGTGCTTCTTGGGACAAGGGGATTAGAGGCCACTCGACGTGATTTTAGTGAACACAGAAGGTATGAGGAAGAGGGTGCTTTGTGCAGATCTGGGGCACAAGTACTCAAGAGAGAGGGGAAAACATATAGAAAGTCTTGCAGTGGGAGCGAGCTGGGTAGGAAGAAGACAGCTCATAGATTAGTAAGAGAGGCGGAGAGTGGTAGGGAACGTGTTAGGAGAAGTGGAAGCCCTATCTCCAAAAACTGAGGCCATCGATAAAAATAGGTCGACTAACAAGGAACAGAGCTGGTAAGCATGAAGAGAATGAGGATGAATCAAGCAATGCAGTAGACCCTCCACACACGTTACTTCTTTAAATCTCCACATTCACCCTATGTGGTGGGTATTACTAGTCCAATTCCAAAGATAAGGTGACCAAAGACAACATGAAGTAACTTCCCCAATGTCTCCCTGATTGGTAAAGAGGAAAGCTCAGATTTGAACTCAAGGTTCCATTCTGTTTCCACTTTGCTGATGTAGACATAGTCAATCTTGAGTGAAAAAAAAAGGTTCTTTAAAAGTTTAAATGATTGACGTGGAGGAATTTCCTGTGGCTAGCAAAACACAGAAGACAAGTCAGATACATTCATGATCAGGCTTTGCTTGTTTAACTGAACAAGGAAAATTTTCTAAATAAGTCTTATCTGAATTGAACGAGAACTGAATGAAAGACTTGAACAGGGATTATACTTTTCCTCTTGTTATCAGAACAATGGCTCATTCTTATATATTTTAATTGTTGCAAAGCTCACGTTCAACTCAATTAATGGGATTGGTAGTCTTTTAAAAACATGCCAGAATAAGCATTATTAAAACAACTAATACTTTAACATTAATTGTATCTTTAAATGTTAAATGAGGGGTGATATTATTTTTCTTCATTTGTAAATATTTTCAAGGGACTATTTTCCTCCGTATCTCACAATCATTATATCAGAGATGGTATTACAGACTGAAATCTGCCCCTCATAGGTTAAAGCTCTCATCCACAATACGACTGTATTTGGTGACAGGGCCTTTAAACAGGTAATTAAGGAGGTCACAAGGGTTAGGTCCTAATCCATCTGGGCTAAGTCTCTCTCTCCCTCTTACGTCCCTCTCTCTCTCTTTGCAAGTGGGCACCTGCTCTCAGATTTTCAACCTCCAGAACTGTGAGAAGATAAATTGGTGTTGTGTAAGCCGCGTCATCTGCAGTGTTTTGTTATAGCAGCTCTCACAGCCTCGCCTGTCTTGGTTCTACCAGGCAGACTGCACCCTCGTATCCTCTTAGATTGAGGCTCACTTGCTGTGGACTCAACCACTATAAGCTGGATTCTAGAGTCAAAATCTGGGTTTCCACACTGAATGGGATAAGGATGTCCTTGTCCCCACATGGATTTAGAATCTAACAGGACTAGAAGAAAGCAAAAGCCAAATGCAATATCATGGAAAAAAATTAAAAAGAAGATTAATTGAACACAGCATAGGGTCAATGAACTGAAATTTTAGCCTCTAGGGCAAAGAGGGTGAGAGTTAGTCAGCTTTGGGGCAAAGCATCTTTAGTCCGAGATCTGAGCATAAATTGTAGAGAAGGAAGCTAGGGATCCATACATTCACCCTCAGAACAGAAAACAGAAAACAGTCCTGAATTCAAACAGACAGTACACAAAATTGAGGCCTGAAAGGGCTTTCTGGCATGAGATTGAAGTTGGGGATTATGTTGTCCTCATGGAATAATTTTATTTTTGTCTATTTTTATTACATTATAGTGTAATAATTTGTTTCTATTCAACTTCTTTCTCCTATCACTTCAGCGTGAGCCCTTCGTGCTAGGCACCACATCATGGGAATATTGTGTCCCCAGCTACTCACTGAGATTGAAAGGCTCTGGTGAACAAAGGAGTAAAATGTAATAATAATAAGCATACAACTGTCTATACTTCATAAGGAACTTTGCAATTGACTTACATTCATCCCACAGTATTTGGATGCAGGTGGGGATAAGGACCAACTGATGATCACCACAGTTCCTCACTTCCCCTCCGCCTTTCTCCACCCACAGCCCCATCTCCACAGATGCCTGAAAACACTTGTCTATTGTAAGTGCTGCCAGTCAAAGTGCTTTGTTTTATTTTGGCTTTTGACCACAGACCAGGCCTTCCACACAGCAGCACACACTAACTTTGGTGTTTGGCCCTCCTCCACCAGGCTAATTTTTCATTGGATACTTAGGAGCTTGAACTTTGCAAAGAAATTTTTAGTTTTCCCCAGCTACCTCCAAATCTAGAGTGCAATCAAAAGTCTGGGAATATGGAAATCTCATATTGTGCTGCAATTATTGCCCACTGAGCTTTGCTCAAACAAACAAAAGAAAAAGTGGCCAAATAGAGCTTTCACAATCACTTGGACTTCTGGAGGCACTTTCATGCTCTCGACAGCTGAGTGTCCTGATATTTTGCTGGCTTGTCTGGGACTAACGTGTTGAGATTCCAAAATCAAGTTCTCCAGGTAGCAATGCTGAATGAGGATAGCGAAGGTAGAGTCCGTGAAAGGGGAGGTTATTATTTGGTCAAAACCAAACAGAACTACAGAAGACAGACACGTCCAGAATGATTTTTAGGCCAGTTTTGTTTCTCATAACTTGCAGAAATAACTTGCAGATCTATATCACATGGATGGGTGATTCAGCATTACCAGATTTGAGCACACATGTCTGCCCACTGTTTCCCATACTCATCTCTTCATTTCTTTTCCCTAAAGACAAAACTCTGACCTAAAATAGAAATTAAAGAAGAGCAGGGACTGAGGAATTTAAGTCTAGTATTTGGGAGACAGTGTGCACTTTGAAAAACCTTTCTCACCACCAAACAAGCCACTCATGTTCATGTAATACATTGCAGCCCTTTGAAATCTTCTCAGGGCAGCGATCTGCTATGTTTAGAGACAGCAGCATCCCAGGAATGCAAGGAGCACATGCATGACCCATGTTTACACCACACAAAATTCTGACTTTCAAAGCAGTAACATCTGGCTGATGTGAGAGGAAAGATGTTTCTAGTAATTATCAAAGCAGCATCTCCAGTAAGTTGCCTACAGATTCAGTGTTGAATTTTATAGGGATATTACATATATATATATACATATACATATGTATATATATATATGTAAAAGTGCACAAGTCATAACACAGCTTGATAGAGTTTAACAAAAATGAACACACCACGTAACAACACTAAAAAAACAAAACACTACAAGTAAGTCCCATGACTTCCCAGCTATTTATCTCCCTGAAGGAAAACACATTTTGAATCTTACTAGAGTAGATTAGTTTGATCTATTTTGGACTTTATATAAATAAGATTTATAGAAAAGAAATCCTATAGTCTGGACCGTAGGGCTTATACAGCATACTTTTGAAAAATCCTGGGGATTTTGTCCAGTCATCTCGACTCACAGAACACTGCAAATTAACCTTGAAATTCTTTAGAAAACACAGTAATGATTTTGGAATAATAAATATCACCTATCTAAATATAGATTCTAAGCTCTTCAGAAACTTTTCTACATTTGGTTATTATTTTATAACTATACAGATATGTACGCTTTTGTTTAAATGTATAAGGTTAACATGGCTTTGTAATGATTCTACGTCTGGGGGGTAACACTTTCTCTTGTCCATTCATTCATTAATTAATTCATTTATGAATTCTTTATTGAACACATGACTGGCACCAGGTTTTGTGCTAGACTGTCAAGCAATATATATGCCTGCTAACTCCCACTGAGCAATTCTTATGTGCTTGGCACTCTTCCAAAAGTTCTTCCAAGAGCTTCCCCTGTATTAACATTCATCATCTTTAAGTTAAACTTATGGGATTCAGAGAATTAAGCTGTTTTCCCAGGGTCACAAAGCTAGGGACAGAGCAGGGATTTAAACCAAGGCTACCTATTTCCAGAGTCCAAGTTCATAATCACTATGCTATTCTGCCTCTACTCTTAAGAAAAGCAGCTTATTGAATGGCATTCTAGAAAACATTTGAAGTTTTAACTTAGAGGATATTTAACTTACATCCAAGGGAAATTCCTTATTATATTTAAGAATTTGTTAAGATACAGTAGAAAATAGTACTAAATTCTAAAACGATATAAACTTCATTCATCATCATATTTTAGGTCTATTGATCTCTGCTGTTGTCTACAAGTATTCATAACATTGAAAAATAATGCAACTGGCATATTTTGAAGGTTTTAAAACTTAAGGACAAATTGTTCAAGTCAACATTTGGACACTGCTATGGACGGGCAACTCATCTTCACTGGAGAAAAATTGAAATTTCAAGTGTGTATGGTCCAAAGAATTAACCTTCTGAACTTTGTATCTACGGGTGTTTTATTCATTTTTGAAAACCAATCAAAACCACTGACTTCTCTTCAACTTCTACATTGTATGACTAACAATGACTAAAACTGCAAACAGGTCTGGGAGAGCAAACTAAAGTTGTATATAAGCCTTTCACCTGCAAAGGCCCCCGACTTGGAGATTCATGAGTCAAATGTGAATCTTAACACTTTGCTAACAGCACTTACTCATCTGTATCAAAAACATAGCACACTGTTACCTAATAAAGTCCTTCCTTCTCTGCTAATTAAGATAGTACCAAATAAATAAATAAATAAAGTTACTCGTTCAGTCATGAGCACTGAATGCTCCCAGTAGGCAGCCTTTTCACAATTCAATTTCCCCAATGGGACTAGAAGAGGAAATGAAACAACAAATTGTACTCCTGATGAACCAAGCAGAAGCTGCTATTCTATAGGGAGCCCTGCTAGGTCAATTAGTTCATCATGCTAACCGAACAGCAATCCAGAAACCATTGCCCAAAAACAAAGGTTCAAAAAAAAAAAAAAAAAAAAAAGAAAGTTCAATGGTCTCTTGTAACACTGTCTCCAGTGGAAACCCCTGGAAATGAGTGTGTGGATTGCCAATAGTATTTTAATGTATGACACTAAGCAAAGATTCATGGTAAGTCAAAATAGGAACACTATTATCTATATAGATTAATATAATTACCATCTATATGTATTTTTCATTAAATGGTACTTACTTGTATTTCCGGAATCAACTTGAGAAATACTGTATAGAAAATGGATTCTTCCCAATTTTTCAACTGTATCTTATTCCACCCCAAAATATAAAATATAAAACTAGCCTTCATTTTTTTTTAAATCCTCACCCAAGCATATATTTATTGATTTGAGAGAGAGAGAGAAAGAGAGAGAGAGGTACATTGAGGTGAGACAGAAATCTTCATTGGCTGCCTCCTATCCACACCCCGACAAGATTTCGAGCCTGCCCCCTAGGTATGCGATATATTTCATACAGGTTATAAATAGTATTTAATCTAGTCTTAACTCCATCATCAGATTAACAGATTCACTTGGCAAAACAGTACAGTGGTCTAAACCTAAGACTGAGCTACCTATCATGAGAACGGCACTATGTGAGGATAAAATGTCCCTGCCGTTGATACTCATATACTGATGTGCACAATGAAAAGAGCTGGCCCCAGCGGCACATGAATTATACTCCAGCGAACAATGGCAGGGCTCTTGATACATGCAACTACTGCTGTGATTACTTTATATATATCAATCTAATCACCACTATGTGTAAGGTAGGGACTATTATTAATCCCATTTTATAGATGCAGCAACTGAGGGTCAGAGGGCTTCAAGATTTGCCAAGGGCCACTCAGTTTATAAATGGCAAGGTCAGGGTTTAAACCCAAATGTCTGCTTCCAGACTAAGGCTGTGGTGTGGGCATCTTCATTATAATATTAGCCCAATTAACATTTTTCCAAAACAGAATGTTTTCCTTAAACCAGACAGTATAATACTGAAAACTTATATTATGCTACTTACCATATTTTTCCATGTATAATGCACATATTTTTTTGCCCAAGTTTTTGAGGGAAAAATAAGGATGTGCATCATACATGAGTAGTACTAATTCTGTATCTATATAAATGTTTTTAATTCTTTTATTTATGTTTATGCATGAAAAGTTAACCCTAGAAAGCAATAACGATAGCCATATGCAAAATAATACCCTGGAATACAATAATTAGTTGTGTTTCTAAATAAAATTGAATAAAAAGTAGAATTAAAAAATTAAAACAAAAGATATTTTTCCTGAAGGTTTGGGCCAAAAACATGGGTATGGACTATAAATGGAAGTGTATTATACATGGCAAAATATGGTACTCCTATCCTTTTAAAATTCAGCCATAATAAGAAAGGAATAAATTTTAACTTCCCTATTAGTGAAATGTTTGATATACAGAAAACACATTTCTTATAATTTTTTTACCATGTTGAATATTTTTCATTAGTTAGCTTAACATTAACCTGCTTATCATTCTTATACCAAAGAATATTTGCATTATCCTAAAATTAATCCTTTATTTAATGTTTTATATTTGATTCAGTGATAACCTTGCATGTTTGCCAACTATAATTTAAAATATAACTAAATCAATTAATAATACCATTAGGATTTTACATTATGTGAAAGATGAATATTACCAATTTAAATATATCTCAGATATCTTATGAAGTAACATTAAATATACCTGCTTGCTGGATTTATGAAAATCATTGATAATTGATAAAGGAATCACCAAGTTAAAGAATGAAATACATGCAAAGAGCAGAACTAAAACATAGAATCAATACACAAATGAATAGTATGTTATTTACATTAGGAACTGGGAGGCAAAAAACAGCACACTTGGGTAATAAATCAGAGAATGTCATATGGCAGTTAGAGAACCAAGTCCCTTGTCGAATTCTAGATGATAAAAGGTAGCTCAAGTTAATGTACACAAGGCATCCCCCAAATTCTGGCCACAAGGTCGTTACTCCCTCCTTGATTTCCATGGCAATTTTCAAGCACTACATTACCTGTCCTCCTTTTCACACCTCCAACTGTGGACTCTTTTGTGCCACTGTCCTCCCCTCCTGAAGCCAGATGGTGCTGTGAAGGCTCGGCTGGAATGATAGAAGCCAGCGCTGCCAAACCAAATGCAAAGGCCCTTTCTCTCGTTTGATCTCTCTCCAGAAAAGTAAACAACATCAACCAAAACACAATTTTTCTAGAACCAGTGTCCTCCTCAGCCGTTTCTTCAGTCTTTTTCCGTCCTCTTCGAGGCCCTCTTCGAGCCCACGGGGGTCCACCACGCTCCCTGAGGCATCTCGGTTACTACCCGCTAACAACTCTGTGGTGTCTCTTTTCACTTCAGGGCTTTGTCTCTGGAGCTCCTAGATCCCACGTCAAGTGTCTCAGGCACCCATCTCCAGGGTATCTCACAGATGCATCGAACATAATACATCCACATATTGGAAGCACTGTCTACTTTTCTCAGTTCTGCTCTTTTTCCTGGAAGCCTCTATGAATAAATGGCTGCACCACTCACATAGTCACACAAGCCGGAAATTGGGGTGTTGTCTTTGACTCTTCCCCGGCCTTCCTCCCCACACAGTTAGTTCTTGATCATACCTGAAATAATTTTTCCAATTTTGACAACCACATGCTATTAAAAACAAACAAACTTGAGACTGTATGTGGGAGGAGAGCAGGTAATATGGTGTTTTTGTACTTGCTGTTCAATTTTTCTGTATACCTAAAACTACTCTAAAAAAATAGTCTACTAATTAAAAAAACATTTAGAACTAGAGAGAGAAGCATGCTAATGGGAAAGATTTAAAACTATGTCATATAAAAAAGAGAGGCAGGGACTTGAAATATTCATCTTCATGGAAAAGATTAAGATAAGGCATGATAGCTGCCTTATAAAACTGTAGAGTGAAAAGGAAGATGAGCTCGTTGACCCCATGAAAGCAAAGCAGCATTCACTACGGAGCAACTACCGAGAAGCAGCTTTCAACTTCTTACAAGGGAAGAAATTATTTAGTAAACAAAAACCTTTGAGAGACAGTAAGCTACTAAATCATTTATTCAACATAGCACTTTGGGGTTTAGAAAGTGCTTTCTTAATATCTGTTATTCTATTTAATTACCATCACAACTCTATTACTAGGTAGGGCAAATATTATTATCTGCATTTTATTAATGGAGAATAAACACAATGAGCTTTAGAGTATTTGAGTCATGGGCCAAAGTCAGGCAGGTAGATCCCTGCCCATAGCACTTAAATAACCCTTCGTACAGAGTAGCGTCTTACCCAATAGATTCTCTATTTCTGGGGTCACCCACCAGTATACAATTAGGGTTCCAAAATTATGGTTGAAGAAATAAAATAACTGGTTACTTAATGCATAAATCAAGCCAGAGTCTAGCATAAAGTTTTAGTTAAGCAAAATATGTTCTCGTTCTCAAGATCTGCTGTACAACCTTGCACCTATTATCACCAATACTGTATCGGAGACTTCAAAATTTGCTGAGAGTAGATCTCATGTTGTACCCTTCCCAAAATCAAATAAAATTTTAAAATAAGAAAGATAAAAAGAGTAGATTTCGGAGAGAAAAAAAAAGCTCCTCTTATCTGTACTTCTTCTGCCGACTATTAGTCTCTATGGTAATAATAAGGCCTGGGCACAGGGTTGCTGTGAGAATGACACAATATGTGCGTGGAAAGCACCGCACGCAAAACTCTTCGCCCTCCTATAGAACTAGTTGAGGGATCCCTAGAAAGCATGACATATTCAGAAGACAGAGGCCCTCAAGAATGAAGAAAAACATTTGAGCATCAACAAGCTATTGAATTACCATGTCTTCATTTTTATGCATTCATTTACTTATTCTTTTAAATAAATAAGTTAACCTTAAAAAGCGCTGGGAGCAGTATCTTATGTATAAGGCTTACCTGGGCTTTGTTCAACATAGACAGTCATACATAAAATAAGATTTAATAAATATCTACTATATTCAAGTTCAGGGATCTAGTGTTAGAACAAAACCTAGGTCCACTTTTGTTTTTTGTTATTACAGGCTTTATGCCAAAATATTTAAAAGGTATGCAAATGGATGTAAGAATAATAAAATATAGTCTTGGAGAACTTTCAGATATTTACTATAGACAGTTTATCCTTATGATTCATATTTCAAAAATATTACTTTACTTATATTAATCATATTATAATGTTGAACACTTTAAAAATTCAAAACAATTCATCTCTAAGCCATTTTGGAAATTCTAACATCATACAATAAATTTCTTGAAAAAGTAAAATTTTGTCTGTTTGTTTTGGTTAGCTTTTTTCCTAAAATTTTCTATAATTGGGTTTTAATGAAAGTAAAAGGTCAGGGTTTAACTTATGGAATGCATATTCTCTACAGTTAACGTTCGGTATACATGAGGGCAATTAAGCTGGTTAAAATTTAAAAATTTAATGATCTATGCTGAGAGCTAGCATGCAGCTATTTACAAAGGCTATAAGCATTTTTATTAGCAATGCAGCCAATGATGCTATGATTTTTTAAACTGGCCAAGCAAGAGAATGAAATCATGGCTCACCCACATTGTGTTGCTGAAATGCTCTAATAGGTGAGTTGGATCACATCACTTAACTCCTAGGGACAAAAGAAAAAAAAACCAAAAAACAACAACAAAAACCTCCAAGGGTCCTAACGCCTACAGGACAAAATCCAATCTTCTGACCCAGGCCCTCAGGTTTCCGCAGAGGCATGGTTACGTTCAGAAACGCTGCCCCCCAGAGCCACCTGCTAAAACAGCCATCCGGAGTGGGTTGGATCTGCCCAGACAGGTTCTCCCCATCCTCCAAATCGCTGTTTGTGCCTCCTTATGTCAAAAAAAATCTATTCATCCTTCAAGTCTCAGCTTAGGAATTACATTCTAATTAATGTTATCTAGCAAAATACCTACTCATAAATGTTTAATATTTACAGCATATAGAGAAATTATAATTATGTAATTAAAATGGCAACATGATCGTACACTTCTGGTAAATAGTTTTCTATATGATTTAATCTTAGAGTAAAGGGTGGTCAGGACAGTGGACGGGTGGGTATGCAAATAAAAAGCAACATTTCTACCAAAGAGACTGAGCCATCATAGTTTACTGTCTAAAAAAACCAGCCACCACCACCGCCAGCAAAGATTGAGATTATTATTTCATGACCAGCTGTGTGCTATCAAGATACAGAGAAAGAAATTACTCTGTGCAAGATTACCACCATCAGCTACTACAGTATTAGACCTCAGTGCTTTATTTACAGAACTCCCAACTGACAAATAATAGAATTGCATAATGAGTATACAAATGCCTTTCCAAGAATAGAACTTGAAAGCTGTTTTCATAAAAATGCCTTCTGGCTGAATTATTGAAACACAAGTGTGCTGACAGTCAGGAGGGACAGTCACACACATGGGCTGCTGGCGGCTAATGGAGTCAATGTCTCATAGCGTGAAAAAGTGGCAGCTAAAGTACTTTAGCAAGGTTTGTGTCTCTCTCTCCATGTGATCCTACAGTGTGACGAATAGCAGGATACGTGTACAGTAGTCATCTCTTTATAAGGGAGCAGAGGGCTTTAAAGAATCCCCAGTTGAAATAGACAAGGTTAGTAGGTTGCTTGGAGAGGTGTAGTGCTACAGAACACACCCCTGGGAGTAAAACCCTATTTGGAAAGAGTAATCCAACAAAGACTCGAAACAGGGATTTTATAAAATTACCGATTTCTTAAAGGAACCTTCTTAACAGAGTTGGGTTTCTAAGGAAATACTGAAAAACAGAAGTTTCAAAAAAATTGTAAAATACTGTCTTGAAGTGGTGTTTCTGCTACAAACATTTTTGAGGCTTTATCTTCCCAAGTAGTTACATATTTTCAAAAGTTTTCTATTTTATTTTCCAACGAAAACCCTTTATACTCGCCTGACTTTAAGGTAAGGCCTGTGACTATGCCCCCGGAGGCACTCACAGGACGGCAGTGCTCACCCTTCCTCCTGCCGTCACTGAGAAGCCTGTCATTGCGTGACTGAGGCTGATGCTAATGCAAGTGAGACAGAGTCATCACACTTATAATAAAATAATACAACCAAGGCAGACATCTTTTATTAAGTCATGCTGTGCAAAAGCAATCTGCATACAGGCCCGAGCACAAAGGGATGTGATTGACTGGGTCCCGCAGGCTGTCCCAGGGAAGAGCGCTGCCCTCAGTCCTTGTCACCACCAATATAGCGAATGTTAACGCGTGTGGCTTGCAAGGCACAGCGCTAAATCCTGGTCCAGCCTGACAAGCCATGAATTGTCAGTAATGAGCATAAACTCTCAAAATTAGAAAATGATGACGGCTTCATCCTCTTCTGTAGGAAGTGCTCGCAGAGAGCAAAGTGTGAACAGAGGACCTGCGCGATGGAAGCAGGCGAGCCTGAATTGTAGTGTCTGGAAACCTCCTAGCTCAAAGGGCTGAGTTAACACTTTACATTCCTAGGGGCACATGCACATGGTGCCAACGATAGGAAGTGGAGTCAGGGGAGCCCCAAAACAAGCCAGGGTGCTTTATCTAAATTAACCAAGGGGGGAGAAATGTAATGAAAAAAATCAAGGTTTTAGAGATTTTCAAGTTCCAAGGGCAAAACTAACCTATTGAAAAACACTTGCTAATAGTAGGTTGTAATGCTAACACTTTGCTTGCAAGAGAAAACAGTACCCATAACCCTGGTCTCTGCTTCCCAGGACTCAACAACTTGGGATACTGAGAGGACCAGAAACAGAGAAATCTCATCAGGCTTTTCGATTTGCTCCGTAGGCTTTCAAATGTTAAAAAAAATCCGAAGAAATTCAAATAGGATGAGCAAGCAAGCATATAAGTTTGTCTCTTAACTATTAGGTATACGTGAACACCTTTCTTGCTGACAACTGGCAGACTGTACTTTCTACCTGAAGAACGCAATGGGCTTACTAGCATCTCCACTGAACCAATCGGTGATCGCTGGTATCCCTTACAACCCTGCATTCCTGTCTCTGATTCAGTACCCGTTTCTTCCTGCAGGGGTCAGCACACTAGTGCTCTCAACGACACTTGCTCCAAACATGATTTTTGAACACGATTTCTGAACAAGACTAAGTTGTCTTCAAAGCAAATAAAGGGAAGAAGTACTGAGATGCCAAGAAATCTTTATTGAGTCTATCTTCTAAAATAACTACACTCCGAAACCTCCCTGAGGGCATGAGTTAGTTTAGGGATGATCAGAACCTACAGCTCAGAGAGAAGACCAAGTCACCAGAAGCTTACCCACATGTTCTATTGTCAGTGTGATACAGTTGGTAAATCAGAAATTGTGTCAAAACATATTTTAACCATGTACTTTAAAGTATTCACATTTTCAACATGATGGTTTCAACAAATGAATTCTGTCATAAAAATTCCAGCTCCAGTCTAATGTATCAGCCATAAAAGCAATGTCTCTGCTGAACAATACAGTTCCTGTATAAAAAAAAAAAAAAAGTACCTTCTGTGACAAATATAATCTTCTCCACAACTAAATAAATACTTGGTGCAATGAAGTCACTAGCAGTTCCCTTGGTGGTCTCTGTTTGTGTGTATATTTCTCTACCTGTTACATTTCTACCTCACACACCTTGCCAGTTGGTCAAAGGGCTACTTCACGCATCAGGAACACGAGGAGGCTTGCGAGATGGGTTGTGTGCATTGTAGCTGGTTCACTTCAGAAAGCTACAAGTTCTGTAGTTTAGTTTATGTACGAAAACACATTGCACCAAGTCTAATAGGTTCCACTAAAAGGCTTTTTGGCCTTTACAACCAAACAGATATTTGTGATAAAGCAACTTGTCTGAATGCTCCCTGAGATGCAAAGTATTTTCCATCTGTAAATGGATTGTTTATGGGTACTATAAAATTACAATTCTGGCAACAAAATATGAATTCTGGGAATGTGAGTTTTTGTTTCAATTACTTTGAAAATTAACTTGAAAGCAATCAGGTATTGTTTTAAGAATTTTGTAGTATATAATTAAGTAATGGAGTTTAGTGATTTTCAATGAAATAACAAAAGCACTGTTTTAAAGTATTTTAGGAAAAATAAAAATGACAACATAAAATACTTTTTAAAGTGTTCAACAATTATGATTGAAAAATAGTAAGCTGGTATTTTAAGTATTTTAAGTCAAATTTTAATTATACTTCATTTTTACATATTTTAATTTTAAAATGTCAATTAAAGAAACACTACTTCTGGAATAATAGAACAAAAACAAAACTAAATTTTTCTTTAATGCAAAAGCAGGCCTCCATTGCCACAGTAACTTTGTGATATATTTCTCAAAAGACTTTTCAACACAACCTTACTAGCACGATTTAGGAACTCAATCCATGCCCTAGAACCCTTCTGTGAGAAGCTATGAAAACCTCTACAACTTGCATCCTAATACTATCTCCATATTATTTTTCCTATACCCACTGCAAAGCATTAGGCTTAAAAATTCTGGGATAGGTTTTGCCACATTCATGTAACTAGTTTATATTTAAAGATCCTTATTGATCCAGGTAAGATCAATAGTGCCGATTATTCAGTGCATTTCGGCTTTCCTCTTCAAAAAACACTTACCTAGAAAATTCTGCATTTCTATCAGACAGATGTCCTTGTACTTAGTTAGAATAGTAAGATTACATTTTCAAATTTGGTCTATAAAAATGATCTAAATTTCAGGCAGGGAGATGTATTCAGTTTATATGCTCACATTTTTTGCCTGATGGGAAAAAATTCTACCAAAGACGTGTGGGGACCCCTAACGAGTTCTGAATTCTACCTTGTTACGGAGCAAAACTTTGTTTATCTGACCATAAAGGCCAGCTCGTGTTCTTAGATGCAAAGAATAGAACTGTGGGTGTTTTAAGGCAGGGAGGGGATTTACTGGAAAACTGGAGAACCAGGCTTGGAAGCAGTGTTCTAAGCCACAGTGTTCAGGTCTTATGAAGAACCAGTTGACCGTAAGTGCCTGGCAAGGAAGCCTCTGCTGCTGAACGGTGAGGCGTGGATGGGCTGTAGGCACCCCCGGCTTCCTGCTCTGGTCCCTGGGTGAGTGCACAGCCACCACCCACCCAGAACAAACTCTTACCATCCCTCCTCCTTAACAACGTTCTGGATTCAAAAAGCCACAGAGAAATCTAATCTACCTCTTTGTACACCCCATTGTACATCAGCTGAGGACTCTTTAACATGTTGCATTTACTGAAATAGACATACACATCCGCAGTTGCCATGTCAGAGAGAGAGAGTTCCTAATGTAGCAATCCTCAAGAACAGCAATAATATTAAGACGCTATTTGCCTGTTTCTTGTTTCATTTTGATGATATAACAATTCATCTTTAATAATAATAATTACAATAACATATTGATAATACCCCATAATAATAATTAAAATATATTAATGATGATAATAATACCTCCTATGGCAATTTTTAGTAATAAATTACACTCACGGAAATGATCTCATTTGATTATCATAACTTGAAAGATAAGTATTAATAGCTACCCACCACACACACAAACTTTAAAAATAAGGAGACCAAGAACAGACATTTTATGTTCAAGCTACAATGAACTAAGGACATTTTCTTAAACCTTCATTTTGCTCATATCTCCATGATGTTTTTAATGCTGCTCTGGGAATTTACTTCTCTTTTTTCAGCCTGGTTTTTCTGTAAATGACCTAAATATATTTTAAAATTTATCTCAGAAGTCACTGACTTTCACTGGGTTATTTATTTTCTTATTTTTGATTTCTGTATATTCTTATGTATTCTGGATACAAGTTCATTATCAGATATATGATTTGCAAATATATTCTCCTACTCCATGGCTTGTTTTCTCATTCTTTTACCAGTATCATTTAAAGACCAGAAGTTTTAAATGTTAATGAAGTCCAGAGTTTCAATTTGGTCTTTTAGGATTGTGCTTTTTATCATATCTGTGAAATCTTTGCATTCAGTCTTTCGCCAGTAAATTTGATGTTCTATATGGGTTTTCATAGACGTCATTTATCAACTTGAGGAAGTCCCTTTCCCTTCTTAATTTCATGAAGTTTTTGTTTTTTTCTTTTTAATCTGGAAAAGAGGTTGAATTTTGTCAAATGCTTTCTGTACATGTATAGAGATGAGCTCATAGTTTTTCTTATGGTTTGTTACTATGATGAATTACAGTTTGATTTTTTTTAAGTGGGAGTGGCTTAAGACCACACAAGCTTATTATATTACAGCTTGCAAGTCTAGAGTCCAGTGAACTTCAAGTCTCTCAGGGTTAAAATCAAGGTGTTCACAGATCTGAATTCCATTCTGAAGACAGCAGGGGAGAATGCACTGCCATGGGTATTTAGGCTTTGGTAGAATTTGGTTACATGTGGTGCTATAACAAACAGGATCATCATTTCCTTGCTGGGCGCCATCTTTGGCTCATGGACGCCTCTTACTGGACATCTGGGAACCAGTAAATGGCACATGAATGCCTCCTCCTGTTACCACATCTCCTCTGCTTCCTCTTAGGCTGTTTGGTTTGTACACTCGTTTTTGTACTAGTCAATGTACAGTGGAATTTTCTAGAAGTTACATGACACTGTGATATTTCAACAGATTGAGTGTAGAAGCTGATATGAGCATCTAGCTGCCTTCTTTTCAGCCAAAAATCAAGATTTGCAAAAATGTAAAACAACGCTGCCCTTTCCATTATTTAATTTAGTATTTATGCTATATCCATATAGTATATACATTATTTTAGCATGTATATATAAATATATTTAATAACTTTAATATGTTGTGGAATTATTTTGCTATTTAAAATGATGGACATACAGTGCAATACACAGATTACATACCAAAGAAATGTACACTTGAAACCTCTATGATCTTATTAGCCAATCTCACCCAATAAATTTAATAGAAAACTTAAAAAAATAAATTAATTAAAAGATTGGTGAAAGCAGAAGCTAAATTTTTTTAATTTTAAAAGTGATTTAATATACATTTAAAAAATTTTTGATATCTAGATATACACAGAGAATAGGGATAACAATCCTCAAAACTTTTTAAAAGTATAAAGGAGTCCTGAGACCAAAAAATAAAAATAAAAATAAAAAGTTTCAGAATCTCTCTAGTGAGTCTCACATCAACAATGAAATGATCTGATTCAACACACAACCCCCCACCCCACCCCTGCCCCACCAAGTCACTGCTGCTCACCTCTGATTGGTCAGAAATGTGCCCTACCAGAGCACAGCCCAGAGATTCTGTCCTGCAAGTCAGAGAGCTAAGAGAATGTTGGCGACCACCACAGAAGGTACTCTCTGTCCCCACCAATAGTCATTTTTCCCCCTAAAGGAAAATAGACAAGCTGTGAAGCTAATATATAACAAATGCCCACCAGATACTCTGTGGGTTCATCTGAATGAGATCACTATTCAGAAAATGCCACCTTTCAATTCCTCCGATTGGAACAAAGTACTTAAAACTGTCTGCATACAGGAGAAGTAATGATGTACTACTACAGAGCCTGCTAATCTATTACTTTGGTCCTTGTATGTGATAAATCCCAGATTATGCTCTTCAATATTTATGTGTCCCATTTCCAGATTATGCCTGGTGTCAATCTATCCCAATATCCATTTAGGAGAAAATGGATTGTATAGTTCTCAATAAATCAGGGGCTAAGAACTCAAGAATGGAGTTTTGATATTATGTTTAAAAGTAGAAACATTAGGTTTTCACATCATACTTCTAGTTGGTTCTACTGCAGGCTCATCACTATCCGTATTTCAGTAAGCTTAATTAAATTTATAGGACTTCAAATGTTGTTTAATGAAGAATATTTTCTGAGAGATTTCTGTTTGACATGATTTGTAAGGATACAATGTGTTGGTTACATACACAACCCTTTACAAAAGAAACAGGTTTAGTATAAATAATATTTAAGTCTCAGATAAAGCCATAAACATTGTATCATCAGGTTAATGAAGGGTACAGCCTGTGAAAAAATTATTAATTCCCACTGTTGTCAGTTTTCTTACCTCTTTTTGATTGGTTAATTTTAGTCATCTGTGTGTGGGAAAATAAATAAAAATCAGTTTATTTTTAAGAAGACTCAACAGCTTTGAGTAAAACCCAAATTATTCTCCTATCAATCAAATGTGTAAGTCTTATACACATACATATATCACACACATTGTGGCATTTATGTGGGATGAGGTAAAAATACTTTTTTGAGTAATTATTTCCTTTACTTCCTGGATTTTGGCTATGTTATAAAGAGTTCAAATTAAATAATACCATAAATAGTTTCTAGATAAATTAGATTGTACTAAATTGAAGTAAATATTTTACTAAAAAAATTTGAGATGTTATTCAATTGTGACCAAATAAATCACAAAAGGACACACAAATTGATACCAAGTAATAAGCAAAATTGCAGAAGGAACATAAATAAACTATATGGTTTTATTTCTGCTAAGACAGCAACTATGTTAATTTTTTTCTTTTTTTCTACAAAAAGAACATTTATTTCACAAGCATGGTGTGATGTAAGAATCACAGAAATTATAATCAGGGATTCTGTTTACTGAGTAGTTTCTAAGTGCCTGGCATATGCTGTGGGTTTGCAGACATTTCCTCACAAAATATTTCTTAAACTGAAGGGTAAGTCCTAACATTGCCTTCATATCACAGATGAAAAAATAACTGAGGCTTAGTAAGTTAAGGTTCAGATCTGACTTGCAAAACCTGTACTAAATTATACCAACAAACTCACTGTACGCTACTGACTTTTCTTTAACATATGCCAGACTCTGTGGCCTTGGCCACTTCTGTGGACCTCACTGATTTATCCATCTGTCCATTAATTTCTTCATAAATTCATTTAACAAATACTTACTGCCTGACTACTAAGAGCCACTCCCTGGACAAGGAGCTGAAAAGACTCATTTGTAAAAATGAAAGCTGGAAGTGACTGTTATAGAGATCAGATGAAATAATGTACAAAAGAGGTTTGATAATTTTTTAAGATTTTTAATTTATTTTTATTTTTAGAGAGAGGGGAACAGAGGGAGAGGGATATGGAGAGAAACATCAACGTGTGATTGACTCTCACATGACCCCCATCAGGGAACTGGCCTGCAACCCAGCCATGTGCCCCGACTGGGAATCGTACCGGAGACCCTTCAGTTAGCAGACCAGCTCTCAATCCACTGAGCAACGCCAGCCAGGCCCAAAGAGGTTTGCTATTTTAAGGTGCTAGTAAGCCAAACTACTTCTGATAACAATCACCACAATTGTTCTTGTTCCATGTAACTTTGTCACAGCCATTGGATCATGACCTATTTCCCCCCCAAACAGCACCTTACTTTGGGCAATGAATTGGTCTGATACAAAAACTTTCCTCAGTGAGCACCCCCTATCCTAGAGAATGATTCACTCTGGTAAGCAAATCTTGTCTCGGGGAGTCAGAGTGTGGGATCTCCAAAGAGAAATGCTCAGAAGGTAGGAGCCGCAGAGGCAGGCAGGCCAGCAGAGCTACCATGGAGACCTGGCGAGTTCTTCTACATTCTGGACCACATTCCAATATTTGATGATGCCTATCTGAGACCCATGAACATATTTTCTTGCTCCCGTGGCCAGAACATATCTCAGGCCTTAAGATCTTTCAGGTAATACAGTAATATATTCTAACTTGCTTTCAGAACTATAAGGAATATACATATGAAATTTGTCACCACTGTTATAAAACAAGTGCCATTGTTTGGCCTGGATTCATTAAAAAATGGAAGATTGAAACTTCTGGCTAAGATTTACTGTTTTTATGTGGCTCTATTCCAGGATTTTCTTTCCGGGGCTGCTTTCTGAAATAATATTAAGCTCTTGTCTTGATTTGCTCTGATCCATTTATAGGCCCACAACTCTGAACCAATTACTGAAAAATATCCTTAGTGACATATCTGTCAGTATGATTGTGAAGATTTATCTGAAGATAAATTTTTACATCTTATTTTTAGTCAGCTTTATAGAGGTATAATTAATGGGAAAGAAAATGAACTAATTTTAAGTATGCAACTCAGAGTTTTAACAAATGTGTGCAGTCATGTAACCGCTAAACCTACCATGATGCAGAATTATTCCGTTGGCCCAAAAAGTCCCCTCATGCCCATTTTTTGACAACCTCGCCTCTCAATTTTGACCCCTGACCACCACTGATCTATTTCTCTCATTGTTACTTTTCCTCTTTTAGAATATCATATAAATGGAATTAGAGTTTAGAGTCTTTTATATCTACTTTCTTTCACTTAGCATAATGCTTTTTGAGAGTTGTTACAGGGACCCATAGTGAAATACTTTTTGCATTGTATAAATCTCCCACATTTGTTTTACCACAGTAGTAGCTGAACAATGAGTTCTATTCTGCTGTTTGGCTATTATTTAAAAAGCTAATCTGAATGTTTGCATATAAACATTTTTATGGACAATAATTACATTTTTCTTGGAAAAACAGGCAAGAGTTGTAAGCAATGTGCATACTGTGACCTTGATAAACTCACTAATTAGAGTAGTTTTTTAATGATTCTTCAAGATTTTCTGCAAAAACAATAATGTTAGAGAGTTCTGCTTTGTCCTTACCAAGCCAGATGATGGCTTAAGATTTATCGGACTGGGTAGGATATTTTAAACAAGGTCAAAAAGGAGTGGTTGCCTTCTCCTTAACTTATAGGAAAGCATTTATCCTATTAGAATACGTTAACTGCAGGTTTTACAAAGATGTCCTTGATTAGTTCACAGAAATCCCCTTCTATTTCTAGATTGTGGAGGGGTTGTTTTTTTTTTTTTTAAATCATGAATAAGTGCTGAATTTTGTCAAATGTTTTCTCTTCTTAAAACATGTTCATATGTTGAATTGCAATGATTGATTCTTCAAATGTGAAAGCAACCTTGCATTCCTGGGACAAACTCCACTAGGTCATGGTGCATAGAACTTTTTTACTTCTTGCTACACTAATGCATTCAATTTTTGAAAAATAATTTTGCGTCTATGTGTATGAGGTATACTGAATTGCAGGGCTTTTTTGTTTTTTGTTTTTGTTTTTTGTAACAGAAATGGTGTGATTTGTCATAGAATGTGTTTGGAAGTATTCTCTCCTCCTATATTTGGCTACTGTCCTCAAAGGGGAGCATTGGTGTCTACAGACTCTGAAGCAACCAGACTTGCATGGACCCTACGTGTTGTCAGCATCCTGGAAATTTGATCTACCCTGTTCGACCAGGAGCCCTCGATAGTGAGGAACAAAGAGCCTCGCAAACAGCTGTTGCACTTTCAATTGCTTCCCTTGTTATAAATTTCACCTGTGGGAGGGCCTCTAAGTCCAGAAAGGCTGAATAAGGAGTGTATGACCATTGCCATGTGTAATGGCACCAAAATCCAAGTGACCTGACTCCCAACGGCATGTGAGCTCTTTATTTGCCTTTTTTTGGATGGTTTGTTACAACTGCCTGGCACAGGAGAACAGCACTCATGATTATTAGTTTATAATACTAATAATATCTCTTGCTTAAGAGATATAGAAGTAAACATTTCGATCATTTCAGGCAGGTACATATGTTTGTGTATCGTTAGAGTTTTTGGGTTTTTTTTTTATTCCATTTAAAACTTCTTAATGGATACACTGACATTCAGTGGGCTTCTTCAGATTTCAGTGATAGGACATATAAAATACTCTAATTCAAAATCAACTAAATTGTCATAATAAATACTTTTAAAATTGTAAATATTTTTTTCAGCTCTCTAATTATACACCAGGAAAAAGAGAACTGCTAAAAGTAGTATAGGCAAAGCTGTGTGTGTTCACTGTTACAGAATCTGCGTATTTTAGGTATTCATCAGTCTTCTTTTGCACATGTTCTATCATCATACACAATGAGACACAACAGGACTTGAAGAACAGAGCTCATCCAGAAAACTGATGATGCCTCTCTTTCTTCAACAGTTATACAATGAATACAGGTGCACTGTACTATTAATCCACTTAAAATATGAACAGATACATGATAAGCAGCACAAAATGGTCCAGTTTCCCAAGATCAAAGTCTTAGAAATCACACTGTGACTAATTGTTCAATATCCACTTACACATACACACTAACCCCGTAACAATGCTTCTCCAGTTTTCATTGCTCCATTCTTCCTAACTAGAATGTCAATGATGCTGTAACAAAAAAAAAAAAAAAAAAAAAGAAAGAAATAGCAATAGAACAAAAGGCTCCATCTAAAATTTGACAACATATTGATGTCTGAAATGTTAATCAATTTCAGCTCTGTGGCTTATTGACACTTGTGGTTTTTCCAGGTGGCAGAAAAGTGATCAATGCATTGAGTGAATATAAATTCTGAGTTTATATTACAGCTAAAAAACACACACACACATAATTTCTTCAAGGTGTTACTATATGAAAATTCAGTAACAACTAAAGGTATGTTTCCTATTTGTTGTCTACAGGAGGAACAGGAAAAGAAGGGATAAAGAAACAAAGGACAAAAAGGAGAGGGAAAAATGGGGGGGGGGAAGTTGATGGAGGAAAGGGAAGAGAAGAGAGAGGTGGAAAGACTAAAAAATGAAAAAAACGGGAGGCACCACAGGAAGGGAACAATAGGAATGGGCTGAGATCTCAATTACCAAAAGATTCACTTTATCCGCTACAGAGTCAGCAGGAAACTATTGACTCTTAGGCAATGAAAAGGACTAAACTGCTTAAGAAGAGGCTAGTCCAATACCAAAGAACAGAGAAATGGTAATCTAAAGGGAAAGCCCCCAAACAGGGTAGTTAGGACACAACCGAAAGCAATAAAGTACACCTTTCATTCATTCATTCAGTGAGCAAATTTTCCCTACACGAACAGAAGCAGCCTAGGAAAGCCGAAGTAGCTAAAGGCGATCGAGGGCCCACAGGACAGGAACACCTACCGCGCCACTGAAGTCCTCTTAACCTCAAGGCGCTCGGAGGCTGGGGGGGCAGGGAGTGGGGGCTAGGTGGGCGACAACAAGGCTGTTGGCCCCGTCCCTTCAGCTGTGGGGCCGGATTTCCCCTCTCCAAGTGGGCCGGTTGGAATTGCTGACCTCTTAATTTCCATAGAAGCCCAGAAACACAAAACTGTGATTTTGAGTAAGAGGCTACCCGAAGTAAAAAATGTATCTCCGACTTGAGAAGTGAAAACATTAATTAGTACACAGTGAAAACATTGACTTTGGCATTTTTCACATAACTATCAAAATTAAGCCAAAACAGACCTTTTTATAGTGCTGAGCTCTGATTGTTACCTTCCAAAGGGGTAGCTGTTTCCACTCAAACGTCCTCATTCTCCCCACCTCCCTTGCCCCAACATTTATTTATTTTGCAATGAAAAATGAGCACTTTTGATTGGGCACTTGGGCGAGTTGAACTGTGTGCCCTACTTCGTTCACGTTGAAATTCTACCCTCAGTACCTCACAATGTGACCTTATTTTGAATTAAGGTTCTTGCAGATCTAATGAGTTAGGATGAGGTCATTAGGATGGACCCTAACCAATATGACTTCCATATAAAAAGGGGACATTGGGACACAGAGACACACACAGAGGGAAGACAACAGGAGAGATTCAGGGAGAAGATGGCCATCTAGAGGCCAAGGAGACGGGCCGGCAACAGATCCTTCCTTCCCAGTCCTCGGAAGGAACCCGTCCCGCAGAAGACTGGATTCCAGGCTGCAAGCCTCCAGAGCTGCGAGGCAACAAATTCCTGTTGTTGACACCACGCTAGCCAACTGCTGTACGTGCCCTCCATGTGCCTGCAGTCGTTTCCCGAAACACTGTGCCTTCACAGTGCAGGTGTCATCTTAAAACCTGCTTTTATGTGACTGGGGAAGCTGAGACACAGAAAAGTGATGCTAATAACTCACATTTCCTAGGTGGCAGAGCCAAGGTTTAAGCTGAGACAGTTCTGAGTGTGTGAGTTTAACCCCTAGACATGTTGCCTTTCATCGATAAGAACAAGTCCTAGGAGACAGGACATCGCCTGGTTTTGCTCACATTTCTCTCTTCTAGTCCTTGCTTCCTGTCTTCCCTGCCTATATCCTCTTGTCCCACAGGTTCCATTTAACCCCTACCTCTGAGATAGCCTTTCCTGAAATTGGATGCGCCTCTTCTATGTGTCACTCCAGAGAAGCATGGCATTACAATTGCACGGTATTACAAGTACATTTCAATTGTTTGTTTCTCCCAGAAGTTTCTGAGCTTCTGGAGGAATCGGAATGGGGGTCACACTAGGTCATTTCTATATATGTGGTTCCTAGAAGCAAGACTAGCACATCCAAAGTATTCAATACATATTTGTCAAATGAGTAAATTAATGTTAAAGGATGCCCGAAGAAATTCTGAAGGAATTAACTCCATTTCTCACACACACACACACACACACACACACACACACACACACACACACGTATTAACAAGAAATACATACCAACTATATTAAGAATATACAAAATTTAGAGGGACTGACATCAAGACTTTCAATACTGGGCATCGTTAAACTTATACATGAAAAGGGAAATGCTTTAGTTTCTTTAAAACTGTTCTTCAAAGCAAATGGAAGAGGCTATTTATGAGGCATTGAATGTATTGAGTTAGGCACTTTAAGCACTGGTATTTGTGTTCCATTTAATAAAGTGAAATACAGAGGACCTGATCCAACAGGAGTCAATGGCAAAGGGAAAATCAGTGACAAAAGATGGTTTTCTTGCATGTGACAATAGAGGCAGAATAGTGGATATTTTTCTTCCACCAAGGAACCTTTGGTTCTTTCTTTCAGAAAGTTGCCAAACTAATTTTGATTATAAATTCCCTAGCAACTTCAAAATGCCATAGGGAGAGAGGTCAAAGATATGTGTTAGTTGAAACAAGTGACTTGAGATTAGAAATGTTGCTTCACATATAAATAGAATGACAGTTCACATCTAACACCTCCTATTTACAAGAAACTGAGTAAGCAATGGGAAAATGATACTCTACATGTAAACACACAGTGGCAATAAATCCATATCTGATGGTTCCTTTAAAGGCAATGTCTCCTCTCCATTAGGTTTATAAAATAGATGTTTATCCCATTGTAGACTTTCAAAACAAAAGAGTGCTCCATAATAGAAGAGATAGTATCTAAGAGATCTTTTCAAACTTTAGAGATAAATACTACTCAACATCTGTATACCAGCCTTCACTGTTGCTGTTATGATGCTTGACGCTGTGAGCGGGCTTATTCTTTCTGTGTCTTGCTTTATACTATTGGATATTTGTAGAACTAAAATGTAAAATTGAGACAATGTGAGTAAATATACCAACAAAGATCATTTCACCCCAAAGAAGCAAAATATACATTCAAATGCACATCAATCAAAAAATCAAAAATGAGGATTTTTTTTTTCCCAGTGTAAAGTCAAAACTTAGCAGGATCCATGCTACAGAACAGAGGAAACTATAAAAATTACCAAAGGCATTTACATTTACAAATAGCACAAATTAACTTTGGAAGTTAAAGAATTAACATATAGCCCTGGCTGGCATGGCTCAGTGGACTGATTGCTGGCCAGCAAACCAAAGGGTCACCAGTTTGATTCCCAGTCAGCGCACATGCCTGGGTTGTGGGCCAGGTCCCCAATAGGAGGCATGCGAGAGGCAACCACACATTGATATTTCTCCCCCTCCCTTCACCTCTGCCTAAAAATAAATATATAAAATATTTTTAAAAAAAGAATTAACATAAATACATTTTTATATTTTAAAGATAATATAAAATCATGACTTCTTTAAAAGTCTAAAGAATGGTTGTATTAAACTATATTTCACCTTTTCTCTTTGTGTTCCTTTTCTACTTCAATCTTCATAAAATTTAATGAGACCTAAAAAGAATGTCCAGTAATCATGGCCATATAAAAGCCACTAACTCTGAAAGCAGATAAATCTGGGTTTGAAGTCAAATTCAGCCCTTTAGGCACCATTTGAGATCAAGAAAATTCCTCTCAAAATCATTTTTCCTCATCTGTAGAAGGGTAATAAAGATCACACCATCCCCAGGGCTGGTTTGAGGACGGAATGAAATCAGGCTTCCCAAGTGCCTGGCACAGTGCGTGATACATGTAAATGACGCTAGACAGCACAGCTCTAAAGTGGCTGAAGAATGACAGCCTGAGCCCTCTCGTCACTTGAAGGAGCTAGTGATGAGAACACGGAGGGTGAACTGGAATTTGTTAAAAATGTATTACACAGAACAGTCATCAATGAAACCTGAAAAGTAGTTAGGCATGATTATTGAGTTCTTCCTTATATTCAAAGTAAGTAAATGTGGCATCATTGTGCAAATTAAGAAATCCTTACACGAACACAGTATTTTGGGCTGAACACACACACACACACACACACACACACACACACACAAGAAAAAGCCCCAAAACATTCATTGCCCATTCAGGGGATGAAAAGTAATTTGTTACACATCTCCTTTCGGTCAGGTTCAATGGCGAGTACCAATGATAACCTCAAGGGATTCTGCAGTCTCCAGTGAAAGGCAAGATCATAAACAATTCTGCACAGTGTGAGAGAGCTGTGATTGCCATGTGCACAGAAGGGTGGCCACAGAGATCCTGTGGGGGTTGGGGGGCATCTAATAGAATCTCCCTGGAGGCTGATGAAGAAAAGAGAAGAGGTATCAGTAGAGGCGCCCCAATGACACTTCCATGTGGATTCTAAGAAGTGTTCCTTCTCCAATACAGTTACAGAAACATAGGTTGGAAAAAAGTGCTTTGCTGTTTTGTCTTTAAAAATATACCAATGTGTGTGTGGATGTGAATGAGCCGCAATAGGTATGTGCATAGAGGGTCTCTGAGTTTGTGTTAGCGTGTTCATTTATGTGAGCTTGTGTGTGCCAGAGTCCATGTGGGTGGCGTGCGCATGACTGTGTGAGAGTATGTACGTGAGTTAGCATGAGTGTATGTGAGTATGTAGAGAGACCTTCCAAGGTCTGTCTACATCATTAACATCATTAGACATCCTTAACGTCTGATGGTGCCCCCGCAGCGGGGTGCTCTGGTGCAGTCCGAGCCTGCCTAACGACAGCGGCAGCTCTAAGGGCTGAGCCAGGGGGTGCAGGGAGAACAAACAGGAAACCATGCCATCTCCAACATAACTGAGGATGGTCTTTACTAGGAGCAGCCATCTGTTGAAAGAAAAGCAATACTATTTGAAAGGTATTTCTGACAGGGAACACACATTGCTGTCCAGGGACTTGGTCACTAAGAGGTGTTGAGGAGGGGGTGGGTTTAGGATAATAAATAGCATTTGATCAGACACATATTTTACCCAAATCTCCAAAATTACACATGGGAGTTGGAACTTCCTCCATTTTATAGGAAAATGTAGACTTAGACAGTTGGTTGTTCAAGACCGCAATGGTACTAAAGGATGGAATTGGTATTTGGATCCAGATCAGTCCAAATCCCCAAGTGATGCTTGTACTCACTGTCACATAGCTATCACCAAGGCCATGACCCCAGGAAAAGGAGGATGGTTTGAGGGGAAAGATAATGAATTGCCTTTTACACCTTCTCGGTTTGAGATGCCCATGGAATATCGAAATGAAAATATCTGAGCAAATTAAATATCCCAGCCTTAGAGCCATGGGCACACTTAGAAGCTGGAGTTGAAGTTCCTGACTCAGCAGCTAGCAGTGCTGCTTCCAGGCATGTACTCCACCATCAGTTAAATCTGTATCTTTACCACAAAGAAGAGCATTTAGTTTGAAACATGTATCTTCCCAAGACGGGCCTGTATCCCTGTTTAGCTGCAGGTACTGACTGCAGCCGGAAGGATGAGGATGACAAGCTCAGAAATGCACAAAGAAAAAGAAATCAACTGAAGTATTTAATTTTCAAAACAGCGGCTTTGAGTGCACTCAGCTTACATTTGTGAAAAGACAAAGGAGTTGTCTACATTTTGAAAGCGCTCTTTCACGCGTCAAGAATGAAACCTGGCTAATGCAGGTCAGTGTTGCGAGCGAGCGTTTAGCCATACAATCTTTCCTCTAGGCCGGCATTCGGGGCCTGCTTAGGTCATTCGGTTCAAGCCTTAAGAACCAAAAATGCAGAGCCTCCTGCACAGCCACCAGTCCTATGGGTGACACCAGCACGGAGAAACAGCAGGGAGCCAACGCAGGTGACTATGCGATTCTCTCAGATTTTATTAACGAAGACTCACTCAGCTTTTATTAATGCAGATTTCCTCCAAATCCATACTAACCTAATAATCACAGAGAAACAATCAGCAATAACATCACACAAGAGAATTGCAGGATAATGAACCCGAGTCCCCGAGTCTCAGCCTGCGGGTCCGGGAGACAGTACGGTGGGCAGGGGAGCCGTCAGCGTCTTGCAAAGGCACCATCTCCTGAGCCAGGGGGCAGCAGGGCAGAGCCTCTGGCGGCACGGCCATCGGGAGGTCAGCACGGCGTGGAGCAGCACCTTGGTGTATGGAGCTCAGCTGTCTCGGCAGCGGTCTGAGGTCCCACCTCTTACTCCCTTGAGGGTCCTGTACTCTGCCCTTCTTAGTCTCTGCATAAATGTCTTGAGACCCTTAATGTTGTCAGGGAATTCCCGGTGGGCTTATCCTGGGGTACCCCACCTCTACAGACGGGTCTGCTCAGGTCATGTGTGCAGGTATCTTGAACACCTCCACCCTGCCAGGCACGACTTAGGTGGTTTCCCTCTTGAACCGAAGTGCAGGGCTGATTGGCAGCCATCGTGGTTGACATAAGAGACCCCACTTTGTTTTGTATATTTTATGCTATCTTAACCGGATCAATGCTGTTTTATTGGTCCTGCTCTCCACAGGCATCTCAAGTCATCTTGTTTGAGTTACACATATGATGCAAGGCAGTGGTGGCTCTCAGACTTTGGTGGCATCACAATCTCCTGGATGACTTGGCCATACACAGCTTGCAGGCCCTCCCTCAGATGTTTGATTCAGTGGTCCGCGGCGGCCCCCAAATTTTCATTTCTGGCAAGTTCTCATATGCTATGCCATTGCGGCACAGAAAATACCATGAGAAATGATTCATGTAAAATGGTCCTCCGAGGTATAAAGTAGAAAGCCTTTCATAGAAAGAAGAAGAATGGAGATGTGAAAGAAACATCACTAGGCTTGGAATGATACAAGGAAGTCTAAGAAGATACCAAAGCCTTTCAGCCAAGAGGGTGGAAACTTAAAATACAGCCAGTCACAATACTCCTAGACATGGTGAGCAACAAGGACAGGCTGATGCTTAAGCTGGTGCTTTGCTTTCTTTTAGCAAAATGAATGAAGCCAAAGGACACAGAGGTTTCTAGACGGATGCCGTGTAGGAGACCTGCCCTTCCTGAAAAAGATGGAGCATGGAGAGGAAGGGCAAGCAAAGAGTGGTCAACGCAAGGCTCTGGCAATCAGGGGCCTGCAAACTTTTTCTGGACAGCGCCAGTCGATGAATATCTTAGGCTTTGTGGGCCACGCAGTCTGTCACAACTACTCACCTCCACTGTTGTAGAGCTAAAACTGCTGGCTGAGGCTGGG
The DNA here is from genome assembly GCF_021234165.1 of Pteronotus mesoamericanus. Lineage (NCBI taxonomy): Eukaryota > Metazoa > Chordata > Mammalia > Chiroptera > Mormoopidae > Pteronotus > Pteronotus mesoamericanus. The sequence continues at coordinate 10,982,757 of NW_026555234.1, read as the reverse complement.
CTTGGCCACAGCGGCCGGATTTTGTTTCCATGCCACATTTGCCAACTCCTACTAGAAGCCACGGAGATCGGAAACCAGAAGCAGAACTTCTACCTTTCCCAGCCTGCAAAAGCATTACCATCCCCAAACGACCAGGCGTTGGCAGACAAGGACACCAGACACTTGGGGACAATACAAGGTATTGTTTCAAGACAATACCAGGTGATCCCAGAGGAAACCGAAGACAAAGACAGCACGCCGACCAGACGCACCTCCTTCCCTTGGGACGTGGGGATTTTGCCCTGCTCCCAACGCCACCTTTGGAAGGAAAGAGAAAAGAGTGTGGACTCAATGAGAGGAGACACCTTCTGGGCAGGAAATAGGAATTGAAACTGAACTAATCTGAGAGAGACCAAAATATAAACCCCAAGTGGCTGAAATAATTTATTTAGTCGAGTAATTTTTTTTATCCATCACTGTGGGCAGGGCCCAATTGTTGACAAATAAAATAGAATCTTGTTTTTGTGTGTTTGAGTATGATGTATAAATACGCACCCCGTTAGGCGATACAAAGAAATCATTTCAGTCATCCTACAAGTTCACAGGGCCTTCCTAAAACTGGAGTCAGGATATAAAACACTTCCTTAGAGCACATGGTGTCCAAAGTAGATGCTTCCTGAATCCCTCATATTTACTGCTCTCTGTAATTTTATCATGAGCATTTTTTACTTTTTAAAACTCCCACCACTAGACCAACAGGCTCAGTTATAGGAATTAGTTAAAAGAAGTTTTCCAGATCCCAGCAAAGACCCTGGGCACAGAGTAGGTGTTCCAATGGGACATTGAATTTATTTGCATTGATTTTTACTGGACTAAAATTAAAGTCATTGCTGTGAATCATCCTGATTAACTTGTGCTGATGGCATCTATTTTGAGCTCTACAATATAGAGAGTTGTGGTTTACCTCACACACATGTAACTATGCTCAATTACCTTTTTTAAAAAAAAGGTCAAACTCTGTGTTTAGAAATTCCTTTTTCCTGAGGCATATTGTGAGTCTTAATCTGAGTCAGGCTGGTGGATGACTAGTCTTAGAAATCCCTTTGCCTCTCCTCACCCACCCCTCCCCCTAATCACTTACCTTTTGCTATGCCACCACACTAGTTCAAAAATCTGGAAAACTAGCAATACAGAGCTGGATTATACAGTGATTTCAGCTTAGCTAAAGAGCCCCATTAAAAGTTCCTCAGCCTGACAAATCCTGTTTGGAAAACTGCACAAAGCCTGGCGACAGAATTTGTCAAGTGAGACTTCTGCGTGTATCCGGCTATCAGGTTTCCAAGAAAGGAAGGAAGAAAGAAAGAAAGTGTGAAAGAGGACAGGGCTACCTGCTTTCCTTTACAAACCAATCCGCCCTTGATAGGAAACCAGAGCACTGAGGCTGCAGGGCAGGCCACTCGGGGAACCTCGGAGCCCCACCTGCTTTCTGGAGAGATAATGACTCTGTGACGTGGTGACAAAGAGGCATCCCGGCTCCAGGTCCAGCCTTTCCTCATCCCACACACTGATGGTGAAGATAAGGAGGCACTGACAGGGAACGGACCAGATGTCGCTAATGAACTGAGTTATTCGAAGCCAACGGAAAAACTTCAGGAGGATTAAATGCTACAGTCGGTCACCCAGAACATTTCTGAATCTGCCAAGAGGACAACAGAGAAATAAGTACAGATATCAACTTATTTTATTTGGAGTTACATGCTTATGTTTAAAATGTTCACCGAGAGATGTAAAAATGTGTCAAATACTTCTTTCATTGGTTTAAAATAAATACCTGAATTTATTTTTGTCAGCTTATTTCCATACACTAAAGTTGAACACAGTACCATGTAGTTTTATAAGAAACTTGAGACAAAAGGCTCCCTGAATGTACTCTGCTTGGAACTACGTGCTGCCAGTTATTTTCTCTGTGAGATTAACATTTTTATGAAGTATAGAGAAAAACATCTCAATTACGGTCACTAAAAAAATGAAACATCTTCCAATTTGTGTTTTAGAGTCGCTTAGACACTCAATAAATAGAGCAATATAGCTGAGGTAACATTTTTTGGATGTGATTTTGGGCTACATTTGTTACTCTATCGTCCTCCACAGTGATTTGTGAAAGAGTAGAAATGCGGCCAGCCAGTGCCAGCCATAGTCCTTCCAGAAATATTTGACGAAATGCATGGGGGAGCATGGTAGGGGTGGGAGGCTCCCTAATTCTACCATAACGACAAACCAAGTAAGCCAGGAGCTGCCAATGTCTATCTTTTACACAGTGTTAAAATCCTATTTTATAAAGGAGCAGGAGAGAGGAAAATAGAATCCAGAATGGGAGAAAGAAGAGGGAGCGAGTGAATGGGGGAGGGGAGAGGGAGGTGGAAGCAGGATGGATAAGGCTGAGAATGAGAACAGACACCGGGGCTAAAATGGATGCATCATTTCAGCCTGTGGTTCCAGATGCACCCAAAGCCAGCAACCCCTAGCCTCCCATGTTAAATGAGCCAATGACTTATGGAATACATTATTTAAAATTATTTTTTGACACTTGCAACTGAAAGAGTCCTGATTCATATAGTCTTCGACCCCAAGATTAAGGCACAGTTGCACATAGCTCATTAATAGTTATTTTGCTCTTATTATGACGGCTAAAAAGGGATATTCCATAGGAAAATACAAAGGGCAGCGCTGCAGTCAGGGCTGGGGAAAACGGGCAGCTTCTATACACCACGGGGATGAAAATCACATGAGAGGTGACAGCAAGAGCATTCTAAGTAGAGGGATGAAGTGGGTCAAGGCGGTGTGTTAGGTGCTGTTCATTCAGTGGCAATCCCCACTCGCATGCCTTTGCCTAGCCATTTTCAGGTAGGGGAGGCCATGAAAGAGTTTCACATAAAGAAATGTAAGCCAAAGACTGCTGGATAAGGCTCCTGAGAGGGATTTTATGTTACTGGAAAAAAAAAGATGCAAAAGCTGGCATTGCCCTTTATCTTGCCCTTTTCCATTTCACCTTTTTTGTTGCCTGGAATATAGATAAAAAGTTGGAGATGCAGCAGCCACTTTGTGAACATGAGGTGATAATAGTAAGGCCAAAAGCCAACATACGAAAGATGGTGCAGCAGACAGGCAGAAAAATCCTAGGGCCCTGAAGTCAGCGCTGAGGAGTTACACTAACCCTGAACTATGTACCTACCTCTTCACTTTTCATATCTATATATCAGCAGTTTGTTTGAGACTCAGCAAATTATTCTTTCTGTTAAATAAATCATTTCTAACTGACATAGGGATGTAAGACATTATAGAGCATATATTTAAAAAAAATTAGAGTGAACATCCAGCGGTTAAACACTCATAGGGTGTACAAATGTCTGTTATGAGTAGTTGCTATCTGTGCTGAACCTGTTGTTAAATAACTTGAGAATCACCACTCAGAATAACAAAAAAAAATTCAGTCAACTAAAAGGTATGAAGCAGTGAGAACTGAAGCTGGAAAGACTGGGAATAAATTATGGTGGACCAGAAATGTCATTCTAAGAAGTATAACTTCACTTAGTACAGAACATATAAGATTTCTACCTATGGGCATAAGAAACATGCCATATTGATAAGTTCATTTTGTGCACTAGTGAGAACAGCTCTCAGAAATTCTCTTACATTAACATGCAAACGAGGAGGAACTTCACAATAGACTGCAGTTTAACAGCTTGATTTTGTGACCTCCTGGTACCTGAATTCATCCCTGAAAGTTTATTTTAAAAATTAACTTAAGAGTATTTGAGTTATAAAATTCATAGCCTGGAATTAGTTATTATATCACCGAAAACACCTGGTTTCCCATAGAAGCTATTTGCTTGCGCCGGCTAATTTACATATGTTGTGTGAGAGAAAATGAAGTTCAAGCTTTTCTCAAAATCACCTTCAGAACAGGAAAATGTTTTACATGAACCACTTTTAAATACAATTACACAAAGTGGCAGTTAATATAGTAAGCATAAAAATTTTGTAACTAAGGAAAAATGGAAACTAGAAACCAAACTATTATAAGATAGTTACTGTTGGTTTTAGGATCTACAACTTAATTTGACTTAAGAATTTTTAGATTTTCTTATTATTAATTGTCTGCTAAAATGGTGAACTGGCCAGTTAAGTTCCCCGCCCCCCTCCCCATCTTTGCAATGGAGAGCAACTAAGTGAATAGTCCAGCTATTTTTCAATTATTTGAGCCATAATTAAAAATGAATGCTTATACACACTTGGCCTAAGGGCAGTCAGACAGGACGCAGGAAGTTGGCGTATTCCATTTACAAACACTCCGTGGGGCACAAAGCCTGCATCCCCGTATTTCTCTGAGTGTAAAGTCTGCTTTTCAGAATAAATCATTTGCACACAAGCTGACAGGCATAATACCCCAATGGATGACAGCAAACACCAACTTTCCCTCCCTTGTTTCTTTCAAGTTGAAAAATCAATTGAAGATGGCCTTTCTGATCTGATTATTTTTACATGTATACAAGAAAATAATTTTCCCTATTGCTAAATTAAAATAAAAACTTGGAAACACTACTTCAAAATATATTTGCAATTCTCCAGGCAAAACAGTTTTTCCTCCATCTTCCACAATTCACAGCAACCTCTTTCAAGATGGGACTATTTCCAGTTCATTAAAAACATTATTCTATCATGACCTTTTCTCTTATAATTTGTTGTCAGAAAATACATGCTGCCTAGTTTGTCTATCAAATTTTATGTTTAAATATTCTCTTTCTGGATCCTTATGGATCTGAACTGATATCCTATTTATAAACTTGAATCATAAAAACTTTTAAGTAGCAAATTTATGCCTCTCTCTCTCTCTCTCTCTCTCTTTCCTTTCTTCCTTTGATGGGGGTAGTTTTTCTGGGAGACCTTTCATTTTATTGACTGCAGTTTATTATTATTTTTACTGTTATCATGAATTTCCTCTGCTTTCCAGAAGAATTCTGACTAGGAATACATAGCTGTGTTACAAGAATTTACCCAACGTGAAAGCCCAGTGGAAAACTGGTGGTCCTACTTTGACATATTACCACAGAACGAGAAGTGAAACCAAATGACAGAAACCAAAGTTAGCAAATGTAGATGCAAACAGTCCCCAAGTTATTATTCTTGTCTGCAAAAAAAAATAATTATGGCATGGAAGACACACAACTATCATTTAAATTATCACTGCAGATTAATGAAGTATAACTTTATTTTGTGTTGTTTTCAAAGCGGCATTTTGGCTTAATTGCAGTTTTACTTTTTGTCACCTGTGTAAAGATCATACACATGTTTCAAATTAAGAAAATTACATAAATTTTAAATATTTGTGTTCTCTTATTTCAATGTCATGATCATTTAGTCTATATTTATTTTTTCATGAGGTTCACTGTAAATTACCAATTTAGTAACATAATTTTAATTAGAGATCTGAAGTAGAATTTAGTTCTGGGTTTATTTTTATTTTATTGCTTTTATTGTCATGATTTAATGGAACATAAATGCTGTTACTGTTTCAGTATTTGAAGGTGTACTTAACCTACAGAGTCCCAATGTGATTTAAACAATAAAATCTCTCTTTTAAATATTTTTTATTCCTCTTGGAAAATAAATTGTAAAGAAAACATTTTAATTTTAAGAAAAATAAACTGCAATATTTAAGTTCAATACAGAAGTGTGTGGTTAAAATAAATTAATTTATAAAATATAACAGGATATCTAAATCTTCAGGAGTAAATTAAAAAATAAACTCAAGTATTCATATTTTAGATATAGTTTAAATATTAAAAAGTCTATTTTTAAAGAAAATATACACATTGCTGATGAATGAAAAAAGACAAAGTTTACAAACTAAATACAAAGAACTAAAATGTAGCATTCTCAGAATATAAGATTAATTTAGCTGAAATATACATAGCCCACATCAAAATTATGGCAATCTGCAATTTGGTTTAGAAAATTAAACCATGAAAAACAGCTCTTCCTTTTTGCCAATTCTCAGAATCCAGTAAAAGCATTCAGAGTCCGCCATTTTACAAGTGCCCAATACACTTATTACATTCTTTCCAGAACTGCCCAGTGTTCTCGATGGTGTCTCCCTGCCCTCATCCACCCTCCCTCCATTCCCCAACTCCAAAAGATTTAAGTTAGGTGAATAGAATTGGCTTTAAGGAGCTGGTTTAAAATTCCAAGGGACATCAGTATGTCCTTTGTTCCAGTCCACCAATCTCTTTGTAGAGAGAAGTTTTAGGCTGCTCACTACCTCAGGGAAGATATTGCCCAGTGTGGGGGAGGAGGCAGGAGGGAGGGAGAGGGAAAGCATATGCTAATTAGGCCATCCCTTGGAAAGTACTTTTAATCAGGTGAAAGCAACCATTTACTCACTATTTATTTCTTAATGTAGTGTAGGAGAATTGAACAAGAACAGACCAAAAAAACAAAAAACAAAACAAAACAAAAAAGGTAGGGATGGGTAAGCGTCGCACGTGGTGTATTCTGAATCAAGACTGAAAATCACTTTTAAACTTCAGAATACGTTTATTTAAAAAATGTCTAAAGATCTCTTATATTTCTTATTCAAAAATATTTTTCTGTTGTAGAATCTTCAAAAGTACTATTTATTCTAAAATTTCAGTGGTGCATTTTAATGTGATATACATTCAACCAGGAAAGACCAAAGTTGTTACTACACTGGAACTTAGTCACTAACATTGCTATAAATTTGGATTTTATAATCCTGCTGACATTAATGGAGTGATTTGCACATGCTTTAGAGAGACCCTGAAATCTAAAATTTTAAATGTTTTGTTCTCTAATTTGAGCTCTATTTTTTAAATACCAAATACTTTACATATTTAAGGGTAGAAAGTGCAGTTAATTGCATTTTTTTCCCTTTTCAGAAACAATTTTAACAATGTTTCCCCATTGAACAATGACCTTACCACTACATGTCAATTCAGATTGATTAGTTTTGCATTTAGATCATGTCAATCAAACCGTAAGGCCTGATGTCTATAAAAACCTCACCCCTCTTGGCTTTTAAATTCATAAAAATTTAAAGGTGGAAACAATTCTTTGTGCTGTACTGAAAAGTGCATTTCCATTCCCACGGCCCAGGTCTATGCAGCTGCTCAGAACTGCACACAAATGGTATCTATCTCAATCAAGAGAGAGTTCATTCTAATAATAAGGACAGCATCGTATAAGTAATAGCTCCCCAAAATATTTAATATGGACTTAGTTTTATTAAACACAATTGTGTTTAAATTTAATCTCTGTGGTTTTTGAAATTTAGAAATAAATCTTTTCGATCTTTCTTTTTTAAGAATGCAATTGCCAACACCCACAGTGCTTAGTATATACTGAGAGTCCAATATATATCCATTGATCACTTCATTGATTTTTGTTAGAATGGTTGGCTGGTTACTTGGTTGGATGGATGGATATATAGATACATGAATGGAGAAATGAATAAGTGGGTGAATGGATGGATGAATAATGAATGGATAATAGCTGAAAGAAGAAAGGGAAGGAGGGAGGGAAGAAGGGATGGGGTAGAGAAGAAAGGGAGGAAGAGCTTTTAATAACACAACCTAATATATAAAACAGATATCCCCAGAGTGAATCTGGACAAAGAGAATATGATATTCTCCAAGAAATGTATGGGGATACTCAGGGCATAGTTTGAAAATCACTTACCGAAAAAGCCTTTATATTAATAAATCTACTGAAGGTAGAAATAAATAATAATCTGAAAAAAATTAAGAATAGCCTCTTAAGGTAACTGAAATGTCAACTATTGAACATGTCAATTATCATTTGTTAATCAGATCTGATTAACAATTATTGAGATTTTTTGTTGATATAAAATGAAAATGGATTCATTTTTTTACATAATAAGTAATAGCTGTTGAATGTTGGCCAAGTTCTTCAAACTTTTTATCCCTCAATTTCGTTGTTTCTAAAATACGGATGATAGCTCACAGGTGATGTAAAAATTAGAGTTCATGCATGCAATTGTGTTTAGAACAGTGACTAGCAACTAGTAAGCAGTCAGTTTTAAAAAATCAAGATATTGCCGCTTGCAACAGCGATGGCTTCTAAGGGCACGGGGAGCATCATACACAGTTCTTAGTAAATTATGTTAACAAATCTGACTTATCTCTTCTACAAATCCTGGTTTTAACTGATGACTTAAACTTTTATTTACACAATTTTCACAACAATTTTGTTGAATTTCTACTACTTTGAGGCACTCAGTTCCATTCCACTAAACAAAGAAAATTCATTTTCTAAGCACATTATACTTCACAAAGTATTTTCACACTGAGAACTTCCTGCTGAGTAGAGAAAAACCTATTTGACAAAATAGAAATAAAGTCATTATCCTTACTTTATAAAAAGAGGTCTCTGACGTCCTGGCCATTTGAAGAATCTACCCAAGGTCACAGAACTTTCAGAATTTAGGGATTTACTTTCATTGAAGGTGCATTAATAACCAATGTTATGTCACTCAAGTATTCCTTTTCCTCTCTCCTTATTCCTTTCTTTCTCTCCTTTCTTCCCACTCTTTGTCCTTTTTTAATAAATAACTTGTCAAAAGGAAAGCTTAACATCTGTAATTTAGATTCTTGAGACTCCCTTCATAGTAAAGCCTTCCTGCATTCGTCTGGGATAAAATGGGCTGGTGAAGCCATTTGGAAATTCCAAGGGGAAGACCGAGTCCAAATGTGAAATGCCTCCCCGCCCACTGCCAGACACACCTGAAACTCCCACTGACGTACAAGGGGTCCTCTCTCCAGCTCTCTGCAGAGGAGGAATGAGACGAAAAGGCGGTTACTTAATATTTGATTATTTTTTTTGTAGTGAGAGGACTTAAAGGAAAAGAGTATAATGTTTTAGTATCCCTATGTATCTTTTGGTGGGGCTGGATGAAAGTGAAGATAGGGGATGAGCAGAGTACTATCAGGAGACCTGAGGTAGGAGGGAAGATTCAAATCCCTCTCTTCCCCTTTTTCACACCTACGTACTACACCTTTTCCCCACCACTGTGCTGCTCATGGAATACTCTTTTTTTTCTCACTCATCACCTCATCTTCACGTCCTGTGTAAGGCGCAGTTCCATGCTTGGGAAAAGCCATGCCATTCCACGTGTTCATTGTATTGAGCCAACTGCATCCACCATGAGGAAGCTACTTCCTGCCTGAAATCTTCACAGGTCTGTTAAAGGTAAGGACAGGTAACTGCCAGGGAAGTCACAGCTAACATCATCCTCACTGCCTCCACAACAGCTCACTCATTCAAGAAAAAAGATAAGTGCCTTTTGTGGCAATCACTGGCTTCCTAAGATGATTACTGTTATTTTTGAGAAACACGTGTGAACTTTCAGTGCCAGAAAGCCATCGCTCACATCATCATTACAAAAGTCAATGACCTTGGCAGTTCATCAAAAAGTCAAACATAGAATTGCCATATAACTGGGCAATTCCACTCCTAAGTATGTATCTGAAATAATTAAAAGCAAGGACCTGAAGATGTTTCTTAAATACAATAAATGACATTAACGCATGATTTCTCAGGACCTCTTTGGTCTCATTCATATGCTTGTTCAAGCCCTGAGCATCGCTCACCTAGAGCCAAGCTCCTGAGACTAAAGGCATTGTAGCTTTACTGATATTATTGACTCTTACCTCTCTGCCTTTACCTCTCCTCTGGATTATCACAAATGCAGTCTTTCCACCATACGAATCTGAACATTTTCTGTTTACAGTTGTTAAGTGTTTTATAGATCTTCTCTCTATCTAACAAGGTGGCACAGGAATCCCTCAGACTGCGACAAAAGGCCCGATGGAGGGGTGATCCTCGCCCCTTGACCTCACCAGAAGCTCTCCGGACTCGCTGAAACACGAACTTCGTTGACCATGAGGAGCTGCTCACCTGCCCACCTGTGCCTCCGCACCAGCCTGAAACCACCGCTTTCTCCCAATACCAGGTGAACACATTCTTGCAGACCCTACTCAAATGTCACCCCCGAGTGACACTTTCCCTTCTCCCGCAGCACATCGTAACCCACCTTTACATATCCCAGTGGACGGGAGAGACTTCTTGGAGTAATGATTTTCATGGGTAGGTGCCCCATTGGGGCACAAACCTTGTCTTATCTTTACATCTCTTACTGTGGGCGTGGCATATAAGGGTCCTCAAAGATCAAGAGGATCTTCCTGGTTTTTATGGAAATATCAGAATACATACTAGCTCTTTCCTATAGAGAGCTCAAACTGTGTGGCCCAATTTTATAGAAATTGTAATTGTGCTCTCGTTGGTGTGGTTGTTGCTTTTGCACACAGTCAATCTGTTCTCTAATATGCTACTGATTTGAACCATCTAAATCTCTGGCAGTTAGGATTATCTTTCCTTATGGTGATGACTTCATAGGCCATCTGAGATACCTTTGCCGCCTGTATTAAAGAGAAATTTGTAGATGTAGTGGAGAATTATAACCTCTGGAGTTAGAAATGACTGGGAGCAATCTAAGTTTAATTAACCTATGGAAGCAGGAGCTCCTCAATTTGTGAAATGGGAACAATGCTACCTAAGTCATAGGGCTGTTTTTAGGATTGAGTGAGGCAAAATACGTAAAGCACCTTGGAGACAGACTGTCTCTCACAGAGTAAGTACTTGAGCTCTTTCATTTTTTCCTTGATAATTATTTCAAAATCACCACATGATGCTTATTTTGATATTCCACCTGCCTTACCAATTTAAATTCACATGAAAATCAGACTCCCACCCTGATGACAATGAAAACACCAGATTCCTATTTACTGCAGTCACCTGTAGCCCACAATTAACTGTTCTGCATCAAAAACAAAGCAGGTACATGCTTAAACAGGTAGCAATATGCCTCTACTTGGCTCCCAATACACTATCTAGTAAGACCAGTCTCATCACTTTATGGTATTTGAGATATAACTGAGGTTAACTAAGAAAAATTTCATCAGCAATTGATGAAAAGATTCAAAAATCTATCCTGAGGTACATTTAGCCTTAAAAGATAGAGAAGGAGTGAGAATATAGAGAAATATAGCCGATCTTCTTGACCAATAATTTAAATTCTTCATTTCACAAGCAACAGAATGAATGCATTCAAAGCGATAACCAACTATGGGTTATACAGGTACTTAAAGCTAAAAATTAATGTTATGAATATGCTTAAAATGTATTCCTGTAGCAACGAAAATCCATTTATCAGAAGTAATTATTTAAATAAATGATTTAGGAAATAGTATTTCAATAAGTTAAAATAAACATGGTATACGAGAAGTTTCAATATGTAATAACCAAACTAATCTGTGATCTACCAATAGAGAGCTGTCAAAGGGTGTATTGTTGGCAATATTAATATTATACAATTAAAATTACAGACTGTCAGAATTTGAAAGTGAACTGTAAAAGTGCTAAGAAACCAAAAACTAATTTTAAATTTATGTGAGTCATAGCTAATGACCATGTGCCTTCAAACAATGCAGAGCACATCTTTCCTTTCTTGTCCTATATGACAAACGTATAATTTCTCACTCGTTATAACCAAAGAAAAAGATGAAAGCTACCTAGTGTTACTTCTAAAAAGAATCTCTTTTCAAAAGCTAGAAATGGTATATAGGTATTATGTGGTGGCATATATTTAATTCACACAAGTTGGTATAACATTCTTTATTTTGTACCTCACAAGTATCTATTCAGACTAAAGGGATTTTAAGAGAGAAAGTGACTTAACAGCAAAGCCAAGTAGGAGCAGTTGAATTAGTGTTATGTATATAACACCAGCTTTTTATTCCATAAGCCCCTCAAGATTGACTCAAACAAATTTAAACAAGGGGGGAAAAGTGAATAATAATCATACTCTGTTACCTAATAATTATTCTTATTTTGAAATGTAATGAAAGCCTTAAAATTCTAAATCAAGGTATCTGACTTTCAAGCTTTCCACATTTAAAGGGGTGATGAGAATATGATGCAACTTTAATAGGAACAGAACCAAATTTCCACACTGAGAGACTGGGGTAAAAGTTAATTTTAAATATTTCCAAATGATATTACACATGAAAAAAAAAATGCTGTTTTAACAAAGTTAAAACAAGTTCACATGAGAATAAAATTCTCCATTTGTTTTACCTTGTGACAATTTTATAATTTTTTGAAAGTTCTGCTTTTGTTTTAAACACGCACACTGGGAAGCTATTTTTCTATTTTTCTCCATTTACAAGATCCTTAGTTTACTATGGAGATTTTGAAAAGAAGCACCAGTGGCTGGATTTCCTGAATCTTTAAGCCCTGGACCGGGAGGTATGGGAAGTGGCTAGAAAGCTTTGCACTGAAGAAGGAACGTTTCCAAGCAACCTTGCACAGCAGAGCAGCCAGAAGCAAGGGGAACAATGGCGAACGCTGGCAGGAATCCATTAAAGGGGAGTCTGCAGAAACACTCCGTGTGTGTTTACCCTTTCTTTAAAACACACACAGTTTAAATTTGAACTAGAGTAAATACTAAAGAAAGAAATACTGGAGAAACCAGCCTAGGGAAAAATCAGTATATTCTGCATGCTCTTTCATGGTTTTTTATGCAATGGACACGATAGCAGGAATTTTAACCTCTCTGTGTGAACAAGCATTCACCTCTCAGTTGTCAATCCATATTGTGAATACAGCGAGTTCGGCTCCATTTTACAGTGCACCAATACATAACTAGGTGATCTCATCTTCTTCCACTGGTAACCTCACTTTAGTTTGAAATGGAACCACACAACTGAAACTGATGGTAATGCCATGATGCATTCTGGGACAACTGGCTGGGATGGAGAGGGAGGAGAAGAGTAGAAGAAGGTCACATACAGCCCTTCTCTGTCCATTTGTACAATCATCTGTCTTGGAAATCCAAGTGTCTAGACTCCAAGTTTTAAATATATCTTCTTATGCTAGCTTTTGCTCTAACATCGATTATTTATGTTTCATTTAATGATCTCTGGGTCCTGAATGGCACTCCAGAATAAAGTGTCCATTAAAAACAGGCTGCATAATAAAAAGATCCCTATAGCTTTATAATCATTTAGCTGGCTTCCTATTTAACAACATTATTTACAGGGCTGCTTGATCTGAGTATTTTAAATGTAAGTAAATTTCTTATAACGATAGCTCTTTAAAAGCCTTGCTACGGTCAGTGAAATGTATACATTGGGCTTCTACATTAAATGATATTGGAAGACTAAAAAAATAACAGCAGTAATCATAAAGTAAACTGTCATCTCTTTCACTGTTTTATAAGAAAAAAATTGGTAACAGAGATATATAAAAGGTAATTCCTGGTAGATAATCATTCATTCTTGCCTTTTTACAGGTAGAAGTCAGCCTGAAAAGCCCACCTAGAATATTACAAACAATGTAAAGTTTAGACTTCATTTAAAAAGATTATATTATCTTCTTAGAGATAATATGTATTAGGCTATATTTATGTTTTAATTCAAAGGTTTCATTTCATATGTGCTGTATACATGGTTCACCTGCATTTGCTATGAAGAGTACATTTACACAATGGAATATTATGCAGCAGAAAGAAAGAAGAAACTCCTACCTTTCACAACAGCATGGCTGGAACTAGTGAATATTATGCTAAGTGAAATAAGCCAGGCAGTGAAAGACAAATACCACGTGATCTCATCTATAAGAGGAACCTAATGAACAAAACAAATGAACGAGCAAAATAGAACCAGAGGGAGGGAAATAAGAAACAGACTGACATGACCAGAGGGGAGCGGGGAGAAGCACAAGCGTGGAAAGAAGGGGAAGGGACTAGTCAAGGAACATGTATGAATGACCCGTGGCCATGGACAGCAGGGCGGGGGTTGACTGTGGGAGCAGGGGGTGGGCTGGGTGAAGGAGCGCAAAGAGGGAAAAACTGGGACAACTGTAACAGAACAACGAAAAATAAAACACAGTATGTTCTCAGGAAAATGCTTTTTTAAAAAGTATATCATCTCTCATGAACACACATCTTGCAACCAAACGCAATAGCAGTACATTCTCTTGGAGAGAATTCTACAAAAGGAAATGTCAGTCGTAATTAAACATATCACTTTTTTGTCATTAAATGAAATAAAAATGGCTTCTGTCAAGCTCTAATACATTTAGAAAACCCTCAAAGGCACAAATTACCCTCATTCAATGGCTCTGTAGTAAAAGAAATCTATAGAGGCAGATCAATTTACAGGCCATGGTCAACGCTTTCTCTGTTTACTAGTAGAGTAGGTGTTAAGCAGTATGCCTTAATATTCATTCAAGTGGAAGAAATGTACTTCACCTTGAAGCTATGTGCAATGTTGAGATTCACATACCTGTTGCCATGGTAATTTTGGAAGCTTCAGTAGATATAATTAAAATGCCAAAACAATAAAATCACCTTGCCAAAACTTGAGAAATTTAATCAATTCAAAAATTAGGAATATGTCTTTCCAATTATTTTAAACAACTGACAAATTGAGGAAAAGTAAAAAGCAAGAGCATCGAAGATGCTATTCTTTCTTATTCTTGCTATATTCTTTCTCTCCCTCTCTCCTTTTCTTTAACACACATACACACATGCCCATGTGTGCACTTTTTGTAAAGTTTTTTTCTTTGAAATTCTGACAGCAATTGTATTAACTGTGTTATCATATTTCAGCAGATGGTGACAATATATAATTAGATTTGGTAGGCTTTGCTCACTGAGATCAATTTCTATAGTTTCCTCTACCATTTAACTATTTAGATTGTTTGCAAACCCTACTTAATAAAGAGTAAAGACATTTAGAGCCTGCTGTGCTCATTCATGCAAAAATATTGGTAGTTTTTTTTTGTTTGTTTTTGGGGTTTGTTTTTTTTTAAGCCATACAACGTAACCTATGAGCCTTTCCAAGCACATGCCATGAAGAAAAGGTTCATACATTTTTCTTTAAAACAGTCATCAGAACTTTGGAACATTTTTAGTGCCCTCAAAAATGTGCATGGTGATTGCACCGTTGGATGAGGATTTTGTGCCCTTGGTCATCCAATCAGTTCAGGACCCAGATCAGAACTGTCCCATTGTGTCAGGACTTTGCAGTGAGTGCGCACTAGAGTGCTTTAATCCTCCAAGGCTTTCTCAAATGTCACAGCCATCTGGAGGAAAAGGGGCTTCCCCGCTGGGCTCCGCGGACCACAAATTACTTTCTAAAGAAAAAGACAACAATAGAAAGTAGTTAATAAATATTTGATTTTCTTCTCCAGAAAGGGAAGGTAAAAACTACCTTGCCATCTCAATTTAGTGTTAAATGCTTTTTTTTTTTTTTACAATATACATAAATGAGAAAATAATACCTGACTGGTATTTCATTTGAGAACAGATGAAAAAAATTCATTATGAAATTAAAGAAAAACATGAGAAGATATTTGAGTAACTGCTCATGTAGCACTCACTTTTCTTTGCAGTTTGTTCTGGTTTTGGAATACCTAACAATTTTCTCCTGTGCAAGCAGCATGATTATTTTTAAGTTATGAAAAGCACACATTGGTCTCTGGTCCTGCCTACTTCCAAAGCTCAATGTGCAGTGTTACCAGAATCTTAGTAACCTGAGTGTAGAATAAGCTAACCATTCAGCGCAACGTTCCTTCAGCATCCCCACAGCAAGTTCTAAAAAGAAATCTCGTTCCAGTTTCCTCTGTTAAGGATATGACTGTAATCCTCTTCTCTAAGGAAAGTCGCTTTCTAATCTGACACGAAAGAGAACGGGAAACCAGCTGCATGTCTCTTCTAAGGGATCCTGCAGTTGCATTCAGGATCCATGAGGTTCCGATGTCCTTACCTGAGTTCTCCAAGGGCAAGAAAAACTGTCAGAGGTACGGCTGTAAAACAGTCTGTGTGCAGTGTAGTAGGTAATGTCTGGGCCTGCTCTAAGCAAAAACGTCGCTTTTTAAAAATTATTAAATGTTCTGAGTTATTTGCATTGGATCCTGTCTTTGTGGTTATGCACCTTTAAAGACCCTTCTGTGACATGTCTGGAGACAGTAAAAAGCTCTATTATATCACAAAGAACCTTCATACTGTTGCCGTTATCCTTGCTTTATTGAAGGATGCCTTTTGAAGTATTTCTTTACATTCGGAATACAACAACTGAGTTATGCATTGATATTACAATTTCACCATGCTTTAAAGGGGTGGGTTTTTTTCTACAAAGGTAAAACCTTAATTTTCACGAAAGCCTAAACTTTTACCTTTGCCGCATGTTAATTATGTCAGTAAGTATGTTTCTATACTTGCTACCGATGCCCCCTAAATTTGAATCAATACAATCCTGTGTTTACCTGTCAGAGCACCGCTAGTCAAAAACCAGGAGCTACTCTAGAACAAAGGCAAGATGTGATGTGTCCTCTGGACTCGTCTGATGCTTCTTCCTGTTGCATAAATTGTATTTCCGGATTACACAGCAGCATGTTTAGTGTATAATACTTTTTCTGTTTTATTGTATATTTGTTGACTCAAATATTTTGTAAAAGGCAAAAGAGTCCAAGTCTTCCATGAAATTAATATGCTGTGAGAACTAGTAAATTTGAGGTCCACGTTAACAGGCCCTTTCAAACAGCCAAAATATTACATACTGTTTACCCCATTTGACATATTTTTATGTTCAAAATCTCTAGGCTTGCCGATTATCATTTAACATGCATTAACAAATTGTTCTACTCTTTAACTTCTATGAATCTACGTGAAAAATATCTTAACCCCTAATAACAAACACCAGAAAAAATGAAGATAAAAATGTCAGTTAAAAGATGGGCATAAAATTTTTGAACTACAGCTGTCATAGTAAGAAAAAAAATGATTGCGAGGTAAAAGGGGGTGGGTGGACAAACAAGAGGGTATGGGGCAATAAGTGGTAATGGAAAAAAATCAATAAAATAATGTAAAAATTTTTTAAAATCTAAAAAATAAGGTGAGCAGTGGCCTCTATTCTGCACAACCTGCAGGAGTGAGGAGTAGTGTTATGTAATGAGCTAGAGTGATGATTTTAGGTTTACTGAGGGCCAGAGTAAGTACTGCTCTAACGTAGTTGTTCAATTAACCATTGGAATACTAAGAGAAAAATGGCTGTAGGAAGGAAAAATCACATACACAGAAGCACACAGCGCTGATGTTTTTCTAGCGTAAACGAAGAGCCTACTCAACAAGCAACAGATGTGGTGTTATTCTTGTTCTACAAAATAAATTCAAATGTCTTCATAACAAAAAACACAAATGGAACCCAGGAAGGTGATTGTCACATGTCAATCATGAATAAATGCTGAGGCAAGAACTAGGAAAAGCTATTCCGAGCCCCAACAGGAGGACGACCATGGAAACATGAACTGCATGGTCATTTATGGAACTTTGTTGACATTGGTGATCACAAACAAACTCAGCTGTCTAGGCAGGAGCATTTTTCAGCACCTCGTTAAGGCGCCATTGTTTATGGGACGTGGTAAGTACTCACAGGCACTCATTACAAACACATGTCCTAAAACATCATAGCGTCAAAACTACATGTCATAGCCAAGCAATGTTTATGTCATTTAAGAAACAGATTACATCAAACCTCAGAAATAAATATGTACAATGATCTTGTGTTTCAAAGTCTACTATAAACATTTGTCAATGTTGTGCTAATACTCTCAAATATTTCATTTGCAGTATTAAAAGATACTAAAAAGAGAACCTAACAGAAAAATAAGCAGTCTAAGATTATGTTGCTTTTATAAATAAAGTGGAAATTATTTGGATATTCGAAGGAAAAAAAACACAGCATTTCTTTCTAACTGAATAATTGTTAGCACCTTTCACTTTTTAATTGAAAAAATTAGTATTAACATAACAGTAGCAGAGTTAACATATTCAATTTATTTTGTTTTCTGGACTATGGGTAGCGATTGTAACAGAGATAATTCTGAACTATCAGTAAGAGTGACAGCTTCGTGAGTCAGTAAGCAATGGTATGAAATGAGCTACAGTGATATAATGAGGATATAATGATGGTCCATTATATGTCATACATTAACTAGGGAGATATTAGCACTATTGAGTCTAGTAAAATGAAAGTTTTGCACATGCTCTGGGAAATCAGCTGGTGCCAGCCTACATTTAAGTTATTTTAAAAATCAGGTTGGAGGATATTAATGTTACATCATTAAAACAACAAACAAGCACAGAAAAAAAGCATAATCAATGAGAAAATACTCTATCCACTACTTTAAGAGAAAAAAGTCACTTCAAGATCAAAACCGTGCTCTGCTCAGTTCTTACTGATTAAGCTTTGTTACACATGGTTAAGATTAAAGGAACAAAGTCTAAAATTTCAGGTTTACAACCTAAATTAAAAATACATGGTGGCCACCTCTCAGTTATTTATGCCAATATGTGAACAATTCAGAGTTCAGAAGACCAAAAGAAATCTCTTTTTTGTAGTTTATTTGAAATACATAAAATGCAAACACTGAGATGAGCCACTCCACAGAGGATATCAAGTAGACTGACGCAGAACTCCTGAGATCAAAGAGTAAAACAATGTACTGTAAAGCTGGACAGTAGCTGAGTAGACATACGCCATTCTTCTCTTGAGAAGGGAAAGATGTGTACCGTCCTAGAGGTCCTTGGGCCAAGACACAGAAGGATGCAGGCTCTATGCAGAGTGGCCCACCAGCCCAGGCCTCTCATCTACATCTAAACTCACCCCACAGAGCCAACATCTGACTCTCCATTTTTACATAGATGTCTAATAGGAAGTTTAAATATAAAACTTCTAAGACCATGATTCCCAAACTATGTACCAAGGTAACTTGGGGAATTTACAGGTGTTCTCATGATATTTTAAAATTTCTAGAGAAACCCAGTGGTACTGAATATCTGTTGGAAACCACACCAGCAATTTGCTTAAGGTCGTTCACAGTTCTAAGAAATGCGGTGCTCACACTGGGTCTCTTTTGATAACATCATATCTTTGTAAAGTTGGGATTCAGGGATTGCTGTTAGAAAAAAGGGAAATTACTGAGGGGAAAAAATCAATGTAGGACAGGAAATGAGGGTGGCAAAATTTATTCTTAACCTGAGGTGAAAAAGTTATGAGGAACCCAACAGGTGGACATATCTCTTAAGGGGATATTATTTTCCTTTCAATTTATATGTATAATTTCATTGAACAGCTACTTAATGGTTAGAACATAAATATAATTAAGTTGTGTGTAGTTAACTGCTTTATAAACAGAACTATAGTCAACTGTTAGAATATAAATCTTTATTAAATTGTTGGACCTATCAACCAAATAAATTAACTGTTGGGTATTTCTTTTGGAATAGGGCACCATGAACATATTCCTAAGAAATCAAGAACATTTGTAAACTTCTGGTACGCATCCAATCACTGTATGTAGTAGGAATCTAATCAGCACCCCGAGTTCCCCTTGGGAATGGCATACTTTCCCCATTATCAGTCCAAGCCCTTCAAATGAAATTGGATCTACTTCTGATTCCAGGAATGGATTAACTCAGGGCCAGAAGAACTAGTACATCACAGTCCTATTGCCACAGCGATTTGACCAGAAACAGACATGACTTAATGGGAGCCAAGGCAATGTTATGAGACTTTCCACTTGGGCTGTTAGGAAAGAGGCAAGTGATTTATTTCTACCAAACTTGAACCTTTCAGGATGAGCTACCAGAGGCTGTAGAGTAAGACAGTGAAACCAACTACAAAGGTCAAAGCTGGAGAGGGAATCAAAGCAACTCTTAATGGTGGAGTCAAAGCACCTATATTCCACCTACCTGCACCACATCTTCCATACTATATGTCAATACCTTATTCTCCCAGTACACAGCACAGTGGCTGTCTGTCATCTAGACCTGGCTACCCACAATATTGTCCCATGAACTACAAGCAATGGCATCCTTTGGAACCTTGAAAGAAATGAAAAATCTTGGGGATCTGCTGTATCAGAATCTGCATTTTAACAGGTGATTTGGACACATATTGAAGTTTGCAAGGTTATGAATTAGGGAAAAACCCAATGAAAATTCATTCATCAACTAATTTTTTTAAAATCATCACTGGCACAATTTTGGTTCAGGACCTCAATTTTATTGATTGGTTTACACCATCATCATCTTTAAAGAGACATGTGTTTGCTCAAATCCAGTGTTCAAATTATAACAGTAATGGTTTGGTGTCTTTTTTCCCCTAAGACATAAATCTGTTCATAATATGCTATTGCTTAATATCCTTCAATGGCTCTTCAGTGGTCTAGAGAATAAAGTCAATGTCCATTAGTATAGCATATGAAGACCCATAGCCGAATGCGTGACTCTACAGGTTTACTTCTCTTCGTTCCATCCTTTGCTCGTTGCATCTGCCATATCCCACAACGTATAGTCATCATGTTATCATATTCTGTTTCACTTCTATATGCCCTTCTTCCTCTTTGGAAGTCCTCCACATTCCTACTTTTGTTTATCCAACTCTCTCACATTCTATTCCAGTTTCTTACTTGTCCTACCAGAATGAGAGTCTAGCAAAATGGGAAATAGTGCCAGCTTTTGAGCTAAACCTGATGTTTCTTATGCACACAGTTTATTGAGTCAAAGCCCTTAAGAATTCCTGACATATCTGCCAAACAAATTTGCATAAACTGATGGGCATTTCACATTTCAACTTTAGTGAACAACTTTTATGCCTGTAACCTAGTGCTCACTACAAACACAATATTCCAAAGTAAGGCAAAGAATGCAGTCTTCTTACATACGCACTAAAATATTTGGCAAAGTGAACTGCATAGCTGAAATAGTATATGGTATTATGAAAGGTTTACTTGGATTCTGAGGTTGGATGGATGTGAAACCTGCCTCCTCTGCCTAACAAATAAGCAGCTCTTGGACACAGTCTCTAGTGTTCTGTAAAATGTGAACATCTTGCCTATCCATAAATATCATGCCCCTTCCTTTTCTTTTCCATCCCCCTATTTGGCTACTATTGCCACAAATTTTTTAACTTTTTTTCCTAAAGAAGAATTAATATTTCCTAATTATATATTTGTTGCAATACAGTTTATTAAGAGTTTTGCATATCTCAGTAAGTTTGAGTTATAACAGTGACTCATAACCAGAGGTGATTTTGTTCCCCAAGAGGATATTTGGTAACGTCTGGAGACATTTTTGGTTGTCAGACTTGGGGAATGCTACCAGCGTCTATTTAATATGGGCCAGAGATGCTGCTAGACACTGTAATAAACAGAATTTTTTGGTTCAAAATGTCAATAATGCCAAAGTTGACAAACCTTGGGTTACGGGGCAAATGGCGAAATTTGGAGACTTCTTGCTCCTAGGTGTCCCTTTCCAGGAAGCTGGCTCTACAAAGCTAGGAGAAACAGGATCAAGAGCAGTCGCATAGAAAGACTTTATTATAGATGCAGAAAGGGCCAAAGGTCCTTAAAGCACCTATTGAGACCAGAGGAAAAAGATCCAATTGTTTAATAGGATGCTGGCTCTGGACACTCAAATGCTCAGCCTTGGGGGAAAAAATCCTGTGCCAGAGCCAAGAGCTACAGGTTCTGAAGGACCCATGGAGACCTGGAGAGAAAATGCATTAGTACTGACCAAGATGCACTAAAGACAGCAGCCCTGCCATGATTTTCTGGGTACTACCTAATACCCTCAATTTTCATAGGACCCTGGATGATACCATCATGACTGACATTCAGCTTCCCAACTGCCTTGTAGGATGTTGGGATTAAAATCTAATTTCTTTTACTTAAAAGATAGTGATATATCTTACAAAACTGAGTGAAATCCTATCTGCATCCATTATGCATTCTAGAAGCAGTGATAGTGGGTGCCACCAATACAATCCCTCCCCAAACAAACCTGCATGTATTTATAAAGCACCTATTATATTCTTAGCAAGGTATGCATTACAGGAAATAAAATTAACCATGGTTCCTTGCCTTTCAAAAATATATCATATAAAAAGAAACAAAAAGAAAAGAAAGGAAACATATAAGAGGAAAAGAACTTCAGGAAGCCAGCATTTATCAGTAGTAGTACCTCTTAACCCACTGAGGTTAAGTAGGTTTAATATAATTAAAGGTTCTTATATTTGACTAGATGGTGATCAAGGGCAATCATCCAGAAAATAACTCACAAGAGCTGATGGAGTTAAAATCCCCAGGGTGTCAAGGAGGGAGATAGGCAAAGGCTGCAAACCATGTGTGAGGAGTTTGGCAGTAAAAGGGAAGTTAAAGAAAATGTTCACTATATAACTGGTCTCCCTGACTCAGTCAGTAGCAATAGATGGCTATTCTATAAATTTAAAGCCTCTTATGACCAGGCAATGTCAAAATTTTTGCTAGGAGTGCTTCAGTGAAGAAGTGCAGAAAGAGGAATTATCATCAAATATTGAAGATGACCATGAAAAGGTAGATACCACCTAAGAAAATTTCTCAAAGAATTCTTCCTGGATTGCTCTAATCAGAATGAATTCTCTCTCCCACCAATTCCTTTAGAGTGGGACATTTTCTCATTTTAACACTTATCACTATCACCTTAACCACTGGTGTGCCTCTATATATTTATCTACCCTGGTCTGCTAAATTGTAAGTTATGATAGCAAAAAAACATATGCTTCTATCTTTGTAGTTTTGATATTTCAAAAAAACATACTTTGCAAGGACTAGGCCCTAAACAAACAAACAAAAAGACTTCTGAATGAACATCAATGTAAAATTGTATGAAAAGTTTTATGGTTCTAATGACCAAAGCCATTATCAGAAATAGGAAGTTGATTGGTTTCCTAATAAAAATATTTGGGCTTGTAATCATTAACCTCTCTATCCACAACTATGCTGTGGGTCATGCCCGTTTAGCCAGCACCTGGAATAACAGTAACTACAACCTGTGGGTGCTCTCTAACAATTTGCTGAATGAATGAATGGATGGATGAATGGCTCAATTCAAATGACCACCAGATACCTATTTTAAAAGGTTAAAACAGGAACACATAGATAAATCAACATTTTCATTTTAAACAGCATATTCAAATTTAGATTTTTTGTATTAGAATGATTAGGCTTGTGCTCAATATTCTAGCCTCAGTATAACTTTTTTATGAAATAGAGCTCAGATTTATGTATAGCATCAGTCAAATTCCATGCTCACCCTTTCCAAAATCTAAAGGTATGTAGAGAGTCTACGAAGTGAATGTGACTTGGTAGAACACTGTTAGCAGATGTGATGAGTCTTGATTACTCCTGATATCAGGAATGAAATAAACCACACTACAATTCTTCATTTTGTCATGTTATCATTGACATGACAAAATCATGGAATACTGTAAAATTTACCTACACTTCCATTATTTTTATTATGTTTCCACTGATCAGAAAAAGGTGCTTGTGCAATCTACATTACTACATAAATTTTGGCACACATTGTTAAGCAGACGTTCATACAATTTAGAGTCACAATGGGATGAAAACTTAAGGGAAAATGCTAACTTCCTAGAAATGTGATTAATCATTAGTAATCATAAATTGTACACATTTCTAAAAATCATGTCCCCATGTGCCCATTTATACAAAGAAATCTAGCAACTTCATTTAACCCACTGAACACGAAATATGTTCTATTGCCTTTCTAACCTATTATCATTGCCAATTAATTTATCTTTGATTATGGCTCCTAGAAACAAGAATAAATTCTTTGAAATAAATCACCTGGGAAAAAATGCAACTTTATACAAAAGATTACAAGAGCTTGTTTGATGAATACACAGAATCTAAAATTCAGTGCATTCATAAGTGATTTTTAGATCTAAAAGGCACAAGGTATGGGATCCACCTAACACTAAAAAAAGCTGCAACTATTTAAAATGCTAAGTTTGGACGTACAATACAAGTAATTAGGAGTAATTAATCTCTAAAAACAGGATATCTTTCAATAAACTGTGAATTATTTCCTGGAGTTAAACTTCTGTTGACGTCATTTTTCAGGCTCACAGCATTTTAGGTGGGTGGGGCCGACGGTGAGGCAGAGGCCTGAGCACCTCTGGCTGCGGTGACTACTTCGCCCTCCCGTCCAGGGACCCAGGGACCCAGGGACCCACGTCGGCGGCGTCCCACTCAGTTAACCTGCAGAGGGACGTATCCACTCACCCCTGCCCTGCACCAGGTTCGTGTTGAATGAGGAGTGACAAATGCCTCAAGGAAATTTTCTTTCACTCCATTTGAAAACAAGTGGATTAAAATGCATAGGAAAATGTGCTTATGAAACACCAAACCGCCCAGAAAACAAAGCAATGGGTGGAGCTGAGCAGGCAGCCTCAGCCGCTAGATTACTGTCTGTTGGAGAGAAGAGAAGTTGCTAAGGTTCAAGTACTGATTCAGGACAGTGTCACATCCAACTGTTCCTCACCCAGCGGAGGACACGTTCTCCAGGGGTATTGAATGGGACGGCCATTGCTTTACGTTCGCTTTGCCAAACTCTATGCTGAGCAGGAGGACATGCCTTCCTTGCTCTTTATTTCAATACTATAAAGACATATCTACAAAGTGCAAGACCTTCACCAACTGGGTGACACTGGTGACCCCTCCTTCCTGCCTCTACGCTGCCTTCTTCGTCCACCCCCAGCCTCCTGGATCACGGCCTCCCTCTCCACCTTGAAGTAGCTGCTCTTACCTCACCTTCTCAGTGGAGTTAATCCAGCCACTCTGTTTGAAATTGAAACCAACCATCCCAACCCTCCTTACTTTTTCTCTCTTTTTACCCCCCAAATTTACCATGTTCTAATATATTATAACTTACGTATTAATTGTGTTATTGTTTATTGTCTATCTCCTCTGACCAGAAAGTCAGCTCCATGAGGCTGGGCGTCCTTGGGTATTTTGTTCATTATTATATGTAAGCACCCCAAGGAGAAGCAGCACCAGCTTTTCAGTAAGTATTTCAAGACACAGAGAGCCTCTTGATTTAAAGGAGATGATAATATATGAGTAAGTAACTATAACTCACAACTGATTGTGTCAAGGGATTTTTATTTTGTTTTTGGGTTTTGTTTCTCCTTTTCCTCCCAAGAGTAAAGGAATATGAAGAAAAATAGGTAGAAAGAGAGGAGCAAACTAAGACTGGGAGGGAGAAGAAGGGGAAGAGGGGCAGAGAGAGAATAAAGGAGAAAACAAGGTTTGGACACAGTACTCAGAATACAGGTAAAGGGAATTAGCAAGAAGCTATGAACACACTATTAATACTTAAGGACAATTACAATGATCTCAGACCCACTTGACTATGTGTTTGGCACCTCTGGAACCCTAGAAAGACACAGATCGGGGCCCTACAAAGGTATAACAACGATAAACAGCATAGTAAGAACCAGAAAGGTATTTCTGCGCCTCAGGTGTTTTTTTTACACCAATTCCCAAGTTTTGTAACGACTTGGAGTCTTTAGGATACAAATGTCAGACCCTGGCAGGGAATACCAGCTATTTCAGGGCAACGCCCTGAGCAGTCTTTCAACTATAGGTTCATATTTTCTCACTGCCTTCAAAATAATCCATGTTCGTGCCTCATCCAATCCCTTATGAAATCTAAAAGGGCAGTGTCGTTTCAAGCCTCTGTAAGTTGGCACTCATCACCCCCTTCTCAAAATGTCTTTTGCCCACATACCAATTCATTTGCTAGGACTCCTTTTAAAAATTCCCTCTGAGGAGTCTACCAAGCAGCCCAAGTAGAATTAGAAACACCCCATTTTTCTCCTAAAACCTTTTTTTGGGTGTTCCTGTGTGGGTATTACACGTTGAGCTGCTGGGGAGCAGGGAGTGTGTTCAATTACCGTTCACACCCCTGGCACTAAGATTCTTTCTGGCACACAATGGCTTTTAGCAAATACTTCTTAAATAAGTGAGTAAGGAGACTCTTAAGAAATTGTGAAACCCTAAACTGCCTTTTAGAACCCTCCCCTTCCTCTTGTACCCCCCAAATTAAATCAGGTTCAGTTGCATTATCATGTTAAAGAGCAGGTGATTATCTTCCAATATTGAAAACATATGCAATCCAAACAGAATGCATAATGTATGTCATTTTGTCAAAATATTCAGTTAACCACATAGTCCATTTATTGATTAAGGGAAAAACAGATTGTTGATATTTGTGCTCATAAATAGGGACCGCATAAATAACCAAGGAACCCTTCCCTGATATCTTCAATAATACATTCCAGTTTTTTTAAGTGGAAAAATTTCAGACAGTGGGCTCACGAGCCTACTTTTCCGATGGCATGTAGCCCTTATCCCAAAAGAAGCTTCACTGTGTCTGTCAGGAAACAACGTGGATTTGTCTTGATACACGCAGGGACGCTGCTCTTGTCTATGATTTGCCCAAGAGGTTCCACAGGAGCGAGAGATGGGACTTGCATCCCTGAATACCCTCCGTACTTCCGGCTAAATGAGTTGCTGGGGAGAGGCTGCCCCAAAGCTGACATCGAAGGGTCATGTTCTGAATTTCTGTAGAGACAGAGTGCAGCACCAGCTCAATTCACCCTAATGTTACGGAAGACATTTTTGCCATCAGAAGGGGAGTTGCTGTGACAAACAGCGTGTTGGCCACTGCAGGCTGGAAAGCACTGCCCCTCTTCAGCCATGTGCAATTTAAAAATACTTTCGCCCTCTGTAATTCTGACACAAGGGAGGGAAAAGCTTTCTGAGCAATCCTGTCAAGCTGGGACAAGGTGAATGAGAAAAAAGATTTAAATTTATGAGAGACTGCAAATAAATCATTTAAATACACACACATGCACATACATACAAGCCCTTACTTGTGAGTGATATCCCTGAAAAATTACCTAATAATTGATCCAAAATGAGCATCTTTATTTAAGTGAGTGGCATCTGGCAGGTTTTCTTGCTTTTCCCTTGGATTTACAACTACTAATTTATTCAGCAGGTTTCAAGTGAGTGTTCTGAACTTAGGGTTTTTGATCCATAAAACACTTGGCATATTTGGTGGCATCATTTTTTTTTCTTTTAAAAGAAAAATCAACTGGTACTCGTACAATGTGCTGGGTTCTTTTTAACCCAGGAAAAGCAAAATGGAAAAGGTACCAAAGATAGATGGGTTGAGAAAAGAATGTGGAAGCCATTTGCTGTCTCTGGAGATCAGCCTTTTCGCTCCTTACTGGCCCGGTAGGTGTACACTACCCTGAAATACTGAGTGATTCATACCGGGCCTGGTTTACGCACCGGTATCATTCTCATCCTTTAGCATGAACTGCAGAGACACAACTGAAGTCCATGCCAAGTTACCAAAGTTTCACTTCTGACTCTACAACTGACTTGCCAGTTAATCTAGGACTACTCCTTAAACTCGGCTCGCTAACCTGTCCTTTGTTAAAAAGCAATAATAACCATACTCCCTGTTGCAGTAGTTTACTGAAAGAATCCTAATAAAACACTTTGAATACTCGTATAAGGGACACAGAGAAACAATAAGATCTCTGGGGGAAAAAAAAAGCATGTAGATTTCTTAACCATTTAATCAGAAGCCAGCCTCAAACAAAAATTTATACGGCACTAAACATGTTAAGAAGAAAAAAACGTGGAGCGGAAGTCCTACCTGCATGTATTGAGGCTTTTGGTTTGAAGACGCTGTGGATGTCGATCAAATGGTCGCAGCAAGGATGGAGAGCGGGGTTAGCAGTTGCAAGTTAATGGGATGCAGGCATCCTTTCTTCACACTCTGAGCATGTGAAAACTATTCCTTCGTGGTGTTTATGGCTCATATACATAGGTCTACAGCTTCACATTGTAAAGGAGAAACAAAGTTCAGCTCCTCAGAAGAGCGAAGTGTGGATTAGGGGCAACACAACCAGTGCACTACGCTGACGAATGCGCTTGGGCTGTGTGCAAACTCGGACGGGCCTATGTGTCAAAAGCGATGCGAAGTGACACACAGCCACCCTCTACATCTGGGATGTAACCTGGATTTCTGACATGATCCTCTCTATCCTAGATACATCTCAAACAACATGTTGGTTAGCAAAACTCAGTTTTCTCACTTCTTCTACATCAGTGATGAGGAGCATGCTGTCCCGGCGCAAAACGATGCTGGTCCTACCTTAAGGGATCTGAGGAGAGAAATTAAGCAAGTCCTGCAGTAAGGACGTGGCACTTTTGTTCTCAAATACGCCTTTTCTGATGTTCACATACTTTCTCACCTCAAATATCACTTCTTCAGAAGGCTGGTTCCTGTCTACTCTACCTAAAACAATGTCTCCAACCACTCTTGTTTTCTCTGTTTTCATATTTTTCATAGCACTTACTACTCAGTGATGAGTAGTAAGTTCTATTTGTTTATTGTTTACAGTCTGAGCCTCCCCCATGATAGCAGCAAGTTGTCTCTGTGGTACATGCTGTCGCTGGTGTGCCTAGCATGCTGGTCTTTAACACATAATGGGAGATGGGTCAATACTGGGATTAATGAATGAATGCCTGAATTATAATCACGGACAACGGAGTTCTTCAAGGTTATTAGTACAATCTGACATAAAGATTATAGCATGGCTATAACCACAGTGAATCCACAGGGGGCTATAAGGTGACTGAAGCGTGGTGAGGTGACAGGTAGGATCTGATGGTAAAAGTGAGACGGGTGAGTTGGGAGAGGAAGGAAACTAATAGCTCAGGGGGTGGAAAAAGTTAAAGAAAACACGGTCACCAAATCAGAACACAGTACCTGAAGTGGAGGGGTGACAGATGATGCCCCATCGACTCAGGAACTCCATGAGTGCATGTCTTCCCTCCTGTTTTCTGGGACCCACTCTGGGAGTCGCCCTTTTCTTTCTACTGCAATGGGGTTTCCCTGGTTTGTTTTCTCTCTACATGTAAGGGGTCCCTGAAATGTAGTAGCCTAAGCTCATCCTCATTGTCATTTCACCGTAACTCCTACGAAAGTTAACAGCTTGATAGTACTATGTCCTCTCTACGTAAATTCCTGAGCTCTCTCATTCTTTTATCAAACTAATCACAGCGAACTTGGAAAAAAAATAGCTGAATAATATTTCAAAACCTACAACTAATTAGGTCAATGGGCACCAAACTTTGCAGCAAGTAGCTATTTCTTACGATCTATTAAGCAACATTCTTAAGTACAATAAATGGAAAAAGCAAAAAAAGTCATGGACATGGGCAACAGTGTGGTGATTGTTGCGGGGAGGAGGTATAAGGGGACTAAATAGTAATAAAAAAACACAATAAAGATTACAGCAAAAAAATAAAAGGTAAAAAAATAAAGTACAATAGCTGCAACTGACAAAATATTTTTAACTAGTCCCTCATCAAGTTCTCCTGAATCCATTCTTCCTAAAGGTTTCTCATAAATGTTCACTTATATGTATTTATTTCATCTATACACATGAAATAAAAACAATACAATTCTGTGTACTGGACCTGTATTATTTTCCCCCCAACAAATTAACAAAAGAACTCTCCATGGCTCAAAACTTGAAACAAATAGAGAAAAAGCAATGCCTTGCCAATTTCAGCTGGCCACGGCATCTTTCCCCTCTTTCCCCTCTGTCGGAGGCAGCAGCAGCTCAGGACTATAGAGGAACATGTGTCCGTGAACATATTTTGAAAACAGTCTCCACTCTTGGTTCAGATTTACTCAGAAGAAAGTAAATTTCCCAGCTGCTGGAATGCAACTGGCAAACCAAACTACATAGTGTTCCAAAGTCAATCTGTTCTCAATGGAAAAAAAAAAAAAAAAAGGAGGTGAAAAGTATATAATCATACGATGATTTAAGGGTGAGTGCATAAAGAATGATTCAGGGGCATATGCTGGATTAGAACTAAGAAACTGAATTGTATCTTCAGGTTTACTCCACCCAAAGAAACTCATTGTTTAAAAACAGTGTGTGCTGACAACTGCAAAGTTAGCAATTTCCCAAGTTCTCTGCTCACAGAATAAAACATAAAAGGTGTCTCAGTCAATTACTAATACATTGAAAGCTTCTTTTTTCCCAGAAGAACTTAACAGCACACTATAAAGTGTAACAGTTTTCATTTTAAATTAGTATAAATAAAAATATTCTCTAAATATTTTTTTGAATGAAACAATAATTTCTAAAAAGTCAGGAAGTCATTTTGTAATGGAAAACTTGTAGATACCCTTAAATAGATATTTTTTAAAAAATAGAAGCCATTATATTTTAAGAAATATTTCTGTCCAGAATTGACAAATACAGAGGCTAAAAATCACGGCTGGAACACAGGGCTATGGGGACTGAGAGACGACTTCAAATGGATACTGAGTCTCTTTTGGGCAATGATGATAAAGTTCTAAAATCCAGCAGTGGTGATGACTGTCCAAATCTACAAATATACTAAAACACTCACACACTCTAAAAATTGTATTGTATAGTCTATGAATTATACCTCAACCAAGCGCTTGAAAAAAACTCAGTGCCAAAGATCGGTAACAGAAAAAATAATGAGAAGGTTCATGTAAACTCCCCATAGCACAGCCATAGACACAGCACTCAAGGAATGCTCGCTATAATCACCTGTAATTACCGTTAGAAAACATAAGTGTATTTATCATAATTGATATGTAAATGATAACATAATATAAAACATTTAATTTCTCTTTTTCAAAATGAATGCAGTATGTTTACCCACTGCTTGACTAATTTACTCTTGCAAATCCATAATATTGCTTTTATAAGTAATTATCACTTTGTAACAATAGCTGTAAAGTGCACTTCATTCACTTTGTTCCCAGATAGTCTGATCGTGTGTTACAATTTGTTTTGCCTCCCAGGAGTACTGCTTTTCCCTGTGTCCTGATCATTTCCTCTGTCTATAATGTTGTTTCTTATGTGAATGCACAGTAATCCATACGGAATTTCAGTGAAAGTTGCACATTAATAAATATGCCAGGTGTCACAAAAGACACTGAGTAACTACGAAACGACGACTACCTTTAACAGTGCTTTTGGAAAAACAAAAAAATAATTTACAACAGTGTCATCCATCCATCCCCCCAAAAAGCTGAATTTTCTTACAGATGAGTTTAATGCTCTACAGCAAGTTTTGTTTGTTTACTCGTTTTTGCTGACTTTCTTACTGGCTTACTCTAAGGACAGCTGCAATTGCCGACCAAAGTTTAACAGAGGCAGGGGCCGGCCTTGGCTCTATGACTTTATAAACTTACTTACACCTCATGACTGCTGTTTCCTCATCAGAAATTCAACTGTGGGATCTGCAAGATTCTTTTAATTCCATAAGCCATGGTTTAATATCTTCTTAACTTGTGAATCTTTTAGTACAAATTAATCCCCAATATTATACAGGTTCCTCTCACATTGTCACTTTTCTGGAGAATGCAAGAAAATACCCTTCCCAAATCAAAAGAAGCCCCCAAACCAAGTGTGAGAAATTACAGTCTGTGAGTATATGCTAACAAACATTAATAACTCTCTCGGGGGATTATATAATTATTGTGTATATAACACTTCATGTGTTCCATGTGCTTTAAAGCTATTAATTAATTTTTTCCCTTCCAACATGCTGTGAATCAGCAAGTTACTACTGTCTCTGCCTTCCAGGATAGGACGCACATGAAAAGGAGAACTGGTTTCTCAAAATCCAAAACCGTTGCTGTGTTACCAAATAGGAGCAATTTACAATAGTGCTAATCTAACATCAACCACATCATTATCGTCACATACATTATATTGATTCATGCCTTGCACAATTTCATGTAAGATTCCAGTGGTATTCGGAGACTTCAAACCAACATCAGGTTCTATAAGGAGAGGAGTTTGTTAAATGCATCCCATTTAGCTGTGCTGTCTCATGGAATATTGATTTATTCTAAACTAGTTGAAAAGAAAAATCTATATACTAGTTGATGAAGAAGAAAAAAATAGACCGATCATTTAGCTAGATTTTCGGAGCCAATGTTTCCTAAGTTGCAGTCACAGAGGAGTAAAATCCGAAAGTGTGTAGAGAGCTGCTGACAGTGTTAAATTTTCAATGGGAAGACAAAACAAAAACCGAAGTGGTAAAAGGAGAAGAAAGATGCAAGAAAGACAATAAACATTGAAAGACTTAGAATAGCTGTAGAACTTGACCAAACCCTAGAGAGGAGGGGCAGGCCGAGGAAAGCCTGTCCCTCTGAAAGGCAGCCCATGGGCAGTTCAGAGGATGGCGGGGGTGCAATTAAAACCTACCATCATCTTCCAGTGGAATCACTTATGACCTTGAGCATGTCATTCACAGGCAAATAATTCATACAGGTGGGGCCATCTCCACTGCCCACAAAAACCAGAAGGATTTGAAGTCTGACTTTGAGGGGTAAGAGCAAAATTCATTTCTCAGTCCAAATACACACTTAATTGGTTTATTTAGATCAAATCCATTCTCATGGTTTTGCTCATGTGCTAGAAGTAACTTCTGGTACA
The DNA here is from genome assembly GCF_021234165.1 of Pteronotus mesoamericanus. Taxonomy (NCBI): domain Eukaryota; kingdom Metazoa; phylum Chordata; class Mammalia; order Chiroptera; family Mormoopidae; genus Pteronotus; species Pteronotus mesoamericanus. Next base: position 10,950,190 of record NW_026555234.1, on the reverse strand, counting down.
ATCCCCCCTCAGCGTGAATGCTTCGTCCTGTGAGGCCTTCCAGACAGTATGAGCTGTTCTTCCTTCTATGCAATAAACACACTTAGCAAATACCCCACTAAAGCAAGTCTCTCTTTATTGAATTGTAATGCAATATAATTGTTATATAATTATAAAGCACTGTAATTATTATATCATGATTACAAATTGTAAATTTTAATGTGTTACTATGACTCTCTAAATAACTAAATAATAAGTGTGTTCACATGTCAGTCCTGTAATGGACTGTACGTTTCTTGAATAAACGGCCCATGTCTTTTCATCCTTGTATTCCCTTCACTAACATTGTGACTATTTTGATGCCTGAGGCGCAATTAACATGTAATAATATTGAATAAATGAATGTATGTCTCCAGCCTTAATCTCTTGCCCAAATGCTACCTATTTTCTGTTTACTGGATATGTCCAGGTAATATCTGGGATTGAACATACGTTATTCCTCATATTTGGTCCTATTTTCCAGCTTCCTTGACTTAGTTTAACAACATCATCATGAATCACTTTCTCTCTGTGTCTCTATCTTCCTTATGTCTGTCTTTCTCTTCCTCCCTTCCACCAACTCATACAGTCTTACTTCTGGAACACCATGTTTTGCTCAAGGCCCAGCTCAAAAGTCATTTATCCATTAAAGCATCACTATTACTCTAATACAGTCTATTTTTTGGTTGTCTTTCCTGTTGAATTGTGCATGCCTTTTTCCTAGAGTCCTGATTTTGCTCTTTGGTTTGAATCTACAGTGTCCAATAAAGTGTCTAGTACATAACTGAAATCTAATAACTATTCTTAGATTTTTCTTTACAATTCTACATATCCAAATCCAGTTTTTCTAATGACTTATGTACCTCTTATTCCATCCTATTTATTGTGGCAAAAGACATCAATTAGACCTAAAGATAAAATATAGACAAGCTGCAAACAGAAAATACACTGTATTAATCAACTTATTTGAACATCTAGCAGATGTTAGGAGTTTGGTATTTTTACACATTTTTAAACTCAAAAATTAATTATTTGTTTCATATTAAAAATATAAAAATATATATTCTTCCTCCTTGCCTAATGGGTTTTATTCCGCTTGTAGTCAAAAAGAAATACATCATCTAAGAATTCATAGAAGTGGGTTCAAACTCAAATGTTAGCAAAATATGTTTTATGTGCCATTCATCAAATTACTTCACTTGTCTGGATAGTTTCTCATCCGTAAAAAAAGTTGTTGGACTCAGTGCTGTACAAAATGTATCAGTTGTATCCTACATTTCCATCGAAACCATTCAAAGGACTGAAATAGACATTGCAAGCTGACCACCACCTCCCCTCCCTGTCCCTGGAAACCCCGGGCCAGTTCTCAGGAACTCAGTCTCCCCGGAACACACTTGGATGACCACTGCCCTCTCCAGGGCCCTGCTGGCTCTCACACTCTACAACTCTCATGGAGAATAGGCCCTAAAAGCCACGCGCATCTGGTTCCATGCAGTCTTTCAGACTTTTTGGAAAATTATTACGTGGCCATAGATTAAAGGTCCAGCCCTGACCACATGGTTCGGTTGGTTGGAGTATCAGTCTGCACACCGAAAGGTCGCCGATTCGATTCCCGGTCAGAGCACATGCCTGGGTTGCAGGTTTGATCCCCAGCTGGGGCGCATGTGGGAGGCAACCGATGGACGTTTCTCTCTCCCCTGGATGTTTCTCTCTCCCCTGCCTCCTCTCCTTCTAAAATCAGTGGAAACATCCTTGGGGGAGGATTAAAAAATAAGTAAATAGATAGAATAAAAAATGTAAAGGTTCAAATTCATACACACGTAAAAAACAGGCAACATGGATGCTGCTTTGGCAGGAGTCGGAATGCCGTGGTTCCAACAGGAGAGAGGGTTGCGGTGGGGGTCTTGGAGACAGCGCTCTATGGTTTCGTGTATGTTTACGTTTGGATAAATAGTAAGCATGAATTATACTCGCAACATTTACTGCTTAAATTTGAATTATAATAAGTTATTAAAATTTGTATCACTTAGCAGAATTAAGAGTGAGTTTTGTTATTTCCCAGTGAAATAAAATAAACTGCTTTTAATTTTAAAGCATTTTAGCAATAGTGTTTCCCCATAAATAATTAACCCACTAATTACAAATAATGCTTGCCAATTCATTAAAAGGAAGAAAAACAATTATTCGGTGTTATTTCCAATATTTAAGGCAGTAAATAAAAGCACTAAAGCTTCATGTATTCATTTTTTTATAATTTTTCTCAGAGTTTTTGTTTATTATTTATAGGCTTTCGCTCAACCTAGCTATTGATATTATATAACCTAACTCATTTATAACTGGATTCTGAGGTTTCATTTTATAACCAAACTAAATTAGTTTCCTGGAAAATAAATAGAAGTTCGAGGGGAAAAACGTATCATTCCCAATTAGGCAGACCTGTCTGCTGGTCCATGTTTTATGTCATAAAACAATAAAATAATCTGGCAAATGTTGCTGTTAGGAACTAGCTTCATTAGAAAAGGCAGGAAAAAGCTGCAGCTCTGCATACCCTCAGCATATACTTGGTAATTAAAGCCATATGCCTTCATCAACCTGGGAAGCATATGAATAATAGGAGGAAAAACAAAGAAACTAGCTTAGAAACCTGTTCGAAAGGGTTGAATGTACTAACATTGGCAAAAATTCTGCTGCACCTCTCTCTAAATTTAAACATTCTGGAAACAATTGTCATGTTAATTCCTAATAAAACATTTGTTAGAGCAAACATAATATCCCATGTTTTAATCTGAGAGTCTGGAAGGCAACATCGTTTAATGAGCGTTCCTTAGTCTCACAGATCATTGAATTGTGTGGTTTGGAGATAATATAGAGAGGAAAAGAAGACACAGCCTGAGAAACACTTAGCAAATTTTCTAATTGGAGAGACAGAACTCATTCTCGTGCTTCAAAGAAAGGCTTCAGAATGCTTTCAACATGTCATACAAATAAGGGCAAATTAACAGAGTAAAAACTGAGTAGATAATTCCAAGCAGACTTGGAATAAGAGTCACTTAGAGTTCATTAAGTCTTACCAAAAGAGGTTAAACCTAAGCCAGCTTTTGAAAAACAAGACAGAAGTAAAATGGTTGAAAAGGGGAGGGAGGGGGGAAGCATGTACATGCAAAGAGATTCAGAAAGAATAAAAGCTCAAAGACGGAAATAAGCAAGATGGGTAGCTATGCTTTCTGAGGTAGAGGCACATCACACACCGGGATTCATACAATTAAAAAAAATGTAGGGCCTGTGACAGCATTCAAGAGAGTTAAGTGCCCTTCAAAACATTAGTTTGTAAAATTAGCCACAGGGTCATAATGTATTTTTTTTTGGACAGAGAGAGAGAGAACTATTTTGATGGGAAGAAAATTAGTAACAAAACAAGAAACACTAGTGCCTTCGAAGAGCTGTTTGATGATTAAAATTATTCTAAAATACATTTACATAGATCCCCGTCAACTTTGCTTGTGGACTGAGGCATCCCTAACATGGAGTTATCCTCACAATAGTAAATGTCAGAATATACAGTTTACTTTTTCTGCTATTTATACTCCCGCTACTTCTAAAACAGATTTTTGAAGGGCACAGATAGAGTAAAATCCTAAAAGAACATTAACAGAGTAAATGAGAGTGAGCAAGAAAATAGCAGAACAGTGGCTAAGAAAGGACACTGTCATTTAATGGAAGATTGAGAACTGAATTTCTGGTAGTCAAAGCAAAAGCTAAGTGAGGTGAATTTTTTCATTCCTTTATTTATTCCATCATAAATCAAATATTTCTTGATTGCACACCACATATAAATTATAAGGAAAAAGACTTTGTTCATAGAGAGCTAATTCTTGTCCAGTTTTGAATTCAAAGAGGAATTTCTTGTTCTGATACTTAAATAAGAGACCAATCAGCATAAGGAAGGAATGATGTCCTTTATGTCAAAGTTATAAAAACTGCAAATGTTTCATTTAGGATTGTTTCTTAAAATAAACTTTGATGAAACTCAGTGCAGAATATTTGTAAATATTATGTAAAGGATATACTTTCAAATAAATAATACAGGTACACTCCACCTTACTAATCTGATATAAGAATTAGTAAAGATTAAGTGATGCTCTTTAGTGCAAAATTACAAAAATGGTAACTGCTTTATTTACAACAAAGCTTGGTTAAGCTGAGGACAAAATATCTGGTTATAAAGGCAAATAATGTAGGTAAACTCCATTTTAGTGATCTGATGTAATAATTTGGAAGAATGGATGGGGTAGCAGGTATTTTTCATGATATTTGCTTAGCCTAAATTAGCATTTTCTTTTTGTCTTCCTGTTTTTCTTCTTTGGTCTGTCCCACCTCACCTGCGCATTCTCTAACACATAGGAGTGGGCTTGTATTTCATGACCCTACGCCATTGCTCTCAGTTAATTTAATTGAATTACAGTTAATTGGACATCAGACTAAAATCAGATAAATCTAAAGCTGTCCAATAAAAGGTGGGGTTTTTTTCCTGTTTCGTTTTGTTTTTTTAACCAGAGCATTGTTGTATTATTCTGAAATACTCTCATTGAGTCTAGGTTGTTCCTTTAAATGGACGTGACATAAACTTAAGCTTGAGAGCAGTTCAAAAGCCATCTTCTATAACTGCTTCTCCGTGCACTTGGTAAAAGATAAGGAGAAAGAGGGAAAGGTATGGAGGAAAGGAGCAGAGAAGTGGAGGAAGTAGGACGGAAAAAGAGGTTACGAAGGGGGGTTGGAAATAAAGAAAAAAAGAGAAGGGGGAGAGAGGGTGAGAGAGACTCTGAGAGAGATTGAGAGAGACGCTGCCTGGCTTCCAGAGGCTATTCCTTTTTCCCCTGTTTGCAGGCGTACTGAGGACTTCCTTTTTTCCCCTTTGTTTACGTCGTTACATCATCCTTCGGTTTTAAAGGAGTTTCTAAAAAGAATGTCCCCATGATGACTACCTCTGCTTTAACACCAATGGATGGCGAGCAGGGAAGTACCTGGACAAGTTGGGGTGAGCAGCAGGTCACCAAGACAACATGCTACCCCATCTGCACTGCCCCAGTGCATTGGGAACTTGGAGAAAGCAAAACGAGCACTGTCATACCTAGACCGCAAATCCAAGGTTTCTACTCCAGGGACCGCAAATGCCACATGATGTGGTCCTCCTGTTGGTTTGCTCATGCCACAATGATGGGCCAACCTCGGATACTATTTAGTAAGTTCCATTTCACGACCCTTATGGCCTTGGCTTGCTTTTCATTCTCCCCCCTCCAACTTCTCACCAGCTTATTATTTCTTCTTCTCTTTAAGTGTTTAAGTATGCCTGCCTTGCAAATTTTTTGTTGTCATTAATCAAATTTTCTTCAAACTGCCTTACATATCATGTTATAAACTTAGAAATTAAAAATATTGTTATAGGGATAAAGTAAATGACTTCATAAACACAAATTGAACATGTTATGCGCAACATACTGTATAAGACACGTGGGAAGAATTAAAGAAGAAAAATCAACAACATATTACCTTATGGTAATTCTTCAAGTGACATGGTAACTTAATTTAGCCTATGAAAGTTTCTGCCTGTTTCTCCTATATAATTTTGACTCTGCCCAACCAAGAATTTTTCTATACCAAATAAGGGCTACAGCTAACTGAAGGGAAAGGGAATATTCCTTTTTCAATAGAATGTTAAGGTCTATGTTCCACTTTGGCCAAATTCTCATATCTCCATTTATACTGGAATCTTCCCCTCCTCTGCTTCTTTTGCAGAAAAACTCAGGGGGAAAAAAAAGCTAAAATTTAGACTGACATTTATGTGCATTTGCCATAATTTTAAAAGAAGTCTTTGAATCTTGTTTATATAAATAAAGCTCTTGCTTTCTATTAATTTTAAATATAAATATGGGTACATACAAGCAGTTGTGCTGAGAATTGTTTCCAATCCTTTAAATGTTATTGTCTCCACGCAATGATAGAATCCACTCTCTCTCTTCTCCATTTATATTACTGTCTTCAACTACTTTCAACTGAAAAGGCTAGGTTAGTCTTGCCTGGAAAGCAAGACATCGGAACCCTGATATGGATAAATACTCTGGAAATCCAAGGTCAACACACATTGTTCAGCGGAAATCTACAGAGTGAATTAAATTGTTAGTATATTTGCCCATGTAGGAGATTCCTGCTCTAATCCCCATAGCCTTTCCACTCTCACAAAGACAACAGCACTTCTAAACACAAAAGTTATTTAGTCTTATCTGCAAAATGGAGATAATAAAAGTACTTACTTACATCCCAGGATTTTTATGAGGATCTAATGACATATTTCTATGAAAGTACTTTGCAAATTCCAAAGCATCCTTAAAATGGTACTTAGCCCCCTAATGCACTGCCATAACAGCTCCGTCTCACAGTGTCCCTGAGAGTTGTGGTTAGGAGGTGATGCCATATTGACAAGGGGTAATAAAGAGTCCAGAGTGTTCAATACCATTAGTCTGTGCTGTTCTGAAAATTCATCATCAAAGACTATAAAAAAGCTCTGTGCTAGACACCAGGGGAATGGAAATAGGGCTGTGGCATTGACTTTCTCTTACTAGAGATCTTTTTGGGCATAAGACATAAAATATAATGATTAAGGAGAATAATGCATGATCATTCTTAAAGAAATAGTATCACTACTAAATAAACACTATTGGATTTTATGTCAGAGGAGTTTCATGGGAGTGAGACATAAACATAGACTATGAAGAAATGGTTGGATTAAACAAGCAGAAAGAAAGATGGACAACGTGAGAGGCACAGAGGACCCTGCATTCACAAAGGGCTAAGTGGTGAAGGGGAGGTTCTGGGGAGAGAGGAAGGCAGGAAATGTTAGCCTGGAATCTGGCTGGCCTGTCCCGAGGAGGCTGCTCCTCTCTTCCTCATGCTCCATGATGCTTCTCTTCAAGATTCCACTCCCATGAAAGGGCAACAAAGTGCTAGACAACGTTTCTTGTGCATCCTCTCAGTAAGGTCTCATCTGTGCATCCTAAAGGGGCTCTAGAGTCAGGGAATTGTCACTATGTGTTTAGATCTGTTGGTCCCTGGGTCAGAACTAGTCACTGTGAGCCAGTGCTCTGAATGGCTTGTCAAGGAATTGGGTCTTCGTGGTGTTTCATTCCCTAAAAGGCTAGGAATGGTGTGGCCTGGGAGAAATTTCTGGCTAGGAGCAGAGACAAGTAGTAGTACAAGCCAGGCACAGAGAAAGCAAGGGAAGTCGAAGATCTCAAGGGTGACATGGAAGAAAAATCAACAGAATTTTGGCAATTAACTGACTATGAAATGACTCAATGGTTTGCAGCCTGTGCTTCTAAGGAGAACGTTGGGACCGTTAACAGAAAGAGGAAACCACAAAAAGAAGCTAGTTTGGAGAAAAGGTGGTAAGTTCAGCTTTCAGATGGGTGAAAACAGAGAGATGGGTGGGTCTAGCACAGGGTCCTGGATAACAAGCCTGGAGCTTGAAACATAGGTTGGCGAGGGAAATACAGATGTGTACAGTATGTACATAAATGGAATACTTGACACCTGAGGCCTACATATCAGTGAATGAAGAAGAAAGAGCAAAGGGAAACTCAAAACAAGAGGGCAATCCTTCCACTAACCTACAAAGGCCGGAATGAGGAAACAGGAGCAGGGAGAGTAAAGACAGTGAGTGGTTAAGGAGACCATCAGCTTCGGTGATCACATGACAACTGAACTTTGGGATCACAACCTCAGCCAAAAGGCACGGAGCAGAGTTGAGCCTGTGATGACTGAATGGAAAGCAAGTAGATGAAGGGACTCTTGAGGGTGAAAGGGAGAGAATAAGCGAAAAGGGGGAAAAACTGAGGATGTTAAAAGGTTGAAAGAGTCACTGGCAGAAGGTGTCTATGGAAGGTAAGATGTAATGACTGATTTTGAGTGTTAGAGAGGCTCCTTGTGTTCAGAAACTGGAGGGGAGGAAAAAAGGGCAAGAGTAAAAGACAGTAAACATTTCACAAAGCTAGGTCAGGTGCTCACCAAAGTAGAAAGTGAGACCAACGCGAAGAGTGCGAAGGCGCGGTTTAAATGAAAAAGCAGCAGGGGTTGGCTGGGTCCAGAGGCTGCTCAGGGCAGGAGGGACCCAGGACAGGAAGGAACAGGAGCGTAAGGAGCATAAAAATGGGATGTGTAGGCAGAAGGAAGTGGCAGGGTGGATGTGGTGGTCAAAAAGGGGGACTTTTCTCCCCATTCCATAAGCTTGACAGCTTTACATTTATTTTACTGGAAGATCAGAGTGATACCTGCTTATAGAAGTGCTCTGCAATACCAATATTTTGTATTTTTAATGAAAAGACTAAGTGTGTGTGTGTGTGTGTGTGTGTAAATAAAACTAGGCATATATATCTTATATATATAAGACTAAGTATGCATATGTGGATATTGATACAGGGTCCGGTATGTATACAGGGTCCGGTACAAATAACGTTGCTTTTTTTATTACAAAAAGGAGATAATTACAAAATCATAAGCATGCAATTCTGTAGCATAACAGTATCATACTCAAGCACAATATGACATTTTAGGTGAAATGTTCAAATTAAAACTATAAGTTATGACAACCCATATTTTTACACCACCAACCACAGTCAAGCAGGCCTTCCTTCTGCTGGACTCTGACTTTCTGACATTTGTACTTGACAATGACTCTCCAACAGGGGCGTCCACCTACGGCCAGCAGGCTGCATGCAGCTCAAGATGGCTATGAATACAGTCCAACACAAAATTGTAAATTTACTCAAAAAATTGAGATTTTTTGTGTGATTATGTGTTGCAATATATTTAATGTGTGGCCCAGGAAAACTCTTCTCCTAGTGTGGCCCAGAGATGCCAAAAGGTTGGACACCCCTGGGAGATATATAATTATTTATAATAATGATAATTGGAACATATTAACAGGGCAGTTATGTTCAAAGTACTTTACATAGCTTAGAGTAATTTTCATGTGAAATCTAAGAGCTCAGTACTACTATTATCCCCATTTTACATTTAAGGAGATCAGGACTTAGAAAAGCTAAGTAACTTGATTTCGATTACACTGATAGTAAATGGCAGGCTAGAGATGCAAACTCAGGGCTGGATAATTGCACGGTGATACCAAGGATTCTCATTTCTGCTTACTGAGAGAATAGCTAGAGTCTGACAACTACAAAATCATGTGCACTGCGTGAGATCAAGAGAGAACTGAATGAACACACCAGAGCAGGGTGGAAGAGTGGGTGTAAAATAGTCACAATGTACAGGACACACACATAAACAGGGAGACAAATACTCTCCCTTATGTTTATCTGCACGTTCCCTAATCCCAGACTGACCTATAAGAGAGCTGGTAGAAATTGTGTGTGTCTACACAACAGATCAATAAGCTGACTGCTATAGATGGTGCCTACCTCCCTTGAAACCAGGCGCCAAGGGTGAAAGGGCCCTTTGATCACTGGTGGGGATCGCAACAGCCCCGAGGACCCTCACAGCCCTCGGTGCTGGCTCATCAGGCCTGGGCCTCGCTGAGAGACCAGACACATCTTTATTAGAAAGAAGACATTCCAAACAAGGGCTCTTTGAAGGAAGAGGTTTTCGGTTTGTTGGTTTGTTTTTGGTTTTTTAGTGCTGGTCCAAATCAGGAAAGAAAAAAGAAAGTCCCTGAGAAAATAAGTGATTGACAAGGAAATCGATTAGCAAACCTGTTTTTACTCATCTCTTCAGAAGTTTTTAGGGGGTGCCTAATATGTGCAATGCACTGTGCTGGACATTCTGACCCTGGCCCTCATGAAATTTCAGTCTGAAATTAATAAAAAAATTACACACACATAAGTCAAAACACATAAATTCAATTTAGAAAACACAAGTAAAATTCCAAACCTAGTTAAGTAAAAAGCGCCATTATTATTATTAAACTGTAATTCTTTCCAAAGTAAAAATCAAAACGGTATACCCATCATTTTCAAAATTAAAAAAAAAAAACAAACCAAAAACAAATTTAATACCCCTCCTATTTCCCAAGTCAAGTGAGATCTAGAATAATAGTGGAAGGAAAAGACCTGATGAACACGAATAATTTCATAGTCTAATAATCACATCTCATTTTACCCCGTCTTTGAAAGCCTTCATAGTTTTAAGTAACATTTGCAAGTGCAATAATATTTCTGTACTTGTACAATGTACTGTGTAACAAATTGGAAAACACGGGAACTACTTAAGAGAAATATTTAGGTTGTGTCTAATTTAAATCGATAGTCCAATGGGCAAGGACTCTGTCTAATTCTATGTTACGTACAACGCATTGCAAAATGTTGGCACTCAATAAATGTAAAATAATAACAACAGTCTTTTCCCTTTTAAAATATATAATTACACCTACCCCCTACTGTGCACCAAGCTCAGTGACAGATCTTTTGTTTATTAAACCCACAGCCCTAAAGGCAAACAGTACCACAGCTTCAATATGAATTGCTGTAAAGTCCTCTCTACTCTAGGCGAACCTTTAAATATCTACAAATCCCTAAAGAACATCTTAATTTAGCCGCCCACCATCTATATTACTTAACCAAATGCAGGAAACCTTTTCTAAGTCCCCGAAGTGGAATCCAAACACCAAGTGGAAATGCGTTTTCAAAGTTAGTTTGGAAATATGTCATGGAATAAAATTACTCTTCGCTAATTTACCATTTCTCTCTCCTAAAGGAACGTGTCAAGCTGCTGAGCAAAGCTCTGAAGGCTTTAGATGCAGGAAACATTCAATAGGTTCCCAAGCTTGTGTTCAAAGTGTGCTATTATCCAAGTAGCTTGAACTGAGGAGGAAAAAATAATGACTCATGTACAGCTTTATTTGAGACATTTGCACTACAATGAACTAAGCAAAGCAACAGGTCAAGTTAAAAAAATATTGGAAAAAGCAACAGCAGCCAAAGCCCCCTTCAACGGAAATTTTGGACAGGAAAGCACTTTTGCTTCGTTTCATCATTATTTTCTCCTAGCTTCCCGTGTTTGTATTTGAATGCTCGCACTTGAACATTAGTTTCACAATCACCTATTCCCCATTTGGTATTGATGAAGTTCAACATATGCTCAGCAATTCACTGCTACTAAAATAAGAAATGCAAATTCAGCTAAGTGCGCTCCAAGTCTACTGTTGAGCTGGGCCTGAGTTGCTTTGTAGTTTGTGTAGAGTATTATCATTAGCAGAGAAGGGTTAATGGCAAAGGCCGACGATTGTTTAAAAATTCACATTACCAAAGTGGATTACATTGCATCTACTGAGGGGATCAACAATGTAAGCCTACACTAAGCCATTATTGCAGAAACAAAGCTTTCATTTTAAGCCTTTGGAAACAAGCATAAAATGGACAAAAGAAAAAATTCTTCTGATGTAAGAACAAGGCGAGTACTACATGCTTTTCATCCTGACTCAGTTTTAGAGCCATGATGAATGCGCAAAAAAATGGACCCTCTCTCCCAAGAATGCATCATGAAATTATAACATACCAGCGCTTTGGAAAATGATTCATTTCTATAGCTAGAAATCCAACAAAAATCCTTTATTTAAATTTCTTTGTGCTTTTGCTGAGAATCAGTCACAACATGGAGATGTACATTCTTTAGGATTGTCTCACTATTTGTCCTTTTATTTTCTAATGGGGAGAAAGAGAATGATTTTGAAAAAAATGCATTTCTGCAGCCAGCGTCATGGCTCACCCTTTGCCGCAGTAATTCATCGCGAACAACATGGGTGTGCGGTAACGGAACGCTAAACCGCCCCGACTGACAGGAACGGCCAAGGCCGGATGTACATCTGCTAGTTTCCACAACAGAGTGCAGCCCTGATACCCCATCTTCGGACGTAGAAACTAAGGCTCAGAGCGGTTCAGGAACTCACTCTAAATCACCCCATAGAGGAACAAGGATTCCAACACCGGTAGGGCTGAAACAATAGGTCCCGGCACCTCCCGTTTCCACAGGGCCTTCCATTGGCAAAACACGTTGCTGTCAACTGAACATTTTTGAATAAATATCTGCAAAACTCTCCATGACATTGGAGGCTGTCTGACAAATTTGTTCTCTTTACGAATTTGAGCTCAACGATGAAGTATTTGTTCCATGTATGTAAGTTAGACCTACATGACGTGTGTCATTATTCCTATTGTATGACAGACGTGTGGACAGATAACCTCACAAACTGCAGCAGACATTAAGTGCTCCTGCTGGCATACACCCTGGCAAGTTATCTGACACTTTTCATTCTCCCAAATTTGGCTAAGAACTAGTAAGGAAAACAAACAAATGATCGATAAATAACAAGGTCCCCAGCAGTCAAAATACTCTCCATATTTCATCTGTGCAGACCATGCATTTTCCTCTGAGGAGGGAACTACAGGCCTTCCTCCTGAGTCTATTGGCACTTACTTGAATCATAACTCAGCCAACTTGGTTATCTGCTTCCACGGCAAGCAACAAACTAAAAACAATATATTAGAAAAGAGAAAGGATTCTAAAAGATAATGAAAAAGCTCAAGTTTTGCCAGAAATACAAGACGATAATGCTACCCAAAAATATTCACAAGGATTAAAAATGCATAATATATCAATGGACACTAATGTATAGGTAAAAGAAAAATTACAGCAGTCATTTGGGTACAGTAGATTTATTCCAAAGTAATTTATAATGAGATATAAATATAAGTATATAAAAATAATATTTTATTGTCATAGTAATTAGAGTAGTTTGTTGAACACATTTAATGTAATATTTTATATTATATAAAATAGATAATTTTATATAAAATAGATAAATTTATATAATATAAAATATATAATCTTATACAATATGAAATCAAGAATTTTATACTTTTGAGTATTTAAAGATAAATATATAAAAATATAAATATAATTAAAGCCAATAATTTTACAATGAAAACCCTGGGAATGAATGTCTATTAGAATACATTTGTCTGCTTAAAATTCTGGACTTAAAGAATAGAAATTTTATTAGATGGAAGGTTTTTTGAGCAGATGCGTCTACATGAATAGGAGGACTGAGTGCCCTGGCACCTGACCAGTATAATGCCCACGGCAGTCCTTTGTACGGCGCGGCCAAACTGTCTCCTAAGTGGTTTTTCACACTTCTTCTCTTAGTCCCTCCACAAGATCACACCCTTGCTTCATCTCCTTCGCTACGTGTGTATTTAAAGGTTAAAAATAAAGGGGTTCTGATTGTTGTGTAAAGTTGATAATAAGTATACAATAATAAAACCTTAAACTACGATAAAGAGAGAAATTAAGTAACATAGAATTAATGACATGTTTATAACCTGCAGAACTGTAAACTCCTTGTAGATTAAAAAAGACCCAGAAATACATCTTTTTTTTGTCCACAAGGTTTAGCAAACAATAAATTTTTTAAAAACTGAGTGAATTAATGCATAAAGTTCATTATGCTTTGCCCTGTTTACATTTTTGGGCTGGGAGGAATCCAGAAGGAAGTGACTGTATTACGGACTCTGTTGCTATCCTTGCTTGCCTCACTCCTATTATCAAGGAAATAATAGTCCAAACTAAGCAGAAAAATCATTTCTGGACAAAGGTACCTTGCAAGCAATAGCTCTCAAAGTATTACATATATATACATATGAAAGAGAGAGAGAGACTTCTTAAAAACCCTCAGATACAGAGTTCTCAATACATTTCCAGTAATGAATGACTGAAATTTCTACTGAACACCTACTATAAAAAACATCACAATAGGTTCTGTATTGACCTCCACACTGAGAAAAAGTTTATCAATGAAACTCTAAACAGGCCATTTTTAATAGCTTGAAATTTTGATTTTCTATGTTTTTGTTTCTTTATTACAACATTATACATGATAAGTACAACAATGCAAACAAATCAGAAAGAAGATGGTCAAGTGCTTTTACTTCCCATCTCCCATCAACAATTCCCGTGTTTAGGTAACAAATAGCAAGTTCCACATACATTATTCTCTATCTTTCTCCATTTCCCTAAAACACCTTCAAATTGGTAATAAGTGTGTTTAGAATTATAAAGACAAAAATGTCATCATAGTAAGTTCATCACAAACCTACTTGCTTTTCTCCCTTAACAACATATCACAGATGTCTACCTCAGTCAACAATGATAGCTCTAATTCATCATTTTTAATGTCTGTCTAATGCCACATACTTTGGGCTCACCATAATTTGTTGAACTACTCCATTATGGATGAAACAGTATGATTTTTTCAGTTTTTGCTCTCACAAACATTGCTGAAGAATATCCTTGCGGAGGTATTTCAGGTGTTAGTGCATTGGTATTGAAATATGTTCCTTTATTAAGGGACTTGAAGTTTTTTGTTTCCTCAGATTTTTACTATTACACAAAGTAATGTAGGACAGTGTTAAAGACATCACACTGTAAATAGTGGCACTTTCATCTCTAAAAGGTAGTTTACTAAAAGTAAAAAAAAAAAGTTTACATGTGAGTCAGGGGCAGAACCATATTTTTTTCATTTTTAATTTTACTAGCTAACACAGATCGCTCCCCTAAAAAGTTACAGTTCACATCCCTATGTCGAAATGCACTTATTTCCTCCACACCTTAACTGACACTGGATGATATCAATATTTTTCCCTTTTGCCAATTTTATGAAGAAAATACCGGATATCCTAGGATTTGCATTTCCCATGTTACCGGTGAGTTTGGGCAGCTTTCCATGAATTTATTAGCCATCTGCAGTTCTTTTCTGTGCACTACCTATTAATATCATTTACAATTTCCTTATATTGTTTATCTTTTTAAATTAATTCATAAACTTCTTTTTATATGAGAAATATGTAATGTTTATTCTGCCCTACTTTTTCTTCTTTCCATTAGTTCATGAGAAGATGCATAGAGAAAGCCAAGAAAACAGATAGCCAAGACTGCAGGACTGGATTAAAATAAACATTAGTGACATTAAAGGAAAGCTTGCAATATTCACTTTCTAAAATATTAAGCTCCATAAGGATGAAGGGTCTTTATTTTGTTAAATCATGTATCTTGACAATCTAAAACAGAGCCTGGCAAATAGTAGAAACTCAGTAAATACCTACTTACACATTTATTCAAGATAGAAGTTTGTTGAAAAAATGTGAATACATATTAACCTCTAGAACTGTGAAATACAGGTTTTCCAAAGGTTGGGTGTTCTTTGCCATCATTTAGTGTATCTAATGGTTACCACATCTTCACATCTCATTTAATCCTAAAGGGCAGTTATGACTACTTGTTTTACAGATTAAAAAAATCAAGACCCAGAAAGTTTTCCAGGATAACACAGCCAATAAACAGAGAGGTGGAATCCAGGTGTTCCTAACACCACATAGAGATACTTTTCACTGTGTCATCTTGCCTGTGAGCACATATATTGGACCTGGGTTGGCCAAAACAGCTTATTGTCTAATTTTCAACTTTCATTGCCTCAGGACAGAGAAACAATAAGATTTATAGACCAAGAGTAGCATTGTTTTGCAGTGATAATACATAAGCCATTTATTTTTCATGACCATAAAAATAGCTGTAAAAACATGGGCCCTAAGACACTTAAGCAGTGACGTGGATAAATTTAAAAAGAAAAAAAATAGGAGGCAGAAAGCAATCAGCAGTCTACTTTCTACAGAAAGCCAAATATTGTCCTAAGAGACTATACAAGAATGTGATTAACTCAATCAATGTGACTTAGGAACAAAAAATTCTGCAAGTAGTCTAGAAATACTATCCCAATCATAGAACTACTATCTATAACTATATCTATACCTGTATATCTTAATCATGTCAAATTCTAACACAGTCATAGAGAGATTGTCTAAGATATATGTTTAACAATAAAAACATAAACGTTTTCAGGCTGAAAAAAATTTAATAATAACTTGAAATAAGAAAGATACATACTTTATTAACTATGTGTGTATGTGTGTAAATTATGTAAATTAAGTCTCAGTTGTTTGTATATATATATGTATACATATGACATAATTTAGTAATTTCTACGGAATAAAATGCAATTAGCATTGATTGGACAATTCTCTATAATTCCAGAATAATCATATTAATGCAGTGAAATAACTACATTTTTTCTTTTTTCATATTTTAGGTGCTTTCTCAATATTTTCATAGAGATTGCCAGGGATTAAAGTAACTGTCCATCTCAAGTTCACCTGTGTTTTTATAATTAGTATATATGATAAAAAAAGTTCCCACGGGTCAAAATGTTGGAATTTTTTTTTTTTAATTCAGATTAATCACAGTCTGTTTTCACTGTAAAATCTGATCAAAATACAAATCTCTGAGCTAGCAATTTGATAAAGACAAGCAGAGACACAGATAATGAAGTATCAGTGGAAATACCAGAGGCTCTGATGCTTGGGGGTCAGGGGGTACAGTCACACCTAGAACGCAAAGATGCCATGTAGCTCTTGATTAACACTGTTCAATGAATATCCTTCCTACCCAAAAGCCATACAGTTTGCTGTGGGAATCCAAAACCTTTGTTATTATTATTCAGTTGGGGTTACGTTTCTTTTTTGTCAATCTTCTATGTGAAAAAAAAATTCTCAAAAGACAAAAAAGCTTGGATTAAGAGTAAATGTTGAACAAAGACATTTTTAATAGTTATAAATAATAATCCTGCTATTAAAAATTCAGCAACAAAAATTATAATCAATTTCTTAGAGACAGAACCCCATGAAAATTACTAGAATAATAATTATTAAAACAAAGAAAACTGCTATAAACTTGTCAGTTGAAGAGAAATGAAATTATTAATTATAAGTTCTACCATAAATATTTTGATTTTTCCCTTTAATATGGATAGTTAATTTTATCTAAAAATATAATACATAATGTCTATAAGAATTTAAGAATGGTAATTACTCTTTGGGTTGTTTGGAGAACATTAATTAAAAATAATCTAAAACTAATCTGTACCTCTGAGATATTCACATTTCTATTTCCAAAGTATATAACAAATATTGACAAAATTTTTATAACTTTTCAATGTAAAGTTATGAACTCTATATGAGACAAGTAAAAGTAATTTACCTTGCATTTCAAGAGGAACTCGATGTGATTTAATCATGAAAAAATGTTTATCTGGTAATATAAAAATTATTTCTCATAAACTCATTCTATTATTTATCACAATGGCATTCAGTTAATTTTTCTAAAGTAGTGTCAATTCAATAAACCACTGAAATGACTAAAACTACAGTATTGTTTCCCAGAAGCTGTTCCTGGGACTGAATGTTTTTTTTACACGTACTTTCTTTGTGCTTTTAAAAGATTTTTCACAGCAACAAAGACATATTTATTTCACAGATGACAAGAATTTAAGTGGAGCCCAATTTGACATGCCCAGAATCCAGTCATGATAAGAAACAACGCACTTTGCTGCTCTGGGCTTTAGTTTTCTTTTTCACTGAAAGACGTGGCTGAGGTCCCGCTAGAAGAGAATGCTCAGTCCCACCTCTGGTCCAGCCACCCCAGAACTGCCCCCCTTCTATCACCCATCCTCCAACCACAGCAAACTGCGCGCGGTGGGGGCAGAGGGGAGAGGATGGCAAGAAACCAAGACCCCAAGACGTTGTAAGGGGCATGACATTATAAATCCTTAGTGTTTCACTTAAAGAATAAATTTACCATCCCACTATCATGCATAAATGACAGCTTTCAATTATAATCATTAACCTCTCCTTAGCTCACATTCAAGTGCCTAAATAAGTGAGTAACCTAAATTTTCCATACTGTAACTTAAAACCAGATACTTAACACAGTTAGTGGAAACCCAATATCTGATCCTACAAGCGAGAGTTTCATTTTCTTTAAAATAACACTCTGAGAAACTGTTCTGAAAACACAAACTTCTCATGTTGCACACCTAAACTGTCATGGTCATAAAATGAAACTCTCCAGCTAATCTTTTTCATGAAATATCTTATGTGCTTTTAGAGAACACCACATTGCGGCTGAGCAGCGTTATCCCAGTATGCCTGAAAGGCTTACAGCAGGAAACAATTCCAACTGCATTCCTGGTATTAGAAAGCCGAAATGCTCACAGAAATGGAACTGAGAAACTCAGTAGGTTTTCATCTGAATACTAACTCAAATATCTTATTTTATACATGTTCACCGTGACTTAATAGAGTATTGCATTAATTGTGCAAGAAATCAAACCTCAATATTCTGTATAATTTACTAAATATTCTATTTAAAAGTCCATTTTCAATTATAATGGTAAAAAAAAGAAAAACACAGAAAACCTTTCAAGCTAATACTATTCACTGCCTGTAATAGTATGTAATATAACTTTGAGAAAAAAATTAGTAAAAATATTTAAATTTTATACGTTTCCATGATAACTTGTATTTAAAATATAACTAGAATGCCCATCTACAATAAGCCAAGTCCTATACTAAGATTATTACCTCATTTTTTTAAATTTATAACACCACTATCCAAATGTAAGATAAAGATACATAATATTACTTCATTACATTTTCAAAAAGTTATTTGTATAAATATTTACCAATAAATATAAATATCTGAGGGACAATAAAACTATTTTCTCATTTCCCATCTTTTGCTCTACATTCTTTTTTGAAACCAAAAAATGAAGGGATTAAGTAAAAAGAAAAATCTTGCAACACAAACCACAGCATGGCGATGACCCGAGGGAAAAGGGGGTGGGCAGGGGGGAGAAGAGGGCAAAGGGGCATAAACGGTGACCGGAGGGAACCTGACTCGCGGTGCTGAACACACAATATGCAGGTGATGCATGAGGGAACTGTTCCCCTGAAAGCTATATAGCTTTGTTAACCAGTGTCCCCACAACGCACGCAGTAGCAAAATAAAATAAAATGTAAAATATTTATTCTGGTATACAATATTGGGTCCAGATCGCAGGGCTTTATATAGTGATACACTGTGAGCATACAGGTAATAATAAACACATTCCATTCTTTTGAAGGTTTATAAGTGGAAACTAACTTGAAATTAAGTTAGAAAATAAGGCCATGGAGCGTGAAAGAGCTTTCGGCCTGGTGACATGGGGGGCCTTGGGGTTGGGACAGCGGGTGCCGCAGCAACGGGGGCCAAGCCATCGATGCGACACCTGTTGCCCGGCAGCAAGCCTGTTTTGGACCAATGTGAAAATCTAGGGCAATGGCAAACAGAACGGAAAAATAAGAGAAAGACTCAAGAAATACAAAAGAGACAACATGTCCGGGATTAAAGTTTACTGGATGCAGAGGTGAGAGAAAAGTCTGAGACTGACACCAGGTGCGTGGCCTTGGTGATGCAGGGGACGAGGGTGCTGGGAACTGCAAAGGGAAAGTGAGGGAATAGAACAGTTTGTGATGGGGACCAGGGAGGAGAAGGCCAGCAGAGAGAGAGCAGAGAACTCTTTTGCAAGTTAAGTTTCAGCTGCCGGTTTTTCATCCAAGTTTGTATGAATAGCGAGTATTTTCATGAATGAACCTAAAAGCCTGTGATGGAGATCTAGATTTCAGGGTTGTTAGTTGGTGGTGGCGGTTAAAACTTGAAAAGTGGCTGAGGTTGCCCAGAAAGCATGTACAGAACAGGACAAAAAAAAAGAGCAAGGAATCTGAGGAAACACTGATGTATGACGACGGTGGCACATTCTGTCCAGTGCAGGAAATGAAGACAGACTGGATCATCAGGTTTGGTAAGCAGAAATTAGGAGGATTAGCAATTATTTTATTAAAAGGAGCTTTAGTGGTGTGGCAAAGGGCAGAGGTTATCACAGTGGACTGAGAAATTAGGTAGTAAAGTAAATAAATATTTAGGCAAAGACGCCTCGCTGTAGAGAAGTGAAACCTATAGACAAGCTCGTGAGCCAAGTGCTGCAGCCACTTTCCAATCCCCACCCCTGGTCTCTGAGGGAGTTGGCGTGCCCATTTTACAGAAGCAGTAACTAAAACTCAAAGAAGATGGGTTACCAGTCAACGTCACCTCGCTGGAAAGTGTCGGAGCTTCCTTCACCACGTTATTTCCTCTCATCTTTCTTGTCTGACCTGATTAATTCAATGTAAACCACTTCTTTCCTATCTATTCCATAGAGCATGAAGCTTTGCACTTGTGTGATTTAACACATCCGGTTCTCTGGTGACACCTTGGAGAGCTCCAGAGACCCGATGATGAGCTAGAGGCATCTTCTCCACTGTCCCCGCCACTTACTGAACGCCAAAATCCACTCCCACGTAATGAATGGACGCACTCGCCCTGTGCCCTCCAGGTTCTTGATCTCACACTCCTTCCTCTGCCCAAGAAGGCTTTCTACCTTCTCCAGCTGGTGAACTGCTAATCTTCCAAGGCCCAGCACTGCCCAGATCTGATCTGAAGAGGGTAAAGGGGTCAAATATACGGTGACAGAAGGAGACTGAACTTTGAGTGATGAGCATGCAAGACAATATACAGATAATATTATATATACAGATATACATATATTTATATATTGTCTATGATTTCATCAATATAATGTCACACCAATAAATTTAACTAAAACAATAAATCTGATCCACAGCTCCCTCGGAGCTACCTCTCTCACCAGGCAGAGCTAACGGTCCCTTCCCATGTACCCACAGGACACGTTTCAAGCACTTGTCATTCTGAATCATCATAATTACTTTAATCTCTCCCCTGCTGGAATGTGAGTCTTTCAAAGACACGGATAGTATTTTATTCAATGCAGAATCAATAGTTCATAAAGCGGTGTGTGGCACATAGTAGATAATAAGTAACTGATTGCCGTGTAGTGAAAACACCGGGGGCTTTGGAGGCGGTCAGGGGAGAGGCGTGGGGAGCTCAAATCCCAGGTCTGCCGCACAGCACCTCTGCGCACTGGGGCAGGCCACAGTCTTTGGGCTCTGTGTCCTCATCTGCATGGACATAATACCACTTGCCTTGAAGAGGTGCTATGAGATTTTTTTTAAAAAACTGAAACAAAAAATTACAGTCCCTGGTATGTAATTAAGTACTTAATAAATGTTAGTTTCCTGTCTTTTCACCCCCATCTTCTTGAATGTCAGAAGGCAGAGCAGGTAAGACTTAAAGGATAAGAGTTTTTAACTGATTAAACATATATCACTCAAATGTGCAGCTCAGAATAAAGACTCGTAGGTGCTGTATGTGTGTTAGAGAAAATTTCTACACTGAAGTAGTTGACAATCCTATGAGGGAAAATACAAATTTTACTCAAGTGATGATTTTTAAAATAAGATAGAAAATTGAGTGCTAGACACTAAATTCATGGATACATCTATGGAGAATGCAACAGAGGATGCCGCTGCTTTGGGGAAAATACTGGGAATGGTCACCGAAGATCTGGAATCTGACACACGTTTTGAAGAACTGACTTTAAGTTGGAGTCATGGATATACAAGAATAGGAACGCTGCACAAAAGATTCGGTCTGAGCAAAGGCACACATGCAGGAGAAATCTCTCTGGGAAGGAAGACTGGTCTGGTTTGACTTGCTAGAGGATAAGAAACATGAGAAAGTGAGGTGGGATAAAGACGTCATAATGCAGAGGGAAGAAACTGGCAAACCTATTGAAAAAATTAAACAGTCAATTCATTATCTGGCTTCATGCTTTCTAATTTAAGTCCCTCTACCATACTTAATAGAATTGTCAAAGTTATACACAAAAAGAAATGGAGTTAGAAAACAAATTGTCATTATATACTGGGAATGGAAACAAATTCTATTTACCGATGGGTGGCTTTCATTTCCTATTCACGTTGACTACCTGTGACTATTCATCCTCTGCGGGATTGGGAGGACAGGAAAAACGAATGTGATCAAAGAGAATCTGTACATGAAAAAATAAAAATAAGAAACACTTCCTGAGAGATGCCTATGCCCTGCACTGACCAGCCCTCCTTTCCCTCTGTCCCTACTCAAAATGTGCTACTGCCACCTGCTGCTTTAAGTTTCAGAAGCTCACGCGCACACATGCTCGCACACGAAATCTTTATCATGTTTTACTAATTTAACTGATTCCATTGTTTTACTTTTTTTTTCTTCCTGTTCTTCGAGGACGATAAGGCACTAGGGCTTGTTTCTTAGCCAAAGTAAATTCTTATAGTAATGAAGGTGAAAGAGTTACACAAAACTTTGCAGGAGGAAAATTACAGCTTTGAAAATAATGTGCACATACCTTTTTTTAGGACTTCTCAAAAACTGTACATTCTTATCAGAAAATAGTAAGTGATCCTCAAACACTTCATTTGTCTCTTGTTCAGATGGTACCCCAAACTATCTAAGCCAAGTATATAATCTGTATGTATAATTAGAGGTTTCCCATACACAGTATTCTGTATATGTCAGATTAAATGTAATATAAAGGATACACCTGGCTTCTCTGATGTTACTGAAATTTGTTCATTAACTTCAGTTTCTTAACCTATGCTATAGATCATGAATTTTTTATGTGTTATGATCTAACCAGTTCCAGTTTAACAATTTTTTTTAATTTTTTTATGTCTTTCGGTATGTGTTAGTTTTGGGTGTACAGCTTAGTGGTTAGATAATCATATACTTTACGTAGCTTTCCCATCGACAGTTCCAGCTTCCCAACTGGCACCATACATAGTGATCACAGTATCACTGGCTATATTCGCTGCGCTTTACTTACTTCCCCATGACTATTTTGTAACTACCAATTTGTGCTCCTAAGTCCCTTCACCTCTTCCATCCAGTGCCCCAATAAATATTTTTGTCTTCCTTTTTGACGTGTGTGGGGTAAGAGGTAGGTGGTGCTTCCCCATCCTGTGACCGTTCAGTAGGTCAGGTCGCAGGGATCTATAACAACATCAAGCAAAAATAGAAAAGAAAGCCATCTGGAAAGTTCTCCATCTAACCATGACCAAAAGACACGTCACTACCTTAAGTATGATTTTCTTTCAATACTGTACTCAGCGAACAGTTTGGACTGCCTGCTTTGAGCGAAAATGCAGTAAAAATATTTATTTCCTCTTTTCAGAGGTTCAGTCTAGTGTACCAGCAAAGGGGTTACTCCACTTGCATTTCCGATCTAAATGAATGATGGTATCACAACCCACCAACTAAGTCAGCCCAGGTATGTTAAAGCTATTCTTTTTTAAAATTAAGTTGTATTGAGCCTCTGTTATGTGCCAGACAATGGAAAGAATTGGTTCAATGAGTTGGGTTTTTTTTTTTCCAATGACAGTTTACATTCATTGAACGTAATAGCTTATCATCAATGTAGTTTGAGTTATGCATTATTGCTACATAACAAGGCATTCAAAACCGAGTGAGTTAAAATAATAAGCAATTGTTTTCTCTTTAAATTCTGTGGTGTGAGAGGGCAGACGTTTGTCCTTCATACGGTATAGCAGGGTGCTGGGATGGCTGGAGGACACAAAAAGTCCTGGCAGTTGGGACCAGCTGGGAGCAAAGACGGGGCTGTTGGCTGGAAATCTAGGTTTTCCTTCACATGGACCTTCCTACCTCACTTCCTGGGGTCGCTCACGCATGGTAGCTGGGCAAGATGGTGCCAACACTCCCACGGAACAATATCCACTATGCAGGCTGTGTTTACCAAGCCTCTGCTTGCATCTCACTTGCAAACGTCTCCTTAGCCAGACTCGCAGGGCCAAGCTCAGACGCAAGCAATGGGGCTGCGCAGGCCATGAATTCTGAGAGGTGTGTTCTCGGGTGTCAGTGTAACAGTCTGCCACAAGTCCTCTTCGCCCTTCATAAACAAGTACCTTTGCATTCTTCCTTGAAATAGTCCTCAAGGACCTTCTATTACCCATTTTCACTGCCTCAGTTCAGCATTTAGTTCTCTCACCTTATTTTGTAAAAATCTAGCTCAACTTTTAAAGTTATAGGGAAGAATAACGATGACATTCGTTCAATGAATAGTGGGTAGTAATGAGTAACATACTGCAGTAGGAATGGTGCATTCCTGCTGTGTGTCACAGGAACAAGAAATTGAACAAGATGCCTCTTCTGCCCCCGTAACTAAAATTCTGCCCCATATATGTAAATAGTAGACGCTCCCAGTCCCTCAAACCCTCCTTCTTAACTTTACTTTGCCAGCTTACAGATTTCAACGTGTCACAACCCTGCTTATACACTTTCCATGTTTTCTCCAGCCTACTAGAGGAGATCCAAACTCTGTATCACCTCATTTTTCAAAAAATAAATTATTTACTTATTTATATTTTTCAATTACAGTTGACATTCAATATTATTTTATATTAATTTCAGTTGCACAGCACAGTGGTTAGACACTTACGTAACATACAGAGTGATTCCCTGGGTAAATACAGTACCCACCTGGCACCATATGCAACTATTACAGTATTATTAACTGGATTTACTATGCTGTACTTTATATCCCTGTGACTATTTTGTAACCAATTTGTACTTTTTTAATCCCCTCGCTCAGCCCCCCACCCCCCTCCCATCCGGCAACCATCACCTTGTTCAAGGTCACTTGAACCAGTCTTTCCAGGTTCATCTGCTGCCCTTCAAATTACTCTCATTCTCTTCCATTGGTCTGTGTCTTTAGTCCTGCCATTCCACCCACCTGGAGTGCTCTTCCCCGGTCCTCAGCCCCAGGTGTGTATAATCACCTCCTTACAGCCACTTTCAAATACTGTTCTATGAGGCCTCCACAAGGACAGAGAGGACGGGCCCCAAGCGTATGCCTGCAGTAGGACCTCTCCTCACTATCAGTGCGGTCCCGCTGTTTGCATGCTTGGCCTTTCACTGGGCTGGGGACTCCTTGAGGGCACTATGCCTAGGGTTACACAACTTGGCATTTTCTGCTCCTAGTACAGCTTGGTACACAGGAGGAAACAGAGGAAGAGGGGTCTCATATAACTTCTTTCCTGTCTATGAAATGTGCTGCCTTCACGCACTGTCTCCAAGATAAACATACCACAGTTGTAATTGCATATCGAACTTAAGAGTTCAGAGCTTCTCCAAGATGAAGTATGCCCTAATGATAAATGCAAGTAAATAAATTCCTCTTTAGTGAAAAATAAATAAATAGAATGTAAATATAAGAAGCCACTGCACTTTGGTTCAATCCTTGTTTCATGCCTTGTAATAAGCAAAATGGCTGACTTCCAAGGGTACTGCTAAATTCAGCCGCTAGGAATCTTTGAATTAAACTCTACATTTTTTAAATTATATTTCATTGATTATGCTACTACAGCTTTCCCGATTTTTCCCCCTTTGCCCTCCTCCACCCAGCACCCCCCACCAGGTGATCCCCACACCACTGTTCACGTCCACGAGTCATGCGTAGGTTCTTTGGCTACTCCATTTCCTGTACTGTACGTCAGATCCCTGTGGCTCTTCTGTAACTGCCTATTTGTGCGTAATCCCCTCACCTACTCCCCCACTCCCCCACACCTCCCTCCCATCTGGCAACCATCAAAACGCTCTCTGGAGCCAAGATTCCATCTCTGTCCTTCTTGTTTGTTTTGTTTCTTAGATTGAATTGTTAAAAGATAGGTACTTATCGCCATTTTATAGTTCGTAGTTTTGATCTTTTTTGAATAGAAATCGCTGAACCTGTATTAAAAGTAAGTCTTGCACAGTATAAAACTAAGGCATTCCATATAATACTACTGTCATTTCAAATTTATTACAAGGACCTAGGCACTGAAGTTTTCAAAAGTGTAATGTTTGAATTTATGACACAACAGGATCACACAGATGATGACAATGTGAATTTATAACACGCATGCTCCAGGCCTCATGTAAAATCACCCCTTAGTTGTACAATCCAGTCAGCCTTCGGATCCATTTTAGCAGGCCTTGAATCACGGGGCCGTCTAGGGCTGCCCCATTTCACGCCCCGTCGTCTCCCCAGCTCCTGCCCTTCTCTCTCACCCCTCGCCACATTATCTCACACCCGGCATTTCCCCGAGCGGACGGTATCCCCCTAACGCAACCACCCTCCACAAACGCAACCCGTGTGTCACGAGCCCCCTCCAGGGTCACGTCCTCCTCATAGCCCTTCTGACTGTCTATGAGGAAGTCACCGTTCTGTCCTGGGCAGCGTGTGGCCATTTCAATGTCAAGGCTCTGCAGCTCGGCCACTACTTTGTGTGGGCGTGTCCTTCCCTCCCTTCCATGGGGACTGTGTTCTATTGGACTTGAACATCCCACATTGCCCGGCATGCAGTAGGCACCAGATGAATGGTGAACGATGGATGATAACCAATAGCTGAACAAAATGAAGTTTGAATCTTGTCTTTTCATTTAAACAGTTAATTACTTAAATCATGAACACGCAATAAAAAGATTGACATTTATCAGTTATTTTAATTTTATCTAAGGCTACATTCATATATTTTAAAATAAAATATTGCAAATTAAAAGGATGCAAACTCTAGGTTATGAAAAAATAGATTACAACATGAGCAAAAGCACAATTCTGAAATGGGTCATATGCTTCTGCACCCTTCGGCAAAAGGATGAAAAGAAAGAAAAACTAATCTACATTTCTCCAGTTCTATTTTTGCCACTTATTGACATAAAATCTTTCTGTAAAATGAGGTCAATAATATATCCTTTTCTTACCTCATAGGATATAGATATGAAATGCATATGAAAATCCGTTCCTTAAGCTAAAATATAAAGCCTTATTATTATTGAGCCCCAAAGTTGATATTCAGTGTATTTTTACATTAGGAATGATTGAGCCTGATGAACATTTAGCCCAATCACTGTCTAGCACACTTAGGGAGAATTTCCCTTTGAGAAATAAAATATTCATCAGTTCTAATTATACATGTTACTGTTGTCAAGACAACTTTCCTCATGAGGGATAGCATTATTCTAAAATAGTCTTTAACAATTTTAAAAACCTCAATTCTTATTTACACATACAAATACGTCCTCCCTTCTAATACCTCGTTAATCAAAATATTCTCATCAATTTTAAGAAGTATCATTTGGGAAAGTCTTCAATAAAGTTCTCTTCCTTAGATCTACTAGGGAATTAGAATTCATGACACGAGGGTTGAACTGTGTAGCACTTAAGTTAAAAGCAAGGAGTCTGCAACCAGTGTCACAAAAGTAGCAGGCACAATAGAGTTAGCATGCCCCATTAATGCAGGGCCACTGGGACAAAATGACAATCTGAGGCACGAAGGACAAGAGGGTAATTGGATATAACAGGGATCTCATTTTAGCAAACATGAATCTTGGCCATTCCTCTAAGCATGGTTCACTACAACACTGTAAAAATGAGACATTCTTACACTGAAACTTTCAAAAAGGAAACAGTATGTTTATCCGTCTTGATGTGACAATAAAGATATATCCAAAATAGTCAATATTCCAAATTATAAAAGTCTAGTGTTATCTTTAGGCATAAATTCACAATTATAAAATATTCATAATGTTTAAAGCCCTTCTATACATCTATGCCTCTCCCAACAACCCTGGGAGCAAACAGGGCAGTGAGCATCTAATTTCACATGTGAGGAAACAGGAATATATACTCCTCCATGTCCCACAGCAAGTGAAAATTCAGCCACTGATTTATCATTCCTTAATCAAACCACCTTTTAGTAAGTATCAACTATATGGCACACACCGTACTACATGCTAAAGGAACAGAAAGACTAACGAGATGAATCTCTTAATTAGAAAATCACAGAAAGTAGATCCAGTTTTTTTAAAGGCAAGTTCAGTGAGTACTGATGTATTTCAGGCTCCTACTAGCACAATGAGATCTCAGTGAATCTCTACGCATCACAGATGCTAAGTTTAAAGAAAAAATAAAAGTGTCATAGAGGGAAAAATATAGGTAAATTTCCACCTTCGTTAAAACCAAACAATTAGCTGTAGATTAATTTCTCTTGAAACTTAAATAAGCAATCAAACATTAAATAGGTATTTAGCACATAATATACATCGATCACTATGTTAGTCACTAAATATACTGGAAATAAACACTGAAGTTTTTTTTATAATTCAGAACAAAAAGGATGTTTGTATGTGTATATCTAAATGTGCGACCCAAATATATTCATCATATGTTATAATAGGATATACAGATATGTTGATATGTTGCTAGCTAGTGAAGTGAGATTTTAAATACTGTAATTGCACAGAAAATCATGACATGACATATAGGGTCCAGCAGAAGGAAGGCCCGCTTGAGTGTGGTTTGGTGGGGGAATAACATGGGTGTCATAATTTACAGTTTTAATTTGAACATTCACCTACAATGTCACATGGTGTGTTTGAATGGGATGTTGTATGTTACAGAATTACACGCTTATGATTTTGCAATAAGAGATTTTTATAATCAGACAGGGGCGCTATTTGTGCTGTACCCTGTATATTGTAAACTGTGAAAATGTTTAGATGTCCTTGCACGATATACTTCCATGTCCTTTGTCAAGATAAATGTAAATATCAGACTGAAATTTTTTATAATCTCTGAGAATGTTGTATGATACCATATACCTCACAGTAATTCAAATAAGTAAAACCATACTTTCTACCTTGAGAATAGAACACAGAACCAAACAATTACGGAAATTCAATACTACCCTAAATGATTCATTGTGGCAGACCTTGAAAATCTTTATTTTAAAGAAAGCAACATATGTGGCTTTTAAAATATAGTCATGTGATTTTAATTATTTTATAAATTTGATTAGTTTGTAAAGCAGAAAGTTTCCATCTCCATCAACCTAATCATAAGACAAGGCATCTAAAAGATTTTTGTCTTTGTAACATTAAAATGCCCTATATTTTCTACTTTGATTTTTATTGTGAAAAGATTATAAGATTATCTTTACCTTGAATAAAAATATCATGCACTGGACAAAAGTGACCTTTATTTCAGACTTTCCTAGGCATGACCATAATAAATTAATACAGTTAGTATTATAGACTAAAAAATAGTTAATACAAAGTAGTGCAATATTTATTGTCAATGAAGATTTTCTGCTGTTGGGACGGGTGGAGGCCAAGGCTAGGAAAGTCTTTAGCTTTGACAGATGGGCAATGGCAATAGTGCCAAGCAACCGCCATAGAACATGGACTTGGCTCCCCCTGTTGGGTCTGAAGAGTCCACATTTTTGACCATGACATCGCAGAGCTTGAAAAAAAAAAGTAAAATGAACAACGTAATAAAATAAAAGATCTACAAGCATATTGGAAATCTCTATTTTTTTATAGATTTTATTTTTATATTTTTCTAAGTAAAAAGAAATCATGAGAATCAGCATAGATAATGAAGAGAAATTAATTTTCTATGTATTAAAATAGATAAAAGGTCCAAATAACATGTATAATTTCATGAGGAATAATGCCTTCTTTTTTCATTTAATAACCCTGTCACCCTTTGAACTAAACACACAAGAAAATGAAAGTTGCTCCAACACAAATTATATGGTTTGAGATATGTTTTGGTAATAAAATTTGTTTTTACCATTGTTGATATATAAATATTTGAGAAAGAACTTTTTTTCTTTTAGTGTACACATTTGTGTTGCTCAGAGCAATGCAGAGGTTTATATCTCTTAAGAAACAGCCACCTCTCTTAAGAATGGCTATTGTGATTCAGCCATTGGGTGAGTTGTCTTTAACCTGCTTGCCCGAGCAGGTCTGAGAACAATTGTTGTGGCAAGTGTGGGAATTAAGACAGAGCAAAGAAAATGATACAATTCTTACTCACTTATGAATGTAGGAAAGTAGGGCAAAACATATTGCACAATGCAATACAGCCACTGAAATAAATGCAAAATTACAACTATGAATAATAGAAATGTTACACTATTTAAAAACAATGCATTAAATTGCAATCCGCAATTTGTAAACAAAGAATTTATTATCAATTCCCCTGATACCACCGCACTTCAGCGAAGGCTCTTCTGCTGTCAATATAAGGGCTATTGGAAAAACAATAAAGTTTTGATAACAATGGGGCATTTTGAAGAGGGACAAAAGAGAAGAGAAATTAAAAATCACAGCTAAGCCCTAAAACCAAAAAGTCCAGAGCCACAAAGGGGTCCAAATGCAGTAACTTACACAGAATCTGTTAAAGCGGATTGCTTTCCTTTAAAAGAGCAGGCAGGACAACCACTTGTGGGCCGTGCCTTCATAGAGGTTCACAGACGAGCTCTGGAACCCCTGGATAACAGGCAAAAGGAGGGAACAAATATCAAAAATAGTTTCTTCTGAAAATTCCCGTGGAACCATTTTCTTACCAAAGACCAAGAAAAAAACTATCATCACAGTGCTCTTTCCTGCACAAAAGCTTTCAGAATCTAGCGTGCAAGCAAACATTGGTATGTATCTTAGATACATATGGATTAAATAGGATATATGCACCGGCCTGGGAACTGAACCAATATTTACAACATTGGGTTTCTATAGAAAACCATGTTCCAAGGTCTAAATAATTTACGAACTTTTGGAATACACTGATATACAAATCTTTTGTTCAGAGATATATTATGAAGATAGGGTATAGATTAATCCACGTTTTGTTTTGTTTTTTACCTTGCACTTCTCCTCCACAGCCTGGCAAAGGAATGAAAAGGGTATGTTTTACACAGGTACACAATTGTTGTTTGTAAACACCCTACGGGATTTCTTTTTCTTTAATTAGCAGCAAGAATACATAATAAATTTCTGGTAACGTTAATCTGATTCTACCACAGTCACCCTCCCCTATTTCAATTAGCCTTATTGACATTTATTAGATTGACCACTCGCCTGGGGAATCTCAAAAATGTGATTTTCCAGATTTTGCTGGTTAGCAAACACAGATTTTACTGTGCTCGGTTTCTCTTGGATCTGGAATAAATTGTCATCTGCTGGCAAATAGCTCATTGATAGCATCCAAGTTCTTAGCATTCAAGTTGAAGAGGAAAAAAAATTGAGAACATTTTGCCTCCAAACTCTGAGGCAATCCTTAGAACATTTTAGACATAGAAAATGATTATAAACAGAATAATTTCTTCCAAACTTAAGAAAATATATATCAGAATACGCAAAAGTTTCACTTCAGATTCATCCTTTTTATTTATTACTAAAAATGTGAACTATTTTAAAAGAATCATAACTGATGATAGCACCCATTTATTTTATTAACTATTTAAAAATATTTTATCCAAGAAAGCTGAAATAAAGATTTAAAAAAAAAAGAGGACTAATAAGTACAGTAAGATACAGCGCTGTGAATTAAGAAAACTACTTGTTAGAATGATGTCACCATGATGGGGACAGAGGTTGTTTCTGACCTTGCCCCCCTTCACAAGAACAAAAACATATTCAAGAACAAGACGACACTGAGAGAATCCTAGAGCTCAGGGGTGAGGCAGAAGGCCCTCCCCCAAACCCAGAGCCAAGACAGACGGGACTGGAAGGGCAAGAGAAGCAGCTACACCTTAAATTGCATTTCCCCGGACAGCACAGTCCCACATACAGAGGTTGACCTGAGCCTCTGGTTCCTCCAATGGGAAAAGAGAACCCAGGGGGGACACCCAGGCTCCCCCAGCACTGAGGGTCGCTTTCTAGGAGTCCCTATGCTGATCCTGCACCACAGGGATTACAATGGAACCTGCAGGGCCCAACACGGAAAAGCTGACCATGATGGAGAAGCGGGTAACCTTGCAAAACCAGCCCACAGGCCTTAGCTGACTGAGTTCATCCCTGCAGTGCCCAAGGAGTCATCCCCACCCATGGCTTTGCTCCTCTGAAGAATCAAGTTAGGGGCACATTCTGACCGGGGAACTCAGCAGCGTGCAGATCTGCCTGATGTGGGCTCTCAAAGGAGTTTTGCTGGACCAAAAGCCTGGTTTGCCCATGCCAAAGCAAGGTACTGATGCACAGCCCACCAGCTGTGGAGGCTGCTTCCCAGCCCCAGCTGACCAGAAGGCTGGTGACAATTCCTAGAGGTTGTGTGGGCCAGCAGCGTTTGAGCCAAGTGGTAGCGGGGGACAGAGCTGATAGCCCCCAGAGCAAAGTCCGTGGCCTTGTTCAGTTGGGGAGATGGGAGAGCAGGTCAGCTGGACCTAAGAAAACAAACAGCATTTTGCCAGTTTCAGAGCCATTTCGCCCTCAGCACCTGGCAGAGACTGTAACTCATGGTGTTGCTGTTGCTGCATACAGCCTCTAGCCTGCCTGGCCAGGGAACCTAACGAGAGTGCACAGGAAGCTGTGTAGCCCATCCAACAGCCCTACACACAGTGGCGCTTGAACAGAAAGAAGAGTCTATGGCTTATGACATCCGCGGAGCAAAACCTGTGGCCTCACCTGACCGGTTCTGTACACGCTCTGGCCTGATTTAGGTCCCCAAACATTCTGGAGCAGGGAAGCTAACACACAGCCCCATCTAATACTGAATATAATGCTCGGTCTCAACCATCTAGAAAGGCTGACCAGGGAATCAGGCAACAACAGAATTGATCCTTACAGCCTCATCCAGGTAGAGAACCAAGCCAGCTGTTCTATACAACTCTTCTCAGCCAACTGCACATCCCTCATCTCTATCCGCAGACCCGGAACAGTAACCTCACCCAAAATAGACCATAAGAGCAGGTCCCACTTGCCCAAAGGCATAACTAGCAGTCACACCCATAACCCCCAAAAAAACTAACTAAAAACTATCTGTGCCAAGATAAAGCTATAAAGTCTGCAAGAGGAGCCCCATAATTCAAATGTGCAGGTAACAGTGTAAGGATTCAAAGATCACACACACACACAAATGACATAAATATGACATTACCAAAGGAAAATAACAAAGCTCCAATAGTTGACACTGTGTAAACGGAGATCTATGAACTACCATACAAATAATTTTGAATAACCCTTTTAGAAAAGTTTTATGAACTAAAAAAAAACACAGACAACAAAATAAAATTAGGAAAACAATGTACAAACAAAATGAGACATTTTACAAGGAAATAGCATCCATCAAACAACAGCAACAGAAATACCTAGGCTTGGAAAAAGAAAACATAACTGAACTGAAGAATGAAATCAAGTTTCAAAAGTAGATTTGACCACACAGACAAAAGAATCTGCAGAAAGAATCTGGAAGATAGAACATTGCAAATTACCCAGGCAAAGGAACAAAAAAGAAAAAAAGAATGAAAAAAGAGTGAAGAAAGCCTACAGGAATTATGAGACACAATGAAAAGGAACAAGCCACATTGGGGAATTCCAGGAGAACAGAGAGAAAAGGGGGCAGAATGTATATTTAAAGCAGTAATTCCTGAAAACTTTCTAAACCTGGGAAGAAAAACAAACAGCCAGATCCATGAGGCCAAAAGGATCCCAATAGGTTGCACCCAAATATGGCTACATCATGTCACATTATAATTAAATTTTCACATGTCAAAGACACAGAAAGAATGTTAACAGCAGCAAGAGAAAAAAGAGGAGTTATATAAAAGGGAATCAATCCCCGTAAGACTATAGGTGGATTTCTCAACAGACACTTTACAGGTCAGGAGAGGAGAGAATGACATTCAAAATATTGGAAGAAAATAACTGTCCACTAAGAATTCCATACCTGACAAAGCTGTCCTTTAGAAAGGAAGGAATAAAAACGTTCCCAAACAAACCAAAAAAAAAGCTAAGGGAATTCATTATCATCGGAACTGCCTTACAAGAAATGCTAAAGGGAGTTGTTTGAGTAAAAGTAAAAGAACATTAATTGACATCATAAAAAAAGATAGCATAAATGTCACATTTAATGGGAAATATATAGTCATAGTTAGAGTCTGTGATATGGTAATAGTGGTGCATAACTCACAACTCTAGTTTAAAAGTTTTTTTAAAATGTAGCAAAAATAACCATAAATACAATAATCTGTTATTAAGTACACAATATGAAAATCTGTAAATTTTAACAGCAATAATCTAAAATGTGAGGGAGACAAATATGTGAAGTATACAAATTCTACTGAGTATAAGTTATCAGTTTAAAATAAGGTGTTATGTGTTTAATTTACTCATATAAGCTTTATAG
The DNA here is from genome assembly GCF_021234165.1 of Pteronotus mesoamericanus. NCBI lineage: Eukaryota > Metazoa > Chordata > Mammalia > Chiroptera > Mormoopidae > Pteronotus > Pteronotus mesoamericanus. Next base: position 10,916,058 of record NW_026555234.1, on the reverse strand, counting down.
TAACTACCAGGAAGAAATGTGTAGTAATTGTGCAAAGGAAACGATGAAGAAGTCAAGGCATATTAGCAACAAAAGACATCGACACATGCACACACACACACACATTCTCACCAAAAACAAAACAAAACACAGAAGCATAAGAACCAATGAATATTGGATCTATAAAACAAGAAAGCAATTAGCAAATGTCAATAATAAATCCTCACTTATCAATAATTACTTTAAATATAAATGGATTAAATTCTTCATTTAAAAAACACGGAATGGCAGAAATGATTTTTTTTAAAAATCCAACAAAATGCTAACTATAAGAGACACACTTTAGCCTTAAGTGGCAACCAAAAACACAGCCAGAGTAGCTATACTTATACCAGACAAAACAGACTTTAAATTAAAAGTAGTAAAAAAGAAAGCTAAGAAAAAAAAGAGAAATAAAAAGGCTACTTGTAAAGAAGCGGAAAAAGGCGGCCTTGGTGTATGAGAGGGAAAAATGAGCGCTCTGAAAATCTGAATATGTTAACATCAAACCACTTTCAAGGACAATTATAAGAGTTTTTGATTGCATATAACACAATGTTGTGTTTACACTGCCAAGCTGTCACCTATGAATAGAAAGGGCCATTTCACAATGTCACTGGCAAGTCATAAACAGAAAATTGCAAGTTACACACGCTATCACTTTCATTCACTTGTAGTTTCCATCTATCTGATGAAATGTGAAATTTGCTTTCCTTTTCAGAGTTTAAATTCAGCTGATATTAAAAGGAAGTTCCCATTTGTTCACTTCACAGGTATTTCATCACATTAAGGAAGGGCGGTGCAAAAGTACAGAAGAACGTGGGGCATTTAGGCAGCTACTGCACAGTGCTGTTTATATCCCCGAAGCCAACCCTTTAATAAAAACTGGATAGTGGTAACTTCCTGAGGCTCACTTAGCACTATAGCCTCGTATCACAGAAGGGAATATAAGGGCACAGTGGAGTTGTTTACACGCCAATCACTTGTCAGTTTCATGAGTTCTCTACAAATAGCCCTTGTACTTGCAAACTTCTTTACCAATCACTATTATTAGAATTTTTAAATACAGCAATAGACACTTTTTCTAAAACTACTAAATTAAATCACCAGCAGACACAAAAGGGAAGCTAGCGCCATGGTAACTTTTGTGCAAATGAAAATTTACATTTTTATAACTTGTTTCCAGTTCAGGTCACTGGTGTATTTTTAGTTTTATTCTCTTTGTTCAATGCAACATCCTACTCTCCACATCATTTTTACATATTTGACATTATTTAAGTAGGTGAAGTAATAAAATAAGCAGTAAGTTAACTAATATCTCTGTGTTCAAAGCAAGGGAATGTCAACTGTATTCTCATCAGCATAACAAGAGGTAATGAATGGACATTGGTTTGGTTTGCTAATATTTCTAAAATATCTTCATCATGTAAAAGGTCAGTGGACAACACTCAGTAGAAAACATGTGTGAACATACTACTATTTCCTCAATGTTTTTTGGATTGAATAGATTTCATGTATGACACGGACCATCACACGAATGAAATGACAAGGTAGCCTGCTCTACAGCACTCTGTGTCAAAGCATATGATAACCTGAGCACGTGACTCTGCTAAAACCTTATTTAACAATATCTGTCCTTCTTTATTCTGTTCTTCCTTTCTTTTCAAAAGTGGTCTGTTAAGAAAAATCAAGCCTATAAATTTAAGTCAATTTCCTTATAATTATGCCTTTTCAACTGAACAAGATTTAAGATTTTTATAATGAACAGATTATTGTGCACAGATAGAATGTTTCAAGATACCTCCTTAAAATCCTGAAAATAAGATTTTGTTTTGATCGGTTTCCTTTTATTGCCTTAATTAGCTTCTCAGGCAGCTCAAATAACTTTCCAGGGGGTGGGGTGGAGTGAAGACTGAATTGAATCAGCAATGGAATCATTCCCCTTATCCACGGGAAACATTCCAAAGCCCCAGGTAGACGCCTGAAATTGTGATCAGCAAAAAACCCTCTATATACTGTTTTCTTCTATACGTAAGATGCCTTTTCACTTATAGGAAGCGCCCGACAGCTTCTCTTGGCATATAGGAACTGCCAGCCTCACCGCACTTGGGCTTGGGGGCCTTGGAAAGGAGAGGAAGGGCGACTTGAACACCAGCACCGCGGTAACCTGAGTTGGTCTGATAACCAACACGGGCTAGGAAGTGACTGATGGGCGGGCAGCTCTACAGCGTCAGACGCGGGACACAGGGGTGAGTCACGTCCCGGCCCTGGATGTCCCCGCGCTAGTCAGAATGGCACAGAATTTAAAACGTCCAAATTGTTTATTCCTACAATTTTCCCTTTCTTATTTTTGGACGATGGCTGACCACAGGTCACTAAAACCAAGGAAAGCAAAGCCACAGATAAATGGGGACGACTGTAAATAAACTGAGTTGGGGTGACCGGTCATTAAGAGAGCTGATGTGCCTTCTGCCCAAGTATATACAGACCTGGGTGAGGAGTGCCCCCCAAAAGTCTTGCGCAAATCACGAGTCGATCACACAGACCGACCTTGCTCTAAATTAAAGTTAAAATCTTTCCATGGAAATGGATGTTGGATATTCATTTCCCCAGAGGTTTTCAAGTTCACCTGACTGCACAGGCTGTGTTTCAGAGAGGGACCTCAGAGTGAGTTCCGGGGGAGGGGCCCCTCCCCCTTGCTGCTTCAGAGAAATTCTGGTTCATCTGCATTGCATTGTCATTTTGTATCAGATTCACTTTGAAATGAAATTCAGTGGCAGAAATGCTAAAACCAGAAACATGTAAGACATGGTTGTTGTGCAATCTCCCAGTAAAGGAACGGTGCCAGATATCTGGCCCGGAGCCTTCTGCAAGGACCCTGTGAGCCAAACAGGACTATTTATTCCAATACCGAATTACGGTGGTCTTTTGGAGTTATTGTTTGATTCTTCTTTTAGAGGACAACACCTCAGATGTCTTCATGCTTTTGATTAAGTTGCACCTAAATAACTGTCACTTTCTTCTAAACATGTCCAGTTTCCTCAACCAACTCTCATACGATAACAATTCAGGCCTTTTAACACCCCTGGTGCTTTTCTCTGAATGTCTTTCCGTTTGTGTCAATACAACGATGTCACTTTTTCGTATGAGATTGTTTACTTTATGGACCTGACAAGACAGGAATTCTAGCCATGGCTTTATCTTTTACTAGCGAGGCTAGTCAACTTCCAGCTTTCTCATCTGTAAACTAACATATAAATAACTCCTTCGCAAAAAGAAGCTTGCATATATAGTTTAAAAATCCACATATAGCTCTTTGCAAAAGACAAGCAACATGTGAATTTCTTTTCCTTCTATTTTAGAGTCAAAACTATTAGCCAGAATTAAAAACCAAACGAAACAAAATACCCTCCCCGTGAGGCTGGAGAATTTATGGGAGAAAAAAAAAAAAAAGATAGTTAAACACTTATGCCAGTGGCCTCAGGATGTAAACCTCAAAATATGAAACAGAGAGAGCGTGGAAGCTAAGGCTTGTGTACATTTACCTGGCTTTATAGAGAGCCCAGTGTAGCACCTTCACCACATGGTGCTTTCTAAAGACAAAAAGATGTAACAAGCACATGCCAGATTTCGGTGAATTTCAGCAAGGTGCCTTTAAGTAACAACAAAAGGAAACAATAAGAACCTGTAAGACGGAAGCCCTGGGTCCCTGGAGCAGGTGTAGACCAGGCAGCATGGAGTCACAGGAGGACCTCTGAGTGGCAAGATCGGGCCAGCGCGCCACAGTGAAGGTGTCTCCTCCACAGGCTGCGGGAACTTGACTGCTCACATGGCATCTGACACCTGTTTCTCACCTAAGCTTCCAGGGGCCTTTCTGGCATAGGAAGGGTATCATTTTCTTTTTTTATTTTAATATGAAAAACAAAGGCCTTATTAATACATCTAGATCTTCAAACAACAGAGTAAGGGAAGGCTGGTACCTGTGTCAAGAATAAAGAAAGGAAGTGACTCCACACCCTGAAACAACAGTTGTGTGTCTGCTTTCGTGATTCAGTTTCACGCTGGTGGAAGCTAGGAACTCTACGCGACAATCATTTGTGCTTCCAGTAACCAGCGTGCTTAGGGAACTGGCTTTCTTGGTTGTTTATAGAGGTCTTGTTTCAAATTTTAAAATATTATTCTCTATCTAACACCATCATGTTTTACAACAGCTATGCAATCTCTTTGCAAATATCTCTTTATATATCCTTCTCTTTTTCTAATCTATCACCCAAAGCGAGGCCTTGGGACCATGGCATTATTCTGTGACCAACCTCCAGTCTTCAAGTCTCTTTGTACTTCAATTTACACTCGAAATCATCCCAGGGAATTATACTGACCAGAGGACCCCTACCTGCCAGACAAAGGCTGAATGAAATCTTTGGCCTAGCATTTCCGATTCTTTAACATGATTCCAATTAACACTTCCTACATGATCTCTACTTAATTCAATACCACACATGTATGAAGCTTTTTTAGTCAATAAACATACCTTTAAACCATGTCAACTAATGGCATCCTCTTTATATGGATGCTTTTTTCTCTCCCATGTTTTTAGGAACTACAGAAATCCCCTTAGGATGGAATATCCGGGCTGCTTTCCTATGTGCTCGAGTCAGAAGTGGCTTTGGACCCCAGACCCTGTGACACCCATGTGACTCAGCATTATTCTGGGCACTGACGAAAACTCCCTCATTGTGTCATGCCTCAGTCACATGGTGCTTGCTCGTAAAATAGACCAACAAAGGAGGGGAGGTTGTTATTTCCTCAGAAAACAGATTAGCCCGTTGGCCAACCATCTAATGGAATAGTCACATTTTAACTAGTTAAAAATAGATAAGGAATAAACTTCTCCAGCTGTGCTTTTATTATTGCAAATAAATATGAGAAAGGAGTCTGCTGTTAGCATGTTCAAAACTCAAAAATTCTATAAACACTGTCTACTTAGTACCATGCCAACCATTTTCACATATTGTTATCCCTTATAACACATCTGTGAATTAATTAGTATCATTTTCATCTTATAAGGAAAGAAACTGAAGCTCAGAGTGGTTAATTATTTGGCCTCAATCACATATGATTCCAATTACAATATTCTGACTCCAAGTATTTCTATGCCGAGATTAGAAACCTACCATTCATTCATGAGTATCATATCCCAGAGGCGAGAAGAAACGAAGTGGTTGCTTTACATCCAAAGGGTTATAGGAAGCCAACGAATGGGGAGAAGATGACTCCTCCTCAAGTCCTCATGTGGAAGGGGAGCTGGCTACTGAATCTTCAAATTCGTCTGCCTGCCTTTCCAAAACAGAAGACGTTGGGGTGGGCCTGAACCCAGCCTGAAGAGTCCATCCGTTCTCTCCTCAGCATATGCACAGGGATAAGGGACATGCACATGATTCACACATGCACACGTATGCACACAGTGGTGCACGGGACGCCCAGGATGTCCTTACCCTGAGCTCACTCAGCCCTCCCTAAGCCGTCTGAACATGGCATCAAGAAAAAGCTGCAAATCAACTTGGAAACTACCATGACATTGGAATGACAAGTTCAATCAAAAGTTCTCGATAACCGTTTCAATCACGTATCATTATCAGGGCAATTTTGTTAACTTCCAGGGGCAAAAGTAGGCGTACCGCTGTGCATGTGGAAAATAATACAATAATTAATAAATAATAAAACAAAAATAAACTGTGCTTTGCTTACTCACAACTGTAAACCTACGTTTGCCCCCACGCAGTATAACATAACTTATTCATGCATTTATAAATGAATGTTACTGTACTAAGATCAACTGAATATATAAAATACAGACAAAAGCAGAGAGAAAAATTTAAATAGAAATTTAATTATGTTTTCCCATTTTCTTCCTATATGCCAGCCATACTATTACACACGGCATCCCTGTGGGAAAAAAATTTTGAAGGAGCCTCTGGGGGGGCAGGTAGAGCACAACAAGCAGCTGGCAGAGCGTCTCAGCCCTGTTCCCCTCCTCAGACAGGCACTTGCAGGCCATGTCCAACATGCGCCCCAACTACAAGGTCGCTAAAAAGCGGATGGTTCTGAGCCATCCTTGAAGGGTGCACATGCTGCACTGAAGACACTCAAATTCCAACTGTTTACTGAATGCTTTTCCTGGAGTGATTTAGATACCGGAAAAACATCACACAAGGGCCAGACATGCATTCTCATTCATTCATTTGGAAAGATAGCTCTGGGGCTTCTTACGCCAAGTCCTGTGTTAAGCAACGGGCATCTCAGACCAGATTCAATCTACCTGTCAGCTCCATGGGGAGACCGATTAGAAAAGCAGACCAGTGACGACTGCGTTAACAGGGTGCTAGGGCCACCCAGATGAGAGACATCTAACCTAGCCCTGGGTACAGTGAAGCCCAGAGAAGGTAAAGTCTAAGCTGAGCCCTAAAATAAGAGAAGGAAATGGGAAGAAAAAATTGAGGCAAGAAGACAGTAGCTGCTCCTGAAAACTATATACAATTTTCCAGCATTTATGTTATAAGAAAAGACACATGAAAAAAGTAAGGGACTAATAAAAACACTCACCCCTCTTCTACAAACCAAAAATGTAACTTAGTGAGGAAAAGAAAAAAGAAATTAGGCTGGCAAGACAATGGTTGGCAACATTCATTCAAAATATCTTTATTGAGCACCTAGGATATGCTAGGTCAGGCATTAGGGAAACATTAAAGAGTAGACACCCACCGCATTTCCAAGAAACTCAGGCAAAGAAGGAATATTCATTAAACAATAACACTGTGGAGAAAAACTACAAGAAACCTCACAGGGTGACCTGATTATAAATTCCTACCTGCACAGGTCATGGTGGGTAGAAACGCCCCAACCATATAACTTTTTCAGTAAAAGGATTCTTTGCCTTAAGCAAGCCCTGTCCATTGTTCTTGTGCACCTAGGTTAATGCCTTTAAGATAAGCATAAACAAAAGAGCACCTAATCTTACCTATCTTGTAACTGGTTCCTGCCTTGCTTTAGCCCACTTACATGTAAATCTTCCTTACCTTCCTTCCTTAATTTTAAATGTACAACAGAAGCTGCAAAACTGTCATTCTCTGGAGCATTTGAGATCTTGCTCCTCGGCAATTGTCAGTTTTGGCTCCAAGAAACTCATAAGAATTCTCTGCCCTGGCCGGGTGGGTCAGTTGGTTGGAGTGTTGTCCCGTGCACCAAAAGGTTTCAGGTTTGGCATCCCGGGTCAGGGCACATTTGGAAGGCAACCAATCAACGCTTCTCTCTCACAAGTGGGGGGCGGGGGGGCGGTGTGTGTGTGTGTGTGTGTGTGTGTGTGTGTGTGTCTCTCTCTCTCTCTCTCTCCCCCCCCCCCACCCTCCACCACCTTCTCTAAAATATCAAACATATCCTCAGGTGAGGATTTTTAAAAAATTCTCTACATGTTTCTACATTTCTTACATCAACAATACAAATACAAAAAAAAAACAAACAGTTCTGGAAAATATGCTTATAGTGTGGTGTGTAAGGAGAAAATGATTTAACCTGGAGGATCAGGGAAGACTTCCCAGAGGAGGTGATGTTTGAACTGGAATATGAAGGATCTCAATAAGAGTATACTACAGGACACAATGACCATGTATAGGAGGGAAGCAGGGAGCTGAGCAGGCAGAGGTACTGGCCTAGATATCTGCATATGCAAGGGCCCTGTGGAAGTGAAAGGCAAGTCATACTGCAGTAAGTGCACATACATATGCAACTACAGGACAAAGAGGAAAGAACGCAGAATGAAACTAAAGAGTAAGGGACAGGGTATGCAGGCCCCAAAGGCCCACAAAGAATGTGGGTTTTATACGTCAAGTGTAATATCACAAAATAAGAGCGTTCTTTAACCTTTGAGGGCCACATTGAACTCCTCCCTTCCTTCTGTTCTCCTCTCATTCAACAAATACTGATTGAGCAGCTCCCAGTCTAGAACATGTGAGATGCCATTTTGGATGCTGAGGATACAACAGTGAAGAAAACAGTCTCTGTCCTCATGAAGTTCCCATCTGAGAGAAGGAAAGAGATAAAGAGATCTGCACAATGGCATAAGCGATGTCTGCGTCACGGCGTTTCTGTGAGGACCACAGATCACTTAATTATACATTTAGCAAAACATAAACTGAACTGTTATGTTTTAAAAAGGACCTTGCCCTGGCTGATGTGGCTCAGTGGATTGGGCGCTGGCCTGCAAACCAAAGGGTTGTTGGTTTGATTTCCAGTCTAGCGCATATGCCTGGGTTACAGGCCAGGTCCCCAGGAGAGGGCACTCGAGATGCAATCACTCATTGACGTTTCTCTCTCACTCTCCCTCCTTTCCCTTCTCTAAAAATAAATAAATAAAATCCATTAAAACAAAGAAAATATTTTTTAAATAAAATAAATAAAAAGGACCTTTATGAGTTTTTTCTTGGGTGTATTAACTTAGATGTGGTAACAAGATACCCTTGTGGACTCATATTGTAAAAAATTTGAAAATGGAAAATTGGAGTAGAGATGAGATAAAGATGAAATAAGTAAATTCTGACCAAGAAAACACAACAACCATAGCAACTACTCAAAACAAGCCGGTATTATGTGCCTGGCCCTGGGCCTTATACAAATTTTATTTTTAGCCAACTCAAAAGCTTGAAAGATGGGCTTCATTATCCCTACATGCGAAAATAAAGCAAAAAGAAATCAACAATTCCAAGAGGTTCAGTTTTATGCGCCCAAACTAAAACTTGGTATAATAGCAACTTTTCCAAATCCCCATGATAAAATCAAATGAAAATTCATAATTTAAATTCCTCATGGTGGTAAATGGTTAATTCCCACATCAACGAACTGACCCTCCTCTTTAATAGACTGTTGATCTGTTTCAGTTATCCATCCTTCCGAAAATCCAGAGAGGTATCTTAACTAGTTTAAACCAATCACTTAGGGCATTTCTTGGGCAACTCTCGGTCTACAGCTATGCACCTCGCCTAAGTTGGCTCAGTCCACTGGAGGAAGAAATTTGTGGGGAGAAGACATACCTCCTCTCCTTTCTCCCTCCTTTTTTTTTTCCTTTTCTCTGACACTTCTTTCTTCCTCTCCCTCCCACCAAATATGAGCAGGGAAGCATGAATCCTAAATAACAGCCATTTGAAACCAGGAACAAAGCCTTAGGACAAGCTGCCATTGAGAAGGGAAGCATGATGAAATAGCAAGAAATGGAAAGCGATGACTTGACCCACCCCTGAACTTCTTGCTCTGAGAAATCACAGTTTTCCTTATTACTGAAGCCTGATTCAGATAGGACTCAGTTATTTGCAACCAAAAGCATACCCACTAACCATAACCACCTATTTTCTGTACTTAAATGGCTTATATCTTATTGATAAATTAAAGAAAACAGGAGTTTTTTCCAAAGGCATCCACAATATGAAATATTCCCCTGGGTAGAGACGTCATCACCTTGGCATTTTGGAAACTAAAACAAAATGTTCTAATTTTCAAGCACATGAGTAAACCATGCAAATTCATTATAAAGTGTCAGTGTTTCTAATAACATATTAGTGGTATTTATTGAGAATTCATTAAGTGTAAGCACTTTACTGATACCACAAACTCAGTCTCTACAGCAACCCAATAAGGTAAGGAGTATATTCCCTTCACCTACCTGGCAAGGAAGCCAGGCTGGGGGAGTACCCTGTGCAAACCAGTGTTGTAACTCCACCCTGCCTGCCCGCCCAAACTTGGCTCTCTCAGACTTACATGCTGTTTCTTTTTAAATTCTAAAATAAATGAACACAATACGCCCCCATAAGCAACACGATGAAATACAGTAACTGCTGGGATTATCTACCTGCACGTTGCATTGACTTACCAATCTGCACCCATAAACATGCTCTAGTATTTTTCACACATAAACTGTTCAAACATCAGATACAGTGTTCCTGGCAGCTTTTTTTCTTTTTCAAAAGGAAGTTTCCTTTTGAAAATGGAAATTGGAGGTAAAGAATGGAAAGCCCTTATTAAATCTATTTAACGAGCATTTATTGAGCCTCTGCTATGGGCTTAGGGATATGGGGGTTGCTTTGGGGAGCACGAAAATGAAAGAGACTTATAGCAGCTGCCCCCGGAAGCTTGAATGCTAGAAGGACAGAGAGGGACAAACTCACTCTGTTATCAGGCAGCGGTTACCTACTACTAACCGAGGCATAAGCAGGGCAGTGAGGCTGGGCGGCAGGGGAGCCGGCTCCAATTCAGCTCTCCAAGAAGAGCCTCGGAGGAGGGTCACACATTTGAGTCCTTTAGGTCTAGTCTTAAAGTCAGCTTACTGAGTCAAGGCAGCAGTCCCAACTGCAGGCCAGCGCCTAAGGTGACAGTGAGAGGAATAAATATGCCCTCTGCTCTAACATTCTCCCGAGATACAAGGCGTCCTGTCAGCATACAGCGGGGTGCGAGGTATCCTGTCCGGCAGTATAGGGGAAGGGGAAACATTCCAGGGAAGAGGTATCATCTGTGTTAGGCTGGCCAGTGAGACTTCCAAATGGAACGCACTGTTCTCCTGAAACAGAAAGTACATGGGGTTCCCTTTTCTGCAGTGAAATCAAGGAGTCCTGCATAGTGGAGGAGGCACTATCTGGGTCTTGGGTAGGGAAAAGACGTTTGCCTGGTGAAGAAGACACAGCAGTATCAGAAACCAAAGTCCAGAGGCTCGAGAACAGCTCACTTACTTGTATAATTCTTCAAGTATATGGTACAGTGAGAAAACATCAAGAAATAAGAACTCAGGGCCACTAAGGGAAGAGGAAGGCCAAGGCAGGAATCTACACTACAGAGAGTGAGTATTAGACGATGTTCAGGGAAAAAGAACAGTTCCACAATTTGACCAGCCCTGACGTGGTGGGCTAGCAAGTCAGTTACACACTTCAGGCTGCAGCTATTTTATTTCTAAAATTGAGGCAATGGTAAACACTCATCAGAGTTCCTTTGAATGTAAGGTATGGGAAAATGTTTTACAATATCTTCACTGCTCTGCTAATGTGCAAAATGATTTTGGGCTGGAGAGGGGGCATCATCCTTGCGGTGCTTTAGGGCACCGGCCTCTGCCTGCCGGGCAGACGATGGTAACAGTGAAGATGTCACGGAGCAGGGACCCTGGTTGGGAAGTAGGCTAAAGACAGGGAAAGGGGAGGGTAGATGCATGAAGTGCTCGGGAGGGAGAGTCAGCAGAACTTGAGAGTGGGGATAAGGGGGAGGAACTATACAAGGTGACTTGGAGCTTCAGGTTTGGATAAGTGACAGGAAAGGTGGGAGAAAGAGTGTGAGGAGCCCCCTGCAGGGCGCCTACCTATGCGCAGTTAACGATGCATAAAACATGGTGAGCGTTTAAAATGCATCATAAGGCTCATGAATTTCTAGTCTTTTTTACCTAATTAAAGGAAACCTTTGTCTCCAGTCCGTTAACATAAGTGGCGAAGTGCTCTGCACCGCATTCAAACGCCAGCCTGACACTCGGGCAAGTTCCATCATCTCTTCGGGATCTCTGTTTCCTCATCTGTAATTTGGTTGTCCTTCATTGTCGATGAAATGAGTAACTATTAATGTGAATACAGCACTTGGAAGAGCTGCTGGGTCTTGCTCTCCATCTGTGAGATCTACACAGCTGACCTCCCCACTCCCGCCCTCATCGCAGCCCCTTCCTCCAATCAGAGCCTACTTCTGGGAGCGGGGTGCCGGTCCCCAAGCACAGAAGGAAGCACCAGTTTCTCCATAGTTGTGTACAGTCTGTCTCCAACCATATACATGAAATACTGGTCTGCTTTTCTCTTTAAAAATATAAATCAGTGCTTTGATTTAGGGCAAGAAAAATAACAATGAGTAGTATGGTCTCCTGAGTAGTTTCTACAGCTACAACTATTCCAAGAGTAGAGGCAGAGCACACTCTGTGCAAACTTCAGTCTGTCTGTTGAGTGGCCCATGAGGCCAGGATGGGCAAAGGCGCGACTGCTGCTGCTGCTGCTGCTGCTGCTGCTGCTGCTGCTGCTGCTGCTGGACTCACCGCACCCTGCGCATCATCGCTGACTCACTCTCCCTGCACTGCCCTCCAGGGCACAGTCCGGGTTTCCCAGCTTCCCAGCTTCCCAGCTGGGCGTTCCTGACTCACCTCCTCTGTCGGGCTGGATTCCCTCAGATAAGATAATGCCCTTTTATGCAGAGGCACTGCGAATTCCTCCCTACCCCTTGCACAGGGAAGATAATTTAGGTGGAAAGGAATACATCGCTGGATTTAACACAGTGACCAATAGAAAGCCTACTAAAGATGTCAGAGGCCCATACCCCAGAGCGATGCGGAGAGGTGCGAGCTCACCGAGTGATGTCAGCTGTGCCTTCGCAGCCCAGGCACGGAGGCAGCAGGACGACAGGCGACCAGCTGCTCAGCCGCTTCCTGCCGCATCAGCAATGTCTGTTCTGTAGTAACGTTGTAGCGCTTTTGTTGTCTTTGCAAATGAAACAAAAATCACACACGCAGAGACAAATGTGCAAAATACCAAGAAAGGATTGATAAGTACTACAAAAGATGTTAAAAAAAGAAGCCTTTTCTGCAGGTTTTCACAGATAGAATAAACAGTACCACCAGAAGGCACCTGGCACAAAAAAGCCACCTGTGTAGAAGTGCATATCCTATACTGAAATAAAATATGTTGATTAAACAAGTTTACAGATCACTACTCTTTAAACTTAAATGCTATCAAGGGAGAACAAATGCAAAGATATTTATTTTTTTTTAATTTCTTTCTTTTTAAAGATTTATTTATTTTAACAGACGAGAAGGGAGGGAGAAAGAGAGGGAGAGAAACACCAATGTGCGGCCGCCTTTCGCACACCCCCTACTGGGGGCCTGACCTTGCCTGCAACCCAGGCATGTGCCCTGACTAGGAATTGAACCAGTGACCCTTTGGCTCACAGGCCAGTGCTCAACCCACTGAGCCACACCAGCCAGGCCCAAATGCAAAGATACTTGAAAGTGAAAGCTACAAAGGCTTCCTGTAGCTCACTAGTCATGAGAGACGACTGTGCAGCCTTGTGCTGCCTGCACTTTTCCACCCACCTGTGAATACCTGAGTACCCACTCTATGTGAATACTGCTCTATGGTGGACAGAAAGGTTAAGTCCAAGCCCTCGATGAGTGATCCACCTAGTTAGAGGATTCTGTTTAAAACAATCATAATACAAAAATAGAACAATTTTCATATACTAAACTTAGTCTAAGTAGCAAATTTTTAATTCCCTAGGCTAGCGGTGTGTGACTCAATCATGTTAAGAAGTAAACATATCTGCACCTTGGAAGGTGTCTGTTTATTGATGTTGCACAGCCACACAGGGGTAGGGACCCCAGGACCCAGGCAGGGTGGTGGCACCCTCTGACTGACAACAGTCACTGCTGAGGGGAAGTAAGGCGGTGCCTACTCGTTAGCAAGGCCAGGTGGGATTTCAACATTCCTGAAGCAGAACTGGGAAAACAAAAAACTGCATGAAAACGATGAACTCATAAAATACGTAGGAAGAAAGAAGGCAATGATAAGCATCTTTTAATGTGTCTGTGCGTGGTTGGACTTTCCACTGTAACACTAGGGGATGATGGGAAGGCAGGTGTGGGAATGGTTCTCGGCCGAAAACCAGAAGCAATATCAAATGATTTTAACAGATGATGGTAAATGTTTGGTTATTTTTCCTCAGCCAATTTAAGAGTTGTTCAGCTCATGAAAAATATTTAACATCCACTGAACTCTGTGGCCGATGCGCTGCATCGTCTCACCCTCTCCGTGCCTCTGTGACGTTGGGTATCGAGGCCCAGGGTCAGGCAACGTGTTCCAAGTCACACAGCTGGGCAGCGCTGAAGCTAGGACTCAAATTCTGACAAAGCTGTTGCAAAGCATCAGTCGTTCATTCAACCAGTATTTCTTGTGCACCTATGACTATTCTCTGCCTTCATAAAACTCACATTTTTATTGGGAGGGACAGACAACCAGAAAAAGGAGTTGAATATATAGCAGGATAAACGGTGGTGAGAAAAGACCCGGGAAGTGGGAAAGAGGGTGGGGGTATTCAGCTTCCGTAAGCAGCGGGAACCTAAACTGCTAGAAAATGGGTTCGTTTGATGCTTTTAATAAAGTCTAAAAAATAAATGTGTTAATATTGTATGTATTAGAAGTGAATTATTTCTATTAAACCCATTTACCATCAGGCTTTGAAGTAGTAATTTTTTTTTTATCTGTAACCTGGTGTTTCCTTTGATACATTTTTTTTCCATAGTTAACATAAATAAGAACTGGCAGTCAAAGTAACACACAGGGAGGAAATAAGAGACGGGCTATAATTTTCAGTAATGACCAATATAAGTGTCCTGGTGAAAAGAACCTACCTGTCAGGTATATGCAAAAAAAAGCTGTCTTAGATTTATCGTACATATTTTTCCTTTTTCTTCCTGATCTTAATCCATCATATTTAAGTGTGTATATGTTTGTGTGTGTGTGTGTGTGAGGGTGTATCATTTAGTCCCAAAGAGACGGGTTTTGGTAAAAACTACTAAACAAATTAAACTCTATCAACATAGAGTTTCAAAGTCCATTAAATATCTACAAATTGAACGTAAAAATGCTTTTGGCTTCAACACCCTCTCTGTGGAATGGGAAAGGCTCCTGCAAGTTTACAGCCCGCTCTCAGGGCGCATACCTCCTCGTGTTGCTAAAGAATGCCAAGCAAAGCAGGTTTCAGGGAGCACAATAACATAGGCAAGGAAGGAGAAAGAGTCCAGTAATAAAAGCTTTTCAGTCATTAAAGTAGTTGAGCGCTGCTGTGTGTTTTAGAGAAACTTAGATGATTTTGTAAAAATTTCAATAATGTAACACCAGTATTTGCTCAGATGTTTGTGTGTGTGTGTATACATTAACAAATGATTTTACACATAGCACATATCTAAGCAAATACCAGTGCTAAGCTACTAAAATTCTTACAGAACGAACTAAATTTCTCTGTCCCTAACCAAAAAAAAAAAAAAAGAAAAGGAGCAAAGTTCACCTTCAAAGGTGGGCTAAAAAACAGACACTTCAAGCCATGTACTATAAAAAGCCATTTACACTTACCTGATCATTGGTTCAAAAAAGTGTAACATTAACTTTGACCTTCCATGCCTAAAATAGTTTTAATTTTTTTTTTAATCTCAATTACAATGAACAAAGAGTGGTCATTCCTTGGAAGAGCTAAAGGCAGCTCTTGTCATTTGGATTAATCAGTGAAGAGGGGGAAGCAGAGGAAGAGGGGGCCTGAACAGCCAAGTAGCTCTGAGAGGCAAATATTCAACAGTTCAGCCCAGTGCTTTATGGCACCAGGCCTGGGAGCCTGTGCACAAGAGTGCAAGCCCGTCACCGCAGCGGAAGTGGCTTTCCTTACTTCCCGACACATGTGACCACAGGGCGTTTTTCTCCTGTATCCCTGGAGAGCACACCTTAGGACTCATTGCTTTGAAATATAATAAACTTAAAATAATCAGAAGAGGGAAGAAGAGCTGTGCTTGAAAAAATTTAAACTGGAATCATCTTATAGATAACAAAAATAACTTGCAGAACATACCATACCATACTGGTAATATGAGTATAGCATTTATTTGGAAATAAATAAACCTCTAACAAAATGTGTTTTCCTATTCTTGAATAGTGTTGTTAAACCAGGTCAGTTAATTTAGAAAATAAAGCAATATCTGGATTGCACTGTAGTTGTTTTAAACCACTCTTCTTTCTTTAAATCAGTGCATGGTTTTCGAATGGGAAAGGGTTGAAGAACATTTGACCATTTTAATAGCATTCTGTTATATTCACACTTCTTTTTAGTCCCTCTGTCATATTTAGCTCAAATTCTTCATCTGATTTTGATCTACCTTCCCATCTTTGGGCAGCAAAATGATATCTGGTAACTCAGAAAAGAATAAGAAGTAATGTTGATAATAGTCCTACAGCCCATTGTGCAAAGCTTTGCGGGAAGAATGACAAGAATAAAGAAAGAAAACTCTTCCCAGACCCCCTTAGGTGAAAACGCTGGCCCTGAAATATGATGATTGACATACCTTGTGATTTTTAATGTACTCATTGTAGCTACAAATCTCATTCATACAACTTCACATTTTCAAACACTATTTGCTGCAGTGATTTCCCCCGCATCAACTAAATTCCAGAGGATTACATGGTGGGTGGGGAGAGGAAAAAAGGTATTTCCTTTTATCAACTGCAACTATGTTGCTTTCTCATTCCATCACATACTCACCCCCCCACCCCCCCACCCCCCGCCCCTGCGTAATAAAAGAAGAATCCAGGGTGGTCACTTGGAGTACCTGATTAACAACTTTCCTTGAAACTATTCATTAGGTGTGGAATTCATTCCCCTTCAAGAGGGGAAAAGAAAACACACCAAGGCAGAGAGTGAACTTGTCCTTTAGAAACAGACTCCAGGTTTCAGTTGCCTTCAGGGTATTCAGGTTCTCTGCATTCTATTCTCCGTAAAGGTCAGGGAAATTACATTGTCTGGAATACACAATGCATTTACTCAGGAGAGTTACGGAAAATGACAGTCTTTGCACTCAAACCTATTTCAATCAAAAGACGATAACACAAATGAGAACATAAAAAACCTGAGTCAACCAACTCCATTGCACTCCCTCAATTTGCCTTGCTTGGCTTGTAAGTCATTTCTTCATGCTCTCATTAGTGATGTTTGAGAGGCAGGTGATTATTGAAACTACTTCAGTCATATATCACTTATCTCATATTGAGGGATTATCAAGTATCAGGATAACCACTTAATAATGCATAACCATCAAATCTCCTTTAATCTTTTTTTTAAACCTAAACCTTCAAACAAGTCACTTTTAATACAAAGCCATGCAAAACACAAGCAGGCTCTCTTTATCTAGTAAAAAAAAAAAAAAAAAAAAAAAAAAAAGCCTTATTTTCTAAATGCTAATAGGAAAGAAAATAACATCAAACTCATTCATCCACAATCTAATTATCTCATCTAGGTTTATTACCATGAACAATTCCACCATTATAATTTGTGCAAGTCCTGTGAAGAGTTCCCTATAAATTTCTGAAAAAGAGCTAGAACAAATCTTTGATATGCTCTGATTTCCTATCCTTTTCTCAATTCTGTTTGGCCATCCCCTAGACACCAGGAGGAGGCGCTGGACTAACCTCTGGTGATGTGATGGTGAACACAGGAGTTGTGGCTCCCCTCTCACCCGACCTACCATTCACTGGCAGAGAAACTGGTCCTCAAAAAGACATCAAGAACCTTTGCTCAGAATCTGCAGCTAATGACCAGCAGAGCTAGGAACACAACTCCTGTGTCTTCAGACTTCTGATGAAAGTTCCCTTCCTGCCATAATGTATATTTCACTCCAAACGCAAACGATTGGTACTATCTTTTTCTGGCCTCCTTCCAAGCATTCAGTTGGCAAGTATGTAGCATCCAAACCTGCACTAAGCTAGATGCTGTTATGTAAAACAAAGACAAACATTAGAAAAGAAGTCTTTGCAAAGTTAACATGCGTTATGATTACAGAACAATACTTAGCACATTATATGAACCTGATAATAATAATAGTTTTAATTATAAAAACAAAATAATTTTTAAAAAAACACGCTTACTATATACCAAGCATCATACTAAGCCTTAGTCACTGAGTGAATAATTTAATCTATACAACACTTCTACGAGGTAAATTCTATTACCACCCTAGTTTTACACAAGGGGAAACTGAGGCCCAGGGCAGATAAATAAGTAACATTCCCAAGGTTACACATTCAGATTCAGACTCTGGCAGTCTGAAACAAGTGTTTGTTTTCACAGTCACCACATTTTGCTGGATGATCATT
Source organism: Pteronotus mesoamericanus (assembly GCF_021234165.1). Classification (NCBI taxonomy): domain Eukaryota; kingdom Metazoa; phylum Chordata; class Mammalia; order Chiroptera; family Mormoopidae; genus Pteronotus; species Pteronotus mesoamericanus. The sequence goes on along the minus strand of NW_026555234.1, from coordinate 10,898,077 downwards.
TGGAGGAAAATGAAGCAGCTGAGAAAGGTTTGATTCAAGGAAGTAAGGTTACATGAGGAGAGTAAACTACTAAAAACTGGAAGCAGGGAAGGAGTGCAGAAATGTGCTGAAAATTCCAAGTAGTATCAGGAAAACTAGTGTGCCTGGGCTGTAGCATATATGCTGTGATAGCAATGATAAAATTAAAGAGGTAATGTAGACTTAGATTATAATGGGTCTTGAAAGTTAGGCAAAAAGGGTTTTATGCAGAAGGGAAGTTAATTTTAACTACCTAACCACAACGGAGTGAAATAGAGTATTTCTACATCTCCTTTCTCCCAATCTCATTATATGTAATGGTTTCAATAGAATAACTATCAAATATCTTTGTTACAGCATATTGTTTATATTTAGAACAGTCATTCCTATTTTTTTTAAAAGGGTAAACCTGGAGACTTTATCTAAAATAAACCCTGGAATCGCTCCTCCTAACTTCTAGAGATTCCAAATAATTAATGCATAAAATCCTAACACTGTCTTTCTCAGCGTAAGCGCACATCATTGGACTTCTTAGTGTTAATGCAACACAGTTATCTATGGTAAGTGAAAATTCATATAATCTCTCTAAATGTTTATTCTTCAAGCATTTTGAATATTCACGAAGTGTTTATCTTTCTCTAGCTCTTAGTATCCCCACCAAACACACATGCGCGCACACACACACACACGTGTGTGCACGCACACACATACATACCCCCAAAGCTGGTGTGTAATATTGGTTGGTATAATGAACTATATTATTTTAAAAAGCTGGATATCCAGTATGTTAAATAATGAGGTTCTGTTTCTTTTCCCCGATTCTCTTTCATACTTTTTAACTTCTGAGCATTTTGTGTCTTACAAATACTTCAGTCAAAAGGTGGATCCTTATATAATGTTATTAGAATGTGAGTGGGGAAGCAACTTTGGGAAGAAAAAGATCGATGTGGGTCAAAACAAAAAAAAGAGGGAAGTTTTGGGAAAAAGCTGAAACTTGATAGAAGTTAGGAGAGCATAAAGCATTGTACAAAGTGCCTGTGTAATGCTCAGCAGTATTTTGTAAATGAGAATCTAATTCTTGGTTCAAAGCAGGGCTTTCTATTAAGAGATTCTAACAATATTCAATCCTCCTTGCACTCTTTTACCATGAATAATACAGAAAAGCGGGTTTTATCCTGAAGCATTTGAATTTAAACATAAAAAAGGATAAACTTTTTTAGACTCGGTATGAATAAAAATAGTGTCCTTAGACAAACTACACTACAACGGCGTGTTGATTTCTGGAAAAAATAAGAAAGATTTTACTTTAACAGCATGCCTGCAGTACATACTATATTTTTAAAGTTTCATATAGTCAATAGGAAGTTGTATATCCACACAAAATAGGAGAAGTAACAGATACAAGTTCTAATCATCTTTTTAGAAAAATAAAGTGTCACTGAGTATGCAGCTGCCCTTGACAGTACATATTATATTCTCTAAACATTAATAATTGGCCTCAAGACCTTTTCTTTTTACGTAATTGTTTTTATAAAAGATCAAGAATAAATTAAGTAGTTTGATAACATCTAATCACTTAGTAATTGATGAACTGAATTTGAATTTTCATATTAATGGCATCATTCTTGGTACTGTCTATATATAAACCTCTTTCATCACATGATAGTAAGTGACTCTAACTAAATAATCATGAAAATATAATAATAAGGTACCTTTTCTTCCCACAGGATTTCCTTGCCTATGATTATGTATTTTAAGCCTCATTCTTAAAACACTGTTAACTATAGTGGGTAGTTTAAAAGATGTAAAATATTCATAATTAGCATCCTAAATATATTAAACTTCTTAAGGTAAACTAATTGGCAATTTCAAATGTTTTACAGGAGAAAGTTTAGAATGTAAATTAAATAATATTTAAAGGTTAAATATTTATACAAAAAATAAAGTGTTCAATTAAGACTTACTTTTAATATATTTTAATCTAAAAACCTTTAAAACAGACACACCAGGTTTCAAAGGTAATTTAAATTAATATTTTAGGGGAAAAAGGGTCAAGGTTAAACTGTTTGTCTTCCTTAAAAAGTTTATAATGTCCTTTGTGTCTCTACATACAAAAAGAAATCTCAATGAAACTTGGATATTAAAACCTCCCAGGAAACGAACAATAAAAGCTGCTAAGAATTTCACAAGTTTTTTTTCCCCCTCAGGTGTTAATTAAATGATCATTTAACACTGAAATGTAAACAGAGCATTTTCATCTCCTGACAGCACAGCCTATTAAAATCCTGGGCAATAAAAGTCTTGGTGTTAACGCTCTGAACCAAGTTCCCACAACACTCTAAGATGCCTTGTCGTGTCTAAGGTTAAGCATGTAGACACAAAACAAAGCTTGCGCCTACTCGACTTCCAGTTCAATTTTCCCATCGCCCAGTGACCTAGGTAACTCTCTGAGCAATAAAGAATAAATTTAATTTCTCCAGCATTTTGTGAGGATTAGGAACAATTGTCAGCTTGCCATGACTTTTTATCCTTGGAATCTTTTTCCTCCCGAGCATTCCTCCCCAGTCCTAAAAGAGAATTCTGATGGTTTAAGACATAGAACAAACAGAACTTTAAATTAGGCTTTTTTCAATCAATTGGAACTGTTGGAGGGGAAGCAATCAACCTTCCTCTGTGCTGCTCTCAGCTATTCACAAACTCCAGGCTTTAATCTTTTACTAGTAGGAGAAATTTATCATGACGGGGCAAAGCTATCTTTTCCCATTCTGTTTCCAGACTTATTTATTCCTCTTTTCTTTAAGGTGTTTTTTTTTTTTTAATACTGAATCAGGTTGCCATACTTAGCTGTGCACATTCGTTTGGGGGACATTTCAAGAGGCACAGATGTTCTCATAACAACATTTCACACAGCCATGCCGTACCCTCGCCCAGGGGGCTGCCGACGCCAAGACTTTCTACTTCTCTTCGCTTCCCTCTGTAGAATTTAGGGTTTGTTTGTGTATTGCCTGCCCAAAGTTTCTTATATCACAATTTGTCAGATATTCTCTATAAAAAGTCGGTGATAACAATTAAGTTGGTTACGGGGGACAGGTAATAAAAAGGACGTACACCGCATTCACCCAACTGCAAAGCTTATGTGCATATAAAAAACAACCCGTTATGTTCAAAACAAAACTAACTTCGTAATCAAACCTATTTCATAATCAAATGTTGTTAAATCCCAAGTGTTAAAAGGTTGGCAACGTGCACTGCTTTTAGACATAATGTTAAGTTTAAAAATGCCCTTAAGTCATGTGTACCGCTTATTAAAGATCACAGAATGCCCCCCAGATCAAATCATAGTTGCATGTTACAAGCTACACTGATAAATTCCCTTATATTGTTTTAAAAATGGAAACTTCAATTAGTGAAAAATATTCCTTAGCAACGTATGTATATTTCTTAACTTTTGGAATAGTATACTCAGATATCCTAATTTGTATTTTTCCTTCATTGTGATATTTAGGAACACGCATCATTAAAACAATAACCTAAAGATGTAGACAAACATAAGTAGTTTCTGAGCCACAGTCTCTGTTTCTGTCCTTGTTTCATGTTATATAGGAATTCTAAAACTATATGAATCCTCAACGGAGAGAGGGTAAGAGATCTTACTAAGAACATTATGGCCTTAATAGACCTCCTGTGGCCAAACAAGGAGAAATACAATGGTACAAATGCACATTTTAGGTTGATTTGTAATGGCAAAAAAGAAAAATGTGGATATGCATATATATTTGTCATTACATTGAGAATGAATGCAAGAAAGAGGCGAAATGGAACAAGGAGATTTGCTGACTGTGGGCAAGTTGCAAGGACATCTGCGTGACCATTATTTTTACCCTATTTTGCAATGAGAGGATGATAATAATATAAATATGATTCCCATCACACTTGAAAGTTAACAATTTTTTTTCAATGCAGAGTCTAAATTATGACTTGAAATATTCTCAGGAGGTAAATATGATCATTCACACCTTACAGATAAGTAAACTTTACTCCTGAAGTGTCAACTGATTTCCAAAGAAAGCAGAGCCACTGGTATCTGAGCCGGCATTGAAACACTAGCATTTTGCACACCTATCTTATAATACAAATTAATTGATTTTGCTGTCTTAAAACACAATGTAAACACATTAAAATTAGTCCAACAGAACTAAAATGCTATGGAAAGTTATTCCAAAAGTTAATATTTACGTACACTTCAGTCACCAAATTATAATCTTGAGATTGCAGTGGGAACTTTATGATTTACAGTCAAATTTTAAATTACCCCCCGGTGATGTGAATTCATGACATCTCTTTGATGTGAAAACCACACACTTAAATTCATGTTTCAGAAAACACAACCTCTCTATGCTTTAATTTACATATCACAGATCTGTTCACAATGGCTGGGGCCGACAAGCACCACATGTTATGCCAGCGTTTCTCCCCAGCATCTATCACGGTGTTTGCCACATTGAGGTTGGTATGCCACGGGTATTTGTGGGTGGAGATAGGAACGCTTACATTTGGGAAAGCAGCCATTTAAACAAGCACAGGAGTTAGGAGAGACCTCTTGCACTTGACTTTCCTATGCCGTGAACTGTGGATTTCACACTCAAGAGTGTCTGCTCTGTGGGTTGACAATAGTAGAAACCTGCCAAGTTCTGACTTTCTCCAGCAACAAGTCTTCTACTAGAGATCCCTTTGAAGTAAAAACTATCAACATGAGGCCTGGCCAAAATCTCAAATACAATCTTAATCTCCACCGGACTTATAACTTCTAAACCATAGGATTACATGTTGATTTAAAAACAAAATCAAACATAAGTCCTATTCAATGGCTTGCCCCTCCCTCTTTTTTTTTTTTTTTTTTTTTTTTTTTTTTTGAGCAAGCGGGGAAGGCTACTGTGAAGTGCATGCAGACACCCACATATCAAGTCTTTTGTCTACCTTCTTAAAAACAAACCTCTGGTTATGCAATCTCTTTGAATTAAATCCTCCTTGTGTATCCCTATTTTTTTAAGTGGCAGGAACAGAGTCCCTTGGGCCCAAGACTACTAATTAATAAGTTTCTTAATGAATAATAACAGACTTGGTATTGTAATCACTGACACTTAACACTTTCCTAAGTTTCATCTCTCTTACCTGTTGTCTGTTTTCAAAGATAAGGGGGCGGGGGTGGAGGTGAAAGAGGGTACGGGGACATAAATGGTAATGGAAAAACTACAATTAAAAAAAAGAGCCTATCTGTTCCCCGTAGCAAAACATCAGCACTAACAATGCAAATAGCATCTCCTTGCACCAAAGGGTCCCATGGGCACACCGCCCCTGAAGAACTTCTATCCTCTGCACATGCAGCTCAGCAATAGAGAGCAGCAGCGGCTATCAAGGCAGCTCACTAGATGAGTAATGATGTCGATCTGGCCGGACAACGGTCACCGTAGCAACTGGAACCTGCGATCCCTGCACAATCACTGTCGGATTTATTGTGGCAGGGGCCAAACAGGCCAAGAGTAAAATGAAGCAGGAAACTTTGGCTCCTGACACCTCTAGGTCCCCAATCTTTAATCAGAGCTGGCAGAAATTAATTCAGGGCGAATTTCTACACGGTCTTCTCCACTGGTGTATTATGCTCTTATCCTTCAATATAAGAAACTTATGAGACTACACAGGCATCAGAGAACAGGGAGGTTGTTTTTATATAAGTACAGTGTTATATTAAATTAGGGTATATTTTTTGTGATCATGGTATCTCCCCTGCCAGGTAAGTATAAAATAGGGTAAATTTTTCGCTTAGGTGAAAAATGGGTCATTTTGATTATGCTGTGTCTACCAAAACCCTCCATGTTTAGAAAACCTAAGGGGACTAAACCTTTAATTAGCCAAGTTATCCTTTAAATTTAATTCAGTCCTCCATTATTCATAACGCCCTCCCAGTGTTACTATTTGCTCATTCAAGCTACAGACCCTGAACCCACAGAGACTTAATTCAATACATCAAACACTTACTGAGAGCCTTCTAAAGGTCAAGCCTTATACTAGACCTTGGGGATATAAAACAAAATGTTTTCTTAATACATATATACCAGCATTTATATGTATAATCATATAAAAAGTAAACTAAATTAATAATTGATTAAGTATACTAGTGATTGCGTCTGGATGATGAAATAATGAATGTTTTCTACTCCCTCTTTTCTATTTTTCTGAATCATCCGAGCCTTTTTCACATTAACGTGTGCTATTCTTACAACTATTAAAAGACAAAACCTAAGATTCCTTCAATCAGACTAGGCAAAAGGGAAATAAAGACTGCTTGACTGTATATCGGTAATGTTTTGCAAATTAATTTTCACTTTCATAAAATAAAAAGTTAAACTTCCCTCTCAAAAGGCCCCAATTATTACTATCAAAAACAATTTTGAGAATCTGAGATCCTACATGACAGCAAATAAATCGACCTGACCAATCAAATTAAGCAGTCAAAATCTATTTGTCTCAGGTAAGTAAGTAGTCACTGGGCCATAAAAAGAGTCCTTAGATTTAAAATTACTATTTATAACATTCGATAATTTTGTGGCTTCAAAGCTCACCGGGGAATAATAAATGCCACTTGTGAATCAGAAATAAAAAGGCTTTTATTCAAAGAAGTAAAGAAAATAAATCATCAGGACCTATGTATTTATTTTTGTTAGTTTGGTTTTGTTTTGGTAGATACAAGTGAAAAATGAGTTTTTGCTACATGCATTGGGTACCTAAGTTTATATTAGAAGCCTGGGTAAATATAATAATACTCAAAGAAATAAACTGGAAACCACAAAGCAAATATTTATAACCAAATACTCCACCGCAGCACTGCCAATGAAATTCCTCTCTAATGAGCCCAGATTAGTAGTTGTAAACTCAAGCTGAAAAGTGTGAATCACTCCGGTCAGTCACCTTTAAGGTTACATTTATCAAGAAGATTTGTATATGCTGCACACACATATATATATAATTGCTACTCACAAATATCCACCCATCATAACGGACCATTTCAGAAGCCTCTGAAATCTCTCTCAGTTAGCCAGCTTTAAATCGCTCTGAACGTAATTTTCTCCACTCTTAAACTGACAATAAAAACGTTTGGAGGAGGAGCAAAGGGGACAATGGTGTTTCTACAAACAGGAAGAAAACTGCGTACTGTCTCTTTTAACCTCCAACCTAGGGCCCTTTCCTTTCCCTCTGCTTACACTTTCCATCTGTCAACAAGTGCTTGTAATTTTATTACACTGTCCTGTAGTTTATGCAGAGTTGGTATTATTTTACAGAGTTCTGTTAATGGACTGGATAAATGGTAATGCTATTTAAACTAGTCTCCTGCTCCAACAAACACAGCTGCAACTGTACTACTATTTCTGAGCAAACATCTTGACCTGAACATGTAGTGCTCTCTCAACCCGTCCAAAGAGAAATTGGAGCAGACAGCAAAGGAAAAGCATATTTGGCCGCTCACAGCAACCAACCGTGTCAAATCATAGTTCATATACAGTATGCCCTCTTTTTCTTTTATATTGCACTGGGAGTCCGGAGTAGAGTGTGTGCTTCTTCACCTGGCATCTCATGTTCAGCCAAGAGTCAAATGGTGATTATTCATGACAAAAGCTCAGAAAGTGTCTACAGTCAGAGGTAGGCAAAAGTAGGTTTACAGTTGTGAGTCCACGAACATTTATTCTTAAAATAAAGTATTATTATTTATCAATTGTTGTATTTATTACTATTAACCTACTTTCGCCCAGGCCTGTAATGTCCAGTAGACGAGACCAGCTTTAATCTAAGCAAACAATAATAATTAAAAGTCATTGTATACACTATATTTTAAACTAGTAAATTTCTTCATTAGTCATGTATCAGGTAAAATAGTACTAAACAATGGCTAAAGATACAGTAAGTTAGAAAAAGGAATATAGATATTAATTAGCATTATACAATTTATAGAGAAAATAAATTTTAAACTTTTTGTTATGAGTTCTAGATGTGTATGCCTTTATCACATTATAGAATAGGGCAACTATTGATCAATTCATACATACATGCAATAAACTTCCCCTATTCCCAAGAAATTTCCCAGTTACTTGTCAAAAATCCCATATCCTTTGTTCTGTCACTGTGAAAGAAAGATCCATTTTTAAATTAGCATTTTAAAGAACATGTTTGGATGCAGATTTGTGCACATTTTTTCCATCTGTTAGAACATTTGTTTCGGGTGAGCTACTAGGCACCTGTGTCATCTAAAGAAAACATGAACTTGCATCCTTCCTCTTGGAAATTACACTAACCAGGCAGTCAACTTCACAAGTCTTTGTTTCTTTATTTATTAAAGATTCTTAATGGCCGCTGTTTAATTTAACTAGCGGTCACCATCATAAAAAAAAGTAGACACATGTAGCTTATTGGTTATCCTCTCAGTAGAAAGATCACTGCTAACGATCCACTACATCTAATTCAGATGAGACAATGGAGCCTCAATTCAAAAGGAAGTTCCTGATGTGAGGATGGCGAAAAAAAAGACATCTCCATCTTTCTAAGTGCGTGGAGTGTCTACATCAGGTGTCAAATCCCAATCGATAGTAAACATTGAACCATCAAGCTCTAACTTCAGGATTACCAAGGTGTATCCAAGTCCCACTTCCAACCAGTCCCATCTAACAAACGAAACTTCATCGTCCATACTCCCCAGAGGAAACCTTCTTGCTAAACAGGAACATCATAACTCTGAACACATTTCCTAGCTAACCATGCTTCTGTTCTTTAAAATGCTTTTAAATATCTAGAAAAGGTGGCCTTAAGCAGGGGTGTCCAACCCACAGCCCGCGGGCCGCATTTGGCCCAGGATGGTTAGGAATGCAACCCAACACAAAATCGTAAATTTACTTAAAACTGCTTTTTGCTCATTGGTTTTTGTTAGTGTTTGTGTATTTACAGTGAAGCCCAAGACAGCTCTTCTTCTTCCAGTGTGGCCCAGAGACACCAAAAAGTTAGACACCCCTGCTAGTTGTATGAGTTCTGTTTCATTAATTCACTTCTTTAAGATTTGTAGTGTCCTTCATATATAGAGCACCTTAAATTATGAAATTAGAAAACATCATAAAAGAAAATCCCTTGATCCACTATGTGATATTGTCAGAAAAGATGGTAACAGAATATAGTTAGCTGGTAAAGGACTCTGAACTGGATTATACCACCTGAAATGAAGAGTCTCAAGAAAATTAATCCAAGTACTTCTAAAAATCAAATATTCTTATTTCTCAGAGTTAGTGCTGAAGTTTCTTCACCTCTTCAGCTGGCTAATTTTAATGCTAGATGGCAGTCATTCTGTTTAAATTATATTTTCACAGCTTCGTAGAAAATGGACACTTTCCTAGGCAATGTACTGTTTCTATACGTGTGCTACTAGCAGAGCAGTAGCTCAACAGTACTCATTGTATGCCGGCCCTGAAGTCAGTTCTTCCCAGTCCCCTCATTCACCAGAAATTAAAGCAGAAAGGAGGATGCTAGTAAACCCATTTCTATGGCCCTTCTTATAAACTAAGCACAATCATTTAAATAAAAGTATCAATTTATATACATACTATAATCTTTATAATAGCTTATATCCTGTTTCTTTGGTAAAGCTAGTCCCAAGAGAATTATTATTAAGAAGGCAGTCTCTGGGTTGCTTTATTTGATTTTTTTTTCCACATTTACTTAGGTTGAGCCAATTACCCAGCAGGGAACACAAAGCAGAGAAATAGCGCTAGATGACCTGGGCTTTCCTTAGAGGTACAGGAAAGTCAGGCTCTCGAGGAAGGTCAGATGTGTTAGGTGGCTACCCCTTGACCTGCTGGGGAGGTTCTCTCTAGTGAGCTAAGGTATCAGAAGGACCTCACAGGGAGCCTGGTTACAATGAGGACAGGGCCGTGGAAGGACAGTCTCCCTACTTCCAGAATCAATAACAATACTGAGCTAGTAGGCTGAGGAGCCTTGGCTACAAAGAGTCAAGCTCAGAGGAGAGCGGTCTGCTCACTTTCCCTACAAACGCGAACCTACGGGACTTTCCACTGTGCAGGTGGGGGCCGTGCAAAGCAGTTTCCTCTATACAGCCCTGCAGCTTTTCCACAAGATCCATGAACATCAATAATCATTGCTATTTATTTTCCCAACACTTTGTAGCTTATCGCCCATCTGCACAAAATCATTCACATGGCTGAAAATCTAATTTTAAAAGCTTTCAAAAATGTGTTTTCACTATTACACATTAGGTCAGCGAACAAGCATTTTAGGGAAGAAAAGCTGATCCTGCCTACAACTCACATTACGCTCCTTCCCCAGAACTTCCGTTAACAGCCGATGACGTACTTGATATGAAACCCTTACAGTCATTCATATTGCAAAGTTTGGAATTCTGGCCTTAAAAAGGAACATATAAGAAGAAATTTATAGCCCTTTTTAAATACCTTTTAATAACATTTCCAGACTAATAAATATACTTGAGTACAAAAACAATATTTAAAAAGCTGACATTAAGAACCCCCGACTTTACAAGGAAATGTGGCCAAACTTCCTCTAAAGAGGAAGTGCCGGGGCCTTTTTCCTCTTCAGACCTTAATCACAAATGTCCACAAAGAAGTGAGGTAAACCTTCCCGGCATCACACGGCCAAAACAGAATAATGCAATCACAATAACACATACATAAACCAGTAAATGCTAACAAAAAAAAAAAAAAAAAAAAACCAACTGGAATTACGGGAAAACCAATCATAAATTTCCATTAAAAATAAAGGCAAACTCTTAATCCATTAATCTAGTGATGAATAAATTCCAAGACAGCACACTGAAACAAATCCAAAATATGTTTAATACAACACAAGGTCCTACCCAAAGCAACAATAACTATTTCAGTCTACTTACAGCCTGTATAGCTTCGAAGTCCCAAGAAACAGCAACTCTGGAAACAGCTGAAGGTGATTTCTGTTTAAACGCCTTTTGAGGAAAAAAAAAAAAAGAAAGAAAAAACAAAGCGTATGTTACAGAGAAAATACCCAACAATGAGTCTGTAGTGTCATGCCTCATCCTGTATTTCAGGAAAGAAAGAAATGACATTCAAGAGAATTCAAGCATTGCAAATCAAAAGTTGGTTACACCTTTTGTTACATGACTCTTTACGGCAATTTTCCATTATGTTCACTCAGATGATGATTACGGGGCCTAAACTCTCCACTCACATCCCGTGCTACCTCAGTCAACCGGAACATACACGATGTAAAAGGATTTCTTGACTCAGATTCCGGCGTGTAGTTAAGGAGAGAGCTTAACACACAGCAGAAATATCACAGCAAGTGGCACCCTAAAATTCTTCATACATTATCCCAAATAACCTAAATTTTCAGCCAAGGCACTGTGGGGAGATGAATATTTCCATTTTGTTAGCTTTCCATTTCATGGCAGAAAAAACATGTGCAGAAGTGTCAGCGTGATGGGCAAAATTAGAAGAAAACCGGAGTTCAAACCTTAACCCACAGTTCTTGACCCTGAACTGAACTTGAGACTGAGTTATTACTAAGTCATGTCCAAAATGCTTAAATTATGTTTGTAAAATATTTAACTAATATTGGAATGATTTAAATGTTTTAGGGAAAAAAATGGGATTGCAACTCTAACTCAAAGTTGCCATGCTACTGTGACTAAGTTCTTTTAAACTAGACACACTTGCTAAAGGTGAGTCAATTCTGGCCTAGGAGGATGAATATCCCAACCCCATTCATTTTAGGTGTACAATTTAACATTTCAGTAAAAATAAATGTCTATTGCTCTGGTTTCCCCAAATTTAAATAAAATGATGACAAGCTGATGCAAAGTTCACAGTTAAATGATTTACAAGCTGCTACATAGCTCTTGAAAAGAGTAAGAAGGTCCAAACACTAATGCCGCACTGAAGAAACTACAGGTATTTCTTAAGTCTTAAAGATAAAGGGGAGAGTAAAACAGGGGATATCAATCAATCTTGACATATTTAAACAGTCACCAGGTGTAAGCAGAATTACACATTTGGTCTCCAGAGGGCAGACACGGCCAAGGGATTATAACTCTTAAGAAAGCAGGTCAGCAGAAAAACCTTCCTAGGAATCGCAGATAATAAAAAGTGGAATGATCTGTGTTGAGAAACTCTCAACTCCTTGTCCCACACATCTGCAAGCAGGGGCATTCCTTGTTCCCTCCCCTGCCCCCGCTCCCTGCACAGGATGTAGTATAAAGCAGTCCTGCATTAGGTGAAAACTTGGGCCAGGCGAACTTCAGAACTTGTCCAATTCTAAAATGCCATGAGCCTATGATGGCAACCATAACTTCTGTTAGTAATTCATACTGTAAAAAGGTTGGTCATCTACAGAAACACACTCAGCACCTGATGAAACGAATTCTCATAAAAAAGCATGCCAAGATAAATAGGGGGGAATAGTAAAATTAGTGGTAAAAGAATACACTTATTTCCCATTTGCACTAATTGTTATGAATAAAGCACTTAATAAGGTTAATGTTAAAGCAGAACAAAGGCTTTTATTTATTTTTCTCTGCCGGGCATGATTCTGTGGAAGGAAAGCTTCCAGAGTCTATTACTATCCAACTGTGATAAAATATTATTTATTTAGGACTTTGTTTTATTTTTTTTTCTGAACAAAATTAGATTACAAATATTCACAAGAGTGGTAATGAGGATTTTTCTAGGGAAGCAACCAGTCTAGGGAAGACTCTCATTGTTCAAGAGCCAATCCTGATTTCTAAAGGGCAGAGGTGGGCTTCCCTAATCGAACCCAAACCACCCAACTAACAAACATCGTCCACCATTCCCCAGCCACAATAAGCGTGCTCTGTCCAGCCCCGGCGCTGCGGAGGCAGCTCCCTGTCCTGACTGCTCTCCCTGTTCTCTAAATGGTACTTTCTTCCATCCTGCGTGTAACCCCCCTGCTTCTACTCTACAGTTAGTCCCTTCCTTTGCTGCAACCCCACATCCCCATGGCAGATGATAAATAAGAGTCGGCCAGGCTGTATTACAGTTACTCACATACTGGTCCATTTCCCACTAGGCTTAGCTCCGCATGTATAAAGATCGCACCTTTGCTTCTCTCCCTTCCCCCCTGACACTCAGTAGGTTCTAAGGAATGAGGACAAACGGCTCTTTCTGCATTGTGACAGAGTTCAGCAAAGCCCAAGAGGTATTTTAGATTCAGCCAAGTTTCCTCTGGCACGCACGCTCCAAGGCTCCTGACTTGGGATTTATGTCAGTCCCCAGGGAGCCCTAGTCCCAGCACCACACCTGATTTCACAGACCCCACACGGCCATTACCTCCTTTCCCTTCCATCGACCTCCCTCCCTCTGCCGTGCTTAGTACCATCTAGAAGTTGGAAGGAGTTTAATTCACGTTTTCAAAAATTCAGGTATGTAAAGGATTGACCGGGGCCGCACATTTTTTGTTAATGGGTGTACAGCAGTACAATTTCGGGTATTGTCAGAAAGTGGACGTTTCAGGTTGGGTACAAGCAGTGCCTTCTTCTTAATGACTATTTTCACATCCTCAGTGGTGTTTACTTTAGTCCAAAAGTAATAGCTAACATGTCATGGGAGCTTCCTACGTGATGGTGGTCACGGTTCTGAGAGGTTTACGTGAGTTATCTTGTTCATGCTTCAGGAGAACCCCATGAGTAGGTACTATTGTTACTGCTGTTTTCGTGGAAAGCAGAGCTAGAGCCGGAATTCAGGGGAGGGAGGTCCAGAACACACACTCGGAAGCACTCCCCTCACGGAGACAGTCTAAACATTCCTAAACAATAATTCAAAATAATATAAGGCTGAAATTTCCCTTTTCACCAATCTTTCCTTAGGAAAACCATAGCTTTACACAGCCCATTTCTTAATATCAATGAATGAACACCAAGTTTTATTGTTTTTACAAGAACTGGCTCTATGTTCAGCTCACTGTCTTAAAGATGTAGTAAAGATGTAAAAATACCTACAGTTGAGACTAAATGAAAATACATACACCTTCTCTGAATTCAGGTCATTTATCATTATTTCATGAACATTATTACAGATGATCTCAATATGCGTACAAGGCAAGGAAGTATCAAGCAAGAGAGAACAGATAAGCAATGTTGCAACAGGCACAGAAAAGCAGTGTGACTGTGCTTTTTCCTTGAAAAAACTATTAATACACTTTTGGTTCCTGTTCTTCTATTCTTTCTACCACCAATATTAAGAATAAAAGAAAATACAAACATTAAAATAAAAACTGAAACTCTTCCAAAAGAGTCAATCAAGGAAGAAATTTAAGATCAGGAATTCTTGTGCAAAGACCAGAAATTAAAACCTTTAAACTAAAGAGGGTTTTCAAAAATCCAGAATTACTTTAAAGACTATTAAGATGCATCTTAAGATACATAAGATGACTCTTATTTATCAAGACTATTTCGATGCAATTTCTAAATAGAGGTGGAGTACACATAACCTAGCTTCTTTTAATACCACAGAATACTTCTTAGCGGCTTGAAGATGAAAGTGTTACACTAACAACTCTAACGGAAATGGGTGAGAAAAGTTAAAACCTGATAGTCCCAGAACAGGGGGACCGCATGCAGTGAGTTAAGGGCATCTCAGCGGAGGATTTATGGGGATCAGCATAAATTAGCTCCATAAACAGACCAGGTGGGTCGGTTACCTATTGTTCCCAGCAAGGATATGCAATTGTGTCCAAGAGAGAGGTCACACAAATTTAGTGACCACCTTCTCTGTGTCATCACCAGCTGGGTGGAACCTGCCCACAAGATCTCAAGAGCTGATTGAGAAATCTCTGGGTAGTAATTCATAGTGTCAGAAAGGTATATGGGATGAGTCTCTGAGACACGTTTTCTTAAAGCCAACACGAGAGGGACCCCAGTAACGGTGTCCTCTGTGCTGTGGGCCATTTTTGAGTGTGACTTCAGTGGAGTGAATGATCTTTCTGCACAAAACAGCACTGTCCTCTGAAATGCTGATTCTTAACAACCTCACTTTGAAGGGCAGCCTGAGCATTATTGACGAGCATTGTTTCAAATTATCTGTCAGCTGCTCCTGTGACTTGCTCATTGATAGAAGTGACAGTCTCTTACTGTTTCAACTTTCCCCTCAATTCAATTAAGATTTGCCATCTTCACCCCAATTCAAAAAAGTGAAGTGAAAACAGTTTTACCAAAGCCAGTGAAAAATGTATGCCTCCCACTGACCCGTGTAAATGTCAGGTATATTAGCAGCATGCCCGTGGAACAAGGACTCACTACAGGCTGCCTTAAAAAGTCTATCATTTACAGTCTCCTGTTTCTGACATAGATAAATGCCTTCTTCTCAATTAAATTTTCCCTTGTCTTTTTAAAACTTATTATCATCACATTTTAAAGCACACATTTTTAACATTTGCCTACTATTAGCTGAATAAAATAAAACCTACATTTTTAGCAGTGATGTTACTAATTTCATTTTCTACATCTCATGGAAGAGAGATCAAAAATGTTGCTTCCTCTTCACTACCCTTACTTCTCCATATATCCCTGTCTTTTCAGAGAGATTATGAGAAATACTCCAAAACAAAACTTGCAGGCAGTTTTGTACTTTCTTCACATCTTGTCTACTGATCATATGCTATATGATAAAAAAAAAAAATCAGAATGAAAACAATAGTAAATGTGAATGTTCAAAAGTCAAATTTATTATATACACATTTTATGAGCTTCATAATATAAAATAATTCTTAGGCTGAGTTTTTGAAAAAAATAGGAATGTGGAGATACATAAAGAAATACATAACTTTTTTTTGAAATACATCATTCTTTAAGTGCCATGCCCCAAGCATTTTATAAAACCATGTACATTATCTATTTAAATCATGTGCCGTGCCACTATGAGATAAAATTATCTCTGCCCTAAAGGTGAGGAAACTCAAGTTTCAAAAGATAAAGCAATTTGATCAAGATCTCGCGGTGGAATTGAAACCACGGGTTTTCTGATGTCACTCTTACCTGTTCTTTCTGATTTTAAAAGAGGGGAGAGGAGTTTGTATCTGCTTAAAAAGCTTAACCAACAGTACAACCAATGAGAACATTTGACATGTTCTATAGGACACCAGGCAACAGCGTATAAAATCACCAGGTGCCTTAGCAGAGGGGACTCCAGGTTATCCGTACCCCCTGCTCCTCGGGCAGAACCCAGAACGGCAGCACGCAGCTGGAGAAGTAGCAACCTACCTCCAGAGTGGAGGGACCCCACAAGGAAGACAATCACATAAGTTTTGTAAAGATTATCTTAAAGCAACATTCCAGCTCTATTACTACCAAATCATCCCTCCTGTTCCCAAACTTTCATCCTGACAGCATTTGCACCAATATTTCTTCCAGTCCAGCAATAAAAATTGCCTTGGAAAAAAAAAAATAACAGCAATGTAAAGTCTATGCAAGGAAGTCTTTCACTCTGTTTAAAATTGTGAAATCAGTCTAGAAGGCATATTTCAAGCAGAAAGGTATCCAACAGGAATGAAAGACAGAATTCAATGTAAAATATTTGACATTCACTGCTTCCACAAATACATTGTAACAGTGCAAACTAAACTACTCATTTCGGGAGAGGTATAAAAGACACAGCATCCAGCAAACACTGTCACAAAGGATGAGCCCAAAACAGATGTGGGAAAAATAAACAGCCTTGCTGCTTCAGAATTTATAAAACAGTCCCCAAAGAGCAAACAGGCCTTCTCCCCACCGTTCAACTTCAAGGCCCATAAAAAAACGCTGCATGAGAAACCCTCCCTGATGGGTTCAGAGTTAGGCTCAACTTCTAACCAGTGCACGTGCATTTAAGCCTTATGAGGCTATAGTTTGTAAATGTAATTTAAAATAGTTCAATACTGCTTACATACAGGTGAGAACTGACACTTAATTGGTATCACACATGAGGCGATATACATGTCCCTGAACATTTCTGTATCATGTAACATACATACTCAGCCTCTGTTACTACGATTGGTATGTTCTTCAAAGAGCCTTTCCCCAGAAAATCGCTGCACTGATTTTTAAACTTGGGTGTAAAGTTGCCAGAGAACAATTCTTTTGAGATGAGCTTGCATTCTTTTCCAAGGAGATTAGCGTGTGAGCTTGCCCTTACTTTAAGAAGAGGAATGCGTTATGGGTTGCCCACAGACTCCTTGGATTAGCCAGGGGAGGGGCTTTCTGTCAAGGGGCAGGGGATGAGCGGAGCTTCCCTCCGGACCTGTTCCACAGCACATTCTGCACGTGAACTCCTATGGAACGACCTGCACCCAAACCTCCAGAGCCTCAGCTTCATACCGGCTGCCACATGCTTGTATGTAAACAATGTGTGCACACAGAGAAACTAATTCGGCACCACCTTAAAAATAAGAGTAATTGTGACTTTGGCATATCCTTTCAGGACAGTGTTGTGCTGAGTCAAATTTATGTTCCATTGTAATGGAATTTAGACTTTTCTGAATTAAAATGAGCAGTTTTACATCATCTGGGTAGAAACTTTAAATTACTAAGTGAATAGGTAGGTATATTTTCCAGGATTCCTTACTCGGCTTTATTACACTGTTATTTTCAGGACTCACTGTTCAAGTAAACACAAATATAATATGGCAGAGTTAGTAGGAAAATTGTCATTTCAAATCCAAAGAGTCTAAAACTTGGAGAGTTTAAAGCAATATTGGTTTTAAAAGCACACTTTTACACAGAACTGGTAAGAAAAGAAGAACAAACAAGGCTTCGTCTTTTTCACTTCTGTAATTTCCTTACTGTAGGGTATAGAATGACTGTCAAGTCAATGAAAAGCCTAACATCCAAGGTTTTCTAAGGTATGTGATTGGTTCTCATTAACATAATCTAGGCATATAAGCATTTTATTTTGCATATTAACATTTCGTTGCAAGCAAGAGAAAATGTCCTAAACATTTTTTGACAACCTTAAAAAAATTGAAAAACGTTCTCATGCTCTTGTGTTTGTGTTTTTCAGGAACTTGCAAAAGCAGGTGATTTTCACCAGTGAAACATGGAAGGGGCCTGGGTCTTCTTAAAAGGCCAAAAATAGAACTTTAATGATTGCAGCATAATCCCATAAATTGTAAGTGAACAACAAAACCTTACACCAGCACACAAAAGTCCTGGCTCCCAATGTGATGTTTTAACCCTCAAAGACATTATTCACCAGCCAAGAAACACCTTGAATTGACAGTTTTTCATGGAGACTTTATTACAGATATATGCATGTATCTTCTGTGAAGTATAAAAAAGAAGTATATTACCTAAATGTTTCAGTTCTTTACTTTAGCTTCTTGTAGTTTGTTTTCCCTAATGAATTTCCTTTGAATTAACTAATCATTTAAGTGCACTAGATTTCATTTGAACGTTTTGATTAAGCCACGTGAGCCCTGCTAACACAATCTACATGGAGCACCTTCTCAAGCCTTCGTTTTCATCCCAGATATGTGAGTACTGCCGGCAGCAAGAGTATCCATGAAAACGTGCTGCCACACACATCACCTCTGGGAGAACAGTACGAAGCTGTCAAAACAGGAGGTAATGTGTGCTCCTGGTGTGTTAGCATGATTAAAACATTTCTTTCTACAATAATTCATATTCTGATGATGATCATTTCATCTGATGTTTTCTACACAATAGAAAGAAGGGTGAAGAGGTGGGGAGGATTTTAATACCCATCTACTTGACATTTTTACTTGCATGTCATCAATTCTTTGAGGAGGGGAAAAAAACCTTTCTGCTGTAACTATCATGTTTTGACGTACACATAGTGATTTTCTCATTCTATGCTAAAATTAAATTCAACTTAATGACCTGACCCTGTTTCTCATAGATTAAAAGTTGAATTTCTAAAAATGCACAGCTGTTATCTTTTCAGATTTGTCTTCTCTCTCGATCAAGTTAAAATTCTATCAAAATAAAATCTAAAAACTTATCATTTTAAAACACAAAACATCACTTGGAATTGTTTTGGTTTTTATCTTGTTAAAATGAAAAATAACTTAGAACCATAAATTGCACGCAAATAAAATTAATTTTATTTCATTTTGTTCTCACAAAGAATAAAAATTAAGTTACTATAAATACTGTATGAATGGAATTTACAACATAAATCTGCATTTATATACCTTTCCATAATTTAGAGTTTCAATTAAAAAATTCACATCTAAATTGTCAAAAACCATGTAAGATCATACAACATATATTTAGATAAAAACTAATTCATTGATTACCTCCATTCTCTTACATTGTCTCTTGTAGCTTTTCGGGGAAAAAAAGTCAATATTTGTGACATTAATGAAACCACAACTAAAATAAGGATCTATATCACAGGCCATAAAAATTTGATTATGGAAATCTCTGGGTAGCTTTCTTATTTTTACTTTTTTATATTAATAAAATATTAATATACTGAACAAAATGATAATATACTGAACAAAATTTAAAATAGTTTGTTTCACAATAACTTGAATGCATTCTTAAGCAAAACTGCCCTGCCATGTAATGTATTTTAAAAAAAAATAAATATTTGAAAAGTGTATCCACAATGATCCTAAGAAATGGTTTTGAATTCCCGAGTCCCAAGGAGATGAATTGGCTGTCAGATAACAATGCGCTTCCATCAGATGGACTTGGCAGTTGTAAACAAAAGGAATTTTCTCAGGTTTTCCTCACAAATATGAAATATTTGCTCTCGGCCAACAGCTGGGGTGATTTAAAGAAGTCCTGCATATATATTAGTTTTCATTCAATATTCCAAACCCCTCTCCCACTCTGCAACATCTGACTGCATCTTGGCAGGACAGAAAATTGCTCTGAGCTGAAGTACCAGTCCCAGGGAAGTCACAGGCAGAGACTTGCACCTACTTACAGCTCTCATCCAACTTCAGATCAGAAGGCATCTGGTTAATAATTTTTAGGAAAAGTTAATTTATTCAAGATGAAAGTGTGAATCATATTCTAGAGTTGACTTGAAAAATAATGAGAAAGTTTGCTATACTGCAGTCTTCCTGAAAATATTTAAAACTATTAGATAACCACAATAGAAACTGCATAAAAAGCCATCAAGTTTCCTTCAAAAATCTGGAAGATGTTTAAGGATCAAAACCTACAGATGTCCATGTGGTGACTAGTTACGTCGAGTTATTTGTGAAAATACTCCTAATGTTTAAATGATAATTTTAAATTATGTATTCATCTCATTAAGCATTAAAAATATACTGATGCTTCTTTTTAAGTGAATGAACTAAAATTACCTTTGAAAAGGATTTACTAGGAATTAGTTATTCATAAAAGCCTATGAAAGAAATCTAAGAATAAATATTTTCAGAGTTTTTTATATATTAAGAGAACTTATGGATTTTATTGTGAATTTAATCAAATGCTTACCTTATTTTTATTCCTATCCCTCAAACTAGCTCAAAGTAGTAATTTTAAACTTATTTTGAATTCCACAATAACATAAAATTGATCATGGATAAAATTTTATAGTAAAATAAATTAAACATCTCTCTGTTTAATTTATTTGAAGTGATAAGCATGTACCCTATATATTTACAAATATCGTAGGAGCTGACAAGCAATGTCCTACTTAGAGACAAGTGCACGGAATTAACTTTTGCCCAGTTAATGTGAATGTACTAAGCCTTTAAAATGGACTTCATATTTCATTATTTTAAGTGTTCTATTTTTACCTAAAGTGTCTGTTGAAGCAGGCACTTTAGGTAAAAATAAAACACTAAATAATCATTAAAATAATCATTGTTACTTTTAATAGAGCTATATTTGCCCTTAAAATGCAAACCTGGTAAACTTGCATTATCAAGACATATAAGGCATGGAATTCATATATCAAATAACAAAGTGTGTAATTTATCCTAATTATTTCAGACAGAGGTTTTTGTCTCCTGCAGATATACACTGTAGATATAAAATAATAATGATCCTCGAGCAATATATAATATACACCAATCCTTAAGATTTTGTGTTTAAAAATATGTGTATATATTTTAAAATCTAAAGTACACATTAGATCTTGTGGAAAAAAGAATCGATGTTAAAATGACCACTTCTTAATAACATAATTCTTATTTCACTTCTACTAATCTTTATATTACTTGTCCATCAGAAATATGTAGCAAGTTACTAGAATATGAAATATAATTGTGAATGAAAATAATTAACAATATTCACCATAAGTGTTAAATATCAGAAAGCAAATCTTTATCATTAAGAATTTAAAATATTTCTTCAAATGTCACTAATGACACACAAAGCAACAGCATGGAAATGAAAATACTATCAGCAAAACTTCTTTTCCATATGCACCATAAATGCAAATAAAATTACCACCTCTCTTCCTACACAAGCAAATAAAACAAACTAGATCAACAGTAAGAAAACCATGTCCATCTCTTAAGTACCAAAGCAGAAGTTATCAAGGAAGTATGTGTTGCAATAAAGTAAGTCTGGCTCTTTTAGCTTTATTTCAAGTTAGTCCTATTTGTGTAAAAATTCTACAGTCTGTTTCTAAGTTAGTCTGAAAGCCACTTAGTCAACCTCTTGTTTCTATAAATTTTCAAAGACTAAGACATGAAATTAAAGACATGACCTTTGAAATTGAAGTATTTTTGAAAATACAGTTATGTCATCCTAAGTTTGAAGTGAAAACACTTACAGTCTCTCCAGTTCTTTCAGATCCTGGAACGCTCCCCTTTCGATGGTGCTGATCTTATTCTCCATTAGCTGACTGAAAAGCAAAGAGTAACAGGAGTCTTAATGCCACCTCTCCCCAGCTGAGTGAGTCTCAGTGCAGCAACGGAAAGCGTGCAACCTCTTTCCTGTGAGAAAGTTAAAGCTCCTGCTGGTTTGAGAGTCAATATCAAATTTAAGAATGATTTATTTGAAACAAGTCAGGGAAGGGAACTAGCACCCACATCACGAAACTTTCACTTAAAAAATCCTCAAAAAGTTTGTTGAGAAATGTACTGGTCAAGACTCTGAACCTTAAATTACATACAGTGTATTCTCCAGGACAGCCCATGCCTCTGCAGGTTTTATGGCTGCTTTTTTGGTAAACTTACTTTCAACTGAGGCCTCAACTAAGAGAATCAGTGTATAGTAATTCACCATACACATACTTCAATTCACTTTCATCACAAGTTGGAGGAATTCATCATGGTCAAAATGTGTCTTTTAAAAAATGAACACTAAACACACAGTGATCAAAAGTACATGTTCACTGTGCTGTAAATATTTACAAATCTGTGGGTAAAAGAATTTTACATTACATTGAGCCTCCAATGATGTGCACTCAGAATTAATTTAACCCACTAATTAAAGAAGTATAAAATTACAACAATTTTATAAAAGCTACAAAGATATAAAACATAAGAAACAATTCAAAATATGGCCAGTGTACTTTTATAGACAAACATTTCCCATCATAAACCCTGAAAAGCTGGATTGCTTGATTTTAATTTTAGAAATTATGTCTGGGTTGTTTGCTAGAAAAGGCTGGACTTTTCTATATTAGTAATAAAAATGCAGACCCACTTAAAATATTTCTAGTTAATCTCAAATCCTAAAAGTGCATCAAATATCTCACATTACTTATTTATACTGTGAAGCAATTATTTTACATTTTTATATACATAAGGCACATGGGGTATGGTATCACAAACACTTGAGGTTATTTCTATAAGACTGTTTCTATGGCCTGCATCCTACCTTAAAATAAAAGCCTACAGTTTTATTAAAAGTTGTAGTACAGTGATAAACTAGAAAAGAAAGGGAACCAAGACCTTTTAAATGTTGGTTTCTGTCAGAGACAGTTTTCAAACCTGAGATCAGTAATGAGTCAAAATATGCAAGCTTAAAAAACAAAAGAAAAATTCATCAAAACACAGAAGAAGAACATACTTACAGAACTCTTAGATGTCTAAGACCAGCAAAGTCCATTTTGGTAATCCGTGTGATGTTATTTCCATTCAAATCCCTGAGAGAAAACAAGTAGGAAAATGAAAGTTCCACTTTATTTCTATCAATATCTAGTTAAACAAAGAAAAATATAAACTAAATAAGAACTTGATTAAAGATTAGTTCCAATGACTAAAGTAGTTTACAGAGAAAAAGAGAAGAAGGGAAGTAACCTTTGAAAGAATTTTTTAAAAATGATTCTCAACAAGTTTACAGAGTCCGTGCTTGCTGGCATGTGACAAGAAAATGAAGTGGTTATGTTATCACAAGAAGTTCTGGTTTGTGTGTGTATGAGAGTGCTTTCAACCTTTGGGCGGGGTTTTGTTTTGTTTTGTTTTTCTTTAATCATTTTTACTTTTTCAATTACAGTTGATATACGACATTATATTAGTTTCAGGTATACACCCCAGTGATCAGATATTATATAGCTTACTGAGTTATCATCCTGATAAATCTCGTGCCCATCTGACACCATGTATAATTATTAGAATATTATTGACTATGTTGTACTTTACGTCTCTGTGGCTATTCTGTAACAACCAATTTGTACTTTCTTAATTATTTCACCTTTTTCACCCCACTCCGATCTGGCAACCATCAAAATGTTCTCTGCATCTATGAGTATGTTTCTGCTTTGCTTGTTCATTTATTTTGCTGCTTAGATTCCATTGTTGATATGTATTTATTGCCACTTTATTTATATTTTTTTCTTTTTTTTTTCTTCTTCCTAATGAAGACCCTTTAACATTTCATGTTGTACTGGTTTGCTGGTGATGAACTCCAAGAGCTTTTTCGTGTCTGGGAAGCTCTAGGTATGTCCTCCGATTCTAAATGATAGCTTCCTTAACATCATGAAGAAAATAGTCACACAAGTCCAGGAAGCATAGAGAATCCCAAACAAGGCCCAAACCAAGATGCACCATATCTAAAATGCAAAAGGTTAAAGACAAAGAGAGAATCTTAAAAGCAGCAAGAGAAAAGCAGGTAGTTACCTGCAAGGGAACTCCCATAAGACTGTCAGCTGATTTCTCAACAGAGACTTTGCAGCCCGGAGAGTGGCAAGAAATCGTCACAGTGCTGAAAAGCAAGGCCTTACAACCAAGATTTCTCTACTCAACTTCTGATTTTATAAGGTGTGTGTCTATAACTTCACATGTATTCTGCTATTTACTATTATTGCTAGGCACACCCCATAAAGTTCCCTTCAAAAAGTTAAATGAACGATATTCTAAAACTACCCAAGAAGAAATTTTGAAAATCCAAAAAGGCTATCCTGAGGCGGCAGGGTGGCTACCCTTCCAAAGGCAAGGAAAAAGGTAGACTGCCCTCAAAAGAGCTGCACTTCAAAGACTTGCATTTATAGGCATTTACTTTCCAACAATTCCGTGTTTGTATGAAAACTAAACTCTTCATTTTCAGCTCAGGGAACCCCTGCCGTGACTGCAATGTGAAAACTACTAGCGGGAGCAATAATGGAAATAGTATTCAGGCCCTGACTTTTTTACTCAGATTTCAGCACCATGTTTCCTTCGAGAGTCACAACCCCTTTCCTGGCATCTTAGGTCAAGATCTAAACTTGCCCTGGTTCCAATCATTTCAAGTAAAACCAGGCTTTGCTGCGGTTTGAATGCTCTCCTTCACGGAAGTAAGTTTTCTCTTACCTTGACTTGAAAATATCGTGTTTAAAATCTGTGTTTAATGTGTTTATTGTATCAAAGATAGAATTTTATAAGCCAGCACTGAGTAAACTATTTTCTAAAAAATCTTTATAGATTCCTCATAGGGATTTTTTTTTTTCCCAAGACTTTACACTCAATTGCTATTTTGTCCCTTTTATTGACTGAGCTACGTTGGTGCTTAAACTTTAAACTGTTCTGAATAGCATGGAAAGACAAATGTTGAAACAAAATTCTGCACTGCTTTCTCCACAACCCACTTTCCACGCTCAGGAAAGTACCATCAAGCACTCCTACAATTGCTGGGATCTCTCACCCGCTGTCTGACATAACACGAATCCCTACCCACCCACCCCAACCCCAGAGAAACGTGGTGGTTCACATTTTGACAAGACACCCTCCGTAGGGCCGCGACTTGCCCACAGCCGCGGGCCTGGGAAGGAGTGCCGCTGGGGGTGGGGGAGCCATTTGCAAAGGCTCAAGGGCTCAACTCTGGCCTTTACACCGAGGGCCAGGCAAATGGGTTAGGTAAGTGCAGCCGACGGGCTGCGGCCCTGCGGGTGAGGACGAGCGGATTGGAGCCGGTCCTCTGCGCGGCAGGCGAGCCTCAGACCCCCGGGAGCGTAGAGGCCCGAGACTGGAGTCGAGGAGGGCTCGCCCGGGCTGCCCGTGTCCCGCGCCGCCGCGACCACCGGGCCCACGCACGACGGCGAAGGGAGCGCGCCGAGGGCGTTGGGGCAGAGCCGGGCGGCGGCCTCGGCGATCACAAAGAGAATGGCCTCCATGCTCCACTTCTCTGAACTCGAGAAGCGCCCTGCAAGGAGCGCGTGGGCCGTCAACACGGGCTCTGCGATTACTTCTTCATTAGAGACTCGCAGAGACAAGGAGGCGGGGATGTCTGCGGGCAGCGGAGCGCGGAGAGGGAAAGGAAGGGGAGCTGCTGCCACGTGAAGGGGCGCAGAAACTGCCAGAAAGGTGAACCGGGGCTCTAGGGCTCCGGAGGAAGAGCCGGAGGGGGCAGCCGAGGGCTGCGAGGTCGCTGAAGCAGGCAGACCGGAGTAGGCTGGGTCCGGTTGGAGAGGCAGCCCTAACTTCGCCTAACGACAGGACGCGGTCCTCCTCTGCAGTCAACGGCTCGGACAGGTCCCTAGGGACCCACAGCCGCCTGCTCCTCCCGGGGAGGTGTCGGGGGCGGGAAATAGCCTCGGGGTGTTGCGCGCGGCTCCCGCGGAGCTGCCGCCTTCCTGGGGCATCCTTCCCTCCGCGGCCTGTGAGAAGCGCCCCCGGGTGGACCCAGACGCCCCGTGACCCCTTCTCCGCTCCCTCCGGACCCAGAAGAGCGACACAAAGCCAGGGAGTGGAAATTTCTCCCTTGTGAGCCTCCCCGCCAGTCCTCCGCACCACCCGTGGCGACTAAAGTGGGGACCTGGCCCTGAAACTGACCCGCGAACCTTGGCAACGGCACGGTGACTTGCTGTACTGAGTCTGGGGAACAAAGTCGCGTCTTCCTTGCCGCGAGCATCCGCGATTGCTGTCCCCCACCATCTCCCCGCCTCCCCTGCCCCAGAAAACTCGACCGCCCCGGACTGCGTGTGGCGGGACAGAGCGGGAAGAAGGGACCAAGCGCAGCTGCCAGCGGGCCCGCCCCTCTTTGGGCAGCGGCCCCTCCTTGGGCAGCGCCCTCCTGTCCCTCACCCTCCCAGAGACTTCAACCCCAGGATGCGCGTGCAGAGGAGCTAGTGAGGGCAGCCCCAAGCACAGAGACTGGTGCTGCTAGGTCCCTCCAGTCTCCATGCACGACGCAGATGGGGGGTGGGGGTGGAGGAAGAGCCCATACTCACAGCCTCTCGGTGTTGCGGGGGATATTCCTGGGCACGCTGCGCAGCGCCAGCCCGTGACAGTCCACTGTGCTGCCCGAGCAGGAGCATTGCGCCGGACACGCTTGAGACGCCACCTCGTTCAGGATCGCCAGCATTAACCCCAGAGACAGGGACAGCGTCTGCCAGCCGACGCCGCGCATCTTTCCTTGCCGCCCCCTCGCTCGCCAGTGCCGGGGGTTTCTTTTCAGCACGTTGCTCGGCGCAAACTGCGCTGTGGCTGAGGCCCAGTGTCTGGTGCAGGGCTAGCAACCCAGAGGGTCCGGGTAGATGTGCACAAAATAATATGGAAGTAACAGTTATAATATTCAAGGTAGAAGAGCTGACACAGGTACACGCCTCCCACCTCCCCTCCACCCTCCTCGAGCAAGGCAGGCGCTCCTTGGGCAACTTTAGGTCCTGAAGATTAATCTGCCTGGCCAAGGTTGCAGGAAGACCCCAGAGCAGCCGACAGGAGATCACGCGTCGCAAAGATCAACTTGGCGGTAAAAAAAAAAAAAAAGCTGGAGCTTCCAATAGCAGCGAAAATGCAGGAGCCAGTTGCGCGGGGAAGGGGGCTGCTCGGATTCCACGACCCCCTCTGCAAATCCGATTCCGGCGGGGAGGGTAAGAGGCAGAAGAAGGGGTCTCAATAGGAATGGTGGCCTTGATTAAAGTGGGCTCTCGGAAGCTAGAAGGCGCAGGAGCCCCGTGGGCCGGGAGCCGAGCGCGCCGGGCGATTGGGCATGGCGCTCGGGGGCGCACGGGGCGGCGCGCAGCCCGGGGGGCGCAGGGAGGCGCTGCGCTGCGCCCAGCGTGGCTCACTCACGCGGCTTCCCCCCCGGCCTGTGGCTCCTCGGCAGCCCAGACCGGTCTTCGCCGTCTCCCGACAGCCCAGAGCGGTTTGCAAATACACATGCACTTCACTGAATGATGTCTCCACAATCCCGCCTCCCGCCTGGCGTCCTTGGCGACGCTCCGCACCGGGGCCTTCCCCGAGGTCAAGCAGAAAAGACAAAAGGGCAATGGGGCCGCCGCAGCCGGCAGTGATATCCACTAGTCAGGACCCTGGCAGAGGAAATCCAAGAGGCCAAGTTGAGGACCAGAGCTTCTGCAAGGACTGCAGGGAGCTGCTGGCAGGCCCGCCTGAAGGAGTGGAAAGGTCAAGGTGGAAGTGTCCTCTTCCTGGGTCCTGCCGGGGTGTCCTGGGGAGATGGCGAGGTGGCAGTTGGGCCAGTGGGACTCGTTACTCCGAAGAGAGCCCAGGAGGCAGCTAAATGGCAGTCCCGTGTGCGCGCGTGTCAGCCCCTCTCGTCTCCCGGATACGGCGCAGCTCCGCAGCAGACACCTGATGGCAAAGGTAGAAGAAACAAGAGCAGGCTCCCGGGCAGGCGCAGCCCCTCGCCCCCCCTCGACAGCCGCCCACAAGTGGGTCCTCCTTTTCAAAGTGCAGGAACTTTTCCCAGGCTTTGAATCCGGCCAGCCACGGCCACGGTGGGAGTCCTGCCGACGTCGCGACGCCGAGCTCCTGGCGCTGCACCTGACTCGGCGTCCGCAGTCCCGGGCAGCCTGTCTCCTTCTGGCCCCTTCACCTCTCCCGGCGGCTTCCGCTTCTCCTTCTCCAGGGAGGGAAGTGAAGGAGAGGAAAGGCGGCGACGGGAGCGGGGACTCGGTGGCTCTGCTGACTCCCGATCTCCTGGCAAGTCTCTAAACAATAGGACGGACGAGGCAGCCCTAGTCTCTTTCGGCTGCGGGAAGGTGGATTGCTGGTGTAACTGGAGTTGTTCACTTGGGCTGCCTGGCGCTTAGCGCAGCGGAACAAAAACCTGCCCCGCGCCCCTGGAGCCGGTTTTGGGCCCCCGGACGCTCCTCTTTCTGCTCAGCACTCCCGCGGTGCCCAGAAAGCTCGGCAGCTCCCGCCTGCGCCGCGGAGCCACGACGCTCCCATCCCTCGCCGCTGCCGCCGCCTTTTTTTAACCACCGTCTGCGGCAGCCACAGCCGCCGCCGCCACCAGCGCCGCCGCCGCCGCCGCCACCAGCTTGCGCGGTCCGCACGCTCCCCAAATAAATAACCCCAAGTCAGAAGTTAAGCCGGCGCCGGCCTTATATACCCACCCAAGCCCCCACCCCCTCAGCCCCGCCCCGCGCCGCCCGGCACCGCCCACTGACTGAGCGCTGGGAGCCCGCACCTCGCTGGGGAGAGGTGAGGCCCCGGCTGTCTGCGCCAGGCGGAGGCGGCGGCGGGTGGCGCGTTCCCGCGCGCCTCGGCTCGCGCCCTTGCTCCCACGCGCAGTAAAGTTTGCTGGAGGAACGAGGTTCCCCGACCCCAGTTCCAGGGCCCCCCAGAGGTGACCCAGGCTCGGAGACGGTGGTTCGCAGTAGGGGAAGGGGGAGAGGGCGGCTTTGAACGCGACTCCTAGACAGCCCTGCCAGTCAGAGCCTCTGCTGCAGCCTTTGCCTCGCGATCCTAAGGGGGCTGCTCAGTGTTCGCAGTGCAGCAAGAGAGAAAGAGATTATGATTTAAAATTTTTAAAAAATTCTACCGAAATAGATCTGCCCGCGCTCACAGACACACACATGTGTATTTTGGGGAGCTTAAAAGTTCAGAGTTTTTCCAAGTTGGAAACGGCGTTTTTCAACCTTCTAACCAGCCTTTCCATTTCCGAAACACCCCCTTCCGTTTAACCCTTTCCTTATAATCACAGACTTGACAACAACCTGCTCAGTTGATGTCTTGAATATTTAATACACTCACAAAACTCCAAGGGTGTGATTGAATACGTGTGTGAATTTACTCACTTAGGAGGGAAAAAATAAATTCCTAGCAACACACATTGTACCAGAAGGTTTGCTTTATTTCAGGGAAGTTAGGGATATTTTTTTCCTCACTATGTTTTGGAAGAGAATTTCCTTGTTTCTTTTTGTCCTTTTAGTGTGATGTGTGTCTGGCAACCGCTACCCCTCTGCAGCCCTCCATCCCCAACAAAACCACAGTCACTCTTGGTTTGAATTGACACATAAATTGGCTGACAACTTTGCATGAATTTAAATGCCTCACCTAGCCCTTCCTTGTCCCATTCCACCAGGGCTTTCACAGAAATGGGTGCAAACCCCTGGCCTAATGCCGGTCTTGCACTGTGATAATTATTTGTGTAACTATCTGTCACCTACTTGAAAGAAAGAGGATCTGTCCAATTCCTTTTTTATTTCTAGTATATATGCGGTACACATCGCAGGAACTCTGAAATTGACCGACTTCTTTAACACAATAATACCCTCATTTAGGAATTTCTCGAGTATCCCCATTAACTTTATTCCTACCTAAGTTTTTCAGAATGTCTTTTCATAATGGCTACCCCTACCTATGCCATTTTGCCTTCCCTTGAAAACTGGAAGGCCATTTTGAACACATTTCCAGACACAGGCTACTCATTAGGTCACTGAATTGGAACTCTTAGGATATTAATTTTAATGTCATAGGTTGACGCTGCTCTGTTCTTTTAAAGACTTCAAAACATTTAACACTTTTTAACTTATTTGCCCTCCTAGAGTTTTACCTTAAAGTTCTGTTATGTAACTTCCTTAAGAAAGTGGAAGTCGTGGTCAGATTTTCTTAAAAGGACAATTAGGTGAAGAACAAGTATCTGTCGTTGATGAAGAATTCTTCCAACCACCTCTGTGCCTTTCTACCCCCAATGAATTTTCCTTAGTCTGTAACAGTAAATTATGCGGTTGAAACACGTTTACCACTGCACTAATTTACCGATTTTACAATCATGATACTTCATCAGTAACAAGATATATTTATGTTCAACTTTATCTACCACATAGAATCATTGCTCTATATTTTAATTGTAAAAACATATCCTATATTTCATTCTTCATAACTAATGCTATTTGTATCATTGCACAATGCAAGTCACAGACATGAGTTCCAGTTTCAATTTTTTACTTTCCATTCTGCGGAAAACAGAGAAAAGAACTGGAAATAGCTTTGAGAGTGACAGGCCTACAGAAACATTTTTTAATTTGATGCAAATCTAAATAAGAAGGCATGTCCAATGAATTTCATTAAGGAAAAAAAAAGTAAGACTGCAACTAATCTATGAGAGACATGGCACATTAATGTCTTTGTGTCATCAGCTTTTCAGTTAACAAACAGGAAGTTGTACGAGTGACCAGATTTCTCATTTTTTACAAATAGTATTTGTATTATTTCATCAATATTATCAAGGTGTGTTTTCTGGAGACCTCACATTGCATCAGTACCATTAACTTCTAGGTCTTAATTCTACGTTGTTCCCAAAGGAGCCCTGAGACCCTCTCTGACTATTGCACCCATCACAAAGGAAACCTTTTGTGGTGCCTCTTGTCACCACGTGAGGTCTCTATAAATCCTGACCTGGATTAACCAGAAGTGGAATCCACTAGGGTCAAAATTCAAGTCTCCTATTACGTTGAGGGGGGAAAAAAATCAAGTTACTAAAATAATTTAGAAAGCAATTTAGGTACTTAAAAGCCCATATAGCTTCAAAAAAAAATAAAAAAGCAAACATTCTCTCAATTTGCATTTTCTTTGGAGAAAAAGAGTTTGTGAAATTGGGATATAGGGGGAGAAAGGAAAGAAGAGAATTGATTTTTAAAAAAGGTAAATAGTAAAAACAAAGGTAAATCATAGTAATAGCATTGATTACGTTCATGAAACTTACAGAACGATTCCATAACTACTTTTGTGCTACAATCTTTCATGGTTACAAAAAATATTCATGTTAATTATAATTTTTTTCACAAAGTCTCTATTGAAAATATAGATACGGAACCCTAAAATCATTGAAGATTAAGATTTAACTAAAATTTGTTTTATTCTTCCTAAGTGCCAAGCTGCTTGATAGGGTTAAAACCCAGAGTGTAATCCTAGATGGTTGCTGTTTCATTTGTTGTTCAGGTGAGGATGCTGGTCTTCAGCCAGGTCTGATTAAACGGCAGAGCTCAAACCGGAACCTGAGTCCTCTCACCTCAAATCTCAACTCGTTCTCCTACAATCCCCTCTGTCTATAGAACCTCTGAAACTCCCCGGGGTTAAGGAATCTCTGGTTGGTCAGAAACTGTCACCCTCAGACAAAAGCTGTTCACTTCTCTGCACACACTGTTTACGGTCCTCTAAAGGGAGCAGGAGGGGAAGGGTACCCATGACCAGGAGCACTCCAAGGATATTGAAACCCCACCAGCTTCTGCAGCTGGTTTAAATGTCGAGATGATTCTCTCCGTGACTGGTTCTCAGAGTGTGGCGCCTGGACCAGCAGCATCAGAAACACAAGGAACTGCAAGTTAGAAATGCAAATTTTCAGGCCCCACCTCAGACCCACATAATCAGAAGTTCTAGGGTTCTAACCAAGCCCTCCAAGTGGTCTTGATGCTCACTGAATTCTCAGAGCTACTTCTCTGGAGCTTCTCTGTGGTTGTGTCTGAGCCATCGAAGTACAGAGAATGGAGCTCCCAGTGAAGGATAGGTAGCACCTGCTGGACTGGCTGGCTTCAGCTTCTCCTTCCCAGGCATTAAACAATGCACGCTCTTGATAACCTCTAGGGGGCACCAAAATATTTTCATGCACAGCCCACAGAGGCAACGGAGAGCTTAGGCTCCTTTCCCAAAGCCATGGCCTTGAAAAGTGGAAAGAGCCTCCATCTCAGCAAGCTGCTCTAAAAACCATTTCTCAGCCAGTTAAAAAATTTATTATATTTTTTTTCAAGTTAAATGTTACCTATAAATGGGAACAACAATACTTACTTTTCATTATTATTGTGAAGATTAAGATGATATCTCTCAAATTCACAGTACAGTGTCTGGCATAAATCTATGTGCTCATTAAATAAAGGGCAATATCATTATTTTATCATGACTCCTATTAGTAATAAATGAACATTTCTAAAATACTTATTTTCAACGTGAGTATGGATTAGATATTTGAATGAACTATTACTATGACAAGCAGTTTCTTGTTCGGAGCCCTGGGAAACGCTGGCATGGGTGGGGCTGAGGCTATACTTTAAGAAGATCGAGCCCTGCCCAGACCTACAGTATTTCATGAACCAAAGAATGGAAATGGATAAGAGTGGTTTCATGATAATGATACCCCGTAATACTCTTTTGAAGGGGTGGAGTCTGTTTTCCACTGCCACAAAATAGCTTGTTGGAGGTTTAGTGAAATTAAAATGAGAAGTTTGAAACCTAGCTGTGCTGTTCAGTGGGAATTCTTGGGAAGCTGTGAAGATATATCACTTCGATTTTTCTGGCCTCTGTCTTTCTCATTTATGTAGTGTTGGGATTAGACCGGTTGAACCACAAATCCTTCCCAGTTCTCAGTAATAATATAACTAGTTATTCAGTAATGTCTGCATTTCAAACACTGGATGATCACTTATATGGCTAAGTTCTTTTAATTCTCACAACAATCCCCTGAGTTAGAGTTTATTTTTATCCCCCACTTACAGTTAAGAAAACTGGGACTCACAGGAATTTATTCAATTGGTCACGTTCATATAGCTAGTAAGTGGCAAAGTAGGAATCAGTATTTTCATATGACACCAAATCCTAGTTTATAAATATCATAATAAACTGTTTCTCAGGTTCTGTCATTTGAGTGCACTGTGCAATGACTCGTCCTATATCTAATCAAAAGTATATGACGGAGGTGAATGTGGGTGGAGTAAAGTGACATTTGAACATTAATATGTAAGAGTCTTGGGCAAGAACAAAAAAAGGTAAAAGAAATAGTTAATGCTCAATGATGCAGGTTAAAAAACTCATTAACATTTAAAAGCCCCAGGGAAAATACACAGTGAAAATGTTAATAGTTTTATGAGGTTAAAATAAATTTGCAAGAACTTAACCATTGAGGAAGAGGAAATATGGTTATAAATAGTTTTAAATTGCCTAATCTTTTTACTTACTAAGTCTAATAGTGTGCTTTCTGACTTTGCACAGGCGAAAAAGATCTTTCTGTGTCATTTCAGAGGGAAAAGACAGGAACCTCTCAAACCTTCTGCAGGCTCCTTCTGCTATTTTCAAAAAGGTTGACCTTTCTCCTACAGGGTCACAATATCCTGCTAAAATTACAAAGAAATTTGCTGTAGTCTAACATAAACTCAAAATAAACATTTGTAAATCCCAAAGCTAAATATTATATATTTTAGATACAGATCAAATCTGATAAACAGAGACAGTTCATAACCACCATTGAAAAATATACTCAAAGTAAACGCCTGCCTGATGGTCAAAAGCCATTTTCTCATACAAAGCATCACATTAGTGTCTCAGCCCAAGAGAGGGCAAGCGTTTTCTGTAAAGGGCCAGAGAGTAAGTGTTTAGGCTTTACACGCCAATATTCAAAGTCAAGGATGTTATGAGGACGCTTAATATAATAAATAAAGAAAACACATTTCCACAAACATTCTTACTGATGTAATTAAAAAATATAACAACTGACTACAATTTATTATAGTACAGATCTACTAATGAGAATTATGGAATCCTTTCCGAAGGGGTAACAATTCGTTTAATTGGGGTCCAAGGTAAGTTTCCTATCGTCAAATCAATTGTGAAGTTTAATATGCAAAAACCATTTTTAGTTCACAGATAATGCACACGCATACGTGGGAATCCCAGTTTGGCCTTCGTCCAAAGAGGTGGTTATTCAACATATGCGGTCATAGCCTCCTAAAGGGTTATGCGAAAATTCCAAGGGATGTTGTAAAAGAAGAGCTCTGACCTCCATAGTGACTGCTCTGGGCAAGAAGTGAATGTCTTCCTCAGAGCTATCTACCATTCTATTTCTTTAACTCTGAAATGCGCTTCTGAAAAAGCATACAGAGAAAATTTAAATTCACTTCATTTTAACATAAAACAAGTTAGTGCAGGATATGCTGCATATCTATGTCTTGGATGTGCTTTCTATAGAACCAGATGGTCCTCACATAATATAAAATGAAGATAAGTAATATTTATTAAATATTTAATAGATGCAGGTCTTATTCCAAGTGTTTTGCATTATTTTCTCATTTAATCCTCCCTGAAAATGGTATTATCTTACACATAATGAAGTTGAGGGACACAAGTTTGAACAACTTGCCTACATTAACTCAGGTATGGAAAATGAAGCCAGGGAAGGTTAACTAACCTGTCCAGCTCATCATGCCAGGAAGGGCTAGAGCCAAGATCTTAATCCAACCAGGCTTGGTCCAAAGAACTAGGTCTCTCACTAATATATGAAGCAAAGGAAATTTATAATAATTATGTTAAAACTACGTATATGAACTTACATAAACTATAAAATAATGTATTAATGCTCCTATTTGCATTATGGTTATTATTTTTAATTGAGGGTGCAAAAAACAACATTAAAACATTCAGTAGAGACTCACTGAGGTGAATATAATCTAACTTGAACTAACCCTTTTTATTCCCTTTCCATATTAATAGGATCATTTTATTTCTTTGTCATGTCTTAAGATATACTCTCCTTAGTTACATAAGACAAAAGGAATAATTGCCCACCAAAACATCATAGGAATTCTACAACATACAAGACATGAATAAAAAGCAAGTCTATGTAAATTTAGGGGAAAAAACATTATGTAAAGAAGACTCTATAAGTATAAACAAAGAAATCTAACTTCTGAATAAGTACAACATCTGAAAACCTAGAAATATTACTTTATGTCTAGCTAACTAGTGGCATCTTGTTTTATGAGAAATATCAACACCTAAAACTGCGTTCTTCATTGTGATCATAACATAAGTGAAAACATTCCCATGAATGATTTCTTAAGCTATGTAGTAAAAAAATAATATGTGCATTCTAATGCCCCTCAAAAAGTATATCAAAATAAAGTAACTTCCTAAAACTTATTCACTCATTCCAAATTGCTTTATTTTGTGATGAAAGTAGATGCAGTAGCTGTAAATCTATGCAGGGTTACAGTCACAACTCTTTGTGAGTGTGTGTGTGCGCACACATCTGTGCATGCGTGTGTGTCACCTGTGTGTTCCTCTTCTTTGGTGTCTTAGCCAGGATCTTATTAGTGTAATTGTCTTCGATAACCTATCATATGTGGAAAATAAGGGATAGTATATTATTCAACCTCAAAGAAGTTGTGTAGTTTAAATAATTTATTATACAGAGCACTTGGAGACTTCCAGTTCTGGAACAAGATGCTATAAGCTCACATATCGCTGCTCCTCACTAAATGCCCAGGAAAGAACGTAACAGACGATGGTGAAAGGACTCCAAGAGCTGGGAAGAAGAGTGTGGACCATCAGTGGAGCTCAGGGCTCGAGGAATGGCAATGCTGTGGTTTCCTGGGTTTACTTTCTGTCTCACACAGTTGCGGGAAAGGGTAAGCTGAAGAGAGGCCTACTGGAGAGCCCTAAGACCAGCCCCATACCTAGGGCCACAGTTGGCTGATATCCACCTGCAGAGCATCTTTTAAGCCCCCATGGACCCACCTATCCACTGTTGCACAATCACTGAGACACTGTCAGGCAGGGTGATCCACTCCCGGGCAACATCACTGGAGCCCAGATCTCCCTGCCTTCCACTTAGTGGCATAAGATACACACACTCAGGATCTTCTGGCTTTGCCCCGCCCACTGGCAGCAGATGGCCCAGGCTACTACTTCTGCTTCCCCAGGCAGCACCGGCAGGAACTGAGCAGGAGCCCCGGCAGCATCAAGAGAGTGAAACAGGCCAGGATTGCACTGCAAAGGCTGGGGAAGCTTCACTGTCACGGCAACTACAGCCCACAGAAGTAGGCCAGAACCTACATGCTAAATCTAAACACGGTGACTACAAGCTGAAATAGAAGATATAAACAGCCCCGAGAGTCTCCTAGTGTAATGAACACAATTTCCAGGATACATTAGGCAAAGCACTCATTATGCCAAGAACCAGGAAAAACCACAACCTGAAGGAGAAAAGACAATCAAATGAAACCATTCAGAAGGTTTTGGGGATATCAAGACCCTCTCAGCTAGAACACTGGGCGAATTTGTCTGGCCAGCAGACCTACCCTAACAGAACAGCTAAAGGATGTTCTCTAAGACAGAAGGAAATGGTAAGAGAAAGAATCTAGGAACATCCAGAAGGAAGTAAAAGCAATGGACAAAGTAAAATTACAGGTAAAGTCCATATGTTTTACTCTTATTATTTCTGAATCATGTTTGATGGTTTTAGCAAAATTATAACACTGTGATATGTGATTCTCAATGTATGTACAGGAAATAATGAAGATGATTATGAACAGTTGAAAGCATTATCATTTCCACATTAAAGGAATATTTGATTTAGTTCAGACGAAAATGAATATTGGATCCTATTAAGTGCTTGATACTGATCTAGATGTCCAAGAAATGAGGATAAAAAAGGCATACATCTTCCTGTTGGGGAGCTTTTTGACTAGTATAGTAGTCAATATAAAAATTAGGCAATATAAAAATAAGATATTACAAATCACCCCCATGCGTGTGATGAGAAAAATATGTATAGCTCTGTGACAGAAACTAGAAGGATAATATTATTTCGTGACACCAGGGAAGACCTAAGGAAGATAGAACTATAGGTAGGGTTTGAAGGCTTGAAAGGAATTTTCTTGGTGCACAATTTGAATTATTACAGATCCAAACAACATAAAACCATGACCCAAATGCCTTAGCCCATAAGAAAATATATTATCTCACATATTAATAAACCCAGAGGCAGAATGGCCCTGGAGTTGGTAGATCAGGTATTGTATGTACATGTAAATAAAATTCTGAAAGACTCTTACAGACAACTCATAATAACAATGTTTATTTCTCACTCATGCTCCCTGTTCATTCTTGGTCACTTGTGTTCCATTTCATGTCAACTGCACTGCTTTTGCACATCATCCTCACCCCAGGAGCCAGAGCCACTGAGCATCCTGCCTCTAAACATTTGTGATCATCATAGTGGAGCGAAAGAGAACATAGAGATCCACCCTCTGGCTCTTGAACATGACATCATGTGGCAAACATGACTTCTCATATCACATTGGCCACATGAAATCACATCTGACTACCTATCTATCTGAAGAGATTTATTATAAGGAATTGGACGACACGTTTATGGAGGTGAGGTGACAGGTCTCAAGATCTGCAGTTGGCAAGCTAGAAACCCAGGAGAGCTGATGGTGTTCCAACGTGAAGGTCAGCCGACTTGAGATCAAGAAACAGCAGATGTTTCAGTTCAAGTCTGAAGGCAGGAAAAAAAAAGTTCCAGCCTAAAGCAGAAAGGCAGGAGGAATTGCCACCTGTTCAGGAGAGGGTCAGTCTTTACTCTACTCAGATTTGAAACTGATCGGATGAGGCCTATCCACATTAGGGAAGACAATCTGCTTTATTCAGTCTATCAATTTAAATATTAAACTTATCCAAAATCACTCTAACAGGAACACTCAGAATAATGTTTGACTAAATATCTGAACACTGCATGCTCTTGTCAAATTGACACATGAAATTAGCTACCCCATTCCCTAAAGTATTTATACTTAATTGACTCAGGCTGTGCTGGGCATCAGAATTTTTTAAGCTCTCACATGACCTACTATGCAGGCAATGTTAGGAACCACTATACAAGAGGGCAGTCACACTTGTAACGATTGGCAGGCCGTGGAGACTAATGTTGGCGTTTTTTATGGGAAGTAAACAGGGTCTTTATTTTCTCCTCAACTCTTTGACCATCTCACTATCAGTACTTGCTAGTATAATACTCAGTACAGGGAGAGAAAAGAAAAACTCTATGTCTTCCTCCCATTTGGAGTCCATGGATAAATAGAGAAATAGGTCAGGGGAAAAATCTACAAATCAACACACCATTATTAACAAAAGGAGCCACATGCAATAATATCATATATATGATATATATATATATACTTCTGATACATACATATAATGTTTTGATATTTATAGCTTTTGCCTAATCAAGATCTTTTTATTAATTTGTAATGACAATATTTCAGGCAATTATCTGCTTGATATCCCTATAAACATAATCTAATATTACTAAAATTTACACAGATAAGAGATATGACCATACAGATACTTTACCTTCCATCAACTGTTACATAAAGATATTTATCTTTATCTATGGCTGTAGATTAAAACTTATTAATCCCATCTGCTCAGGTAAGAAAGTGAAGTACTCATAGTATGTAAAAACCTTTAAAAAACTCTCTTTTAATCACATGTTAGATGGATTCATAAATTGAAACCTGCTTAATTGGCAATTAAAAGCTGTAGGACAATTGTTGTCTCTCTGTATTTAAGTTCCAACTGTTTCAAGAAAGCAACGAGAAGATTGAGAGAAACTGCCAAGTATCCTGGGGAGAGATGGGAAGTAAAAAAACACATTAGCTTCCATTATTCTAAAGTCATTGTGCCACTGGTTGTAACTGTAAATGCTGTAAATGGAATAAAATACCTCACTTTTAAAAGTTAACCTGCTCTTCACAAGGAAAAGCCTCACACTTTTCTGGATTTGAACTTCATCATAGGACCAACAAATTTTAAAAATAAACTTGATTTCAAAAATAATTCTTGATTCATAGTATTTCCTCAGCAGTCCACCCATTAAATGTTTAACCATTTAATTTGGAAAATGCCCCATTTTTATTAAAGGAGCAATGTGTTTAACGTCACTATAACCATCAGGAAAGTCAACATTATAAGGTAATGTAGCAAACAATTCCCATCCTTTTATCGCTCATAACAACAGAAGTTATTTCTCACTCATCTTCCTGGGTGTTGGTGGCGGCCTGTGAGCTTCACTTCAAGGCTACTCTCTCTGAACTAAGGCTGATGGAGCAGCTACTAACTCAGAGGTCGCCGGACATCAGTGGGTCTTGCACCACCGTGAGAAGATCCATTCTGGAAGCGACATCTAACTCCCATCATAGCCCACTGGCCAGATCCGATCAGATAACTTACTCAACAAGTGAGAAAGAATGTAGAATGCTGCACATGCCCAGGAGGCCGAGAGCTGAAGACATCTGATGAACACCAGTATGAACTGTGACTTGCTGTCCTTCACGTTACCAGACATTGAACTCAGTCTGCCTCTCCCAGGCAAAATATACTCGACCTTTACTCAAAGAAGTCAGTCCAAAGGTCCCATTTACCATGGCATCAAGGTCAAAGCCTAGGCTTTCTAAATACAATGCAGTAGACTCCACATCATCTCTAAGGCTGATTTCTCTTGTTGTGGACACTCACAAACTCAAAAGTTACTTTTCCACACTCTCTACGCAGTAGCAGAACAGAGGCAGGGTAACTGCACTAAACACTCCCATTTGTGGGTGGGAAGAAGAAAAGCTGCTATGTGGCAGAGGCTTGCCTGATCTACAACAGTCCTGAAATCCCATTAAGCAGAGGTGGTGAGGATCCCCCTCGGGAGGTGAGAATGGGATGGAATTGTTCCTTAATTAGACCTTGATTTTGCTGCCTGGCAGGGGAGCCTCAAGCCCATCACGTTTCTTCATGATCTTTGGTGCTGCCCCATTTGCCATCAACAGTGGGCATTGCATAAGAATATCTTCCTCATGGGTTGCATAGCTTTTGCACTCTGCAGCATGTCTACTAAAGGGAGGTGCGGGGGAGCGGGGACCAAGGGTCATTTTAAACCTTTAAGAGTCTCAGACATATATAATTTGGGCTTATGTTTTCTCTGGTTGTACAATTTTCTTACTGATGTTCTAGGGTTTTGAATCTATATCAACATCTGGTCATAGCTGCCTACACTTTCTTTTCTAGACAGACTTGCAAAACCAGCATTGCAGGCCTGTTTTGCTATGAACTCCCCTCTCAGTACTGCCTTTGCTCTGTCCTATAGGTTTTGGGTTGTTGGGTGTTCATTTTCATTTGTTTCCTGATACTTTTTGATTTCTTCCTCAATCTCATTGTTGACTCCCTATGTTCACAGCAGCATTATTTTCAATAGGTAGGTACTAGAAGCAGCCTAAGTGCCCATCAGTAAATGAATGAATCAAAAAACTGTGGTACCTTTACACAATGGAATACTATGCAGCAGAAAGAAAGAAGGAACTCCTACCTTTTGCAACAGCATCGATGGAATGGGAAAATATAATGTTGAGTGAAATAAGCCAGTCAGTGAAAGACAAATACCATATGATCTCACTTATAAGAGGAATCTAATGAACAAAATAAACTAATGAACAAAATAGAACCACAGGCTGACATGGAAACATGGAACAGACTGATAGTGACCCAGAGGAAGGAGGGTGGGGGGATAATGGTGGAAAGAAGGGGAAGGGACTAGACAAAAAATATGTCTGAATGACCCACAGACATGGACAACAGTGTGGGAATGGACTGTGAGAGCAGGGGGCGGGGTGGGCAGAGGAGGGCAAGAGAGGAAAAATTTGGACAACTGTAACAGAATAACAATAAAAAATGATTTAAAAAAACAGCACTGCAGAGGATGAAGGAAAGACTAACACCAGAAGTCTCACTGGTTGTTCAGCTCCTGCTAGGAGACAGGCCAGTGTCGAAATCCTACTCGCTGTGTGACCGAGACACCAGATAACATCTAAGAAGTCCATTGTCCAGTACTTTTTAATGAGCGATAGCTTCATAAAACACATCTCTCCAGAAGCCTTGTTACTATGTCATGAAAAAAGCAATCTTGATATGAGAGTAATGCCACTCTTAAAGAGTTGTTCATTAAAAGCACATTTCAATGCATCTTAAGTAAAACATGTTACTTTAGTGTACCTTTAAAATATTCAACTAGGGGAAAGTAACTAGAAGAGGTCTTAAAAATGTGTTTATAGAAGCATTTGGAGAAGGTAAACAGATGCTGTTTCCGTGACTACATGCTTAGTGGACTGCTGGTTAAACTATTTGCAATGTTTAGGTAGTTCTCAACCTCTAAACTGATAAAATTTCTAACTAAACCAGTATCTCTTGCTCAAGGAATGATTCAATAATTTATTCAATAATTTATTGAAGATATCTATGGATCTGCATAGATTAGAACACTGCTAGAGAGCATAGGGTTGCTCGAGACAATTCATACCTACCTCCGATGGCATTCACTCCACCGATGCCACCAAAGATGTCCCTTATCACTTCTGGCAGAGGGCAGCATCTTAACAGCCTTCTCCTGGAACAATGCACTTCACAGTGTTCCATCTGCATTTCATGTTTATAAACTACAAGGGAAAGGCAGTAATCTGCATCACCCACTTTTGGAAAGGACTAAAAGACATTGATAATACAACTCAATTAATGACTATTTGTGTTTGGATTTAGAGTTCATGCAGTTGGAGAAACATATTCAGGAACAGATGCGAATATGGGCCCTCAACCCTACTGTTTTAGGTCATGTGTTTTGAAGGCAATAGTGGAAGTACTAATGAAGTTCTAAGTAACCAGAGATGATACAGTAAAATTTAGTAATCCACGTATGTGTGGATTACTTATGTGTTTACTATACTTGAAAAACCAAAGTCTTAAATTAGATCTAATACTCTCTCCGAGAGAAAGCAGATAATTGCTTTAAAAGCCTCAGAAATGGGTTCAGAGTGGCCTTGAAAGGGTTCTTTTTGTCCTATGGGGCCCAAGGGATGCTTACTGCTGGCTACTTTCCGATATGTCTATCATGACTCTTCTCAACTTTTTTTTAAAAATGATTGCAGCATTCAAAGTAGGATTTTAATAGGTTCCTGTTGCTGCTGTAACAAATCACCACAAACTTGGTCACTTAATAAAACCACACAATTTATTATCTTGTTGGTCTACGGGCCGGAAGTCCTAAAACAAGTTGTAGATGGGGCCGCATTCCTTGGATGATGTAGGGGATGCTACCCTTGACATTTCCAGTTTCTAGAGGACACCTGCATTCATTGGCTTACGGTTTCTTCCTCCATATTCAAAACTAGCAGTGTAACATCTTTAAATCTCTCTGACTTCTTCTATTGTCAAACTTCGTTCTCAGACTCAAACTCTCCTACCTCCCTTCTCCCCTTATAAGGACTTTTAAGGTTATACTGGACACACAAAATAATCCAGGATAATAGCCTTATATCAAGATTCTTAATAAAATCACATTTGCAAATTCCATTTTGACATGTAAGGTAACTTAGTCACAGGTTCTGATGACTAGGACATGGAAATTTTGTGGGGACATTATTCTGTCTAGCATAAGGACCAAGACTCCAAGGGCCATAAAACCTCATTTCATTCCAATTGTTAACTTAAAAATTATAGATATAGATATATGGAGAGGAAATAACGAAGGTTGCAGAAACCTGTTCCTAGCAACAAACAGCTCATTATTTACTTAATAAAAATAATTGAAATTATGTACATGATTTCTCTGGTACTAAAAATATGCTATATATTTTAAAATTGCCCAGTGTTTTTATTACAACTTATTTCGATAATAAATTGTAAGATTTTTGGAATAGTATTCAGTGTGAGGTAGCATATCACCAAGAAAAAGTCATTACAAGGAACTGATGTGAGGTTACATATACATCTGGACTAGAAACATGAATGATTTATATTTAAGTTTCAGTACATACAACTCTTACAGTTTCGTTTTCAGAAAGAATACTCTCCAAACATATAGAATTGGTTGCACATTTACAACAAAAATGCTACTGATAAATCCAAAATGATAGAATTTTTGTAAGAAAAGCAGCAGAGGGAGACCACCACCCAATCAGGTACCACTATGATGCACTGATAACAAAGCACTTTTCCTGAATTTTTCAGAACTATTCTGACTCTTTGTGTGTATATGCGGCACAAGCTCAGAAACTTTGTCAAGTATTTCTTGGAAGCCAGACTTTCTAGTATAAAATTACTTTAAAGTATCTCAGAAAGCTCTTTGAAATGAGCTAATTTGAATTATAAGGCTACAAAATACATAGACACTCAATAGCTCACTCAGTATTAGGCTACTAAAAAGTAGCCCTTAGATGTATGAAAATATAGAATGTGGGCCATTTACACACCAAATCGTGGAAATTATTTCTTTTTGAGAACAGGTTCAACCCACCATGAGGATTCTTGTGTTTTCCAATGTCATTGTTTTAAGAATCAGTACTTTAGCTAGCACATTTGTCTACTGTTCCATCACACATTTGCCTAATTCCTTTTCATCCAGAAGAAATCAGCTCAGGCATCATTACGTTTTTACTTCTTAAAATCCCAGAGCGCCCAATTCAGTGACCTCTCTGGATGCCACGTGAGTTTGTTCGGGGCAGAGGAGCTTGTGTTCTCTATCTCAGCATCTCTCACCGTATCAGTTCACAGCAAAAGTTTAACAAACGTATAAAGAAGGAAAGGCATTAAGGAGGGATTAGAATAACATCAATAGTTAACATTCATAGGCTATTTACTACATGCCATGTACTCTTCCAATTGCTTTACATATGTTTTCTAACAGAAATAGAAAAGTTGTTTATCTTTTTAACAATATAATGAGCTGAGTTCTATTTTTAAAGCAAGGAAACTGAAGCACAGAGAGATTGTTTAAGGCC
This sequence comes from Pteronotus mesoamericanus, assembly GCF_021234165.1. Lineage (NCBI taxonomy): Eukaryota > Metazoa > Chordata > Mammalia > Chiroptera > Mormoopidae > Pteronotus > Pteronotus mesoamericanus. The sequence goes on along the minus strand of NW_026555234.1, from coordinate 10,853,849 downwards.
ATTTAGAGGTAGAAGAAAAAGACAACAAAAAATTTCCGAAATGGAGGCAGAAAAAGAGGAAGGGAAATGGAGAATCCAGCACTAAGTTCACCCCATGGGAACCTACAATGCTTTATCCATTTGGTTCTAGGAGCTTTTTACGGTTCTTCCCCTTTCTCGTGTTCTCATCTTTCTCAGTCGCTACAATATTTTGCTGTGTATAATGCACACTTTTTTGCCCTAATTTTTGAGGGAAAAATAAGGGTGCTTGTTGTATGTGGGTGGCACTAAAACATGGGTGCACATTATACACGGTAAAATACGGAACTTTAAGTTCAGGGCCGTCACTTCAGTCACTTACTCATAACTTTCTCATTGTGTCCTACATACTTAGCAAGGTCCAAAGTTGACTAAATCCAATTCTTTGCCTACTTTATATCTAGAGAAAACTGCACATGCTAGGAAAAAAACACCTGTGTTTCCTGGGACATCACTTTAAATTCATGACCAATGCTCTCAAGTGACCCTTCTTTATGCCCTTTACTCTGCTTAGTCTCTTGTGGTCCGGGTGACTATTTCACAGATTCTATTCTCTCTTCGTTCCTGGCAATTACCCATCCCCCAACCCATTTCTCACTCCAAGATGATGTTCCCATTACATTGAAAAAATAAAAACAATCACTGAGAACTGCACACAACCCTGGAACCACATCTACCCAACTTCCGGCTCTATCCATAGAATCTGTCTTCCTCGTTTGCGCTACAGAAGAACTACTTTTAAGTAAGGCTAATTCCTCCACTTCTGCGCCGGGTGCCACCCCTTGGCACCTACTCAAGAACACAGCCTCAGCAACTCTCCTCTCTTTCCAGCACTATCACTTTATTCCCTCGTAACTGGAGTATTGCCACCAGCCCACAACCATGTTGTAATGTCTCTCCTCTAAACAAATACAAATAAACTAAAAGAAAAAAAGAAAAAACCCCGTTTGACCTCATATCACTGTCTAGCTGTTCCCCTTTACAGCAAAACTCTTGAAAATTTAGTCTACACTCTCTGTCTTCAGTTCCTCTCCTCCTATTTTCTCCAAAACACAGTACAATTAGGCTTTTTTCCCTGACAACTTTCCCAAAGAACTTTTGTTGAGGTTACCTATGATCACTAGTTGCCAGATGCAGCGGTGCAGTTTCAGGCCTCGTCTTAGCTAAACTCTCGGTGTATTATGTGTTGATCAGAGCTGATCATGCCCTCCTCACAGAGACCCTTTTTGTACATTGCTTCCAGTTTTCCTTCTGCTCTTGGTAGTTCAATGTCAGGATCACTGGCTTTACTTCCTTGTAGCCCTGGCCTCTAAACCAGCAGTCTTCTAACTTTTGTGTGTGTATATACTTCTTGCCCATGTTTTTTTTAGTTGACAACTAAATATTTTCATCTTAAATTTAAACTTTTGCACAGTTATCAGTGCCAGCGTATTTTAAGTACAGCCATTTAACATAAACTATGACACCACACTTATAAATTTATCTAATGAAATCATTAAACTATAGCAGATTGATGCAGAGCTTTAGCCATCCATAGCACATGAACACAGCCACTCCCTTTCCTTCTGAGACACTTCTTTTTACTGCGTTCCCAACACAGAATTTTATTCTGGTGTCATTTTAAGACATTATTTTGTGAACTATGCCTTTAGAAAAAATTCACCAAACAAAGTGTAGTGCTTCATCGTTTATCATAACACAGACTCACGTAGCCACCATTCAGGAGACAACATGAGCAGCAATAGGGAAGCCTCCCTTTTCACAGCGCAACCTCCTTCTCCCTCTTCAGAAGCGCCAATTGTGCTTCTTTAGGCTTCATATGTAGATTTCTCTTTTCGTTTAGTCCACGTATTCATCAGTGAATATTATGAGTTATTACCCTGTTTCATGTATAGTCCTCTTTGGCGTTGTTACATGTGTGTTCCCTGAGGAGCTTCATTCACATAGATAAGGAGAGGCTTCCTTATAAAAAGGAAACTTGGTTCTTTGATCACCTTTCAAACTATATGCCCCTGAATTAAATGATTCATCATCACAAATTACTTTTAATAATGTTTTAGGTAATAACTGTATTAAAGTCATCCAATTTCATGGCGATAGAATTGGAAACCCCATGATGATGTGTATAAAAAAATGCATTCTCAGTCATTAGATTTCAATTAGAAATTCATACTTTCACATTTCTCCTTGTCTGAAATCTTAAGTTATTAACACTTGGGCAATACAACACAGGAAGATTCATGATGTGTTAAAAGTATATCATTTGTTTGTAAAGTGCATAAAGGTAAAGTATTTTGAAAGGAAAAATGGGAAATAAGAACATATAGAAGCTCAACTGAAAGGTCTCTGGTCAATCAATTCTAACCATAATTAGTTATATCAATGTTGAGGATGTGAAAATCGATTTTGCCAAAAATATTCCGGCCTAATAGTCCTTAGAAAGTCTTATGGTCATTCCCAGGATACACATAGTCTAGTTAGAAATCCCCATTTACATAGTTTTCAAAGTTTGCCCTTACACTATTTCTCTTTCTTATTCTATTTATTTATCCAATCTCATAACATGACTTCAAGTCTCTCTCTCTCTCTCTCTCTCTCACACACACACATACACACACACACACAAAGAGTGAGGTCTCCCATATCTACATCTCCAGCCCAGACATCTCTCTTAACTCCAGATGGATATATAAAACCTAATATTTGATCTATCCATTAGGCTATCTAATAGATATCTCAAAATGAGTACTTCTAAATCTGAAGTTCTGATGCCCGTTTCCAATCTAAACTTTATTCTTGCTTAGTTTTCATGCTCTCAGCCAAGGAGAAAAATCCATCATTCAGTTATTCTGGCTAAATAATTCTTACTGTTCAGTGAACATGCTAGGCATACTTCTACCGCTGTGTCTTTGTATTCGATTACTGGGTATAGAGCCCCGTTCCCTCAGAGACCTTCATGCCCTGTTCCTACACTTCTTTCCAGTCTTTGCTCAACTGTCACTGTGCTTCTGATGCTTCTACTAACCACCTTCAATATGGCAAGTCTCTTCTCACCTACCTACTGCACACTCCCTCCATTCTTGGGTTCAATTCTCCTCTCTCTAGACCACTTATCATTTGGCATTCTATACATGTTACTTCCTTGTTTGTTTATTCGATACCTCTTGCCACTAGAGTGTAAGCTTTATGAAAGCTGGAATTCGGGTTTTTACATTTTATTTTATATCCTAGTCCCTAGAAGAGTGTCTTGGACATGGTAGCCACTCAGAAAATATTCACTGCCTTTAAGAATGCACAAATTAATTATGGAGCTGACATCAATGAAACAACTTAAATTCTCTAAAATAAGCTTTACTTGAAGGTTAGCCAAGCATGTTACTGAGGAAAAGGATTGTGAGCGGTGTAACAGAAAGGGCACTTACATTACAAGAACTACCTGCTTAGAAGAAAAACTGGTACATAGCCTCACAAAAAGACATGGATATCAAATCCGTTTGAGTTACTACTGACTGAGAAAATGTAAATATTTATGGAATACTGACGGTAGGGTTTGTACCATTGACTACTTCCAAAGGACAAACAGTGAAGTTGGTAGTTTTGAACGTGTGAATTCTTATGCGATGACTTTAAGAACTCCCATTGCTTATTTGTAACCTTATGGATTGGAGCAATTGAATCTGAAAAGGTTAACTGGCAGCAATGTTGAAATATATTTATCTCTGTTTTTTTTTTCAAATTTCAGGGTCAGTTCTGGTTTTCTAAATATGAGCAATGATGCAAAGTATTGTAGGAAAGAACACAGTGCCAATGATGGAATATCTACCCTTCAATTTGAAAAAGATCTGGCATGAAAATCTATTTCAAATGTGGAAATTAGACTGTCTGAACTTTTAGAGTAAGAGCTCTTCAGAGAAATTACCTTATTGCATTGCAAACTTTCACTTCATCTTTCATGTCAACTAAACTGGCATTTGAATATTTGATTAGTAAGAGAACTTGGTATATTTTGGAATCAAGCATTTTTTTCTATTCTGTAGTTTCTTGGTGCAGACTTTGAAGCACTGGAAATTTTCTTGGTGTGTGTTTGGATCATTGTGACAACCTTCTTTTATCTTGTTTCAGTGGTACATTACAGGGCTTGGACTTAATAAAGGCTGAATTCTCTTCCCATCAAGATGCAGCCATAGAATCAATATGTAAGTGGTGACTCACTCTCATAAGTGGGGCAGGATTTCATAATTTTGCACAGATTTCCATAGAAAATCACTCATGCTTTATTGTATATATAATCAATTGCTATGAAATTGGCATTGAACACCCCTCCTCCGACCCCGCCAAGCTGCCTGGTATATTTCTGAATTTTGGCAGTGTTTCATACTTCTGAACATGCAAGTAATTTGTAGCATGCATCATGCTACTGCCTATGTGAAAGGTCAGTAAGTAGATTCACCTCCTTAAAACTGATGATCGTAGTTCTTTGTGTATACACAAGGTCTTCAAAACTCATTGGTGCACTTTATGTAAATACAGGAGCTGGAAATTTGTCAATCTTTTAAAGATTGTTTATTATATATCTCTTCCCACTAGAATTTAGCTTCATAGAATCTGGACTTTTGCTTTGTTCCTTTTATTCTATATTCCCAGCACCTAGAAAGGTGCCTCAGATATGGTTAAAATTAACTAATTCTTTGGTTGAGATCAAATTTTCAGACTTTGTGTAGACACATGGAGTAGATAATTTTAGCATTCACGATCCACCTATGGATGGTGCTAATTTTATATATTAAATAGAGGAGTGATTTTTTTTTTGCAACACCAAAAAAAAACCATTAAGGCATTATTGTATAATCTCTCTTAAAGTGTCTTACTGAAAATTTACTTTTGCAAAATATGTTCTCATCTCTATTTAAAGTTTAGTATTCTGAGGATCTAACTTAGAAAAATCTACAGTTTTCTTCCTCACATGAAGATCCTTTTTAAAAAATAACATTACAAATAAAGTTAAATATAAATATTTGCTCAAAATTGTGTTTACTAAGCCAAAATGGCATTGGTGAATTACGTTTAATTTTAGCTTAGGGAAAACTTACATAATACCCATGAAATTGGATTGGTTCTTTTGTTGAGGAGTGTTTATCTTAATTCTGAAAACATTAACAAATAGCTATCCCACCTAACATACAACAAATAAATCACTGTCACTACTGACCATTCACACACAGGAAGAATAATTCATTTGCTAATTGCCTTTGCAATTGGAGCCCTTGTACTTTTCAAGGGTTCTCTGGAAATCACCATTTTCTCTTTCCCATGGTCCTACTTTTAACAAGCATGACCTATTTTTAAATATTTGATGTAAATTCATCTCGCCTTTTTGTATGTATGTGTGCAGTAGTAGTATCAAACCATAAACAAGACAAAAACCTTCTTTCACATGTGTACGTTTTCATCCATCTTTAAAATATTCTTTGGTAAGTAGCTTAAACTAATATCATAATGAGATATTCACTGGGTCAAATTCTCCTACAATTTAAATTATTTTTGGCATTAAATATCAGATTTTCATGCTTACAATATAACTGATGAAATATTCTAAAATCTCCTCCCACTGTAAAACACATAATACTGGCAGGGATTCACTCAGTCATTTCTGGCCACTTTGCACCAGGGGATTCATTATCAAAAAGGTTTGAAACCTACCTGAGCGGACAACCACTCGTCTTAGGGTTTTAGCTCCTCCACGCTCCAGCCAGGGAGCAGAGCACCGTCTCTCCTCCCGTTTCCAGCCCTGACTGCAGGCGGGGAACCCTGGCCCCAGAGCCCCCCAGTGGCGGAACTATCTTCACACGCTCAACACCTCAGCGCCTCTCTCCCAGCCCCTGCCATGGAAGTCTTTGCTCTTTTAAGGAGGGAAACATTTCTCTTCTAGGAGTCCTTTTTGTTTTCCCAAAAGACACCAGCTTTTGGAAACATGCAAAGAAGCAGCTCTCTTTCTCTTTGTTTCAACCTGTTCTATCCCTTTGTTTTGTGTATCCAGGTGTTGTTAAAATACACTTCTAAAAAACAGAGTCTGGAGGCCAGAGGCTGGTTTCAAAGAGGGAAATTACCTGTGCGTGCGTGCGTGCGTGCGTGTGTGTGTGTGTACGTGTGCACGTGTGCGTTTTCTTCCTATAAAGTTGGCACTTTTGGACTGGGTCTTAACTTACCGCCTCTGATTTTTCAGTCTTCTACATCTCTGTTTACAAGAAAGCATGAAGTTTGGCCTGTACTCCTTTCTGCAGGTTTTGTCTTCTGGGTTTGAGTAAGCTTCTTTGACAGAGTCTACGATATACTCAAAAAGGCTATCTTGTGTTTGAAATAAAAAATCGGGCTAGGGAGAAAACACCCCCGTGCCTGAAGATCTCTTCTTTGTTGTGGCCACGAGTAGTCTCCCGTGGGCTGCTGGTACGTAGTGGTGAACGGGTTCCAAGCCTCTTCTGAGGTGGATGCTCTGGGGCCCAGCCCACTTGCCTGTTAGGACCGAGGTGCTTGTATTCCAGCTGGTGGGTGCGTTACTTGCTGTGGGCTCACAACAGAGGCCTCCCTAGAAGATGTCCTAGGCCAAAAGTAGCCCTTACGGCTTATGCCTCATAGATAGGCAACTCTCTAAGAACAGCCTATACTTACCCAATGTCCCGTCTGTGATTTCTGAAGGATCACCCCAGCTTCAAAGCTTCCCATGACATAGGCTGACACCCTTGTTGCAGCTGCTTTGAATTTCACCTTCTCCTTCTCCCCAGTCCTACTGCTCTCATTTCCCCACCGGGCACAACCAGTGCAGGCCAGTGTCCACCGCCTATCGAAGTTCCATCTCTCTAGTGAATGACCACACCTTCCAAATTCACACTTCCAGATCATCAGCTATAATTGTCATGATCTTGAAACCCCAGTGAGATAACCCGATGTGTTTGCATTTGCGTAGAATTACCTCTTTCAACCTCACCACCCCATGAGGCAGGCATTGCTATTGTTCTTAACGCACAGGTGAGGAAACAAGGACTTACAGGGATAAAGTAGCTGGTCCCTTTTTCACATGTTGCATCCTGGCTGGTCTTCTACTGAGAAAGGAACCAGGAGAATGAAGTGCATCCCCCAGTGTTCTTTCCTCAAATATTTCAAAAAACCCACAGATGCTGCATCTGATTATGTTTAATCCAGTGCAAATAAAGGAACCCCAAGTAGAGGTCCTCATTACTCATGCAGAAAACTCTTGACTATAAACCTTGTCTCTGAAATAGGGATGGCTATGATGTTATGCCAGAAATTTTTAATACTTACTGCCATTCTGCATTATTTTCTTGGACAGAGCAGTATGAGTCTGCCTTTCAATCTTTCTCCGTCTGTAACACACTAGTCAAAAATCCTTGACATTTGTATCTGCTGCTCCTCCTCCATTTCATTGCTGACTAAAATGTCCTATACCTTTACTGTCTTTGATCTTTTTGTTTAGTTTCTTGAGAGGGTGACAGGTGGTTTGAAGCTGTCAGTTAAACTTATATATTTGTAAGCAACCTGGCTTTTGTTATATAATGTGAATTTGCAAGCATTTTTTTTCTGCCATTAGTTATTATTTGAAGATAAATATCCCTGTATCAATTAATTAATTTTCCCTATTAGTGAACAAGGGTTGTGATTTTCTTTTTTTCCCATTTTAATGATATGGTGCACATATTTAATGATATGTTAAATTTCCATCACTTAAATTTTTTATTTAGTTAGGCTACTAGAAATGGGATTACTGCATTAAAAGTTAAGAATCCTTTGACATCTTTGATAAGTAATATTCAATTTTTCTGAGTTTTTTCCTTTTTGCCAATTTAAATTTAATTTTACCATCAATATATACAAATGGCATTGCTAGGAAAAATAGGTCAATTGGACATATTCAAGTGTTATGTTCAAAAATTTCTATTTAGTGTTTGACTTTTCTTATATAGTGTTTTTAATACATTAAAATATGTACATTTTATATGTTACTCTCGTGTCCAATGTGTTTCCTGCTTTGTAGTTTGCCTTTGGTGTGAATTTTGATGAGAATTTCTCTGTTTTGTTTCATTGAACCAGATTTGGTTCTTGTGCAGTAATATACTTTTTTGATCACTAAACTTTAGAGTACATTTAAATATGTTGGAGATAAATTAACATTCATCTTTTTTAATTATTGACAATAATTCTCTACATTTTAAACCTCCAGGTAAGCTTCAAATTCTTATTATTTGCCATATTATAGAATAACCAAATTAGGATTTAAAGTGTCAATATATTTTTAAGTATGTATACCATATCATTAATATAATAAAAAAGAAACAGGCACAACCCTGTTATCATAAAAAAGGGATAGTATATTAATTCGATAGGGAGATATTAATTAATTATTGTATGAAAGAATTTGAAAGACATACATTGAAAGTAATTTGTATAAGGTATTTATAGGTCAGCAATGAGAAGACCTAACTAGGGCATGTGGCTTATATTCATAGAAAGTAAGGGGTTAGCTAGGAAAGGCAAGAACTGATTGTTGATTTCCTTGAAAGACAGAAAGGAAGTTTGATTTGAAGATAATGGGAAGCTATTTACTGTGAACAAGTGACTTATGTGTTGAAATTAACATTTAATAATGATAAGAACATTGATTACATCCCTGTTTTATGCCAGGAACACTTCCAACTTCTTTACAAACCATTTAACCCATGTAAAAGCTCCATGCGGTTCATATTACTGTTAATCTTATTCTGCATGTGGGGAAATGGATAAAATGTTCAAGTGACATTCTCACGGTTACATAGCTAAAAAGTGGCAATACACTCTTCACTATTAATTTATATGTACAGTAGCAGAGACTTACTATTTTCTTTTCTATCACTCCCCACCAAACCAAACAAGAACAATGAAAACCAAACAAACAAGTCTGTTACAAGAATATATTTTCTAAGAGTTTTTTTCCCCCAGATCACCTTTTTTCTCAAGACTTTCCATAGAACACAGCAGGGACAACCTAGCCATAAAAGCTCACTTGAGAAATCATCAAAGTCACCGAAGTTTACATTGTCATAGCTATGTTTAAGAGGAGAAAGACAAGCAAAAACAAACCCATACTGTTTGCTTCTGCGTGATGTAAGGGTAGAGCTCCTGACATTGTACCCAGTGCTCAAGTTAAACCATTTCATGGGTGTATCTATACAATCATTCTTGTTTCTTATTGAACAGCTGTGCACTTATAAATAAAGCTCAAAGAACAGACTTTGTAGAATTTTTTAAAGTGGTCCTGAAAAGTTTTACTTTGTCATGACTGTTTCTTAGGCTCTACTTTTTATATTTTATATAATTCATATTATTATTATTTAAACATGCTGGCTGTTTTTCTTAGGGAAATCTCTCAAAAGGCAAATAATGCTTTGAAAATGTGTTGACTAAAAGAAAATTTCCAGGAAAAAAAATAGCTATTGTCAAAAACATTGTAAAACTGCTAATAATGAGAGAGTGGCAGGGAGGGGGCAAGTTTAACCGCGTGGCAATTGCCTTCCACATCTGTATTCTACATGATTCGTAATGCTGACTTTTGTTTCGAATGGAAATCAGTAATAAAATGAAGTTGTACGCTCAATGATCAATAAATAGTTGTTATAAAAGAGCACAGATGAGGTGTACTCAAGAGAGTCATACAGCACCGTGTACTGGCCCAACAAGAAGATATGAAAACGATATGTTTCAGGGGGATTCACAAATTAGAATAAGTATTCCTACTCACACAAAATGATGATGTGAGAAAGTTTTGTGAAACTCATTTGGAGAATATAACTGACACAATTTTTGAAATCGAGGGTCTCACAGAATTTTTAAAATACTCTCAGCATCACTCCGCCAATTCCATTGGTCATACACTGCTGTCAACCTCTCTTTCAGTTCCGACCTCAATAAATAAGCCATCACCTATGTCTTCCTCATGGCCTTGTAGATGAGCTCTTCAGATCTTTTTCCATTATCAGTCTCACCCATGATCAAAACACTTGATCACCACTGCAAATCTATACATGGCCCTTCTTGCTCTTCTTTCTTCTTTCAAACACACAAACCCAGCTGCTGACATTAACTCATTTTACCTATTCTTCTGTCTGACCACCCATCCTTTTGACAAATATGTAGACGCAGCTACAGCATCAAGAGCCAGACTGCTGGAGTCAGACTGCTTAGGTTTGTTTCTCGATTCTGCTACTTATTATCCCTACACGCCTGAACAATTTATTTAGCCTCTTAATTCTTCAGTTTCCTCATTGATAGAGCATAAAAATAATTAAGCCACCTCCATGGACTTATTTTGAGATTTAAAGGGGATAATTTATAGCAATGGTGTTAAGTGCTTCTAGAGAAAAGTGAATGGTGCCGTAAGAGCTTAGAACAGGGATTTAACCTAGTTAGGTAAGTCAGGGGAGGAAGCCAAGAAATGGGCTATTTCAGAGGAAAGCTGACGGATGAGCTTATATTAACTTTGTCAAAAAGGGGAGAGCACTAAAAACCCAGGCCATGTGTTGAGTGGAATCAGGATGAGTACGAACAGAGATATAAGGTCAGTGAACCTGGCGGGAAAGAGCAAGGCGAGGCTGAAGCGACAGATGGAGAATAGCTGATAAAGGGCTTCACAGGACAGTTTATGGACATTGTGAGCGGCTAGCTGGCCACACTATCAGATTGAATGTGATAAATCTAATGTAAGGAAAGAGTATCAAGTTCATTGCAAGAGGGGCCTGTTTGGTGGATGGTAGACACATTAGGCTATTTTAATAATCCTATTCAGGAGAAAGATGATGGGAACTTGCATTAGGATTATGGCAACAGAGATAGAGAGAAGTGAATGGATTGCAGAGACAACCAGGAAATAAAACTGCCAGAACTTGGAATGAATTGTGTGGGGGGAGGGTGGGGGAGGAAGAGGGAGCGGTATGATTGACTCAGGCTCCTAATTTGTAGAATGAAGAGAGAGCTGACCCAAAGGATGGAAGGTCACATGTTTGGGAATAATTTGCATTTCAGGCACCCAAAGGATACAGTTTTAAGGAGCCTTTTTATTAATTCACTGTTTTTAAAGACTTCACAATCAAATTTATACCGTTAAGTCCAGAATTCAATGATTTTTTACCAATTCCAATTATTTCTCCTCTTCCTCTCTGATGTTTTCCCCAAGCTAATCACATCACTACCTTAAAACATTTGCATGCTGACTGCACTTATGTAGCTTTATAAAATCATTCTTTCCTCATTTTATGAGTGTTTTTTCCTCTTATCTATATTACATAAGGCCTTAGATCAGGAATTGTGTCTCCTACTTATTTAATATTTGTTCTTTATTCCTTAGTCAACTTTCAAAATTACTGAAACAAAAAAAAATGCTTTGTTATACAACCAACTTTTTCAAGCTGGGTGGGATGAAATGGGAAAACAGTTTACTGGTGCATGATTTCTTCATTGTCCCAAAGCCACAGAAATACTTCAGCATTTTCCCATCTCTATTTTTCCTCCCTCATATCCCTCTCAACAGATGGAATTGTTTCAGAAATGCCAGAATGTACCAAGGCAATACACAGCAGAATGAGCATGAGTATCGGCCCGTACACAGGGTTTATTTATCCCTGACTGTGTGGCCTTGGACATATGTATCACTTAACCTTTCTGAGTCAGAATCTTCTCATTTTAAAAATGAAAATATTAATACTAATGTACATATTCATTCATAGTCTAACTTGTGTCTTCAGAGCCTCGCCTCATTGTATTTCCATATATACGCTAGTAACCTGTGTAAACACATTCAAGATCTAAATAGGCATTTCTAAGTGAACTCGATACTGTTTCCTTACATTGGTATGTGCAGAAAGCAAAATTCTAAAGTTTAATTGAAGATGTCGAGAGGGAACACTAAAATACAATAACTGCTTTCAAATCTCCTATGGGAGTCAAATAGACACTTTCAACAACAAAATATTCTAGAACAGGAAAGTGACAACTGTATTAGGGCGCCCACAGTGAAACCTGTTTTCACTTTGGAGTAAATATTTTTTTTTTCTCACAAAAAGATGGTTGCATTGAACTGTAGAAAACTGCCAAATTTAGAGGAAGTTCAGCGATATCTGTAAGCAATTAAAAATAAATTAGTCATAGCTGTGATCAGGGAATTTCCAACTAACTGTCTCGGAGATCAGAAAAAGTAACTCTGAACTGTCATTAAAAAGTAAAAACGACTCATATCATTTTAAATAAGAACTTCAAAATTCAATGAGGATATGGGGTGATGTTTAGTCTTTTTTTTTTTTTAACTATACCCCTTCCACCAAATTAACCAATTCATAAATCAAAAATTCCATATTCAAATTACAGAATCACCAACACCGGAAAGTCTAGAACATTTTAAAGTAAATACATGAAGCTTTTGATGTTTTGCTGACAAGCCAATACAACGATCCAAACAAAATGTCTTTAACCTTACAAGGAGCAATTTCCCCCATATTAACATGACATTAATATTCTTTTCCAAGTATACCTTGTAGGAAAATTTTAAAGGGTGAGAAGTAGATTGCAATTTGGGAGAACAGCCAGATTTATCAATGGGAAAATTTCGTTGAAATCCAAGAGATTTTAAAGGAGTTCCTCTCGCGGACTTTAATCTTCAGTAAGGCAGCTTAGTGCTTTATCTCCAAACGAAGTTGACGGAAAGTTGGCAGGCAGCCTAATACCGTAGTTATCGGGAATGCTGGCCAGGCCTGTCCTTCCTGGCTGCCACGCTCTTCTGAAGAAACGTCACCCTGGGGTGAATCACTGCGTTTCTGGGGCTGCCCCGGCCCCTCAAGGCAACGCCGGCGGATCTGACTGCCAGATGCCTCCGCTCGGGGCCTTTCTCCGAACCTCCCTCCTCCACCGGGCCGCTGGGCATCTTTTCGGCCGCTGGGAACCGAACCCAGGACGCCTCCTGGCCGCCGCTGCAGGCACCGTGGGACCGCTGCCGAGACCTCGGGGGTGACGTCTGATTGTGTTAGTTCGCATCCTGGGTCCAGCACCTTCTTTTATTAGAACCTTGGGAAACACTCGAATTGGGCCTTGGTTTATCTCATCTTGTGAAACATGCAGGTGACAATAAGCGAATCAAAGCTGCAGGGCAGCGGAGTAAAGAGGACTGTTTAAGGCAGCTGGTGTGAGCCTCATCCGCGGCCGACGAGTGACATGAACCAAGGTGTATTCTTTGACGACGCCCCGTTCCCTGGACCTTGTTACTTATCTCCTCCCCCCCATGCACTTGTACTGAAGATCGTTTCACCTGAATCTCTCAACCTAATACAATAATGGAAACTGTCATGTTTCCTTTAACATGTTCACGTGAAAACTCCATCCCAGCTCAAACGTAATGTACTCTTAGGAGGCCTTTCCAAACCAGTTTAGGAATATTTCTGCCCTTGTCTGGTTATCTCTTCCTTAACTTTTGCTTGCACCAGCAACGTCCAACGATTTTCATCTCGTGGCACCCATAAACTAACTACTAAAATTCTGCAGCACACCAAAAAATACATTTTTTTTTTTTTTGGCAATTTGACCGAAAAAAGGTATCATTTTGTTCATTCATACTGGACGGCTATTGTGGTGCTGGTCGGTGTCCCTTCTTTATGTGACAGCCTAAGGCAAAGGGGTCAGCGCCATCACCATCACTGTTACTCCTCCTACCCGTGGTGAGAGAATAGCATCGGCACTACAGTTTTACAAACATGGATCGCATCGTTTTGTGTTTGTTTTCACCTTAGGTCAACCCTTTAGCAATCTTCATCTATGAAGCTTTTAAAAATATGGGTTAAGTTTCTCACAATACATTTTTCGAAATAATTTTTAACTTTTCAAAAGTTTCAAATTAAGAAGTCCTGTCCTTTATTGCTGACTAGAACCACAGGAATCCACACAGTGACTGCCGGGAGGGGTCTGGTGGCCAGATTTGGCAGAATTCAGCGGATCCCTCCGATTGCAGCAAGGGCGGCGGGCCCGCTTTGCCCCTGTAAGGGCGCCCGGTGTGCTGCAGTTACGGAAGGTTGTGAGCGTGGACTCAATATTTTCCTCTTAAAAAAGGGAAAAAAATTACAGTATGGTTAATGAAGTTAACCAGATACAGACCATTTTCAATCTGTGAAATAGGTATTACCAAATTTGATTAAAGATAAAAATTTGCCTCACAGGCCTTGGAGTCTGGGAGACCATTGACATTTTTAGTGCCTGATTTAGTTGACAATGTAGGTACACTACAGAAAAATATCAGCCACACTATTCTGTTATGCCACAGCTGAAATATTAGAGTTTTATCCTGTTTATAAATTTAGTCCTCTCTAACTATAATAAACCTCATTTTTAGGTAAAGTGAGTATATATTTAGTGTTAGAACATTTATGTGTGTGTGTGTGTATGTGTGTGGTTTACCAACATTAAAAACTAAAATAAGTTTATTTCTCTCAAAATAATTAAAATACTTTATCCTGCATAAGCACATATTGTGATCAGTGGAAACATTTTAAACCATATTTGTAGTTTGGGAAAACTGGCCTTTATACAATGGTGTGGTTCAGAAAGCCGTTTTCAGATTTCAGTTTCAAATGGCTCATTGCACTTATGCATTTACTTTTTACTCACCAAATATCATTACCTAAGGAGTCTAAACATAAGAATACATTTAGCATGCTGTTGGAAGCGTCAGATTTCCATCAAAGACTAAGGATCTTTGAAAAATTGTTGGCAAGTATCAAGCAGATGGGGACACAGGAGAGGTCTGTCTATTAGGCAGGTGGGTAGATTTCCTCACCGCAAGATTTGGAAAAAAAGAGTCTCAGCTGGGAATAATAAGGAATGGAGGTGCGAGGTAGCCAGCTAGGCGGCATGGAGGTGAAAGCTGCGTGTCCCAGATTTTTGTATTGCAGTGACTCACCACCGCAGATTTCTTCAAGCCCCTCTTGACATACAGCAAACATGGAGAAACAACCACCAGCTCCAGCAATAGTAAGGGATTTTCCTTAAGGCTTAGCTTCATAATAACTCCTACCTGTTCATTTGAAAATGCAACTCAGAGTTAATTATTGGCTACCTTACAAGCTAGAGCGGGCCAGACATCAATCACTTGCTTCAGTGGCTGGACGGGACCTGCTAGAAAAGCAGAAACACATCCATCGCCATGCCTGGTGGCCATCTGGACCCCCAGTCTATCGCAATCAAACCACAGAAAGTATAAACATTCTCTACCTTTTTTTCAGGGGATGAAAACTTAAACACAATCTCTGAAAAATAAACCACAAGTCATATTATGAGGCCAACACAGACCTCTTGTTTAAGAACATGCAGAGAGAAACCACCGGAGCTGGGAAAAGGCTCAGTGGTCTCACAAAAGGTAGTGCAGAAGGATCAGGGCAAATGCAATCCTGAGAAGTGGACTTACTACATAAAAGAGGAACGAAACCCAAAAGTCCCGCCAGCTCTTATTCACAAGGAAATTTGAGAAACATTGTATGTATTGTACAGCATGGAACAGTATGAGAGTAGGAACTCTTATTCCTGGGGGAAAACATCATTACTAAATTTTGTAATTCTCAGACAAATGAAGAAATGTATTGTAGGTGACAATCTCAATTAGAGATTTAGGAAGTAATCTAAAGAACTTCTCCCAGAAGAAAGATAAGTGAGAAATGATAAGTTACTGAGGGTAGAGTTCTAAGAAAACCAGTGTATTGATAATACAAATGTCAGAGAGTAAAATCATGGTAAATAAAAGAGAAACAAAAAATCAAGAAAGTAATAGAAAAAAACTTTTCTGAGAGGAGAAAGACTATAATTTTAATATTTAAAGGGACCACTTAATACTAAATACATTAATAAAAAGTATATAGATATGTTTGTATGTGTCTTCATAATTTCAAAGATAAAGAATAAATTCAACAACATCTCTTGAAAATAAGCAGAAGAAAAGATATTACCTACAAAAGAGAACATTTGGATAATTTCTTGTCTTTTTATAAAAGGCAAAGAGAGAATGGGGCAATGTTGACAGGAATGTTAGAAAGACTATTGGTAACCCTCAAATTGTATATACTCATTAAAGATAATGCTCAAATGTGTGACTAGAACTTGTTTGGGCCTTCGCATTTCCATTTTTTTCTTCACTTTTAGCCAGGCGTATTTTTAAAAAATTCTTTACAATTGTGTGTGTCCATGTGACTATTTTTTTCTTATGGACCCAATGGAATGTGAGTAAAGTATGTAGAAAAGGAGGGGCAACATCCTTTCTCTGTCTCTCTTTTCTTCATTCTTTTGCTTAGAGAGTAGGACCCTCAACATGATGACTTGCGCAGGAGCAAACATAGGAGTCACGAATATGTGATTGCTCCACGGGTGGGAAAGCATAGAACTGGAGCACCAACATCGTTCATGACTCTGCCCGGTGAGGTGTGCATTCCCTATGCTCAGACTTCTATGTATGTGAGAAACCAATTTTAATATATTTAAGGCATTGCTCATTTGGGTGTTTTTCTTATATATAACCCAAATCTGATCTTATCCTATAGGACATACAAAAGGGGGAACCTATCCACAAGCTTCTAAGGATTCATGACTTAAAGAATATAAATATCTTTTCTGAAAAAAAATTATTTAGAAAATACTCAGGCCACCTGAGAACTGAATAATTATAATGACTCAGATATGGATAAGACATGTGGCCATAGTTGATTTCCAAACAGTTGCTAAAATGGATATAAACAGATATTAAATGCATAATGTAGCAATTAAATTAATACTAATCATCTGGTTGTAAAATTCAAGATTACTCTGAAAAATGCGAGAGTTGTGGGATGTGAAGAAAAGGAAATACAATGCTCATCTCATGAGCCAGAATCAATGATTTATTCTAAAATGAATGATTACATTGTAAGAGAAACAGATGTTTGAAATTTTAAACATATAGGTATCCATTAATAGAGTAAAAAAAAAGTAAAGCTTTTATTCCTTTGGAGACAAAATATAAAGCAACAGGATCATTAGGTATATAGTAAAAGATAGGAAAAGGAAAAAGAAAACAGGCAGTCTGTATAAATAACTAGAAGTCTATTACAGATTAACAGAAGTACGATTTCATTAGTTGGAATTATTGGGGTGCAAGTGAGACTAATTTGACTTCAATCGCAGAAACACAGTTAAGGTTTGTTTAAGCCACTCTTGAGTCACCCTCATGTGTGCTTCTTGTGGTGTGTGAGCCAATCACAGTCCCTGCCCATCTTGCTCTTGTGTAACTGCATCTTTTCACCTTCAAGATACACAGTGGAGAGGAGGCGGTGGAGTCTTTTGCCTTCCAGGCAGAAAATTGTTCAATTTATGTCTCTCATCATCAATATCTTCTATTCCAACAAGGACATTTCCTTTGGGGAGTTGATCAGTAATGCCTCGGACAACTATACTGTGAGTGCCCAACTGACCTTTCCAAATTGGACAGTGATAAAGAGCTGAAAATTGTCATCAACCCTGAGAGCCAGGAATGCACCCTGATTTTGGTGGACACGGGAATTGGCATGACCAAAGCTAATCCCATAAATAAGCTGGGAACCATTGCCAAGTCTGGTATGAAAGCATTAAGGGGGGGTCTTAAGACTGGTGCAGACATCTCCATGATTGGACAATTTGGTGTTGGCTTTTATTCTGCCTACCTGCTGGCAAAGAAAGTGGTCGTGGTCACAAAAGCACAATGACGATGAGCAGTATCCCTGGGAATGTTCGCCTAGGGGTTTCTCCACTTATGAGCTGACCGTGGAGAGCTCAGTGGACAGGGTGCCAAAGTGATCCGTGATCCACCCTCTACCTTGAGGAAGACCAAAGTACTTAAAGGGGAGGCATGTCAAAGAAGTGGTAAAGAAGTACTCATCGTTTATCAGTATCCCTTTACTCTTTATTTGGAGAAGGAACAAGAGAAAGAAATCAGTGATGATGAAACAGAGGAACAGAAAGGTGAGAAAAAAGAGAAAGATCAAATGATGAGGAGAAGCTCAAGGTTGAAGAAGTGTGCTCAGATGAGGAGGATGATAGTGCTAAGAATAAGTACTAAAATATAAAGAAAATTAAGAAGAAATGTTGATCTGGAAGAACTGAACAAGACTAAGCCCATTTGGACCAGAAGATGCCCTGAAGACATCACCCTGGAAGAATATGGAGAGTTTTGTGAGAGCCTTACCCGGGACCGGAAAGACCACTTGGCAGTCAAGCACTTCTTTGGAGACGGTTAGTTGAAATTCACGTACTGCTTTCCATGCCCTGTCAGGCTCCGTTTGGCCTTTTTGAGAACAAGAAGAACAACAACATCAAACTCTCTGCCCACCATGTGCTGCTGTTCATGGTGGACAGCTCAGATAGGCTGAGTATCTCAGCTTCACCTGTGATGTGGCTGACTCTGAGGACCTGCCCCTGGACATCTCCCGGGAAACGCTCCAGCAGAGCACAACCGGGAAGGCCGTTCATTAAAACATACTTAGGGGGTGACTTGGGCTCTCCTCTGCGCTGGCGCAAGACCAGAGGATCTACAAGAAATTCTGCTAAGCATTCTCGAAAAACCTAGAGCCTGGAAACCATGGGGACTCTCCGAATCGGGGACGCCTGTCTGAGCTTTTGCACAATCACAGCTCCCAGGCCGGAAATGAAATTAATTCACTTTTGAAGTATGTCTCTCACAGAGAGGAGACCCCGCTGTCCATCTGTTACACCGGTCTCAGGTACCCAGGAGGGCCTGGAGCTACCTGAGGATGAAGAGAAGAGGAAAAGGGAAGAAGCAAGGCCAAGTTTGAGAACGTCTGCAAACTCCTGAAGGAAGTCTTGGATAAGACTTGGTTGGGACGATGTCTAATCTCCAGGAGGCCCCTGCGTTCACCCTGCTGCATCGTGACCAGCACCTGCCGTGAGCCGCGGACACGGAGCAATCCGTGGAAGCCCGAGCACTTCAGGACAAGTCTCCACGGCGCCGAAGGCACCTGGAGATCGGCTCCGGCGTGGAGGCTGCAGCGGCGGAAGGCGGGGACAGGGAAGAGTGGGAAGGCGGCGGCGTGGCGTCGCTGTTTGAAACTGCACTGCTCTTGAACTCTATTTGGGGATCCCCAGGCCCACTCTAACCACATCTACTGCGTGACCAAGCGAGGCCTAGGCGCTGATGAAGATCGAGTGACAGCAGAAGGACCCAGTGCTGCTGCTTCTTGTGGGATCCACAGCTCCACTCGATGAGAAAGCCTCTCGTATGGAAGAAGGGGAGTAGCAGTTTCCACGCGCAGACGTTGTGTCCTCCTCATAGTGACTCCGTGGCTCCCTCGACAGCCCGGGTGGCCCGAGCCCCGCTGGCTGCCTCTGCTGAGGGCTAGTGGGGTTTTCTCTCCTGTCTTTCTGCCCGAGACAGGACACAGAGGCGTCAAGGCTTCTCTTTCCGCATTTGACACTGGGTTTGGATGTTGTGTTTTGTGAGGTGTTTTCTTTGTTGTTGTTTATTTTGTTCTGCAATTAAGTTATGCAAAATAAAGAACCTGCAATTTAAGCCAAAGTGCAGAATTTATTGCTTCATATTTCAAAAGAGCCCAGGAGCCCAAAACTCCTTGGTGCCCGTTCTCAAATGAGGAATCTCTTACGCCATCCTTTCTGTCCTCTATTTGGAATTTTAAAACTTCCCTGAAAAAACCCCTAAGAAGTCTGAACTGGATCAAAAATAACATTGAAGTATTTGCTATATATGTAACAAATACACTAAAATAATGCAACACTATTTTAAAAAAGGAATGCATATATATGTATATATGTATAATAAATTCAAATAAAAGGAAAGAAGAGGTAACAGTAGCATAAAGAAACTAAATCTAATGCAAAAATTATTTAATTAATAAAAGAGGAATTATTTCTAAGAAATAAAGGTAAAATCTGTGATGACTATATAGTAGCTATAAATGTTTACATGCCTAATAACATAGTTTGTGATTGTAATACAAGTTAGAAATAACAAAAAAATTGCCAACACTTCATATTGTAATAATAACTTTGAAGCTCCTCTCTTAGTCTCTGCAGATAAGTAGACAAAAATATAAATGGAAAAACTAAATTGCATAATGCATAAGCTTGACTTAATATGCTGCAAATATAGAAAATACACACTATTAAAATATATATTAAGTGTTTGCAAAGAGAAACTGTATTTTAGATCTTGAGATATCTTTACAATAAATCTACCAAATTGTAAATTGCATGACCCAATACAATAAGTGGTCCTAAAGTACAATGATATTAGAGACTAATAATAAAACCATAAACTTACACTCACAAATGAGGACATTTGGAAACAAAGTAATATTTTCTTAAATAGATTTTTTAAATAAAAAATACATAACATGTATATATAGATACACACATACAAATATACATATATGCATACATATACCTATATGTCAAGATAATAAATTGTATCAAATGATAATGATACCACTAATGTCCAGACTTGAAGGAAGTGGTCAAAGCTCTACTCAGAGGAAAAGAAGTCTTAAATAATTTTTTATAATTAACAATAAAGAAAAGATAAATAAAGTATACAATTTAAGAAACTAGGAAATATAGTATATAAAAAGATTGATAAAGTTAGAAAAAACAGATGATATAAAAACAAAATAACAAAACCACTTATATAAAAATAATAATAAAATACTCAAACCTATAAAGAGGAGATTTAACCACAGGTTTAAAAAATGCACACAAAACATAGGAGAATAATGTGTGACAACAGCAGCAAAATTGAAGCCCTGGTAAGGCAGCTCAGTTGGTAAGAGCGCCATCGCGCAGGTTCGATCACCGGTCAGGGCACATACAAGAAGCAGCCAATGAATGCATAGATTGGTAGAACAAGAAATCTCTCTCTTCCTTTTTTTCTCCCTCTGCCTCTCTCTCTCTCTCTCTCTCTTCCTCTCCTTTCCTTTCTCTGTAATATCAGCAAATTAAAAACAAATTAAAAACAAAAGAATGGCATCAAAATTGAAATTCTTTTTTGTAGAAAGCTGCAATGCACTAAAAAAGACTTAATTTTTCCAAAAAAATTGAGGGAAACTTTCCACTAGAAATTGTAAAATTAAGAAAATAAATTATTTTATACACACACACACACACATACACACATACCCATTTTTACTCCACATGTGCATATATTTATTATATTTTTTATTGGGAAAGAAAGAAGCTAGACCGTTTTAAGTTTTGAAAAACATCTTGAATGTCTTTACAAATGTTACAAAATTTCCAAAACTGTTTTGCCAATCACTGTTTCTTAATTTTATAGCTTAAGTGGATGTCAAGGGAAATTTAATCCTTATGTTTCTGATTCTTTTATATTTGGCCCATCGAAGTGTTTCATAAGAACCATTTGATGTCTTAAAGTTCTTACAGACTTTTCATTTCAAGCATGTTTAAGATAATTTATTCAGAATTAAGCAGTATTTTATCAGGACTGAATGAAAATGAAACTCAGAAAGCCTTAAATTATTTGAAAATCTAAAGACTGATAAACATCATCAATATTTATTTAGCATTTAAAGGTTTCCTCTGGTCAAAAATATAAATATACCAAAGGGATCTTAGATCTCTTTACTATATTAAAAAAATCTATACTTTATGAGGAAGCAACAGAAATTAGTATAAGCAATTATCTGATTAAGCACTGAATTGGACTTGACATGGTATGAGCTGAATGGCCCTGATAATTGTCTAAATGCGATAAGTGAATGTATATCCTGGCATCCAAAATCACCTGACTGTTTCTGTAACCAGTGGATCCTTCCTGGGAAGTCCCTAGAGAAAACATATGTAGAACTGTATCTAACAAAGGATCAGTTTATTTGAGTATTAAACTTTGGCCCCCAGATCCTACATGAAACTCTATAACCTAAGCTGAATCCTATAAATAATGCATGAGCTTTGGGTCAAATTTGTTGAGTCTGAATTTTGACTCCACAATTTTACTAACTCTGATCTTAAGAGAGTTACGTAATCTCTTGAAGACCTTGACTTCCTTAGCTATAACACAGGAATGATCACAATTTTTGTTTGTTATGATGTATATAATTTATCTTTAAATATTTTAATGTAGGTGCAGTTAATTGTGCATTTAGATATGTTACACACCAGGAAACCAGATTGAAACATGGCTAAGCGAATTTCTTTGTTGGTAGCTCAATCAATATACTCTGTTAAGTAGCATAGTGAAGGTCAGAAACAAGTTATTAATTATAAAATTGGTGGCCTGATAATTAGAACAATGAATGTTAGAAATGGGCTTCAAAGAGTAAAATTAAAGTTTTTGAAAATATGTGGATTAGTTTATATATTTAAAAAAATACTAACGGTGCACTCTATCCTTGCAGAATGAGAGAGAAGAATTTAGGGAAGCTTCAGGTTAATGTTCATGAGGTCCCTAATTGGTTTGGGGGGTTTGTTTAATTGATACTGACTTTAATATTAATGGAACTTTCCCTTTAGAATATGTCATCATCTGCCTTAAATAACCTATTCCTTCATGTTGGTTGGAGTAATGAAATAGACAAACTCAGGGTTCATCAAACCTACAAAATAGGTTGTGAAGCCATTCTGCACCCACTTGATAATAAATCCTTCTGTAATTAATGACTTTAATGCATGGCACATATTTTGACCTGAGATTTATTTTCTTTATAACCTGGTAGAGAGGTTGTGACAAAGTTGCTAACTCACACATCTCAAACTGTTACTCTGTACGTCATCCACCACAAAGCATAAAAGTTAGTTTTGCATGGCCAAATTGGCTTATTCACATCATAGTGCAACTTTGTATGTTTGACGTGAGAAACTAAAAAGTTGTCCCTGTGAGCACTCAGGACAATTACCAGCACGGAGTCAGAGCGCAGGAAATGGTACCATTGTTAGGCTGAAATGGTCTATTACCAGAACAAGCCTTACATGCCTTCTGCTTCCTCTTACACATGCTGAGTGTCAGATTCTACCACCAACTGCAGAAAAAGCCTTTTTTTTTTTCCCCCGAAGAAAAGAAGAGTTTGTGCCATGCCTAGGCAAAGGTGGTCCCAGCCACCCATCGCAGGCCTACTTACATCAGGCACATGTGACACCTATGGGTGTTTCTTACTTTGTAATACATTCAGAAGGCAGAGAATTCTCGGACTAGAAAAGGTAGGAGCTAGAGAGATTTCACTTCTCTATGTTTGAGAAACCACAAAGCCCTTCAGGTTCCACACAATGCCCAGTGAATTCATGAGCCTCTGGGCCTTAAGCTCCATAAACAATGAGGAATTTAACCAACCCGCCATTTCTTCTTAAATGAGAAAGAAAGTGTGTGGTTAGAGGAAGAGGGACCGGAGTGCTCAACTTCCTTTTCCTAAACCAAAAAGGGCACTGAAATGGTTTGCATGCTCCATAGTCCTAAGAGTGGCTTGATTGATGTGATGCATTGTGATAAACATTTTTGTATATGGAGACATATATCACACACACACACACACACACAAATATAAATATCTATATATACATATATAATGCATAAATATCTGTATATCTACACACATAAATACCATGTTATCATGTAAAATAGGCATATATATATATAAATAGACACTGAAATGTGATTGTTTAATTTTTGGTGCTTTTAATTGTTTTATTTCTATCTGTATTTTCCCAGTGGACATAATATACCATGTAATTAAAATGGTGACAATAAGTCCACAAATAAGATTTGTTTCTTTATGCTGTGTTCTCTTTCTTGCTTCTTCTTCAAAAAAAAAAAAGTGTACGTTCTCCTAAGACTGAATTAAGGACAGAGCAAGTTTGTATGAATGTGTTTGCCCAAATGTTATCATTTTATACCTTATAATTAGTAGCAATTAATGTGATCTACGGTTGGCTATAAACTGGGAGTTGAGTGATGGGAAGCAGAATATCTCAGAAAGTGGAGGCAAAATGTGTCAAACAAAGACATCCTCCATCCATTCAAATCTGGCCCAGTGTAAGTTCTGTCTAGGCCAATTGGGAGAAGTTTGATAGGCTCAGCTTTTACTCATTTTTAAAGTTTAACCTTGAGTCATTTTAAATCAAGAAGCTTTTTTTTGGTGGGTGGGGTCAGATCATGTATGCTTTTCATAAGCTGCAGAGGTATTACATATCTGTTCCAAGTCAAATTTTGGAAGCCGTTATTCTTCTCAAAAGTTTTTTTTTTTTTTCTCCCTGTGGCATTTCATGGAAAACACATGAGCCTGCCAACAAGTTATGGATATGTTTTGTTAGAAAAGGTTCTTAATATGAATAAGCTAATTAAAGCCAAGGGAGTAAGAACAATTAACAATTTTGGTTCATAATACAATCATGTAGGTGGAAAGAATCTTGAAAAGTCACCAACTTCAACCATTGTATTTAAGATAAAGGATACCACCAACTTCCCCTTTACCACCTCTTCCAATAAAGGGGTATCTGCCCTGTTTTCAAAACAATTTGGGAAATAAAATACAAGACCACCAGGTTAATTCTGCCTTCTGGTAGTTCTTATAATTGTATAGTTACATGAATATATTTTGTTGCAAGTTAAACTTTAGAACAGTATAAAAATATAAGCCATTTTACTATTATATTTTGTATTGTCACATGTGATCTGATTCTGGGGGCTCCAAATGTCTTCTTTTCTACCACCTTTCATTTTCCAGTTTTCCATTTCTCTGCTGCAGAAGTTATAGATTTGCTGTTGTTGTTACAAGCAACAAAGACTCATCTGTGTTAGTGCCACAATGTAATTAATGGCTTTGTAATGTGTCAATGTGGCTAGGCTGAATTGTTTACCAGAACGCCCTTGAATGCTATGTTTCATTAGGGTCAGATACAAAGAAGGTTATCTCCAGAACTGGAGAAAGAAGGCAGCAGCTGTTTTGTAGGATACCTCAGCTGTTGCTGATCTGCTAACTTACCTCTTCTTACATTTTACTTTTTAAAATTTTTATTAAATTTATTATGGTGACAGTGGCTAATAGGATCGATCATACAGGTTTCAAGTGCACATTTCTGTGGTTCAAGATCTGTATACTGCACCGTGTGCCCACCACCTGAAGTCAAACCACCTCCTTTACTACTAGATCTTTGAATTTGTCCTGCTTCTGATCCTGGATTAGGGTGTGCGAGCAAGCGTGCGCATGTGTATACACACAGGCTCAGCAACTTGAAGGGCCCGACTTCTGCAAGGTGGTCAATACAAGGTCAGAGGCAACGAGAACGGGCACAGGCTTCAGTCCGCCCCTGTGGGGTTCCATCTCTTCTCGAGTGGTTCCACTCTTCCCAAAAATTTGCCCTGGGAACTTAGGGCTCTTGCCATCAGTTGTGGAGGCAGCCTGTGCTGACTCCTTCCCCATCACCCATAATTGGGTAAACAAGTACTCTGTAATACACTCCTTGATATTTCCTATATTGTTGATCTTTACTAGAGAGCAGGATAAAATGGGTTTATTGGAGGAACAACAAAGAAACGCATCACGCCAGCAAGGACGAACTAGGCAGAAGGCCAGATACACAAAGTCAAGTCCTTTTACGGAGGGGCTTTTGTAAACAAAGAGGCCATTGGAGGAAACTGAAAGTTTGAAGTATAGTGGATTTTCATTGGCTGAGCTATGGCAGCTCCCCATTGGCTGAGCTGTTACTGGGCCGGGAGAGCTCCTTTGTCCTCCTACTGAGACAGCAACGTGGTAGCACTTCCCGTCGGAGATGCCAGTTGCAGGTTCCCTTCCTTGAGAGACACGTGAGTGAGAGGTCTCTGCTTTAGCGTCCAGACTCCGTTTTAAATGAGATTTCTGTTTATTAATTTTTACGATGTCTTCGGGGTTCTGCTCCTCTGGTTGAACCCGCCCTGCTACCTGCAGGAAACAGAACTAGAGAGGAAGGATCAGGCTTAGAAATCAAGGCTGCCCTTTATTTGGCTCCCTACTCAGTCTAGCTTCGAGCTTTCTCTCTTTAAACTTTTTCCTGTGCGTTTCCGGAAAACACGTGGGGAAATACAGCCCAGCCAGCCAGTAGAATCACTTAAATATCCAAATACCTGAAGAGGCACCAGTTCCCTTATTCAATATTTATCATCCTCTCGGGACAAACTGAATCTTAGGAAACAGACTGTTGAACGCGTTTGAATCCTGTAGGGTGAGCCACCTGCTGTCTCCAGGGAGGCAGGCTCCAGGGAGGGGTCTGGGCCCTGGCTGGCGCCCACTGCTGCTAGGTCAGGTGGCGCCGGGGAAGACTGAACAAAACGACGGCTGGAATTGCAGCGGTAATTTCATGGGAATAAAAGAAAAATAGGAACTGGCCGGGACTGGTTGTACCAGACATCCGGGTAGGATTTCGCTGGTGGTCTCTGGCCGGCTCCTGTTCCGATCACCTTGTGTCCCTGTCATGTAAGTTAAACATTTTCCGTATCACCCCTCCCTTCCCCACAGATCCAGTTCAACATGCTCATTCATTCATGTATTCCCGGAGTTTGTCATCGGCTGTAAGCACAATATTGGTATCAGGGAAAGCAATGATGAGTTGGGAGGCAAACTTGTAGTCGAAGAGCATGTAATGTAGCTGGAGAGACAGACCCTTCCAACTTCAGGGATGGAAACGATGGACCCAAAGTCAGGAGTGTTAGATCAATGCTCCGCTTTATCACTTATCATTTTGACCATGTAATCTTATGGCACAGGAAGTCAGTAAGGAAATAGACTACCTATTTTATAACTTCATTATTAAATCTGTACACCCTTGGGCCAGTTAATCTTTCCAGGGTAAAGTTTTTATATCTAAAAATAAGGGTAGGGTTGATATGAAAATAAACAAGATACTGTGTGAAAGACTGTATCATAAGAGCGACATGTGTCCTTTTATTTTTAATTTCACGGGAGCTTTTTGTTTGGCCAAGATTTTTTAAAGTTTAAGAATGCCGAGTTTTCCAAATTCCTTTTCAGCAGCTAGAAGTATAATAATGATTTTTACATTTGGCTATTAATTTGATCAATTATATAAATAGATTTTAAAAATATTTAGCCACTGTTACATTTGTAGAATTAACTGACTTGAATTTTTAGTTATCCTCTTGGATTGAATTGACCTGGAATGTATCTGAGACGTTTTAAAAAATCTCTGTGTAGTGGGTTTGATCTTGATGCTCAAATTCAATGGTGAAAAAAGTATCACAGTTTTTATTACCTTTCAATCAGTTTAATTCCAGCTCCAAGCCCATATGCCCCTAGGTTGGCAGGAAATTCCATGTCAGTTCTTCTTGAGCCTCTTTCCCATTGCTAAGGGAGTGTAGTTTCCAGGGTCTACAAAGCCCCAAGGCAGTGGAGGAAACCCGTGTCATCCGTCATCTCGGCTCCTCAGCGGCTCCCACGCCACCTGTTATTCAGTCCTAGGTCCCCAACCTGCCATTTTCTTCGGAGGCTTTACTGCTTCCTAGACCATAGCAGAGCAGAGTGCAGTTCCCTGAGGTTTCAGGGAATTGTAAATCTCTCCTTTCTCATCAGGTTGAGGAATTTCTTCCTTTTTTCCCCTCTAAGTAAAAACTGATCTCCACTCTGAAAATACTTAACCTAATCTCTTCAATGATGCTTCTACCAAAGAGGTGAGAGAATTGTTTAAGGCAACAAATGCACGGTATCATAAATGCTTGGGGTCGAGGAGGGGGATATATCTAGAGGTTTGCAATGTAATTTGATAAAATGAATTGTGACACTTTCCATTTCTTTTAGGCTTTCTAACAATTTAAACAACACAAAAAATGTCAGTTCCTTCTCAGGGTTTGGAAGAATTACTTGCTAAACCATCTGAGCTTCCTGCCTTTTCAGAAACTAGCTCTCTTATGGGTATTTCAATTTGTTACATGGTTATTGGTGTATTTAGATTTTCTACTTTTATTAATCAGTTTTGGAAACATCAACTGTTGTAGAAAAAATATTTCATTGGGATTATTATAAATTGCAGAGAATTATTTAAAGATTGTAATTTTTAAAATCTGTTTCTGGGGTTGTATACATATTATTTCTAAATAATAATGTCTTTATTTTTTGCTTGATTACTTAGATGATTTGTCTATTTTACTGTTATTTTTCAAAGATTCAGCTCTTGGGTTTATATATTAATTCTAATTTAATTTTTCTCATTTTAAGTGTGCTAATTTCTGCCTTATTCTTGATTTTCTTTCTCTAGGTTTGTTTTCTTTTTGCTTTCTAACTTCTAGAGTTGAATGCTTAGTTCATGTGTTTCCAAGTTCTCTTGTTTGATAAGAAATGCACTCAATGTTGCTTTTGCCTCTGATCCTGGTAATGGTCACATGGTAAATTTAATATGGCTTGTTATCTTTGTAATTGTTTTGTAACCTTCTAATAATGGCTTTGTTTCTATTGGCCAAAGGTTTTTTGTATTTGTTAGATTTTAGTAGACTATTTTACATTCTTCATCTATTTTATGTATTTGATTGCTTTATACAGGCACAGACACATACATTATCCCCTACTTTTATTGAGGTGTGATATGCAAGTATTTTCTCTGAAATTTCAATTTTAAAGAGTTTATATTAATTATTTTATATTTTAAATATTAATGGCCTATAATAATTTCTACTTTCTCTTTGTTAAAGAACATTCAGCAGTGGGACTAAGAATTCAAAACCAGTTTGAGAACTTTTCTATGTGCTTAGCACTAAATTTGTTCTAACTATGGCTCCTTCTTACTTCTTGAACTTAATTGGTGATTACTCATTATTCTCTTATGCTCTGGTAGAATGTTGGTTTCATTTAATTCATGATACATTCTCTGTCCTTGACTCATAAAACCCTTGACTTTGGTTCTCTTTTTACCTCAGGCATTTTATTAGCTGCTCTTCCTCTGTGTATCCTTTTATTGTACTTGTAATTTTTACCAGAATTTTTATCTTTGTTTTTCTGTATGTGTCTTTTTTCTTCTTTTTGGCAAATCAGAGTGTGTTGAACAAACTCCTTTATTCCTGTAATATCAGCTATTTATTTTATATTTTCTTTTCAATACCCTGAGGCTAATTTCATTCTAACAACTGCCCACTCAGCATAATCAACGGAATATTATGCTGTTTCCTTGAAATTAATGTAATAGCAGATATAAAATAATAAAAGTGATTTTTGCCATAATGAAGTTAAAATATTTTTGAAGACTTCAATGATAAGCGAATGGAAAATTTCTTGATTAATGCAACATAACTATAATAAAAGATTAGGTGTTTCATACAATAAGTATAATAAAAATTCAAATAAAAGATAGCCTTGAATTCATTTAGATGATTACCATTTACTCGCTATATTGTATCTTTGTAGTTTTCTCATTTAAGTGATTTTTTCCCTGAAATTCTCTCTATTACATCTCATTATCATCATTAAACCTAATTTATCCAGTTATAGAGAATTCTGGGACTGTTTGAAGATATGCTCTAGATTATGGATAAAAGATGTAAATGCAACCAAGATTTCAACATTACCTTCTATGAAATCCTGTTATTTATCTTTTCTTCCTCAAAGTCGATGATCAGGCAAATTTGTGAACATTATTTGTCAACCAATTATGTATTAGCCTAATAGCTATATGATGTCCAAGCTAGATTTTCCTCATTAGTTAGAATGTATTATATGGCATACAGTGTTGTATGACATTGCCTTTTTAAAATCAAGGTAATTTAAATCTTTTCCTAAATTTTTAATGCCTGTCAATCTTGAACATCGATCCCTAAATTAGATGAGTCAGACACAGGTGTTCTTTAGCAAGCTACATTGATGTTTACCTAGATAGTTTCCAAATTCCTTTCAATGTTGCCGAATTTACTTTAGAAAGCAGTATACTCGGAATGCTTTTTGGACTCCAGGTCTCCCTTTCCATGTGAATATAAGCAAAACATGCATTTTAACCAAGTAAATAGATCACATTAAGTGTGCTGATATGACTAATTAATGACTATTTATAGGACAAACGTGAATTATTAAAATATTGATAAATTGCTTTTGACTCCCAGTCTCTCCTTTCAGCCTTTTCCCTTTCTGGCCAAATAAATTCACAGTCACATTCAATATTTGACAACTTGGAAGAAGAAGCTGCATTAAAAAATGTAGTATTTGGTCTGGTGAAAACTTTGATGATAGTTCATTACAATAAACAGATGACCATTGCAACAATGGAATTTGGTATAATGACATAACCTCTATATTAACATTGCACATCTGCTTATTAAAAGCATCATTTTATTAAGTGCTCCTTTGCTCACTTGCCAAATGGCCAACTTTCTGTTTACCATTTCCATCTTAAGTCAAGTTGAGATATCCACACCAGCAAATTCCTCCCCCCTTTCCTTGCTTTTACTATAGAAATCATTTTTTAAGTTCCCATTTATATTACAGAGCTATGAATTGTATAGTGTCAGCCAGTCTCGGTTCAGCATGTTCCAAAAAGAAAAATGATTTTCAAGTAATGATTTCCATGAGACAACATTCAGATGTTTCAAACATCAATTAATGGCTTATTTTCCTTTGCGTTTTAATTACTTAATTCTCCCATAGATCATTGCTGGGAGAGGCTGAGGGAAGGTGCTTACTGCTCCAATCCTAATGAGATGACTAGATCCTGAAAGAATATAAGATCAACAGCTAGTTAAATATTCACTCAAAGGGAATAGAATAGTTGTTTCACTTTTTATTCTTGTTATAATAGGACATTAAAAATACTCTATATGACACCATAATGATGACTACATGTCAGTGTTCATTTGTCCAAACCCACAGACTGTACACCACCCAGAGTGAACCATAATGTAAACTATGGACTTTAGGTAATTACGTGTCAATGTAGGTTCATCATTTGTAACAAATGTACCATTCTGGTGGGGGATGTTGGTAAGGGCGGTGGCTATGCATGTGTAGTAATAGGGAGTATTTGGGGAATCCCTACATCTTTGGCTCAATTTTGCTGTCACTTTTGATCTGCTCTAAAAATATTCTTATAATTAGTAATACATTTAAAAAAACTTTTTCGAACATGGATGATATTTGTAGTACTCACTGTGGTACTCAGGAGGCTACTTAGACCTAAATGGGTGTGATAAATTCTTCCATCAGTGCGCGCAAAGGACTATGCCTCCCAGTGTTGATATCCTGGTAGAGTCGGACCCTTCCCACACTGGGTCTGGGCTAGTGCCACATTAGCAAGTGTGATGTACCAGTCTTGATACATACTTCTGTATCAGGGCTTTTCTGATTGAGATCCTCTCTTAGAACCTGCCATGCTTAAGTATGTCCAAGCTATCCTGCTGGTGACAAAGAGTCAAGAAGAGGTTCTTCAAGATACAAAGCACGTGAGGAAAGATCCCACATGGGGGAGTCCTGAGAGCCCCAGTGGAGCTCCTAGATTTGTGAGTGAACCCTGCCAGTCAACCCACAGAAATGTGAGATATAATACACTTGTTTTAAGCCACTTAAGTTTTGAGGTGATCTGCTACCCATCAGTAATTAACTGATAGCTCACTAGTTATTTTCAGCCCCTTTTATGATAACCACATAAAATGTCACTCTAGGCCCTATAATTCTCCCCGCTTCTCTCTTACACTCCTTTTTTGATTATCTAAATTTCCCTCCCCTATACTTTGATCTTTAGTGCTCCTTAATCATTCTTTTCCTTTGTACCTTTATTCTTACTTTTCATCTGTTGAGAGTTGGCAAGGGGACTATTCATAAAGTTCAGTAGAGGATCATGTTCGATTTGTTTGTGTTTTTTTTTTTTTCCCATCAGCATTCAAAGAAGTTTGGTTAAGTGTCCTATTCCCTGACTCCATCTATTCACTGGGATTATTTGCTTACTGAGACACTGGCCCTGGATGGAATGAGTACTGGCTTTTAAGTATATTCTAACAAGAATAAAAATGGAAAGTAAACCTCTTCTATCCTCTTTTATGAATATTTTCCTGGTTATTGATCATATTCTCTTTCAGAACATCACTTATTGAATCCGCTCACCTAGTCATTTCTTCAGGATTGGAATGATGAGCACCTTCTGCCAGCTTCAGCTGGCAACAATCTACAAGGATGAAGGAATAAAAATAAAACACACACACAAATAAGCCATTAACCAAAGTTTGCAGAATCTGAATGTTCTTATTAAAATATTTGCTTAAACCCCTGGTAACCACTGATTTTTTAAATTATCTGCCCAGGTTTGCTTTTTCCACAATACAATATTGTTAGAAGCACACAATGTGTAGCCTTTTCAAATTGGCTTCTTTCACTTCATACAATACTATGCATTTAGTTTTCCTCCATGGCTTTTCGGGGCTTGAGAACGATGAATAATATACTGTCTGGATGTTCCAGTTTCTCTATCCACTCATCAACTGCATTGGTAAATACCAAGGAGTGTGTGATTGTGGGACCAAAGCGTAAGAGTATGTGTAGTTTTTAAAAATACTGCCAAACTGCTTTCCAAAGTGGCCAGACCGTTTGCATTTCCACCAGAAACATAGGAGCTTTCCTGTTGGGCTACATCTTTGTCGGCATTTGATGGTGTCAGTGTTCTGGATTTGGGCCATTTCAGTAGGTTCATAATAGTATTTCATTGCTGTTTTAATTTACATTTCCCTGATAACAGACAATGTGGGACATCTTTTCATAAGCTTAATTGCCATCCTTATATCTTCTTTGGTGAAGTATCTGTTAAGATCTTTGGCCCATTTTTAAATTATGTTGTTTATTTCCTTATTGCTGAGTTTTCAGGATTTTGTGTATATTTGGGATAAGTCCTCTAGCAGACATGTATTTGCAAATATTTTTTTCTCAGCCTGTGGCTTATCTTCTCGTTCTGTTGACATTGTCTTTTGTACAGCAGAAGTTTTTCATTTTAATGAAGTTTCTCAATTATGTCTTTTATGGATCATGCCTTTGGTGTCCCTAAAATGTCACTGCCATACCCAAGGCCATCTGTTGTTTGTCCCATGTTATTTTCTAGGAGTCTTACAGTTTTGCATTTTATGTTTAGGTCTGTGATTCATTTTTGTGTTATTTTTTGTGAAGGATTTAAGTTCTGTGATTTGACTTCATCATAGTTTTGTAGTTTTCCTTGTAGAGATCTTGTATATTTTGTGTTAGATATACGCTCAAGTAATGGGTTAGCCAAAAAGTTTGTTTAGTTTTTCCATAAAATAAATGATACACTTCATTTTCACCATAACTTTACTAATTTGGATATTTTGAGTATGTCTTCTATCTCATGAGTGGTATAACATAGACTGTTCTCAATTAATGTCTCAATCTGATCACTATCAACTTCAACTGTTATTCCTGACCATGGAGCATCATCCCCCAAGAAATCTCCAGCACAAAATTTTGCGAACCACTTTTGACATGTTTGATCTGTCACACACATTCTCCACACACAACACAGATTTTTTGCATCTCAGTTATGTATTTACCTTTCTTGAAATAATGAAGCATAATACACTGAAAATGTGTATTTTCTTCCATCTTCAATATTAAAATGGCTACACAAAAATTCACCAATTTTGATGTTTTTTTAACGTACACTGATTTGACAGCTGTCACAATACAATCTAACAAAAGCGTTTTAAATGAAGTTAGACAACTAAGTGATACTAGAGCCATCTTACAGGAAAACACCCCCACAAATTTTTGGCCAACCCAACATTTTATTTTGTGGGGTATTAATGTAAATGGCATTGTGTTCTTAATTTCACATCCCACTTGTTCATTGCTGAGATACACAATTGACTTTTGCATATTTACCTTGTATCCTGCAACCTTACTAAATCACGCATTAGTTTCAGAGTGGTTGTTTTTTTAAAAAAAATATATTTTATTGATTATGCTATTACAGTTGTCCCAGTTTTTCCCCTTATTTCCCCCTCTGCCTGGTACCCCCATTCCCTCCAGCAATCCCCCCCTTAGTTCCTGTCCATGGGTCATGAATATAAGTTCTTTGGCTACTCCATTTCCTACACTGTTCTTAACATCCCCCTGTCTATTTTGTACATACCAGTTTGTACTTCTTAATCCCTGCACCTTTTCCCCCATTTCCCCCCCTCCCCATCCCAGATGATAACCCTTGAAATGATCTTCATATCTATGATTTTTGTGTTCCTTTTCTTTTTATTTCCTTAGTTTGTTTTTTAGATTCAGTTGTTGATAGTTGTGAATATATTGCATTTTAATGTTCATAGTATTGATCTTCTTTTTCTTACATAGTTCCCTTTAACATTTCATGTAATAATGGCTTGGTGATGATGAACTTCTTTAGTTTTAACTTGCTTGGGGAGTGCTTTATCTGCCCCTCAATTATAAATGATAGCTTTGCTGGATAGAGTAATCTAGGTTGTAGGTCCTTCTTTTCATCAGGTTGAATACTTCTTGTCGGTCCCTTCTAGCCTGCAAAGTTCCTTTTGAGAAATCAGCTGACAGTCTTATGGGAACTTGTTTGTAGGTAACCATTTGCTTTTCTCTTGCTGCTTTTAAGATTCTGTCTTTTTTAATCTTTGGCATTTTAATTATGTCTCCGTGTGGTTCTCTTTGGGTCCGATTTGTTTGGGACTGTCTGTGCTTCCTGGACACATATGTCCATTTCCTTCACCAAATTAGGGAAGTTATCTTTCATTTTTCAAATACATTTTCAATTTCTTGTTCTTCTTCTCCCAGCACTGCTATGATTTGGATATTGGTACATTGGAAGATGTCCCATAGGCTCCTTGTTCTATCCTAATTTTCTTGAATTCTCCTTTCTTATTGCTGTTCTGAATGAATGCTTTTTTCTTTCTCATGTTCAAAATTGTTGATTTGATTCTCAGCTTCATCCCTTCCACTGTTGGTCCCCTGTAGATTTTTCTTTGTTTCACTTAATGTAACCTTCATTTCTGCCTGGGTCTTTTTTATGCTGTTGCAGTACCCAGTGAGTTCTTTGAGCATTCTGATAACGAGCGTTTTGAACTCTGCATCTGATAGGTTGCTTATCTCTATTTCATTTAGTCTTTTCCAGGAGTTTTGTTCTGTTCTTTCATTTGGACCATATTTCTTTGTCTCCTCAATTTGGCAGCCTCCATGTGTTTGATTTTGTTTATTAGGTAGAGCTGCGTTGACTCTCTGACTTAGTAGTGTGGCCTATTGTAGAAAAGCATACCTGTAAGTT
The DNA here is from genome assembly GCF_021234165.1 of Pteronotus mesoamericanus. Classification (NCBI taxonomy): domain Eukaryota; kingdom Metazoa; phylum Chordata; class Mammalia; order Chiroptera; family Mormoopidae; genus Pteronotus; species Pteronotus mesoamericanus. The sequence continues at coordinate 10,818,545 of NW_026555234.1, read as the reverse complement.
GTATGGGACCGAGCCTTAGGTAATCTTCTGGGCAGGGCAACCTGTTTCATCAGTTTATGACTCTGTGTAGGGAAGGGCTCAGAGAGGGGACAGTGCTGCTCCCTGGCCTCTGGAGATTTGCTCAGGAGGCAGCTGTCCCCTGGAACTCACCCTGTTTCCAGTTATTTTACTTTCTCCCATATGCCACTGGTGTCCTTCCAGCTGTTGCTCTGGTGCTGAATCCCAGAGGTAGTGGGACTGTGTAAGACCTAAGACCTTTGTAGGCCCTTTAAGAGGAGTCTTCTGAGAATCCTGCAGTTCCTTCCACCACTCCAACCCTCCACTGGATTTTACAGCCCAGAGTTATAGGGACTTATCTTCCTGGTGCTGGGACCCTGGGCTGGGTGGTGTGGTCAGCCTGGTCTGGGCCTGATATCCCTTGCTCCTGAGGTATCCCTCCTGATTTTTCTCCACCACACATGAATGTGGGACTGCCTGTTCTGTGTCTCCACACCTCTCTCCACTAATCTGTGTTTCTGTACTTCTCCACATGTCTCCATGTCTCTTCACACTTCTCCACCTCTCTGTGACCCTCTGTGCATCTTGCATCTCTGCCCCTCCTACCCATCTGGATGAATGTAGGTTTTTGAAATCCTTGGTGGTCAGACTTACATACAGCTCGATTTTCTGACAAATCTGGATGATATTTGTTTTGTAGCCTAGCTGTAATTTTTGCTGAGGTTGTATGAGGAGGTGAAGTGTTTTTACCTACACTTCCATCATGACCAGAAATCTGGGGTTTTGTTGTTGCTGTTGTTTTTATCAGTTCTGTTGGATTTCCTACATAGATAATCATGTCATTTGCAAACAAAACAGCTTTATTTCTGTTTCCTAATTTGTATACCTCTTCTTTTCTTGTCTTAATTGCATTAGCTAGACCTTTCAGTACAATGTGGAAAAGGAGTGGAGAGAGGGGACATTCTTTGCTTATACCTGATCTTAGTGGGGAAGCTTCAAGGTTGTCACCATTAGGTGTGATGTTAGCTTTGGGTTTTTTTAAAAAAAAAAAATAGATAATCTTTATCAATTTAAAGAAGTCCCCGAAAGTACTCCTCTTTTTCTAGTTTACTGAGAGGTTTTTTTTTTTATCATGAATGGATGTTGAATATTGTCACATGCTTTTTCTGCATCTATTGATATGTTCATGTGCTTCTTTTTTAGTCCATTGAAGTGATATTAATTGGTGTTCAAATGTTGAACTAGAATTGCATATTTGGGACAAATACCACTTGTTTGTGATGTATAATTTTTATATATTGTTGGATTCAATATGCTAATACTTTGGTGAGGATATCTGCATCTATTCACATGGGAGATATTGGTGTGCATTTTTCTTTTCTCATAAATCTTGATATGGTTTTAGTGTTAGGGTAACGCTGGCCTTATAAAATGAACTGAAAAGTATTCTTTATGCTTCTGTTCTCTGGAAGAGAATTCAGAATATTGGTATAATTTATTTCTTACATGTTTGGTGGAATTCACCACCTGAGCTTGCAGCTCTCTGGTTTGGAAGGTTATAAGTTATGGGTGCAATTTCTTTAATGAATTCTTTAATTTCTAAATGTAGGCTTATTCAGATTGTCTGTTTCTTCTTGTGTGAGTTTTGGTAAATAGTGTGTTTCAAGGAATGTGGGTATAGGGTTGTTCATAGTATTTCTTTATTATTCTTATTGTGTCCATAGAATATGTAATGATGCCCTCTGTTCCATGTCTGATATTAGCAATTTGTAGCCTCTTTCTTCCCCTCTTTAGCCTCCCTAGGGCTTATTAATTTATCAATATTTTCAAAGAACCAGCTTTGTCTCTATTGATTTTCCAGGATAGTTTTCATTTGGGGGATGTTACCATCATCTTTTTATAAAGTATAATTCATCTATCTGTACTGCATTTGTTCCACTCACCTTCCCGTGTATAAGAGATAACAAAGTACGGGAAAAAGTTTTGTATATCACATCAATTCTTTTTCATATCTCTAGAATCTAAAATGTTTTCATGGTCTGCAGTACATTTACTTGAAGTGGCACACACAGATGTTCTTCAATTATATACAATATTAGTAAAATTTCTGCCTCAGCCTAAATCTTATTGGAGCATGAAATTTATTGTCCTGAAAAATGCTATTGTACATCTGGCTTAGTTGACTTGTTTTTGCAACAGGTGCTTCTATGGACTGAATGTTTGTATCCCCTCTGACACTCAAAGAAGAAGCCTTATTCCCCCAAGTGATGGTATTTGGAAGTGGAGTCTCTGGGAAGTGATTAGATCATGCAGATAAAGCCCTGATAAGTGGCATAAGTGTTCCTATAAAAGAGTCCTCAGAGAGCTCTCTTGTTCCCATTAGGTCATGTAAGGACACAGTGAGAAGGTGGTCATCTATAAATCAGAAAGTGGGCTCTCACCGGCCACCATATCTGAAGGCATCTTGACCTTGGACTTCCAGCCTCCAGAACTGTGAGTACTAAATGTTTTCTATTTAGGCCACCTAGTCTATAGTATTTTTTGTTATAATAACCAAAATAGACTAAAAAAAGGTACCATGAGAAAAGTTATATTTTCAGTCCTATTCATAAATTTCTAATTAGCCAAAGAAAAAAATTTCTAATTGCTTTGATTCCCCTTCCCAGTACATGATTTGTTCTTTCTCTCTCTCTCTTTTTTTTTTTTTTGGCAACAGATCCTTTACTATCATAAAGGTTCTGTTTCATCTGTTTTCAACATACCTTGCAGATATTACTAGTTATTCCTTTGAACAAGACTGTGAAATAAATTACTACAACTTTTAGATGAAGAAGGTGAGGTTTGAGAGATTGCCCACGGTTATATAATACATTAATGATAGATATGGGGTTAGAAGTCTCAGTCTTCAGTGTTTCTACTTTCATAAAATCAGACGGATCTGAGCTAAATGATGGCTTACATGAAGAAAGAAGTTTCAAGGAAGGGGCTCATAGCTCCAGGCTGAGGAGCGACAACTTTGCAGTTCAGTGGGTGTGATTGTAAGAACACGTTTGTTTCCCATTCTGAAGTGGATTCTTTATCCCTCCTCATAGTTTCTTTTGTGATCTTACCAAGAAGATATCTAGTGTTAGATGTAAGAGATGTAAACAGTTTAATGTGAGCAGTAGGCTGCCTCTTGTGTGTAAAAACTGAGTCAAATAAGGAAGCATGTGAAATGGTGGTATATTTAATGTAGACCCACTACAGTGATACCAACAAGCACCATTTCCCCAAAGAAATTACATAGTTATCTCAAGTGTTATATGGAGTGCATATTAAATGACCATTGCTAATATATATTCGGTTATACATAGAACCCATTAAAGACACCAGTTTTCTACGATAATTTCTGCTTGTTTGGGGCAGATGTATAAAGCAAAGTATCAAAGAAAACAGAGCACTAGTAGCATCTGTACTTCTATTTTTGCTCAGTATTTTGTTTATTTTCAAAGATTCATTTTAGTAATGTGCACTAAATTAATTAGCTGCAACAGAAACTTTGAATAATTTAAAGAGGCACTTTAGGAAAATTGCATTTTTTTCCAATTGGCTACATCATAAGTTTGTTATGATGAATAATAGGGAGGCAGCTGTTTGGGTTGATTTATTGTTCTTACATAAAAAATTCATGTTATAATTTTTAGCAGAATTGAGGCTATTTATAGCAATTACCTTTTCAAAGGCATCAGTGCAGCAATGCGAGGGAATCCACAGCAGTATTCATTATCTGAACCTTAAATGATAACATGTACTACAGGATCAAGCGGAAGCAAGAATCAGAGCTGCGCTACTCCAGCCAGCCCTTGGAACTGTTATAAATGTGTTGGAGCCAAGAACATTTTTTATATGCTCATTTTGCAATGATTTTTGACTCAAAGATTTTTTTGACAAGTACTATTTTTTAATATACTTCCATTCAGTCTTTTGTTTTCAATTTTGCTCATTAACAGAAATCAGTTGAAAATGATCCCTTGGTGTGCTGCTTTTCGTCTGTTTGCTCTCCCTCTCACCCACCCCATCCCATCTGTCCATCCCAGCCGCATAGTCACCCTATCTCTCTAGTCTGCTGGTCCCTGCCCTGGAATTCTGACTCTTCTAGGCTGCACTGCTGGGTTCTTTAGCCCTCTGGATTCTAGCTGTATTTGGACAAGGAAGCACAACATGACACGGGATGGGGAGAGAGAGGTGCAGCTATGCAGTCTCCATTCTCTTCCTTGCACCCGTTTCTGCCTGAGTCCTGGCTTGGTCAGTTTCTGTGTTCTACGGTGGCATCTCTTCGTGGCTTGGCCCCTCCTCCAGGGACTCAGGTCCTCAGAGTGCTGACTATATAATTTCCTTCCCTTTGGTCCTAGGAATAATGATGGCTTCCCATTGCTGCTAATGTCTGGTCGTTTCCCCATCCCTTACTGGTTTTGTAATTTCTGCCCACATCTCTGTAAATAGTCCTTTCATTAAACTTCAGCTTACCTTTTGAATGGAACATCTGTTTTCTCTGGGACACTGAATGATATAATTGGTTTCCATAAGAATGACCACCTCCTATAAAGAGAAAAAAAAGGGAAAAACCCTTTTACTGTTTCTGAATGCTTTTCATACTTTGTGTTCTTCATCTTCCTCAACCAGTGTCAATCTGAGGCCTGAAAGAGAGGAAACTGGAGGGATAAGCACCCCAACAACACCCTCCTTCTACCTTCTGACCTTTGGTGTGCGCCGTTGACTGAATCCCAGCACCCAGGATTGAAGGGACTTTGTTGATGTCATGTGAGACATGAATCAGGGAGGACAGGGCAGTTGGTGGACCTGAAGGGACAAATGCATCATTGCTTTTGATTTGCTCTCCTGGCAACAGAAGCAGTTTTAGAAGCTTCCACTTGCTTTATACTGTCATAATAATCCACAGCTAACCCATAGGATACATTAGTGGTCCCATCAGACTCACTGTGAGATGAATCAAGATTTCCATCTGTCGCCTGACCTCAATAAATGCCTATTCGTAGTGGACCTCTAGTGATTAGGGACAGTTCAGAGACTTTACTTAATAATCTCCCAGAAGTTCTGAGTATTTCCCTTTGTCAGTACAGAGCTATCCCAGTAACTGGCTGTAGGCCACACAGAGAAGGTCTGGGGAATATATCCAATATTCATCAATAGCTGTGTTGCCCATCTTATCTCAAAGGGAACCGCCTTCCCCTTCAATGGAGAGCCTCCAGACCTGTGTGTTGATTTAGGTGTTAGGACCAGATAAGAGGCTATGAATCCCCATTATGATGACTTGAATTAGATTTTTAACACTAGACTTAGACATTTTCTGCTTTTATATAGGAAGCCACACCTCAGTAGGTTGCTCATCTATTTCATGCTGAGAGACTGAGTGATCAGTAAGTCACTGACACAGGTGAGTGCAGGTCGGCACACTATTGCCATTCCAACCCTTGCCTCATGAGTGTGATTTCAGCACCTTATTTTTGATGGTTATGATCTGGCCTCACCTTCTCTGGCAGACCATTATTTCCACTGAAATACAGGGGCATTTCTATTGAAACATCTCCCACCATCGCTCATCTTTGGCTTGTAGAAGACATTCTCCACAGTGATTTTTCAAAGATGCTTTGGTAGGGGATTGTCCGCCAGGTCTTTTCAGGGTGACTGGTAGAAGGGAGATTAGCAGGTTGTACATAGTAAATCTACTCTAATATTCCCATATCCTTAACACTTCAGATTCCTTCTTTATCATCAGTGGCTTTCAATTCAGGCTGCATAGTAGAATCACCTGGGAAGCTTCAGAAAACCCAGTGCCCAGGACGTACCCCAGGAATGTTAAAATTGGACTCTGTGTGGGTGGGACCTATACATACATTTTTGTTTTACACTCCTTGCTGATTTCAGCGGTACAGCCGAGCTTGAGAGCCACTCTACTATACCAGAGAATTTCTAGCATTTCTTCCTCATTACTTGTAAGCCATTGTTGAGTCCGAAATTCAATGATCTGGTCTTTTGTTGTCAACACCATTCCTTGGGTATTTAAGCCCAACTTACTAACTTTCAAATCTCGTGTAAACATACCTAGGCTTTAAAAATTCAAAAGTCTTATTCTTTCTCTTGTCTGCCCAATTGTCTTAGGGCCCTATTCTTTTTTCTCCAGTGCCCTAATCTTAGTTTACGCTAAATGGCTTTTTTTTTTTTTTTCCATTTAGTTGGTCTGTAATCATTCAATTAAATTCAGTCCTTAGACTTGATTCTCTGTCCTATCTGCCTTGTGGTTATTGGATATAAGGGACTCTTAAATTTCTGTAGAAACTTTCTGATTTTTCATTCATGTTTTGAAGCAGACCTTCCATTTTTTCTTCTCTCTTGCTACAATCTTTGTAATGACTGTTGGTGCTGTAGTGATGAAGTACCACAGTCACTTGATCTCCCACTGCCTTCGTTGCATCTGTACTTCATCTTGTGCCACCACCAGTGATTATTTGACTAATCGCAATGTTACAGCCTGCCAGAGATTATCAGTGTCCCATTTCCTGAGGCAAAGAAGCTGTGAGCTTCTCAAATATACTGGCCACCCAAACCCAGAAACCTATTTTAAGGATGTTTCCTGGGGCCACTTCTTGTGTGTATTACTGAATTACACACAAGCTCCTGACAGGAAACAGATGGCACATTCAAATGGACCAATTAAGGGAAGCTTAATAGAGGACTATTTACAGAAGTATATATAGGGACAAGGAAAACTCAAACTCAAAAAGAGGCGGTACAGCACCCTGGGAGCTTTTACCACCCCTAGGCATTAACTTTTCTCTCCTCCATCCTTTGATCTTCTACTACCTCCCAATGGACAAACTCAATCAGGATAACCCTGCCCAAAGGTCAATAGATAGAGTTGATGACTTTCATACAGAATAATCTCCTTTGGACCCACAGACAGAAGAGAGGGAGTTGGGGTGCATCCAAGCACAAATGGACAGAGTCCAACTGGATGCCCAAATTGGTTGTCTCTTCTGCGCTCCAACATGTATATGAGGCTGTCATTTGAAATCATCAACTACATGTCTTAAAGACATCTCAGACCCAGTATATCGAGGCTCATAACCATCATCACCCATCTAAACCTACTCTGCTTGCTGTTGAAAAGGAAGTCTGCCTGATAGCAAGAAGGCTAAGAATAGTGCTAAACAACACACTCTTTTGCCTTCCAATCAACCTCCAATTCATGCTGGATTTTAACTTCTTAAATATTTCATGTATCTATTTACTTATTTTTATCACTATTAGAACACTGTCTCTATTGTAATACTCCCAACTATTGTTACTTCTTTTTTATCAGGAATAGAAATACATGAATTGTTATTTTTTAAAATTATTTAGATTTTTAATTTTCAAATAGAACATAGATTCAGAGAAGCACATAAGTCTTAAATGTACACCCCAAAGAATGATAATAAAGTGAATGCCAATGTTTCCCTTGAGTTCCTTTCAACCTCTCCTTCCTATTTTCTCCTTAAGGGAGACCTGTTATCATTACCATTCACACTATATGTACAATAGTTTACTTTTCTTAGGCAGACTATTTAAAACAATTTTATTGAGATATTATTCACTTATTTTAGAATATTTTTATCACCCCCAAAAGAAACTATACCAATTAGCAGTCACTTCCCACTCTTTCCAGACTCCCCACCCCAGAGTTCTAGGCAATGCGTAGTCAACTCTCTATTGCTTTACTTATCCTGGATATTTGATAAAATGGGGTCACATAATGTGGTTTTTTGGAGACTGCTTCTTTTGCTTAGCATAGTGTTTTCAAGGTTCATCCACACTGCAGTATGTATTAGTACATCACTCTTTCTTACTGCCTAAAAATATTGCATTGTATGGATATGTCACATTTTATTTATTAATGTATTAGTTGATGGAAATTTGGGTTATTTTCACTTTTTGGCTCTTATGAGTAATATATTATGAGTAATGCTGTTATGAACATTTGTATATAAATTTTGCATGTGGCAGTTATTATTTAGCATAAATTATAGCAAAAGAGCTGTTTAATAGAGAGTACCAGGGAAAATAATGGCTTTACAAATACTCCCATACCCTAATCCCCAGAATCTGTGAATATGTTGCCATTTTTGGCAAAAAGGACTTTACAGATGTGACTAAGGTTATGGATTTTGAAGTGGGAAGAACATCCAGAATTATCAAGGTGGGCCTAACCTAATCTAATCTAATTTAATCTCAATATCTCTATTGTTTCTCTTGATTTACCCTGTATGATGCTTCTTTTTTTTGTTTTAAAGACTTTATTTATTTATTTATTTATTTTAGAGAGAGGAAAGGAAGGGGAAAGAGAGGGAGAGAAACATGCATGATCGGTTGCATTTCTCCAACTGGGGACCTGGCCCACAACCCAGTTGTGTACCCTGATCAAGAATTGAACTGACGATCTTTCAGTCCATAGGCTGGTGCTCAGTCCACTGAGCCACACCAGCCAGGGCACGTATCCCACTTATTCTGTATGTTCAAGGGGTCTGTCTTTCATGAGCTGTGCTCTTGCCTTCTTGGTGAGAGTTCTGATTAGGTTTGAGGTATCATAATGTACCAATGGTACTGGAAGGTGAGAGGAGAGGAGAGGTAGATTATTTATTCCTATGGCTTCCTTTCTTTCTGGCTGTGGGTTTGCAACGATGCCATTCATCTTTTGCCTTCTTCTAGGTCACCTTTTTGAAAAGAATATTCATTATCCATTGAACTATTTCGGCACCATTGAGGAAAGTGAATTGACCATAAAGCTAAGAGGTTTATTTCTGGGCTTTAGATTCAGTTCCATTTATCTATGTCTGTCCTATTGCAAACACCCTAATGTCTTAATTTCTGTATTCTTCTAGTAACTTTGAAATCAGGAGAGTGAGTACTTCGACTTTGTTCTTCTTTTCCAAGATTGTTTAGTTATTCTGGGCCCCTTGCATTTTCTTATGAAATTTAGGATCAGTTTGTCATTTTCTGCAAAGAAACAAGATGGGATTTTGACAAGGAATGCATTTAATTTGTAAATCGATTTTGGGAGTATTGTCATCTTAACAATATAAAGTCCTCTGATCTCAGATTACTATAAATTGTCTTTCTACTTATTTGGGTTTTCATTTTTTGGGTCTTCATTTTTTGGGTCTTAATTTCTTTGTGATGTTTTTTAGTTTTCAAGTTAAGTCTCTGTGCTCTTTTGTTAAATTTTTTCCTAAGTATTTTATTATTATTGATTATATTACAAATGGCATTGTTTTCATATTTTCATCTTTGCATTGTTTATTGCTAATATATATAAACACAATTGATTTTTGCATATTTGTATATTGATCTTGTATTCTGCAACCTGGCTGTACTCATTTATTTGTTTAATGCCTTTTTTTTGATAGATTCCTAAAGATTTTTTTGTATACAAGTACTTATCATTTGCAAGTAGAGATAGTTTTACTTTTTTCTTTCCAATATAGATAGATGTTTTTATTTTTAATTTAATTTTGCTTAATTGTCTTGGCTAGAATCTCCAATACAACATTGAATAGATGTGGCTGGAGTAGATACCCTTATCTTGTTCCAGATCTCAAGGAAGAAACATTCAGTTCTTTCCAATTAATTATGCTGTTAGCTGTTCTTGTTTTGTACTTCAACTTTTTATTAGGTCAGAAAGTTCCCTTCTATTAACGCTTTGTCGAGTATTTTTGTTATAAAAAAGTTTTTCATCAAATGCTTTTTTTTTGCATATTTTGACAATCCTGTGTTCTTTATTCTTTATTTTATGAATGAGATGTATAAATAATTTTTTTAAAAAATTTACTTAATTTTAAGTGAGAAAAGACCTTTATGTCATTGGACAAAAAGGAAACTCATTTTTTTTTTCCCCCTGGAATGGCATTGCAAACTCATGTTTGTATCATAATCAAACACCTACCCATTAAGACACAGGAAAAGGAATGCAAAGATTTAAGGATGCTTTGAACTTCGTAGCAGAAACAGGGCTGTTCTCATAATGGTCCTGACGATGCCACTGAAACAGGATGCTGGCGGGCCTGGGGACCTGATGCACGTTAACTGTTATTTGCCACTTTGCATTACTGGGTCCCACCCCATTTGCTTATAGTATGCAGTCTTTCTTTACATGTTGCCAGGTTTGGTTTGTTAGTATTTTGTTGAAGATCGTATGTCTGCGTTCATAAGGAAACTGGTTTGTGTTTTTCTTATAATGCCATTGTTTGGTTTTGGTATCAGGGTATACTGCCATCAAACAATAAATTGGGAAATATTTCCTCTTCTATTTTGAAGGAAGAGTTTGTGATGGATTAATGTTAATTCTTCTTTAAATATTTCATAACATTCACCAGTGAATCTATCTAAGCCTCAGCTCTTTCTTGCTGAAAGTTTCAAAATTATTAATTCAATGTGTTGGCTTGCCATAATCTATTCAGATTATCTATTTCTTCTTGAATCAGTGTTCCTATGTCTTTCTAGGAATTTTCCATGCTGTTTAAATTATCTAATTTGCTGACATGTCCTTTTACTCTTAACCTGTTTGTGTCTTTATATTTAAAGTAGATTTATTGTGGAAAATATATAGTATATAGTTGGTTCTTCTATATTTGATCTAGAATACTTTACCTTTTAACTGAGGTGTTCAGAACACTTGTATTTAATATGATGATTATTATGTTTGGGTATAAATTTATCATATTTCCATTTTCTTTCCTTTTATTGTATGTGTTCTTTATGTTTCCTTTTACCTGCCCTTTTTGCTACTAATTATATATTTTGTGTGATTTATTTTTACCTTATTTGTGTCTTTAGTGTTTGCTATAGTGTTTTTAATATACATCTCTAGCTTATAGTTTATAGTTTCTTTCCAAGTGACATTACAATTTTACATAGAGCACAAGAATCTTTCACTAGTTTATTTCTAGTTCTCTTCTTGTGTTCTTTGTGCTATATTCTTCACATATGTTTTATTCCTGCATGTTGTATGAACCCCACAGTACATTGATATTCACTTTGTTTTAAACTGGTGAATATCTTTAAAAGGCATTTAAATAATAAAAAAAGCATTTTACATACAACTACATAGTTATCATTTCTGAGTCTGTCTGGTTCTTTGCATAAACCCAAAAATCAATCTGATATCATATTTTTTTCTTTCTGACGGATTTTTTTTTCATATTTCGTATAGTACAGGTGTACTGGTTATAAATTCTTGCAGCTTTTGCATTTCTGAGAAAATATTTTGCTTCTGTTGTTGAGAGATATTTGCTAGTAATAGTATGACCTCGAGAAGGTAGGGATGAGGCAGCCCAACCTTCTTGATTGCTGTTTGTGAAAACCTGACTAGGATAGTAAAGAACCCTAACCCTTACCTTTCTTCTTTTAATAAGTTTCTCCTTTTACTTTCCATTCATGGTCTATTGTGAATGGAAGGCAGTGTTAAGGTTTACTTATATTTTACTCACAGATAGTAATCACTGTGATAGAGACTCATCGTCCTCTCTACCCCTCAGTCATTTGTTTGAGTCAATTATGATAATTCTGCCGCCATCCTTGATTGGGTAATGCCCATGTAGCTCAACTCTGGCCTTTGGGAAGTAAGGAGAAGTCTGCTGGCAGGCCTCTGGGGATTATTTTGTCATTCTTAGCGGAGCCAAAAAAATAGGTGTGCGGCATCTTGACTGAATTTGAGGCCAGTAGCCATCTTTTTGCCAATTTAATTATGAAACTAATGCTGAGGGTAGGAGAGCAGAATGATAGAATAAACCTTTTTACCTGGTAAGTTTTAAGGCACTGAGTTGGTCTACTGTATAGTTCACTCTCCCTCTGGGTTTCCGATTTTATTAGTGATATAATAAATTTCATCATTTCTGTTCCTTGCAGCTGAAGGTACCTGAACTAATACACCATAAATGGTGACTCTGTCATGTTTACTTGTCCACTCAATTAGAGGTTAAAATGATCTGCTTCTTGCTTCATTTCTAGAACTAGAACCGTTTATTCCTTCATCACACTATGTCCTTCAAGGGCTTTGATTCTGCTTCTTATTTTTCATATTGGCTGAAGAGCCACGTATGTTTATATTCAGTTCCTCCAGTGAGTCTGGCTGCCTTTGCACAAGTTGTTCCTTTCTGTCTCATGGCCCCTGCCACCTAATTTATTTAGTTAGCTCTTAGTGATTATTTAATTCTCAGTGACAATGTTGCTTTCTCAGTGCTAACTCCTCAGATCAGGTCAGCTTTCCCTACTGTGTGCCTTCATAATTTCCTGGAGTTTCCCATGCTTAGTCCTTTCTGAGTTTGTGACTATATATTTATATTTCTTTATAATTATATTATAAGATTCAAAGGGTAAAACCCATAGTTTATCTGCGTAATAATATATTCCCTATACACAGTGCCCATATTAGTGTCCTAGGGCCGCCATGACAAAGTACTGCAGACTCGGTGACGGGCACAGCAGAAATTTATTCCTCATAGTTCTAGGGGCTGGAAGGTCAAGATCAAGGCTTTGGCATTTCTTGCCCTGGGGCCAGCTTTTCTCCACATCCTCACGTGGTCTTGCCTCTGTGTGCGCACACGTCTGGTGTCTCTCTCTTCCTCTGTGACCAAATTTCCTCTCATAAGGACACCACTGATCATGATGGATCAGGGCCCACCCTAAATAACTCATTGTAACTTATTCATCATTTAAAGAATTTATCTCCAAATACAGTTATATTCTGAGGTACTGGGGGTTAGGGACTCAACATAGGAATTTGGGAGAACAATGCTCAGCCCATAGCAGTGCATCCCATAGTACTCATCCCTAGGAGGGGCTCATTGGGTAGCTAGTCATTGACTGAAAGCACACGCACGTGGACTTTTCCTTATGTAACAGTTAAGATCAACGGCCATGCACATCGATTGCCTCTGAACATTCCGATAAGTGTGGGTCCCTCTTATAGTGAAAAATTCAGAAATGAACAAAGTAATTCCTTAATTTTTGCCTTTTGGTAGAGTGGTGATTCAAAATGTTTATTCATGGCTTCAAAGCCCATGGTCTTCTGTCTTTTCACTACCCCACCTTTAGAGGGAGACAACTGAAACGAGGCATGTACACGGCGGGGGCAGAAGAAGGAAAAGGAACATCTACTGCCATTTTCTATGGCATTTTGTTTTAACAAACACACTTATTGTAAAGACCTATAATTTTTTAAAAACATACATACTACTTAAGGGCAGTTGGATAGTTTCAACATTCATCTAGCAATTCTTTATTATCTACCATGAATCGGATACCGGATCAGGCACTGGACATAAAAAGTGAGTAATTTATACCACCTTATTTTAAGATTTATATCATCTATATGAGGAAGACAGACAAGTAAAGAGAAAGATACAGCTAAGGTCTCTAAATACTGAGAAAATGGAAATTACAGGATATCATGGTACACATATAAAGGCTGCCTGACCCAATGTGAGACATAACTGTTATAACCTCTTTGACTGCAAGTGATAGAAAACCCACCATGAACTGGCTTAAAAAGATAGATTTATTTGGTTAAGTATTTTAAAAGTTTAGGAGTACAGTGCTTTTAAACACAGCGGGATTCAGGGCTCAAAAATATCATCAGTCCCTAATGTCTCTCCATACCTTGGCATTGCTCCGTTATTGAGAATGTGTTGGTTTCTCTCTTATGCTTTAGCCGGTGGACTCTGGCAGCAGTAGCTGCAGACTCGCATGCTCTCATTCACGAGTTGAGGGGAAAAAAGAGGCCCCTTTTTTTGTTTCTATAGTAATCACCGCACACATCTTACAGAATTAGCTCAGGTCACATGTCAGCCACTAAACTAATCACTATGGCCAGGGTCATTGGATGAAGTGACCTAGTTAGTTCCCATGTGTCCACTAAACCTGTGGGGGGCTGAAAATGGGGAGGCATTGAGTTCCAAATGAAAGTTACAAGAATTGCACATCCATTCAATCCACAAGTATTGGTTGGCCAAAAACTTCACGTGTTTTTGTCTGTAAGATGGCTCTAATAGTGCTTAGTTGTCTTTAATTTCATTTGAAACCATTTTGTGAGACTGTATTGTGACAGCTGTTATATTAGCATGCATTAAAAAAACTTATCAAAATTGGTGAATTTTTGTGTAGCTATTTTAATATTGAAGATGGAGGAAAATACACATTTCTAGTACATTATGCTTTATTATATCCAAAAAGGTTAAAATTCAACTGAAATGCAAAAAAAGATTTGTGCAGTGTATGGAGAAGGTGCTGTGACAGATCAAATGTGTCAAAAGTGTTTTGCAGTTTTGTGCTGAAGATTCCTTGTTGGACAATGCTCCACCATCAGGTAGACCAGTTGAAGTTGGTAGCAATGAGATCAAGACGTTAATTGAGAACAATAGGTGTTATATCATGTGGAAGATAGTTGACATACTCAAAATATCCAAATCAATACAGTTACTGGTGAACACAAAAAATGTATCTTTTATTTTATGGAAAAAACTAAACAGATTTTTTTTGGCCAATCCAATACTCACTGAGCACTTGTTATGATCAGGATCCATTCTTGGTTCTGGGGAGACAACAGGGACCAAAACAGAGTCTTTGATCTCATGAATCTTATATTCTAATAGGGACAGACATAATAAGTAAATAAGTACACACATAAGTAAGTATGCAGTATACCAGGTAGACATGAATGTTATAGAGAGCAACAGAGGTAGACATTTCTGGTCTGATAAGGAGATCTAAAGTAAGTGAGAATTAATTTATGTAACTATTTAATTGAAAAAGAGCAGTCCAGCCAGAAGAAAGGTCAAGGCCATGACCTGGGAGCATGTTTGCCATGTTTGAAGAAAGAAGGGAGACCTGTGGGTCTGGAGCAGAATGAACAATAACAAGGTAAGGGATGACATCAGATTTGGGAAAGAAAAGACAAGTAGGGTTTTGTAGCTGCGATAAAGATGTTGGCTTTCCTCTCAGTGAGAGGGGAGCTAGCAGAAATTTTGGGGGAAAGGAATGACATGCCTTAATCTGTGTTGTAAAAATAGACTTCTTGCAATTGGGTGAATTATAGACTGTGGATTGATAAAGGGGTAGGTGGATCCATTTAGAGACTACTAACAAAATACAAGCAGGAGATCATTTTGACAAATAACACCTTTGCCTAGACTGTTATCAGTAGAGGTGTGGAAAAGTGGTCTGATACGGGATATATTTTGAAAGCCAAGCTTACTAGGTCTTGTTGACAGACATGCGGTGTGTGAGTAAAAAGAGGAGTTACAGATGATTCCATGTTTTATTCCCTAACCAACTGGGAAAAAATGGGATTACTTTTTATGGAAACAGACAATGATGTAGGAAGAAGAGGCTTTGGAGAGAAGATCAGAAACCAAGTTTTAGACATAATAATTTTGAAATGCTACTAGCATTCAACTGGCAATATAAAGTAGGTTGTTGAATATATTAATCCAGACTGCAAGATAGAGTCCTGGGTGGAAGTAAGAGTTTATGGATTGCAGCATATAGATGTTAGTTAAGCCAGGAGACTGGGTAAGATTCCTTAAACAGTGACTATAGATAGGAAACAAGAGGAATGAGAACTGAGACCTGGAAACTCTAAAAGGAAGATCACAAGTTTATGATAAGAAATGGAGAAAGGATATTATGAAGGATTGGCTGCTAAGATAGAAAGAGAAATAAGAAAGTGTGGTGTCTAAGATTCTAGACAAAGAAAAGCCATTCAGAGCATGAGAGTGTTCAGCTGGGCAGAATATTTCTGATAGATCGTAAGATAAGGACGGAGAACTAACCATGGGAGTTAGCGATATGTAGATCACTGGTAATAAAGACCAAATGATTGGTTAGTGGAATTAATAAGTAAATGATTGATTCAGTAGAATTGTGGGAATACAATCTCATTTGCAGGGATTTAAGGGTGCAATAGGAAAGAGGAATTCAGATAATGAATATAAATTACATTTTTAAGGAGTTTTTTTCTTTTTTTATAAAGAGGAGTAGAGAATTACGGCAGTTGCAGGGGAAAGAGATTTCATGAGAGGGTTCTTTCTTTAAGATGTTCACAGTAATGTGTTTTATGTTCATGGAAACAATCCAATAAAGAAGAAAGGTTTGATGAGTCCACCCCGGGGAATAACTGATGGTGCATTGTCCTTGAGAAGGTGGGAGGCAGTGGGCAGATAAGACTATGAATAGTTCCTCTGTGTACTGCACACACAGGACGAGGCAGGGTATATGGGTACAGATGAGGTATGTGGGTGGACATGTGTTTGGGAGCCTGGAAATTTTATTATTTCTTCAACACTGTATGGCTGTAGGAAACACAGGCATTAGGTAATGATAAGGAGGGGACAGTACAAGCGGGAAGATGTAGGAGAAATCAAAAAGCATTACATTGTCAACTGGGAGAGTGGAGAATGACTAGCTCCAGTGACTATAACAGTATTGTTGGGTGTCGATAGGAGCTCTGTTAGGCCATAAATACATCAAACACAGTTGTGTGTTTTCTTCTGGGCATTTTGCAGTGAAGAAAATGCAGGTAAAGAGTGGATAGAAAGTTGAATTTATCCAGCAGTGGGGTTTTCCAGGTAAAAGAATGTAGAGATTCATTGGGAAAGATGGGAATATGAAAATGAATTGTTACGATAGTGGTCTATGAAATATAGGCTGAGTCCAGGAAAGTGAGAACCTGCTATTTTTGAAGAAAGAAACATGTTTTCTGGGAAGAGCAACAAATGTCTACTGCAAAATTGACCTTTACTGGGCTTTGCAACCAATGTTATGCTACGATAGTAAAGTTTGGCAGTGACTGACACACATATACATTGCATCAAATTTTAATAGTGCTAAATTATATAAAAATATAATTCTGTCACACCTTACAATGGAGAATAGTTCAAGTTGAAACATTAATTTGTTCATTCATTTATTTATTCAAAAGCCATGGCAGCATAAATAATAAGAATAACAAGAAAAGTGATGGCAGCATTTTTGGAGAAACTGATTTTTAAGAACCAGCATCTTGACAACAAAGTGCCTGAGCAGTCACACACTGCCATTCCTACCCCAGGCGCCTTCTAACATTTTGCCTTGAGATAAAGTTATTTTCTGGAGTAAAACAAAATCATGATGTAGGGTGATTAGTTTCTATATTTGGCTTTCATTTTGAAGACAGAATTGAATGTAGGGTACCTAGTGCTCTGGGCTGAGAGTACAGTTAATAGAAGGTAAGGTTTTAGTTTTTTCTTTTTTTTTCCTTTTTCACGAAAGAAATTTCATTCTCTTATCAAAACAGTATGTTGAAAAAAATCAGTCATTCTTAACTTCATATCAACCATAGGTTCTTGTTGGGACAGTCACAATTCTCTTTCTCAATATTTACTTTCCAGAGTGGCTTTTGAGGAGTAGAATTTTAAAATTTTAGAATTTAACTAGATGTCATTAGAAGTATAAAGATAGGACTATATTAATCATAAAAGAATTACTTAAAAATAAAAATTTTAATTTTTGCTTACTTGCTCATATGTATTGCTGTCAGACCTTTGATCATAGCAATGAAAACACTTTCTATTTTGTTAATTTTATGTAATAAGAGATGTAATATACTGAGCATTTATTAGGTTCGAGGTAATGATCTAAATGTCTTAAATATATTCAATAACTTTTATTTGCATCAGTCTATGGGGATGCTTCTATTACTATCATCACTATCTCCATCTCACAAATAGGAAAACTGGGGTTCAAAGGTTAAAAAGGAACTTTTCAAAGAAAGAGCAGAGATTCAGAAGCCTAGCATATCAAGTCTCATCCTTGTTGCTATAATTATATAATCATCTCTTTAATATCTATTACATCAAGAAAAGCGTTAAATATGTATTATGTAATAATATTGAACGATCTTTGTACTGATGATGATTTATCCCATCACATCTGTCTTCTCAGATGCATTTTTGCTGCAGGAAAATCTTATATCAATTTAGCTTCCTTAATATTTTAAATTATTTTATTAAAATAAAAACTTCAGGAGATGGAGTGATGTATCAAAAATCTTGAACATTTAGGGTATCTTGATTAGTATTTCCAAAACACATTAGACATGCACAGCTAAATCTGAAGTATTTGATTATAGCCATTTTTCTAATTTTTGACAAAAATCCTTCATCTAGATAAATAGAAATTTCTATCTCATTGTGATTTCAAGTTATTGTAATTACTAGGGCAGTTAGACTTTTTTCCCTTTCTGCAATTAATAAACATTGTATGTTTGCTTTCCAGTAGTAGTTTCTCGGAAGCAAGGCAGCATTGCACAGAGAAAGAATTCTGGCCTTTAAGCCGACCTGATTATGTTCTATTGTCTTAGGCTTATTGCCTTCATTAAACCCATTTTCTCAGCTGTAACTAGGGAAATATTATAATTTGGGATGGGTATTTTCAAGATTCAAGAGAGTGCTTGGCAATCGCCTAAATATCTGCTACATAGATAATACCCTAGAATCGTAGTCGTCATTATTATTATTGCCTATTTTTTCCATAATCTTCTCACTAGAGTTGTACAATTTGCATAATTTTGCATATTTTATAGGTATGCAGTTTTTGCTATATTAGGTAGAAAAAAAGAAAATCTGTTTTGAATTTGTTTTGATCTAACATTAGAAAAAGTTAATATTAATCAGGATTTATTCAAACTGTGATCAAAGAGTTAAATCAAATAAGCAATACAAAATTCCCTTAAGTGAATGGTAATTTTAAAAAATCAGTTTCGTGCTTTTATAATAAAATATAATAAAAACATACTTCCAGTTATGTTTTAAAATGAAAACTTTATTAAAAATAAGAATATATATACATAGTAAAGCAGACTAAATTTATAAGTATACCAGATAAAATTTTTTGAAGTAACTGAAACTCATGGAACAAATTATGTCTTTTTCACATGCTTTTGACTGAAATAAAACTTAGAGTTTGGATTTTAATACATTAAAATTCTATTATAGTATCCTCATAGGGAACATTATACAGTAAAATCAAATCTATATTAAAAAATTCAAATCTGGTGATGTGATTATCTCCTATCGGTCATGAGTAAAAGAACCCCCCAACAGAAATTTTTTCTTTTTATCTACTCAAATATATGAAAAGTGTATGCGTATAAATGTGCTCATTCTATCCTTAGAAAACTTACAATATCCATGAATCTAAAATCACTCCTTTTAATGTTTAGTCCAATAATGCCTCTTGTTCCCTTAAAGAAAGCGTCATATCCCCCAGATGTAAACATTGCTCTAAGAGCCAGTGCCATATGCTGGCAGATGGCATCCCATCTGTGGTTCACTTATTAAAAATAAATTTCTTGGCTATGTTCAATAAATATAGGATATTCTTATCCATCTTTTCTAGAAATGTTTAGTTTTCAACCATAGGTTTAGCAAACCAAACCGCAAAGCTCAATTCTATATAATAACTTGAGTAACAAAATAAGCTTTATGTCAGACTAAAACTATATATTTAGGCTAAGATGTTCAGAAGAGAGAAATAGAAAAAGAAAAATGTAAACTAGTATCTCTGAGTATTATACTTTTGATTGGCCTCATCTCTAATACTAGGTAGGACACTTTTTTAAGAAAATATTTTATTTATTTATTTTCAGACAGAGGGGAAGGGAGGGAGGAAGAGGAGAGGAACATAAATGTGTGAGGGAAACATAGATCAGTTTGCCTCTCGCCTGCCTCTAACTGGGGCCCTGACCTGCAACCCCATGTGCCCTGACTGGGAATTGAACCAGCGACCTTTCGGTTTGCAGGCTGGCACTGAGTCACACCAGCCAGGGCAGATAGGAATGTTTTAAAAAAAATTGGACTCACTTCTAGGAGTTAAGAGGTGGTGGATGGGGAGTAGGATACCAAAGACACTGGAAACATTTTATGCTTTGCTCAGACTTCAAAATCTTGTCAGTAGCTCTTTTTCTGCTGTGTTTTCAAATCTTCAAATTACTCTTTTTTTTTTTTTACATTTTTCAGTGTCAAACTAGACTTTGGAATGAACATGGGATATCTAGGTAATACATTTCTACTCTTTGTAAAGAGACAGATTTTTGTTGAAAGAATGGAAAAGGAAGACAAGCACGTGCGTCCCTGACAGTATTTAGTAAGGGCAGCTTCAAAGACAGGATGTGAAAACTGGTAATCTCAGGGTTATGGAATAAATGGCAAACATTGACCTTAATTTCATGTAGATGGTTGTGGTTGTTATTGAGGTTTGTAGGGTTTTCCCTGCTTCCCTTCTACCATCTAGGTTTTTCCTTTATAGCGCTAAGGAACTCCTTTCTGTCTTCTACTCTGTTAAGGAACCATCCTGTGGGCACACAATGGGTATCAGTGGATATATATCATTCTGAACACCAAGAAACGATGGAAATAAGCACAGTTGGGCAATCGACACTGACCACTTTAAATATTGTCCAGCCTCTTGGCCTATGAAAACAATTACCACCCCTTCATATCTTGGAGTTACAGATCTTGTCCTTGTAAACACCCCTTTGTATTCATAAACACAATCTCTTCTGTCTCATCAGAAAAACTCTGTGTGCTAGATTGGACTGTAACCACACTCCTACCACCAAAAAAGCCTAAAAAGCTATTTATTCATATCCTGACAGCAAATGCAGTGTCTGTGGATTAAAAAAAAACCCCCAAAAACTAAACAGACCCTCTCTCCATGTATTTCTCGGAGTGCCTCAGCACCTGTTCCTTATGCCCCCACAGCATACAAGGGAAGGGCCAGATGCTTATCTCCATGTGCACTGGATTGCACCACCTGAGAGGAACCCCCAAAATTATGAAACTCAGGATTTCTTTAGAAAGGCTGGCACGTTGGCATATCTTTCCCTACAGAGGCCTTTACTCTAGTATGTAAACAAATCCTGTCTGGATAGGGAGCGGGAGAGATCTCTGTCCTGGCATGTTAGCAAATGGTTCTGGGCCAGATAAGCCTCTAAATCTCTCTGAAGCAATATACTTCCTATAACTTCTAAGGCATTTTTTTTGTCAAATAAACTTTGTTTAGCAAAGTTAGCCAATCCTTTTGGCTCAGAAAGTCCATAGCATGTAGAAACATAAAAGTATTCATTGGGAATTGCCTTCCAACAGGAATTAGAAAGTTATTTAATTAACATCAATATTACAGTGGCCAATGGTGAATTCAAAACTAAAATCCAGTCTTCCAACCTCAAATCCCATGATAGAGACACCCTGTCACACATGTATTGTGTGTCCTTACAGGAGACAGAGAGAATTAGTGACTGATAAATGTGAGAGTTTTGGGATAGTATTTCTATTATTCCCACATAATAATGGATCCAATATAACAGAACTAGAAAATGTACCAATGAAGGGAAAAGGGAAAAGTGGTTAATTGTAGCTGAGGTAGTACTTAGAAATGTTAAAAATTAGTGCATATATTAAAATATATATCCACAGAATAAAACAGGAATCAACACTCTAATACAATAATGATTAGAATTAAGTTTGTACTACAAACAGATAAGCTCAGTAAAAAATGGAAAACAATACATCAGTCTCATGAACATAATTAAAAAAAATTCCTAAATAAAGTTAGGAAACTGTGGTAAACAGAATTTTTAAATGGCTCCCAAGATTCTCATTTTTAGAAAAATATTTTATTGATTTATTTATAGAGAGGGGAAGAGAGGAGAAGGAGAGGGAGAGAAAAATCAATGTGTGGTTGCCTCTTGTGTGACCCTTACTGGGGACCTGGCCCCCAAACCAGGCATGTGCCCTGACTGGGAATTGAACCAGTGACCCTTAGGTTTGCAGGCTGGTGTTCAATCCAGTGTGCCACACCAGCCAGGACAGATTCTCATATTGTTTAATTTCTCCTCTTTAGTGTGAGTAGATTCTGTGACTATCATGGGCTATCAATCCCATACTTAGGTAATGTGGCAGTGATAACAGAAATTTGTAGGTATAATTGAGTCTCTAATCAGTTTACTTTGAATTAATCAAAAGGCAAGTTTTTCTAGGTGGATTTTTGATATTAACAGTCATATTGGTTTCAAATAAAAATTTTATCTTCTTTTTTTTATTTTATACTTTATACCTATGATTTCTATATCTAATCTTACACAAGGGAGTCTTTTGATGACTTGGAGTAAGTCTCTAAGAGCTGAAACTAGTCCCAGCCAACAAACAGAGAAAAAAATTGGAGTCAGTTTTATAACCACATAGAAATGAAATTCTACCAAAAACCAATGATTGTGACAGATGACCCCAAGATTCAACTCAGATCCCAGCCCTGACTGACACTTTGATGTCTATCTGGTAAGACCATGAGGAGATGGTCCAGCAAAGCTGTATCTGGACTGACTTAGGAAATGGAAACTCTGAAATAATAAAGGTATGTATGTTGTTTTAAGCCACTATGTAGTCATTTGTCGTACAGCAACAGAAAACTAAACAACAACAAAAAACAAACTCAAAAGTGTATAGAGTAAATATTATAATCATGTGGAATAATAACTGATCAAAATGAGAGGATATATTGGTATAATTTATCATATTAAATTTTAAAAATCATATGATCATCTCTATAAATATAGAAAATATTAATAAAATTCTACCTATATGCATGATAAAAGCAGTCAACACCAAGAATAGAAGAAAGGATTCCCCCTATTATTGCCTCTATTCAAATTATAATAGAAAAATTAGTTAATACATTAACAAAAGATATATAAACCAGATATAAAGCCTAAAATAAAAACATGAAATTATTTTTTTGAAAATGTGATTGTAAATATCAGAAGTCCATAAGATTTTATGGACAAATGGTTATAATTAATAAAATAGTTGAGCAAGTTTACAGTACATAAGACTAATATACAAAAATCACATAATTATAGGCACAAGCCATTATAAAATGTAAATAATATTAAAAATAAGCCATATCATTTATAAAAGCAACAAAACAATAAGGCTATGGGGAATAAACTAATAAAGTATGAAAACCAAAACACAGAAAACCTAAGTAAATGGAAAGTTATGTCATTTTCTTAGAAGAAAACCCTCAATATTATAAACATGAGAATTATCTACTAATTCATCTGTATTTCATTTTGGTTTCAATGAAAATCTCACAAAAGTTTTTTATAAATTCTAAAAAGTTGATTATAAAACTCATATATATAACATTAAGGTCCTAAAATAGGTAAGAAATCCTTAAGGAAGAGGAAGAAGAGTATGTCTCATCAGTTTCTAAGTTGTTAAAACTAAATAATTAAAGCAGTTGCTATTTACATGTGTAAGTAAAATAAAACAAACAAAATAGTTTTAAAATACCCAAATTTGTATGAGCGTTTGGTACATGAATTAAAAATAGCATTAGATATCATGTCAGAAGGAATCGCCGGTCATGCATAGTGCTGAGACAGTTGATTAATCAAACAGAAAATAATCCAAATTCTCACATAACTCCAGAAACACAAATATATTTCATATGCATTAAAGATGATGTGGAAATTAAAATGATAAAACTTTTGGAATACAATATAGAAGCTATCTTTATATTATTAGAATGAGAAATGATTTCTAAGGAAAAATAGTCATCTATAAAATAATGGATTGGTAATTTTGATTACATTAAACTAACAACAATGATAGTAAGCTTCCACCCAAAGAAACATATCATGAAGTTTAAAAAATTTCACAGACGTGAGAATAGGTTTGTAGTCTGCATAGATCAGATTAGCAATCACAATATATAAGGAATTTCTACTAATCAATAGGAAAAGAATATCGTCCCCTTGCCTCACTCCTCGCCCCCTGAAAAAGGTGCAGCAAGTAATATAAAAAGAAAAAAAACCAAGAATGACCAAGAAACCACTATTTAAGCATAGAAAGACGTTCAACATTACTAATAATGAGAAAGATCCAAATTGAATACTACCTAATAGATAACAATAGATAAGTAATGTGTGATAACTTCAAATGCTGTCAAGGATGTGAGCACAAAAAGTTATTTTATCTTCTGGTGCAAGAGTAAATTGGTACATACAGTCACTTTTTCAAACCTAGGAATGTTGAAGGCACCGTAAGCTACCAAGGCAGACCAATTTCACTTCTAGATCTAAGAGAAATTCTCATAGCGCAAGTGCACAAGAGACCATGTGTAAAGTTATTCATCAGAAAATGGCGTGTGAAAGTAATGTAACAGTCTTTCACAGGGCAAATGGGTACATTTCAAAATAGGCTAGAAAAGACGGGTAACCAAATTATTCACATTTATAAAATGATGTATAAATGAAGGAGAGATAAATTGCTATGCAGTGAAATCACACAATGATTTATGGGGACAATGCACATCAACTTCAAACTCATGCTTACCTCTGGGGAGAAATGGGGGTTTTAGTAAGAACAGGGTGGAGCCTCAGCTGCATCTTAGCACTGTGTGCCTTGAGAGGCGTGTGGGGCAGAGGAACGAAGGGAGGGAGGAGGAGCAGAGGAGGAGAGGGCATGGAAGCCAGAGAGGAAATATGGCGCTAGGTTAATGTCTATTAGTGCATAGTTATCCCTGTTACTGTTTGTTAACTTTTGGTAAATATAGAAAATTTCATGACTTACATGAAATTTCATGACTTAAAAAAACATGTGAGTTACAGGGAACAGAGTTAGTAATGTCAGGTCAGAAGTTGGTATTTTTTTCTAGCAAATGTTAAAGAGCAATTGGGGAAAACAAATGGCCTAGTTTATTGGCTTTCTACCATTTTAGGCAAGGCTCACAGCAAAAAAAAAAAAAAAGAAAGAAAGAAAAAGAAAAGCTTTTTACCTATTGACCCCATATATACAAAAGTTTTGCAAAATACTACTTTGCCCTCACTGTGCTAGATACACTGGATTTTCTTGGTTTGTTCTGTTTTACTTTGTTTTGTTTTTAAGTCTGTGTTACTCTGCACTGTGCTGGCTGTGCTCTGCGTGCTATTCTGTCATTTTTCTCTCTTCTATTTCATTTTTAAAAATGCCAGTCCTGACCAATTATATTGACTTTGAGACCCGCTAGTGAATCATGGTCCAAAGTTTGAAACATAGTGGTCCAGTGCCAAGAAAAAGACATTTGAATTAGATCTGCAATTTAGTTCTGACTTTGACATTGTCTGTAAAATCTGTACAACTCACTTCACTGTGTTGGCTCCGTTACACCACCGGAGAAATGGAGCTGACGGTGGCACAGGGCTCATTAATTACTTACTGAGCATCTATCACAGGCTGGATCCTTTTCAAACACTGTAGGCATCAAGATAGTTGATGGTTATTGAGGATGCTTTTCATTAATTAAGGGACTGCATTATTTTTATTATTTTACAAAAGAAAAAAAACCCACCTAAACAGATTCAGCAAAATGTAGACAGCAAAATATAGAATCAGTTTCAATTAGACCAAAGGATTTTTATAAGACCTGGAGGCTTCAAATGTAGTCCTCTGGAGAATGTCAAACATATGCACATTGGAAATAAAATGTTTAACAAGAAAACTTTTCATGGTCTGCATTAAATATGAATTGTACTCTCTAATTCTCTAGTGAATGAAAATGTGGTAACGCTTTCAAAAATAAAATTAAGTCATACTCCCAGCTCTCACTTGCTAGAAAGGGGAGCAGTTTAACCTAATTCGTGCTTTGAGAGACTTCTCAATCTCCTCCTTCACCTCCCTGAAGTCACATTCAGGGTGAGGCGCTGGTTGGTGTTCAGAATACAGGAGGCTTCAGCCTTCAGTTCACTGTGCCTGCTGCGGAGGTGCCTTGTGGTCCATTCCACCCTTTCTTCCCCTTTACCAAATTGGGACAAGAAGTCTTTTTTTATAGCTCCCAATGTCATGGCCCTTGGGCACCATGAACCTCAGTAACTCTACTGCCGAACCCCTACCTCTACCTAATCCTCATGACCATGGAAACACAAACACGCACCAAATCCCCAGCTCTGCCTTCCTTGGAGGCTGCCTGCCAGCTTCGGCCAGCCCATCCTTCTGACTTTCTAAACCCCAGACCTTCTCTCCACCCCATCAAGACTCAGACAGTTTAGGTTTTTTTGAAAAATCAAATCACTTAAAGGTGGTCTGAAGGGAAGGGGCTCCAGCACCTATGAATCCTTGGGTTTATGTGAATAGGGTAAATGGAAAAGTGATTCTTATTATTCCTGATTATTCTGTTAATCAAAGCAGAAATCAGTATCTCTGAAATATTCATGTACAGGCATAAGCACCTATTGGAAGACAATGTTTTCATGAGTAATATTTGGTGGAGAATTTTTCCCCTTTTAAAAATAGCTTATTTTTTATTTTTTATTTTTTGCCCTGGCCAGATTGCTTAGTTGGATGGGGCATGGTCCCATATACTGAAAGGATGCGGTTTGATCCCTGGTCAGGGCACATACCTGGGTTGCAGGTTCAGTCCCTGTTTGGGGCATATACACAAGGTACCTGATCGGTATTTCTCTCTCTCTTCCCCTAAAAAATCAATAGAAATATCCTCAAGTGAGAATTAGTAAAAAAAGGTTTATTTTTACCATTTCCAATTATGTACTTTCATTTAACAAAAAGCAGAGGTTCAAATTAACATATTAATAATTGATATATTTATCTTCAGATTATAGTGTTTAAATTTCCTGTTATGAAATTAATACCCTCAGTTTTTCTCTATATGAGTTGCTAATATCAGATAGGTAAATATTGAAATTTTTATATTTTAATTTTGATTATACATTTTATTATATTTCAGAGGTCCTCATGTCTATACTAATGTGCTTTAACTATTTTATCTGTGACAAATAGAGTTGTAGTAAGTGTGTTTTGGTTAGAATTTATCAGACAGGTTTTTTTAGTCTTTGACTTTTCTATGTGCTTTTCAAGTCTTTGTGTTCCATTTGTTTATTTTTTTTCTTTTGTTTCCCTTGCCTGGGGAGCTATATCTGAAAAAATACTGCTATGAGCAAGGTCTGATATTTTGCTCCCTATGTTTTCTTCTACAATTTTTGTGGTTTCAGGTCTAACATTTACATCTTAAATCCATTTAGAATTTATTCTAATGTGTATGGTGTAAGGAACTGGTCTAGCTCCATTTTTTTTCTGCGCATGTCTGTCCAATTTTGTGAATAAACCACTTACTGAATAAATTATCTTTAGCCCATTGTATGTGCTTGCTCCCTCTGTCAATATTGACTATAAAGTTGTGGATTTATTTCTGGGCTCTCTATTCTGTTCCATTGATCTATGTGTTTGTTTTTATGCCAGTACCATGCCGTTTTTATTACAATGGCCTCATAGTATAGTTTGATATTAGGTAGTGTGATTCTTCCAACTTTGTTCTTTCTCGGATTGCTGTTGCATGGGGGCCTTTTGCATTTCCATATAAATTTTTGAAATATTTGTTCTAGTTCTGTGACTTATGTCATTTGAATCTTGGTAGGAACTGTGTTGAGTCTATAGATTACTTTTGGTAGTATGAAGATCAAGCTAAAAAGTTTTTGCACACCAAAGGAAAATAGTAACAAAGTAAAAAGACAACCCACAGAATGGGAGAACACATTTGTCACTACATCTGATAAGGGGTTAATATCCAAAATTTATAAAGAACTTATAAAACTCAACACCAAAAACAAACAAACAAAAAATCCCAATCCCAATTAAAAAATGGGCGAGGGACCAGAATAGACACTTCTCCAAAGAGGACATACAGATGGCCAATGGACATGTGAAAAGATGCTCAATGTCACTAATCATCAGAGAAATGCAAATTAAAACCACAGTGAGATACCATCCCATGCCTATCAGAATGGCTATCATCAATAAATTAACAAACAACAAGTGCTGACGAGAATGTAGAGAGAGGGGAACCCTTTTGCACTGTTGGTGGGAATGTAGGCTGTTGGTAGCTGTTGGTGAAGCCACTGTGGAAAGCAGTATGAAGATACCTCAAAAAATTAAAAATTGATCTGCCTTTTGACCCAGCGATCCCACTTCTGGGAATATATCCAAAGGAACCCAAAACACTAATTTGAAAGAACATAGGCACCCCTATGTTAATTGCGGTGTTATTTACAATTGCCTAGGTACGGAATCAGCTCAGGTGTCCATCAGTAAGTGAGTGAATAAAACAACTATGGGACATTTACACAGTGTAGTACTGCTCAGCTATAATAAAGAAAGTTTTACCCTTTGTGACATTGTGGAGGAACCTGGAGAACATTATGCTAAGTGAAATAAGCTAGTCAATGAAAGACAAATACCATATGATTTCACTCCTATGTGGAATCTGATGAACAAACTGAATTAAGGAAAATGGGGACAGACTTATAGAGAGCAGGATGGCAGCTAAGGGGTGGGAGGGGTTGAGCAAAGAGGGAAAAGGACGCATGGACATGGACAACAGCGTGGTGATTGCGGGGGGGGGGCATAAGGGGGGTAATTGGTAATGGAAAAAATACAATTAAAAACAATCTTTGTGTTTTAAGTGGGTACCTTGTAAATAAAAACATTTCAAAATTCAGCCTCTACCACCAGTAAAAGGAGTCTGTTCACTTTTATTTTACTGTTTTATTTCTATCATATTTTATGCTTTTTAATTATTCTGATATTTTGATGCTTCTCCATCTTTATTTTTACTGCTATGACTGCTTAAAGTTTTTTATTCAATATCTCTCTTAATAGTTGGACTTTTTAAACTTTTACTATTTTTATGGTTACTGAAATTATAACACATTTACGTAATAAAATCTTAGGTTAATTAATATCTCTAGCCTTCCCTTGAATGATAGATGTAAGAAACCTAAAGTACATAAATTATGATTAACTTACTCTTCATTTTGTTCATTTTTAGTTCTATTTTCTTAAATTTCCGTCATTTTATTGCAATCACAGGTGATACTTATTTAGATTTCTCTTTATATAAGCATTTAGTTTTACACCTTTTATTCTGATCAGTTTTTCTTTGTTTCCTGGGGTTAGTTTCTCCAATTTTGACATTTATCTCTGTCAAAGCATTATTCAAGAAATGATTTAAAAATTCCTAGAAAATAATGAGCATATGACAAAGTTTCATTTAAATAATTGATAACAGTGGAATAATATGGGTGGTTCAAGAGACAGTTTTAGAAACCAGGATGCAGGGATTATGAGGAGGAAGGGAATGCTGAGGTGAGACTTCTGTGTGAGACACGGAACCGCTTAAATAAATAATAAACACACAGACAGATAATGAAAACGTCAGGTCAACTGATAGGTCAGTCACGTGAAAAATAGTATTCAGAGGGATTTTCCTGTTGAGCTAGAAAGGATTAAACATGTTAAATGAAAAAAATAAAGCCATTATTATCTCAAAGAAAAGGAGAAAAATGAAGATAAAAAGAAAGGTAATCACAGTATATTACTAGGGTAGGGTAGAAATAATGCTGATCTAATCAGTCCTGTAGCTATGAATATAATTCAGCCAGGAATTATATTTATATAATACATTTATATTGGAGGGACAGGACTGTAGATACGAGTGTGTGCACGCGTGTGTGTTAGAGAGAAAGATGTTCTGTGGAAGGAGGGAAAAGCAGTACTCGATGAGTGCTAAAACTGTACCTTTCTTCAAAGGAATTGAGTAGAAAATTTCTACAACAGATATAGTAAAGATTTGCATATTATTCAGCAAACATGGAGGTGTTTAGGATGCAGGTATTACCGGTGAAGAGGAATAGGTTGGGCAGCTGAGCTAAGTTCTAAATGAATAAAACATTGTGTCTGAGAAATTGCTAAAAAATAATCTTTCTTAAGATTTTTGCTAACGGCTACAACAGAGAAAAATATTTTCTTAATTTGCTGAGTAGGTAATGATTGTGAGGAGGGGGAGAATGAAAAACTCAAAAGATGAAAGTTATGTCAGTTGGTGGTGGGAGGGGAGACAAAGTTTAAAGCGATTTAAATTTCCTGTTGACTAAGAACAAATGTTGACAGATGTGTTGCTTTTGTCTTAATTTTGGAAAATGTTATTTTGCTCCTGGAAGGAAATTAGTGGAGAAGAAAAACCAGATTTCTCTTGGTCATTGAAGAGTGGTTTTGAATCCTAGAAAGAGCTGAGGCAGTAATTCTCTTTGATGTACTTGCATAGGGGTGAAATGGAGGACTAGTCGACCTTTTCAGTCTGAGAACATCTGAGTGTTTACTAACCAATTTATTAATTCTTTTCACATCTGCTCCTAATGTGATCATGTGTAGATTATTTTCATGTCTTCACCAAAGAGACATTAGACGCTTAGTTTCTTTCCTTCTTGGGAATTGAAGCTCAGCTTGTATTTGCTACTTTCTTGGAAGCATTGGTCAAAACGCTTGTAGAGTTTTATTGTTTTGACAAAGATCTATTAGCCAAGCAGACGGTCCCTCCTCCCGCAGGGCTCCCTGCAGAAGCCGTGGTCCTCCTGGTGGAGAGGTTTTGCTCTAGGAGAACAGAGAACGTAGTGAGACCCATGCTGAGTGATCTGCCCCCCTCCCCAGCTTCCTGTCTTATTTATATTTTGTCACTACTCATGTCCGAGATGGTGGAAATTCTCTGGAAGCAGCCTTTGGAGTAAAGTCAATGTCAGTTTTCTGTTTCCTGGAAATAGAGCAGAGGTTTAAGAAATATTTCTTTTTTTTTCCTTTTCTACTTACATATTTCTTTTTCTCTTTTTAAATCATGAAGTCTCTCTTAAGATTTAAAAATCTGAACTTGTGAAGGAAACTTTCATGGGTATGGGAGATAATGAAACTATAATAATATCGAAGAACTCTTCCCACTGAGAACAGTGACTCAGGTTCTCAGTCTGTGTGGCTCTTGGGCATTGTACCCACTGTGTCACCCATTGGGGGACTCTCGCCCAGGTGGCAGGTCTAATTATCCCCATTTTTAAATTTGTTGGCCAGAAAAGTTCTTTCTAATTATTTAATAATTCGATTCATTCTGAAATAAATTTCAGCATGTTATATTTTGCCATCAGTAAAAACTATGTATTAATTTTATTTTAATCGTCAGTATTAAGGAGGCTGTTAAAACCAGTGAATATCACTGAGGAAAAAAATATGAAATTTGGATTGGAATCAAATTATTAAATACTTAAGGGATATAGTAGTTTTAGAGTTTTATTGCATTCTTATTTAGAAATAGATCATATGTTAGAAGTCAATGTGGATAGATGCTGAATGGTTTTTTGCTTACCTCTATACCTTTCCCCCTTAACAATTTACCTGGTAAATAGAACATGCTCATTAAATATTGATAAGGTTTGTTATTAAATGAGTCAATCAGTGTATCTGGATATGTGTATGTCTAAAAGAGTAAAATGTCAAATTAGAAAGGCTGCTTCTGCTCCATGCTGGTGATTTCTGTGCTTCCCACATGTTTTAGGCTATGGCAGAATAAAATAACATTAAAAAAGTACAAATGCTTACCTGGGCTTACCTGTCCCAAACAGTGGTGGAGCTAACAATTTAAGGCCAGGACTGATGGAACGAGGGAAATAGTGCCAAGCAGGCTTTTCTGAACTGCCATTTCCTAGTATGTAGGTGGGTGATACGATTTGATGGGGAAAAAGCATTTTAAAAGCGCATACATAGCCCAGCTGCGCAGGTTTCCAGCAAAATTATTTGCGAAGATTTTAGTTTGACGAAATTCACTCTGTAAGTAGTTGAGCGCTTCTTTGGCAGAGCACATTTCATATAGACATGTTTATATAAATCTGTTTCCATAGTACCTAGGCTCTCTAAAGCCTTGTCTTAGTAGAAGGCAACCAAAACATTCAGGAAATCCAGTTGATTTTCACCAGGATATCATTACTGAACATACCTGGCTAGTACTGTGCTGTTCTTGGGAATCCAGGAAGATAAAGAGACAGAGAAAGATAGTGTTATCCACTATTGATAAGCGGGGCTGGGAAAGAGATGAGTAAGATAAAATTACCACATGGTTCTAGAAATGAGGGCTAGCTTCTCCCCCTGCCACAGAACTGCGTTGAGGACAGAGGACTGAACAAAACATCCCTCTCAGTGACGTGGCAACCCAGTGAAGGAGACAGCTCCCTTCTCCAGATGAATGGCTTTGCGTGGGAGTGTGAATGAAGATGAAAAATTTCCTGGGCAAAGAATGGAAGGCAGGGCACTGGGGAATAATAAAAATAAATGCACAGAAATGGTAAAGGTTATAGAATGTTCGAAATAAATGGATTTATTGAAAGACTTCATCCCTTTTTTTCATATATATAGCTCATAAAAACCATTTAAACCCTTATTTGTTGTCTTCACTGACTGTGGCCATCATATTCCTCCATTCAAATAGAAATATTACCTCTATCCTGTGAGACAATTGTTTTAAGAGAATGTCCAACTTGATTCTGTATATTCTAAGCTCCAGAAACAATGATATAGTCTACAGAGAGGGGTGATATAGCTCATCTCTTGACTCACAAAAAGATATAAAATTAGTGCACATGTGTTCTACTGAATATAAGTAGTCAATACTGCCTAGTTTGCTTAAGTCCTAAGAGGCTGGGTAGTAGGTAGGTAGATAGATAGGCCATATCCAATAGTTTGCTCTTTGCAAGATGGAGATCCAGGAGAGCTGGAGCCAAGGAAAGCTGGTGATGCAACTCAGTCCAAGTCCAAAGGCCCGGGAACCAGGTGCGTACATGGTGTAAATCCTAGGCCAAGGGCAGGAGGAGATGAGATGAGCTGTTCTCATTTAATCAGTGAGTCTGGGAGGCAGGGGAGAAGGGATGAATTCTTTGCTCTATTCAGGCTCTCAGTGGGTGCTGATGCCCACCCACGCTGGGTGGGGCATCCTGTTTTACTGAGCCCACTGATTCAAATGCTCATCTCATTTGGAAACACGCTCAAGAACAGACCCCAAACGATGCTTAAAATTAACCATCACATGAAGGGAGAGCTAGGAAGAACCATTTGACTTGTTGCATTCATATGATTCTAAATGGTCGATGAGACATTTTTCTACTCTAGTGATAAAACACTTACAGCACTGAGAGACCATACGCCTCACCTAGATATCATAGCTGGCCACAAGGCAATTAGGGCTACACCAAAACTTCATTCTTCACCCAGGGCTTTCCCTGCTATCTGTAACTTTCCCTCACAGAGCTGTGAGTATATTAATGTTTGTATTATTGACATAGGAATAATCCAAACCTGTAGAGCCCTCTTATGAGTTTATTTGAGCCAAGCTGACAATAGTCACCAGGAAGTAAAATCTCAAAGTATTAAGAAAAAGCTCTTGCGAATGGCAGTTTTGCAGCTAATTTTGTATAAATGCATGAGAATAAAAGGAGGAAACTTCAGGAGGGTTACATGAAATCCATTGCTGGTAGATGAGGGGGCAGGAGAAATCTAAGCAGGAAAAGCTCTGGGATTGGATAAAAAGTAAAACAGAAACACAGACTTACATTGGTGGGTACAGGGCAGTTAATGATGAATATTTACAGCACAGAGAGATGGTATGTGGCTGAAAAGATAACACTGGGGGCTTCTGCTCTGGTGCAATTGTGCCCTAAGGGACCTGGAAGAGAAGATCACTCTGACCTTTCAAAGGTATGTTATCTTAGATGCAAAAAGAAAATAGACAGGCTCACTTAAGGTAAAGATTGCCCTTTGCCAGGGCCTCTTATGTGAGTCCCTGCCATGACTAGCTTTCAGTGAGGCATTTTTATGTTCAGACCATCCTAGGTGGTGACTTTTGGGATCTGTTTGTAGGACCTGGCCATGCAGGCCTCCCTGAGCTTGTCAGGGTTAGTATGTGGCCCGGTTTTCATCCAAGTGTGTTCATCAAGGTGTCAGCTGCCGTCTGTGACTTATGTTTTGGTAAATCACAGTCTGTAAGAGGTCTTTGCTCAAAATAAGTCGCTGCCTTGTTGGTTGCTGGACACCAACCCTCCCGCATCAGTGTCCCTCAGCATTTTACAACATGGCCACATTGGTTCATTCGGGATTTCAAAGCCTCAAGGAGAAGATCCTACTATGGGATTCCTTTGAGCTCGATCTTTCGGTTTTGCAGCAGTATCTGTAGAGCTCCAAAAACTGTTGGGTAAAGCTTTTGTAAACTTGTAGCTTTTCACTCAAGATCCTCACAAACTTTACCTAGATTTTCTCAAACTCCAAAGATTACACATTCCTTTGCTGGTACTAGAGGCTCTCTGTGATCTGACCATGGCTGACTTTTACATTCTTTTTTATCATCATATCTCGGTGGGAACCTCCTGGGCCATTCAGAGAACTCAGCGCCTGGCCTTGTCATACACATACACCATGGATTCTCCCACCCACCCTCTGCCTTTCTTTATGCACATGGGCTCCTCGTCATTCCCGCTCTGATAGGCTTTCTGTTTGTGCAGTTTATCCTTATGGTACCAGGTGCTCAGGCCACACGCTCTGAAGCCACCTTGATTTTTCTCTTTCATACCCCATATCAAATCCTTCAGCATGTCCTGCTGGCTTTACCATTCAGAATATATCTAGAGACCAATACTTTTTCACTATGTCTGCTATTATTCTGATCCTTTGTACCACTCTCTCTCACCTGTATTTCCAAAGCCAGCCATGTAACTGGTCTCTTAGCTTTAGGCCTTGCTCACCCCCAGCCTAACAGGATGGGGGCAGCGGCACAATGATGCTAAGGCGTGTGCTATGGTCTAGCACTCCGTCCCCACCGCCACCGCTCCGTGAAGGTGCGTAGCATTTAAGGTAGCCTGCCGGGCCCTGGAATCCTTGGTTCTCACATCTGTCAAACTTTAGCTTGCGAAACACTTTCTTAATCAGCCTGTTGCAGTCATGCTGGATTTTATTCTCTTTCTCACGTGGGCTCACCTGGCCGTGGCCCCGGCCTCACCTCCGGGCCTTTGTGCTGCTTCCCTCTGCCCAGAGCACTGAGCTCCCCTGCGTCCCATGCCTCACTTTTCCTCCTCTGTGACTTTTTAGGGTGTCCTTCTCTTACCTTGCTGTGTAAAATGCATCTCCCATCAGGTCTTTCTACCTTCTTTCCCTGGCTTGTTTTTCTTCATGATACTTATTGCTATCTAACATACACACACACACACACACACACACACACACACACACACACACACACACACATATATGTTAGATATATATAATGTTTGGCTCTCCTGTGTAAATGGGAGCCACCTGAAGGGAGTAATTTTTGTCTGTTTTTTCACTGCTCTTTCCCGAGTGTACATCAGTCTATGTCTCGTATTAGAAATTTGATAAGAGTGAAGAATGTTTTTTTTTTTCTCCCAGCCAAGATGAAATAACAGGGATAGTATTTACTCTTCTAGCTGAAATAAAAATAAAACATAAAAAGATATGAAAAAGCACTTTACTAGATATCAGTAACAGGACAGTAAAATCCCTTAGTGACAGGAAACAACCAGTTAAATCTTAACAGCTTCCCCAGTATATTGCCTTTGCTGAGTCTTCAGGCTTGCTGCAGGGACGAGAAACATAGATGGAGCTGGTCGACTCTTGCATTTCGGGATGGAGTCGGTTGAGAGTTCAGGGAGAACAAGAGGCTAGAATTTCCAAGACAGCGCCGGCGGGAGAGGGCAGCACAGACGGAGAAGCTCGGAGCTTTCCCAGGGGTCCCCTCAGGTATTGATTTGAGTGCTGTTCCATTCATCCTGAGCCTGTCGATGGCCATGCCCTCTGTGAAGAATGCCAGGGGCACTTGCCCAGGCCACGTTACTCTCAGCGAGCCCCACAGACATTTCCCTTGCAGGACACCCTTTACTGAATGGCTGAGCTTGCTCTTGTGGTATTTATTAGAGTCCCAGGATGCACTTCAGTGAGAAACCATTAGAGGACTCTGAGGAACCAAATGTATTGCTCGTGGGTTCTAGAGGGTACAGGGCATGCACAAGAGCCACACAGCAAGGTCATGGCGGGGGGTTGGGGGGGAGAGGGAAAACTCTGTCTTTATTAGGGTCTGATGGTGGAAAGTCTAGGGTTTTGTAGGTTCACTCTTTATGGGCTCATTTAAAGCAACAGAGCAGGAATTGGAGCGAGGGAGGGGAGAAGTGGAGTCACTGCAGCAGTCAGTTATCTCAGTTACCCAGGGCTTTCCGGGAGGGACCTTCAGGGGTGTGGAGGGCCCCGCTCCTTATCTGGCTATTTTGCTCGCTAGTAGTTGAGTCATACAACTGGCCATGTGCTCATTCATGATGGATGTTTTTTGAAATGGTTGCCTTGACAATCAAATCTTAACATCAGGCACTTACACGGCAAATGCCAATCAGCATATGCCTGTGAGGAAACTACCTGAGGACAGAAAATCTCCATCCCCAAAAACGATAAAGGAGAGTGTGCAGGACTCATGTAATTCTGAGGCTAATACCTGTGCATAAGCCAGGTCAGAAAGCCTCACAACTCCCAGGGTGTTGAGTAGAGTCCAGAAAAGGCCTCAGTAGCGGGGCAGAATTAGCCTTAAACGAAGCATGGTTGCAGTCCAGCTAACACCTCTTAAATGCAAGACTTGAAAGAGTCAGATTGTTTCCAAGTAACTGAAATGTAACTCAGAAAAAAAAAACCCCAAGAATAACTTTAGAAATACAAAAATATCCAGCACCCAAGTTCAAGTCCATGATTTCTGGCACACCTCAACATTTACCAACCAGGAAAAGAAGCAGGAAAAATATCCTCAAGTGAGGAGAAAAATCAATCAATTGAAGTTGACATGTAATTGACACAGATGTATTACTTAGTAGTCAGGGAAGTTACAGTTATTATAACTGTATTACATATGTTTAAAAGGAAAATTGGCGGGTGAGGGTGATAGATGTTTCCATCTTGTTCATTGAGCTGATGGTTTCACGGGAGTGTATATTTGTCAAAACATCAATTTGTGCACATTAAATGTGTGCAATTTATTGTATTTTGGTTATACCTAAATTTAAAAATGAATGAATGAATAAATAAAATATTCCCTTTTATTTAAGCTCTCATCCTTTAGTACTTGTTTCATTATGGTATGTTACCTCATGCATTATAGATACCACTTGTATCAGAAAATAAAGCATATAAATATTTGTATCACCTATGAAGTGTACAAAGTTTAGTTCAATTTATATTAGACAGGTAAATAAATTAATAAAATAACTTGGAAGCATCAGAATATGTTGATTGGAATAGAGTGCAATGGTCAAGTGCTGTAAGGTTTTTCCTTATCAATTGAACTTTGGTCATGATGAAAATTTGGAGCGTTCCAAGTGCTTTTCCTTCACTTGGAACATTTTTTTTCTTCCTCATCCCTTGATTAGTTAATTTCCAGTGATCCTTGAGTGTTCAACAGAAAGATCAACTCCCAAAGGGTTAACTCTTCTGACCCCCAAGACTATTTTTTCCCATTGCCGTGCCCTTTGTCACCCAGGCTCCTCCTCTGTCGCGCTGGATCACACCTAAAATTAAAGAATGTTGATTGTAAGTATCTGTTTAGTGTGTGTCACTCACTAAATAGAAGTTGAGTAGATGGAAGGACTGCAGCCCTCTGTATGTACCCAACGTGTGTTTGTTAGATGTAACAAGATGTCAGGCTCAAATGCACACTAGATACGACATTTGGAAGATACCCGCTACACAAAGACACAGAAGACCAAAAGAAATGTCGAGGAGCCCTTTAGTCATAGTGAAGGTGACTGAAAGACTGGGCCTTGAAGGAGGATGTGAGGAGAATTGCTTAGGAAAGAGCTGTACTGTGAGTTTCATCTCCTGGGGACCGGCGATGCTTTTTTCTAACTTCAGGCTGGTGAAAGGGACTTGTCAGAATTACCCAGAAACCTTGGCATATGTTCTGTATTGTGGTGGGACTATTGGTCTGGAGTCCTTTTAAAAG
This sequence comes from Pteronotus mesoamericanus, assembly GCF_021234165.1. Taxonomy (NCBI): domain Eukaryota; kingdom Metazoa; phylum Chordata; class Mammalia; order Chiroptera; family Mormoopidae; genus Pteronotus; species Pteronotus mesoamericanus. The sequence goes on along the minus strand of NW_026555234.1, from coordinate 10,780,571 downwards.
GTGGGGTTCCTGGCAGGAGCAGAAGCTGAGGGGTGGTGAGAAGCAGCCGGGACACAAGGCAGTGCTTCCATCAAAGGAGCCGAAATTGGGAAGCGCAGCCAAAGGGGCTCTGGCTCTGGAAACCTTAGGGAACACGTATCAGAGAAAGAGGTTTGGTATTTACCATGCCAAAGGATGTAGAGTCACATTACAATTCCAATCAAGTAAGAACTTTCTTATGCCTTTTCCCCACCCCCACCCCACACCGTTCCCATTTGATCTCTTGTTATGGAGGTCACAACACATGAATCAGTAACAGACATTTGGTCCTGCCCAGAATGTGCACAGAGACATTTGGTCCACCCCAAAAGGTCCTTGAAATTTGGTCCTGCCCAGAATGGGTATCTTCCACACCAACTGGTTGTTGGTATTTGGTCCTGTCAAAGATGGACATACTGAGAAAAATGCCCCTGGGTTCAGATAACCCATAAAACTTATTTCTACGTTTGGTTTACAGGTTTAATACATACAAAAACGCTACCATGTTTAATTGGCCAATTATTGTGTTGTGGCTTTTTTGCCAGTATTAACCCTTCTTGCCTTGGTAGCTGAGCTGATAGTGGCTCGTGGGGTTAGGTTGATGGGTCAGCATGGACCAAGTGTTTCTGGGGACCTTTTGAACAGGACCAAAAACCCACTAATCATAACTGTCAGTACTTATTGTCTGTCTAGTACCTGGACATTCTGAGTCCTGGTTTGAGAAAATGACTAACCAAGCTTCCTTTCACAGGATACTCAGAGAAGGAACATGAGTGTTAGTTGCCTTTAGTACTAGAAATGTCAGCGCCTTTGCTCCTTACACTGACACACAATAGTTTCATTCTGACCTGTGTATGATACTCCAAGCTGCCTGTGTGTGCTGTCACGTGAAAACCCCACATCCTTGAATGGGATAATTTTGGACCCATTCTACTAGGGGTTCTGAAACAATGAGTAATAATTATTATTCATTAACCTGAAAGTACATGTAGTAGAAACGTATGCTTTTTCTGTTCTAAATGCAGTTTGCCGAAATTTTCTTTAAAATACATGCATTAAAACTAACTAAACGAGTATAACATACACACAGATAATCTTAAAGTCTACGATATCAGAGATGGCCATGAGCACTTAGTCTAGGCATATTTTTCATTGACTTTGGGGCTGGATTCATCTAATGAATGTTGCCAAAAGAACTGAAATGGACATTTTAATAGTCTAGATATTTTAACAGATGGAAGTGAAACTAGTTAACATAAAAAAAAATCCAAAACAAAATAAAAAGAAATCTTAATTTCCACTAAGTTGGCAGCAGAAATAAGATTTCGTAAAAATCAATTTAGTGTGAATTAAGGAGGGTGAATCCCTTGGTTTACATAGGTTGCTGTTACCCTTAAATTCTCTCCTGTTCCAATTCCCAACCCCCATTCTACCCATAAATGAAACAAACTTAGAAGGATCTGGAAAAAATAGTGTTTTAATAAAGATACTTTCAATGATAAAAGGAGGTAAATATATCCTGAAAGTGAAAACCAAAGTGCAGAGGGGAAAATCTGATTTTACAGAATGACATTGTAATATAAAACCAGATTTGTATACTTATAAATATAAGTTGTGTGCATTATTCCTCTGCCAGGAAACTGCATTAGACACATCTGTGTAAAATATATTTCCAATTTAACCAGTCTGGAATGACCACATTCATTTTCTAGTTCATTGCAAGGGTAAGTAACATAATAAGCACAATGTATTCTCCAAATTTAATAATTTAACATGCTTGCTTAGTTAACTTATTATTACCAATGTAACATCTTGGGCTTTATTTTTTTTTCTATATAATATGCTAAGCACATTGAAAATGCTTGCAAATTTAGAATTAAAAGTTTATCTTCTTTAAACTGAGTTTGTTGAAAGGTTTTTTTTAAAAATTTTTTGTCATTAAAATAGTTTTTATTTTAAATAGAGTTCTGTATTTGATAGTTAATCATAAACATACAAACCTCTCTGAAAAATCAAAATGCCCTTCTTCTAAATGAAATAAAATCAAGCTAAACAAAGATCTAAAAATAAAGTCTGTTAAGATGTTTATATAGGGAGAAAATCAACTTTAGAAAGAACGTGCATGTATTGTAATTAGAAAATAGGCTATGGTTGACGGAACACAGACACTATGGAGTTATTTTTTTATTGTGTATTATTTAAATGCAGGAAATATATTCCACAGATGCACTATGTCATTTCCAAAGGGGCTCTTTGTGGCTACAGCTGAAAAACTGATATTTAAGTATATAAAGTACGAAATACAACATGAAAAAAAAACAAATTAGTTGAAAGCAGGTGTAATTTTCTCCTCCATAGTTCTATTCTCAATTTTTATATCAGAGCTCAATACAAACGAGGGAAACCCATACATACTGAAATCCACTAATGAGGACCAAAAAAAAGGATATTATTCAATGTTTTCTTCAAATTTACTTATATGGCATACATTTCCAAACTTATTCTCTCTGACAGAAGTCAAATTCTCATACATTGTCACCATGTTCAGGTCTTTTTCCAAATGTCACGCTATCCCTGAGGTCTTCCAGGGCCCCTTTAGTTGAAACTGTAGCAACAGGGCTCATGGGATGATTACCCTGTGCCCGTGGTTCTTTTCCCTCCTTTTCGGCATTATTTTTCCCCACTCTATGTGCTATTTGTTTATTGATTTTCTTTATCATTCATTGCCTCTACTGTTAGCTATAATTAATATTATAATTTATCGGTTCAAAAATTCAAGGTGTATTAGAAGTATACATCTGTTGTTTCTTGAGATTTAAGTCAGATAAACCTTGACAGTTTTCATCTGTGTTATAGAAATTAAAAAAAATTTCTTTCTTCAACATATTTATCTTCCTATCATCCATAGTCTTTCTCCTTTGGTAATCCCTTTTCTCTAAATTTTCCAGAGCCAAAGCTGAAAGAACATGGTTCTTTCTTTACATGTAACCCAAAGGAACTATTATTTCTTACTGGAACTAAATCATGATTCTTTAAATAAATGCTGGTTTGTCCAGGGTGGGGCAAAAGCAGGTTTACAGTTGTTCAGATGAAAGATAATACAGTAATTAATAAATAATAATACAATAATAAACTCTGTGTTTCACCTACTCACAACTGTAAACCTATTTTTGCCCCACTCTGTGTACACCCCAAATAGCCGGTGGAGTATGGTCCATTTTGTGGCATGTTCTCATTTGAGGAACATGCATGTGTCTTCAAGTTGTGATGGCCACATTCTTATAAAGAGATTTTTAGATTATAATATTATTTGGAACTTTCATCCTACTTCTTTTTAATTTAAAAGTAAATCATTTTGTAAGGATGGTAACAGCATGATCATGAACCAGGAAAATGGTTATGTGATTGTCATTTTGAGGACTTCACAGTCTTCACTTATAATTTGTTAATCTAAGGAGACCAGATGGTTTTTTTTTTTTTCCTGGGCAAAAGAGTCCCAGAAAGATAACTGTTTTAGGTAAGGATGTTCAAAATTGCTGTACACTTTGTGTACGTATATAGACCAATCATGACACGCAGATAGATTTATTGCATGTGTCGTAGCTATGCTGTGTGAAAATTCGTGGGTGTAGGTGTTCAAATGGAACAGATGTAATGGTCTTTGGCCCTTCGCAGGGTATCTGCAAACTGTTGCTCTTTTCGATGGCCATGATAGTAGTACGCTAGTATTGAGAAAATAACAAGAGTCAAGGTTAACAAAGGAACAAACTCAAATGAATCTTGGGTTTACTAACTGGGACAAATCCACTGGTGTTTGACAAATTGTGACTCTTTTTTGCACGGTATGGTATTTGTTGAGATTTCTGTTTTGCCTGTTTGACTTGGGGGGTCCTTGCAGCTATAGCCCCTCACCCCAGGAGTCACTGTTGAGGAACTGGAGAACACTGTCCTCAGGTTTGAAGCCCTCATGAAATTCAACTACCAGGTCAGTTTTTCTGCAAGCAAAATCTTTTTAAGGACTGCCCTGAAGTGAGTGATAGCCTTAGGTCTTAGTCCGCGTGAGAACAGAGCAGCACTAGTTCATTAAATGGGGACCCCTTGCTGGGGTGAAGCATATATGTACTGAGCATTCTAGAAACCTCACAGCACCAATGTCACACATGTGTGAGGATGAACTGAGATCCAAACTCCAGTGCTCTTAAAATGGTGCCCACAAGACAGAAACTACTCCTTCAGTGTCAGGTATGATCATTGTTATACTATTAGCTTCAAAAGTTCAAGAGATAGTAGGGCCTTGGGTCCATTTTATCAGGTAAGGAGGGAAACAGCCATCTGTATCTTGGTAATTCAAAACCTCCCTCCTGGTTCAACATTGTAATCGGCACCGGTGATACCTATGTGAGTGAAACAGACAAGATTTCTGCTCTCACATGACGTTTATATCTCTTTGGGACGTAGGTGCCTAACAAAATGGGTAATGCGGTATAATGAGTGCTCTGAAGGAAAAGAGGAGGGAACAATGAAGGTGTTGAGTCACAGGGGACCCGGCCAAGACTGGAGGAGTAAGGAGGACTCCTTGGGTGAAGTAACATTTGAGATCTAAAGCGTGAGTGGTGATTCCCTCGTTCCAAATGGGCGACAGGGACGCACCGGCAGAGGGCCAGTGCACACGTGCAGGGACTGCGAAGCGGCCGGAGGACTCGTGCGACCTGACTATAGCCACCGAGGGACAGCGGTCAAAGCCAGGACTGGAGGGGACCGTTGGGGCTGCACAGGCCAAGCCAAGTTGTGAATTTTGGATTTTGTCTTATGGACAATGGAAAGAATGAAAGAATTTCCTGCAAGATCTACAAAGTACTGGCTTAATCACGGCACTTTGTCATTTGTGTTGTCAACTAAGAGAGATTCAGGTAGGACTGCTATCATTGACACTGCACGAGGGTGCTCACATGGACACACCTTGGCATCATTATTGCAGGTAATACATGAAGGGCTGAACATGGTAATGCAGTGTTTATCTGAACACGGGTGTTCACAGAGCATGAGCCTGTTAGACGTGGCAGATTTCATACAGCCGCTTCCATGTTGTTGTCTAGGTTGATATGTGTCACTGGGTAAAATAGGAGCCAGACTGCTGGGTTTCAAACCCCATTTCTGCTCTGTATTCTTCGCATGAATTAGAGTGAGTTATTTCCTGTTTATTAGTGTTTTCATCTGTAAAATTAAGGTAAAAAGTATTGTTTTAATCATTAAATAAGTTAATATATGCTAGAACTTAAAGAATTCCTGGCCCATTGCATGCTCTTAAAAATGTTAAAAGAGACACAATCATATTTTATGAAGTACCTGGGGTGTACTCAGCACTCTATTAGGTCTGTCAGAACATAAATAAGGGTAATTTCTAATTTATGGTAATTTCGTGAGGCTTAAATGAGACAATATATCTCAAGTGTCTGGCACGGGCATCAGCTCATAATGAACACGCAATAAATGTGAGAGCTTCAGGAAATTACAGACTTGCTGATCTAAGGACGGCTTGGGGTTCTCCCGAGGGTCAGGGAGTGATGGGAGAGTCCAGTGTTTACGTGGATTGTTTCAGAAGTTTATGCCTTGGAACATTTTCTTCAAATAGTGATTTTAAGAACATCAACTAGAGTTCTGGATTATGCAACAGACAGAATACATGGTTAGGGCATCAGGAAAGTGGAGACATTACAAAATGAAGGGGAGGGTATTTTGTTGAAGGAATTAGACATTAAAGAGTTGTTAAATCACTAAGTAATTAGTATGAGAAAATAAAATAATTGCTATTTTACATTTATTTTTACAAAGAGCTACATTTGTACCTAGATCTCTCTCTATATAGGTATTTTATTTTGAATTACCCATCCAAGGCACCATCATTTCTCAGTGTCTACGGCGCAGTGGAGACCGGGACCTGGCCCTGGAGCAGCAGCGTAAACAGACGAAGCGCCCTGCGCCTCGGCCAGACGTCCACGCGGGTCGGAGGCAACCCGAGCCGTGGTCGCGCTGCGTGAGGGTGGTTCTTTGCCGCAGGAGATTGTGAGTAGGAGCTCTAAGGCAGGTCTTACAAACGGGGTGTTCCTTCATTCATAAATGGGTCAAATATTTATTAAATACCCACTGTATCAGCCAGGGCCCAGTTAGACAAAGCAGAAATCACACTACCTAAGGGAGAAGTTTTAGAATGATTAGGGCTAGGAGATCAAAGGGAAGAGGCCTGGGTTGTGAGGAACGGGAAGCTCGGGGGTCCGTTCTGTGGATGTGGGCAGAGACCAAGACTTCCGAGGAGAGGGTGCTGCCCGGCAGAGATGTGGCCTCCGGAGCGGGGTCCGGCGTGCAGAGGTGGGACGTCCTTTAGGGAAGGGCCGCGGTGGGCACAGGCCGATTTCTCTGAGGAGGCGCCGCGAAGCTGGCCGTGGGAATGTGGGAGAAACTGGGAACTGGAATCAGCTGCTCCTGCCAGAAGAGCAGAAACACAGGGAGAGCAAGTTTGTTCTCCCCCTTCCTGCCGTCCAATATCTCTCATGTGCTCCTGATTAGCAAAACCTAACAGGAACCCGGTTGGCAATGGAGCAGTAGAGTTAGCCAAGTTCCAGTCTCACGAAGTCGACTTTGGAAGGGTAGAGTTAGAACGGAGGGAATTAAAAAAAAGCTTAACATCCAGCACACCTACTGTGTGCTACAAATCACGCTAAAGGCACAGCTGTGCGTGAAACAAAGCCTCTACGATCACAGAGCGTATATCCTAGAAACAATAATAAAATAACAACTAAATAATATTCTTGCAGGCAGCTATATATTCTTGAAAGAACATAAAACCAAAAAGGGGCTGGAGAGTGGCTGGGGGGGTCGGGGCGGAAGGCCTTGTTATGTATGAGAGAGGTGGGCTGGGGAAAGAACAGCTGAACACCGTTTACAAAGATGAGAAGCAGCTCTGTAAGGAGCTAGGCCAGTCTCATTCCATGCAGAAGAAAGAGCAAATATTAAGGCCGTGAGTCAGAAAGCATGCTGGCGCAGGGAGATGCCTTTGGAAATGTAGACATGGCACAGAGCATACAGGCCATTACATTAGGTTTAATTTTATCACAGGTGAAATGGGAAGACATTGGAGAATTTTAAGCAATCCAATTTGTGTATTAAGAAATTGATTCTGGCTCTGACCCCTGACTAGTGTGGCGCAATTGTTGGGTGTCAGTCCAACAAAGTGAAGGGTCATGGGTTCTATTCCCAGTCAGGGCACATGCCTGGGTTGTGGGTTGGTCCCCAGTTGGGGGCATGCGAGAGGCAACCGATCGATGTTTCTCTCTCACATTGATGATTCCCTCCTTCACTATCTCCCTCCCTTCCCCTCTCTCTAAAAATAAATACATAAAATCTTTTCTTTTTTAAAGAAATTGGTTCTGTGTGGAGAATAAACTGTAGATGGAAAAGACAAACCATAAATGTTCACAGATGTGTTTCTTTTGTCTTTCACTGAGTTAAGGAGAAAAAAAGCAACACTTAAATGTTGATAAATTTCTAATTAAATTCAAATATCTGGCTTCCATTGAAAAGACTAAACATCTGGTGTTCCTGGGCCCACAACATGGCAACCATCTGTGGGGGCTAAGTGGCCAATGCCTTTCCCAAAGGGGCAGTCCACCACTACCCACCCACCTTGCACGTTATCTCTGACAAGCCTATTTCCTATTTCCTTAGCTAGTATAATTGCCTGAACCCTATGGGCATTCGAGTTGGTGATGTCTGAATTTATTTTTCTTTTCTGCATTGTTTCAGGCTCTGGAGATACGACAGTGAAGAAGCAGCAAAGTCTGTCTTGCAGAAGTTTAAAATTTCCTTATTTTCTACTTTCAACTGCAAAATAATTAGAAAAATTCTATATTACTGGAATTCAGTGTTCACCATAGTTTAGATTTGTAGTTTTGGAACTGGAGAGTTTTGATTTCTGATATTCCACATTATCACCCAAGAGACTTCCCATCCCTCCCCCCTCATTTATAGTAACGTATTGTCCTTCAACCCATCATCAGTGTGGGCGTGGGCTCCTTACTTTATCTAGCCAGTGAGGGGAGAAGCATGAGCACCAGCCTAACATGTTCACCCCTCTTCATCCTTCCACATTCAGCCTTGTTGCCTCCTGCCTCAAAGAGCAGCTCCTCTCCTAACGCAAATTCCAATTCCAAACCGTTGCTGCGAGCTCGGGTGTCCTCTCAGTCTTCCCTGTTTCCTGGTTCTGGTGGATCGCAGGGGAAGCGCCAGCAGTCAGGTTAAGTCAGGAGCTGGAAATAGAACCTTGTGACACATTATCTTTTTCCAAACACAAAGTCAGCCTCATGCAGAGCTGCTTTAACAGATGAGAAAAAGGGCAACTTTTTGTTGTCTTTCATGAAGGATTTTTTAAGAGCTTGTTCTTATGGGGGCCTGTTTACTATGAGATATTTGCCAGCACTCAGATTTCAATTTACATAAAACTTTGCTGGATTTTAGCTTTTACTAATTTATAGAAGAGTAAACACAATTACAAAGTTTCTGACATTTTAACAGTAATGCTCATGTGTTTGAGATTACGATTGAGTCCATATATTCATTTGTTCATTCAAGCATCATAGAGCTTTGTACTAATTTTATAGTCTTTCTATAAATTAATTATTTGCATGGCATAAAATCCCATCTCACATTGCAAGTATGAAGGACAATATAATTCGATAAAATCATTTCATGGCAATGTAATTATCCAAATTATACCTTAGACAAATCTCTATGCTAATACTACTATTACATATGCAAAGAAGTCTGTGGAATTCATCATGATGATTAACACACTTTGTGTTGAACATAAAATGATTGTGTACATGAAAAAAGGAATGTGGAAAGTAAATAAAACATTGCCATTCTATCCTCTTAACTTTTGGGCAATCCTTTTCATTTATTTTCAAAGTATCCAAGGAAATTGATACTCTCCCCATCCTTAAATACTTTCTCCAAATAGATTATTGAAAGGAAATTGAATTTATTTTTAAGCATATTCTATGTAGATTAGTGTTTGGTTCATTTTTCAGCCCCATTCCATCATTAAGTAGGGTTCCAAAAGGGATAATGCAAGTGATGGGGTTTGTTATGAGCAGTTTGATGATTATTTGGCTGTTTATTTGTAAACCAAGGCCTATAATATAGAAAGTTAAAAATAAAAACTGTCCTGTTCCGAAAATAAAAATCTAAAACTATGTTGAACACAAAATTCCAGTAACATAGTATTTTTCTAATTATTTTGCAGTTTAACATTGAAAATTCAAGCTTCTTTCGGACAGATAATACTTCTTCACTGTTGTATCTCCAGAGCTTGATAAAATACATGGAAGGTATTCAATAAATATTAATTGATTGACTATTGACTATAAGTAAGTGCCTCTGAATGTTTTTTATAAGTTGTCCTATTATGATTATTATGAAATGGAAATGATGATAAGTAAGTTCAACATTGGCTTCAGCAAAATTTGGGATTGGTTTATTGACTCAGGTCATTAAATATTCTTCAAGGGATATGGATTAATGGAAGTTCAGATAGAGAGCCAAATGTAGGGAATAGAGTTAATAATATTATAATAGCCATATATGATGCTAGGTGGGATTAGACTTAGAGCAGGAGCACTTTGTAAGTTCTGTACATTTCTAACCAGTATCTTATACACCTGAAAGTAACATAATATTGAATTTGAGCTGTAATTGAAAAACTTTTAAAAATCAAAGCAAGCAAACACAAACAAACTAAAGTCTGGGGCATCGTTTCCCCAAATGTGGTCTTAGAGCATTTTCATTTCCAGTTTTGTGCATAGTTCTGGTTAGGTAAGAAAAGGTATTCTAGAAAGAGAGTAGGCCGGAGAATAAAGGACCATGGATCCAGCCAGAGGAGGAACGGTTGAAGCTGGTGGTTCTCACAGTGTGACCCTGGACCGGCAGGGCCATCAGGACCTGGCAACTTGGTGGAAATGCAAATTCTCGGGCCTCACCGCAAACATACTGAGTCACACCTCTGTGGCTGGGACTCAACAATGGGTATTTTAGCAGATCTTCCCAGTGTTCACATTCACACTAAGCTTGAGATCTGGTGGCTTAAGAAGCTGAAGTGCCAAGGAAAGCAAATCGAAGGAAGGGGAGCTGCTACTGAGGATGAATCCTATCGCAGGGGAAGGAGACTGATGTGAGTGCCTCCTGGAGGAGTCATGAGCCAGCGCAGCTGGAGGTTACAGTACGGCAGACTTTGGGAAATACTTACTGAATCCCATTTGTGGGCAAGGCCCTCTGCTAAATCCCAGGCAGGGGAAAGCACCAAGGGGGATATGAACCTCCTCTTACGGAGCTCACAGTCTTTTGTGAATGAGAAATCGGCACCTTTCCAGCATGTGATGGGGGGCAGGAGAGACCTCCCCTGCCAGGCTGACGGGCGGGTCAGGCCAGGCCGTGCCCATGAGCTGCTGTTGGGCTGAGTTTTAACAGACTGGCAGGTAGTGCCTGGAGAAGGAATGGGATTTAGGAGAGTGAGAACTGTTCAAAGGTAAAAAGGGAATGAGAGGAGAGAGAGGGGGAAAGCAGGGAAAGGAGAGACAGAGAGAGAGAGAGAGAGCGCCTCATGTGGTTTCAGGCTGCCTTTTTCGCATGTCGCATGAGGTATGAGGAAGAAGCTGACCCTCTGCTTGATGTGAAGAAGGAATATAATGTATTCAGTGCCAATAGGTCCCTTCTAAAATTCAGATGCTCAGCTCCTATCAGCACGATGTGAAAAAATAAAGCATGCTAAAATTTATCTTTGAAACATTTATCTTTTAAATGCAGTTTTTTCCCATGTTACTAACATTCCACCACGCTCAGCTTTGCCTTCCCCCCTGCGTGCCTCCCTTACCACGATGTTGCTCATGGACTCCATCCCCCCTCACCCTCCTCCTCGCCCCGCCACCGCCCGCTGACAGCCACTTTCAGGTCACGATGGTTGATGTCATGGAGAAGCACCATGTCTTATTCCAGCCCACTCTGGTGGTGGCTTTTAGCAAAGACTCTTCAACAAGGAAAGACTTAGTTCTTAATCCAAAAGTTTTCTGTTTTACTGAAACACCTGAAGCAGTCTGGCAAGCTTGTGCTAGAAGATTTTAGGCTGTGGTTGTCACTGGAGTGTAGCTCAATCAACCAGCCTTCTTCTATCGAGTTCGCCAACTGCTCTAAGAAAAAGTGCAACTCAATTGTCTTAGCAGCTTTTAGACTGAGTAAGAAGTGACCAGACCTTTGTTCACGCTCCACGCTAGGGTGCGGGTACCAAGAGACCGTTCTGTACTGATTCTTTTTGGACAGGCAGGGAAAGACATGGTGAAATTGGAACAAAAAGTTTGGCGACTCAGCAACATTACTCTTTTTTTCCCTGATGCAAAAATAACAGTCCATTTAAAATTGATGTAAAATTCTAGAAAAGTAGCAGTCCTGGCGTAACAGGGCCCTGAGAGCGTGGTACGTGCCAGGGAAACCCAAACAGACTGAACCAGCCTGCTTCCTTCTTAACCCTTTCTGGGCACTAGGATTTTTTAAAGGGAAAAAAAAAGCTTAAATAGTCTTTGATTTAAACACACACATACACACACACACAATGTTGAAGTCTGTCTTTCTGAGTAATAAGACTTTCTGTCTCCTGTTTAATGCCTGGCTATCCTACTCACCCGCACTTATGAATTGATTACGACTTGTCAGATCTAATGCTGTCTTCCCACTGTTGTGTCTGCTTTTGTCCTGCTCTGCGCTGGACACCTGATTCCACGCTCTGGGGAAAGATGGTGGATGGCTTTAGACCTGGAGGGGAATTTTGTGTGAGAATATGTCTGAAAGGTTGGAGAGATGTCTACACAGATACGTCAAGCTGTACAAGAACTGGACCTAAATAGTATTCTAGTGATTACAAAGGCGACTTCAAAAGGCTTATGACATTCCTGGACTTTTCCAATCCTGCAGCCTACATCATCCATGGAATAAAAGCAGAGTATTCAAACCCAGGTTCAGAAACTTCTTTTGCCACATCCTAGCTCCCCTTGGGCAAATTGCCTGATCTTTTCACGACTCGGGTTCCATTTCCTGCCCCAGCTTTATCACCTAGATATAGAGCCCTAAAGAAATCATGCTAACTGAATGAAACCAGGAAAAAATAAGATTTAATCATCTTAGTACTTGTAATCCTTTGAAGTGTAAGACTGTTTAAAAAAAACATTAATTTTCTTGGGCCAACATGATGTTACATGGTTCATAGTTAGCTTGTAAAAACCTAGGGGAAAAGTTACTTCTTAGGCACGCAGCATCCTAGGGGGTGCCTATGGAAGAAAGGAGGCCAGTCTCCCAGATCTCCTCTATATGAAGCATAATAATCAATAGGAAAGAGTTGATTACTGATCAATAATCAATATGAAAGAACTTTGATCCATTCCTAGAACTATTTTAAGTGACAGCCAGCATAGCCGTGCAAACTGCTGGTGAATTTTTTGCTTATTTAATAACACAGAACAACCCTTCAAGACTTCATTCAGCAGATCAAACCACAGGCCCATTCACACACCTGTGCTGTCACTTGCTTCTGTACTAAACCACTTTGAAGAAATAAACTTGCTGACAGGCACAAACAAATTCACATAGACATGACTTTGATTTGAAAGCAAAAAATAAAGACTAGATCTGGAGCTGTCAAATTTTGACTCTAAATGAAACATGAAAAGACCTTGCCGCTATGAAATCATTAATTTAAACTCCTTAGGATTTAATTAAAAATTAAATTCTACATTCTTTCTGATTCCTTTAATTCTTTTATAAATGGCAATGGACAGGATATTCAAAAATAGCATATATATGTGCTTAGACCATTTCCCTGGTATTTTCTTTTTTCTCTTATTTAAAGAGAAATGCTTTAAAATAAGACTCAGGATACATAAAGGGACTTTTGCTAAACATTTAAACAACTTGGAGGGGAATGGGAAATCTCAAGATTGCCTCGGCCACAATTTCTGGGCAACCCTTTGAAGACCATAAACATGTATTGGTATTTCCCACATAACCCAAAGGCTAGTATTTACCATCAGTTAACAAGAAAAGACCCCAAACCACATATTATATTTTATAACTTCAATGTTCACTATAAATGAGAAGCAGAGTCCTATTTCATGCAAGATTGGTGTGTGCCCAAGCTCAACCCTCGCCAGAATGTGAGGGCTAGATTGGCTGGGGCACAAATCTGCCTTCTGCTTTCTTTTCTGCTAAATGAAAAATTAAATGAATAGGTGCAATTGTAAATGCTGTCAACAGTATTTGCAGGGTATTTTTAAGATACGGTAGCACTGTCATTTGAGTGATTTATCTTCTAATTATTTGTCAAAACGATGTGATTAAATATCATACTCCGTCATGGGTTTCATGTAAATAGCCTCATTAGCCCCACTCTGGCTCCGAAGGGCACCTCCGCAGAGCTTCTGGATTCTGAGAGACAACTCTTCCCCTTTTGCTTCTGCATAAAAAGGCTACTTCTTTCTCTTTCATCATGCACGACGGTTTATGGGCTTTAACTGCCAGCCCATAGGGTAGAACATCAGGCCCCATGCCTTCATTTATTCTTGAAAGTTATTGCACGTTCTCTACTCTAATGGCCTTGCCCTTCAAAATGCCATAGGTGGAGTCACATAACTCTGTATTAACATTTGGAAATGGCTTTTACCTTTTGGGTCACTTTATGGTGTCATTTCAGTGAGTTACTCATTTGGAATATTACTTAGCTGTATAGACAAAATATCCTTTCCGCTGCAAAATAATCATTTTGCTTTTGATATAATGAATGCATTTAAGTTTGCATAACTTAGCTTTCTACTCAATTGTTTTGCCCCGGTGGTAGGTGTGGGAACAGGGTAGTGATGGTAGATAATCGACTTGGTCAAGTTTCATGAAAAAGACTGATATAACCCATCGCCCTGAACATTTCAATGAATTATTTAGAAAACAGTAGTGTAGATCTGTAGAATCAAGTAAGATAGGGTTATAGAGAATCACTATTGGGGGTTTATATGCCACATCAGATTAAATTCTTTAAACCTTTCAAACATGTTCTCCTTTTAGCTTGTGTACTCCCTGAGAGTCAGTTTTTAATTTAAAACATATCCCTATCACATTGAAGGATTATTATGATGTTTCTCTGCACCTTCACATACGTAAAACAAATAAAAAACAACAAAATTTAGCAACCCATAAAGGGAAATGGAGACATCAGTCTCCTGTGGTAGGTGGGCAAGTTGTCCCCCACCTCCTCCTGTATATCTTCTCAAATCAAAGCAAAGTCAGGGGTTCTTATTATCGTATTAGATATATTTTAACTTTTACATTTTGTAGCAGGCAAAGCCTGTCAGGCATGCTTAAAACTGTTTGAAAAATAGTTAACTTTCCTATTTGTTTGAATAATTCAGATACTTTTATTCTGAGTTTGTTTTAATTCAAATTGCCTCCAGCTAAAATTTGGTTTATCTCTTTGCACAAGTCCAAATGATCACAATCCAAATCCCAAGGACCTTTTAAATTATTATTTTTTTCCAAAGTCAACCAGAGGAGGGACAGTCTCAGCAAAAAACTCCCTTAGCAATGGAAATGTTAAGTTCCTCTGACCCAGAAAGAGTGGAGCAAGCAAAACAATAAAAAGGAAAAACATCAGTGAAATCTTTGGGCTCTATCATCCTTTGGAGGGCTTAGAAAAGTAGCAGGACTGATTTCAGTTCGGCAAGAATTTGTTTATTCTGCTTATCTCTGGTCAGAACTAACAGTCTTAATGAGTGTGAGGAGCCTTAACTGGCCCTGGATTGATGTGGCCAATTGCCGATGAAGGTATCTATTTGAAAATGATCACATTTCCACATATCATTTGTAACATATACACTGTAAGTTGTTACAAGATTTGCAGTCTAGAGAAATAAATACCATCCCCTTTTAAATTCTCAAAACATATTGTCATAGTATCAAGCAAACATACGTGAACGTCTTTTTGAGTTTTGCTGCTCATCGATGGGTATCTTTGGGTTTTCATGGGCAGTAGACACAAAAACCACACACAAATGAAAACGAACTGTAATTCCAGATTCTGATGGCATTCTCTTCAACTTGATGTTTCACATAGTTTAAGCAAATGAATATACATAAATGGAAGATACACTGTGAGACACATTAAATGGAGGAAACATTTAATGAACCGGAACATTTTGTTTACATATGGTTATACATAATTGGTGACTTGAAATGAAGAATCCAATAATCATAGACTCCTTGGATGCTAACTGCTCTAACAGCTGAAAGTCTACCTTCCAAAGAAGAGATCCAGCTAGAATCACTGTACACAAATGGTTCACAATCTCGGCTACTCATTAGATATGCCTGGGGAGCTTTAACAGTTGTGCTAGTGCCTGAGCCTCAACACACACCAATGAAACGGAACACAGGTTTTCCCTGCATGTTGAAAATGTGCATTGCACCACTTCCCTTTTATGAAAGATCTACATTAGTGTACCTTTTTCACTAACCAGAAGAAGTCCAAAGAGGATTTTTCACTTTTAAATTAATGGCACTTCTTGCTTCTTCTCTTTACACCATTTTGGCTTCCCAAAGGATTCATAAGAACGATCTACTTTTACATACTGGGGGGAACCTTTATCTGACCCCCAGAATTTGGTTTAAAGAAAACTTCCCAGGCAATTCTAATGGTCCGCCAGAATTGAGAACCAAATTTACAGACCAATGGATTTCATGTGATAGTTTGTCTTAGGTCACTTGGCAAGCTAGAGTTTTTGATTCAGTGGGTTTTTGATGGGATCTGAGAATATATGTTTTTAACAGGTTCCTAGGTGAGGCTAGATGGTGCTGATGTTGCTATTCTAGGTATTGTGTTTTGAGAACCACTGTTGTATGTAATGCACTTTGAGGACCACTGTTGTACAGTATGTAAGGTATAGCACCCAGGCATAGTAGTAATCATGTATACTTTAGTTGACTGGAAACTCTCCTCTTTTTCCCCCCAAAAGGGTGTAACAAGATGTTTAAGAAAAGTTTCTACTGTATTTCAAAGGTAATGTCAAAGGGATTGACCATCTTGAACTTAAAAAAGACGATTATGGAACAATTATATAATTCTTAAATCCTCCCCCATATTGAGAACAAAAAAAAGGCTGAAAAGATTAAAAAAAAAAATTCTTTTGGAGAGAGCTATGCTGTAAGACCTAATCCCCACTTCCACGGAGAGAGTAGGACTACCGCTTTTTGGGACCATATCTTCTGACTGGCCCCAGACTGAAGGCTTTCCCAAGGCAGGGAGGCTTTGGTGCAAAGACCTGGACAGTCCTGGGAAAGCTGGGTTGCCTGGTCATCCGACTTGTGTGTCCTTAGGTCAAGCCTAGTAAAGGCACTTGGAGAGCTTGAGACATACCTGCGCGTGCGGCCACAGAGGTCTTGTGTTAAGACTCCAGTCTGAAAACACTCAGGGGCAAAAGAAGGCCTGCAAAGATGCCAATGGACAAGCCAAAGGGGAGGTGAAAGATTTGGGATCAGCCTGGAGTTATGGTGAGACGTGCAGTAGAGTTTCCTGTGAGTGAGATGTGAGTGCATTTGAGACAGCCAGTGGGGGTCATATTAGGGTCATATTAGGTCTGACCAATAGAACTTCTCAGATGGGAAAATGGGTTGTAGCAGAGAGAGCTGAAGAATTCTGGATCTAGGCGCAATGGAAGGGGTTGATAATGAGCTCTGGGAAAGTAGATCAGCAGGATTAAGAAGCAAAGGTAAAAGGCCATGAGTTGGAGGAGCGGAAGAGGCTACAAATCACCCATGAAAATTCTCACAGGAGAAAGTGCTTTAAACACCTGCCAGCCCCAGCGAGGGCAAAGGCATCTCACTATTCTGAGGAGACTACAGCTCTGCTGCCTGCCTTCCAGCCTGCAGAAGGCCCTAGCTGACAGAGGGCAGAAAATATATCATTACATCAAAGATGGGTTTTTGATTCTTATACAGAACTGGGCATTTTACATCACTGGCCGAGAATGCACTTGTCTGCCTATGATGAACTTTTTTTTATCTAAGAATGATCAAGAAAGTCATGTGATAACTTGAATTAGCTTCCAAGGACAAAGGAAGAAGTTTCTCCATTGACTCAATCTTAAGGTACGTTGGCTAAAAAATCGCTTTATAATTTTATTGTATGAGTTCTGTGCATCTTCAATATTGGTTATGTAAACAAATTTTTTTAAAAAGGAAAAAAGGCCGTGTTAATGTTTTGGCTTGCTAAATGGGAATTCAGTACCAGATCTAGCTAGATCAAGCAGGGTAAAAGAGTGTATCAGTAATTTCCAAGTCTTGACTCTTTTTTCTTCTTTGATGGTAGAATTCTCGGAGATATTATCGCCACCTGAAGTTCAAGATGTCCAGCAGTTTTAGATTTAAATTCTCCTTGAAAATCAGCTCCAGAATAATTAGGAGTCTATCATTGGCTCCTGTACTATTTATTATAATTAAATCAATTCGGTGCTCTCCGTGGTCAGGCCTGGGTCCCCCAAGTTGGCGGAATGGTTTGATCAGCCTTGAGTCATAACAAAGGGGAGTCATTTAACAAAATAAGTTAGGAGGAGCAAAGGTTGCTGTATAGTGTGTATATATATATGTATATAAAATCTCCATATATAAAACTAGTCTGGAAAAAGTCCAGCCATTGTTAATGTAATGAGATTTGTTTGCGTGACATCCTTGTAACCTGACAAACAAGGAAAGTGAGCTGGAATGTACATGTGTAAACAATGACTTCACTGTCAGTGGGGGTGGTACGCACCATGGAGTGAGCATGTGTCCTGTGTGGCTGCCACATCCAAAATGACTAAGCGAGTAGAGCAACGAATCTGCATCAAATTTTGTATTAAGCCTGAACGTTCATTTGTGGAGACTATTTGATGACTCGGAAGGCCACAACTATAGGTAACTGGTGATTGGCTGCTTCATCACAACAGCGCATCTGCTCATGCATCACATCTGGTGCAGAGTTTTTTGGTGAAACATCAAATCACCCAGGTGACTCAGCCCTGCTGTAGCCCAGATTTGACACCCTGCAACTTCCGGATTTTCCCAAAACTAAAATCACCTTTGAAAGGGAAGAGATTTCTGACTGCTGATGAGATTCAGGAATATACGACAGAGCAGCTGATGGCGACTGGAACTGTGTGAGGTCCCAAGGTGCCTACTTTGAAGGGGATGGAGATATTATTGTCCTAGGTACAGTGTTTCTTGTATTTTGTATCTTCTTCAGTAAATGTCTCTATTTTTCATATTACATGGCTGGATGTCTTTCTGGACAGAAATTTATTATATATATTTTCTCCACTGCAGTCCCCACTATGTTAGTACTTAGTAATTACCAACCAAAAGTTGGATGAACAAGTGACCATTTACAAGTATCACTTCTTTCCTTATTTGCAATGAATTGTTCATAGAGCTCATTTATGACAGTCTCATGGTAAGGCTTATAATGCTGAATCTCAGGCTTGTCATTTCTTTTGTCATTAAAATGTATTAACAATTAATATGTAATATGAAGCAATAAAGGCTTCCCAAGGGTGCCTCATGACTCCACCAAAAATCTTAATTTGCTTAATCTCTTCAGCACTTTTCCGGGCATTCTTTTTAAAGAAATGTAACATTAAATCTATTTTTCAAAACTGCAGTTAAAGACAAAATTTTACAGACCTTCAGACCTGGGAAGGAAATGAGAGGGAAGATAAAAGGTGACTTCATAGATTATTGCCCTTTGTCTGGAAGTGTGACATTACTGATTCTCCATTAATAATAGAAATTGCTCTTAAGAAAAATAATAAAAATTACTTACTCAGAGGGTTTAAGCAAGAAACAGTTAGGGCCATTTGGAATTCTTCCAAAACACATTGACGAATTTTTCTCAGTAGTTAACAAAATCTCTTTTATAAACTGTTTATTCGCTAATGGATAGGTCAGAGCTTGTGTTTAGTTCTGTGCTACTGGTGAGGAATCACGACCAGGCTCTTCATCGGTCACTCTTAAAATTGGATCAGTGCTACAACTAAAATTTTGACTAAAGCTTGAACTCTTTTTCTAACTGTGACATTCAGATTGAGGATCGACCCTTGACTGTATATAAACAGAGGGAGTAAACATTTATTTGGCTCTGAGGAGTGTATGTGTGTGTGTGTGTCTTTTTCTGGATTCTGGGAGTGGGTTTGGATGGGTCGAGGTGGCTGAGGAATAGAATTATGGCTAAAAGGACAATCATTTTACCTTCGATTGTGCTTTCTGCACTCGTTTGCTAGGGCTGCTCTAACCAAATACCATACACTGGGAGATGTAAACAACAGAAATTTATTTTCTCATGATTTTGGAGGTCCCAAGATCAACGCTTTGGCAGGCTTGGTTTCTTCTGAGGCCTCTCTCAGCTTGCAGATGGCGTCCTTCTCACTGTGTCCTCACACGATCATTCGTTTGTCTGTGTCCTCATTGCCTCTTCACGTAAGGACACCAGCCATACTGCCTCAGGGCCAACATCATGGCCTCATTGTACTTCAGTCGCCTCTTTAAAGGCTCCCTCTCTCCCAACAGTCACAATCTGAGGTGTACATTTGAATTCGGGGAGCACAATTCACCTCACGGGACTCTAATTTCTAACGAATATAGCTCAGATGAGTTATGGAAAACCTACTTGTTGCCCTGGTTGGTGTGGCTCAGTGGCCGAGGGCTGCCAGCCTGTGAACAGGTCACCAGTTCCATTCCCAGTCAGGGCACATGCCTGGGTTGTGGGCCAGGTCCCCAGTTGTGAGCCTGTGAGAGGCAACTGATCAATGTTTCTTTCCCTCTTTCTACCTGCTGTCCCCTCTCTCTAAAAATAAATAAATATTAAAAAAAAAAAAAGAAAAAGAAAAGCAAAGCTGCTTACTGTTGCTTCAGAGATGCTGTTTGACAAATCAGTATCCTCTTTTTCCTAATGAAAAAGCTCAAACTTTAGAAGTTGAGGCTTGTCTGAAGTCACTGGATGAGCGAGGAGCTGCACTCAGATCAGAAGGCAGGGTTTTCTGTAACACTTCTTTCCACTCCATTACCCCGCTGCTTTTTAACTCCTTATTCCAACGGAAGGAATGACAATGCAACATTGAAATGGGAAATAAGGAAGGAAGTTGTTGGGTAAAACAGGATAAATGGTGGCACCAGGAAGGTCACTTTAGATAAGAATGACACAGAGTATGAAGCATGTGGGCACAGAAACCTGAGTACTGACCAGGGGCAAACCTTCCTTTTATATGACGGATTGTACTGGGTCCTATTTGACCAAGTTATCGAATAGATGACTTTATTGATTTTGTAAGACTTCAAAAATTATACAATAGTTTCAATTTGCTTAATTTACTCAAACTCCGTACGTCAAAAAAAAAAAAAAAAAAAAAAAAAAAGAAGAAGAAAAGAAAAAGGATTTTAATTCAAAAGCTTGATCACGTCCCAAACTGCTAAATTAACCAATATTTAGTTGTATCTTTATGATTAGCACCATATTTTTGGTCTAGTACATTTAACAATAATGACAACAAGAATAAATATGGAAAAAGGGGAGGCCCTCATTTACACTCAGTTCACATATGTGCTGCTATATTATTCATAACACATTTTAGGGCCCTGCTTATTTAATATGTTCTCTATGTACACTTACTAAATATAAAGTGAAATCTTGAAAAAGCAAAAATTCAGATTTACTAGCTAATATATGAGATGGAAAACAAAAACCATTTCAAGTTGGGAATGCTATGAAGAACTTTCCCCTTCTGTGTTTTTCATATAAATTTCCTAAAATTTAGGAAACTTATACTAATCAAATATGAAAAAAGATGAATCTGATGAAATTGGCTTGCTTTGTGGCTGACTCCTTTTTTGATGGTGTTCTATGAGGGCATAAACTAAGCCCAGATATGGGGGAGATTTTAATCCATTATCTTTATCTTTTAGAAATATATAATATATTTATAAGTAGAATATAGTCTGCATGTTAATGAATAAAGAATAAGAGCATGAAACAGGAAAATCATGAGAAATGAAGATGTAAACTCTGAAGCAGGTCAAGGGATGGACGAGAGTCCACAGTGAGACATTAGACCTTCCGGCATCCAAGCTGGCTGCCTGAAAGGACACAGAGGTTACACAGCAGAGGCCTGAAAGGAACACTGTTCGTTGCTGCAATCAAAGAAAGGGAGCGTAGTAATTCTGTGCATGTGTTTGTGCTTTACAGCATCCTGATACTAATCAGTGTGTATTTCTATATGTGTAAATACCAGATCAATGAGAAACCCTCCATGTGTGTACATTTAGCTTCATGCACCTCCTTAGTTAGATATATAGGTAAATATACACAGAGAAACTAATTGAATAGGAATGAGAATCTCAGTTAAAGTAACATGTATCAAAAACTGCCTGCCATGGATCTGGAATTCAAGCACTCATGCCTGCAAGTTGTAGCATTTTTCTCACTAGATTATTGAAATTGGGAGTTGGTCCAAAGCATAAACAGTGAAGGACTGAATTACTGCAACATGATCTCCTTGGAGATACTCAGGCCACCCAGAAGCTCCTGTTGATACAGGAATCAGCCCCCTTAGGAGTCTGACCAGTCCCAAATGGCTCCCGTGGACAGGGTGACCTGCTCTGGCCATCTTCTCCTTCCTCAGGACAACTTGAAGTTGGAGTTGAGCACCAGGGAAGCCACCATTGGTGAATATGCTAAAGTCCATCCCTCAGAGTATGAAGAGAAGGGAGTGAAGGCACTGCATTTGCCTCATCTTCACAAATCCTTGTATTTTATCCTCTTTCCTTAAGAAAACAGTTAGGTGATCTGATGTCTCATCTTGTTCCTTTCACACATGATATTCTCTTCCTTTTCCCCCCTTTCTCTCATACAGTGATAAAATTCATAAATGAGACTATCAGATGGGACACTCCCAGAAAGACTGCCTTCTCACCAACCATTCCTGCATTAGAACAGCGTGAAACAAGCCTAGTGCCCAGAAGGTGAAGGTCAGTTGGAAGATGTGCAGGGTTTCAGGTGGCTGAGCTCATTGCTGACTAGTTGCAATGATTTAGTCATATTACTGTACTTCAAATGAGGCTTCTTTGGGCTTATTTCATGTGGCTGAACTCATTAGTTTTGTCAGTTATTTTGGAAGTGTGTGCATAAAACCTGTTTTACTTTGCGGGTAGACCTCTGGAAATTGATCTTCACAAGGCTTATTTGAAATACAGTTTTGAAAATTTAGCACAGAATATGTGCCATATTTAAAAATCATTGTCTGAATGATCTGAAAATATACACAAATTTGTATTAGTGTATTTTTTCTATAGCTTAGTGTAACTAACGTAGCAAAAATGATATTCCTCCTCTTCCCTCTCTCTTTCCCCCAAATATCATTAGACACTTACTCAATCTGAACTTTGTTGGTTTATAAAATAGATATTCATTTTGGGATAAAGTTAAACAGATTTAAAAGATTTTTAAAAATACAAATATTTAAAAAAAACTTTCTGAACATAATCAGCAAGATGATTTTTTTAGTGATTTAAAAAGTTTTCTTGATAAACCTATAAAAATGTCATGGCGATGTAGCTCCTCCTGTTTATGGCTACCCCCGAGCTTCTATAGCACACCTCCGCCTTTTCAAGGATTTCGCTTGCTCTCAACTTGAACTCTTGCTTTAAAGCTGCAGCAGGTTACTATGGAAGGAACCCAAGACTTTGAAATTTCATGGAATACCAGTTCTAAAAATAGTTATTAAGCTTATTTAGATGTAATTTCCTAATTGTAAAAAAATGGGTATACCTTGGATTGTTTTTAAAGATTAGAAATGATGTATGAAAAATGTCTAGCATAGTTCCTGGCTCATAGTGTTTAAACATGTGGGTTCTCAGTAAATATAGTATTCCTTTAATTATTGTTTTCCACCAAATTTCGACATACCTCTCAGATATATGCTTACAAAAGGTTTGTGTGTGCTTCCTCACATGAGGATATTTGTTAAACATGCTCATTGTTATCTGTTCTTTTTAAAAACAATTTTATTGAGATATCTTTGACACATGAAAATTGTACACATTTAAAGTGGACAACTCGATGTTTTGAGATCTAGATACACTGTGAAAATATCACCCCCATCAAGGTAAATAACGTGTCCATCCCCTCTACACTTAGCATTTTTTGTGTGCGCGCACACGTTAGCTCTCTGTGCACATGCACCTGGTCAAATATTTCATTTAAGATCCATCCTATTAGCAAGTTTTATGTATACAGCACAGTGTTAACTGTTAATGTTAAACTATCATCACCATGATATACCTTAAGACTCCCCAAATTACTCGCCTTATAACTGAAAGGCTATACACCTTTTGACCAATGTTTCTCCAGTTCCCTATCCCCTACTCTGACAACCTGTGTTCTACTCTTTGTTTCTATGAGTTTGAATTTTTTAGATTTTGCATATAAGTGAGATCATGCAGTATAGTGTTTGTCTCTTGGTGTCCAGTTTATTTTACTTAGGAGAATGGCTTCAGATTCATGTTACTGCAAATGGTCGTCTTTCCTTCTGTCTTAAATCTGAATAACACCCCATTGTATGCATATCCCATTTTCTTTATCCATGCGCCTATCAGCAGACATTTAGGTTGTTTCTGCACTGTGGCTGTTGTGAATAATGCTGCAGTAAACAGAGGCATGCCGATAGCTCTTCTAGATCTAGATTTCATTTCCTTTGCCTATATACTCAGGAGCTCTGTTAACTGTGCTTGGTGTTCATTGGCCTTCTCCACTCTGATGGAAGAGGAGAGAAGCCACCAGCTTAAAAGGCTGGTGGTAGCAAAACCCATTTTCAGGAAAGGTGATTCTCCTTGTTCCACAGAACTGCTGGCCCCATCCTGGGAAGAGCAGAGGGACGTTAAAGGAAGGAGCATTGGAAGACAGAGGCAACCACTATGTAGCGGGCAGCTTTAACTTCTCAAAGTGATGTTTTTTGTTTGTTTAGTCTAAAGTCACGTCCAAAAGAAAAACAAAGAAAGAAAAAAATGGTTCAAAACATGTCAGAAATAATATTTAAACATTGATAAGGCTGATTGATTAATATTTTCTTACTTTTTTACATGGCACATTTTGTGAACACATCTAATGAGCACACATCGACTCACATTCTCCATTCATTACCAGGATTTATTGGCCCTAGAAATTAGTATTGACTGGGGCAAAACAGCCACTGACTTCTCTTGCAGGTCAATAAATCTGGCGATGGAGGGACACCAAACCAGGAGTCACTGCTTTTTTCCCCTAGCAGTTGTTTTTCGCTTTGGCCCTAGGAAGAACGTCAACGCAGCTGCCTGCTTCCAGGGGGCCTATCATGTTTTAAAAAATTTAGTAGCTAGCCACTTAGAGTCTGTTTCCAATTTACATTGTGCACTAATAGGGCCCAGATATAAAATTTCATTCAGATGCATTAATATGTGTAGGTATAATGAGGCCAAAGCATATTTATCACAGGTAAATTTCATAAATAATACCAGAAGAAAGAAAAAGGAAAAATGGAAGATTTAATACATGTGACAATAACCTAGATATTTTACAGGATTTTTATGCATTTCAAATGATGTAACTGAGATCCAGTCAAGTTACTCCATCTTTTTGGGTCTCAGTTCTTTTTTCTGCAAACTTGTTTGAATTTTTCTTTGAGGTCTCTGTCAGCTCTAAGGTCCAAGACGCTATGAATGCTTTTTAAGAGCTTAAGTTTGTGGTGTGGGTTGTTCTCTCAATGTGAACCCCATGGAGAAACTATTCAAGATTTGGGAAGAAGTAACACAGAAGTAGGGCACAACCATATGCGTATATATGTTAAGGACCGTTTGCTCTACATAAAACTGGAGAGTGGGCAGCTTTTTGATTTAAAGAAAGAATGAGAACAGGGCAGTGGTAGGAGAAAAGGAGTTTAAAGGTCTCTTTTTGAAGCCTAGATCTGTCCTGAGGATGTGTGTGTGTATGTGTGTTTGTGTGTATGTGTGTGTGAGTTAAATTAGCACCTCTGAATGCAGATCATTTCTCAAGTCGTCAGCAATACCTTGCACAGTCAAGGGTGAAGGCAGTGTTGAGTTAGGCTATATTAGGAGTGGAGAGATCTTCTCTCTTTCCCTGTAACTGAGCCCTTTCCCTGGCAATGCCGTGAGTCTGGAAATCCTTGCCTTTATAACAGCTAGACCGTTTATCGAGGCATTGCTGCCAGAAAGTCACGAGATACAGGAAAGGAACAGTGGTCTGGGAGGTCTGGTGCCGGTCCTGGCCCTATAAGTAAACTTGTGGGCCTAGTGGGGAAGGATTTAACTAGCAAGAGCCTCATGTTTCTTATCTCTGAATTGGGCCATGATGATTATTTTACAGGGGCATTTGGAGAGGGGAATGATGCCTTCTAACCATAGATCCACAGAGGGAATACACACAGGGGCTTGTCTTCCTCCTTCCTTTCAACCCCTTTTTATTCCCTCTCTCCCTGTCTTACATCTCCATTCCTTCCCTTACTTAGCCTTTCCCTCCCACCTCCCAGCTGTCCACGGACTGTCAGCTTCCTTTGCTGTAACATCAGAAAAGACTCCCTGCCTTCTATAATGGAGCACTTACTGCCTGGCTTCTCCTAAGCAAGACCAATACCAGTAGGGCAAGGTTTCTACTCCAGTTGCTGAATTTATGTATCACCCTCACCCAGCATGGTGCCTAACACGTAGCAGATATTCAGTTGCTATTTGTTATGTGAAGTTCTGTGATCGGCACTGGGGGAAATAGTGAACAAGACCCCGTGATCAATCTCCATGAACTTACGTTTGCTGCCAACCGGTGTCATTACTGGGCGATTCTTTACTTGTTCTTTTGTTCATTCCAAATCATGTAATGAGCTTCTGCTATGTGCCAAGTGCCATCTGGGAATACAGGAATGGAACAATATAGGTACTCTCTTTGCTTTCAGGGACTTGACATTACATTCAGTGGATACTGTGACCGCCCCCCCCCCCCAAAAAAAAAGTGAATGGACAAAATGACCCTAGACAATTGCCCTGAAGATGATATAACAGAGCCCTGGCTGGGTGGCTCCGTTGGTTGGAGCCAATATACCAACGTTGCAGATTTGATCCCCGATCAGGGCACATACAAGAATCAACTAGTGAATGCATCATTAAGTGAAATAACGAGTCGGTATTGCTCTCTCTCTATCAATTAAAAAAAGTGATAACAATAGAATGACAGATTTGGCCATGGGGGGGTGTGAAGGAGCTACTTCAGGCTCAGGAAAGCCTCTGAGGAGGACCTGTTTGGGCTGAGAACTTATGAAAGGTGACGCAGCATATGAAACTATAAGGGGAATACATTTCTGTGCAGAAGTCTCACATTTGGAGAAAGCTTGGGCTGTATGAGAAAAAATAATGAAATAATGAGGCCTGTGTGTGGGTTGCGACGCTGGGGAAAGTGATTCGGGGAGGGGTCAACAGGTGGGCAGAGGCCTTAGGATGGAGAGCCCCCAAACGCCTCCCCTCACCTGCTTGCCCCGGCTCGCTGTGCCCAGTGAAACCATGGGGACTGCGCTCTGCAAGCAGCCCGCTCAGTAACCTACACTCAGGGTGGACTGAGAGACGTTTAATTTGCAGGAAACCTCTGCAAAAAAACCCCCAAACAAACAACAAAAACTAAACAAACACGCGCAGTTTAGAAAGAAGGAAGAAAACACCTGAAAACCATGGAGGAGAGTCCATTTCTGTAAACAGATTTGTTTTAATAAAATAAAGATTTTGCAAAAATGCCTGGTTTCCATAGTCAGTTGGATACGTATCATATGAAATGAAGGCAGGCTGGGAAAACTTTCAGCCTAACTTTCCTAGAAAATGTCCTATGCTCCTCAGTCCTGAGGAACGATGGATGGACACTGAAAAGAAGAAACTGGAACTCCACATTCCTTCATTTTATAGAAGAAACTGTTCCCTGTAGGAAGATTTTCTCGGCCAAAGGATCAAGAGAGTGAAGGAAACACATTTTTGCCAGCTCTTTTGTTTATAAACAAATCTCTCTCTTTTTAAAAATGTTAAAATGCACTTGTATATTTTTTTCTGGAAGGAAAAAAATGCTAGTGCCGCTACCTTGCTCCTCCCTCCTTTCCCAGAAACCTTCCACATTTTTTACTGATGTCGTCAGTAGGGCCTGCCAGGGAAAAGCTTAGTACTCCCTGTGAAAATTGTCTCACTGAGGGGAAGCAAGACAGCTAAGTGATAAGATAATTTAAATGACAGCAGGAAAGACATTTAAAGTGGCTGAGGGTATAAATGACAGAAAGCACAGGAATGAGAGGTTTTGAAGCTGTGATGTAGGCATTAGCTCAGGAGACCATGGGAAAGGGCACGCTGAGCGTGGTCGCATTTTACATTTTTCCCTCTATCACAACAGGAACTTCTGGTTGGAAATAGAGAAGACAGCTATTGAAAATTCACCCTTCAAATCAAAAGAAGCGTAAAAGGACTTCTTCCAGGGAAGGGGGAAGACCAAAACATTTATTGGGTCTTTTTCCTGAACTATCCATTGTGCCTGGTACTTTGTAAGTAATTTTTAAATTATTCCTCACTCAACCCAATGTTGGAAAAGAAAAAAAAAGAAGAAGAAGAAGAAAGAGGAGGAGGAGGAGGAGGAACTGAAGCTTGAGCAGTATAAGAAACTCACTTCAAAGGTCTTGGTGTTGGCGTGAAGCGGCGCGTGCGTCCGAGCCAGGGTGCCCGACTCCTGTTTCGGGGTCATCGCCGGGCTCCCTCGCACGTCTGCCTTCAGTGCGGTGGTGTGGGGTGCTCACACCGGGGACTTGTAATAATAAACTGACAGTTACCGATTTTAGAAGAGAACCTAAGAGCACATACATAGACTGTATTGTTTGCTTCGTTAAGTGTAAAATATTCATTCCATGAACTAGGTTTCAAATGGATGAAATGGTACAAATACAAAATTTGGAAATTACAAAGGACATCATATCAACTTACCATGAAGTAGGTTGCAAGTATAAGACATAAAGCTATAATGAAATGTTTTTCAAAGATAACTCACTCACAAAACAATTGTATTAAAATAATGTGTATATTTAAATAGATGTCCCACCACCATCACCCCATATGACTAGCTTAAATAATCATTAAAAAAGTTCACCCTTAGCCTGTTGCCCTCAGAGCCATATTTGGCACCTCATTTGCTCTTGGTTGAATTGAAGGATAATGGGGCGCTCATCCCTCAGGCTGGATACCGAAGTCTCTCATGCCAGCTGGTTTCTGGTTGGATTTGAGGCCCCAGGAGCAGACTGGAGAGAAGGGAAGGGACCAAGGTATTCTTCCTTCTCTGTCTTGCCTCGCACATCCTCTGGGGCACCAGGTGCATGTTTTCCATGGCCCAGATCCCGCCAGGCAGACTCGTCTTGTTCTAGCTTCCTCCGGGTCACCTCTACCCCTGGGCTCTGGGACCACTGCCGCCTCCCTCTGTCCTTCTGGCCGGGTTTCCCTGCTGCTATTGCTGACATCTCAGTGGCCATGCAGACCTGTTTTGACTACTTAGTTCTTCTATCAGGTGTAACAAATTCCCCCCCCCTTTCACTTGCCTAGGTGGCTCCTCTGTCCTTGAATGAGCTCTCACTACTACCAGCGGTGACAGAGCAACCCTTTGCAGAGTGAGAGAAGCCTGAGTTTTGCTTGCTGGTGCCCCCTTCCTCCTCTGCCCACCCTCTCTCCCATGCCCAGTGGCTTCATAGAGCCTTCCCTCTTGGCCCTCTCTAACCTTTCTCCCCAGAAAAAATAATAGATGTCAGCCAAACAGAGGTTAATAAAAATGTCTACACATGTTCCTTAGACTGTTGTGTCTTTCAAATGAATCTGCACTTAATAGAGAGTAGCGCTTTAAGTTTAAAGTAATAAAGCCCAGAGAAAAATATTCCTGGCATTAGTCGTGGAAAAGGCTGTTTAAAGTGAGTTGTATTTTATCTTGACCCAAAGAATGGTGTTAACAGGGAGGCAACTTACTCAGATGCAAGCCTATCTTTGACCCACGTTTTGCGCTAATCAAGGAAATGATGAATAATTAAAATCAAGAAAACATGGGGGTAGCTATACAAATGATAGAACTATGAACATTTATGAAAGCGTGTGTTATGTATGAGACCCTGTGCTAGTTGAGTTGACTGTATTATTTCATTTAATTGTCACGGTAATATAATGAGGTAGGCATGATTCCTAATGGGAGATGAAGAAACTGAGGTTCAAAGAGGTTAAATAATTTTTCAAGGTCAGAGTTTGTAAACTCTGGAGCCAGGATTTAGGCCCAAGTCTTCTTTATCTATTCACATTATTTCACTTTGCAAAGTACATGATGAGCTGTGGATATTAAAAACCAGTGGGTTATGTGCTGGATTCGACTCAAAGAGGTGTTTTTATTAGTTCCAGAATGTTTAAAATTTTTATGAACCAGCATTTAAAAATGGAAAAAGTGGTGAGACCTAGAAATAATGGGCTTGCATCCTTCAAGACAGATTGGCCATTGGCTTTTGGAGAGATACTGGCTCTCAGGTTGAACAGTCCTCATGTTTCTCCCATGTCTTTCTAGAATTTCCCTTCACCTATCAGCTTCACCACATTATGTTGTCTGCTTGGCCTTGTATACATTTGAGACACCTTCTGAAATGTTTATCCCTGGCATTAATCCCTGAAGACTGCGGTTCTAGTTCTATTTTGATGAGCAGAGAATAAGTAGTAACAAGGATTGTGGATGGACTATCATGGTTCAAATCCCAGCTGTGTGATGTCTTAGTTGTATGATCTTGGGAAAATGACTTAACCTTTCTCAATTTTCCCGTTATGTGAATACCTCATTAGTACTTACCTCAAAATATTGATATGAAGATATAAATAGTTTATTGTTTATAAAGAGTATGTAACAGTGCCTGGCTTCTAATATATACATATGTGTATATACACACACACACACACTTTTTAAATAATAAATTACCTGCAAGTCAGTTTGTACTAATGGAAAACCATTGAGGAAGGAATCAGGAAAACAAAATGTTTGACATTTTGGTGTCTCTGTTACAATATGGACAGTAGCAGTATTTTTAGGGAGGTAGGGACAAAATGTGCTAATATACAGAATTCTCCAACCATGAGGTGGGTATATAAAATGCATGATGGTATTTCAATTTTAGCGATCAGACCAATAGCTTCATATATATTGAGAATCTACATGTCTTTTACAGCTATAGTTGTGGGGTGGAGTATATATTAGAGGTATATAGAAGTATATATAAGAGGTGTATATAATGAGAGGTATAGATTGTGCATCTTACTGTATAAAAACTTATAATTAAGCAGAATTTTAGTAATTCTGTATAATTCTAGTATATGCCACTTTCTTCTTCCACATTAAAGTAAAAATACCTTGATAAAAATGGAAGTCAAATCCTATTATTTTTCTTTCTAAATCTTTCAGTTATCTCATTTTATTCAGAATAGTGTTCCACACTTTGCTTTTTATTGGGAAAAAAAATTTAAAAAATCTAACAGGCATGTTCAATGCTACATTATACTTTAAATAAGCACGGTGACAGAAAACTGCATTCTAAAGATTGCCACTTTCAAAAGATTAATGTTTTTAAACGACTGTAACCTAAATAAAAATTGCAGCCCCTTATAGTCCAGTCTCTGCATGGGGTAGTTTAAACAATCCCAATCTAAACACTTATTAGCGATTAAAAAGGAGTTCTCATCTTTATTTAATCTCCCAAAAGGCATTGAAGGAAACACAATTCATAGCCTGCAGCAAACTTGCCAAAGCCTTCCCCTCCACTCAGCCATACACTCTAAGCTCCGCTTTACTTCTAAGCTTTCATCAGAAGGAATCACTAAAGAGCCCCCTAGTCCCTGCTTGTGAGGCCTTTCTTATTCATTCAGGTTTACACCAAACACGAATTCTCTGTAATTTTGATCAGGCTGATTTCTCCGGCTCTGTCCTGTCCTCTTTTCTCCTGCCCCCAAGTCTTTTCTGTATCGACTACTTCTTTGCACTATCCTTTAAAAAATATGTTCAATGATCTTAGCAGTTTGCTAAGGCAGCATGACATTAGTTTTTCTGTCCCAAATGGTGAGGAGGATTCAATATAATTTAGGTTACTTGCAACTGTTAAACTTGCTGCTTTATTTTCCCAGCTGTAAGTGATGAAAACTCTAATTTCCCAGTGTCCATTGTTAACAAAAGGATCGTGATCATCATTACAGTTATCGTGACCACAAACATCAACATCTTCCTTTTCATCGTCATACTCATTATCGTTCATTTTACTACATGTGCCAGCCATCAAGCTAAGTCCTTTATGAGCATTTCCTGACGACCACGGGGTGAGTTCCACAAGAATCCAGAAGCCAGTTCCTTCCTTTTCATATGGCTTCTACCTCATGGCCCCAGAGGGGTACACCAGCTTCAATGTCATGTCCACACTGCATTTGGCAGTGAAAGAATAAATCCTGGGATGTAAGAAAGTCGGCAGGAACTGTTGACTTCTTAATGGTTTCATGAACATATAGAGTGTGTGCGCGCGCGCGCGAGCCCGTGCGTGCGTGCGTGCGTGTGTGTGTGTGTGTGTGTGTGTGTGTTTTGCTGGGCTCTGATGATTGAGATTTGGGTGGGTAGAAAGGAGGGGTAGGCAATTCATTATGGAATTTCTTATGAGGAAAGGCATGGATAGGTATAAGGGGGTTAAATGTGAGGGTCTGTGAGGAGAAGAATTTAATTATGTTCTGTGAATCCTGTGAAATAGCATAAGATACTGATAAGATGTTCTTCCTGACCTGAGTTTAGTCAGGCTCCTTTGAATCCTTTCCTCTGTTAGACCTCAACCTTTGGGTTTCTGTGTCTATCTTTGCATTGTCTGTATTTTGCAAGAATCCTGCTAAGTCTGCTTCTCCAGAATCCTCACCCTGGATATCTGATCGCTCCCAATATCTGATCCAATTTCTCAGGCTCCATCCAGTCCCCAGGTGATCTTGGATCTGGGACTGCCTTCAGCAAGAATCCCGTCAGAGCTGTATCATCAGACTCTCCCCTCCGACCCCAGTCCCTGTTTCCTCTTAGTAATTATCCATCCCCATCCCACCCCAGCTTGCTCCTTGCCTACCCATCTCTACTAATCCTTTTTGTTATCAGATTTGCACTCAGTTCTCTCCTGAGGTCTCTTTTGTCTTACTGAAAGAGTTCCTCAATTAAATGTTTCCACTGCTCTTTTTTTTTTCTTTTCTTTTTTAAATTAAAGGTTACATTCAATGTTATTTTTTGTTAGTTTCAGATATACAGCACATAGTGGCCAGGCTAGCATACACTTTACAAAGTGCTTCCCCTCATATTTCCAGTCCCCACCTGGCACCATACGTGGTTATTACAATATTACTCACTATATTCCCTGTGCTGTGCTTCATATTCCCGTGACTATTCTTTAACTACCAATTTGTACTTCTTAGTCCTTTCACATTTTTTACCTAGTCCCTCAACCCCCCACCCCTCTGGCAACCATCAGTCTGTTCTCTGGATCTATGACCCTGTTTCCGTTTTGTCTATCCATTTATTTTGTTCTTCAGATTTCATGCATAAGTGAAATCATATGGTACTTGTCTTTCTCTGACTGACTTATTTCACTTTCCACAATACCCTCTAGGTCCATGCATGCTTTCACAAATGGTAAGATTTCATTCTTTTTATGACCGAGTAATATTCCACTATATATATGTACCAGTCTTCTTTATTTATTTATCCACGGATGAGCACTTGCTTTAACCACAGTCCAGCTCTGGATTTCTTCGATAGGACTTGGGGACTGTCAAGCCTGGGAGGGCCACTCAGTCTAGACAATAGAATTTGACTTCATAGTGAGCAGTTACAAGTCCTGGATTAAGGGAATGCCACAGCACAGATCGCCTCCTACACTGGGTCCAGCAGCAGTATGTGACTTGGATTAGAATACAGGAAGATTGGATCTCCTGAGAAGAGAGAAGAGACTCTTTCTTGGTATTCAAATCATCAGATGAAAACTTGAATGAAATAGGGACAAGGGGACCCTATACGCTTTAAACAGCTAAGCGTTTTAAAAGGAAGGACTGACTGCATTTTTTTCTTTTTGCATTAATATCGAATCTGAAGAAGCGTGAGTGGTTGAAGACGATATCACACCATCTAGTTTTGGGGGTTTGGATAATGACAACGCTGATCTTAGAAAGGGGAACCTGGAACCACTGTACAGATGCCATGGGGAGCAAATAAAGGCCTTACTGAAACTGGGAGAAGACTTGAACATGTAATTCGAGGAGCCAGTAATGTAAGTGCAAATGTGAGGTGGGAGGCACCCATCCTGTGTGTCGAACTTTGGTTCACAGATACGGGGCTTGAGCTCTGCAAAGGGGTGTAGTGGGAGGAGGTCTCACCCAACAGCAGGATCCTCACTGTCTTCGTGCAAGACACAAGTTTGATGCAGAGCTCGACCTCTCCTGGTGAGAGAGCCAGGGCGCAGACACAGTGCCCTCCGGCCCCCAACTGGAGCCAGCAGAGGCGCAGGTCTGTGTGAGGCCTCCTGCCGCACAGATCACCACCTTGGTTGCCACATTTACTTCGTCCTCCTTCGTTTCCAACTAAGTTCCAGAAGTCCACACAGACTGTGTCATTACTCATAGGCTCTATGTGAGTTTTTGCAGTGAATCTAAGGAGACTTCTTGTCAGCCAACCTGGACTGAGGGCTTTGTTTTAACAGTAAGTAAGATGCTGATCAGGATTCAATCATCTGTTGCACTGAGCCTGCATGAATGCGTCTAGTAGGAGCTCTATTTTCCGATCTTTTTAGAACCAAGGTTGTAATACTGGATGTATCTCTTGAGAGACAGCCAGAGTAACCCTTTAAAAATCTAAATGTAAGTCCTCTGCTCAAACATACCCAATGTTCCATCTATAGTCTCATGGTAAAACAAGCTCTCCTTGACTGTAAGACTGTGAATCACTTGGTCCCGGCTCCCACCCTGACCTCATCTTCTACCTCTAGCCATTCTCCTGTCAGCCTCAAGGCCACTCGTGAAAGCCGTCATCGTCTTCCTGTGAGATGTCCTTCCCCCAGGTGTACCAGTGGCTCCGTCGCCCCTGCAGCTCGTCAAGGTCGCAGTGACTTCTTCCCTGACAACCATGTAAAACAGGGCCTCCCTGCTGCCCCGTCCCCTTGTTCCCTTCAGCCTTCTGTATTCGTATTCATCTGTAGAGGACTTACCACAAGCTGCTGTGCTTATTTATTTGTACATTGTCTTGCTGCATCCAGCCAAGAGAGTATTGATTTAGACTGTTAATATAAACCAGATTCCAATGTAAAGAAGAATGTTTGTCACATAGTAAATATCAACATATGTTTGATAAATAAATACATTTGAATGAACGACTGTTGGGGTAAATTCCAACTCTTTGGCTAGATGGTGAATAATGTACTTCTCTTGTTACACAAATCACTACTTGAAGCTCCAGTTCATATATGAACCCCATTCTTAAATTTCACATATTCTTAAACTTAACATATTCTTAAAGTTCACAGATTCTTAAACTTTCTGTCACATCCCAACCAAAAGTGGTACTTTCTTCTCTGATCCACTATGTCTAGTCCTAATATGTCTTTCTCTGTGTGATTGATAGCTGTGTGGACTTGGGTCTGTTACTTACAGTGAGCCTGAGTTTCATCATCTGAAAAATGGATAATACCATCTCTCTCATGGTGTGTGATAAATGAAGATAAATGAGATAACTCAAGCATGATACTTAGCATGTGCTCTGGGCAGTTTGTCAATAACTATTACCTATAATTTTCAACTAAGTCACAGTCTCCTGAAAGGCAGGCATCGTCAGTGTGGAAATGGGGGAAGTGCTTACCATCTCTCTCACACAGTAATGATAGCTGAGATTGATGTGTAGGGTTAATTTCTGATTGCGCACATGGCAATAGATCTTGAAATATATATATTTGGTACTGATGATTGCATAGCCTCCTGTAACTCCAGCAATGTGAGAATATCCTACATATACAAGGACCAGAGGTTTTATTTCAGTCTTGAAAATATTCTGGGATTAGGCTCTGGTTATTGATGATTTAGGTGGTTCTTATCCAGCTGAGGGAAGGATGGTATGTTAGTTTTTTGGACTTAAAAAGATATTCACATGTAACCTTACCTGGTTGCCAATTTTAGGCCTACCAGAATTGAAACTCAACCTTAACTACAATCATCACCAAGTATTACTTATGAGGCCCTCCCATGAATATGGGGATGCTCAGGATGCAATAATACACCGTAAGTCTCCTGAGTTAGTTAGAAAAATAAGTTAGCAATGTGGCGGGGGGATCCCCTGACTCAGAGGACAGAGGATAGAAACCATAGCAGGAACAGAGGACCTCTGGAGAAAGTGAAGACATGCCACACAAAATCGACAAGAGCTTTCTGCTTTTCACCTGATATGACAACACTCAGGTCTTGGGGTCAAAATCTTACAGGATTTTATTGGCTGAAGCCTCTGCAGCTTTGTTGCCACAAGGTATCTCATCATCCCATAATCCTTATATTCTGCCTTGGGTGTAAAGAAAGACATAATGGTTTCTTCAATGGGAACAACTGAATCCAATCATCCCAAACCCACAGTGTGTTATAAATGAATCTTAATCATAAAGGAAGTACTATTAAAACTCTGCAATGGCCCTGATTCCTCATCATGGGTCCAAAGACAGCCTGTTTTCTGAGTCCAGGTCTATGGGTGGGAGGAATGTAGTTCCTCTTATCCACAGCCAGCTGGTGGGAGGAGCCCCAACCTAATTCCCAGGCACGGGAGAGCTGAAAGGATCACTGGGTCTTCAAGTCACACCCAAGGAAACAGACTGTGCTCCTTGGCGCTGACAAGGGCGTGGCTGTTCCCCTGTGCAGCCACACCTTCCCCTTTCGAGTCAGGAAGCAGTTGCCATGGACCCGCCTCTCCCAAATTTGCTCCAACAAAAGCAATAAATACCTTACTCTCTCTGGTACATTGAAATATGTCACTGACAGCTAGCACGTAGTTTTGAAGGTGAATACAAGGTTAACTTTATTCATTCTGTATAGAAACACTCTCACTTCATCATTTCTCAAGGTTAGGCAATAATAAGGAAAAACAAAAGAAAAGTAAAGAATTATCTGGTACAAGATTTAAGGTAATTCAATAAACATGGTTCCCAGTGTCTTGCAATTGTGTCTAAATAAAAAAATATTGATAAAGGAAAGTACACTGAGAGACCTGATACTTTATCTTTGTTCACTTAAGCACGACATTACTGAGCATTTAATTGGAGGCAGGCACAATGCAGATGCCTGCAAGTAACTACTTGAAAAACAGATGTGCTCAAGAGAGGCACAGAAGAAAACAGAAGGAAACAAGTACCCTGCTGGGTTAATAAGCAACGCAAAGGGGGAAAGCAGAGAAAGGAAACACAGATTCCCATGGAACCCAGCCCTTATTTTTTGCTTTCATTCATCACAGTAGTAATGACTGATCCAATGTGTGTTTCTCTTCTGAAATATGAATTCCAGGAGGCCAGGGGTGTGTGTACTTTCTCTCTGTTGTATTACCAGCACCTAGTTTTAGGAACAGATTTCATAAGTCTTTGGCCTGGGCCTGCAAGGGGAACGCAGACCTCAACAAATGCCCTGAAGATCTCCTTTATTATCCCCTTTATTATACCTTTCAGAGTGAGTACTCAGGGGATTGTGGGGTTGTTGACAGTTACTTTCACCAGATAGGCACACAGCCAGAGTCTACAGAGCAGTCGGGAGAGGCCAAGAGGGCACCAGAAAATCCCATGAGAATGGCAAATGGAGCTCCTCAAAGCACCTGATGAAATTCTCACCCCGCTCAGGCAGTGGCGATTGCAGTGGGCTATCTTCATGGGAATTGGTGATTAGGGATGTTTGCCTTCCTATAAAGCTTACTCCACTCAGCCCCCCAGTTTGTACAGCTGTGTTCAGAGAGTCAAGTTCATGAATCCTTTACTGACAATCAAGGAACTTGTATTCTTTTCCTTTGCTTATTAATATTTCCCCCCAGGGCCAATCACCACTTACGAGCACTGATTCAGACACTTAATTAAGTGTTCAATAAGCAGTTTTTAATGCATTAATATTAGATGGCTAAATTTTCTGATTATAGAAGCCCTTTATGAACATGTTAAAAATTTAGAGAATGTTAAAATGCAAAAACTATTAAAATCTACTCAAATCCTTGCAAGCAGTCAAAATTGTATAACGTTTATTTCATTCTAGATATTTTTTGTGTGTATTCATATGATTATCTATAAAATCCAAAAAACAATGCCCAGGAACATATAGATATTCCCCTTTTCAAAATATTCTAAGAAAAACTTGATATTTGAAAGGAAAAACTGGGGTTTGTTTTTTTCCTAACCAAATCTAACCAGATCTAGTAGTTTGCTTTATAATCATCAAACTGTTTCAGACATTTATTTCTTGACTATTTGACTTGTCCAAGTAAACAGAGGTATTCTTACAATAACAGTGGTCTCCAGATTTTTCTAGTTTTTCCAACAACTTTTTGATATCTAGGGTAAAAGGGTTGATGGTTGTTTACCTTAATTTTTTACTGCACCTGTGATTGTGTGACAATTGCTTGGAACTTTTTGAAATCAGTATTACCATCTCACCTATATTTTTGTTTGACATTTGTGAATACTTGTTCACTTTTAATTTTAACTTTCTGCAAAGTTTAGATATATTTCAAGCAGTTATTCTCTTTATATCTTAGTTAGCTCATCTGGAAAATGGGAACAGAAACAGTTCTGTCTGAGAGTTTTTCCATGAAGACCAAACTGAATCCCTATAAGGCAGTTATAATAGACCTAGAAGACAGCAAAGGCTTGCTGTTATGACCTTGGATGTGACATTTTCTATTTTCTTATATTTTTACCTCAAAAAGAATTCTTGTCCTTTAATTAATAAATTTAATAATTTTTCTTTAATATTATTATTGATTGAATTCATGTGTCTAATATTACTTCATACTTTAAAATAACTATTCTCTCTTCATTTTCATTCTTTAAATTATTTTTTATTTTTTCAATTGTAGTTCACATTCAGTTTTTTATTAGTTTCAAGTGTACAGCCTAATGGTTGGACATTTATATAATTCATAAAGTGATCCCCCTGATAAGTCTAGTATCCACCTGGCCCCATCCATAATTATTACAACATTATTGATTATATTCCCTGTCCTATATTTTACATCCCCATGACTCTTTGGTGACTACCAATCTGTAGGTTCTTAATTCTTTCATCTTTGTCACCCATCCTCTGCAGACGATGTGTGTTTGTGTTTGTTTTCTAGGTATCCGGAAAACACACATCTCCTTTTATTTTATTTTTTTCCTTTCTTTTTTTTATTTTTATTTTTTTAATTTAATTTTAATTTATTTTTTCAAATACATTTGTTTCTGCCAACCCCCCACCACTTTCCCTTGCCCCCTCCCTCCTTCCCTCCCTCAGCTCTTCCCCTTTGGTTTTGTCCATGAGTCCTTGCTATATGTTCCTTGACTTGCCCCTTCCCTTCCTTGTCCCCGCCCTCCCTCCCTCTTTCCCTCTTGTCTCTGTTGATTTCTTTTCCTTTCAGTGTTGCTGGTCTTATTTTCCTTGCATCTTTGTATTGTTGGTTAGGTTTCACTGTCAGTTTACACTCGTGGTTATTTTTATGTACATTAAAGTATGATGTTAGTCTTTATTTCTGATTATTAAAGCAAATAGGAAAATGTACTTCTTTTGCCTTTTGTATGAAACAGAATTTAGCATTTTTGCTGCCTTCTATCATCCTGATACGTTAATACATTAGTTTGGATATCATTGATTGCTATCAGTGATAACTTTTCTATTGTCTCTGAAAATTATATTTGATGCCTGCTTCCCTTTCATTAGCATTATTTACAATGGAGATCCAATATGGTCCTTTTACCGCTTTCTGTGCTGTCATCTATTTTATAAAATATTTTGCCTGTTACTGAGTGCTTGATTTTACCTCACTTCAGTGTTAGCAAGAGAATGTCTCCGGCTCTTTTTCCCCTGTGTAGCCATGTGGGTGGTTTCTTTTCCTGAGACTGCATTACTCTAGAATGCCTTTCCTTTGACTTTATATACCAGTGAGAGCTTGGAGGGTATAAAAATGTATGGATCACAAACTTTTCTCTCATCAAAGTTTTGTGAGAGACTGTTTCTTTAGTATATTCTGGTATTTAATATTATGGAAAATCTGAGGAGAGCTCAAAGTTACCCCTTTTACACATCTTTCTGTTTCTTTTCTTTTTTGCATGGTTGAGTGTAGGACTTTTTCTCTATCATTATTACTAAAATTTTCCCATATGAAATGTCTAGATGTCTTATTTTTTTTGTGTCTTGCCTAAAATGTTCAGATCTTTTATTGAACATCTTTGGACATGTTTTACTTGCGAGAAAATTTTCTTCAAATATATAATTGCTTCTCCTCTGTTCCATTGTTTTGGCTCCCTCTGTCTTGGGGGACTCCGTCTTGGTGTTGACTGGTTATTTTTTCCCGCACTTCTGTCAACATCTCTTCCATAATTTCCTCCTCACAATCCTTCTCCCCCCATGACTGACAGAAGTCACCCCTACTGATTCAGTTTTCTGGGGTCCATTATTATTATTTTTTTTTCTGTTTTGTTTGTTTTTTAAGTTTCACATAAAGCAAACTCCCAGTGTCTTTTTCACCACTGAACTTTTCTAGGTAAATTTTTATTTTGATATTTTAATTTTTTTGAATGGTACTTCCCACTTTACTCCCTGGTTTTACCAGCTTGTTGCTGTGTGTATCACCCAGTTATGTATCGTGCTTCCCTTTATATCGTTCTCTTGTCGCTCTTTAGCCCTGTGATTTCTATCCTTTTCTCAGAGGCCGCAGATCCTTGCCTCTCACTGATTTCGGAATACTTTTTTATTGTTGGCCTGTACGTTATTCTTTCTTTTGCTTAGGGAGTGCCGCAGAACCATCGTGTTTGGGAACCACTTCCTCATATTCTGCCTCTTGCCCTCCATCAGTGTGGTCCAAATGGAAGCTTTCCTTTTCAAGATTTCACCTCCCTTTTCTGTGACCTTCAGCTCTTTCTCTTTGGAGCTGTCCCTTCCACTATACTGATTTCTGAATGTCGTACAGGTTTTTAATTTATGTTTCTCTCAGAAGTAGCTAAAACGCCAAGCCAGCCTGCCTTCTCTGCCCCACTGAGAATTCTGTTGAACTGTTAGTCTTGTTATATTACAGACATCATTGGGAGCAAGTGAGCCAAAAGCTAGTGAAGGCATGAGTGACACTGGTTTTTACTTTCAGGTAAATAGGGCTACTCTGGTTTCTAAGGGCCATCATGAGCCAGCCTGTGACAGAGTTTGCTCTTAACTTGGTAGCATCTGCCTTAAATTTTGTGAAAATACCGCTCAGATTCTGAAAGTAGTTTGCCAGTCAAAATTTTTGGGTATTTTTATGAGTGTTTCTGTTTATGTGCATTCAGACGTTCAGGTTATCTGTGGGCATGTCAGCTGGAAGTTGGAAAGACCGCAATGGGGGCCATCAGCCAAAGTCCATTTTTCAAGAGAAATCAATTCTATTGGGGATAGCGGTGGCAGAGGTAATGGGAGAGCGGGAGAGTTTCATAGACATGGTGGTATTTTAATTTAAGGAACTTGAGTGATTTATAAAACGAGAGCCTGAGAGGCAGGAAAGATATTTCAGACCATTTGTGATTATCTGAGTACTGGTTAAGTACATGAAAACAACAGGGAAGCAGGAAAATCCCCAGAGAGAACTGGAGATACTTGAGGTTTTATAAATCTATGTAATCATAATCATATTGAAAGCTAGAGCTTGCTGAAACAAGATTGGGCCTAAAATGTTTAAACATGCAAAGGTCATCTATTTTGATGTGTGTGTATGAAGGCTAAATAAAGCAGCTTCAGGCTTATCTGTGTTCAGTGTCCTACAGAGCAGTTTGTGGTTTGCGCACCCTCTTAAATACGGACAAGCGCTCCTCTGTTTATGTGGCCTGGTCAATGGGACCTTTGTAATTAGATGGAGGAGCTATGCCCCTGTCAGCAATTTGAAGAAGCTCTGATGATTTTATTTGAACATTTGACTTTTAAAAATGTAGCAGCACTCTCAATTCTTCATAGTCTTTGTCCCTGTTATATTATGTTATTAATGTCATTTGCTTCTTATTGCTTGTACTAAATGATTACTTTATTTAAAACTGTGCCTAATGCATTTTGGTAGTGCCAAAATGTTCACTCATTAAAACTGGTGACATTAAGTCATCTTGCTTTCATTGCAATGGTTGCTAAGAAAATCATCAGCTTAAGCAATACCAACTCTATTTCAATGGACACATTAATCTTTTCTTGAAAGCCTCATCTAATCTCCCTTGTTCAACAGGAAGTTTTCTGCCTGTAGGCATTTGTGATCTCTTTGGCAGTAAAGAAGAAATATGATCTTTATAAGTAGAACTTTAAGTGATTTTTTTTTTAGAGTAGGAACGCATAAATGTTCTAAAAATAAGATTGACTCTACTTACTAAGGCAAGTTTCAAAAGGAATGGATTTATAAAGTATTTATTTCTGCTAGAAGTACCATTTGGTAGAAAAAGAACACTTTCTTATAGCAGGCAGAGAATAGGATTGTGAAGAAATCATGGCAAAAACTTAATTTATTAAAAACAACATTTGTATTTTTCCAGACTTCTGACCTTGAACAAAAACCTGTGTATCCAGATTTCCCTGTCTACAAAATGTGTTCATTCTTTCTACCTTATTTGGAATATCATTATGAAGATTAATGATGGCTTTTCAGGGATAAGTTCTGTGCAACATCTTTTACTCTTCAATGGAGTTAGTGTAATGCTGTCATCTGTCGCCTCTCACTAGACAGGGAGGTTCAGAGGAAAGATTTTTGGGTGTGCCTTCCAGTTTGCAACAATTTCCTGAGGACCATCTCAGAACGAGTCA
Organism: Pteronotus mesoamericanus; assembly: GCF_021234165.1. Classification (NCBI taxonomy): domain Eukaryota; kingdom Metazoa; phylum Chordata; class Mammalia; order Chiroptera; family Mormoopidae; genus Pteronotus; species Pteronotus mesoamericanus. The sequence goes on along the minus strand of NW_026555234.1, from coordinate 10,738,322 downwards.
CTCTGTTTCTAATTACTCTACATAATGCTGTCTGCTCTCATTGTTTCCCAGGGGTCCACAGCCAAAGGAACGTACTTCAAGTTATGTCTCAGTGTGCATGGGGCACTTCCAGCTGTACCACACAACATCAAGGGGCAGATGCTTGGAGAGCCTGCAGCAGCTTCTCCTAGCTCATCATTTCCAGCAAGCAAGCATGAGGGCCGTCCCAACAGGCCAACTGTGTTTTAGGATTCTACGTCCAATCTTGACATTTCATGTGAAGTAGAGCTTGAGGGAGCTCCTCAGTGTGGCCTATAATGTAATGAGATGCTTCATAATCATGTTAAGAGATGGAAAATATTATATCTCTGGAAGTCTGAACTCAAGTGTAGACACTGCAGTGTAGGAGTGAAATTAAGCTATCGGGCCCATATCGGGCCAAAATGTTGGTTTATATCCTTCCCGTACTAATAAATCCCGTTGTCTTCTCCACAATCATATCAACAGTCATCCTAGGAACACTAATCATGATAACAAGCTCAAAGAAAGATGTGATTCTTTATACACACGGTGCTTCCATCCAAGTAGGAAGATAAGCAGTAAGTGAATACTTTGAAGTGTTTAAGTAAGATTGGATCAGGCCTTACAGGCAGACTCTGAAGCTTATTTAATTTTGCTCCCTTTATTAAAAAATTAAAATTAAGTATGAAAACAAGCACTAAATTTCAAAAAAGGAAAATACAATAGATTAAAAATTAAAAAACTGGCAATTAGTGTAAACATAACAAGATCCAGAAAAATAGCATATTAAATTTATTAAAATGCCAATGCAATGTGAAATACCTTTTAATTTTTTTAATTTTTATTTTTGCTGTGTAGTCTCTAGTTCCTTCTTCATATGATAATGAGTTGGGAAAATTATCATAATGGAAATTGAAAGATAATTTAGGTTCCCTTTAGTGTGGTATGAAAATAATGCTTTTTATTTAGTGTTAAGATGTATAAAATACGCAAATTCTATACTCAAAATAACTAGTTGTTTATATTACTGTAATAGGTTTGTGCTCTGCAAAGTTTTTGGTAAGTTATGTTTTATAAGAATTTTATCTCCTAAAATCTACCTCTGTGAATAATTGTTACCAATTAAGCCCAGGATGTCATGAATGCTGTATACAGTGGATCCTTGGCCAGTGGGAAGGTTAGGCGCACCCACCCCCAAGCAGTCTAAACTCAGAGTATCACTTTAGGCTCTGCAGTGGGCCCTTTACATCCACAGACCCCGCCTGCCCCAGATCAGAAACAGTCTTCTCCACCATGGTTGGGCATCTGCAGCTGGAAACTGCGGTTGGAAAGGTGAAAAAAGTTTGCAGTGAAAGTTGGTCGACTCCGCAGACATGAAGCCTGCGGACAGGCAGAGCCAACCGTATTTATTGAAAAACCCCTGTCAGCGATAGTCCTGCACAGTTCAAACCTGCGTTGTTGTTCAGGGTTCACCTATACTGTACATCCCGGGGAACTCATCACGTCTTTTTGTCTGAGGAAAGCCTGGCTCTGATTCTGGGAGGCTGACTAAGGAAGGAAGAATTACGGGAAAAACACAGTCGCAAGGAGAGAAATGGAGGAGGAACAATCTGAAGAAAATGCGAGTTCCATTTTTAGGCAGTGTTAAGCACCTAATGTAGACATCTCATAAAATTAAAAGACCTAAGACCTTGAGATAAATTTTATTTTCCTGATTTTACACGTGAGAGGGCCGAGGCTCCGAATTTTAACTACCTTTCTCAGTCTCTTAGTTAGAGAAAGTTGGGGCCGGAATTCAAGCCCCCATCTGCCTGATTTGTATTTCATTAAATATTTGTTATTAACATGCCGTATATACCACCCTCTGTGGACTGGGCCTGTAAGAATAATTATTTTTGTTACTGTTTCCCATAGGCAGTACTTAACCACGAGTGGTTTCTTCGCCGATAGAAAAGGGAGAAGACAGGGAGAGCAGTGACATACTCATGTGCGAAGACAAAACAATCTCCAAGAGGGAGAAGCTTCAGGGACGATTTCCTCAAACACTGGGGGTGGTGCTGGTGTTGTTATTAGTGCCCCAAGCCTCCCACAATCTTATGAGCAATGGAGTGACACTCTGTCATGTCATGGCTTCCAGCGGTCTGGCCTCTCCTTTTACTGTTTTCATCCCTGGAAGGGGACCGCTATGTTGTAAGAAAGAAAACACAAGCAGCATCACTCTCTTCTAGTGCTTAAGGATTTCTGTAGTGTATTTATCAAATTAGGTTGGATGGTGGGTGTTGATGCAGAAGGCTGTTAATTCAAAATAATTGTTACTTTGGGATGTGCAGACGCTAGTAGAGTTTCCTAAGAGGCACGGAGCACTTAGTATGGTGTCATGATCCCAGCCCGTGCTTTCAACAAATGTAATGATGATGGTGAGGATGAAAGTGAGTGCTGTAATAATGCACACTTAACAATATTTGTTCCATTATTGTAAGCCTTGATTATCTGAAATGTGAGCCCAGTAGTAGATGCCATTTTGATTTGCACTCCAGGACAAGGAAAATAGCTGCGTGTCAACCAGGATGAGATATATAGAATGCGTTAAACCAATCTTGTCGTTTAATATCTGATGAATTACAAGTGATCACCCTTCCTGAAATATGTCAGTTTCTTCAGTTAGCACGCTAGGTAGGTATTGTAGTTATAGCTAGTACAAATTGCTGTCTAAATGTATGCTCAATTTAACAACTGTCTGTTACAGTTATCAACACATTCCAACATCCATTATTCAAAAGAGCCCCTTCATGCATTAAGGCAGAGTGATTATCAGAATGATGCAGAAAGAGAAACACCCTGGGTGCACCTTATAAACTGCACATGCAATTGTTTGGAAATCAGACATTTTTATAGCATAGGAATATATAGTTTAAATTTGATGTGGCAATAAAATTTTTTAAAAAGAGAGCAAGAGCAAAGAAATAAAAATCTTTCCATATTGCACACATGCTAACCTCTACCCTCTGAAACCACACATGGCATAAAACACCCAGTAGGTGTTTTAAATCTTAAATTAATTGCCAGTGCATTATTATTAATTTCAGAAATGCTGAAAGGGGGAAGTAAAAAGTATGTGTTGACATAATGGTACATGGGTTATTTAAAAACAAATATAAATCATAAACAAGTGCAATTGGATGTATTTTGTTTGCACAACAGCAATTAATAGCATACTTAAGTGACTGAAATATTGGATTATTAGATCACAGTTTAATTAGGGAGGTTATAGGGTTAGTAGATTGTGACCAGTGAGGGACAGGAACCAGCCATGTTATATATTCCAGACAAAAGAAGGTGATAAGTAGCATATTAGAATGAGAATGTAAAAAATTCCCTCTATGTACTATACTTTATGGGTACTCTGTAGGCATACACTAAGATGAAATTAGAAAATAGAATATACCTTTTAATTTATTCAGCTCTTTTGAATTAAATTCAACACAATTCCATAACTACAAAGGACCTACTCATACCTGGCACTGTGCTAGCTGTTGTGGGGATCAATGTGATGATTTCAAGTCCTCCTTTCAAACATGGTTATGTAATTATTGCATTTCCCCAGTATTTTCTAATTACGTGAATATTTATAAGAAACTATATAGAATGAGATTAAGAATTCTGACTTGGGAGTCATACAGACCTGGGTTGGAACCATGATTCTACTAATTACACATTATGCAATATTGAGCAGTTTATTTAATTTTTAGGCATCCTTTAATAAAATGAAGATAATAAAGTAAGGTTCATAGAACTGTGAAGGTTAAATAGCTTTTAGTTTTAGCCCAGGACTCAGTGCTTAGTAAGGTCTGGTTGAACGAGGTGATATTTCATCATTTGTGTGCCTTCCTAAATTGTGAGCTCCTTGAAACTTTCACATATTAAAGAATATAGTCTTATTTATCTTAGAATCTCACATATCTGGCCCAGTGCTTGATATACAGAGTACATCTTACATCCATCTGTCTATCTGTCTATGTATGTATGTATGTATGTATGTATGTATGTATGTATGTATCTATCTATCATCTATCTATCACTGACTGACTGGCTATCATTTCCAGCACCAGTCTGGGAGATATGAGACAAAAAGAAAGCCCAAGGTACTCACTGCTGTGTTGGTCCTTGGATCCCAAGGTCCCTAGCTATTGTTTTCTTCTCTCTACCTGTCAGAGTCTTCTTAGGGTTTTAGCTGTACTTAGCAGGAAGAAAAGGGAAAAGTAAATATATTTCATTTTTCTAGAGGCACAATATTATTTAACAGCACTATCAATAGCTTTAGAATCACCTAGCCCTTAATTAAAATTCTTTCTTCCTTAATAGCTGGTAATCTATGGACAAATATTCATCCTATATGACAGTTACTGTACTCAGTCAAAATTTCTAGTAATAATATATGTCAATAGATGATCCTCAACTAAGGTATAATGAATAATGTAGTCTTCTATGAGCAAGTAGTCATGATGTTGATGGTCAAACAAACAAAGAGAAGTCATTAGGAAGACTTATTGATCAAGCAAAGCTAAGTTTATGGGGCCTGCTTCAGGAAGGGAGAGCATCACTGGGTCTTGAGGAGCCCTTAGTGGAAGGTTCCTGGGCCTCAGGGGAACGGACTCTCTCTGAGTCAGGGCTGCGGAGCCATGACAGCAAGGGTGTCTCAGAGGGATGTTGGTGGGCTCTCCAAGGCTGTCAAAAGTTGACTCCTTCACAAACCTAGCAGAATAATCTGTTGATGAAGCAAAAGTGGAATTATTAACCTGCTTTCAAAAAGGAGAACATCAAATTGACCTGGGGTATCAGGAAAGTCAGTGGTATAATTCAGTAAGAGGTCATTGGCCTCAGAAAGGGGTGTAAGTCGCAGAGTTAGATGCCTGAGAATTAAGATCTCCAATGTCCAAGGGCAGGAAATATGGATAGAACCACTCAAAAAGAGAAAGTCTACTCTTCCTTTAGCTTTTTATTCTATTCAATGGATTGGATGATGCCCACCCACATAGGTGAGGGAGGTCGTTTCTCAATCTACTGATTCAAATGCTAATGTTTTCTGGAAACAGTCTCAGAGATACATCCAGAAATAATTGTTTACCAGCTGGGCATCCCTTAGCCCAGTCAAAGTGACATAAAATTAACCATCATAGGGACTGATTGCAATTGGGCAGAGTTCATGAGACAATAGTGTAGGATTGGTAAGGAAATAGTAATGAGAGTCTATTCTTTGGCAAGTAAGCTCTTTGCCCAGATGAGCATTCTATTTTCTTGATAGAAGAAATAATTTCCTACATGAGAAAACTCTTTATACAGAAAATGTGTTTGGAGGAATTTCCTGAAACAAACGTTGAAGCTGTTGTTTGGTTTACAGCCCTGTCTTCCTGGAGAAGAATTTCGTGGTGTCAGTTCATTGTCCTGGTTGCTATGTTACGTAGATACAGATGAGCTTACTTTAAGTGGTTATCAATGTGAAGACATATTATGAACAGGAGAGAAAAATGCTAAGAAATAATCTACTTTTTGGAATATCACATTTTTCTTTGCACACCCAAAGGCTCAACACAAATGCATCCTTTTAAACATCTTCCTAGAGTTTCTAAATTAAAGATTTCTGTTCCTTGTAGTCTTAACAATTTTTATGTTTCAATTATAACAGACATATTTTAGCAGAAGGTTTTAAATCTGTTTTTTTCAAAGCAAGACATTATTTAAACTTTAGTTGTTACCAAACTCAAATCATCTCTTTTTCCATAAAGTCACCGTTTCAAGTCAGGTTAATTTTAAAAAACAATTGCAAAGTAAGCTTCCTTCCTTCCTGCCTCCTGACTTCCTAACTTCCTTCCAAGACTTTATTTTTTAAGAGCAATTTTAAGTTCACAGAGAACTGAGAGGACTCTACAGGGGTTTCCAGTATACCTCCTGCCTCCACCCAGGGAGAGTCTCCCTCATCATGTCCTATCAGAGTGGTTCCTTTGTCACAATGGATGAGCTTACACTGGCACACCATAATAGCCAAAGTCCATAGTTCACATTATGGTGTTGTACATTTTGTGAGTTTGGACAAGTATAATCCATCAATATGGTATCTATCATTATGGTATAATACAGAGTATTTTCACTGCTTTAAAAATTCTCTATGCTTCTCTCACTCATCCCTGGCTATTTGCTCCCAAACCCTGGTTGATCTTTTTAATGTCTCCATAGTTTTGCCTTTTCCAGAATGTCATAGAGTCGGAATCATACAGCATGCAGCTCTTTCGCGTCGGCCTCTTTCACTCAGTAATATGCGTGTAAGGTTCCCCCATATCTTTTCATGGCTTGATAGCTCATTTCTTTATAGTGCTGAAAAACATTCCATTGTCTGGGTGTACCACAGTTTGTTTATTCATTTACCTACTGAAGGACACTGTGGCTGCTCCCATGTTTCAGCAATTATGAATAAAGCTGCTACAAACATTTCTGTGCAGACTTTTGTTTGTAGGTTTATTTTTTATCACCCATTTAAAATTTTTATAAAACTGTTATAACATCCTTCCCAGAATCGAGCACAGGGCCTAGCAATGAGTATGTAGGTCTTAAGTTCATATTTCTTGAATCAATTAACTTCTCAATAAAGTTCGGCATATTTAAGTCATAGTTTGTTTTCGAATTAGTGTATGCAGATTTCTTCCCTTGAGTATGAACTTCCAGAGGGTAGGATGGCCTTCCTGTTCCACTGCTCCTCCACACCCATCAGCCTCCACACCTCCTCCCACCCCAGTTCTAAGACAGAACATGCAGAAAGAGTTGAGGGAATAGAAAAGAGAAGTATTGTGATATAAGCTCTTTTTTTTTTAAACTTCCATATTTTATACTATTCATTAACAGTTTAGGAAAAAATTGGTATTTTATATTTTTTATTTCACGGAATGGTTGTTGTAGAGGTTGCATCCTATAATGAAATATACCTGATATTTTTAGTTTGCTTCAAGGTAATTTTATTTTAGATACTGAGTTGTTGAAATATGGTTTCTATAGAAACTGTATAAGTGCACTGACCCTTCAAGAGAGAATTGAGAACACTGATTGGCTTGCAGAAATTTCCACTGTCCTTTCTAACTGCTTAATGGCAATGAGTTTCAGGGACCTTAATTAAATGTATTATGATACCAACACTGCAGGGCAGACTTTTAAAAACTAATAATCCCTTTTAGTTAAAGAGTAACTCTCACCTCTTATGATAGTGGTAAGGTTTGCAAAGCTATCTTTGGCTTGGTGTAGAGTTCAGGGCTTTGGGATCTTATTCTGAGACTATTTAGAGAGTATGTCTGGGGAATAGGCTTTGGGAAAGTGTTTCTTCTTTATGAGTCTCATGCCTAAACCATTTACATATCCCATATGTGTTTTTTTCCCTCATCTTTGTTTTCTTGATTTAATTTAATTTAATTCCAGATGCTAATTGACAGTAACTTTGTTTGGAGAAAAGTTGATGTTCATGAAGAATTAGGAGTTTAATATCACAAAATGGCATTTTTTCTTATGGTAAAATAAGTAAATAAACATAAGGATTTTCTAGTAAATGTTTAAACCTCCTATTTTGTGGTTCATTTAATGGAAAGCTCATAAAAATTTGCAACTCCTTCCACTGAGAGGTGGAAACTATTTTTCCACCCTTTGAATTTGGGTTTGGCCATGAGACTTGCTTTTGCTAATGTGACACTAATAAATGTGGCTATGGCTTTTGTGAACTCGTAGTAAGCCTATAGAATTTAAAAGAAAGTAGTAATAATCAAAGCACTACCACTTACACAAAAAGTGAAAGAGTTAATTCAAATTGGGAAATAACTTTAGCTCCTCAACTTTCTAGAGGTAGAAAATGGGCTGAGTAAGCTACTTGGATAATTTTTTTTTCTAAAAAGAAGAATTATTCCAAGGGCAGAGCTGAGAACCATGGAGTAAAGTAGACTCATGAATCATGTGTAGGGAACAGGTGCCAGCTCCAATTAAGAAAAATTTTTTCTCCAAATAATGTGACCTGATACCATGTGCCTGGCTAAATTTCACAATTGCAATGGGCCAGACCTTTTGTTTCTTCTTTTTTGAAATAGCAGTATCTAATGTGGTTATTCTGTCTATGTACAGGGAAAGTAACTTATCTTTTTAGTTTTCATGTCATTAAATTACTAGATGAATCTTAGGGGCCACATTCATCTTAGAGCACATACAGATCATGAGATACTTCCTAGATTTGGGGCTTGATGCCAAAATGTGTTGAGCTATTTATTTATTTATTTATTTATTTGAGTCTTTGGGGAGTATTAGTTACTTTGCAAATAGGAGAAATGCAAAAGATTATGGTCATAGGCTGGACTCTGGAAAATTGAAAATAATAAGGCCATGGTACTTTTTCAGCTTTTATGAAGAGGCCGATCTATTTCTCCGGTCCTTGTGATTTACATGAGCCAATGGGATACCCGAAAACATTATGCAAGCAGAGGCTTAAAAGCGTTTGTGCATTAGAGCTTTCCTTGTTTTGATGCTTTAAAATAGTCACCATGAAGAGAAAGCCTGTGGTCAGTGTACCGGACAAATAGGTTATTAGATCTAGCATCCCTTATAGCTCCACCAAAAAAAAAAAAAAATCTAAGCATGTGAGAGGTCTTCTGAGACAAACCAGAAAAATTTTATTGCATACATTTCTTGAAACTTACCCACCAGTTAAGAACTGACTACAAATCCATGAGTGAGCCTAATTGACAACAGAGAGGAGATGTTCTATCTAAACTCTAACCAAATTGCTAACCCACAGACTCATGAGCAAATAAATCATGAGCTGTTGTTTTAAGACATAAAGTACTGGGTAACTTTTATGTGACAATAGGTAACTGGTAAGTTAATTGATAAATGCAAATTTATTTACTAAAGCAGCAACTGTTTATTACATATCCATTATATCCTATTTGGTATAGAAAAGTTTTTATTCTACAGGATTATTTGATGCCAAAATAAAAAAAATATATAAAATTCAAGATATAGCTTATAATTGAGTGGTATATATATTTTAAGTGTACTGACTCTCTAGCTAGAGGTGGACTTAAAAAATAACTACTTAATATCCATTCTGCCTTCTTCTAGTAAGAACATTAATTTTCATGGGAAAATATCTTAGCTGCTCAATATCATTCTATGAGGGGAAACTCCCCCCAAAATTGGAATTATCTTCTGGAGGGCAGGACCCTTGTAGTACAGGCTTCCCTTGCTAGGTGAGTGTTCTAAGAACCCATCTTTATCAGTGGACCAGCTGATGCTGCTGTGAGAGTCTGCATTCGGCTTCAGTGAATTGTTTTTGAAGACTTTTTCAGTGCGTTTGCCCACTTCATGATGAGTGACTTATGAGCGCACCTGCCTGCACCACACTGGGTGTGCAGCAGTATTTGACCAAAAACGGCATGACCCCTGTGCCCCACCCTCCCTATTCACCCCATCTTGCCCTGAGCAACCTATTTTTTTGTTTCCCTGGATGAAAAAAGTCCTCAAAGGGAAATGTTTTGCCGATGGGGAAGAAGTAGGGGGCAAAAAGAAACCACAACAGAAGCACTAAAAGGAATCAAAACTGATGAATTCAAAAACTGTTTTGAGCAGTGGAAAAAATGTCTTGATGGGCGTGTTGCATCAAATGGAGAGCACTTTGAAGGTGACCGAAGTTTAAACATGTAAGAATAAATACACAATTTTTAATTAATAAGTTTTGTTTTTTGGGGTGGAGTCTCCCCATGTACACGTTTCGTTAGAGCTGACTTTACCCTCGTCTTCAAAATAGAAACATCACCAAATAACAGTGTTGTGCCTTATCCAGGGTATGATTCAGGAAAAAGGACATGACCTTTTTCAAATCACTTCCTCTGAGCTTCAGTTCTAGGACTTCTGTTGAAAAAGAGAAGTTTCTCCCTTCTTGAAGAGCTGAGAAGATACTATTGCTTTCTGTCTCCGTCCTACCAACTGAGGAGATACTGACTTAGTATGGACTCAGGAATAATAAAACTGAACTGGAAAGAATGAAACTGGGTCCTGATTACAGTGTTTGAGATCCTGGAACCAGCTTTACTTGAAGCCTAATCTACCCCTTAGAATTTTTACTTTTGTGATCCAACAAATTCCTTGGAGTCTAATTAATTTTGGTTTCCAAAATTTGCAGCCAAAATAGTTCTTGCTAATACTACAGCCTGACATGAGAGTATGTGTTACCCTATATGTTTGACAGAACCCCATTTCCAAAAGAATCTCCCTTCCATACTCTGTTTTTATCCCTCTGATTGGGTTTAATATATGAATAGACCATTGAAAGCCCTTTCCAGATGTGTGGGAACCACCTTTTCACAGTATCCCCGTGGGAAGCTTCCATTTGCTCCACACGGAGGCTTGTTTGAATAAAGTTTGACAAGAACCACCATCTTCCTAATGCAAGACTCTATACCCTTTTGACAATATGTATCCAAAGTAATACAAAATGCATTTACCTCTGGACTGCGATTTGCAAGAGAAAAGTATTTTTATTTTCTTTAAGTAATTATTTTTGCCTCTCTTTGTAAGAGGTTAGTATTTACTGTAACTAATCCTGATTTTTCTTTGACTCTAGCAACTAATTAAATATAATGCATATATTATTCTACCAGACAGGTTTAATGTAGGAAACAGAAACCTCTCTAGGTATGTCCAGCAGCAGGGAATTAGCTACTTCGAAAACTGTTGACAGGCCAGAGGAGTAAATGTTGGCACCACACGGGACCCCTAGCTTCAGGGTCACGGCACTGGAGTGTGACACAGAGAACAGCTAAAGCTCCTTGCTGCTGCTGGAGAGAAAGCTACCATTACCCCGGCCTGAGTTACCAGGCACCGACACGTAGGGCTTAGCAACAGAAAACTCCCATCGCTGTGGGACTTTATTTGATAGAAGATATTTCCTTACTTCTATCTTCCCCAAATCCTACAAATGCAACTCATCAATGCAATTACTATCGCACCTAAGCCCTTAGCTGTAAGGTATTCTGTAAACATAGTTCTGACTTCCAACCCAAGTGATAAAGGGGAAAACATAGAGGGAGGGAGTTGTGGACAAAAAAGTGGGGGCTCCTATGGCAAGTAGCTGCACAGGATGATCTGATCATACATTCCTTCCCGGGCAGGTCAGAGTGGGTAGTCATGCCCCAGGCATGCAACTTTTTTTGTAAAAAGTTTATCTTTGCCCTAAGCAATCACTAACCATTGTTATTGTGCATCTAGATTGTGGTAACACACCTTCTAAATAAACCGTAACCACTCTTAGGAGAGCACATAATCTTGTTACTATCCTGTGATCTAATCTCCACCTCCCTGGCTTCTTCCTTAGTTCCTTTCTTAATTTCTAGTGCATGAAAGAAGCTGACGAATTGTTTTACTCTCAAGCATTTGAGATCTTTTTTCTCCCTGGCATATGTCATTAGTGTGGCTCAAATAAACTGTTCTAAAATTTTCTCCAGGTTTGGACTTTTCTTATGTCGACAGAATGGATAACTTTAGTTAATGTAATTGCTCTCTATATTTGTCAGAATTTGAAACTGAGAGAGAAGGCGGGGAAGAGAGTGAGAGAGCAAGAAAGAGAGAGAGAGAGAGAGAGAGAAAGAGAGGGAGAGAGAGAATGAAAATAAGAATATGACTGATGGAATTTGGCAAGCCCACCATCACTGTGGCAACCTAGAGATTCAGGAGGACCAGCAGTGCAGATGAAGTCTGAGGGCAGTTTTGTAACAGCAGGTAATTGTGATACTGGGGAATTGTAACCCACACCACCATTCTTTTCACATTGTTTCTCTAAGTGTGGACTCTTGACTAATATGTAGCTTGTAGATAAACAGCATGTTCGTGTAAGAATTCTAGCAACTAACTTCAAAAGACTAAGACTCTGACCTTTAGGCTCCAGCTCCGGGAGATTGGCTGACCTTCAGGCGTGGATCCAGGACACATTAAGTCAGGATGACGTAAAGCCAGGATGACAAATTCAGACCCTCACTTGCCTTACTGGAATGGACTGTGCTCGTCTGCCTGTAGGGAACTTTTCAAGCCCCTCCCCAATCTCTTTGTTCTGTTCCTCTCTGCCTCCTTATAAAAATTTGTCCCTCCACTCAGATGGGGAAATAGTCTTTGAGACATTAATCCCCCATCTTCCCAGGCAGGTGGGCTTTGTGACACGAGTCCCCCACCTTCCAGGTGGCCAGCACCTGAAAATAAACCACTTCCCTTCACATCAGCACCTGCCTCTGGAGTGCTGGCTTTCAGAGAGGCAGGTGGCCAGACCTGTGCTCAGTTACAGTTTTCTAGAGAAGTCTTTCTTGCTCAAGAAGGCTGGTCTTTTTGTTTTATTCAGACCTTCAACTGTTTGGATGAGGCCCACTCACATTATGGAGGGAAGTCTGCTTTACTTAAAGTTCACCAATTTAAATGTTAATTTCATCCAGAAAACACCTTCTAAGCTGACACATAAAATTAACTATCACATCTTCCAGTCTTAGGCATCAAGGAAAGATGGTGTTCTTTTAATTATTACAGGTACTGATTTGTAATACAACTGCATCTGGGAACTCATCTGCTTTAGAACTTGTCAAACCCTGTACTTGTCACATTTTGATGAGAAAAAAATGTTTCAGCATTCGACGCTTGCTAGGGACTTGTATGAGTCACGATGCCACCCTGCAAGAGGAAATACTTCATTGTTTGGTATTCAGTACTCGTCAGTTTTGACACTTATCACGAGTGCTGGAACAAATGAACAATGGGTACCGAGGCACCGCTGTATAGGGCTGCATTCTTTTGATAAGGTTTACCTGTGCTTTCTGATACAGTAGCCACCAGCTTCATGTAGCTATTGACCAATGGATATGTGGCCAGTTTTTAAATCGAGGTGTGATTTTGAAGACTTGTATAAAAAACATAAACTCTTTCATTAATGCTTTGTATGTTGATTATATGTTAGATACATCGAGTTAGTCAAATGTTAAAACTACCCTCACCTGATGCTTTACTTTTTGTTTCCAGCCCCCAGGATGGACCGGGATGACCGAAGCCAGCTCACAGACATCAGCAGCACATGCCTCCTCCCCGGAGGTATGAGCTTTCACTTTTTTTAATGTGGCTATTGAAGAGGCTCCTATTACATTTCTGTTAGATTGCCCTAGGCTACTCTATGGTCCAGGATTAGTTATGGTAAATGCTATTTTTAATTAGAAAGAAAAAGGAAACAAAAACTAAACACCTAGAACTTTGGTGGCTTAATGACAGTTCGCTTTCAGACCATGTGAAAACTATGGTAAGTCCCGATGACGTCATGCTGACTTTTTATAGCAGCAATCGTCCATGTGGTGACATCTTCTTCCATAGCTCTACCATGTCAAAGTGATGCCTTCTTGAGTTCTGAGAAGACAAAACTGTACTGTCTGACTATAGTGATGAACTCCTTTATGCCACAAGTGAAAGAGATGCATTACTCTTGTGAAAGCAGAACAAGTCACATGACCTTGCCTAACTGCCTCGGGCCTGGGCAGGATGGGGAAGCTCCGATGATACTTGGTGAGCATGGTTTTTGCCGGAGTCTTCCCATCTGCACACACAATATACCCATGCACTTTTTCACATACAACACAGTTAACTCCTTGCCGAAGCAGACTGCCCAAATACCTACCCGGCTATTCCAGCCAACTCACTTTCCGGATCTCTGGGAGCGGGGAATACTCTTTGCATTAGATTTGAATGTGGTTCGCTAGGTCTCGTCTTCCCCTCACCACCTCATAGCCAGAGCACATTAGTGGAGCAAAGATAGGGCGGCAGCAATAAGCATTCCCATTCAGAAAGGAAAGCACGGAAATTACCTAACAATCGCGAATCCACAGCAACCGGCTGCTCTCCGGAGAGGTTTGGAGCACTTCCCTGGAGCCACAGCGTGCTCCTTGGTTAGTCCCCCGTTCTGCATTTTGGAGGGGCTCCCGGATATTCCTTCCTTCACTGTGACATGGGGCTCCACCCCCGACAGGCCATCTTCCCCTTCCTTTCCCCATGTGGCCCCTCAGAAGTGGATTATGGGGATAGGCATCCTGGTATCTTTCTCTTTTCTACTGGGGAGAGTTTGGTACTCATGTATAATTAGAAGGTTTGGGTAAATATTGTGGATGAAAAAGGGGCTGCTTCTTAAACCTGAAAAGCTCAGGGGAGGCCTGCGTGGTGAGACTTACAAGCTCAAAGACTGAACGTAACCACATAGAATGGTCTGAACATAAAAATTCTTAGGTAAAAGTGGACTGTGGCAGGTAGTCATGTCCTAGGATTGTAGCTTCCTTGACAAATGTCAATCATTACCTTCAGAGAACTTGTCTGTTTTCTTTCTGTATCTAAGATAACATACCTTTAAAATATCATAGTCGTCTTTTCCAGGCTCCCTGGGGCGCTCCCACCGCACCAGAGGACCAGAGACCACAGAAGCCCTTGTTACCTTGTTCCCACCGCATACCATCTCCGTGTGCTGTAAATGTTAAACATCCTGCATCCACCAATTTAAATTGTGCATGTTTCTCTCTTTTGCCTTGTTATCCAGTCCCAGAGATTTCCCTGCTTTGCTTTCTCTTGCTCCCCAACCTCCCATCAATGGGTTTCATGTAACCTTCCTTAAGACTCCTTCTTTTCTTCTAATATATAAAATAAGCTACAACACTGCCATTCTCCGGAGCTCTTTCTCAAGCTGTTGAGATTTTGCTTCCCGGCCATTGTCGTCACTTTGGCTCAAATAAACTCTTAAAAAGTCTCAACAGGTGTGGGCATTTCTCACGTCAACAAGATGGGCCGTTGAGTTGACGCCGTGGTCTCACCGGCACTGCAGCTTCTGAAGACTCTTAGTGGGCTCCTTGTCTGTTTGACTTAAGCTACTGCACAGGCCAGCCACCAGGAACCCAGGTCATACAGAGACAGAGTTTTCACATCGGCTGTATTTCCTCATTTTCTCCATGGCAGGGCTCTCTCTTTGGATATCCTGTAGGCTGTTTTGATTGTAGGGCTTCTGTAGCAAGGCTTCACCCTGAATGCAATCTTTTAATTGAGCTAATTTATGTAAGTGAAAGGCACTGCACGCTTCGTCTAATCTTTGCCCTGAGAATATTGAAAGAGTTGAAAGTGTTACTGGACATTTTTGACTCTTAGTTTTCACTCTTATGTTACTGTTTGGAGGTAAAGCAGCAGGCACCTTTTCTAAACCTGCAAGGTTTTTGAATTTCTAAACTTTATCGTTTCCCTTTCAGTTTTGCTTTCAAATTGACCAGTTCTTTCCTGAGTTTCTTTTTCTTATTACTTGCCATCAGTACCCAATAGCAATCAGCGCCCACTATTGGTGTCCTATTTTCCAACCTCTTCGTATAGATCCACGAATACATTGAATATATAATAGTTTTGCCAATTATTTTGTCACTGCCATAAAACAGATCAATATCCTGCTAAACTTGGAGGTCAGTTTCCTCGTTAGCATGGCAGCCCCCTATTTGCACAGTAGAAAAGAGATCCCATCTCTCGCTACTAATTACAGAGAACACTCATTGAAGTGTGTTCTAGGTCCAAAGACTCTCTGGTCTACTGTCCTTTGTGTAGCAACTCAATGAGTCACTAAAGCAGAGCAGACAAAACACCCAAATTTCTTACCCTGGCACTTATATATTTGACCTGACATAACTTACTTGGGTCCATACACCCCATTACCCAGGGCTTGCTGACCAGAACTAGGCACCAACCAACTGCCAGGAAGGGAGAAAACACAAGAGAGCCCGTGAAATATTTGGAGTCCTGTCTTACACCACTGCCCATTCACCAAGCGATTCCAATTCTAAAGCTGAAGCCTAAGTAAGTAAGACAATTATGCACAAAGATACACAAACAAGGATATCACTATGTAGTTAATTACAGTAGCAAAACAAATTTAAAAAATCAAAAACTACAAACTATAACTGTCCAATAAAAAAAAGTAAACTATATTATGATAAACCTTTTTCCTATAGTTCTGTGTATCTAGTACCATTACATTTATAAAGAATGACAAAAAATATACATTCTATGTGTGTTGTATAACACCGTTGACAATTGGTAACAGTAATTAATACCATGTGACATTAAATGAGTGCTTACTGTGCTCCAGGCAATGTTCTAAGGACTTCACAAGTATTGGCTCAGTTAAGCCTCAGTAAAAGCCTGTTTTATACAAGAGGAAATTGAGACACAGAGATGTGAACACGCTAAGAAGCCATCTATTGAGAGAACTTGATAAAGGTATAGATAATGGCAAGGTTGGAAAGAACAGCCTCCTGCATATATTTAGGGAACTTGGACATAGGATCACTAGAATTGATGGGAAATACTAGTTACAGAGATTCTGGAGATATGTAAACTAACTGTACATGTTACATAGAGTTGCCTTCAGAGTTTTCTTCTTTCTCATTTTTCTCCTTTTTTAAAAAAATAAAAATATCCTCTTAAGCCAAATTAATGGATGCATCCTTTATTTTTAATTTTTATATTGTTATTAGGCATAAAAACCTGGGATATGAAGGAGGATTATAAAATCCATATTTTGTATACATATTATTTCTGTTTCTTTTTCTAAATCTAACTGCAGTATTTTTATCCCTATCAAAATATACTAACTTTCCTGTGAGCAAAAATAATTTTAGTTTTTTTCCCAAACATTTGTATTGGGGAATACAAATGTTGAATCATGGTTATAAAAGTCTCTTCAAAGGTATTTTGGCATAAATTTATTTGACAAACACCTTTTTTTTTTCCCCAAAGTTCCTGTCAGATTATATTACCTGGACACTGATCATATGTGGATATATTAAAAACTATCAGGAAACCTATATTCTTAGAGAGTTTAACAGTGAAAGAATGTTTTGATTACAAGTTTATTAAAAACCCCTCAAATTGTTAACAAATAAAGGAGGTGTAAACATCTCATATAATTGGAAAGAAGTGCAGAAGACACATGGACTGCAAGGTGGGTTTGGTTCAGTGTTTAAATGAAGTTACCAAGGACCCCCTTCCCTCCTTTTCTTCGGCTTCCTGATGAAGCCGTTGTGAGGCAGGCGCCCCCTTGTGATCTCAAGGTGAGTGTCATGCCTCCTCAGGCTACTTTCTTCCTCCTGTGCTCTGGTGGAGGGAACACCAGTCATTTCCAAAAAGTCTTTCATAAAAGGGAGGAGGCTTCTTGCCCGGAAGCCTCCAAAGAAATGGCTCCTCTCATCTCTTTTCCTGAACTAGGTCCCTGGGGTCACGAGTGTATGTTCGTGACAGTCTTTCCTGTAAGTCAGCCGGGCAACTGCTCCGCTCGCTGCCTGCAGAGCAGCCCGGCACCAAGGACCAGACAGGAGTCGCACACACTGACTGTGCCAGTCACTCAGCTGTTGCTGAATGCAGGCTCACTCAGGGTAGAACATCAACACACATTCACATCCTACTTACGCTCTAACGGTCTGAGAGAAATATAACACAGAGCAATCCGTGGGGGATAACGAACCCGAGCCCCAGCGTCTCAGTCTGCAGGTCTGGGAGACAGGACAGTGGGCAGGGGAGGATCTCAGGACCCAGGTGGGCAGCAGGGCAGACAAAGTCCTCAGCCCAGGGGGGCAGAGCCTCCGGTGGCCAATGCCGAGGGAAGTCAGCGTGGCAGGTAGCAGCGCTCTGCTGTGTGGAGCTCGGCTGTCCCAGCCGTGGCCTGGAGCCTGCCTCAGCTATACCTTGAGAGTGGTGTCCTCCACCCTTCTGGGCCTCTTGAGGAGTGTCTTCGCACCCCTGCTGGCAAGTGGGGAATTTCCCCAGGAGCCTATCTATGGGTGGTCCTGCTCTGAAGACATAGCTTCTCTGATCACACGTGCAGATATCTTAGGTGTGTCTCCTTGCCAAATGTGTCTGCTCTGACTTAGGTAGTTTTCCCCTTGAACCAAAGTGTCATGGCTGACTGATAGCCATCTTGGTTGACAAGAATGACTCCACTTTGTTTTATATACTTTATCTTGACTGGACCAACACCATTTTATTGGTCCTGCTCTCCATAGCTGGCAGGCTCCTGAATAAATCTTTATGCTAATTGGCTCCTCCCTGAAATATTCACTGAGGTGAGAGATAGGATTGCTGTGATTCGCTGAGACACTCCAGGCTCTACTCCTGGTGGGAAAATTCCTCAAGCTGCATGAATGTAACACAATGCGGGCAGAATCAATGCGTCAATTATAATGTCAGCTAGACACAAGGCCTTGTAAGAGCACGAAGTCCAAAAGGTTCTTTATGATTGACCAAACTCTGATACCTGAAATTCATGCGTAATAGTGGCCTGTTCAAATGATATCCTTCATTCACCTGAAGCTATGTGAACTTAAGGAACCTGCTTAACATCTCCAAAGCCTGTGCTGGACGTTCCCTGGAAACTCGAATCTGTTCCAGAAACAGGGATTCCATAATAACACTCTGACTTTAGCTCTGTAACGATGCCCCCATATGATGAGAGACATAGGACTGTGTTTCCAGACGGAGAGGGAGTTTGAGGGGTCGGGGCTGGAAATAAAATCTCTTACCTAGTAGGAGTTTTGGTGCCTTGAGAAGTATAATGAATGCAGAACAAGTGCTGAAGGGCTAAAGAAAGAAACATATTGAGATGCCAAATATGCCATTTACCAACTTCACATTTCCCCCCTAAGATTGGCTCACAGCCACGTTTATGGAAAATGAACAGTAATTGACGATAACCGCAGTTCCCTCTGGTGACATCGTCTCTGGGCTGGACTATCTCTCTTGTGTATTTAATCATTGAAGTAATGGTCACAATGTAATTCATAAACACTCTTTCAAGATGGATTCGATTCCTCTGTAACCTCCCGATGATAAGACAGAGAATGGTGGGGGGAGGAGGTAGGGGGGAAGTGGTTCCTAAAGTACTCTCTTGCAAAGGAAACAAAATAAATGGTATCCATATGCTTCCAGATTGGTGTGGATTTTTAAGTCAGAATGAGTAAAAGTCTAGGAAATTGGGTGGGATACCTCTAGATTCTGTTTATCCTCACTCTCAGGGGAGGGTGTTCGGATCATGGCTAAACCCTGGACTGTTTCTGGCTCATCAGCCTTTTGAAGCGGCCTGTCTTGAGGGGGTGGGGTGGAGAGAGGTTTCCCTGTGGATGCTAACCCTCTGAAAAGCGAGCACCCAGACGGTGGAGAGCCAGTTAAGGAACCTCAAGGAATTTTATGTCATCATAAATGCAGGAGAGCTTTATTTATATGTATAAGAAATGAACATTTTGGCAGCATCACAAAAATTTCCATCGCTGTACAAAAATATTGTCCGTTGGATCTTTGTGTGTAGTGAGTTTTCAGAATCATCAAAATGAATGCAAGAGACCTGAAAGCAGTGTGCCAAATGCTTGGTTCAGAATTCAGCCCATTCATTGCCCTTGGAATTTCTACTCAAAAAGTGGTTTCAATACTCCAAAAAAAAAAAAAAAAGAAAGAAAGAAAGAAAGAAAGGGAGAAAAAGTAGACTGTGCCAATTAATCACCTATGTACCATGTGCAAAGTCAAAAACTGATCAGGTGTGTGAGTGAGAATAGGCTAAGCTGTTCAGCCCCGTCAGAGAGCTACCTAAAGTGGGTGCTAAACTCCATAATACCAGCTGACTCCTCCTCCCTTCTCTGTGACCACAGCGTCAGCTGGCCACTTCCGCCCGATGTCATCCTCACCCATGAGCTCAGAATGCAGGAGTCTTCATCTTTATGTTGTAGTTGTCAAAACAGGAAAAAAAAGAACAAAACAAAAAACGAAATTTGGCACATTGCACATTGACTATTAAAACTTCAGCCTAGAAATGACAGTCATCACTTTCACTGTAGTCTAGTGGCCAAAACAAGCCACGTGGCTGCCTGCGCCTTAAAGAAATGAGAAAACTGCGTCCCTCCCATATTTCTATAAGGATATGTGGACACTCTTAGGGAACGACTCTAATGACCACCCTTGCAAGAAAAACAGATTTTGTTTACTACAAATATACAAATACCCTGGTTTTTGGAAAGGGGCCCTTTAGGCTTCTATTACAAATCTTTATATACCATAGTAACCATTTTAGTCGCTAGATTTCCTTACTCATAAAATGAAGTATATTAGGAAGTACTTCAGAAGGCAGCAGTGTTTTACAGCATGTGTTAGTTTGCTGGGACTAAATTGATATGCTAATAAGTGCATAGTTTATTATTTTTATTAACCAATATATTGTGATAAGTTTTTCTATTTCAATAATATGTATAAATGCTCTCAACTTGATATATATTTTCCATAATAAAAGTGCTAAAAGAAGGAGAGCTAACACAAAAATAAATGTCAAAGGAAATAATTTAAATTGGAAGGCAATATAAACTATTTAATATTTATAAATTATCATCCTTAAAGTGAAATTTTAAAAGACCAAATCATTAATTGCCCTGTTCAGTAGAATTTGATCATATTTGTGACAAATGTTCCAGTTGAAGAAAAATTTATTTCCTTTTGAATTGATGTTGGTCATATTTTCAAAAGCATATTCAAAAGCATCTTCAGATTGGTAGATAATGCTTCATACGATGAGGCTATTTCATTTTTTTAGTAACAAAAGGCTTTTGTGTGCTTGTCCTGATTTTTATTTGCTGTAGAGATTAATGTTGCTTTGCAGTATTAAAACTGATTTTAGAGCATTTCCTGGTTTCATGTTGGAATATTCTACAATCACATTCTCATTTTTTCTCTTGCTTTGATTCTGTTAAAGTGTTTACCAGGGACTGTAGCCTATAGCTAATAGTCAAACATTGCAGAGGCCAGCAAACTTTAATAGGATGTATTTGAATAACATAACATTCAAATTTCCTATCAAGATTAACAATACTACACAGAATCATCCATTGAATTGCCAATCAAAAAATGTATTTTGCTTCCTGAACATGTTATTTCTTGGAACAATACTCATAGGAGTGGTATAAAGTATTCCATGCATACAAACTTACTATTTCTGTTTGCAAGAATTGCTCCCCATTAGCAATTCTTGGACAGGGCCATGGACACAAACTTGTTATAACAAGGCACCAGCTGCAAGTAACACTGATCTCCTGCTGCTGTGTTCTGTTTTTTGGAAACGCTGACCTCCCTGCTTTGCTTCCAAACCAGTTTTCCTTTGGACAATTTCTCTGTTGCCAGTAAAGCTTTGATTCTTGTAAGGGAAGTAGAATACTTTTTCTATTTTCTTGATTTCTTGATAGATACTTCATGAGATTCAGGATTTGGAAAACCATAAATTTCCTAATAAAGACGGGACAGGAAGTCCCCCATGGAAACACTATCCAAATGAGAAAAGAGAAGTTGTAATTAGATATCAATACTGCCAATTTGCTCAAGTATAAAAGAAGGAGGCAAGTTACCTAACTCATAAGAAAGAAATGATAAGATTGGATACATGAAACTTTCAATTAGAACTGTGGTTTTCAGAGTAAGGTCCCCTTATCCCCAGCATCAGTGTCACCTTGGAACTTGTTACAACGGCAAGTTCTTGGGCTCCTGCGCGGGAACCGTGGAAACCAGGGGATTCTGATGTGTGGAGCTGGAGGACACCTTCATTCCAGAAGCTTTATTTGAATATCCCTCCTCCAGAGAGGCATTGTTGTCTTTCTTCAGATCTTTTAACTTGTTAATTATTTTTTTAATAATTTATATGTAACTCCCTCTTCAAAGCAGAGAGCTAAGAAACCAGAGTGGATGATTATCTGTAAATTTCTACTTGTACTCTTGTACGGACAATTAAAGTATTTTGGCCTATTGCCTGTTTTCTAGTGGACTTAATCTTTCACTGCCTATTTGAAAAAGAATAGATACATTTTCTTTGGAGAGGAGGATTCCTTTGCAATATTTGGCAAATAATTCTTCTAAAACAATACTCATATTCCATAATTGTTTCTGAAATGTCACTTCATCAGTTGTATGCTTTTAGTAACAATGCTGTTATCAAGTAGTTAAATTGAAATACAATACTCATAACATGCTTAAGTGTTATGTGAAACATTGTAGTATATACA
The DNA here is from genome assembly GCF_021234165.1 of Pteronotus mesoamericanus. Lineage (NCBI taxonomy): Eukaryota > Metazoa > Chordata > Mammalia > Chiroptera > Mormoopidae > Pteronotus > Pteronotus mesoamericanus. The sequence goes on along the minus strand of NW_026555234.1, from coordinate 10,716,183 downwards.
GATATGAACATAACTGCATCCCTCAAAAACATTATGGGTTGGTGTAGTAAGAGAAAAGTGTAGCTTAATACAATATATTAATTTACATATATTAATCTACATATAGTATATTAATCAACTATAATATAAAACCAGTACAATATAGTAATCTACATATATCTTAATATACATATATATAAATCAACTATAATACAAAACAGAAAAATAAAACCTGTGATAAAGGCATGCATAACACACAAAAAATGTATATATGTATATATACATATGCTTATATGTTTACATGTATGTATGTGTATATATATCCGAAAGGTATCTGGCTATGTAATATAAAAAAGAGACATTTATTGAAGAAGATACAAGATCCAAGAAACATTGTACACAGGACAATGATACCTCAGTCGCTTTCAAAGTAGTCACCTTGGGACCTTACACAGTTCTCCCAATTACCATCCGCTGTCCTGTTGTGTTTTCCTAAACCTCATAGACAGTCTTAAATCTCTTCTCTTCCAAAGGTGATTTTAGTTTTGTGAAAAGCCGGAAGTAGCAGGGTGCCAAATTGGGCAATAGAGGAGCTGAGTCACCTGGGTGATTTAGTGTTTCACTAAAAAACTCTGCATGAGATGTGATGCATGAGTGGTTCTGTTGTGATGAAGCTGCCAATCACCAGTTGCCCATAGCTGTGGCCTTCTGAATCGTCTGAATCATTTCCATGGAGGAATGTGCAAGATTAATGCAAAATTTGATGCAGATCCATTGCTCTACTCATTCAGTCATTTTGAATATGAAGTCCACATGGTACATATGCTCACTCAAGGGAGTTTACTAGTACAGTGAAGTCATCACTGTTCATGCATGCGCATTCCAGTCCACCCTCCTTGGCTGCCAGCTTACATCGATGTCGTGCAAATTGTTCTTGTTTTGTTAACAATGGCTGGACTTTTTCTGGACAGGCCTCATTGTATATATACATATGTGTATATATGACCAAATATATATGTAGACAAACATATATACTAGCAAATAAATAAACAAATAAATAAATAAAAACTTTTTCTAAAGGGGTACTCTTCGGAACATTACATTACTCAAGATCAGCCCTTCCTTGGGTTGTTACATTTCATCTCCTGCGCTAACATTGTAAGGATGCTTTCAGTGAAGAAGAGGTCAGATGACTAACTCTTAGCTGAGATGCTCATACGGAAATGGCTGGGCCACAGGGTAGCTTAACCCTTAATTCTATCCATTTCAGTGGTTGCCACAGATTCCCACAACTGACATTGATACTTTTCCTGAAAACAACTGAAAGCTGTCTGGCTTGGTTGCCGTGAGTCACTGTGAATAGTTGTGGCTCAAGTTAAGGATTAAAGTTACATGGAAATATGGCTGTGATACAGGGTTTTTATATCAGCACATGTTATAGAAACCACTGCTCTGCAGATGGCAGGAACTCAATAAGCAGGGTCAAATTTAAGGAAATGATGTGGGAAAGACACCCATTTTTCTAAAACTGAATACACTATATTATATTAAGATCACTTCATCACCATGGACGTAGCTTGTTCCTTAAAATCTTCAAAGGACTGCTTCGGGTACATTTGTGTGGAAGGGCTTAAATTTGTTCTTCAAATGAATCCATGCCAATATTTTCTGATTTCAGTTCTTTCTGATGAATGAGTTGGTCTGTAAGCCTGCTGCATTTATGATTGCTTTTGCTGTAATGCCCCCAGCACAGAAGCGACTACTTTTTCCAAGATAATGCGAAATACCTGTTGCTATATACATAAACCTCAGAATCAAGACAAACCAACTCCTACTACAAATGGCCAACCAACAAAAACGTGGAGTATGGAATGTTGGAAAATGCTATGCTATCATTGGATGTTGCCATATATATATGTATATATATGTTTTTACTTATTATACACATCAGAAAATTACAATTTAATACGCTCCTATTCCTCATCTCCATTCCTGTGGATGGCATTATGGATTCCACATTATAGTGTGTGTGGGATTCACGTTCGTCAATATTTTCAGGTGGGAAAAATACCTTTAGATCTATAGCGCAGCTATAGATCATTCACAGGTATACCTGAAAGCCAAAATTAAATCTATTTGCATATTAGGAGTATTTGTGGATGTCCATGTGGCTTATTTAATCACAGCATTGTAATTGTGACATTGTCGTCGCATCTGTCCTTCCTCGCAATCCATGAGAAATGAGGCTTTAGGCTTTCCCAAGAAATTTTTATATCCTTTGCCTTTGTTGTATTATGCCTACAACATTCACGTGTGTGTATGTATATGTACATATACATGTGTATGTATATATGTACACATACCTGCAAATATTTATATATATTTATCAGTATATCTTTATCTACCTATATGTCTGCTTATCTATCTATGGTATATATCTATCTACCTACCACCTGGATTCCCTGAATAGGTGAGCTGGGGTCACCTATTAAGATAGTTTGTTTGATCCCTTTTCAGTGTGGCGTTCACAGTACAACATATGCCTTGGCATGACCACCATCACTCATGTCACAGCATTTACCAAGTGAAGGAATAAATATTTGTTGTTGTAGATCAGAAACTCCTTGAGGAAGAGACTAATGCTGTTTATCTTATTTATCATTTTATCCTGTAGATCAGGGATGGCAGTTCTGGCTTGCTGCTTTCTTTGTCTACTCCCTGAACTAAGAATGTTTTTAAATTTTTAAATAATTGAAGAAAAACAAAGACTTATTCATAATGTAAAAATTGTATAACATTCAAATTTTGATGTCCGTAAATAAACTTCTACTGAAACACAGCCATAGTCATTCATTTATATATAACCTATGACTGTGTTCATAGTTGCAACAGAAAATGTAACCTGTAAATTCTAAAACAGTAGCTGTCAACCAGGGCCAAATTTGCTCCTAGGCCCCTGGGGACATTTAACAAAGTCTGGAGACATTTTTATTCTCACAGTGGATGAGTTAGATACTATTGGAGTCTTATGAAGAAATTGGGATTTTACTAAATATTCTATAACTAACAATATGGCCTCCTACAGCAGACAATTATCTTTTTAAAAAAATATTTTATTTATTTATTTTTAGACAGAGGGGAAAGGTAGGACAAAGAATGAGAAAGAAACATCAAAGTGTGGTTGCCTCTCACGCACCCCTTACTGGGAACCTGGCCTGCAACCCAGGCCTGTGCCCTGACTGGGAATCCAAGCAGCGACCCTTTGGTTCACAGGCTGCCCCTCTGTCCACTGAGCCACACCAACCTGGGCCAAACAATTATCTTTTATAAATGTTAATAGTGTTAAGATTGTGAAACTTTGTCCCTACATATTTACTCCTGATCCTTTACAGAATATGTTTGCTGAACCCCACTCTAGATCTTAACAAAAATTGAAGGGAACAGAGTTACATGTGATAATTAAAAGGTAGAAAGTTTATATATATACATTTAAGAACATGAGTAATTACAAATTTAGACTACTTTACTGAATTTTATTTTTGAAATAAATATCTAGAAAAGCCACAAAACCTAAGTCAAAATAGTCAAATAGTTCCAACTGTACTCAATAACTAAAAAAAAAAAAAAAAAAAAAAAGTCTAAAGAATGGCAGTTAAAATTACAAAAACAGAGACAGACACACACATAAAATTAATAGTTTATTCTGTGACTTGTGTGCTAAACAACTAGGTGATTATATTTTTCTAGTTTCAACCTGCTTGTTTTGGTTTAATGCAGAGAATAAACGAGTCATCTCCAGCATCCTGGGAATCCTGTTTCTCATACTTCAACAGTCACTTTAGAGTTTTCCTTTAAAAAAATTTTTACTGGGTGTGCCCTTTGTAAATGTGAAAGCCTATTTCTGGTTTTTAAGCCAAACACTGACATGACATAAAAATAATACAAAAGAGACTTTCAATAGTAATGAGTCTTCAATAGTCAGAGACAGAGTAATAAGAACCACGATTGGGAATTTCCTCTCTGACTTACAAGGATCTTATATCAAGTCACCTCTTAAAAATCTATACCTATAATATATGACTAAACTTATTGTCAACTGGATTATATTTTCACTTGGCCTTTTAACCCTGCTTTTTGATTTTTAACAAAAGCACAGGAAATACTTCCTTCTGTGGTAGAAGGTAGGAATGGGAGGTGTTCTTTCCCCTTGTCCATTAGATCATACTAATTTCACATTTTTTCTATTTGGAAACCTGACTTTGAGTTAATATATACCATTCTAACATGTCAAAGATGTTAATTTTTAATTTGAAACACTTGTCTTAATAAGAATGGGTGAGATCATGTTCGCTTTATTGTGATAGCTGAACAGTCCCCTAACAAGTGCCTAATGAAAAGAAACAGTGATACCGCAGCTTTGTCTCATTTTAGACAACAATAATGAGGAATGGCCCCAGAAAAATTGATAGCAGATTCCACGTTTTAATGCAGTGTTCCAGAAATAATCTGGCTTTGACATAGTGCAGAGTCAAGGACAAAAAGGAGGCTGTGGTGAATACAACTAATTGTTTCCAATGCACCGAGAAGTGATGATTAAGATGCTAGTCCAGGAATCAGAAATACCTAGGTTTGAACATCATCGTTGACCCTCACAAGCTGTGTGATCTTGTGAAACTATTCAGCTGTTCTGAGACCCTGTTTCCTCATTGACAAAATGAGGGTAATAATAGTATGCACCTCACAAAGTAGTTGGGATCGTAAAATGGCATGACACACCTAGAATGCTCACTGTATGGTAGCTTTAATTACTGTAACCCTGTTGTCATCCAGGGGTGCCTCTCCCCTCCAGAGAGCTCATTAAACTTGGCTCAAACTTGAGTCCATGTCTGTGATATTCCAAAATTCTCCCCATGATTCTGCCAAGTTCACGGGACTCGTGTCCTAAGGCTCCCCTAAACCCCCGAGCGCTTGCATTCTGATGAAGCATGTCTGTTTTCCTTGGAAATACCTTGGGGCCAAACTCTCGTGTGTTTGCATATGGCTCTTTGCTCACGAATTGCATTTAGTTGAAAAATTACTTCGAAGACTTTGGGCTTCATGTGGGAACCCTCCAATGTTGAAACTCGCCGCCACTGGGAGTCATGCCGTGACCTGTGTCCTCTTCCTCCCCCTTCTTCTATCCTCCTTCCCTGTCCATCTCACTGCACCCCCACCCCCTTCTCCTCCTGGGCCCCCCTCCTGCCCCTCCTACTCTTTTTGGTATCCCTGTGTGTCTCCTCCCCATCCCCCTTCTCCCCGATAGCTCTGCGCTCCCCATCATCCACCCTCAACCCCAGTTGCAGATTCCTCTGGATGCTCTACACTGAACAGCTATTGCATCCGCCCTTAGGGGTTTGGGGGAGTGTTATTTGCTTGGATTCTAACAGGCATATGGTCCTTCTAATGTCACTTTCTCCTTAAGAGAGAACCGGACTTAGATTTAAAAAAATATATAGATGTCTCATCTTCTTATGCAATCACCTCATTCTCTGTGTTGCACACCTCATAACCTCGGCATTCTCTTTGTGTGAATACTCAGGGCACATAGCCTGTGAAGACTCCCCGCGGCACACCTTGCCTTCCACCTTTGAGGGCCCATAATACTCAGCCTCCACTTTTCTTATAATCTTTAGTTGCTCATGCCTTGTGTTGTGGTGATCTATGAGTATTATGTTTTCTATCATATTTTGAAGGACAGGGACTGGGACTGGTAAATTTGGACTTTTCTACAGTGTTACACAGAGGAACATAGTGCATTATATATGTGTTGTTTTTATATGAATAATGCCATATCTAAAAATAAGATGTCTAGAAACAAAAATCCATAGGAAGAAGGAGTATGGATTTTGGCTCTGACTGTCCTAGGTTCACTATTTGCTCTGTGTTCGTGGTTGTGTGAATTAGTCAGAGTTCAGCCACAGTGAGCATTGAGGAAGTAAGGGTATTCTTATAGGAATAAGACTTGAAATGAGTGTGGAAGAATTGACAGAGTGAAAGTCTAGAAGGTGGGGACAAAGGCTCACAGCAGCACTAACCAGTCTTTCTGAAGCACTCGTGTAGGTAAACAAATCTGAGAAGTCCAGCACGTCTGGCTGTTTATATGGGAACACAGAGTGGGAGCTTGTAGAAGATTCTATGGCGACTGTTGCATTTGTATAGCTACTACTTCTGTGATGTGCAGTCATGTGTCAGGGTTGCTTTTGTTCAGCAGGTCAACAGTCGGGAAGATGAGGTGGACCCTGAGTTCAGGAGAGCAAGAATAAACTGCCTCTGTCCAGCACTATGTCTAATTGCAACCGTCTTCTAAAATAACTGCCGGTTGCTTTACACTATCTTCTGAACCTCATGCCATCCCTTCTTTTGACCAACTTTAACCTGCAGCTATATGAGGAATGGTGTTCTGGGGAGCACAGTTCCCAGCCTCATCCAGGCAGACATAGCACAACCCAAGACAGTGTTACTCAATCTCCCTGAGCTTCTGTTCCTCTTTAGAAGAATGGAGATTCTAATTTGCCAAGTAATTGTTAGAATAAGAAATGCTTATACACAACCTCACATATAGTAGGTCCTCAAGTAATGACATCAGTGATCATATTTATGAATGAGATGCAGCCTTGTAAGTGCTCCTAGGTGCTGCTGGCAGGTGTGTTCTAGGTCAGAAAGACGATATGGAGGAAAGACAAATAGAAGGAAAGAAAATAAGGTGAAAAATAATTTTCATGAGCTGAGAATACTTGTAGGTTATACTGCTGGTATCTAAATTAAGGGCTATTAGGAACAGATCACCCTGCATGTATTCTACTTAGAACTTTACATATCATAATTGCTTCAATTATACATTATATGGGAGTGCATTATATACACTCCCATTTTCTTAAGAACACTATAGATCTTGGAACATTTTTCACTCTAGAGCTCTGAACATCTCTTTAGTCAAGATGGGCCTTAATTTTTGACTCCTGTCTCGATGTCTTTTTGTACGACTTTTCAATTTGACACAGAATGATTATCATTGCAGGTAAATCTGAGACCTACGTTAAGGGGGCACACGCTATAAGTGAGGATGGATGAGATTAGGGGAGCTTTCAACAGTTACATTGAAAGTCCAAAGGAAATTGAAATCAGTGCACTTGGGCCACTAAATAGTCACTCTTCATCACAGTGTTTTCCAGAAGAGAACCCAGCCAAAAAACAGATCCTTCAGGTTTATTCATGTCTAAGAAGGGACATTAAAGACTAGAGGGTTCTTTGACTTTCTTTTTTTCCCTAAAAATAGTTTTTCTGCCATCATTGTCCCCTAAAATTCTGGAAACATCTCCAGAAATATGGATGAGCTTTCAACCTAAGACTTTCCTCAAGGACCATCCAGTTGATTGAATGCATAACAAGTGAATCCTTTCTATATTATTGAGCACAAGTGAAGAATCTTTTCCACACATGATTGTGGTCTCTGGTGCTCCTACTTTATATGTGTCTGAAAATTCCACCTTCTGTTTGTGTTCTCCTTAAGTCTGTCATCTTCCTGTGCTCAAATTCATTGTTTCAGTTAGTAGCTTCTACAAACTTGTCTGTTTGTAGTACAAAAGCCAGGTAGTAAATATTTTAGGCTTTGTGGACCAAGAGGCCAAAACACAGATATCACTTAGATGCTTAGATAACCATTTAAAAATGCAACCTTTTAAAAACTGTAAAGAACATTCTTAGATCATGGGCATAAAGACAGGCAGCAGGCCATAGTGTTTTGATGTCTGGTTTACACTTGCCTACAGTGTGACATGTGTTTTAGTGTCCTAACTTGCTCTTTGGTTTGGCTTCTTGCCAAGCTTTCATCCTCTAATTTGGTTTTAGGCACATGCTGACCCACTGTAGGTCCTCACCAGGATTTCTGGGGGGTACTTGGGAAAGTCCCCAGTTGTCCTTCAACACTGACAAGTCCTCAGGCATGATATACTATTATTTTAAGTTTGTTATTTTTAAAGACAGTCTTATTTCTTTGTAAAATAAAACAAAACAGTAGATTTCTAATGACATAATATATTAAATTTTGAAATAAATTCCCAAGGCAATCTAACAGGATGTAAGTAATATAAAAGAAAATACAAATATGCCTTTACCCCAAATATCTTAATAATTAATGAAAACTTGTTTTATGAATTTGAGTGTCACAGATGACTTCTCTTTGTTGTCCTAGACCTCTAACATTTTCCTCTCTGGCATTAATTCATTCAATGAATATTTATTTCACATTTATGGTGTGCCAGAAATTTTACTAGGCATTATCAAATCAGAAAAAACAGCCATCATCCCTGCTTTTGAGGGGCAAGAAGTTGATGGGAGGAGAAAGACAAGAGGAGAGTTGCAAATATAATGCAGGGTAGTAAGTACCCTGGGAGTCATAGTCCAGTGTGCAGTCTTTGAGAATGTCACTAAACCGGGCAAAATGAAGCCAGGGATGGGCTTCCCATAGAATTCGATGTTTGAGCTAAATCCTAAACCACAAGCATTTATCATGACGCAGAAGAGAAAAGGGGTGTTTTCTGCAGGAAAGAAAAACGTCAAAAAAGACACAGAAGCCTGAGAGACCCCAGTGTGGGTAGGGGCTGGACTGTAAAGAGTAAAATCTGTAGTGCCTGGAACCATGCCTGGCAAGAAATGGATGCTTGGTCAAGAACTGTTGACAGACTGAGTGCCAGGAGGTGAGTCTGAAGACGTAGGCAGGGCAAAGATAATCTATGGCAAGCTAAGAAAGTTGAGTTTTATCCAAAAGACATGGCAAAACTTCATAAATGATCTGATGTGATGATATTTGGGTCTCAGAAAAATGCACCCTGGCAGCAGTGTGGGGATGGATCAGAAGGCAGCAAATCTTGAGCCGGGGAGAACGTTTAAGCCAGAGAGGAAATGTTGAGTGGCTGAACCATGAAGGCCACCGTGGGAATGGACAGGAGGGTTACAATTTTAAGTCTTCCAGATCATCACTATAACTTTGTCATTTTGTTGCACAAACATAAAAACAACGAAATCCCATTGTGTTTATGTAACCCTGTATAGTTCGCAAAATATTTTCACAGAGATTTAATCAGTCTATACCACGGTCTTTGCTGACCGGGCCAGATAATTATAATTAAAGAGCAAATAATGAATAATACGACATACACACTGACATATGCAATCTAAGGCCAGGTTTTGTTCGTGATCACTGTAATTCCTACCGATCACCTAATTAATCCCAGAGAGATCTAAGGCTTGAGAATGCAAATATTACACTTTTCGTTGCGGGGTTAATTTGTATTTACCATCCACAGTTTGGCAAATGATTTTCTGTTTTCACCATGAATATGTATGGCTTGCTTTCAGCAACCAGAAACACTTTGTTTTTTTATATTCTACTGCATGTTCTGCCTGCAGCAGGATTGGCTTGGGGAGCAGCCTGCTAATTAAGACTGGGTAAATTATAAATAGCAATTTTAGAGGCAGTTGGGTGACTTGAGAAAATATATACCGTATACAGTGTGGGTCTCAGCAGACATTTCTAAGCATTCATTCTACTTTTAGTACATAAAAGCCATGGGACTTTTTAGTTTACCCTACCACAGCTACAAGATTGCCTCAATTGAAATTAGGTATCATTTAATGGGTACTTAAGAACCAGAAGGCATTGAATTGGAATTCAGTCTCTGACATAGCAAAATTATTCTTCCTTCGTTTTTCTTTCTTTTGAAATGTCTTACATAGAATCTCGTAGAAAAGGAATTGAGACAAATATATTGTATTATAGCTTCAGATGTCAGATAGTTATTCCATCCAATGCCTTAATTTACAAATGAAAAATTGAGGATCTGAAAAGTTATATGATGGCCCAAGATCCCTTGGCAACTTCCAAAGAAGAGAGCAAAGACTTCTGACTATGAGTCCAGGGCTTCTCCTCCTGGGTGCCTTGGAGGTGAGTCTGAAGAGGTAGGCAGGGCAAAGATAATCTAGAAACATCATTACCTCTTGCCAGCCCTGAAGGGCCAGTGCCATAAATGACTTTATTTGGTCTGAACTTGGTTTTTCTTCAAAAATTCAAATGTTCCAGAGGACAGGAGTTAAATCTGCAATGATTATCATTTTTATACCTTTTAGTGTGAATAAGCCTATGGTATACTTCCCTGAGAGTTGATTTCAATTACAGAGGGTGTAGAAAAAAAAAGTTACTGGGGAGAAGGGGGATGTGTTTCAATGAAAGAGAAAAGAGGTCTGGAAAACTACACCAAAGCTTGCTTTTACCAGAATGAATTGGAGTGGCCCTACCTAGATAGCTACACTAGACGATATTTGTTCACTTTACTTTTAGCTGCAAACAAAGAGTTTGAAAACTGATGCCTAATTGTGTCAGTGCATGTGTTGGTTTTCCAAATATTCACCTGTGTGCTTAATCTGCTTGGAAAGCTCTTTCTGAATGTTCCTTCACACAGCTTCCTTGTTCACTTCCTTTGCGTTTTTGCTGATGCGGCCCTTTCTCTGTGAAGTTTTCCCAGACCACCCCATTTACCATGGCACGCCCCCTGCCCACCCCCTTCCCTGCTTCCCTCGTCTCTGTAACGCTTATCACCAGCTTGCACACTCTAAGTGTGAATTCCTCACTAGAACATGAACACTATGAAGGCCAGAGTTTTGTCTGCGTTGTTCATTGCTCTTCTTTTTAGTGGCTGGAGTGGTGACCGGCACATACGAGGGACTCAATCAACTTTATTGAAAGAAGGAAGAAGTTGATTGAAAACATATTCTGAGCTACTAAGGGAGAGGAAGAGATATGTTAGTTTATTTTGTGATGGGAGTTTACAAGGACTGATACGATGGAAAGCAGCAGAGTCTAGTTCTCGTGGTTCAAACTAAGAGGAAGCTGTCAAGGTTCTCACCTAAAATGGGGGTAAGTGCTAAGTATGACATCTGCCTCATTGGTCATTAGAAACGATGTTTCACGTTTGGAATCCAGTTAATGGAGAGCTATTGCAAAATTCAGATATGATTTATACCTAATAAAGTTAAGCTGAAATTTTTAGTTAATGGTTATGAAAGTTTCCTCTCCTGTGATTCTATTTCTTTTGAGCAAAACTCAAAACACGTGGTGGTAGAGTCTTCCACCACGTGTAAAGAAAAAGATGAAGGATGTTCTGTTAGTAAGGGATTGATATTTCAGTAGTGTACAAAGAAAGCTGTGACAAAAAAAAAGAACACATACAAAAAACGAAACAACAACCAAAAAACGCCCCAACACCACCGCCACCACCACAACAAAAAAATCAACCCCCAAACCAAACACTGAACTAAAATAGCAAGTTTTGGCCTCCTCCCTAAGTGCTCTAGATTATCACTCATTCATGCACTCCATTTGTTTGGGCCTTGCTGAAGTGTGATAAGTTATTGTTGGAATAGTATTTGCGGCAATGGCAAGGGTTGATTAATAACTCAGCGTACTATATGTTAGCATAGCTGAGTTTAGAGACAAGTCCATGGAAAGGTTGACAGGAAAATCAGATAACACACATTTAAGCAAATTGCAGGGAAGATAAATAGTGTCATCTGTGTGGTGTACTCCACCTAATCTCTCCAACAATGATTATGAAAATTGAATGCAAGTAAAAACAGATGATCCATGTTTGCCTGGGAAATAAGCAGAGCACTCTCTTCTAGTGAATGGAGAATGAATCTCTCTCTCAAGGATTAATGACACATAAGAAAGCAAGCTTACACTTTGAGGATCTGGAACTAAATCAAACAAATACCAAAAAAAGATCAAGGATTGCTCTGTTTGTTTTGTTTTGTGTCCAAACTAAAATTTAAAATTTATAAGAAGAGTTGTACAGTTCAGTTGCTCTGTTGACCGCATATAAATCAGTGCCACTGCATTCGGCTTTCACACGTTATGATTTTTGCTGTAGTTAAAGATAACTGGGAAACAAAGTGGAGGGAGGTTTTGAATAAAAATATATATGAGACTTTTAAAGGCCAGTTAGCTGTGCTGTCTTTATCATTTCAGTTTTAAGAAGAGAGTTTAATAATTAGAGACCAGTGTTAAATTTCAAAAAAGGGATATTTTGAGAAATGGAGCAAAGGGTCATTATTTATTGATAAAAAACATAATTTATATTGGCTATCTAATAGTTGTAAATTTTATATCAGGAATATCATCACAGAATTTAAAAATATAAGTAGAAAACACGTTTGCTTGTATCATAAGCATCACTATTAGCTTTTGTTGATAATAATTCAAATAATTCAGTTAATAAGCTTGAAATTATAGATCTGCATTAACTGGGTACCCTACAAGAGAATTACATGTTTTTTTAAGTGCCACCAAATTTCTAAAAACTTAATTAAATATTTGTCCAAAACTTGTAGAAGGTTAAAATTTTATAGGCGATATTTTTGATAACAGAGGAACTGGAAATTAGGTACAAAGATTTTTAAAAATAATAGTTCAGAATCGAACTATCAATTTTGCATCCTAAACAACTATTTAAAGAAAAAACAAAAATATAATTGGATATTTAAAAATTTGATATTTGCAAATATTATATCTTCAATTTAAGCTACAAAACATTGTTCACTTATAATTTTTTTAAATCCTCACCTGAGTGTATGTTTAATGATTTTAGAAAAAAAGGGAGAGAGAGAATGTGAGAGAGAAACATCGATGGTCCACCTCCGTGTACGCACCCTAGCTAGGAAAGGAACCTACAACCTGGGTTGTGTCCTGATCGGGAATCAAACTCTCAGCCTTTTGGTGTATAGGACAGCACTCCAAACAACTGAACAATCCATCCGGGGATGCCCTGCCGCCCTAACCTCTTTTTAAATTAATGTGAACATACTAAAGATATCATTCTCAAAATTACGTTTTTCTTAAAGTCTGTAATGGGTTGTTTCTTGCTTTATGCATATAAACTTACTAAATCCTTTAAATACATGCCTAATGCTCCATAATATGGATGTAATATTCTTGCTAACATATATTTCATATTATTTTTTATTTTTGTGAAAACAGTGCCTCAAAATGAGGTTGTTGGATCAAGAGTTAATTTTATTAGAGGAGAGGACGGCTGGTGGAGGGTGTCTCTTCAGTATATATATGCTCATGTAATTGCTCTGTTTTCTTTTTGATACACTTGTTCTCAATTAAATTTGGACCCCCGTCACAGAGACTTAAAAAAATGCTTTTTAATGAATAACCCCCTCATTGTGTGACTTCTGACTACTGAAAGTGGGGAATAAGATCTGAAATGGGGCTTGGGGTGGGTCTAAAGGGTTCCTAAGTGGAATTTCCAACAGTATCCCAGTTTTTAGCTCTAACTTCACTGCAGAGGTACTATGTAATAATAATTTATGAATCTTTTGTGTATGTCTCAGTAAGTTGACTTGTTTATCAGCTTTCTTAAGTGCCGCTTTCGAGTTCAGCCCTCTTGGTCTACTAAGTCACAAACTTTCCAGCTTGGAAAAGTTAGATGCTATTGTCTTCATCCTCTGAATTTACAGATGTCTTTTTAAAAAATCACTTTGTTTCTTTCTTCATGGGTTCTGGAGTGGGGAGTAAAATTAATTGAGAGGATTTTAATGTCATTCTGACTGAAGTCTGTAAATTCATTCTTTTATCGTGCTTGTGCCTCCTTCAGCTTAGATGGATCATAACCTTAAACGTTTTAATTGAGGTGGTGATGTCATTGGGGTGTGAAGGCACTCTGTTCCCTTTGGGAAGTGCTCCTCTGTTTTTCCCAGTGCAAGGATTGTAATATCCTACTAAGTGGAATGGAAGAGGTCTTAGAGGACAGTCAGTGTGTCTTCACGCTACCTGTGAAAAAAATAGAAGCCTGGGGAACATAAAGGTCTTGCAAAAATTTTAATCTTGTTCATCTTTTCATGTATGCTTTTCCCTACACTTACACTACAACCTAGATTTCCAGTCTGCAATCTTTTCGACCCTACTACACAGAGAACCTGAACATAATTTATATATTTGCATGTTTATTTGTTTATTATCTCTGTCCCGATCCCACTAAAATATATGTTCCATAAGGTCAGGCTACCGGTTTATATTGCCTTTTTCATTCTTTTCAGTTTCAGATAGTGGTGTTTCCAGCACTAAATAGTTACTAGAATTAATGTATATGAAATAAATTATTGGATGCAATAGTATAACTATTTTTTTGTTGTTTTTAGCTCAGAATGACTACATTTTACCATATTGGTCTCCACCAAGTATTGCTATACTTATAGTGGAAGACCCAGCTAATGCTTGCACTCTAAGCTCTGCTGTACACAGGACACAGCACGGCATTGACCCAATATTGTTTTTATTGCCAATGCTATTGATGAATGGCATTTCTCATTCTTTCAATAATTAAAACTATTTAAAGGTTCCAGTAACAATCATTTAAAATGTGTTTTTGTGACACAAAATACTTAAAATAATTTACAATTTTCTTGATAAGTCAGAGTTATCATTATAAACATATAAATTATACCATGCTATTACTTCTCATATCTTTTCTCCACCTTCACTTAAACAAAGAAAAGAGAAATGAAACACAAAAAGAGAAATAACAAGTAATAAAAAACCTTTTTATCAGAACAAAATATATAATACTTGTATTATAGTCTAAATTGATTTAGCAGAATTTAAGCTAAATATAAGTGATTTTGGTATTTTTAAATATTTATACAATTCAGTTGCATATTATAAGGTTTTTGTGTTTGGTGTTTTACTTAAAAGTAGTACTGTCCTTTAATCAGTTACCAGGTAGCATGTTTTAGTGAGGAGAATGTGTGAAGAACAAAGCACATCAATGCCATATTAATTAAAATTAAAATATATTCATTTGTGCATCAATGACCTTCCATTGATCATTCTAGTTTACACATAAAGAAGTTTAAGTGATTGATTAAGGAGAAAACTAAAACCACTTTGCCTCTTTTGCTTGGCTTCTGTTGTGTGGAAATTGTAATCACTTTTAGTTAAATGTTCCTATGCTCTGGGATGGGGAGCACTGAAAAGAAAGATCTGAGCATGATCTTCCAGGTTTTCACAAGTCTGTTTTAGGATTCATGGGGTCACTGACAGCCAGCAGTTTTGTACATCAGATTCACGGGGCACACACTACGAAAATACGTAGTTCTTGGAAAAAGAAAAGAAAAGATAGATGAAGAGGGAGAGCAGTTATAGGGCTGGAATGGAAAGGAAATGCTTTGATGAGGTGTGTGGGGAGGCAGCCGGAGAAAAGAGGAGGGTAAGAGAAAGAAGGAAGTGATTGTTGGCAACCCTTATCTCGCCCTCCAGCCTAATCAGAAACTGAGTCTGTGAGATGTTCTATTAACATGTAGGGGACTGTGGTTTCAATGTCTTGCTGCCTGCTCCTGAAAGTTTCCTGCACTTTTCCAGCGACATTAATTGGCAACAATTTATTGTGTTCTGTGGGGTTCTAACCCTTGATATGCATTGAGCTATATACTTAGAAGTCTAGACCATAGTGGTTAAACATGGGCTACAAAATTAAACTATGGAATCTGTCCAGGTGTGTGGCCTTGAGGAAGGTGTTGGACTTTTCTCAGCCTCAGTGATGAGGGGAGCCTGAGAACACACCTACTTGAAGGGCTACTGCACAGATCCGGCGTGTTGTTGTGTGTGAAGTGCTTAGATCAGTCCCTAGCAGGTGTGGAAGGCATAGCATCTCCACAGGCTGGTGTTATGTCTTAACATATACCCTGATTATCCCGTTATGCTAATCTACTTTAATCACCCTCTGTCTTCTGTTTTCAAGCAAATTAAAGGGCTTTTTAAAAAAAAAAAGTTTCTTGAGAAACTTAGGTCTTTGTTTTATTTTTGTAAATTTTTATTTCAAATCCTTTCTCCATCCAGTTTCTTAGTGCTTGACTCTACTATAAGCAAATATGCTCCTTAAACCTTGGGCTTTCTTGCCCCTAACTCTCTTCCATGCAATTTTCTCTACCTGAATTAACTTCCCCTGCAGTTTCCACCTTGCTAAATTGGCCCTAGCACAAATGTCACTTCTTTAAAAAGCCTGTGCTTTTTCACAAATTGAATGTCTCTCTTTCAATTGAATCCACTGTAATATTTCCATGTGTCATTTATCATACTTTGCCTTGCAAACTCTTTGTGGTATAGGAATGTTTTTTAAACTGTGAATTGTGGCTCCTGGGTCTACAGACACATTCTCTATTTTCTGAGGATTTATAAATTTTGTATTTTATTTTGGATGATGATCTTAAAAAACATAATATATTCTGAATCAACCTATATGACATCCTTATAAGAATGTTGATGTGTATTTTTACTGCCCATATTTGCATTTGCGTTTACAATCTCCTTCCTAAGAGGTGAAGGACAGAAAACGTCACTTGGCATAGTAAGAAGTGTTTCACAAGACTGCAGAGAAGGAACAGTCATGGGTGAAAGCCAGTCTCTGCACATCGTAAAGCACGGGGTCACTGCATAACTCATATTCTTTGTGCCACATTCACATGTAAGTTGATGTTTTGGGGGCATTTTTCTTTTTTATATACTAATTATCCACACTTCATTGGTAATAAGTGTAGTAGTAAATATGCAAAGAATATGTGTTTTCTTTTTTCATACTATAGCTCGAGGTGTACTGTTACACTGATTGGCCCATGAAAATAAAGAACAATTTTGTTGTTAATAAGAATATTAAAAGAGGGGATAATGATGGTGACTCAAGCGAGGACTCTATTATTGAATGTAATGGCAAATTAGTTTCAACAAATTAACATAATATAAATCATAAAACTATAACATAACACTCATGTTTTCATATTTATTGATTTTGCTATTTATTTTTAAATGTATTCTTTAATCCAACAATTATTTGTCTTGCTATGTACAAATCAATTATGTAGTTACTAGGAATAGAGCAGTGAACTGACAAAAAATCCTTGTCCTTGTTCAGCTTTTTATTGTAATGAAAGAGGAGACAGTCACCAATGTGAATATATAAAATATATAGGATAGAAGATAGATTAGTGATAGGGAGGAAAAACAAAATAAGGAGACAGGAGAGGTTAGAGGACACTTGCAATTTTAAATAACATGGTCAAGAAAGGTCTCCAATGAGTAAGTGAAATTCCATCGAATATCTGAAAGAACTGTGGACCTTCAAAGTAGATAACCAGGGGAAGAACATATCTGGCAGTGAGAAATAAAAGGCTCTATGTCCTAAGACAATAACATGCTTACATATTTGATAACATTAATGAGGTCCATGTGGCTGGAGAGATCTAATTAAGGGAAGGAATGAAGTTACGTCATTGGCGTTAAACACAGGTCTGACTACGTAGGGTCTTGTGAATCAAAAGGGGGTTTTGGTTTTTATTCTGAATCCAGTGGGACAGATTGCAGTGATCTGATTTACATTTAACCAGGATTCTTCTGACTGTTGTGTTGGAAATGAACTTGAAGGCTGCAAAGAGAAAGGCAAAGACGCACACTGGGAGCCTCCTTCAGGTACCAGTGGCCCAAACCAGGATGTGAGCAGTGGGAGTTGTGAGACAAGCTTGCATTCTAGATCTATATTGAAGATGACGCCTACGGAGTTTACCAATGGGCTGGATGTGGAGAGTGAGAGAAAGCGAAGTGAAAGATGGCATTGGTATGTTTCATTTGAAATTTTAGAAAAGTGCAGTTGTCATTAACTGAAAAAGGAAAGACTTCAGAAGAAGCAGGTTTGGGAATACAGTGGAATATCAGAAGATCAATTTTGCATGTGATAAGCTTAAGAAGACTCTCTAACATCTAATGGGGATAGTGTTTGCTTTGAGGGTGGCACGAAAGTTTAAGTATAAAAGTTATACTTGTGTTTAATATGTAACTACTTTCAAGATCATAATTTATACCTGTGGGTGTCTACCAGAATTTTTTTCCTTTGAGAGGCGTTAAGTCATCATTTGATTTGTAAGAAACAGTATTATAGGGGATAAGAGCTCAAGGTACTTTGAAGTCAGATAAACCAAGGTTTTAATTCTGATTCAATCATTTTCTAGGTATGTATCTTTATATGAGTAATTTCTTTGGGCTTTTATTATGTATTTTGAAAAGTGGATATGGTAGTATATATAGCCAATAAGATTATGAGAATTAAGTGAAATAATGCCCACAAAATATATAACTCAAAGTCCTGTATGGCGCTTCATTGATGATCAAGAGAAATGTTACTTTTCTTTGCTAAAACGGTCTGGATAAGCTCTGGAAAAAATGGCAGCATTTGATTTGGAGACCCAACAGGGCAGGGGCGCAATCAGGAATGTTAGCAGTGAGAATGGAGATAAGAACCATTCATTCTAAAGTATATTTTTGGAAGTGGAGAGCCAGGGATTTCATACTCAAAGGACCATGAATCAAAGCCAAATGGGTTGGAGGCCAAAGGAGGGCCATATTAAGTAGATAAAAGCCAATTGTGCATATAGGAGAACTTCTCAGGCTCAATAAAGATGCAAGAAGCCATGCATATAATGGATATCAAGTAGAAAAATGTTAGCTATCACCACTTTAGTGAGTGTCTTTTTAAGAAACATTGTTATAATTACTATCTAATGACATCTTTTTAGGACAACATAGCTGCTCAAAATCATAGAAATGGAATTCAACACTGGTCTATATTTAGTATAGAACCTTTTTATATAACTTCATGGGGTTGATATGTTCCTAGGGAATTTAATTATCATATTTTGCCATGTAAAATGAACTCCCAGGTATAATGTGCACCTCATGTTCTTGTGTGCATTATTATACCCATTATTATACCCAAGGTATGTAATCATTATACCCATGTATAGTGTGCATCCTTATTTTTCCCTCAAAAATTTGGGCAAAAAAGTGTACTTTATACATGGCAAAATATGGTACATATGCCAATTTTAAATAAACATTTACATACATATATAACTATCTCTACACACATACTTACAATATATAAAGTTGTTGGTGTTCGGTAAATTTAGTAAAGAATCTGAAGGCAGCTTCTCCCCGTCTTCTCAGGGCACAATGAAGATTGCTTTTGTGAAACAACATTCCTGCCTGCCTCTGAACTCTTCATTTCTGGGTAGAGGAACAGGGCCTTTGCCATTGACTTCTAACAGAGAAACGCTAGGCAGTACCTTAGTGAGAGCAGGGAACAAATTGCCTTCATTTACTGTCCCTCTCAAGAGCGAGCCTACATACAGAGGGAGCACTGACAAGTCAGAAGCGTTTCAATCAGTGCCCCACACCCCGTGGTCACATAATTAGCTCTCCTCATCGGTGGAGTCCTCAATTCCCTTTTGATGGGTTGGTCTGTATCCTGCTGTGGGTTCCTAGCAGTCCATCAAATTAAAAATGTCAGCATGTTCCTTGGAAGATGGCAAGCAGTGATGTCAGCTCAGTCCAAACACAAATAAGTAGCCGAACAGTCCACAACGAAGCAGGAGTGTCCCTGAAGAGCCTCATATGCACCAAAATCCCAAGAATCACACTCTGAGATATAACTAAAGATCCCTCAACATGGAGTTCTGTCTTATTAGTGGCAGTAAGAGATAATCTGAAGGGCACTTGAATTGTCATAAATTACAGTAACCTCCGAAGGATAAGAATGTACCACCCAGAAATATCCTTAACTTCCACATTTTTGATTAAACATTCATGAGCATATGTTTCAACTACCATTCCATGATACATTTATGAGGCATTGTATATAATACTATTTTATTTTCCTTAAGTTTATGTATTTTAAAAGATAAATGCTAGTACTCTATTCCACAATTGAATGAAAAAAAAAAACTGGTTTTTATACATTATATTATTTACAATTAACATATGTAAAATATTATATAAAATATTGTATAAAACTAAGCTTTCTATTCCTTGTATGCTACTAAGAAGTACAGCTGAGTTAAATTGTAATAACTAAGAATTTTTGTATTTGTTTTTGTCTGTCTTACTAACTAAATTGTAGTCACACTGAGGACAGAAACCACAACTATCTTAGCCATTTTGTTCACTGACACTTAGTCCATGTCTCAATAAGTATTTGCTGAATGATGTAAGAAATAAGATAATTTATGGAGGATTTCCACCTTTAAAAAGTTAGAAAGACATTTCTTGCTCTATTCCTCCTTTTAAGATTAAAACTCAACATTTAAAAACAAAGTTATATATTATGTAATTATCCATAAGTAAATATTTATATAAAAATTATGTATATATAAATAATTACAAAATATATATTTCAATATATATATTTCAGTTATATATTTCTATATAACTGAAAGGTGAAGAGAAAAACAGAGATCAGAGACCAGGGACCAGCTAGGGATGTTGTGTTTGATGAAATTATGTGGCAGGGTTTATTCGAAATTTTTTTTTTTTCCTCATACAGTCCAGAGTAGGTGCTAGAGAAGCCAGCAACTCAGAAACACCAGTGGGTACAGATTCAAACGATGGGCCCATGGAAAGCTCATTTTTCTCTAATTCACGAAGCAGGAAAGGAGCAATGCACCAAGGCAGAACACTTTTAGATAGTAACTGCTCTACTCCAGCATAAATCCACGGAGAAAAACTGCGGTTTCACCCTGCTCTCATTAGCAGAAGCTGAGTGGTGAATCTAGATTTCCACTATGGCAGCTCGGATGCTGGCCCTCATGGGGCAGTGAATAAACAAGCATGTTCCCCATGACGTTTGCAGACCACGTGGGATGCCTGCTGTGACATTTGCCTCCGTTTCAGCAGCAATTCCACATCCGTCTTTGTGCTTGTGGGCGGGTGTCCGAGGAGGCCTCCTGAAGAGTTATGACTTTCTTGCCACCACCAGTCAGTGGCTACCCTCTGGTCCTGTCAGTTTAGGCTGCCTGAGGAGTGGTGGTGAGGTTCCCTGCCCTCCCCCACACAGGGCGGTATAGCAGAGGAGTAGTGGGAAGGCATACTCCTTCCCAAGCCCAGCAACGATGGGTTTTCATGGAGATTTTAAAGATAACATGGAAATCCACCTGTAGCTGGCAGTATGGAGGTAGTGCCATTCTCTTCCCCTTCCACAGAATCCACATCAATGGAGGCCTGCTAAAGAAAAGAGCTAAATAAGATCCAAAGTCTCATAACGTAACACTAAAATATCCAGGTTTTGATAAAAAAAATTCCCTGTCATAGAAATATATCAGAAATATATATGAGTAAGAAAAGAGAATCTACAGATGCCAAGACATAGAAGACACAGGTATTAGAGCTGTCTGACAAGGAGTTGTCTGACAAAGCAGCCATCATAAAAATATTTCAATGAGCAATTATGGACATGCATGAAATAAAAAGGAAAAAAAAAGTCTCCACAAAGAAACAGAAGATAGAAGGAAGAACCAAATAGAATTTTAGAACTCAAAAATATGATATCCAATATAAGCAAGTTGATAGGCTGAACATCAAAATGGAGAGAATAGAAGAATGATCAGTGAACTTGAAGACAGAATAATAGAAATTCTAGAATCTGAACAACAGAGTGAAAAAAGACTGAAAACAAAACAAAATGAATAGTCTTAGGCATATGCACAGTTATATAAAAAAAGATTTAACATTTGTGTCATCAAAATTCCAGAAAGAAAGGGAAGAAAGAGAACTGAAAATGATTTGAAAAACCGAGTGAAATTTCTGATATTTGGCAAAAATTACAACTTGTGGATTCATGAAACTGAAATTTAATGACAAAATGCTATCAGGACAATCTCTAAATACTCATACACTAAAGAGCATATTTCCAAATAATCCATGGATCAATAAAGAAGTCTGAAGAGAAATGAAAATAGTTGAGCAACATGAAATTGAAAAACAATACAATGAGATTTGTGAGACATAGTAAAGTAGTAGTGAGAGGAAAATTTCAACCCCTAAATTTATATATTAGAAAAATGGAAAAGTTTCAAATCAATAATTTAAGCTCTGAGCTCAAATATTGAGATAAAGAACAAAATCAATCCAAAGCTTGCAGGATGAACAAAACACTAAAGATGAAAGCAGAAATCAATGGAATTAAAAATAGAAAAACAACAGAGAAAATCAAGGGAAAAAAGTGGCTTCATCTTTGGAAAAGTTAATAAAATTGACAAACCTATAATAAGGCAAAGAGAAAAAGAAGAGAATAGAAAAATATTAACACTATCAGAAATAAACCAGGGGAAATAGCTATAGGTCCTGCAGGCTCCAAAAAGATAATAAGGTAATAGAACAAATAACTTCCTTTCCACACTACTTTCTCAGAATAAAAATTTTCTATAGTTTCCTCAGAATAAAAATTTCTATGAAATAGCCCACAGTATCATAGTCAGCACAATACGTGCTTGATGCATATTGAATTGATAGAAGCTGTGCTGTGTTAAGGGTTATTACTGTGGTTCTCCTCAGGATGTATTGGAAGGAAGACAATACTACTGTTCCTCTCAGGTAGCGTTGCAAACCTCTTCCAAAGTTTTTCTAATCACTTGGCATTTCTTTACCATAAAGGAACACATGCAAATGTTTAACCATACATTCTGTCCTCTATAATTTATGAACGTTCTTGTTAAATGGAAATATTGGATAATCACCTATGATTACATCTCCAAGGCATGTTTAGGACTTAATCCAGTGTCCTGCACATAGCAAGAATGAGATACATAGTTTTGGGATGAATTTACTAAAGAATGGCACACTGTAAATAATAAATAGTAATAGTAGTAGTAGTAATTTTGGTAGTAAAAATAGTGGCATAATTGTAGAGTGTTACTACTACTAGAATGAAAATATAGATGACCTCAAATCTTAAAATGTGGTAGGTTACTATTGTTCAAGCTGATTACTATACCTACCTTTCTGCCATTTTTGTTTATGGTTTTTGAGCTACCAGCATTTGCATTGTGTCTTTTACTCTGCTCAGAAGTCAAGCCTAATATTCAACTCTTTGTCCCCAAACCACCCATGATCCCAAGGTCCTAAGAAAATGAAAACTGAATTTTTATTGAAAAAATGATCAAGGCTTCTGCCTTAAATACTCTTAAAATAGTAATTCTCGATGTTTTTTTCTGATGAAGACACATTTGTAAATCAGTAGCTGCAAGGATTGTCTGAGTCACAGGTGAATGCTTTGACCCTAAGCTTTACCAGCGATAAATAGTTTTTTTTTTTTTTTATTACATTTCCAAGTGCTTCATGGCTTGTGTTAAATTATTGTGTAGGCCTCAGTAAACAGCAGCTTCAAACTACTGAGCAGTTGAATAGTTCCCATTTATCACTTTCTGCTGCATATTCCCTGGTGAGCCTGGAGGGACTGCTTCCTGGTTTACAGGTCATAGGGCCTGCACTTGATAATGCGGTAGAGATTCTGTTTAAATGAAGTGTCACCTTATCTCCTTCATCAGCTATGGAGGAGCAGGCAATCTCAAAGACAATTGCTGTGATATTCTTAATGGGCAGATGAACCATCTTTCCAGAGGAGTATTTAATTAGGTTTTGCCAGATGTAAAGAATGCTTTTGTTTCTTCATAGCTTTCTTTTACAGATTTTGTGGATTTAGTGATTATTTAACAGTGCACACAGATCAATGCCTACAAATACCCACACTTTTGTGGCTTGCATTTTGCTTTGTAATATTAAATCTAGTTCCAAGGCCCCTTTTATTTGCCCTTTGATTTTATATCTTCATCTGAAGAAACACCCATGTTTAACTTAACCTATTAAAAACCAACTGTTCTTTTTAAAATAAAGAATATCCATAACCAAAGATTACTACAAAAGTTAACATGGAGATTATACTGTAGATTTGGACGGATGGTTAAATTTCATGCTTCCACCACTCTTATTTTGTAAAGAACCAGACCTCTTCCCTCCAGTGAAAGGGCTCCTTTTAGATGAGACCTCAGGTTAATGGGATCTGAGCTTTTCCGTATTTGAGCACTGAATCCTAATCCAGATATTGCTCTACTTCAATTCTACACATCCTCCCTCCTTAGGAGAATGCTTCTTTGGATTCTGCCATCTGGCCATTGACTATTTCAACATTGCCCCTTTGGATTTTCCTACTTCATCTGTTTTCTGAAGTCTACTCAGTAAAAATTTTGATTGGGTCAATAAAAAGTTGCCCAAATTTTCCTTTTTTATTTAGCACCATAAGTCTTGTCTTTTCTCTCAAATTTGTAACTTTATTTACATGTCAAAATTTTAATTCTTATCCTAAAATATATCAACATCTATTTTTTTACTCATTCAATTGCTATTTATAACATATCTGCATTTCCATTTTCAAAGGTTATAGCAAACATGTAGGAAATATATTCTCTTCATTTGAAAAGGACCTAGTAAATCATAGTACATAAATAAAAAGGGATTCTGGACAGCCATATTTAAAACAATGCTTTAAAACAATAGTCTGCAAACTATGGCATGCAGGTCAAATTTGTCCTGTCACTTGTTTTTGTAAATGTTAAACACATTTATACCCATGTCTATGTGTCATTTAAGTAAGGCTATTTTTGTGCTATATTGGAAGATTTGAGTAGTTGCAATAGATACATATGGCCCACAAAGGCTAAAATGTTTATCATCCTTTGCAGACAAAAGTTTTCTGAATCATGAATTAGAATAATTTTAATGGCATTTATTTCATGAATTTTTTATACACATAACAAATAAAATAGAAAAATATCCATGATATAATGTTGAGACAACATGTAGTTTACAAAATGACCCATTTTTTTTTTTGGTAAATGAAATTTATATGTAATATATTTATCAAGATATACACCAAAATGTTAACAATTTGGATATTTGGTTAAAGTATAGGCAATATTTTCTTTTTTTATTTTTAAATATATTTTATTGACTGTGCTATTATAGTTGTCCCAGTTTTTCCTCCTTTGCCCCCTTCTGCCTGGTACCTGCATTCCTTCCAGTGATCCCCCTCTTAGTTCGTGTCCATGGGTCATACATGTAAGTTCTTTGGCTTATCCATTTTCTGTACTATTCTTAACATCCCCCTGTCTATTTTGTATCTACTAATTTATGCTTCTTAATGCCTGCACCTTTCCCCCCATTCTCTCCCTTCCCCCTCCAAGTTGATAACCCTCCAAATGATCTCCATGTCTATGATTCTGTTCCTGTTCTGGTTGTTTGTTTAGTTTATTTTTTAGATTCAGTTTTTGATAGTCGTGAATTTTTTGCCTTTTTAATGTTTATAGTTTTGTTCTTCTTATTTTTCTTAAATAAGTCCCTTTAGCATTTCATGTAATAATGGGTTGGTGATGATGAACTCCTTTAGCTTTAGCTTGTCTGGGAAGCTCTTTATCTGCCCTTCCATTCTAAATGATAGCTTTGCTGGGTAGAGTAATCTGGGTTGTAGGTCCCTGCTTTTCATCACTTTGAATACTTCTTCCCAGTCCCTTCTTACCTGCAAAGTTTCTTTTGAAAAATCAGCTGATAGTGTTAGGGAAACTGCTTTGTAGGTAACTCTCTGCTTTTCTCTTGCTGATTTTAAGATTCTCTTTATCTTTAACCTTTGACACTTTAACTATGATGTGTTTTGGTGTGGTCCTCTTTCGGACCAAATTATTTGGGACTCTCTGTGCTTCCTGGACTTGTATGTCTATTTCCTTTGCCAAATTAGGAAAGTTTTCTTTCATTTTTTCAAATAAATTTTCAATTTATTGCTCTTCCTTTTCTCCTTCAGGTATCCCTATGATTCAGATGTCTTTCATCTCTGTGTGTTTATGCCCTAGACTCTTTTTATAAGGACAGCAGCCATACTGGATTAGAGCCCACCCTAGTGACCCATTTTAACTTAATCATCTCTCTAAAGGGCCTGTCTCCAAATGCAGTCACATTCTGGGCATAGAAGTTTAACATGAATTTTGGGGGGTGGGAGAGTAACACAATTAACCCATATCACTTTCTATTGTTCTCTCTCATAGTGTCCTATTCTTTTGTTCATCATTCTTGTCATAATAATGTGTTAGAAATTATTTTTGTTTATCTGTTAAAAGTCTGCTTCCATATGAATATTTGCTTTCTCTATCATCAGAGCCATAAAACAATGCCTGGAACCTAGGAGATCAAGAAATAGATCTTGAATAAATAAATGTACTTCTATGAAACCTTTTTCCCTCTTTTTCAGAACAATGTACGTTATCAACTGCTAATGATACAGAAGCTTCTTTACATAGGGTATATAATATATTTACAGAGTAAAGTTAGAGATAGCTAAGATGTATAGAAATATTTATACTTCTTTCTAATATTAGATTAATTAGGCAATATGGAATTATTATTTGTATAGATTTTAAAAGTGGTCAAATATAGGCACTTTAATATTGCTCACCTTATTTAGACCAAGCATTTTCTCTTTTTTATTTTTGTTTGTTTGTTTTTGCCATAAAAATTTCTTTCTGTTTGGATCTAAAATGTTTTTATTGCTCACTTTTCAGGCATAGGAACCTTGACATAGTTACTGCCTTCTTCCTTGCCTAAAGAATTTCTCATGCTAAACTTTGTCTTTTTGGGACACTTAGCCCTCAGGGCTCAGGTCTACTGGGGAAGCCCTTGTGTGAGGATTTATCCACTGGCAGCTCCTGTTGTAATGCAAACTCCTGGTCTGGTAAGTTCAGGGACTGGAATGTGGTTAAATAGGTTTCTGGCCTCTAAAATTTAGTTCAAATTTTAGTAAAGTCAAATTTCCCAAGAAGTTTTCCACAGTGCAGTTTCATACATGACAGTTGTGTGTGGGCAGATCTTGCCACAGTGGGTAAAATGAAACATGGTAATGCCAATGAGGTGGCACCAGCTATTAGTGTATCAGTAGACTCACTTAAACAAAATTTATATTTCCTGAGCACCATTTTGGGTTTTGGAGTATACAGCAGTGAAAACACATTCTATAGGTGGAGAGATATGATAAAGAAGTTAAGACAGATGAGGTAGGCATCAGTGCTATGATATTAAGTAATATTTCTAAGTATTTTCTGTATGTTTCACTGGGGAAGCAAAGTACTCTCTTCATCTATGAGTGCTATATAGCAGGACTACTTGTTCTTACTCATTAATCTAGTTCCCCCTGCTTTCTTTATGCCAGAAACTCTATTTCTCATTGGAAAAATTTCTGCTAAGCATAAAGTCTTTAACTCTCAGCTTCTGTTGCAGCCTGACCATATGATAAAGCTGTTGAAATTAATTAAGTTTTAAATAGGTGTTTGGTGGGACTTCTGAGGAAGCTGTTTGAAAAGAGCTGATTCAGAGGTAATGTCAACAAGATGGTGAAATGGGAAGTCCCAGCCCTTGTTCTCTCAGGGAAAAAAAACAATCAATTTGACAACAGTATACGGACCAAAATACTTTTATAAGAATTCCAGAATCCAATTAAGAAGTTGCAGTACCCCAAGGCAGCAAAAAGCCAAGAACAGCTGCTTTGAAATGGGCAAGAAGAAAAATTTTACATTCCCCACATGAACCCCACTCAAAGCTGCCAAAGGTCTGTGCTGAGAGAGAATACTCTGACTTGAACTTTTCTTCCAGGGAGAAAGAGAAAAGTGGAACATGCATCAAACATTCTAGCTTTTCCTATGCACACGAAGCCTGTAAAGGCTTGGAGAACTAGCTATTTTACTAAATACATGTATCTCAACACAAAGTTATAAGACCCATGAAGAAAGATGGGTAACTGGACCCAACCAAGGGACATAATAAAACTACAAACAAATGCCCCCAAAAGCAAGCAAGCAAGCAAGCGAGCAATATGAATTACCTGACAAAGAATTAAAAAGTTCAAAATAGTCATAAAGATGCTCCATGAGCTCAAGAAAATGATGCATGAACAAAATGAAAATATCAACAAAGAAATAGAAAAAATATAGCAAGGACTCATGGACAAAACCAAAGGGGAAGAGCTGAGGGAGAGAAGGTGGGAGGGGGCAAGGGAAAGAGGTGGGGGGGAGGCAGAGACAAATGTATTTAAAAAGTAAATAAATTTAAAAAAAAAGAAATAGAAAAAATAGAAACTTTGGAGCTGAAAAATATCGTATCTAACTTTAAAAAATGACTAGAGGATAGAGCACGTACTTGATGAAGCAGAAGACAGAATCTGAACGTAAACACAGGTCGTTTGAAATTATCTAATCAGAAGAACAATAATAAAAAAGAATGAAGAGGAGTCAAGAAAGCCTAAGAAACTTACTGGACACCATCACTGCCCTTATATATTCACATTGGATTCTCAGAAGAGGAGACAGAGAAACAGGCAGAAAGCTTATTTACAGCTATAATTTAAGAAAACTTCTTAAATCTGGGGAAGGAAGTAGACATTCAGATTCAAGAAGCCCAAATTATTTGACTGGGAAAAATTCAAAATATCCCACACCGAGACATATAAAAATCAAATTGTCAAACTTAAAAAAGAGAGAGAGAATTTGAAAGCAACAGAAGTGACTTTCCATGTACAAAGGAACCTCCATATGATTATCAGTGGATTTCATGGAAGAAGTATTGCAGGAGAAAAGTAATTGAGATACATACCCAGCAATCTCACTTCTGGGTATTGATCCGAACTAATTGAAATCAGGATCTCTTAGAGATATTGCATTCCCACATTTACTGCAGTGTTACTTATTTCAGCCAGGAGGTACAAACAACCCAAATGTGCACCAGAGCATGAATGGGTAAAGAAAATGTATATACTTACAATGGAATATTATTTAGCTATGAATAAGAAGAAAATCCTGTCATGTGTAAAATGCAATGAATCGAGAGGACACAATGCTAAGTGAAATAAGCCAGTTGCACAAGCATTAGTATTGTCTGATTTCACTTATATGAAGTATCTAAATTAGTCAAACTCACAGAAACAGAAAGGAGAATGGTGGTTTCCAGGGACTGAGGGGAGAGTGAAATGAGGAATTTCTGTTCAATAGGTATAGAGTTTCTGTCATGCAAGATGACGAACTTATAGATACATGCTGTATTAAATTGTGCTTATAGATAACAATACTGTATTTATACATTTGTTAAGAGGTTAAAAAACAGCTGATTCAGATGTGAAATATAATTTTCTTCTTACTACAGATGATGTTGATATGATTTTTAAACCCCAGCAGCTACAGGTGCCATATGGAGCAGCAGCAGGATCTCTGCTTTCTTTGAATCTGGATGCATATTCAGGTTTCTGTGCAGTTCCTGGCAAAGTGTTCTGAGTCTTCTCAGGTCACCCTCATAATCAAAAGTGGATTCTTGGAGGTGGTGAGACTAACGTAGGTTCTAGTTCATCTTCATGAGTGTCAGCTTGTCTTTATGCACTTTAGGGTTTTTCTTTCCCCTCACTGCATCCCCCCCTTCCTTTCCTGCCTGTGATCCCTACTGACTATAGGTCCAGTGTCGTAGGCATGGGCAACAGCCTTTCATGGCTGTTTAACCAGCTCCCGTAACCACACAAAGTCTAATCTCTATAACAAGTATCTTTGCATCACGTATATTGATTTTGTTTTAATAAATCTCTAACGGTTGCACAATGACAAGGTAGATGAAACTTGAACAGTAAGATGAACTTTAATATGAAGTTTTTTACTGAGGTTCACAAAGAGAGGTAAAGTGATCTTGGGTCCTAAGGAGTTGGCGGAGCCATAATACCAGCCCTGATCTGTCTGGATTTCATTTACATGGTATAATTAATCACTTAAAGCCTATATTTTAGTTTTATGAGCAGGCAGAACTGAGGTCTAAGGGATAGATGCCAATTAAATTATTTATTAGTGCTATTTACTTGAAGTGCTGTCAATAGTAAGTATATTTGATAAGAATTTTATAACAATTCACAGACCATTTATTGGTTCATACATGTTACTCTCAATTAATTAAACTTGTCAGGAAGATTTACAAGGTGAGGGAATGTTGGAACCTCCACCTAGCTAGCCTACACTATTCTTCCTCTTGTGGAAGATGTTAAAGTCAATTACACAAAGAGCCAATGCAAATCCCCTCTTCTTCCCAACTCTCTTCATTGGTTAGACATTTCTTTTTTCCAGGTCATAGGGGTGCATTCAATAAATGCCTTTTCTCTCACAAAATCTCATGAAACTAGGTCTGAATAACCATTCTTTGTTCAAAGCCACTAGGTATGGAGTAGTTTGAGTGTCTCTGAGGCTTTACCTATTGAATCTGGGTTTAAATAATAAAGTCTCAACATCATAGGGTGGTATATCTTCTGAGATATTCTGTAATTCAAAGAATGGAAGAGATAGTGCCATTTTTGGCATAAAAGCTTTAAATAAGATAATAATGGGAAATCTTAGATCTAAAAATGCTCTATAGGTCACCTTTTCTAGAAAAATAGATGCTACTTTCACAGTGTGCTACTTTAACAGTATTCTACTGTTGAAACACAACATGCAAACTGTGTGTTTGAATTTTAGGTGATAGGTGTTACACTGAAAGTTCTAGAAGTTTAAAAAATTCTTACTTTTCTATTTCTAGATCATTTGATGTGTTTGAAAAGTGTATGTGTACAAATTGCAATACTACAACTTGACTTATCTTCTGGTTTGTTCATTGTCAGTATAACACTGGATAAAATGTTTAATCTCTCTAAGCATCATGTTCTGCAAGAGGATTATAAGGACCATCCTCTGCAAATAAATATAATAATACCACATTGAGTTATGAAGATTAAGTAGAGAAGGCACAGACAACATTTGGACAAAATAGGCATTCAGTAGATGCGGGTGTCTCCTGTTTGCTTTCACCTAAAATAAGTGGTAATCCAAGAATACGCCTACCCTGTTACTTTTTCTAAGACTATAGCCATTTTCAATGAAAAAGGTGTATTTTACAAGGGAAAAATATTACATCTATCTTTCTCATTGCTGCTGTTTAATTGATAGGAAAGTAAGATATTATGTGAGTTCAGTTCTCCCTATTATGTGGTCATCTAAAGTCATTTGTGGACAATTTATTGGACATTTTAGTAACATACCCAGGTAATCATGATCATATTATGAGTATTGATTTCCTTTTCTCTGTATGAAGTCTCTTCTCTCTTCCAATGTCATTGCTGGATTGCTCTTTTATGGAGAAGTAACATTTTGCCATGAGAAGTGTGTAAAATATTTAACTCCTTACCATTTTTTTCTGTCAAAGGTTAGGCTTTAATGAGATGGATTACTTCAGGGCCTGGAGCATATTTTTACAGTGACTGTGTAGCTGTCAAAACCTTTACAGTAACAGAGAAATTATTGACTTTTCTCAGCTTAGAAATGACCAGTGAACAAAAGGATGATTGAGCCCACAGCAAGTGTTTCTTAAGAGTCCTCATGACCTTGTCATTACCTCATTTTCAGGGAGAAAAAAAATCCAAAATTAATTTCCTAAAGGAGAAGGGAGCTTTATATTGCTTTTCATAAGATGTCATCAGGGACAGAGATATGTTGTTAATGTTGGGAAACAATGAACGATAATGTGAGAAAGTTAGGTTGGGATTGGCTTGGTAATGCTAGACAAAGAATTGAGTGTAATTCAATAAACATTCATTGGGAATATTTTTCACACAAGGTTATGATCAAGATAGATTTCACTGAGAGAGTTAAGATTAGAAGGGCTAGTTCTGTGCCCCAGGAGTTTATATTTTGTAGGCAAGGAAAAGGAATAGTTTGTCATGGGCAGTCCAAAGAGCTGACTCAGGTGCCTGTAGGCTCACATTGTAGGTTCACTTCTGACTTAAATCTTTTCAACTTCTAGCTTTTTATTTCCTCTTAACCACAAGTGGAGGACCGCTGAGTATCTAGGCATCTCCTCTTTTCAGACAATTAACACACACACACACACACACGCACGCACATGCACACACACATGCGCACACACTTAAACTGTGTCACAAAATTATTCACCTGACAATTTTGCTTTAGAACTTGGGTGTAATTCTAGCAAAGTTTCCAGGTCTAGAGACCTCCAGAGGCAACAGAGAATAAAAGTTAAAATTGATTAGACATGGTTCCGTGATTGAATCTGAGGCTGATCTTCAGCCACTTGCCATCTTCCATTCCTAAAGAATAGCTTCAAGATCATAAAGCAACAATTTGCCATTTCTTTCTATTTGAATGTGACTATGGGCTCTAAACCTTTACTAAGTTAAAAAATTATGAGGTTCCATGTGGCTAATGAGGAATTCGTACACTGGATTGGAGAAAATAGACAATATTTGGTAGTTAATGATCTTGTTTTATGACTTTTGGACATTTTGAAAAATGTATAATTTTCATGGAATCAAAGAAATAAGAAACATTTAGGCTATTTAAAAATGAAAACAAATGTATTCTTATTCCAATCTTTCTGCCTTTATGTTATTCTAAATCCTGAGACATGGCTACAAAACTACTTTCAGGGGTGTGCATATGGTAGGTGTGTTAGATGGGCGTGGGGGTCTCTTGTAAAATGACTTCAAATGCTTTTAGATAGGATTAACAATTGTTGATTTGCTTTTATAGCAATTATAGAATTATTAACTAGACCATTAATTTTCAAATTATTTGGTTCTATATCATATTCTTGAGTAAGGAGGATTAGTTATAAAAGCAAATTATTTGAGGACTTTTGCTTGGGAAATTAATTTATGGAATATTATGTATTTTCTTTCTATTTTTACTATGTATTTATCCAGCTGATTTTCCAGTGAATTTAAAAATGATCTACTGCAGGGAAATCCTCCCTACTATATCCTGTGAGAAAAATATCTTGCAAATTATGGCTTGCTGTTGAGATTTTTTCCCCTTTGGGGCATAACATGGCTTGTTATAATAAAGAATGTGTGATGGATTTTAGGATGACACTTTATTTTCTAGAGTAAAGCTCTTTTAAAAATATCATGGGTATTAGGTTGTCTGTAGCTATAAATGTAATATTTCAATACAGTCTTTTTCTCCAAGGAGTGCAAAGTTCTTATAGCATGAATAAATTGATTTACCCACACTATAGCAGGTGAGGGTGAAATAGAAAAAAAAAAAGATATAATCAGCTTTTATTTCTGGTTGTTTGAATTAGCCATGGGAAATCTGATATGTAAGGGGAAAATTGAACTCCCAAAATTTATGTGTTGGCTACTACCCCGTGATATAGAAGAAGTTGACACACTCTTCAAATGAAAGTCCATTTGTCCTTTTTATTTGGGGCAACTGTGTGTGTGGTCTTGGTTATTTTAGAATTATCTATAGGCATACTAAAAGGTACAGTAAGTGGATATGTTAGAGTAATGAAATTAGAAAGGCATTTCAGATTGGCAGAATGTAATTACTTACTTGAAATTTACCCAGGACATTTGCTGTTGACACATTCAATTGGTGTAAAGGATCTTTAATTACCCAAAGCAACTAGTTTGTGGTTTCACATCTCAGTGGAAAGACAGCAATTTCTGGAGCAAGGCATTGTAAACACCATTCAGTTCTGAAGCATTCTTTCTGATCAAAGGAAACCAGGGTTACTTCTTATTAGTAAGGTCCACTGCAAGCATGCTCAGTTATTTCTTAGGGCAGGGTTCCTGGATATTTTGTGAAGAGGAGCTAATTTTCCTTTTGCAGGGGTAGAATGTAATAAAGTAAAGACAATCGGCTTTGAAACTAGACTGAGATTGTGGAAATTTGAGCTCTACCACTTACCAACTCTTTGACCTTCAGTAGGTTATTTCATTTTCCCATATCTAATGCTTCAAAAGGGAAATTATACCTGCATCAGAGAGTAATTGGTGGGGGTGTGAAATAAGCTAACATGTGTAAAATCTAGCAAAGGGTTTGTCACCTAATCAGAACTCTACAGATGTCAGTTCCTGTCTGCAAAGCCTGGTGGTTTTTGAAGGTTATGTTCTGAATGGAATATCTCTATGTGCACCAAGGAAGGGCCACTGTTCCTTATTATGTTTGTAACAGGGTGAGCTGAACAGGAAACCATGGAGATGAGCTTAGACCCCAGGATGTTGCCCCAGGCATCATGGTAGAGGGGAAGGAATAGCCCCTGTTTTGCTCCTTCTAGCTGCCTGGCTTTGGGTATATTGTTTTAACTCTTTAACAATTAGTTGCTTCATCAGCCATCAAGGCTGGTAATATTTTTTCCTGCCTACCACCCAGGCGTGTGTGCAAAAACAAATGTGGGAAATTTCTTTATGGACTTGAGAGTGCAATCTGACCATCAAGACTATGTTTTCAGGCCCAGAAAGAGAGGAAATAATTCACTCCTTTATATAAATAAGCATATGCTTACTGATTGCTTACTGTTGTCCAGTTATTGCACTTGGACCCGGTGAACAAGACAGATATGATATGCTTCTTAGTATTATGGAGCTTAGAGTCATCTTTCCAACCTTTTCTGAGACTGGCACATAAAAGATTTTCATTAATTATTTTTCCAGATTGGATTATTTTGAAATATGCCTGATAAAGCTCTGAGCTCTCCTGAGTAGAATGCCTGTCTTGGACATTTTCTAGGACAAAGTGGTCTAAATAAACCCCATGGCTCATCAAGCATTTCAGGTAAATTACATATTCAGATGTAACTATGCATTAATGGATTTTGGACTCCAATGAAATCTATTTTCTCTGATTTTTCCCATCGTTACATTTACTTTAGGTATCTTTGGGTTTGTTTGCTAGTAGGATCAGCCTCTCTCACATTTGGTTGTAAGTGTTTGGCTTATTTTTTACTCATATATTTATTAAAATGCTTTATGTAAATGTAACTTTTTCTTGTTTGGAAGTAGGACTAAAACTAGAGAAGATCATTAGTGTAAGAGTTGCCTTACCACAAAAAGGATATAAGGTGTATGGCAAGTGTCCACCCTGTTTGGGCCATTGAGTGTGTTAACCCACAGCCATTTCAGTTGATAACTTGACCTTTCAGAATCTTTTTGGATCAGGAAGCCACAGATAAATTTAGGTTACAGTGGAACTACTGTTATTACTGTTAGTCTGCAATGCCCATTGCAAAGAAGCATTCATAAGCAAAGCTAATACAACTACTCTGCCCTTTGCCCTTGCATGAGTAGGCCTTTTAAAACAGAAGGATGGACCTGATTCTCAGATTAAAGAGATCTTGGATATGTGTTTCAGAAAAAAGAAGAGGAAGGGGATGGAGGAAGAGTAGGAAGAGGAGAAGGAGGATGCAGAGGAGGAGGAGGGGGAGGAGGGCAGGGTCCTCTTGGCTTTCCCAGCTCCGGTGCTGTGTTATGGGGCCGCTTGGTTGTACAATAACAGCAACTAATTCTAACTTCCCCTGCTGCCCCTGGAGCCTAACCACTGGGGTTCACTACAGAAGCAATTGGATCACATGCTTTTGGACTAACCAAGGCCTGGGACCATTCTGAGTGACAACGTTCCAGTTCTGCAGAAGTCACTATGAATGAATTGACTTACCCACACCTCAGCAGGTGAGGCTTCCCTGTGACTTGGGAAGTCGCAGGTATCAGGGACGGGAAGGATTTTCAGTGCACCTCGAGAGCATCAGGCCTAAGGAGCTCTTTTTAGATTGGACCCTGGATCCTTCCAACAGCAATAGCAGGAACTGATGGAGCCTGGAGAGACCGGTGGCCTGTGAAGGCCACCACCGCTGGACCAATATTCTACCTGACATATAACATCACTATGGTGACAGGTATCTTTTCAGTTAAAAGTAAGATATCTCCTTTTTAAATGACAGGTAATTAGAATTGTGGCCATAGAGAAAAGAACATATAAAGGAAATGAAATCCTTGATAGCCTGGAGGGGTAGAAGAAAATACATTCAAATCAAGCCCATTTTCATAACAGCTATTCAACACTTAGGAACGTGCTAACGCTACCGCCCAGAGAAACTGCCAGACCCTGTGATACATGTAAAGAGTCTGTTGGCCCTGCCAGCGTAATGTGTAAATCTGGCTTGTTCATTTATTCATGCATTGAAAATATCGATTATTTTACACCAGGAACATTTTAGGATACATGGATGTAGGTTAGACAGTGGTGCCTACTCTATGATTTTTAAATAAAATTGTGGTGTTAACAGGTCACATTTGCAGGTGGGAAGTCCATTTGGAACAAGGAACCCTTTAGCCCCGGATGTAAACAGTGTTGGTTGCTGTAAATTCTGACAAGATGATTCTCAGTAGAAAACTATGTTTGTTTGTTTGTTTTTTAAATTTACTTTCATTCAGTAGTGGTAAATGAAGGAAAATGTTTTGTATTCCTCTATGGGATGTCTGAATCTTTTTTAACTTTATAATTCAGGAGTTAGATACAAATACATATTCAGTGCTAATGTTCTTTTGAATCCTAACTATGAGGACCTAGATTCTATGCAGTCCATGATTGTGCACTTCAGCATGATGATGTACTGTGGTTCTGACCACCCGATTGTGTTGACTGGTGGAGTCCAGAGAGAATCCATCAATAGCTTCATAGATTTTTTGTTTTTAATTCCTTTCTTTCCCTTCACATACTCAGTTATCTAGTGCTTGCAAAAGAAAATGGATTATTAAGGACCAATTTATTTTACTGGAAATTACATAATGAATCGCTTTAGGACATTACTAATTGATGATTTACTGGTATCTAAAGTTGTAAGATGAGATTTTAATTTCTATTGTTCCTGCACTCAACCCTTCAAGGACATTTCTTGCTTACTACGAATTCTTGGGTATTTTGAAATAAAAACAAAACAAAAATCCAGACAATTTTTAGCTTTAGTTCTACACATTTTTAGCCTACAGTTTTTAGATGATTACTTTGGCGATTACGCAAGTGTTTTTAGAAACTTTTATTCTTGCTGTTCATATTTGTTCCTCAATTCTTCCATAAGCATCCAAAAGATGCTAAGTTACCCTGATGGGAATACCAAAAGGATAGAATTATACAAAGTCTAACAAAAAAAATTTTTTTTTAAAAATTTTAACTTCTCCCACACTATAGAAATGTCTATCCTTCTTCCCACCCTGTAGATTTTCCTCAAGAACTAAGAGTCTCCAGGAATTGTCTCATGTTCTCCTTCCAGATCAATTGTTTTACAAAGGGTAATGTCTAGGGATATCTTAATAATTCAGATTTCCAGGACCCATATACAGATTTACCAAGTTTCTGAGAGAGCAGCCAGGAATTTTATTTTTCAAATCTAGGAAATCTTGGTTCAGTTCATCCCTAGAATGGCAATTGCCCTGGATTCCTCACTACACAGGTTTACCATTTTCCATGAGCATGAACTTGGCTAATGCAAGACACTTACCACTTAGTCTCTTTCCCTGCCTCTCTCAGAACTGTCTGAATGACTTCTGCTCTTCCCAGTGTTCAAGGTCTTCCATGCATCTTCTTTCTTCCAACGTTAGGTAGAACTTCTCAGAGTTGAGGCCAGTATATGGGTCCTCCTTAAGAGCCAATGGATGCCACCAGTTCCTTCAAGGACAACTCCCTCCCCATTCTTTTCCACTATTCCTGTGGGCACTTGATAACTCATAGAAATTTTGGTGAACTAACTCCTCTGTTTATATTTTCAGCATTGACTTTTTCATTCTCTGGTCACAATCGCAAGTAGAAAAAAGTGGAAGCAAGGCAGAAACTTAATAGGGCACAACTGGATTTTTTCTTTCCTCCAGCACTGAGTTCTCCTATCTTAAATACCTCCAGGGATATGGGATGAATAAATTAAAATAAGATGTTCCTTCTGTGTGTATCAAGGTCCATAGCAGAGCACAATGTTTGTTGAAGGAAGCAAAATTTGAGCCTCTATTTTTTTTTGGGGGGGGCGGGGGAGATGAGATGTGCATTGCATAGCTAACACAACCAAGTGGAGGTCCAAGCTTCCCGTTTGCTAGGAGGCTACTGCATCCTTTACACACAACCAGCCGCAGCCGGGGCACCCGTCAGCCCTTCCAGACTGAGATAAGGCGTCCGAATGCTGGTGACGATACTGGGTCTCCCGGTGTGGCCTCTGCTGGGAATAGAGTATGTCTCTTAAATGTAGTTCATGTTTGTGTTTTTGTAATCATTGAAGTTACAAAAAATATTTAAAGTGTTTGTCTTGTTTGGACATTTTCAGTTGACCTTCCTACTTATCCTACACAGATACATGTGTCTTTGAAGAACTCTTTTACTGTATTATTTTGATCATATTTTCTTTTTTTCTTATAAATGTTTTACTTAGTGCAGTTTATGTTTTTCTGGGCAAACCTTTTTTCAGTTATACTCTTTGATCTACTTAACGCAGTTTTTGTTATTTGATAGTTCTACTTACTCTGAAATTCTCTTTATATAGAGTTCTTGAGTATGACAACTTGCATCTTAATACTTTGTGTATCCTTGTAACATTTTAGCTTAGTACTAGTAAAATTCATAAATTATTACACATCTTGTACCTATTTAGTGCAAAATACTGAGCTAAGCATAGATATGTGTGTGTGTGTATAACACATACGCACACATATATAATTTTATTCTTATTATTCTTACAATGACTCTGCAGATTCTAGGTTATTCACATTTTACAAATGGGCTAAATGAATGTCGGAGAAGTTAGAGAAGTTCTGCCGGTCATTAAAATGGAAAAATGTACTCTGTACTGTTTCTGCTTTCTCCTGAATCTTTAAGATTTTTGATAAGATGACTATTAGGTTTTTTGCCCACAACTACTATACCAGTTTTTTTGTTGGTAATTTTAAAATGGCTGTGTTTTTTTTTTTTTGTGAGTCACTTTAATCTTTTTATTAGATATTAATGGGAGAACAGTGTCATCTCCACAAAGTATTGTAAAGATTAATGTGCTCTCTCTTGAGCTCTGGTGAAGACAAGGTCTATGTAAGGATAGAGCACAGTCACAGGCTAACCTGAATGCAGACTCTATCTGCACTGCAGTTTGTGACTGACTGTTGGCAGCAAGACCCTCTGATGGAATGGTATGGCAAGGAATCACTGTTTACAACATTCCAGATACCTGCTTAGAGCACTTATGAATATGAAAGCTCTGGGAAAGTTCTGGCATAATTTCCCATGTTAAAAAAGAAAAAAAGACGTACCTTCAGGCAGGCTACTCTATAATTAAAGCCACATGAGAATTTCATTCATGCATTAAAAAAATATTTATTAAAGGTCTACTACACGCCTGGCCCTCTGTTAGACAATGAGAAAAGAGGGCGCACACAGATGGTCCCTGTTTTCACACAGGTTACCATCTAGAGAGAGACACGAGCAGAAGACCTTCATACCTATAAGTTGAGAGAGGACTGGATGGGGGAGGGGAAGCGGGAGTGGCTGTGTGAATGGGAGCCAGGTGAGGAGTCCGGTGAGAAGCCAGGGGAAGTGTGTCCAGACGGAAGGACGCCAATGGGCGGAGCCTCCAGAGGAAAAAAGTCACTGGGGAGCTACGGGGATGCGGCTCGTGGGGATGGAGCTTGCGGGGATGGCTGAAAGTCAGTGCGCAAGCGCTCTTCTCTGTCTTATGTGGTCTGGGAGGCAGGGACGGAGGACTTTCTCATTTGTAAATGAGAATTATGTGTACAGGTATTTCCTGTAATTATCCACCAGTCTTTGAGACTTGTGGAACCAGAGTCCTGCAAGCTGCTTGAGCACTGGTGCTTTCTACCCTCTTTTCCTTTCTCTCCCTAACAGCTGCTTCTTCAGGTGACAGTGGCAGGCGAGTACCTCAGACTGCAGAGTAGGTTGAGCCACTTTGGTCATTTGGTCCTTTGCTGTCAAGTAGGCTATGCGTAGAACATGAACAAGTCATTCTCCTTTTCACAGGCACCTGGGCAGGGCTCTGGCTACCTCAGTTTCTCTGTTGGTACTCTTCTTGGGCAATGAGAAATCACTGAGCCCCTTGCTCCATCATGAGGGTGGAGCTGCTCTTTGGTTTTTGAGAAAGTGTCTGACTGCTGCCAGGTCAGAATCCCATAGGAGCTACCCATGGAGCTCTAACACTAGGTAATGAGGTATTTGTCACATTTCATTTTATTGCTTGTGAGTCAGTTAAGGATAGGAAAAAAAACCCACATCCAATTACTTGGCTAAATAGCTAACTCCAGTAATACCATTTAATGCTTATCTTCAGAGTGTATGGTTGCAGCTGGGCTTTCTTTATTTCTTTTTATTTTTTAAAGATTTTTTTAGTATGGCAATAGTACTTTGAATAATAATAGATACCTAAGAGGAATGTTTTTCCTCTGACTTAAGTTCAGTTTAGAAAAATAATCAGCCCAGCTCAAAACCATTTTTATTGGTAAAATGATCATTTTGTAATTCCCAGAATCTCATAGTCTTGATTTCTAAGCCCGAATTGAAAATGTAGTGGGATGACATTTAAAATCCCAGAGCAAAGACAAAATGGGAAAGATCTGATTACAATCTCTTTTCTCTCAAAGTATACGGTAATTTATTTTGAAAGAAAGCAATACTTTGGTTAATAAATATTTTTATTCATAGAGGTGTTGCCTATATAGTTTCAGCTTAGTTTTTCATGGGGCTTTGGTTGGGGAGAAGGCATTTAGACTTCAGCCTAGTATGGATTTGATGCAAAAGTTTTCAACATTTTAACACATTTGAATGCAAGAGTGTCTAAATAAACTACTTTTCTATTTATTTATCCATCTATCCATCTGTCTGTCATCTATGTATTCATTCATCCACCATCCAGCCATCCATTAATTCATCTGTCTTTTAAGCATGATCTTCAGGGCCTTTGGGATGGGTATTGCCTATTTGTTCCTCGGGACACATTCACCTGTGTACTTTGTACCGTGTCCCAGGAGACTGACCTGTCCAGTCTGTTTGGAAGGAATCCCTTTTCTTCTGACTTTCAGTTTCTTTGGGCCAAAAGAAGAGATGGGAGCAGAGGAGAGGGCAGGAGGACAAGATGTCGATGATATCCCTCCTGCCGTGACCTCAGTCCTCCTCCTGACCACAGCTGCCGTTGGATGGGGCATGGACTCGCCCCTTGCTTCTCTTGCCATCTTGGGTCTAGGGTTGGTAATGCTCTGTGTCTAATGTTCCTTTCTGGTTTTTCTTCTCCCTCCCCACACTCTGGTGAGTAATGCCTCTGTTGACCTCTCCTCAAATTTGGTTTGAAGGTGCACATGCAACATTCTAGTCCAATATTCATTTGTGAGTTGCGTTGAGACACAAATTCTACTTTCAGACCTTGTCTATAGGACATTTTATTTCAAATTGTCTATGATCACCAAAAGAAGAGAAAGAATGGCCTATATATTAAATGTTAAAAATATTGAAAATTTCTCATTTTACCTCTTTTTATAACTCTCCCATTTTCCAGTAAACACAGTTTATAATCAGACTGTTTTGTTGTTATCTATGGAAGAGTCTGGCTTAGAGTTGTTTTTAGGTTGTGTAATGTTCTTACATAACCTTAAAACAGAGTACAGCCAGAGGCCACCTTGGGACTCTGGTTTGTGCGTATTGTATGTGTTGGGAGAGAGAGGGTCAGAATGTGAGGCGAAGTAGAGATGGAGGAAGAAGCTTCAGGCTTTGCATTTATTAGAAGAAACATTGCCTAGCCTTCTAACTCAGGCATCTACCGAATTGAAAAGGTGGCTTTTAAACTGAGGCCCCAAGACACAGGACTGAAGACAGATGAGAGAAGTGAAATGAGATGCAGTCGTCTTAGGCAACCCCTGTAGTTCAGCGTCATCTAGAATTATCCTCCCTGTGGTTTAAATCTTTCTGAAATTAAGCAACTTTTATGCAGAAGCTCTTGGATTTTAGGAAAACAGACCTTGCCGAAATATATATTTTATGTATATACATTATGTGGAATGCATGAGAGTTCCATGGAGGTGGTTTCATATAACCACTAAATTATATGAAAAGTGGCTTTCTCCACCCCAAAGAAAACAAAGTCATCCCAAATACTAACATTAAAGAAATCCAAACAACAAAAACAACTTTTGTAGTAGCCAAGTTAAATTTGTTCTTCACAAATATTCCCACAGAATAAACATAACATTTTCTTAAGCCCTGGCCAGTAAAACAAATCCAACGTGAAAGAAAGGGAGTGTTAAATGCTCCTCTGACAAGAGTTGTCCAAAACTGTCGTGTGGGTGGGATATATTTGGAAGGCTTTTAGGGTGTTTCTTTTTTTTCCCTCTCTCATTCCAGTTTTTCCCCCAATGTTGTTTCCTTGGATACTTTAAAATCAAACCCAAATTGTCTTTTACATCATGAAGGATGATAGACACCTAGATAATTCTGGAATCCTGCATTTGGGTCTTAAGTGCTTTAGTTAAAAATGAAGTTGAAACAAAACACTTCATCATTTTCACTGGCACAGGAGCCTAGTTTTCATGAAGACAGACCTCTTCCCTGCTCATAATCCAATGCTTTCTGTGTATTCTCAGAAGAGATAATAAGGCTGAATTAGCACAAACTTAGCTAAGACTGCTCTCTGCTTTAGGCTTAGATATAAAGAGAAAAATGGTCCTTATGATTTTTGGTCTCATAATTGCTTGGCCACCACAAGGATGTTATTTTGAAAATAATTTGTATTTATAAGAAACTAGTGAGTGGCTATAGTCCCATTCCTAATAGCCACAATACAAACGCACATGACAAGCTGGACAGTCTATTGTCTAAGGCCATAGTGTCAATTTGCTTTGGTTAAAATCTCAATTCTGACACTCACTAGCTCTGTGACTTTGGGTGAGTAATACAACCTTCATGTGCTTAAGTTTCATCCATAAAATGGGGACAAAGATAGTATCTGTCTATTCCGTCTCTGGTGAATATTACATATTACATTTCAAAAGTACATAATGTATGCATATAATAACAAATGCCATAAAGTGTTGACTATTGTTTTATTCAGTAATAGATTAAAAAAAAGACTCCATTCCTGTACCCGTTGTAGACTTACTCATTTCCCTTGTCTACCCTTTAACCATCACCTTCATGAAAACAAGGAATATTTAAGGTTTTGCTTATTAAAGGACAATGCTATATTATAGTAAGCACTTTGCTATCATTAATCCTGAAGGTGATTTTGGAGGCAGACGGGAAATGCGACTCCACTAGACTATTTCATGTAGTTCATGGAGTGTATTTTCACAAATAGTGTAGCAATCACTAAAAAAAGCAAAATAAATAAATAAAAATGATGTAGCAAAGAGACCAATTAAGATGATTTTATTTGAATTATTTAATTAAAACATTTAAAACATGA
The DNA here is from genome assembly GCF_021234165.1 of Pteronotus mesoamericanus. NCBI lineage: Eukaryota > Metazoa > Chordata > Mammalia > Chiroptera > Mormoopidae > Pteronotus > Pteronotus mesoamericanus. The sequence continues at coordinate 10,672,967 of NW_026555234.1, read as the reverse complement.
TAGATATTTGTTATTATTGGATAACTATCCTCTTCACCTTCACCTTGCAGAGACCTAGCAAATGTTGAGGTTTGGAATAGGCGCTCTGGATTTTCATTAGGAAATAGCATATTCTACTGACTATGGTAATGATACCAATTTTTGCTTCTGCAAAATAACAAATAGAAATTTTCCTTCAATTAAAAAATTGAGTTCATTCCAGCTATTGCCATCATCTTATCATTTGAAACCTTATTTCTCTCAGCTCTTCTTCCTGCTGGCTACAAAATAGCCTCGTTATGTCTTGGACTGCTCTGGTAACACAGTCTAAGGATTGGAGAATGTTCTGGAGAATCCAAATTTTTACAAAGTAAGGTCAAATAAAACCAGAGGCATGGATAACCACAACAGATGGGCAGATCTCAGAAAAGAGGGGCTTAAGGGCCTGAAAGAAATTAGTCAGAGAACACATATGCATATAGGCATAGCCCATGGACGTAGACAACAACATAGTAAAAGCAGAGGTGGGGCTGGTGCAGGGGGGCAAAAGGGGGAGAAAATGGGGGACATCTGTAATAGAGCCAACAATAAGAAAAAAGGAAGTAAGATCATTATCAATTAGTATTCACTTAGAGCTCCCAAATTGTGAGGAACTCTAGCAGGTACTATATATTTTCAGATTTCTACTCTACCATTTCCCCCTTCTAATCACATTCATTTAACTTTGGTGATTGAGATTTTCAATAATTATTTCTAATGCCTTAAAAGCAGCTTGAGGAGTGGGTAGTCCATTAAAAAATAACAAGATAAGAACCCTTAGACAGACTACTGACTAAAAATATTTTAATATGCACTAGTCATCAACTCCTCATTCCTTTTTTCTTTTTTTTAACTTTAGTTTATGCACTGATACATTAGAAATGAAAACATCTATATTAGTATGATTCTATGTTTGCACATCTGGCATATTCCAAACTGATGAAAGTAAATATGTAAATACATCATACTTAAGTGTAATGTTTTAGCATTCTTTAATATAGAAATCTAATTCAGATATACTGGAAAAAATTCTTATTTTGATTAATTTGTGGTAATATCAACCTACAAATAAACACCGGGTGCTCTATCCGAGCATTTTTTTTAAGCTTTAAGAATTTGCTTTTATGGTACCTATTATTTCCAGATGACAGGACATGGTGCTGAAAAGTATGGGAAAATATGGTTAGACTAATGCATTTCCTGCCGACTAAATCATTCTGAATCATTTAATGCGGCTTCTATATTATCTCACTGTTGATTAAAGCAGAGGCAAATTACAGTACTGGAATCTCTTTAAGAGAAATTATCTGATGAACTGGTTCTCAAAGAGGTGGGGAAATGCGATAGGGCTGCTTGAGGTACATCGCTTTCAAACAAGGCCTTTCTGAGACACAGGCAAGAGTGGCGGGTTTGTATTCTTGACAGAGACGATGCTCTGGTCATGGCACATGAAGGTCAAGATGCTATCTAGACTGAAGACTGTTTTTCAACTTTCTTAATTTATAAACCTCCAGAGCCCCTTTGTAGGTGACACTGAGAAACTCGAATACCTTGGCTAGTTTTCTGCATACAGGAAATTAAAAAATGGCTTTTTATAAAAGAAGGGTGTCAGAGGAGAGCAGAAAAAAATGTGTCAGAGTTGATTAATTATTAGAGTTAAAAATATACCCATTATAAATGGTAGTGGAGCAGTGATTTAAAAATGCATTTTAAATGACAACGGCTTTATGATTTGGATGTCATTTGCTCAACACAGAGATCCTAATGTTGATTGATGGGCTTATAGATGTCTTCCCTGGGATTTGGCAGACAAAACTGATGTCTATGCATTAAATCAAATGCTTCCACATTTTTTTAGTTCTATTATAACACTCAAAGCATCATTCACAATGATGTGAAAGACTCATATCCCAGGGTTGTGACAAATGAAACCTACTTACCTCATCCAGATTATGTGACTATTTTCCAAACTCTTTCTTAATATCTTGTCTTCTGAAGCCATGCCATGAAATCTCACACATTTCTTTTTCTGTTTTTAATGTATTAGTATTTCCCCCACATGTTTTGGCATTTGATTTATCTTTCTTGAATTGTCATCAGCTTAGCATTGGCAATTTTTGTGGAGCCTCATGCATTTTACACAATAATGATAAAACCTACTCTTTCTCCGGTCTGTTGTGGCTGCATGGTTGATGTTAAGAAAATAAATTGAGAAAAGGCGGTTGGAGAAAACCAGTTAGTATAGCATAAAGGATGAAGAATACAAGCTGTAAAGGACAGAATTATATGACTCACTTCCACAAATGACACCAGGCCCAGGAAGCCAATGTGAAGTTTGAAAGTATCACCACTGATTTTTAAAAATAAAACAAAGGGATGGCAAGGAAAAACTATCTGATAAAGAATGCTGTTTCTAGTTTCTATCATCCTGAAACCAATTCATTCTTGCCTAACTGTAGACATAATTTGATTTTACTGTGTGAAGGGTAAATTCTTGCACTTCTTGAATAGTGGTACAATATAAATTGGTATTGTAGGAAGCTAAATTTGAGGCTTTTTTTTTAATAATAATCCATTTACTGCACCTGAGTAGCCTGAGTCACTGTAACTTCCATAAACGCAATACTTATCATGCTTGTGTAGTCTATTTTCCGTTTATACTTGAAATCTTTGGAAAGGAAAGATTCAGTTTTATTCTTCTGTACAACTTCACTTTTAGCAGAGCACTGGCACCATAGGAGACATCTGATAAAAAATCCAACAGATTCATCTTGATAGGAGGCAGACGTTCTGCCTTAGTATAGATCAATAACTTCTTTCTTATTTGGCTATTCATTCATTTGTTCATTGAATATATAATTGTGATCACTGTGTCAATCTGTCTAAAAATATTTGAGTGACTAAATATATATTTTAGGCTAATGATACACAGTGAAGCACAATGTTTTAATGAAATGTGGGGAAATGCTTTTACTATGACTTAGACAATTACAATTCAAGACATTCTGTTGGGGAGACACACAGATGAACACAATTTTCTTTAATGCTTAAGTATCCTATTAAAATTAGATGACGATATAACCATTAACTAGAACAGAGGTCAGCAATCTACAACCTGTGAGTCAAATCTCGCTTGCTGCTGTGTTTATAAATAAAGTTTTATTGGGTCACAGTCATGTTCATTTGTTTACCTCTTGTCAATAGTAGCTGCTTTCATGAAGCAGAGTTGTATCCTTGAGGCAAAGTCAAGTTGAATTGAAAAGGCTAAAATAGCTGGCACTTTACAAAAATATTTTCCAACTCCTAAACTCTACAGTACACTCAACAGTAATCTTTATAAAGGTGTCATCTAAAATTTAGCATACTACTTAGGAGCTAAAATAACTCTAACAATTCATTTAACCTCCTGAACCTCTGTGCCCTCATCTGGAAAATGAGAATTACTGTGAGGACTTGCTTATTTATTGTAAGTAAAGTGCTGGGGAAATTGTAGTCCTCTCATCTCATTCCCAATCTAGTGTCTATGTAGAGTTAGATTTCTAATGAATAACCTTGAATGATAGAACCTAATAGAATTCGTACATCTGACTATATAGCCAGAAACTTGTCTAAAGATCTTTACTGGCTTGTCCTTGAGTTTGAACATGAATTCACAAATATTCCATAAACATGAACATTTCAGAGAGTGGAAACTCTTTTTGTCAGCATCATGGCTAGTGCATTAAAATTAATAATCACTACCATTTGGGGCTGCCTTGGGATATACAAATAATGATGCTGAGTGCTTCACAAATATCATGGCATTTAATATTCAGGATGGTCCTATGAAGTAGGTATTTTTATCTGATTTCAGATAAGGGTCCTCGGGGTAAAGGGAAAGAAATGAATGCTTTGTTTGAAGTGACTTAACCAGGAAGTGGGGAAACAAGAATTTGAAACCAGATCTAGCTAGAAAGGTAAGTTCCTCGCCAACACCCTGAAGCCTACTCTTTCTTGCCTCTCTGTTTCTGGCATCTTCACCCTGTTACTATATTTCACCCTTAGACTTCAGAACAAGATCAGGGTATAGTCTGGAAAACATATGATCTTAGAGGTTTCATGAAGGAGGAAAAAGGAATTCCATTTCTCCGTAGAATTTATGCTAAACAAAAGTTAGTTACGAAGCACACCTTGGAAATCCTTTATCATTTAGCTGATAATTATGATGAAGGCAGTGCTTAACACACCCAGCAGTAACCAAAATTCAGAAATTACATAACTGAAGATTGACTCTTTGAACCCTTAAACTTCCAGTCAGGTAGCTGTGAAGACTCATCTGATCGTTTCATGAGTGTTGCTATGACATTCCTCTGTATTTTACGTATCTGACTTTTCATCCCTATTTGTAGACTTTTGGTGAAGTTTTACTGAGCTATCTACAGCAATGCCTCTTCCCCTTGACTGGGATGCAGTCTCATCAGTCATACTTCTCAGACAAGGGTGTGGGACAGAGACTGTAGCACAGTTTGACAAATTGGGCTAGGAAGGTGTGGAGATTTTGGTGACAGATATTATTGCATTCAAAGTTTTATGGGGTATGGTGGGTGGAACTATTGGATTCTCCACAGGCTGCTTCCCAATGAGAAGGTAGCTAGGTAACATATCCTCATTTGTTTTAAGTTTTTCATCCTGTGGGAAGTTCCACCAACTGATATTAATATCTCTAGGCTTAATGTAACTTTTTCCTAAAGCAATATGAAGATAGTAGGAGGTTTTAAATCTCTCTAGTTAAGCCCCTGTATAGACTGTATTGTGCCCCCTCTAAATTTGTATGTTAAAGTCCTAACCCAAAATGTGACTATATTTGCAGATAGGGCCTATAAGGAAGTAATTAAAATTAAGCAAAGTCATAAAGTTGGGACCTTAATCTGATAGGACTGGTGTCCTTACAAGAAGAGGGATGCAAGGGATCTCCCTTTCCATGTGAGGACATAGCAAGAAGGTGAATATTTGCAGCAAGAGAGCTCTTACAAGAAACCAAATATACCTGCACCTTGAGCTAGGACTTCTAGCCTTCAGAATTGTGAGAAAATAGGTTTCTACTGTTTAAGGCACTCAGTCCATGGTATTTTGTTATGGCAGCCTGAGCTGATTAATACAGGCTCTGTTCTGCACAGAAACCTGAGTTCTGTCAGTTCCATTCCCAATGTCATTTAGAGCTTTTTGAAATGACAAGACATTTGATTGCTATATTTGATTGATTACATTTGGAGATTATTGTTGAAGGAGTCTCATAAGCAATATTCCAAGTTTTTGTAGAGGCAACCTATAAAAGAACATTTCTTTCCATTGTCCTTTTAAATGGCAGTTAGTTTGACCATTCTAAAGGTTCTTTGATTCCTGATTTCTCAATATAGGCATGTTGATTACTAAAAACCTCCTGTTTCTGAGGGCCCACATATGTGAATATATAATGCATGTAGAACAATGTTAAAATTTCTTTTACCTCTTCTCTTCCTCCTTCTCCTCCTCCTTCTCCCCCTCCCCCTCCTCCCCCTCCCTCTCCCTCTCCTAACTCTCCTCCTCCTTTTAAGTTTCTTTGGTTAATATATAATTTCAAAGGAAAAAAAATCAATTGTTAGGAAAGTTCCTAGGAGATATTTGAGAGCCATTTTAACTTGGGAATTGTTACTAAAGCTCCCCATACTGTCCCTGTTGCTAACCAACATCACCCAGGGTTTCTCTCAGATTTCCACTATTCTAATATATTTATCATTCCTACTTTGGATTTTCTTAGTAGAATGGACTGTTTGTAGGAAGCAATTGAACTAGTCAGCTATTTGGGGGTATTACTTTTTCTTCTAAGAGATTATAGGTAATTTTTTAGGAACCAGACAAAGTAGCCTTGGAAATAAAAATAGCTCTAGATTCAAAAGTAATTCAGCAGTGAATGGGGTCAGAGGACATGAATTCGGTGACTTCGGGAGAGGATGATTTGGCGTTGGAGTTGATTTTCAGATTTATGTTGCATTTTGTAAACTCCTGGTCGAGATTTCAGGTTCATGTAACATAAAGGCTTACTTGTGCAACTTGGGGTCATCTGAGTTTGGCCGTGGCAGGCTGTTCCCCTTGGACTTGAATAGAGTGAAATTTAAGTGTTGAATTCATTGCTTACACATATATTTCCCTTCAATCTTTTGTGGTCTCTGTGTTTAAGGAAAATAGAGATCTCTTTGTTTAAAGAAACTAGTTTAGATTTTAAATATTTATATGTGGTGTATAAATATAGCCTATTTTTATTTTTCACATATTTTGGCAATATCTCAAAGTATTATATGACAGTCATGGTAAGAATATGTGAAGATTTTAAGATATTTTATAATATAAAATATTTTTATATTTTATCTTTAATACATCTGAAGACACAACACTAGAACTTTCTGAAAACTAGATTATCAAGAAAGATTACGTAATGCTCAGGACCTTCACACCCTGGCCTTGGTTTGCCTTTAGATTCATCTCTGCTTCCCCGTTTTGGTGCTCCATCCATAATCACAACTAAAGCTGTTCTGTCTCAGTGCGATGCAATGCATTTGCGTGCTTCCTTGATTTCCTAATACTGTGGCCTGTGTTAGCAATGGCAACCCAACTTGCCTCACCTCATCTGCCATTTGGTATGTGATCCATTCGCAATTGCCCTTTGAAATGTTCCTTAAGTATCAATGCAGCATTCTCTGACCCTTCTGTGCAGAATTAATTGCTCTGCCACTACACCACATACATCTTTCAGTATGAATTATTTACTTACCCACCTCGTTCATTAGCGCAAGTGTTCTTCAAAGGCAAGGACTATGCTTTATTCACCTCGTATTTCATCTTCTGTGATTTGTGCTCAGGCTGGCATGTAGTAAACATTTCATAAATATTTGGTCCCTAGATTCAAAGTTCTAGATGATTAATTCTGCATTCTAATTTTGGCATTTTGTAAAACACACACATATGCCACATATAGGGTAGGGCTGTTTTAGGGAGAATAATTGAATTAAAAAACACTCTCTGACTATAATTTGTTAAAACCATAGAACAAAAAGTAAATTAATTTCTGTCTAACAAGGTGACTTCTGTTTTGACCAAAGAAACTTGAGTGGAAGTCACACATGTCGCATTGCATAATTTGTCGTGTGTCTGTTCCCAGGCAATGGACTCGTGTGATACGCCAGATGACAGAGCCCATCAGCCCGGATCTCTTATTGAGGACCGCCAGAGTAGAGCCCCAATGGGTGTGCAGTCTGAGGTAGGAATAAATCTTTGTTATTTTAGGCTTTTGAGATTTAGGATTCGTTACCACGGCCCGAGCTTATTTTGACTGATACTGTTCAATAATCATTTGTGAAATGAACAGTATTGTAAATGAGGAGTGCAAAGGCTATTATCCAAAGGAAAGAATACTGACAAGAGCCTTTACTAATCCATGTATTTTCCATTTTTAATCTGTTAAACTATTATTTCAAAAACCTGTAATGTTAGCTTTTATATTTCTGAGATTGTCTAGATCAGCGATTGTCAACATTTTCCATCTCATGGCACACATAAACTGATTATTAAAATTCTGGGGCACATCAAAAATATATTATACTATGCAGCAGAAAGAAAAAAAAGAACTACTAAACTTCGCAACAGCATGGATGGAACTAGAGAGCATTATGCTAAGCGAAATAAGCCAGGGGGCGAAAGACAAATACCATATGATCTCACCTATAAGTGGAACCTAACCAACAATACAAAGATGCAAGGAAAATAAGACCAGCAACACTGAAAGGAAAAGAAACCAATGGAGACAAGAGGGAAGGAGGGGGGAGCAGGGGAAAAGGAAGGGAAGGGGGAAAGTCAAGGAACATATAGCAAGGACTCATGGACAAAACCAAAGGGGTAGAGTTGAGGGAGGGAGGTAGGGAGGGAGGGGGCAAGGGAAAGTGGTGGGGGGAAGGCAGAGACAAATGTAGTTGAAAAAATAAATAAATAAATTTATAAAAAATATATTAAATTTTTGCCGATCTGTCAATAATAGGTATAGTTTTGATTCATTCACACTGTGTGACTATTGTTGTGTTGGCTTTTTTCACTTGACAGTCTAAGGGGAAAAAGTCAGAGCCCCTAACTAAATGGTCAAGGATTACATGTTTTAAAAATTCTGCGGCACACTAGTTGACATTTAACTGGTCTAGATCAATATCCTGCTAAGCAAAGCCTATATTTTACAGTATCTTTGCTGGTTATCAAATCGTTATTTGAATACTTGCTATGCTATGTGAAACAGCATGTGCCACTATTGAGCATGCATCTTTCAAAGTCTTTCTTATTTATCCCTTAGCCTATATACTAACTTTATAGCATTGCTATATGGAATATAATTTCTCTTTTATATTTATGTCTCTACAAATGTATTCATCTGTTATTTAACTTACCAAGTTATTTATTTATTTAGTTTCTCATTCATTTATTTGTTAATTCATTCAACAACCATTCTTGAATGTCTAGTAAATGTATTAGGTTCGGTGCTGGTGTCAGCGTGTATATGTGTGTGTGCATGTGTGGGCATGCACATTTATGAGGTATGTGCTGGTTGATGGATATTGAGACAACCTTACATCATCCCTATCCTGAAGGATTTTATAGTCTAGTGTAACATATAATCCCAGTGGCCTTCACACACTGGTATCACCAAAGTGCAGCGGTAGGCCAACATTTCAGTCTATTAACAGTCATTTGAACACTAACTGGGATTGCTTCAAGCTTGTGCAGTTCAACTGGAAAAGGAAAACTGTCCAGAAAAGAATGTGCTCTTTGACTTAGTGAGCATGAAGAGTGGATGTGAGGACACAGATGGATCACATTACCTGGAAAGTCTCTCAGAATGGGGAACACAGTTCTTAAGGGAGTAAACACTACTTAGTAACACTTAAAGAGAAGTTTTCCCAATAAATAGTCCATACTGAGAGCCAACTTCCTCCTTTGATGAAGTAAAAATATCTATATGAGTCACTTCTTACCCTCTTTCCATTTGGCTCCTGCTCTCACTGGTCTGCTCTAACTTCTTGTTCGGGATCTCCAAGATTTCCTAAACAAAACCATAGGTTATTTTATGTATTTACCACATTATGATAACCGTTGGTTCCAAGTTATCTCTTGACATTGGCTTCCCTCTTTCAGTTTCTTCCTCATCATGGAAAGTTTTACAGAATACCAGCTTTGGTCTCCTCTTTTTTGTACCTGTTCTCTCACTTAGTGGTTTACTCATAGGACTTTACTTCTTACCATCATATAAGTGACTCTTAAGTCAATATCTATAGTAATGATTTCTTTCCCAAGTTCTATTCCCATGTTTGCAATTAACTGGTAGGTGTCTCCTTGTAGACATTATTTAAATGTTTTAAAGTAAAACATTTCAAAGGTGATTCTCATTGCTAGTTTCTCTCACAAATCAACAAATTCCCACAGGTTACACAACTTTAAGTCATTTCCTCATGGTAAGACAAATCTGCATATATGTTATTAAATAAAATTGCATTCAAATTTCAACTTTAAAAACTATGAGACCTTGAATATTTTACTAACATCTCTCAACATCTATTTTCTCATTTGCGAACTGGAATAATAATAGCAGTTGCTTCATCAGGATACTTATATAAAAGAGTTAACATGTGGAACATACTATGTAGAATGAGATATAGCGTAAGTGCTCAACAATTGTAGCTTATGTATTAATATTTAATATTCATCCTCACCTTTACAATAAGGAACTACTGTTTCTTTAATTTTTAAAATAGTTCTTACATTAATTCTTTACTTTCCATTCCCATTTAAAAATTTTCATTTCCACTCTTACTACCTTTCTTGCTTATATGCCATGGATGAGTGGGCATTGGAGTTAGGCTTTGACACATGGACAGAGATCAATAGAAAAGGTGAGGAAAGGCATTAAAGAAAGAAAAAGAGCATTGCCTCCAATGACAAGCAAAGACTTGACTTTCTCTGGGCATGGAGTTTATGCAGAGGAAGAGTGTGGCAGCAGAGTTTGAAATGGATTTACTTGGAGAGCATCGGGCACTTTCTTAGGCCTACTTCACTGGGCATGAGTTTCAGGTAAGGAGTAACATTCCCAAATCTGTGCTTCAGGAGTGTACATCTGACATCAGAACATGACCAAATGAATGGAGAGGCCCTGGGACAAGGGCACATCTTAGAAGGTTTCTAGAATTATGTGGATGATGAAGGGAAATCTCAGAAAGCAATGCAGCCATTCAGGTGGAGCCCAGCCGTGTTTCAGAGATTGGGCTTCCATCCCTTAGGAAAAGGAACAAAAGGGGAAAAAAAGCAAAATAGATTGAGAGAATCTGGGTTATAAAAGTATTATCAGAAGCAGAAGTTTTGGTGTGGAAGACATGGCAGGAGTCTAGTAACAGGCAGGATTACCATGTGCGCTAATAGGCTCAGGAAGAAGGCAGGGAGTTAAGGAGTTGCAATTTTTTTCATGAAACTTCCTGTACCTATGCAGATTTTGTTTGCATGCGTATGTGGCATTTTTTATAAGGACAGTTCCCACAGAATTTATGACAATTACAAGGGGCCCATGAATAAATATATTTAAGATATGTCACATTAGACTCTAAGTTCTGCAATGACTGAGACCATATTACTCTGGTAGAGCATTCTGTCTCTGGTGCCTGGCTGATGTGAGTGTTGTAATAAATATTAACTGAGTGAATGAGTGGATGAATAAGTGAATACATAAATGAAGACATGCCTTACCTCTTGGTGCTTTCCGTAAGGGAAGCCCCTGGAACAGACTGTGCACTTCCGCTGTGTGCAACACACAGGCAGTTATAGAGCGTCTCCAGGTGTCTAATGGGGCATCCCTGAGCCAGTGTTACCAAGGTTTCCACTTCAAGAATTGATGGGCCGGTACCGGTAGCCCTACTATGCACAGTCATTGGCTGGGAACAGCCCAAGGGAAGTACGGCTTCACAATGAATGGAGTTCACAGAACTGTGCTTTGATGTGATGCTCTTCCTACTCAGTGATCCTTCCTTCTTACCTCCTCTCCCAGTTGTCAGACCTGTATCAGAGTCTGAAGGCTCTGCCTGCTCATTTTTGCTTCTTCTCTATTTATCATTCCCAAGTGTTATCCCCAATAAATCCAAAAGGGCCATAGCTGAAAGCTGCCACTCAACAGTCCTTCTTGAAGCAGTCATCAAAGGGAGTTCTGAGAGCACATCCCCATGGCTGGTGTACTTTTGTGTCTTGGAAACTTCACAGGTCAGATATGAAATATGAACTTCCCACTATGTGTCTGCTGGACGGAAACCAGAACCTCAGTACTGTCCATGTGAAGAGCAGTAAAACTGTGATTATTTCTTGTCAAGCATGCTTACAGGACTATAATACTTATGCAGATCAGGATGCAGGGGGAAACCAAAGTTATGTATTTATTATGGGGTATAGTTTTTTGAGTGGGCAGTGAAGAAGACTAGCCCCCTCTTAAATGTTTGACCATAAGGATGTTTGCTTTCTGTTGGATTCCAGAAAGTCAGAAGTGACACAAAAAATAATATTCCAATTCAAAAAGGGCCTTAATCTCATAGACAGCAAACTAGTTATTTAAGTACCAATTAAGACACAGTCTGTGATGGTGGGAACTGTTCCCTCCCTCTGGCCTCCTTTGGTGACATTCTGAACACAAAAATGTAAGTGAATTTTTAGCCAATTTAACATGTACTGTTTACAAGAAAGGCTTACCTCAAAAAGTGACTTTATCAACTTCGTTATCGACTTATTTACTTAGCTATATATTTCACAGACCTTCAGAGTGGGAAACAAGCTGAGAGAACCTTCATTGCATGCCAACAGATCACGAAGGACCATTTTTCTCAACTTGAAGTGATTCTTTTCTGCTGCATATTGTAACTGACTACCAAGCTATTACCCTTTCCTCTCGTTCTCTTCATATTCTTCCATTTTCCCAGGTCCTGGAGCATAGAACTTAGACTGGGCTATCCCATTTTGTAAAAGTTGCTTTGAAAGATTTAAATATATACACACACAGCAAATGAATGGTAGAAAGGAGAACTGAAAGCCAGGAGAAATCTGTGGAAGTGGAACTGGAAGCCAGGTTCCTGGATTTCCAATTCTGAAATATTCTCCACCATGCAATCACAGACAAAGTCAAAATTAATCAGGCAGGAACATATGTCAAGGATGGGGAAAGGAATGAATTGTATAATGGTAAACTGTGGGCCTGTTCCTGGGTTTGTCTAGAATGTTCATGGGGAAGCTAAGAGCACAGTGCTGTCTCAAAGCCCCATCTTAAACAGAATGAGCTAGAGGCTTAGCAAAATGAACATCATTTATCCATTTACCACAGGGGAAATGCAACAAGGTTTCCAATTAATAGCATTTTCCTTTAGTGAGTCTGTAAGGTGTATGTAGTTTACCACCGGTACATGCATCAGTCTTCATAGGTCTTGCATTCCCAACAAATACCAGGAATGCTTTGGTAGCGACAGACTTTTTTTGTATTTTATGTAGCAATATACTATATTTCACCTAGAACTAAGTTATTGTCTTAAATAACAAAAATAGGTACATGAGCATATAAAGCCAATTTAGCTAAAAGAGTCGGAGGAGAGATGGGTTAACAGAGAGGTGCCATCTGTTCAGACAGCCGTGTGCATCTAAACAGTGTCTTCATGCCAAGGGTCCTCCTTAGTCAAAGACAGCAGTCCTGGGAGTTAGGTTTGGGCCTTACTGGGTAAAATAATGCACCCAAGGGGCTATCGGCTGCCTTTGCTCATTGTCACAAAAGGAGAATTGGTACAGCCTTTCTCTTGATCTTCCAATAATCCAGGGGTCACCCAAGAAAAAGAGTACTAAAAGGCAGGTACCGAACTACTCTGCCTTGGCCCTCCACTTAGGATGATGGGACTTTATTTTCTACTGAAATGTAGAGCTATGGTTCTTTTAAGTGAATTCTGTTCAGGATCTGGCTGCTGAGCTGAGAAGGATTTATAGGACAATCTAATCATCTCTCCAAACCTTAAAAACAGAACAAATTCACCATTTTTTTTTCTTACGGCAGAGCATGAACCCCGGCAGCCTCAAAGAGTGTATACAGTGGATGAGGACAGCATATGCGTCTATTTCTCTATAACTCAACGACTTATTTTTTCCTGTCTCCACATGAACAACCCACTTACGTAAACCACTGCAACATTTTTCTTGTCTTCTATAACCTGATATTTAGACTACACTTTTTGAAGGATGCTACAGACGAAGATATTGTTTTTAATATCTGCTTTTATATTAAAGACAAGCAATACTTTTAGTTTTATTTTTGCTATGGCTTTATTCCGTTAAGCCCTTTTCGTGTGCAAGTGTGAAGAGCGGTTTCTTCGTTCTGCGAGGAGCCGGGAGTGTTCCAGCAAGCTGTTTGTGTCATCGTAACCAGGGCTTCTTGTCTGTGCTCAGCAAACAGCTTTTCTTTTGTGGAGTGTTAAAGAGGTACTGTTCACAAATTTTTTTTTAATTCAACAAATTTACATATATTCTTTTGAAGACAGGTTGGAATTATGTAAAGGGAACAACATATACATCTTAATTGAAACGACATATTCTTTTTGACATACGGATTTATTAAATTCAACATACCGCGTTGTTGAGGAAAGAATGTTAATATTAGGTAAGACGAAGTCCTTAGGGTAGGGCCTAGTCTGAAATGACCGGTGCCCTTATAAAGGGGGAGAGTAGGACGTAGGGAGAATGCCCTGTGAAGCGACCGAGGGAGAGAGGCTTTATATATATATTCGAAAGTGTATATATAAAAATTTGTTGAATTGAATACATAAACAAATAAGCCTGGCTGTATTCCAAGAAACTGTATTTGCAAAAACAGGAGGCAGACCAGATTTGGCCCATGGGCTGTAATTTGCTGACCTCTGCTATGTATAATGCAACAGTAGCCTAAAACATCTTGGGGTTACCATAATGGGATGTTCCATCAAAGCAAATCTGGCACAAAGGAAAGTAGAGCTGAGTGATGGAAAGAGACAGATTCCTAAAGATATTGTGCCAGATGGAATCCAGAATATGAATACTTGGTTTCAGGACTCAAATAACCATAGTTATTTAAATCTATCTTATTACAAAATGAGTTCTAATACAGTAGATGAAACTTCCCATACAGTACTAATACGCGATGGGCACTCAATATCAGCCTTCTCTCTTGTCTGATGGGCAGTTAGTAGATACTAGAAGAAATAGTACATTCAGGAGTAAAATACCAATGATGAAAAGAACAAATGAAATAAAGTAAAAATAGTTTTGCAACTTTATACTTTCTATCCCTCTTCTTTTTTAATTGCCCAAACTGATTCTTTCTAAACACTTTTCTCCTTGACCATAACTGGTTCTATTTTTCCATTAAAAGAAACATAATAAAGGAATGAAATTCTTCATTGTTGTACTCTGGGCTTTCTTGTTGCTCAGTCGATGGCTCAAAAGGAATTCATCAATGTTGTACTTGGTGCCTCAGTGTTCTCAGAGATGGAGTGGGATCTATCCAAAAACTGTAACATTGATGTTTTCAGAGGAGCATAGATAAATAGAAGGCAGAGTAACTAGGAAGAAGTGGTTATTTAAAAAATTTGTAGATCCAGGATGGAACACGCAACGGCTTTAAATGATATTTAATAGTGAAAAGGACCCTTTTCACTTGGATCAACAAAAGTATTTTTAATCACAACGAAACTTTTTACTGATTAACAGACCTAGTTTAGATATTTGGACACTCAAGGATGCACTCTCACTGTTGCAAACAGAGAGCTAGTGGACTCTCTGGATAACCCCAACATAAATCCTCTTCATTGAAGATGGAAAGGTGTTAGTGACTATTTGAAAAATATGTTTTATTTCATTGTTTAAGTCTTGGTAGTACTGTGGGTTTTATTTCATTCTTCTTATTTGACCCTTGTAGAAATTTAATTAGAATAACCAGATTGGATTGTGATGGAAAGATCTTTTCAGGTTGGCCTGTTGACTGACCATTCATCATCTCTTCATTTATTCAGACAGTCTTGTATGAACATAAAAAAGTATTTATGAAATTCTCATTAAATGGACAGCATTTCTTGCTATTATAGTTCTATATGTATTCTTAGTTCCCAGAGTAATACCTCTATTGCCAGGAACAATGCAATTGAATAAATATTTAATAAAACCTTTCAGATGTACAGATAAATGAATAGATTTTTCTGAATAAATGATATAAATTTATGTAGTTGAGAGATAAACCCTATATAGTTGAGGAAGCTACATGGTTGTTTGGATGAATGCCATGCAAATACTTAATGCCAAAATAAATGGTAATATATACTCAGGAAACAATATATTATTATGGGGTAGAATGGGCATGTAAAGAGTTTGGAATGAGTAATGGCCTTGAACTAGATTCTGATCAATGAATGATTAGGATTTGATTGGAAAGAGAAAGATACTCCAGGTGAGATAATTGTCCTGAGCAGATGTGCAATCAGAAATAATCATGTGAATTTTGGGGTGAGGAATAGGGCGACAGACCTAGGTTCAAGGAGGAGGAGTGCTAGTATTAGTAGAGTAAAAGTGAGACTATTAGAGAGGGCTTTCATTGCCTGTACAGGTTTACTTTGGTGGGAGGTACCTTGCTGGAGGAGAAGAAACTACCAGCCTAAGCCCCCTTGGGGCAGGCTCTGTCTTAGAAGGAAATAGAAAAATGAGAATTAGGAAGTAACCTCCTCCGATGACTCATGCATTCTGGCTGCACTGTTGTGAGTGGCGCTGAGGCTATATTTCAGCTCTTCTTCCTCCTGGGCAAGTTACCTGTGCACAATGCACTGAGGCTGCTGTCAGCTCACCATTCCTCTTTTCATCCCAGGGATGTAGCCTGCCAAATGAGCAAATGGGGGAATAGGTGAACACTGAAAAATCAAAGGAATAAGTGATAAATAATTGCTTTAAATAATCCATGAAATATGTATTGCATGCTTTTCATGTATAACTTCGTTAGCCACTAAAGTATAGAGAGAAGTCAAAGGCATCGATTTTCAGATTTTCTTTTTGTCTTATAAAATATATATTGTATCTCTTGGAGTGGCTTTCCAAATTGGCTATCTAAATCCATTTGACACTCTGTGGAACTCTTGCTGCTTTGCTGTTTTAGAGAGGCAGAAATGCATAGTGACTATGGACATCGATTCTGAGTCAGACTGAATTTGGATTTAGGTTCTGAGCCTATGTGGCGTAGCATTGGTCAGTCTGTTAGCTTCTCTGTGCATTGGTACCCAGACCACACAGAAAACAAATAAATAAGTAAGTAAATGTCAAAGACTCTATTCAAGTAAAAGTATTATTTTAGATGGAGTAGAGGAGGAGGGAAAGAATATGGATCTGACCAGTCTTGCTCAGAACACAGGCCAAAAATAATTCATAGGAATATACTGGGAAACTATCAGTCCTTCCCTTAAGCCCAGGGCACAATATATTTGGGAAGCAAGGAAAGAAAGATAAGATCTGTTTACATAATGTCATTATTTGATATTTTCTGATTTGAGGCTTCAGCATCATCTGAGAACCTTTTTCCTACACATGGTCAACTTAATCACTTCTCTTCATCTAAGATTACAAGGATCATTTTTCTATGGGGAGTCTTTAATTTCCATAACATTTTTAAACTGCTAATACAATGGAAATGTTTTTGAGTATGTCTTCATCATCTATGGTTATCATATTCCATGATTTTGTAGCCATGGTGGAACAGAAGAATATGGATTTGGAGTTTCAGTTTCTTCTGACAGTATAGTTAGCTAGAAAAGCCCAAGGTACAGAAAGCAGCAGAACAGAACTTTCTTCTTACCATGAGCCTGGATTCGAGTAGCATTTATCAATAATTTTTCAAGTGTGATCTCTACGGGTACTGACCTGGGTGGGTCTTGCATGTGTGCGCGCTCCTGCTGCTGATGCTGAATTCCCAGGCACAGGCACGACGGATGCACCTTGCTTTTGCACCTGAAAAAGCCTATGCAGGTAAGACATGAGAGAGAACACATAATATATGGGCGACTTTAACCCAGCTCAGATCTGTAAATACAACTAAATCAGTTTCACAGTCGGGCATTTTAATACCAGGAAACAGTTACTTGCACATTCCTCACGTAGTGCTGAAATAGAATAGATTGCCCAGGGGACCTGAACGATGAGTAGTGTTTGTGCACAAATGACATAGCTACACAGACAAACTGGGAAAGAACCCCTACAGATATTGAAGGATTGTCTTAAGCCCCGGGAACCTGTTGTCTTACTTAATTTTATGGATAGCTGCCAACAGGTAAATGAAGACCTGCCCTGATGAGGAGAGGGAGTCCATCATGAAACTTGATTTCCCCTGACAGCTCCCATGGGCCGCCATGTTGCTGCAGAATACAACCTGAAAATACAACCTGAAAACAGCTGTCGGTGCAGGAAGAGAGGAAGGTGCTTGGGTTGAAATCCAGGCTCAATCACATTGTCATTTAAATGTATGAGCTTTGGTTTTTTAAAAAATCTGCATAGTGGAAAAGCTTGCAAAAATCAGCGGGAAATTTGAAATGATCTTCATGTGATTTGACACTGTTTAAGATTTTATTCCTTTTTTCCTCTCTGTGTTGTTCACCTCTCTGCTTTCACACAGGCTCTGTCCTTTAAGTCTTTGCCCCTGTAATATTTATAGGGCAGGGGCTGTTTTGAAGTTCAACCATGCTTCCTCTCTTTTGCAAAAAACCAAAAACCAAAAAACAAAACAAAACAAAAAAAACAACAGAAAACTAGCCCTCTGAAGATGAAATAAGCCTCACATTGAGTAGGAAAGGGAATGGTTACAGGGACCAGAGAACATGGGAGGAGACGGTCCCAATGCCGGGGAAGGGAAGGAGTGAGTTAGGAGGACCCCAGTGGTATTTGCCATTGCCTGTAGCCTACCCAGACCCCTGGACATATGTCTTTGTAAGGATTCTAATGGCCATCGTTTGCAGAACCTGAAGGAATCATGCGGTGGGACAGGGATGTGATAACAGAAACAAATATGGGCAGAAGACCTTTGAGCAGAAAGACCTCCCAGATGCTTTGGATATGCCTCAGGCCAAGACCTTGAATAACCTTAGCATGGAAGGGAATTCAAATTATAATTGTTATTGAGGTTTTAGTCAGCAGCACAGGCAAGGCTCAATCATAGTTAAATTTGATAAGAGAAAATAAATAAATGAGATATTTCTGGATCACCTGAGTGTATAAACCAAGATTTGTTTTCACTCCGTACTTAAAGCTCCCAGCCCAATGTGAGTCAGATTCATAGGTACTATTAAAAAATGCTCATGAATTTAACCCAGGCTACAAAATGCTGACACTAAGGCAAAAGTGTTTTAGTTATAATACCTAACATATCTACAGCAAAGCTCTGTTTAATAAATACAATAAAATTAATAAAGTAGCAATGGAAACACACATAAATCTCTCTTTTTAATTATGGCAGATGCTTAAATCAAATTTAAAGTATTGCACACTTTCATGTTTTACATCTTTTTTTCCTGGTAGTGGATATTCAGCTATTTTTGTTCATTGATTTAAAAATGCTCACTGATCATGTACAATGTGCCAAGGACTATTGTAGGCATCCGAGGCACACACTGAAAGGGACAAATAATTCACGGTCTTCACGGAGCCTCCATTTCAATGAAGGAATGAACTAGTGAGGGACTCGTGTTCAGAGGCCTGACTGAATTCATAGGGACTTGTTATTTCATATTGAAAAACCACAGCTTTAGGAAGACCAGGGTTAACGTACTTGTATGCATTCATTTATGTCACCTGCATCTCCATTGCAGCATGTGGCTTCCGCCCGCAATGTCCCCTCCTACTCCCTCATTGCTGTTGAAGCTCCAGGGGTAATGCCCCTATTTCAGGGGTAGAAAAGGGTACGAAGGCCCTTTGGACTCACTTTTGTAAAGAGTCTATCCTCTTTTCAAGCAGCTTTCCCAGGAATTCAGCACCAGATTTTTGCCTACATCTCATTAGCCTGGCCTTGCTTATGGCCATAATCAGCTTCCCCCCACACAGTTCCCCACCTGGAAATGCAGCCTTTTACTTAGAAGTAAGAGAACTATTTATTATTGATTATTATTGATGAAATAGAGATGCTATGCCTAAGGAAGCATCTTATTACTAAAGATTGAATTCACTACTCTTTCTTGTTATTGATGAAATAGAGATACTATGCCTAAGGAAGAGGGGAGAAGAGCTATTTGTAGCAACTAGCAGTCCTTGACATTGTGATTCAGGTACTGGGCCACAAATAGAATACAAGTGAAGTAACAAATAGAGCTAAGACAATGAAGCAGGGTCAGAAGATAGGAAGTGATTGGGTTGCCTTTTTGATATGGGTTGTCAAGGAAGGCTTCTCTGAGGTGGTAGCATTTGATTGGAATCCTAGAGGAAGTACAGAGTTCAATTATGAACTTATTTTTTAGGAGGCACATTCCAGTCAGGAATAGAGAGCTGCAGAGTTCCTGAGGTAGAAGCATGCTCAGACTCTTCAAGGAACCTTAAAGAGTCTTTGTAGCTGGCCCAAGAGTATTTATATACAGGATTCTCTGTGTGTGTGCATGTGTATGTGTGCTGTGTTTGGTAAGGATAGAGGCAGCTAGAAAGGAGATGAAAGAGAAGAAGCATAAGCATTTTAAATTGTTCCTTCACCCTCAAAGTAGTAGCAAGAGTTAAAAACTATCACACCATTAATCCTGTATCAGACAGCATATATTTTTCTTTAAATTACTCAATATTTACAAGTACTCTAAATTTGTTACTCTTGTCACAGATATTTTATGGATGAGAAAACTGAGGCACATAGGTTAGTTGACTAAGCTTACATATCCAGTACATGGTGTAGCACAACGGTTAAAATTGAGTCTGGGAGGGGGTTGCATGGGTTTAAACAGTTTTGACCATTGTGCTATGCTGTACCCCCTCCCTGGTAATGCATGGATCATTTTTGCTATGAGTATGTACATTTGTAACACTCCTCACTTTGTTTAGCTCTGGCTTGGAGTGTGGGCCTTGATCCTCCTGTATTTATGTATATATCTGTGCATCAGATTTCTGGGGGGAGTTTTTTTCAGAGAACCCTGACTCTTCTCTTCCAGTTCTCTAGTGTAGCTGGTAAATAATCGCAGGCATTCCAAATGTTAACAATTTTCAAGCAACTGTCCAAGAGAGACTGATTGGATTAGATTCTTGCTCTAATGCTTGGTAGCTTGGTAGCTTGGATTAAATTGTGTCCCTCCAATGAGTGTATCAGAATGTGATTTTGGAAATAGGGTGATTATAGATAAAATTAATTAAAATGAGGTCATTAGTGTGGACATTAATACAATGTAACAAGTGTCTCTAGAAATAGCTGAAATTTGGAAACAGAAACAAACATGCAAGAGGGGGAATCATGTGAAGACACACAAGAATGCATCTGCAAGTCAATGAATGTCAAGAATTGCTAGAAAATACTAGAAGCTAGAAAAGGCAAGGGACCCTTGAATTCTCATAGAGCCATCAGAGAGCATGGCCTGTGAATATTTTTATTTTGAACTTCTAGCTCTGCAATTGTGAGGCATCGTTTTAGGCCACCCGGTCTGTGATACTTTGTTATGGCAGCTGGAGAAAACTAGCATTCTAAGTGACTTATCTTCCACCTGTCTCATTTTCTTTACCTAAGGATTAGAGATGATGAATTTTTTTGCACTGCCTGGCAAGTAGTAATTGATCATAATTGTTGACAATGATAATTATTTTGAAGGTGAAGAATGGAAATGGGACTTGCAAATGCTCCTTCCCTCCCCTCTCCTCTGGCTGTATCTGTGCATGTAGAACTCTGGTCTCTGGGAGAGGGCAGAGCTACCAGTGAAGAGACCTCGAGTCTTGAAACAGAAAATGTAGATCAGAGTGGCAGCACCGAGCTGTCATTCCTGGAATAAATGGAGAAAAGAAGGAACATATCGGTTCTAAATGGAATTATCACACAATCATTTTCAAACCAGGAAAATTTTTAGAGTAAAAGGAGGGGTATTAATAACTACACCAGGACCATGTGTGTAAACTCAGAAACTCTCAGACAATCTAGGTCTCCGATAAGTGAACAATAAAGAAGCAGAACAAAGAAGAAAGAATTTGTGGGTCAATCAGAACACTTGAATATTAACAGGAGGACGAAGACCATCGCAACCTGGGGGTAATTCAAACACATCAGTTAAGAATTAGCATCAGTTCCTCATTGAATTGGAACTAGACACTGAAATCAGATTTGCAATGTTTGTTCTTTGCAGCTCTTTTCAAATAAACACTTAGAAAAAAATCTGAGTTGGCTACATTTAATAAGTGTGATCTTAGTCATTCCTGATAAACTCTTGTCCCGTCTTTGTAGGTGCTAAGAGAAGGGACTCAGGTGGCAAAGCATTTCAGCAGAGCCGGTAGGAGACTGCCGTTGGGACACAGACTGTGGGATGCAGATGCAACTCAGACACATCCTCTCTCCCTGAGCTTCTTTACAGAAAAGTACAAGAGGCATGCATACATGAGAAGCATGGAAGGCCTTGTGGCCGGTAGAAATCTATGAGACCTCTTTTCCAGTTAGGGTGACAACCAAAAAAATACATTAGTGAGTGCGACCACTTTAACCTTTTCTACACTTTCCTGGGAACTGGACTCCTTCCCAGTTGACTACCTATCAGTAACAAGGTCCCACTAGAATATGGAGAAATTGGAACTCTTGTACATTGCTCATAGAAGTGTATATTTTGCAACCTGTTTCTAAGACTTTTTGACATTACCTTTTAAAGTTGAATGTCGTTATACTCCATGACCCACCAAAATATGCTTCTGTATAGACATATACAGATTTATATATAAATATAGATAATGTATGTGAATATGATATAGATAGGTAGACAGACATCCAACAGAAATATGGGTTTGCTAAAAGACACAAATGAGAATCTTTACATCAACTTTATGTGTAATAGCACCAAACTTCAAACAACCCAAATTAATTGTGGCATAGACATTTAATAAAATACTATACAGTGATGATACCGAACAAAATCTTGCTATCTGCAATAACCGTGAAGAATCTTTCAAGCATAATGCTGAGCAAATAGTTTATACACAAAGAAGTACATGCTGTATGATTCCAGTTAGCCCAAGTTGAAAATTGGTAAGAAAGAAGTCGATATGGCAAGAGTTATATGGTCTCTGGGCTTCTGTTTCTTGTCGTAGATGGTGCTTTTGCCTGCGTCCTCATTGTGAAACGTCCTTAAGCTGTACCTGTAGAATTTTCACACTTTGCTAAAAAGTATGCTGCATTTCAAGAAAGATTTACTGACATTTTTAAAAAGAAAGATACAAATATCAATTATTGTATATTTTCATTTTTTTAAAAATAGTTTCTATCTGTATATCTCTAGAATAATATAAAATAGTCTCTGGCTATTTTTCAGCACTCAGATTTGAGTGATTGTTTTTGCTTTTTTTTTTTTTTTTTTTGTACCTCTCTTTATTGACTGTTGTTTTCAAAACAAACAAAAATCACTTTTATTCAAATAGTTTACTTACCAAAAAGATGATCCAGGAGAGGAGTCTATGTATATACACTAGATAAGAAAAAGAAGTTCACGGCTTGAATACTATATCATTTATATTTTATTCCCGATTGCAAACTCCATAAAGGGAAAGAATCATTAATTTTTTTTATGCATTGACAGGATTACAATGCTATTTAAATAGTTCCTGGTAAACAGGAGGCAGCCAGGTAATACTTAACAATGAGAGAATAAAGCTCCCAGCCTACAATGTTGGAGTCATTGACAATGGCATCTGGTGTCACCTTTATTTGATAATAAGAAGAAAAAAATTCTACAAAAATTCTTTATTTGTTCCACAGTCCATCTTCTTCCAGGAAGTTGCCTCCTTCCCCGCCCCCACCCCCCGAAAAAACATTTATAAAGCTCAGGCAAATACTGGTTTGGTAGAAGGACTGGAGAACTGGGATTCAGGAAGCCACCAAGGGGCGGGCGGGCATTGCAAGTCTCACGACTTCTGGCTCTGCCGTCCATCATCTCTACAGTAGGGGATAGAACCAGGATGCCATTTGTTAAGAAAATTTGCTACATGATTTTATATCTGCATGTCATTGATCGTGAAGTGTTTACAGCTCAGTGAAGGTTTAGTGTTTTCTTTTTTCTTTTTCTTTTTGATAGGTTTACAGTGGAGCCTTTTTACTTCTTTATGTCAAAGAAGTTACCTTTGACACAATTACCTTAATGTGTTAGCTCTCAGGTGTGATGGTAGATTACTTTCACAGACAAAGGAAAGACATATTTTTTTTTAAAAAGTCATGTTTACTCTTAACTATTATTCTGATGGAATCATTTCTGGTCAAATTTTTATAGGAATAAACATCAGCATACTTTGCATTTATTAAACATAAAGAACTGATATTTAGAGTCAAACAGAGTCCAGCTATTCCTATGAAAAATCATAAAGGCCTATGAAGATACAGTATTTGAGAAGCATAATGTCTTTTATTTTTAAAAAAAGTTTATTTTTGTCCAAAGTAAAACCTCTCTGAGCCTTTCCTTTGAGAGCAAAGCTTCTCCAATGCTGTGCCCTCTCTTGATCCCATGTCCTCTGGTGGAGCCCACCACTGCTGCCTGCATTGAAATGCCTGGAGTTCACAAACCATAAACAGCTGAAAGAGTTATGGAGTGCCCTAATGTGGGGGTCTTAATATAATGTTTTGCTTCAGATCAATAAGCTATTCCTATTTCAAAACCTCATGTGCCCCTTACTGGGGGCTAAGAAAACTATAACTTGATTAACACAATATAAAAAGTAAATACTAGGAAGAGAGATGAAGGTTGCGCATAACCCAGTAAGAAAGGAATGTTCAACCATAAGAATCAGGGGACTTGGGTTCTAATTTAGTGCAGCCCTAACCATCTGTATGACATGGGACAAGACATTGGCAGAAGGCTCCACAGAGAATGGGGCAACCAGGGTAGACAGTTTTTCCAAGGAGTTTTTGTGCACTGATCTTAAGACAGGGAAGGTAAAAGGGATCACATAGGTTTATAGTTTCAAGGTGGGAAATTTAAATAATATTGCCATATGGAAGGAAATTATCCACTAAAAGCCAGGGTGAAGTGAAGCAGGAGAGAGAAATATTGATGGAAGCATGAAAAGGGACAATTAGAGAAATAAGCTCTTAAGTCAGCAAGAGAGAGGGTTAAATGGAGCCAGGTTTAGAATTACTCCTGTTAAAAATACCACCTTTAAGATGAAGGTTCAGAATATCCTACCAGGTAAAGACCCCAGTGAAGCTAAGAATGACTGAAAGCAAAGAGAACACAAAGTGTTTAGGGGAAAAGGAGGGTTGGAAATACCTGCTATGGGCTCATAAACAACTTTAGAAATGTGGTCTTTACCCTGCAATTGTACTCTTTTTAAAACCTATTTGACATCATCACTTTTCCTTTTCCTACTGTACTGTGTTTTGAAAAGTTGGTTGTCTTTTAACATAACCAATGGTCAACAGGGGGTTTTCATGCAGATCCTTTCATCCCAGAAGGAACGATCTCTGAAATGGGTTTGGCAAGCAGGTTTTGAGTAATTGCATTGATATAAAATCACCGCTGAGGATGTCAGATAAACATGACTTTGGGTCACTCTTTTCATTGGTAAGTGAGCTCTTGTGAACGGAGGACTGACAGGCAAAGAGGGCATATTAAAACCACAAATCATTGGTATATGCATGTTTAAAAATTATATAATTATATATACACACATCCTTAATTGAATATACAGGGTGGGGCAAAAGTAGGCGA
The DNA here is from genome assembly GCF_021234165.1 of Pteronotus mesoamericanus. NCBI lineage: Eukaryota > Metazoa > Chordata > Mammalia > Chiroptera > Mormoopidae > Pteronotus > Pteronotus mesoamericanus. The sequence continues at coordinate 10,647,984 of NW_026555234.1, read as the reverse complement.
CAGTTGTGAGTACGTGAAACACAGAGTTTATTCCTGTATTATTATTTATTAATTATTGTGTTATTTTCCATACGAACAACTGCAAACCTCCTTTTGCCCCACCCTGTTTAATGTATATGTATATATGTATAAAACCTAAAATCAAAATATATAATTATGCCAGTGTGAACAAAGCATTGTCTGCTTTGTATCGGAGATGATCAGTAGAGGAAGTCAGTTGTGAGCAAATTGATTCACTCGTAGGATAGCATCATACCTGAATTTTTGAGCTGGTTACCCCCTCGGTCAAATTGGGAAGTCAGCGATGGCAGGGACCACTGTCACCATGGTGCGGGGCGTTCCGTCTCCAGATTCCATCCCCTAGGGTCACGAGGGTCATATGAGCGCGTGGAGAAAGAAGGGTGCTGATTTTCATAGTAAGGGGTCGGACTGTCCCTGACTATTGGAGCCCCACTAATTAGATTTTTGGTGAGCATTTCTGCTTTTGAGTCCAAGCAATCCTCTGGTCTTGGTCAGGCGTTGGTCTACATTCTGGCACATGCATTTGCTCAGGAATTGATTTAAGTCCTGAGGTCTAACCAGTAATTCTCTCCAGTGCTGGCATTGAAGTTCTGTGCTCAGAGGTGACACGCAGTGAGACTTTCCTGCTCCCCTGCCCACCCAGGGCCCAAAGCTGCCTCACTCCCCAGGCCACAGGAATCAGCCCTCCAATGCTGCTGCAGGAGTTCAGAAACACTCCTGCATGGGTGAGGGAGGCCAGGGTAGCTTTAAACACACTCACCTTCAGACCCACACACTTATGCATCCAAGCTTATCCAAAGGGTCTGCATTGGCCTGGCTCAGGCATGCCCAACTTGGTAGAAATAGGGATTTATAAAGTTCTCTGGGTTTATTTGTTATTTGACGTTATACTTGAAGTAGGTACAAGTTACTACACCCCCCTTCCCCGCTTTTTCAGTTGTTTCTCTTATAGTCAGAGATGTCCCTGAAACATCATTTATCGGAAGGTTCAGATGGTGTCCGCACATAGAAGAGAAAGCTTCTGGGCCCAAAACAGTGAGGAGGTGCTGGAGATCCAAGAGCAAATAAAATTCTCCACTAAGGGACCTCTCAGACTCATTAAATGCTAATGTGCATTGTGAACTTCTTAGAGACAGACTTAGCATGTCGTAATTCCCAAAAGTAGATTAGGAATGGGAAGTGCCATCCTTGGGAATAATAAATCAGGCCATATCTTTAAGATTTGAATTTTTTTGTAGCTATACCAGCTGTTGAAACAAGCCAACTGGAAGTTATTTATGTAGTATAGCACTTTTCCATAAAGCTTTCCAAGAAGGTGTACTCACCCCGATCCTCCTTCCTCATCATCCTGATCAGAATGTCTCTCATTTATCCCTTTAATTTATCATTTATTGTAGATAGTCACTTGATGTCTGCCATCCCTTCTAAGTCACGTTACTTTACTATATATGGACTAGGCATCGTTCATCTCTGATCCCTAGTGTGGCATTTATAAACCCATACGTTGTGGGTCTGAAGAGTATCATAAAAAAGATAAATCATTTTTTGAATTTGCTGACAATATTAAAAATTCAAGATTCTTAGCTTTGTCTATTAAACCAGAAGACCTGGCAGCATCGGCTGGCATTTTGGCCTGGCAAACATTGGCAGACGCTGAATAGTGAACGGCCTCCTGAAACAGAGTGCCTGCTCTCTTGTATGTGAGGTTTCCATCTGGTCTGCTTCTCAAATTTGTTTCTGCTCTTCCCTTGGATGTATGTCAGTGGGCAACTCTTGTTCTTAGGCCTCGATTAGTGAAAGAAATATGGTAGGTTCTCAGTAAACCAGTGTTGATGTGTTTAAAATTAAGGTGTATCTGTTCTGGTCCTCCCAGCAGCAGATCCTCAGACAAGGATTTGAATTCCAATAGTTATTTTGAGATAGAAAGGAAATACCTGTAAACAAATGAGAAAGTGATTCAAAGAAACAGGAAAAGGTGCTTCTAGCCAGCGACCACTCTAGATAACTAGAGCCTGATCCTTCGAGGAAATTCTGGAAACTGTAGACAATTCACACCTCAGAATTATCCTAACTCGGGGGGGTGGTGAGAAAACTGGAATATGTATATGCCAATTCCTATATGTAATTCCTCAGCGTATTCTTTCTGGGACTCACATAAGCAATGCAGCTCTCTGAGATTTTGGGAAAAGCAGTCAGTATAGAGACGCAGATGTAGCGTTTGAAAATTAGACGGAAGAATCTAAAATGGCAATGCACTAGGAATATCAACAGAGCACTGAGATAGTCTCTGCAAAATGGATTAAACTGGTCAGAAGAAGAAAAGAAGAAGAAACAAAGCATCTCTGGTAGCTGAAGTTAAAACGGATTTAAACTCATGAGCGGACACCTAATACTCGCCTATGTTCCTCATGCCCCTGTCTCCCTGCGTCCCCAGCCCTGTAATGGCAGGAAACTTCTCCTGTTCCATGCAGGAAGGCCCTGTAGCATAGTAGCTGCTCCTTTTGTGTCTTTATTCTCCTGTCAGGCTTTTGAAAGTTCATTTTAACTTGATGTCACATGATGACAATCACAGGGACATTGAGTCCCATTAGATATGGCTCTGTCTAAAGCTGATGTGGGAAAGCAAAAAAACAAAACATAAATTCTTTTCCATATTAATAAAAATGCTTTTGTAATTTCATTCAATATTTGGAAGTAAAAGTTATTTACTCTTGAACTCTGTTTGAAGTTGAAAAGCCACTGGAGATCGTAAGAATGGGTTCCTCTGGCAGAATGACCTCTGTGTGTCACTCTGCTGATTGAAGTGTTCCGTCATAAATGATAACATAAGCTTCAAAGAAGATGCTTTTTCTCTTAGAGGACGGACAGAAATAATCAAATCAAGCTCCTGCAGAAATCCAGACAGAGTGGAGAGGTTCCGTTTTCTTCCTTTCAAGTGGGAATATAGTTCATTTCTGGCAACTTCCCTAACTGTCTGTGTACCTTTGTTTCTGTGCAGTTACCTGAAGTCTCTCTGGGGTTGTGAGCCTTCTAAGCTTCTAGAAGCAAAATTTGTGTTCAGTTTTTTTGTTAAAAAAATAAAAATGCTTTTTCTTCCCAAAAGAGTGTAGATTTTTTCGTAGGAACTAATGAAACATCTCTAGCCAAGCCTGATTGGGAATTCATGCCATACTGAAACTCACTGAGACAAAATGTGACTTTTTTCCCTTGAATTATTATTTATTTGTGTGTGGTACTTTGCTAGAATTGTTTGAAGTGAACTTGTAATTGCCATTAAAAAGTAAATCTTGAGGCTCGAGGTTTTATTTTCTTTTTGTTTATGTCTGGATGACTTGTCTTCTAAATTTGAGAAAGCTGGGTAATTCAATGACATACTTATTTTTCTTGGAGGAAACTACCATTTTATTATCTAAAAATAAATATTTCTCTATTTGATTTAAATGCATTTTACTAGTTTTTTTAATGTTCCAGTTTTATTTACAGACTGCAGATTTGATGTAGAGCAGAGATATGCTTCAATAAGGGGAGAGAGATTGCCCAAATGGTATGAAATAGAAGTTGTAATTGTTTTAAAGTTTAATTATCATATAAACTGTATGTCAAAACTTAATATGTGATTTGATGAGTAGTCTTTTCTTTTACTGACATAAAAATGTTTAAAATGTTAACATCAAAACAAACCAAAACAATTTGCTCATTTTGATATACATCCGATGTACATTTTCTCAAATGTCTAAGCAAATATTGATTTGGACATACATCTGCTTGGAAACAACATTATCAGAAGAGTGAGTGTTTTCCTCAAGGTGCATGGTTTGTGACTACATTCCTCCTACGTGGGCCCTAGGCAGTACCAAAGCCTGCAGTTGCTTATTAATTCTTAGAACATATTTCAGAGTCACTTGAAAGTGAGGAGAGAAACAGATGTTTTGCTTGAAGTTTATACTTTTTTATGCATGCCTATAAGCTTATTCCAAAAAGACAGCTATCAGAAATTGAAGAACAAAAACTACCCCTTGCACCCACATTCCTTCTGAAATAAGGCAAACATGCAAGCAAATAAAAGCTGACTGTTCAATATTGTTTGGCTACCTTAAGAAAGATAGAAATTTCTGGAACCAATGGGTTAGATTGATACATTTCGCTTGAAACTGAATATATGAATTTTTTTCAGTATACTCAATCTCCAGCTCCATTTCCATTACTGCTTTATGAAATTTTAGGCTCTGATGCAAGCCTTAATCTTTCTTAATTTCATCTTAAAGTGATAGTGAATAGAGGGATAATATATCCTTGTGGTTCCTAATCATTCTGAGACCACTGGACTTTTGAAATTGTTATTTTAAAAAATCTATTGGCCTTCTCCCTGGAAAAATACACAACAAAATTTATTCACAATTCACAGGAGTCCGTGAACTGTAATAATTTCATTTCTAGAATCTAGAGAGCCACAGGTCTTATGTTAAGAACCTCTTATAAGCCCTGGCTGGTGTGGCTCAGTGGATTGAGCACTGGCCTGCAGACCAAAGGGTGGCCAGTTCAATTCCCAGTCAGGGCACATGTCTGGGTTGCAACCAGGTCCCTAGTAGGGGGCGCGTGAGAGACAACCACACATTGGATATTTCTCTTTCTCCTCCCCCTGTCTCTAAAAATAAATAAGTAAAGCCTTTAATAAAAAAGATCCTCTTATATAGTTCAACTTTATATACATAAAATATTACCATCTGTTTTTATAAGGCATCTCCCTAAGTACCTTGCTAAATTTGAGATGAGTTGTTAGTATTTAGATAAACGTTAACTTCCTTATTCAGACCTCTTGTGGAGTGCCATGTAATTTTTGTGGTGAGAGTGCTCCTATGCTGAGGCTTCATCCAGTTGAACTTGGTACCACTTTTCAGTGGAGGGTCTTCCATCAACAGCTGTCTGGGTTTGTTGTCTGGGTGTTTTTCCACACAAGGCTCCTGTGTGACCTTTCTGAGTCCCAGCTGAACTGCTGTACATGTACATTTCCCTTTCTAATGGTCCAAGTACATTTGTAAACCTCAAAAGTTGATGGTAGGACTCTTGACATAAAAGTCATTTTGTAGGTATGTAAGAGAAAGCCTTCAGCATCCATAGTGGACTGAAACCTGTCCCATTTTACCGTTAATCTCTTTGGCATTAGTATATTGGAAGATAGAAGCGTGTTAGCAGAGTGTAGAAAGATCCTGGGTGAGAGGTTACTCTAAGACAGATATTTTAGTGGTAGAACTGCTAAGAGGGCCTTTGTCTTTTCCTGTTGCAGTTGTATCCTCAGTACCAACCACAGTGACTGATACATTGAGGTTTTGGAGTTTGGAGTCTAATGCCTTCTTTCAAAATTCTTCAGTTATGAAGAGGGAGATAGATGATGTATCAGTAAATATCCCTGTTTCTAGGCTTCTATTATAAATGGGATTAGTGCTACCCAGTCTTTACCCACTTGTAAATTTTCTATGAGATTATGTAGGAGAAGAGTTTACTTATTATGATTATATTATTACTACTACCATTATTATTATTCTTTATAATTATCATAGCCAGTTCATACAAGACCCTATTTGCACTCTTAGTCTTAACTTCCATTCAGCTGGTTGGTGGCTATCTTGATGGTGGTGCAGGGGCAAAAATATGTTTTCAAAAGATGAAATTAGGCATCTGTTCAAAGCAGCCACCATTCTGGACCAAGCAGGAAGTTCGATTATAAGTCTTCAAAGGGCCTGGGAGGCTGAACAGGCTAAGGCGGTCTGCCTCACCAAGGCCCTCGCGTCTGAAGTCATGGCTAGGACGGCTGAGGTGTGCCATGTGCTCCTCCAGCCATCGGTCATGTTCGCATCACAGTCTAGTCATTTCTTGGAGAGCATGTGCATGTAATTGGGGAAATGTTTTATTTGTGTGTTCTCAAGTGTGATAAAGGACTAATCTGATGATTTGAGCATACAGATTTAGTGCATGGACTGATTCTGTGGATAGAACAAAGTCTGTTTTTCTTTGATGTTTTAACTAGTAGGGCAATGTGATACAATTTGAAAGTAGCTTTTTGTAACAACTTGGACCATAAGAAAGCCCCTATTTTCATTATATAGAGTAGATGTAGTGAATAGTTACTGAATAGGTATTTTATGACCTTCCCCAATGCAGGATCCTACAAATATGCATATATTTTATTGAGTTTTATTACAAAAACAAACACTTTTTAAAATTTAGATCACTGACTTCTGGAAATTTGGTATGGGAAATAATGTTACTGTAAACTGCAGTGTATATTTTGAAACACTTAACTCATACTACACGTTTTATTAGAGCAGCCACTGCCAGTCATTTCAAATTTTGAGAAATGTACAATAGAATAATTATTTTATTCATTTTGTTCTTAGAAGATGATAGGATAATGACAGAGATATTGCATAGTTTTATTTATTTTTCGTATAGACGTTCATCTAGTGAATTATTGTCTATGAATACTTCAAAATCTCAACTACGACTATCTTTCTGAAATCATTTCAATGGATTTTAGCTTCAGTTTTTCTCCATGAATATTAGCTTTAATGTCATTAATATGCTTCCTGTGAATATTATAGGCAGAAGGGAAAAGTCCTAAGATCTCATTCTTTGCTGACCATTTGATTTCTTCCTTGCTTATCCCTCACCTTGGCTTCACCCTTTGCAAATGTTGCTAATAGGGACTGAAAATAAGATTTGGAATTTCTACTTGCTCTCCTCTCCTTTATGATGGCCCCTTATTTAGAGTTAGAATGTGAGACCCACTGTTTACGTTACGTTATTATCAGTACTTCTCAATGAATCTTTAATTGCTTTAATTTCTGTCCTCAATGTGGAGTCTGGGATGTGTGCCAGAAGTTCTTTCTTTGAAAATAATAAAAATACATCCAGGTTTTGATTTTGCAAACATGTTCCTGGTTTAATGGTTCACTGCATGAAATGCTAATGAATTATATGTTTTGTTATCTTCAATTTTACTGTAAATTCTAACTGCAGGGGCCTTGTTGGAAGAATTATTGAGGTGACTAGTGATAATTCAATAAGAGTTAAATGAAGCATTTTCAAACATTACTTTCCCAATTTTATATTTTAAATTATATAAGTTTTAGTCCTTGCTGATAAATTACCTCATAGTAAATGACAAGTTAGACATGAGGATGAAGCTTCCAGTCTGTCTTATTTTCCTATTGACTCTTGATAAGCTCTTATGTTATTTAATATTTCTCTATTTTTAAAATAGAAGCTTTATCATAAACATTTATTTCAAAGGCAATGAAAATGTATAAGTTGGAAGTTGTTAACATTATATAGTTGGTATATTGTTTAAATTGATTTTGAAAAGTATAATTTTATAGTTACATCTCACTTTCCAGAATGAAATGTTTCTGAAAACCTCTCAGTTGGACTTTATGTTATCGAATCTAGTCTTCATTGATTTTGGGCTCTTCTTTTGGGAAATATGTTAAACCAAGGACAGAATAACAATCAGAGATCAGAATAGGAGAATATTTTTAGAACCATATCTTTAATGCAGAATAGTTTTTTTTTATGTAACCTCCATGAGGTATATTTTATATATCATATAATTCACCCTTTGTAAGTCTAGAATTCAGTATTTTTTAGTAAGCATACAAATTGTGCAACCATTACAGTAATATGTATTAGAATATTTTTATCACCCAATAAAATCTTTCATGTCCACTAATTGTAAACTCTTTCCCCCAGGCCTCCTGCACCCTAACACCTCAGGCAACCATCAGTCTAGTATTTGTCTCTACAGATTTGCTTTTTCTGGACATTGCATATAAAAACAATAATATACGTTCTTGTGTTTTTTTGTGTTTGGTTTCTTTCACTCAGTATAATGTTTTTGATGTTTATGCACAATTCAGCATGTGTCAGTAGTTGTTTTTTTTAAATTGCTGAATAATATCCCATTACATGGAAATACCACTTTGTCTACCCATTTATCAGCTGAGAGATATTTAGGTTGTTTCTAATTTTTATCTGTTATGAATCAATTTTATCTGTTATGATCATTTGAGTGCAGGCATTTGATTGCAAGTCTTTGTGTGTGTGTGTGTATCTCCACATTTTTTTTTGAACTGATATCTAAGAGTGGGATTCCTCAGTCATATAGTAAATGTATGTTTAACTTTTTAAAATAATTTTTAAATGATTTCTATTTTTATATTTTTAAGGAGAGGGGAAGGGAGGGAGAAACAGAGGGAGAGAAACATCAATGTGTGGTTGCCTCTCATGTGCCCCTCAACTAGGGACCTGGCCTGCAAACCAGGCATGTGTCCTGAGTGGGACTCAAACCAATGACCCTTTGGTTTGCAAGCCAGCAGACAATCCACTGAGCCATACCAACCGAGGCATATGTTTAATTTTAAAAGAAAACCTCAAACTATTTTCTAAAGTGGTCATACCATTTTATTTCACCACTGGCAGTGTATGAACGGTCTCATATCTCATATTCATTTATTATTGTATATCAATTTTATTATAGCTATTTTAGTGAATGTAAAATGCCATCTAATTCTGGTTTTGATTATTTGCATTTCCTAATGACTGATGATATTAGGCTTCTTTTCTTATACTTTTTAGCAACTTATATAATCAAATCTTATATCTACTGTTGTTAGATTATTTTCCTCTTATTGAGGTATAAACATTCTCTGTATAGCCAAGATATTAGCCCATTACTAGATATAGGTTTTATAAAATCTTTTCTTCCAGTCTGTTACTTATCTTTAAATTTTCTAAATCATGTTGTTTGAGGCACAGAAACGTTGAATTTTAATGAGGTAAAATTTTTCATTAAAAATAAATTTTCAGTACTGCAGATATCATCATGTCTAAGAAATTTTTGCTTACCCCAAGGTCTTGAAAATTTTCTCCTATATTAAATTTCTATGACTTGTACCAAATTACCACAAACTTGGTAACAAACAACATAAATTTACTATGTTCCTTCTTAAGGTTCTATGGGAGAATATATTACCTTGTCTCTTCCAGCTTTAGAAGTTGCCTTTGCTTGTGGCCTCTTCCTCAGTATTCAAAGGCAAAATCATCAGGCACTCACATTACATTGCTCTGATTTAACTCTGACTCCTCCACCTTGCTCTCTCTCCTACTTTTAAGTAACCTTATGATTATATTGGGCCTTCCTGGAGAGCCGAGGATAAAAATCTCTATTTTAAGGTCACCTGATAAGCAACTATGATTCCATCTGCAAAATTAATACCCCTTTGTCACAAACCTGAGCATACTTATAGGTTCTTGGGATTAGAAGAAGAATATCTTTGGGGGGCCATTATTCTGCCTAACACTTGGACTATACTTTTGGTGTCATAGCTAAAAACTTGTTACCTAACCAAAAGTTCAGAAGATATTCTCCTGTTATCTTCCAAAAGTTTTATTATGTTAGCTCTTATATTTAAGCTTATAATAAAGTTTTAGTTAATTTTTTGTGTGTAGTATAAGTCTAAATTCATATTATTGTAGATGTACAATTGGCTCATCATTATCTCTTAAAAAGTTACTCTTTTTCCTGATTAATTTTCTTGATATCTTTGTCAGAAACGAATTCACTATAAATGAAAGACTTTATTTCTAGATTTTCAATTTTGTTCCATTGATGTGCATGTTTATTCTTCTGTCAATACTATTTTCTCTTCATAGGTATAGCTTTACAGTAAGTTTGAAGTTGGAAAGTTAAAATCTCCTAGTTTTAGTCCTTTTTTTAAAAAATGGCTAATTTAGGTATTTATAATCTCATATACATTTTTGGACCAATTCTCAATTAATGTAAAAATAACTGCTGTAATTTTGATAGGCTTTTTATTGATCAACTGAGAATAATTGTCATCTTAAAAGTAGTAAATGTTTTAATCCATGAACATGAAATGCTTCTCCAATTATGTGGATATTCTTTAAAGTTCCTTAACATCATTCTATTTCCACTGCAATTAAAAAAAAAAAAACCCAAACAAACCTCACCCAAGGGTTTATCCATTAATTTCAGAGAAAGGTGAGGGGGGAAGAGAGAGAGAGAAATATTGATGTGAGAGAAACATTGATAGGTTACTTCCTAAATGTGCCCCGACAGTGAACCAAACATGCAACCTTGGCATGTGCTCTGACCAAGAATTGAACCCTCAATCTTTAGGTTTATTGGATGATGCTCCAACAAACTGAGGCACACTGACCAGGGCCATTGAAATATTTTTACACTTCTTTTTTAAAACTTATCTAAGTATGTTATTCTTTTTTGCTATTATGAAAGGAATTACAGAATAAACTTTGATAAAATAATCATACTCAAAAATTTCAAAATATGAAGTTGTATTTAATTAAATGAAGAAGTCTATACATAAAAATAGCCTCAATTTTTTGTCGAGAAGCCTTTTAAGTAGTTGGAGCAGTTAGTTATCTATTTAGTATGAAAATGATTAAAATATCTATAGCCAGCAGTTAAAGAATATTTTCTGCAGGAAGAATTGGTGAAACTTGAGAAAAGAGTTTTATATTTAAGAAAATAATTGGGGAGTTAAAGCATACTACATTTCCCTCTTGGATATTTGTTATGCAGTAAGTACATTAAAGGCTCAGAAATCCATTGTGGTTTACTTAGTCATGTTTTTGTAGAACATTTATTAACACCTTAAGGAACTTGAGTGAACTCTAGAAAATAACTTAGGGAAGTCTGGGTTGGCAGCTTATAGTTTATACAACTCTCTCACAAGCATGATAACCTAGAATTACTTGTGAGAGTAGATTGGCTATTGTCATAAAACAAAGAGCAGCTCATCCAAGTCAAGCATCTGGTGAGTGTTGGAGCCAGGCCGCACATCCAGGCCTTCTGCTTCCAAATGCCATGTACCCTGAGAGAGAACTGCTTTGGGACTATATATAGTATCAATTCATGAAGTAATAAAGAAGAAATCACTAACTGTAGCCTGAATAAGTAGAAAGTGTTAGAAAACAAGTCATCAGGTACTATTTGGTCTTTTTGTTTATTTACATTAAATCTCCTCTCAGATCAAACTTGCTAAAGCAGAACATGCTACCATTTGGAACTGGAGAATTGGTAACATTAAAATAGGCACTCATCTACAAATATTGACACGATTCCAATAAATTTAGTGAAGCATGATGGAATCAGGAATAATCAAGGAGATATTTACCTTTTAAAAATGGTAACCACTTTACTTGGTGGATTAATTTCCTGAATGTTCATTCACTGCCTGCCTCATGCCAGGGACTGTTGTAGGAGCTTGGATTATCAATGAGCAAAACAAAAGCCTTGGCCCCGTGGAGCACAAACTTTCCTAGTAAGCCATTAACTAGAGGATAAATATAACAAGTCAGTTACATAGTACGTGTACAGGAAGTACGTGCTGGGGTAAAAATAAGTCGAGCAGGGTGTTGTGGGTAAGAATGTCAAAGGGCTAAGAGGTGAAGTGTGGAAAAGGGTGTCTCACAAAACATGGTATGAAATTAACAATGGCAGAATGACAGTAATAGAAAAGGACATATTTATTTTACATGTATATTTTTACTCATATCTGATGCCTTGGAGATACTTTTTCCTAAGGTGGAAGGTGAACAGGTTTAAATTTTTCATAATTTGAAAAAGATGTTGCCATGATACTGTCACAGTTATCCTAAATAAATACAAATATTTTTTTGTTCTGGTATGTCTGCTGTGTGACTTTTTTTTTTAAATCAGATTTTTTAAGGCAGTAGCATTGTGTACATTTTTTGTGTTTTTTATTTAATTAATGGAATTTGACTGGATGTTTCGGTTTATGAATATCATGTGTTAATTCATGAGGTGATACTATAAATCTGGGCATTGTTTTTTATTTCTTTTTAATATCAGAACGTCCTCAAGAAGAGAAAACACAGGCAATAGAATAATAGCTTTCAAGAGCATCAAGTTAAGAAGAGCTGACAAATCCCATGAATCAAATGTCATGGTCAAAGACAGTAAAGTATGCAATGAGAAATAAGAGAATAAACTGCTTTTCCAGTGTTCATTCTATTCAGTTTTAATTTCCTCTATTTGAAAAATACATTTTATTCTACAACATATGAAATTCAGTTTACTTAGGTTATTGAAATATAATAGCTTATCTTTAAGGTCTAAAGTAATGGGATAGATGAGTTGGAACACTTTATTATATTGGAAATTTACATATTAAAATTGTCTGTTATAAGACGCTGAGGTTCATGGGTCAACATAATTAAGTGGAAGAACTAGGTACAGAAATAAAAATTGAGTTGCATCCCCAAATAACATTTGCCTCATTTAGGATTTCTTCATCCATTCATTCACTCATTCATTCTTTTATTGCAAATGTATCTGTTGAGAACTTAATCTATTCTAGACTCAGTAGAAAGTGCTGGGATTAAAATACGACCAAGACATGATCATAATGACATAGTTATGCTATGGACTGAATGTTTGATTTTCTCAACACTCAAATGTTAAAGACCTGACACTCAATGCAACTGTGTTTGGAGGTAGGGTCTCTGTGTAGGTGACAAAATGTTAAATAAATGAGGTCATAAGAGTGGGGTCCTTATTTCATAGGGCTGGTGCCCTTGTAAGAAGAGGGAGAGACACCAAAGCTCTCTTCACCATGTGAGAACACAGAGGAAATGTGGCCGTCTGCCAGCTGAAGAGAGCAGCCCTTCCAGAAACCGATTCTGATGGCACCTTAGACTTGGTGATCTAGACTCCCAGCACTGTGAGGAAATAACTTTCTGTTGTTAGTCCCTCAGTTTGTGCCATTTTGTTATGGCTTCCCAAGTTAACTAGCACAATGTGCCAGCTAAAAATACTATCCACTGTAGTGTGTTCCATGACAGAGGTCTATAGCAGATCAGAAGAGGAAGTAGTTGATCAAATGCAAATGCTTCAGAGAGGAGAAGATGTTTGGACTGTTTTTTAAAGGATGGATAGAGCTTTACTAGGTAGTGACTATAACGTTGCAACTGTGAAAGTTCTTGGTATTTGCTGAATGCATGCTTCCCATTACAAAGCTCTGTCTTCGAACCCCTTTCCTCAGAACATCCCTGTGCTGACACAGGAGTCGCGATGAGTGTCATCAGCTGGTTTGCATGGGTGTTGCTGCTCCCCACGGGACATGCTAGGCTTGTTGTGGTTCTCCATTCGTTTAACCTCACCGCGTGGTGCCAGTGTTCTCTTTAGGGGCCTGCTAGTCTCTGTGTGAGTGTGTCTTGGCAAGTGACGGTTTAAAGCCCTTTTGAAGATATCTAATTAAAGGTCAATATGGAAAAAACGTTACTTTAGTCAGAAAACAAGGGTACCAGGGCCAATCCTGGTGCCATAAGAATTCTTGGAAACAATAGTTCAGAAGCATCTCCTTTTAGTCGTTTCTGTCCAAATGCTAAGTTACAGCCTGTCCATATCCCTGTCATACTTTGTGCTTCTACTGCTTTGAATAGCACATTGTAAACATTAAAGTCTGCCTCACCCATTGGACTGCGAGCTTCACTGTGCAGACGACACTTCATTTCTTCCCTTCCTACTACAGGCTCTCATCACTCATGCCCTCTTTGAGTCATTCATTCACCTACCATGTCTATGCTTAGTGCCTGCGGTCCACGGTCACTCTGCCAGGCACCCGTGGCACTGCAGTGAACGAGGCCTGTGGAGGGCTTGCTTGCAGAAAGGCGGTTGTGCATTAGAAGTAAGGGGGGCAGACAGCCAACAAGGAAACCAACAGTCCAGGTGATTTCACTGATTAGCGCTCTGCAGGAAATAAACTAAGATATTGGAGAGGGAAACTGAACAAGACGATGGGTAAATCTAAGTTGTTGAGACAGGAAGGCGAAGCTGATAGTCTGAAGATGAGCGAGGAGAGGGAGTAGAGGAGGTTCCATGTAAACAGCAGCACCAAGTGCAGAGGCCCTGGAGCAGCAAGGGTTTGACTGTATGGATGGCATTGAGGGACAAAAGGCACATCAGCATAGCTGGGGCAGGTGCTGTACAGGAGAGGGAAGGGGTCCCCGGGCCGCATAGGTCAGGTGGAGAACTTTGGATTCACTAGAGTGGGAAGCCCTTAAAGGATTTTAACCAAAGGAGAAAATGTATGTGTTTATGTTTGATTGCAATTTACACTTTTAAAGCAATCACTCTGCCTTCTGTGCAAAAACCAGGTTGCAAGTGGGCATTCACAGTGGCACGGAAGCCAATTAGGAACATGTTGCTATAATTCTGGCAAAGTGATGAGGACGTCAGGCCAAGTTAGTAGCCATGCAGGAAAAGAGCAGAGCACATTTGAGATATGCTTCTGGAGAGAAAAGTGAATGATTGGATAATCGGTTGGATGGGACGGATCAGGGAAAAGGAAGACTTGAGGATGACTTGTGGGTTATTGCCTTTGAGCATCTATACAGATGTTGATGCCATTGAATGAGGTAGGAAAGACAGAGAAATGAACAGGTTTGGAGAGAAAAAGGAGCAGTTCTTTTTTGGGTCATATTAAGTTTGAAATAACTGTTAGATATTTTGGTAGAGATATCAAGGACACAATGAGAAATAGGAGAATGAAGCTCAGGGGGAATCTCTAAGTTGGACCAGGACTAGTGGTGCTATTAAACAGTCAGAGAGGGATATGATTTAATGAGAAAGACTGAAGACAAAGATGAAAAGAGGCCCAGTCTGAGGCCTGGTCACTGTGAGAAGATGGTGAGCTAGAAGCCGGTGGCCCAGCCCAGAGACAGAGAAGCAGCAGGCGGAAGTGGAGGAGGGAATCGGAGAGTGTGACCGTACTGAGGAGGGGGTGGCTAGCTGTGACAAACGCTGTTAACAGGCTGAGTGAGAATGTTGTTGGTGACCTTCCAAGAAGGGTTTCATGGCCGTTTCTTCATATTATTAACCTGAAACCTCTGCATGATACCTATACCTGATCTACAATTCTCCAAGCAGATTTACTCTGTTTAGCCACAAAATCTGATCTTTATAATTTTCAATGATATTGATCTCCAGCTTGTACTTTGTTGTTGTTGGATAATTTTATAATTCATCATCCTTCAGATCGTAGAATGATTGCAAGTTCGTACTCACTGTTTGACCTCATTGCCATTAATAACAAGATTGTGAGAGTATAAAGGAAATGCATTCAGAGTATCAAAGGGCATTCTTCACCATAGTTTTTTTGCCCTATACTTCCTCTAACTAATCTGAAAAATAGCTTTCTGTTGAGCAATCTTATTACTTTTGAGAAGCCAGAAAAAGAGAGAGAATGGGTTGTCAAGCCTCTCCTCAAGCGACCTGGTCGGCTTATGCAGTGAGAATGATGATACTTGAGCATGAATGAAGAGAAGTAAAACAACTTTATTTACTTATTTTAGCGTTTTATTTTTTTATTAGTGTTCAATTACAGTTGTCCCAGTTTTCCCCCCATTGCTCTCTCCGCCCCACCTACCCCCCTCAGTCAATCCCCACCCTGCTGTCCGTTCCCATGGGTCCTTTATACGTGTTCCCCGACAAGACCTTCCCCTTCTTCCGATTATCCCCCCCGCTCACCCCCCGCCGGGTCACTGTCAGCTTGTTCCTTGTTTCCATGTCTCTGGTTCTATTTTGCTTGTTTGTTTGTTTTGTTCATTAGGTTTCACTTATAGATGAAATCATATGGTATTTGTCTTTTGCTGCCTGGCTTAAAAAGGAAACTTTAAAATGATTAGCTAAAAGTTTCACTTTTAAATTCCTGTACAAGGGCATGCGTGTTTGTCCTTCCTTTTTATCTTATTTTACTTATTTTCCTTATCCTCACTGTACTCAAAGTCTGTGTATAGCTGAGCCAAAGCTTAGTTTGGAATCCGAGTGAAGATTCAACCACAGAGCACTTTTTAATGGGGACTTGTGGAAAGGTATTTTTTTTTTTTATGTTTTCCTCTCCATCTTGGGGGCGCCTAAAAATAACTTGCAGGTGGGCAACTCAGTTCAGAGCCAAATTCTACCTCTGTTCTTTATTACATTATTTGTTGCATTTTTAGAAAGTTTTACAGCTGATACTGAAGTTTTTGATTATTTTTTTCTGGATCTGTAATTTTCCGGAGTTATTTTATAGGCCTATATAAAGTCCATAATCTTGTTTTTATTATAATTTTAGTTTTGGTAAATGAACAATGGAGTGGAATTTGGACATGGGGCCAAATGCTATTTTTTTCTACCACAGTGAAATGGTCCCTGGTTGTTACTTGATCCTGGCGTTGAACTTCAAAGGTTCAGGTCTCTTTTAGGAAATGTGGACAGCAGAAAACTTCTCTGCTGAAAGGATATAGGGGGAAAGCAGTCCATTCCACCAGGCATTGCAATGTTAAATTATCTGTAAATAGAGGGTTTGTTTTTTTTAAATGAACAGTTCAGAAGCTGCAACATGCATCTACATTCACAAATTCACAGTGTCTGGTACTATCACTGGCAGGTTTCTAACAGCTAAATTCCAATTTTGGGAACTGTTTGTTGTGCCTGCAAGTATAATGCCTTGTAAATTCCTGTTTAAACAAATGCATTTACTCTACTTTTAAAATCCAATGTTGCTGTGCAGCTCAAAGTGAGGCCTTTAATACTAAATAATTAGGACCATAAACTCTTCAATGGACTATTATCATGCCGTCCATGTAGAAGCATTACTAGCAGCTCATTATGATTAATCTGGGGGAGCAATGTGGTTATAATTAATTTCCACTCAATTCTGTTTCCTATAACGGGGAATGCACACATCTGCTTACACTTAGTGAAGACTTACTACCCTTAGGATCGTCGTCATCTAAATCACAAAAATTACTGATATTGTGCTCAAAATTAAAGAATAGTTGCCGTGCACCTGAGGGGTGTATGGAGCATTGGATTTGAGTCAGGGCACTTGAGTTATAGTTCAGAGCACAAGAAATATGACTTTCTGAGCAATTTCAAATCTTCTGCATCAAGACCTTGATCTCTAAATTTAGGCATTTGAAGTAATTGATGTCTCTGTTCCCTTCTTCATCCAAATTTTTGAGACAGTATCATAATTGTCTCTTTCTTCCTTTTTTTTGAAGACATTGGTTAACTTTACAAATAAGGAATGGTGTCAACGTAAGATAAAATAAATCATGCAACGCAAATAAACATGTCTTTTTTTTGACCTACTCCAAGTTTCTCTATCCCTATCTGACCACTGAAGAAAGCATATCTTTATTTTAATGTGTGTGCTTCTAGATATTTTGGCGTATTATATTTGAATATATATTTTTTAAAATGATAAAACTAAATGTATTTTCAGACTACTGCATAACATTTGTCTTATAAAAGTATCCTAACACTTATTCATTATTCTGTGGAAGGATATTCATGTTATTTCTTATCTTTTTAATGAATTATGATGGAAGCCCTCTTTGCACGCACATGTAAGCAATTCTATGTGGGTAAAACCAACAGGTGAAATTTTTGCATCAGAGAGAATGCACATTTAAACACCTAACATATATTGTCAAAAATACCTCTAGAAAGGCCCTGGCTGGTGTGGCTCAGTGGATTGAGCACCAGCCTGCGAACCAAAGGATCGCTGGTTTGATTCCCAGTCAGGGCACTTGCCTGGGTTATGGGCCAGATCCCCAGTAGGGGACACATGAGAGGCAACCACACATTGATGCTTCTCCCTCTCTTTCTCCTGCCCTTCCCCCTCTCTATAAATCAATCAGTCAATCAATCTTTAAAAAAAGAAAACCTCCAAAATGTTGTACATGTTGTCAATCAGAGAGCCTGAAATGTGCTATATCATTGTTTTCATTTGTTTTTCCATGATTACTAGCAAAAAGGAGCTGGTTATTATTATTGGCTTTTTACCTTTCTTTACTTGGCTTTAGTATTCTTTGCCCAACTCTCTGTTTTAAAACATTAATCTATATAGGGTTTTAATATATTTTAGATACCAATCATATTCCTTTTATATATTGGACATTTTTTCCAATATGCCACTTTTTCTTTACCTTTGCTTATGGTGATTTTTATGTTATGTTTTTGCTTTTGTCAAATGGGTTTTTTCACTTTAAAAAAGTTACCAAAATGAATGTTAATGCTTCTTATTATCTAGAAAGATGGCCTATTGTGCAGAAGTCAGTAGTCAATAGATTTATAGAGGACCTTCTTTGTGCAAGATACTATATCAAAAATAATAAACAAAGGAAGGTAACTGATATAAATAATTGAAGAATAATTTCTTGAGTTTCTTAATGTATAACTTGACTATACACATTATACTTATGTACTCTTAAATGTTTGATAAAGAGGCAAAATAGGACTTTGTATTTTCCAACTGTAAAGCAAGAACCAGAATATCTATTAAGAAATTTGAGAGTAAAAACCACCTGTAATCTCATCATCTAGAAATAGGTACATTTACTGTCTCAATAAGCATCTTTTTTTCCCTAAGCAAACATTCAGAAAGAGCAAGTATAATTGCATCAGAGAAATAGTATTGTAATTTGTTTGATCCCATTTGTAGAATCATAAAATGCTAGGAGGGGCAGTATGTCTGCCATTCCACAGTCAGTGCAGGAGCACCCTTTGCTGAGATGTCCCCAGTGACGGAGAACCCACGGCTTTTCCAAGTGCTGTCCCTCCCTTCTTCCTCTCCTCGCCCTTCCACTATTCCTCCCTCTTCCCTTCATTCTTTTCGTTTGTTCTCTTCCATTTTGATAGCTATAGTATTAGAACAGTCCTTCTGTGCTTCTTGAAATCTGCCTCCTTCTAACTTGTACTCTTTGCTTCTTTTGCCTTAATTATAATTGGATGTATTTGCAGATGAAGCACATGTGCAGTATTGAGAATAACTACTTGGACATATCCATATGTAATACATATATTTGAGCTATGTGTGCGGATTGTGTAGCTAGGGATTATGCCCAAGCATACGAGGGGGCAAGAAAATTTTACCAAGTTTCTGTCTCCATTAGGCCCTCTGCCTTGTGTACACATGAGGCCCCTGTCTACCATTCTTTCTAGTGCTATATTACTGTTAACAGGGATCGCTTCAGCAAGAAGACCCTCATGCTATCCCTTGTCTGTCTAAATTCTACTCATCTTTAAGTTCCTCGTCATGTGTCAGCCCCTCTAGAAAGTATCATTTGAGCTTAACATCTTTCATGTCCAAATCTGAACCACACGCGTCTACTCTCCTATCTCATATACTACATTGGGATTGTTTGTTGATTTGTATGTAGGCTTCTCCTTAGTCTAGGAGCACCCTGAGAGCGGGTGTTTCCCATTTCTACATCCAAGGCACCTTGCACTGCTCCGAGTACTCTCATGATAAATATTTGTTGAAAGTTCAGAGAATGATAGAAAGCATAAGCAAACTCTCATTAATCTCTAGTCTCCCTTACAAAACCCGTTTAAAGTGCTCTGCTGATTCAGCTAGGCTGTTCTTCCTTTCTGCTTTTCAAGATGTAGTTTTTTTCCTCTATCACTTGTTTTCTTCCCTTTCTAATGGAACTCAGTCTCACTTTTGCTTTCTCCAATTATGCCTCTTTCTTTTCACATTATCTTCATGAAACAATGCAGTGAATGAACATGGGACCTTCCTACTATGGGATATTGTTACTTCCTGTACATGAATATTTTGTTCTCTGTTATATTAATTAAAAATATGTGTGTCTGCCGATCATCTACCTATCAGATATGCTAGGTGCCAAATAATTCACAGTTAATATTTTATGAGCTTGGATTTTGCATTATTTTTGTAGTTTTCATTTTGTTTGTGTTTTCTAAATTGCTCAAAACAAAATGTAATCTTTTTACGTAGGGAAAAATAGTTACATTATTTAGAACATGAATTATTATATTTGGCAATGAGGACGTCCCTACTGTTCTACAGAAAATATTTTGGGGAATAGTGAAGAAAGAAATAAGATTGCAGGAAGGTAAGGATCCTATGCTTAACACTTAAAAATTTGAGACTTTTAAAACTTTTTGCTCTAATGAGATGTACTTTAATGCAAATTTAAATATTAGAGTATATTGATAAGTTTAGGGTAATTCTAATGAATGACTGGTTGTCAAATGAATTTCATTTAATTGCCCAGAGAATGAATGTAATGTTCGCATTGTTCTTTCTCTGTGTACTGAGGCACTTAAAACCCGTAGGCACCCTTCCAGCGCTGGCTCAGGAGTGGGCGGAGCCATGGGCCTCAGGTCTGTGTCCTGGAGGGATGGCCGTCTTAAACTGCTCTGCACTTCATCAAGTTTCTTTTGGATCACTTCGATTTCCATGAAATTAGTTCCTTCTCTCCCTTGCCTATTGAGAATATTTGGAAAATACTCTTCAAGGGCTTTGCTCCAGGACCCCGTGGAGACAACAGGGCAGCAGGGTAGGGATGATGATGTGTGTTGTAGAGTGAGAAGTGCGTTAGAGCTGGATGACCAGCTGCACCGCTACCCGCCATGTCCTTGAGCACATACACCCCCTAATTTCACTAAGCCTTAGTTCTTCATAAGAACCAGCAGGGTTCTTAGGAGGGTCATGACACAATTTGTATTTGATATTTGTGAGTGTTAGTTACATTTCTCTACCTTTCTCTTGTTTCCTCATCTGCTACTGGAATTCTACTTTAAATAAAAGTCCTTATTCTTGTGTGAAGCTCATGGTCCCCTTAGAGAAGCTAGTGAAAGCTATGGACTCACTCTCTGAGAACATACATACTTGCACCCAAGTTGATGTAATTTCAAGCAATTCCTGAACCCCTATGAACACTACAGTGGGCCTTAATAAGCACTGCTTTGCATTTTTAGTCTCAGCTCAGTTCCCTGTTTCCTTTTATAGACTCTCCTATAGGATTCAAATTTTAGAGCCTTTTCCAAGGGCTGGTGGGGTCTGGGAAGTGTGACATCTATTATAATCCACCAGCATGCACAGCACACAGCAGGTGCCAATAAGCTGCCATGTCTGCTTGAGGACTGAGGCCAGTGTTGCCTTTCTGTTCCCCCTGTGTATTATTCTGGGGCCCCATGTTCTAAACAACCACTGATTGCCTCCAGGAAGCAAATGAGGATCAAACTCTTCAAACTGTAGATGACCAGATTCTCTAGTGTCTCAAAGCCTAAATTAGCATCCTTCTTTGGATGGCAACTTCATCAATCAAAGGGATGTTCAGTCAATTTATCAGCTCCCTGAATTTAAACTCATTTTATTTCTATTCAAGATGCTGCAGTCTGAAGAGTCAAACAAATGGAAAGAAGCACAGAACATCTGGGTTCCTTTTTTGTTTTTATTTTTTTCCCTTAAAAGCTTCCTCTGGCTGCCAGGGTTCTATTGGCTTTGCCTGAAGTGCAGGTGACTTAACACCTTCTGGAACAGCCCTCACTGAGGATGGAAGCTGGTGCATTGGCATGTAGCTCTCTCACACCAATGGTGAGGTAATCCAGAGGCCTGTTGCATTGGTCCTCAGAGTTTCCTTAGTTGACTTGAAATTGACTTGAAAGTGAATTCTTGGTCAGCATTGGCTTCTGGAAGAACCCAAACTCTACTATCTAATGCCCTCGAGGAGCATGCTTTTGGTTCTCATTTATTGGAAGAGGTTGACCAGCCCTGGTTGCCACCCCCTAAAATACCTGCAGTCACCCCCAGGCACTGTGCCTGCCAGAGCACCTGCTCGCACACCCAAATGTCCCCCCAGTCAAAGATCACAGATTTACCAGATAAAGCATTTGATTCTAGTTTACAATATATTCTTAAATCATTGATTTGAGCTTATAGTTTTGAGTTAGAAGAAATAAGATAATTCTACTAGGTTTTGCAAATAATTTTGTAATGTTTACTATGATTTAACCTTTACTGTATTTATGCTTCTAATTTATTAGGTTTATAATAATTGGTTAATTCCTAGGGAGGATTTTTATTATTTAGATAATTAAAATGTATATAAAATAAAAGCAAATATATATAAGTGTATAAATGCTGCTTAAAATATTTAAAGTGATTTAATTAACTAAGCTGTAAAATCCCCTTTAAAAATTCAGACTTAAAATTTACTGGATTTATAAATAGCATCACAACTTTGTAAATTAAATCTAAATGCTTTATAAAAAAAACCCTTAAGCCTCTCAATTTGTAACTTTAGTAAGTTAAAAATTGTAGTAACCCTAAATTTTTTCTGTGTGCAATAACCTCGGAAAAACAGATTCTACATTGTGTTTAATATGTCTCACTCTTTATTCTAAAAAGCTCACCAAGAATCTCTTTCATTTTTCTTATACTTAGCCCATTTTTTCAAAGCATCCCTCTAATTCTACCTTTCCTGTTATCCCTGATTTGGTATCTCTAGTTTTTATTTATTCTCTTTACATTTGAACTGGTACTGTATTTATAGTCTACAGTATAATATTTTACCACAGCTTAGTTTCTTATGATATTATCCTATTATTTGTTCCACATAGTTTAATGTGGCCTTTCAACTGGATTGATAGTTTGCAAATAGTTTCATCCTTTCCTTCTTTTGAATCAGCCAAAGAGCCCTCCCAAAACTATTCTACCCACTCTCATTGTGCAGCCACAGAGATAGTTCTTGACTAGCTCCAGTCCTCCTGTCTTCATGAATACCGGGTTTCCTTCAAGTAAGGGCCTCAAGCCAGTTGGCCCTTGACCTTGCCCCGGCTGTAGTCTCAGGGCCCCACCTAACATTTTTCAGGACTGAGTTTAATGCAGTGGCCTTGACTATATTTGTGCCAATTACCTCTTGCCACAATAATGTTGTGTATTGATTGCCTCAGAACTCAGTGTCTTGAATAAATACCCATTTATCATAGCTCCTGAGTTTAAGGGTCAGCTTCAGCATTGGTACTAGTCTCAGTTGGGCTCATTTGTGCATCTCCATCAGCTATGGGTCAGTCGACTGATCTTGGCTGGGACCTTTTGCAAGACTGAGAGCCAACGAGCTGTTGGCCAATTCAGCAGAACCTTGGGTGGAATGACACTGCTTTCCTCCCAAAATCTCTTATATAGCCCCAGGCAACTCCTGAGACTAGCTAGGGCATGTTGTCCAATATCTCGGCTATCACAGAAAAGACATAAAGGAAGTGACAGACACAAGTGCTATGTCAAGCCTCTGTATTTGTTACCTGCGATGATCCTGTTGGCCCAAGCAAGTCATGTAGCCAAACCCAGCTTAAGGCATGTGGGAATAGAGTTGACTGAGAAGAACTGTGAGGTCACTGGTCAAATAACAAAGACATAGGGAGAGGGCAGAATTGGGCTATCAGTTCACTAAGTTGCAATCAACACAAAGATCAAAACACCTTCTAGTAATCGTGGCACTGAGACCCTGCTGTGTTTCTGGATGAAGTGGAATACATTTGTAAATTCTGGGATTCCTGCAGATATGTTTGCATAAATGAGAAAAGAGCCCAAGAGGTCAAACTGTGGAGAAATCAGAGTGAGTGATTGCTAACTCCCAATAACTGATTTCTGTCCTGTTTGAATGTTTTTAGTAATTTCAGCCATTACACTCATTTATTTTTAAGCCAGTTTGAACTACCCCTTTTTTGTTAACGTGGAGAGTTTTAACTTTTACCACCTCTTAGTCCTAACAGGGTGCAGTGGTTTTGAAACTTGGATCCTGTTCCTCCCCTCCCTTCCTGCTGAGGCTCTGATTTCCGTGGTTCTCAAGTGAGGCCACTCACCTTAAGAAGCTCCTCCACTGCATTGCCCAGTCTGTGATCTACTGTTTTAGGCAGTAGTGTCTGATGGGTGCTCGTTTAAGAGGTTTTGGGTGACCCTTATAAAAATACTGTGGATTGGCACTCATAAACACAAACCTTGAATTACAAAAAAGGGAATGCTTACACAGTCTCTTTCAAAACCTTCTTTCATGGTCAGCCAAGTGAATGAATTTCTCACACACACGGACATATGCACACACACATAAAATCAAACATTCTGTATTAAAATTCTGCCTAATTAACATCCCAGATATCATAACATTTTGAAATAAGGAGAATCATTCTGTAAAAGTCATGGAAACTTTTATTGTTAACATAATTAAAGAAAAGATGATTGTGTGTGCGTGTGCATTTGTGTGTATTTGAGTAAAAGAAGGCTTCAGAAGTGTTTAAGGACATTTCAAAATAGAAGTCTTGAACAAACATTGTAGGCAGATGGTGTCCTAAATAAAGCTTGCAGACTTGTGAATTGATACAGAAGCTTGTTAACAAATCCAGTGCACTTAGAGGAGCAATATATTAGGAAGTTCCTCTGGCAGAGAGACCTCTCTTGCGTTTCCAAGTCTTCTTTAAATAAACAGATAGCTCTCTGGAGGCTTTCTTCAACTCTTAGGTGTTTATCGTCTTTATAGCATATGCTAAATACTTGATTCCTCTTTCTTCCTTTAGGTGAAAGAATGAGTTGAATGGACAACAGAGCTATCAGTGGGAATTCAGACCAGCGTCGCTGCTCTCAATTTTTAGTTAGGCAAAAGGCACTTCTCTGATGCTAAGGTCTTATACATTTCTCATGCTGCATGATTCAGAGTTATATTTTTGGATGAAACATATATAGAGCATGGAGCCATATTTTTTCTGGGGAAAGCACTGACTATTTTTTTCTTAGTAAAATTGTTACTCATAATTCCTGAATGTGAACTGCAGTTCATGGTGTTACTAATTTCAGGAGAGGCATCCCTTATAGCAAAGAATTATGGCTGTGTTTACTTCATGTTCTTGAAAACAGTGTGCACAGAGAAGATTTGTGTTTCAAAGAAACTTCCCCATTTATTTCCAATGAAATTTCAAAAATGTGTTTCTGTGGGCAGATGTTGAACCTTAAAATGAAATCAAGCCCATTAAAACAATATTAGTGTTCCACTCAAAGACAGAACACTGAAGAATAATTTTATTGAATTTGGTGAAACAGTCAATATCTACTACTTAATATACTATCATAGGTGTTGAGTTATGAAATTAAATAAAATAGAGCTCACACAGCATGAAACTCACACACTAGTGGAGAAAGGCAAACATTCTGGATGTAAGAGAGAGATTATTGTCAGCTAAAAATAAGTCCCTGAAAAATAGATAAAGGTATCACAATGGAACAGCAATTGATTTATTTCTTGAGGGATGAGTAGAAATTAGCACGGCATCTATTTTCCTGAATTCATATTATTTTTTGCCATTTTTTGAGGGTGGGGGCAGGAGGGAGTAATTTCTTACCATACATATGATCCAGCAATCATACTCCTTGGGGTTTTCTCAAAGGAGTTGAAAATGTTATGTTCAATCAAAAACATGCACACAGTTCAGTTGTTTATAGCAGTTTTACTCTTAATTGCTACAACTTGAAAGCAAACAAAATAACCTTCTGTACATCAATGGTTAATTAAACTGTGGTATATCAAGACAACAGAATATGATTCATCACTAATTAAAAATGAGCAATCAAGCCATGAAAAGACATGCATACAGGGTGGAGTAAATGTCGGTTTACAGTTGTGAGTACATGAAATGGTTTATTCTTGTATTATTTATGAATTATTATATTTTCCATATGAGCCACTGTAAAGCTGCTTTTACCCCACCTTGTATGACTAGGTAGAAGATGCTAGTATGACAGGGCTGCAGTCTATATGTTTCCATCTATATGACATCGTAGAAAAGGCAAAACCGTAGAAACAATAAAACAAGCAGCAGTTTCTAAGGTTTGGGTAGAGTAAGGGATGAATACGTGGAGCACAGATGATTTTTAAAGCAATGAAAATGCTCCATGTGCTACTACAATGTGCTTGTCTTCAAGCCATCCTTATTTTATTTAGTAATGCCTCAAAGTGCAAGAGTAGGGATGCTGGCAATTCAGATACACCATGGAGAAGCCATAACATGCTGCCTTTAAGTGAAAAGGTAAAAGTTCTTGACTTAAAGAAACTTAAAAAATTGTATGCTGAGGTTGCTAAGGTCTATAATAAGGACAAATCTATCTCATTCATCACAAGAAGGGCGAGTACAATACAATAAGGTATTTTGAGTGAGAGAGACCACATCCACATAACTTTTACTACAGTTTATTGTTATATTTTCTTAGTAGTTATTGTTATTCTTTTACTGTGACTAATTTGTAAATTAAACTTTAGGGTAGATATGTATATATTGAAAAAGCAAACACACAGTATATATCTGGTTCCGTACAATCCATGGTTTCGGGCATCCGCTGTAGGTCTTGGAACGCGTCCCCTGTGATTAAGAGGAGACTACTTCATTCCTTGGCATGTGGCCCCTTTTTTGCATCCCTCCAGCCTCTTGCTTCTGTTATCATATTTCCTTCCATTGACACCCTTTTATAAGGGCTCTTGCGATTTCACTGAGCCCACCTGGATAATTTAGGATAATCTCCCTGTTTTATGATTCTTAATCACATATGCAATGTTCTTTTTACCATATAAAGAAAGACATTTATAGGTTCCTAGTTTTAGGATGTGGACATGGTTGGCGGGGAGGCTATCATTCTGTCTACCACAACTACACTGTTAGTGAAGTACTTTTGTCAGGTATTATTTTGCCCCCCTGAGATCCATTCCCCCTTCTTCCATAGTGCTAAAAATTTAAATGGTCATAGGACAGCCTAGGTAAAAATAAGACATCACAACTTCTCTTGCAGCTAGATGTGGTCATGTGATTTCCCTTCACTAACTATGAAAAGGAGTGGGAGCATCAGTTGCAGCTGAAAGCCTTTTGGAATCAATGCACGATATTTATGTTTTCTTTCCTGTGCTATGGCAACCAGCATCCCTGTAAGACGGTTACACTCACTGGGATTGCTGCCAATAACCTAACTAAAATAATTTAGTGCCTAGGCATAATCTAGTCCACTCTTACTAACAGAGTGCCTGTGTATATAATGCAGCGACATTCTCCCTGGCTGCCTACCTCACAGCCATCCCTTGCCTGTGTCAGGATAACAGAGCTTGCTAATGAGAGAGGTTTTGAATGTCAGAAAATTGTTTTCCTTGTAGCAAGGATGCATAGGCTAATTTAGGCCAATAGAACCTGATGAACAATCTGCGAGGGAGTTTCTGGGAAAGGTTTTCCTAGCTAAGAATATATGGCCATTGCCGCATTCCCTTTATACTTCTGGTGGTGTTCATATGAGGGCATGGTTCTTGGAACTAGCGTAGCCACATGGTGACCGTGAGGGAAGCTAAAGATGTTATTTAGGATGGGTTCAAAATCGCTGGCACTATGGGGCTGCTGAAACACTCTTATTAAACATGTAATTATGAGTGTCTTACTGTGTGTGAAAATATTCTTTTGGCCAATTTCAATGGGTGTTTTTTGCTTAAATGGAAAGCATACATTATTTGACATGTAGAGACTTCCCCCCAAATTTGATATTTCTGGAACCAAATAGATTTAAAGAAATATATTTTCTGATAAATCCTCGCTAATCAAACTTTTGCTATTCTCTCTCAAAATGGAGGAAACACATTGCTTCAGATAATGCCCAATCTCTTGATAGTCAAAGTTCACTGTCCAAACCCATGAATCATCTGATGGTATTTGAGTGGCTTCTGTGTGTATGGCAATATATGCACATGTATATATATACACTCCATCAAAGTCTAGTTAAGATTTTATTTATCATTCATTCTAAGTATAAATATTGAATTTAAAACAAGTGGTTAGCATGTCAACTGGATATTTGATTTATGTATCTTATATGTATGTGTAAGTGATAGGCAATATATTTTATACTTGAACTTTTATTCTAGTAATAGCTTCAGAATAAACAAGAAAATACTTTTTCCCCTTAGGCCTATCAAATTTCATAGAAAAGTGGCGGTGCAGAGGAGAGAGACCGTCTTTATGCTTCACTGTAGATTTCACATTTTTAAATTCAACTAACAGGTTTCTAGTCTCTTATGATACTTATAGATATTTAACATTCAGGTTTATTTTAAAAATGTTAATATTTCAGAGGCAGGTGAACAAGCTGCAAAGAGACAAATACAGAAATGAAACTTCATATTCCATGTATAATAACAGAATAGAATAAACCAAAACTTTTTCTGAAGCACCTATTTTTCATAACACTTTGTGAGCAGGTAATGCCAATTATAGGCTTATGGGTGGTTACCCAGGTCACTCGGAACAGCTGGCCCAGTGTGACCTCTTTTCCCGAGAAACAAATAAACCGAGAGAACAATAAAATACATTGCAGATCAAGGGTATGTTCTGACACTCATAGCCAGAGAGATTTGTAAAGGTCATGACCAACAGGTCACTCGCTTTGGGCTATAGCTCACAGCATGTGACCTTGATTGGGTTAGTAACACAGAAACTTCCCTTTAGATGCTCTGTCCCCGATAGTCTATGTGCAGTCATGAAATGCTGCTAGTTGAAGCTGGTGACAATTTCTAGTTTTGGTTTTTCCATTCTTTTTCATCTCCTTGGCCACTGCACTTCTGGTAGCTACTGAACTCCGAGATGCTGCTTGGCTAGTCTGCTGACCCGGAGGCAGCGCATTCAGCCTCTTTGTACTGAGCTTATGGGTAGCAGGAGTTGCTTAGCTAAGATAGATATCCTTTGAATACTTCATCCTATCTAGGACATATATCCAAATGGCCCTTTTGCAAAATGAATGACCTCATTCACAATTTAGTAAAACAAAACGAGGATCTCCTTTAATAATATAATAATGGAAAATAAGCTAACAAAGAGAAAACAGAGAGTGGAGGAAAGAAAAATAACTTTTCAAAGATAAGTAAGAATTAGACAAAATGACTATTATCATAAAACAAAATTAGAAAAAAATGTGTTTGCAATTCACCTATGTTGCATGCACACACATGCTTTTTTAAAAAGACTGATCAATGTTATAATTAAGCTATATAACTTAGGTACTATATTATTTGTGTAGCTTAATCTCTTCCTACTGATACTGTACCTTTTTCTCTGTCCCTGTGGCATATATTGCTAGGCATTTACTAATTCTCACTTTCTTTTCATCCTGGACACAGAAGCAGACTACATTTCCCAGCCTTCCTTGTAGTTAGGCAGAGCCATTGAACTGAATTTTGGCCAATGGCTTTGTGAACCATTTCCAGAACTGGCCCATGAAAGTCTCTCTCCCACGATAGTCCTGCTTTTCCACTGACTAGTGTCTGAGTGCCAGTGATCAAGTAGAGGCCTCTGAGGCTCTAGAGAATGGCAAAGTGACAAGACACACAGAGTCTGAGTCTCTGAATACATGCATGGATGTCCAAGCAAGAAGCAGACTTTTACCATGTTAAGACAAGACTTTTGATGTTTATTTGCCATAGCAGTGAGTATTACTTTCTCTAACAAAGTAATACTTCAGGGAAGCTTTCTAGACTTGCATGCAAATTCTCCCATTATTTCTCTATATCAACTTCAAGTGGAGAGAACACCCAAATTCAGTAGACAGGGAAAATCTTTGTATTTGAAAGGAAAATCTGTCAGTGAGACACAGGTGGGTTAGAGTAGACTTCCTTAATGTAAATTTAATGTGTTTAAAATTGATTCCAGTGTAGGAACATTTCAGACAGAGATCTTTAATGCTATGTGTGCCGTTCCTCTGACAAGTTCTCAGACTGTAGCGCTGATGTCTTTTCTTAAACTATTTCCCTTTAAGCTTTGTCCCACCACTATGCAGAGGCACCTCCTTGAGTGAGTGAGGCAGAAGCAACTTCCCAGATGCTTGGGGGCTGAATCAGCTATACAAGTTGGTCTTTGGTCTTTGAAAAAATCAAAATAGTCAAAGCCTTTATATTTCAGCTAGTTAACCTTTTAAAACACAGACATTTTATAATCAGTACAGGTAACAGCCAACATAAAGTAAAAAATGTTAACTTTTCTATTACAGTAAAAATTATTGTGACTTCTTTTACTTGATTTATAGTGGGTGAAGGAAGGTGGGTGAAAATAAACTTTTGGGGATTTATCTTTTAGATAGCTTATTGCAGTTTTTAAGGAATTTATTATCCCACATAATTAGAATAATGTTTCCTGGCTAATGATAGTCAACAGTATAAAGTGTATGTCTCAGTTATTAACCAATTACCAAAATTTAGCAACTTACAACATGCATTTATGACCTCACAGTTTCTGTTGGTCAGGAGTCTGGTACCAGCTTAGCTGGCTCCTCTGTTTTGTAATCTCTCCTCTCTCAAACCTGCAGTGAAGGTGTCAGACTGGGCCTGAGGGCTCATCTGAAGGTGCAGCTGGGGAAGAATCAATTTCTCTGATTATGTGTGTGGTCATTGGTGGGATTCAGTTCATTGTCATCGCTGGCCTTCATGCCTTTGCTCCTTGCTGGCGGTTGCCAGAGACCATGTTCAGTTTCTTATCATCTTGGCTTCTCTAATATGGCATATTGTTTCATCAAAACCAGAGAGAGAGAGAAAGAGGGAGAGTGGGGGGAGGAAGAGAGAGGAGGAAGAAGAAGAAGGAGGAGGTGGAGAGGGAGGGGGAAAGGAAGGGAGGAAGGGAGGAAGGAAGGAAGGAGAAAGGAAGGGTAGGGGGAGGAGGGGGAGAGGAAGAACAAGGAAGGAGGAGGAGGAAGGGGGACTCCTAGAACATAAAAGTCACAGCCTTATGTAGCCTAATCATGGAAATGACGTTCCATCACGTTTGCTGTTTTCTACTCTTAAGAATCAAGTCTTTCTTATCACCTTTGCTATATTCTGTCCTTTATAAATTAGTAACTAGGTACCAGCCCACATGGAAGAGGTGTGGGATTTTACAAGAACTACTTTAGCTTGCGATCATCCTGTTTAAGTGTAGCCTATAGATTCTGGTGAATGTATATAGACATTAGTTTCTTTTATTGTTCTGGTGCCGCTGGGGCTCCCACACAGTTTGTTCTGGTGCTGACTGTCAGGGTGGGAAGCCCTTTCTTGGGGCGCCTGCTGTTGCTGAGTGACCCTCTCATGGGGAAGGGAGAAAAAGCTGCTGGTCCTGGCTCCTCTTCTACCACTCTGAGGGCAGGGAGACATTGGGCTTTGCTGTTGCTGTTGCTGCTGGCAGATCAACCTGCCTGACATCCAGATTATGGAGCTGGGACTCATCAGCCCAGGGCTTTGCTACCGCAAGGGAGTCAGACGCCTGGGCAGCCTGGGCTGAGGAGAGGGGGCCAGGGCTCCTAACTAGGTTAGGCTTCCCTTTTCCCATCTTTCATGTTTTCTTGTGTTTCATACTGTGCCTGTTGGGGGCTGTGGGCTGCAAGGCTCTCCGGCATCCTGTCTCGGGGTGCGTGGGATGTAAAATGATTCTGCAAGGATATTGCTTTATTGTTCCTCAAGTTTTGAGGTCTCTAGCCAATTTGCTTCTTTCTCTCAAGATTTCAGGTCTCATTATCATTGTCAGTGAAATAATTAGAGTATGTAGCTGTATTTAGTGGGGAGAAGGTAAGCTATGCAGCCTTGTTCTATAACCCGCCATTATTCATAAAGTCCTCAATGTGTAGATGAGCGAGGTTATGGAAACCAATTGATCTGTAAAAATTCTCCAGCTTATTCCAGTCACAGATAAAAATACTGACTTGCCTTGAAGAGTTCTTCACTCCTTTACAAATGCTTTCACTTGGCAACGTTATCTTCACCAAAGTCATACCAAAGTACCTGTCATTATTATCCCAAGTTTAGTCCTGAAGGATGCCCAGAAGCAGCCCACAGATGCTACTCTATTCACTAAAATATTCAATACTTGGAACTGGAGTCTGGACCTTGTTTTTCCAAGTTGTGACTTCTATCAGTTAATCTAGGCAAGGGAAAAAATGTCTTATCATGGCTCAAAAGAATTCAATTTATTACCTTCCTAAGTTAATTAGGAAGCATTCTATGAGGTAATAATATCTGAGATCACCCTTTAACTATGGTTAGAAGATAAGCAGGGGTGAATTGGAGAGGCATTCAAGAAAGAAAAATGGACATTACTAGTAAATGCATGGAGTTGCAAGGACATGAAATTTTTTTTAAAAAAAACTACATGGACGGCATTTTCTTTGGAACATATATTATATAGAGGAATATTATGAATAATGACAAACTTGGAGACTCATTGTGGAAGGTTTTTAATGCTGTTCTAGAAAACATGTTCCTAATTTGTAAGGCAATGGAGAATCTTGGATAAAATTAACAGGGACATTTGTCATTAAAGCCATGCCTTCTTGAGAAACATCTGAATATGGGTATAATATTTCAATTGTTGTGACAATAGTGACTTACATAGTAAAAGACAGATGAAATAAATATCGTAGTTAAGCTGGTAATAACTCATTTACTCAATGCATAATGGTTGAATGTATGCATGTGCTGTGCACTGGGGTAACATTGTGCTGGGCACTGGGGTATGTGAGTGACTATGGCAGGCGTGGTCCCTGCCCCTAATGAACTTTCAGTCTAAAGAAGATAAATAAAGAGGAAATTAGAGTATGGTAAGTGATATTATATGATAAATAGAATGTAAATAGAATGAAAAATGAATAAGTCGCAGTTGCTGATTAGAAATGTTTTCCAGAAAGTGTTGCCAAATTGGGTTATATATCCTGGTTTTTCCAGAACGTTTTCATTTATGTCTGTTCTCCTGGTATAATTATTACTAGTATCTCCTTCTACTCTTAAAAGAATCCCAGCTTGAGCAACAAAGGATCTGACACCCCTTTGTCCAAGTGAAAACAGGGACGAGTTGCAATTTTCCAGATAAACGACTGGGGTAGAGAATGTTTTAACTATAATTAGTGGCATATATGCAGACCTGGAGGCTGAAGAGAATATGACCTGATCAGAGAAAAGTGATAATTTATATTGTTGCTGGGAAGATCAGTGTGATTACAAACAAAAGATGCAGTTGAGCACTTAGTTGACCTCCAGCCATGGAAACTACAAATGTCTTTTTAAGGGTTTGTACTTTATACTGAATGCAATGGGAAGTGTTTGAAGGACAGTAAGCAATGATTAGATTTGACTTTCCAAATACTACTGTGGTTCATCTGTGAATGATGGATTTCAGGAATTTGTGTGGGATGAAAGAATGACTACAGTAGGAAAAATAGCTAAAACTTTTCAGAATGATATGAAAGACAGATGATGGGAAGGCAATCCAGGATGCTGGTAGTGAGGATAGACCATTGGAGAAGAATTCAGTCAATACTTCATGATCAGAATTTGTAGAAATTGGTGGATTGTTGCGATTTGGGGATGAAGGTGTCAAAATAATTAAGGATGGGACATTTTTTACGGGGTTAAACAATTCAGTTGGCGGCACCATTTACAAGCCAAGAGGATGAAAACAACAAGAGGTAGTCAGGATATTTTGCAGAGGAAATGATGCAATTAACCAAATGTGAAGAATGAGGAAAAAAGATAGGTAACTAATGGTTTAAAGAAACCAGGACATTTAGCACATTTAAATGGAAGAGATGATTCGGATGGTAATTAAGAGTTGAGTTTTAGAAACATTATGAATGGTTGAAGGGGAGGAAAAAAAGTTCAAGTGTTAAAATAAAGAGGGTTTTCACAGATGGTTATGTCTATAGATCACTAGAAAAGTTCAGGTGAATCCCAAGAAGCAGATTAAAACCAGAGCTGTTCAACTGAGAGGCGTTGCTGTGGGCTGTGAAAACCGTATGTTGTGGCTGAATTTCCAAAGAGGTCCACAGGAGAGCATGCTGGGCGGGACCATCACAGGGAGGAAGACCAGTGCGAGTTACTGTACTCCTAGCCAAACATAGAATTTGATTCAACACTTTTCAGTGCTGAAGAGAAGTCGAGGAAAATCGCTAATTTAATTTGGCCATTTTAAAATAAGTGACCTTGAGAGACTTATTGAAAGTAGAATAAAGGAGACGAAAAGTCAAATGTAAAACTTTGAGAAGTAAAAAAGTAGTGGATAAGCAGAGACAGAGAATATAAATAACCTTTTCAATAGATTTTTACTGTGAAGTATAGAGGAAACGACTTTTGATTTGATGACATAACAGAGATGACGTGATGGTCCTTGTGAACACATGAAGTGATAGCA
Source organism: Pteronotus mesoamericanus (assembly GCF_021234165.1). Lineage (NCBI taxonomy): Eukaryota > Metazoa > Chordata > Mammalia > Chiroptera > Mormoopidae > Pteronotus > Pteronotus mesoamericanus. Next base: position 10,613,894 of record NW_026555234.1, on the reverse strand, counting down.
TATTCATAGGCAGAGAAGAACCGCTGGAGAAGGCATATTTCAAAAGGAATCAGGGGAATTCATTGATGAAGCAAATTCCACAGACTGGGAGAGTAGCATTTATAATCCAGTAAAAAAAAAAAAAGGACAGTTTTTATCTCAGTAGTAAGAAAGGTAAAAAACTGGGCTGGCAAAGATATATAGATTTTTAAAGTAGATAGAGAAAAACATGACAGGAGGAAAAAAAGTGAATAACATTTATTGATTTTTCCCCAGAGACAGGCTCTGTACTGAATTTTACTCTAAGTAATTCTCATAAGAACCTTTGTAATTATAGGTCTACTTAGACAGGTGAGGTTATATGGTGTAATTTTTTAAAGGAAAATCTTAGTGACTTAATTAAGCACAGTTTTACTGCTTGCTCATACAAAGATAAAATACAGTCGTTCAGAGGCAGTCCGACTCATTTCCCTCGGCCGTCCGCTGGGCTCTTGGAATGGCATATGGCCAACAGACCAGCAAAAGAGTGTTTGTGTTAAGGTTTGTAACACAGTTCCTAACTCATTTAAGAAAGGATTTGAAGTAGCTATATATTATTGCATGTGGAAGAGATGTGAAAATACATTAAGCCAAATTTAATCAGCACCTGTTTCTTTTATTTATACCTCAACATTTCTATGGTGGAAAACCACTAACATATAGTAAAATATAAATTAAATAAAAGTGAGAAGACAAAAGAAAATAAACAAAGTAATAACATGTAATGTAGACAGAAATGAGGAATTATATGCCACAAAGGGTACAAAACAAATCATTAAAGGGAAGTAGGCAAATGATATAGGCGAGTGAAGTAGACCAATATAAAATAATGTGGGTAGTGGAAACTTTGGTCAGTCACTTCCTTTAAAGGGACCAATTTTAGCCAAGCGTGGTTAGAATACAGGTCTACTTTTGTGTTATGTGTATATTTCTCTTTGTGTGTGTTTGTGAAATTTCTGATTATCCAGAGTTTACTGAAAAACAAAGAAACACATGTTTATGGGACAAGTTAAATTCCTAAGGCAACCAGCTACAGCCTGTTGCATCCCCACGGCAATTCCTTCTAGCAGGCTAGAGTGTTGTATCCAAACATCCTTGCAGCTCATATATACAGAGACTCTCAGTAAGATGTAGAATTCAAAATATCAGTGATATAAAATCAAACCAGTTGCTAAGGGGAGTAATAAGATCAAAAGAAAATTCTTCTGCTGAGGCATAGGAAGAACCTTGTGCAATGTATGGGCAACATCACTTACTGGTCTTTACTGCAGAGAGAACAATTAGCCCTGGCTTACCTTCAACAGCAGTTGTGAGGATATATGGTAGTCCTACTGGTGTTGGAAGAAAAAAACATTCATTCAATTGCTAACACAAAATGACAGGTTCTCAGTTTTCACTGCCTTTAAAAACACAGTGAGAATCACTTAATTCCTTACTTAGGTATTCACGTTGTTATACATATTTAGAATACCCACAAAAATATTGAAATATTTTTTCAGACATATGGAACTGTGACTTTTCTTTTTTCATTATTGAAAGTGCATGTTACATTTTAAAATGAGGTAAAATGTCACTCAGAATTGTTTTTCAGTTTTAAGCCTGTAAAATGTGTGCCTAAAACATATAAAAGTCTGCAGCAATATGCATCACAAGATACTGTAGAGTTAATGAATGCTAGTAAAACTGCTAACACTTCTAATATTTAGCATCATTCAATTTTACAGACTGGTAGAAGTGCAAAACTTTTGTTCATAATTTCATATTAACTACTTAATTTTTTTATATATTCCAAATATAGATTATATTGTTGCTGCATAAATATGTAATTTAGGTGAACTCCTTAATGCTTTAATATTTTTGGTGTATTTGCTCTTAAGTGTTTCTTTAACACATCCTTTAGAGCTTATTATAAATTCCCAGAAGGTAATAAACCAGTACAGATTGCAGATAAGATGTATTTTAAAAAATAGGGAATACGTTTGCAAAATACTTCTGTATGCTTGCAACAAAACTTGCCATTCCCCCACCTGCTTGGAATGCAGTTTAAAGAAGATAGGGATAATTTTTTAAAAATATTCTTCTATAAACTAGTTACGTAATCAGAAGTGGATTAAAATAATCCTGCTGTATCTTTCCTTTAAATTAAAATTCTCAGACGGCAAGATTAGCTTTTATATATATTCAAATCTTTAGAACCTGTCACAGCTCATGACATAGTAGGCATTTAATACATGTACATTAAATAACTGATTTGTCTGTATGTGATTGGTTGGAGCAAATATATTGTCTTTCTTTAAGCAAACATTGTAGTCAGACTACATTTGATGACTGTATATATGTGTATGTAAGTGTGTGTGCCCTTTCATCCTTGGATTTCTACTACCAGGTTGCTGTCTCTGCCTGTGGATAAGATTTCTATGCTCCAGTTGAAGCATATTATATTTTGAAATATTAATTAAATATAGGATCTGCTCACTATCATATCTGTACTTTCTTTCCCTTGATAGCTTTGTTTAAGTAAAATGGCCTTACCGTTCTGTTTTCTTGTTACATTCTTGTCAGAGGGAATATTAATTGCAATATAAAATGGAAAAAAATGAGAGAAAACAAACTAATGTTGATTCCCTCAGGCTCTTCTGTTTGAACCAACGTTATTAATAAAAATGAGTCACTTACTGCTGATGTAATTATTGGTAGTGGATATCTTTGCTTACAGGCTTTTTTAAAAAAACAGGCTCTTCTTACAAATTGTGAATCCCAGAATAAGGCAAAAATTCTCTTTTCTTTTTCTTCTTTTCCCAGGAGTCAACTACAAGAAACAAAGAATTGCTATGTAAACATAAAAATAGGATTTTAATGTGCTACTTACACTTGGGTAACTTGAGAATTGAATATACATTTAGAAGGATGCTCTGAAACAGATGTAACATACAAATAAAAATAGAAGGCTTTAGTTAAAGACCCTGATATCATTAGAAAATAGAGAGGTCAGGTATTGTACTCCAGTAGATAAAAATGAATAAGGTAGGATGAATTGTACTTTTATTTACTTATTTACTTATTAACTGTGTTGGGGTGACATTGGTTAATAATTTCATACAGGATTCAAGGGTACATTTCTATGATATATGATCTGTCTGTTGCATTGTGTGCCCACCACCCAAAGTCAAGTCATCTTCCATCACCAAATATTTGACCCCTTTTACCCTTTATTTCCCCTATCCCCCTGCCCTCTGGTAACCGCCATACTGTTTTCTTGTGTCTATGAGTTTCAGTTTTATATTCCACATAAAGGACTGGACAGAGTCAACGACTGCCAACAGGTTATGATATGACAGATGGTAAAAGACTTCTCCATCCCTATATTTCCCTTTTGTCAACCAAGCGATTGTGAAATGATGAGAAACCCTACTTTGAAAGTTTCTTGTCAGAACAAGAGATGATCTACACAATGCACATAATACAGCACACTGTACCTAACACACAGTAACATATTAATTAATATTGTCTTCCCCTCATCTTTCTCCTGAAGTCATGGAGGGCTTGGATAAAATTCAAAAGCTCATTTTAAAGGCTAATATTTAAAATATTGTTTTCCTAAATTGGAAAGCCCCAAAGCATGAATTTCCCTAATGAAGTTTGACCATACATCTCCAGTTGCCTGAACAACTCTGGTTTATGAGGTATTATTGCTAGCATTAATTTACATTCTCAAAATTGTCTCAATTTGAATGATAAATGTTATGGTAAATCTATTAATAAGGCATATTTAATTGGAGCTTTAATTGGAAAGTTCTGGAGACAAGATATGGTTTGGCAGTGCTGGATTATAAAAAACTTCGTTATGGCATTACCTGAGCAGCAGCAGAAAACAGAAAGGTTATTGAGTGTGGAAATGCTAGAGAAGGTCCCTCTCCTTACAGGGAAGGAGGCTGAGATCAAAAATGGTAAGTGAATTTACTTAAGTCATGTAGGTGAGTAAGTGCAGATATAAGACAATAATTAATTGTTCTAGTAAAAGCATTATTAAAAGAAATAATAATATACTTTTTATTTATTAAAATAAATAAATCTATTTTTAGTTCAAAATAAATCTTAACTTTTTTTTGGAAATCTAGAAAATGTACAAATAATAGAAAAGGTGTTCGTTCTTTGGAAAGTTCTGCACAAAATATATCTAGCATAAAATTATCTGTAACTCCTGGTAGCCTAAGTGCTGATATTGAAAGATGATGTCCTTTTCCTCTTAAAGAATAAAACAGTTTTTTAAGGAGATGGTTATATGCAAAAAAAGGCTACCAGGTTTGGGGCACTTTGCATAGAAAACTAACAGAAAGTTAGGTCTCGCTAGAAGCTAACAGCTGGGCAGACAGGAGGCGGATAGAGGAAGAGCCCTTAGAATGTGGCCGGCTGCCCAGCCAGAGGGAAAGAAGTGGCGAGTGGGACATGCCCCATGGGGAGACTCTGGAACAAAAATGTTTAGCTTTAAAGTATAAATTCCTGTCTCTGTGGTGTATTTTTTTCAGTTTATCACAATTTTTTTATTCAAAGTTTTCACAACAGCCTTCTGCCAATGGAACTATGGAAAATAAGAGATTTGAATGAGATAAGGAGTGAGAGGAGTGAGGCCTGACTGTGCGCTGGCGCTGGGGATTGTAGATGAGGATCCCCAGGGGAGAAAAGGCGACCACAGGGACATCTTGGGGGCCTGGGGAGGGACCCAAAGGCCAGGGAAAGCTGGCTGCAGAGCAGGCGAGTTCAGAGGTGCACATGAGCCAGAGCCTGTTTATCTTAAATCTACTAGTGAAAGGTGCCTTTGAGTTTTGAACTTCCAGCTCAATACATAGTAGGTATATAATCTTTGACAAATTTTATCAAAACCTGTTTGCTCATGTACAACACTCAGACAATGAGAGCACCCACTGCACAGGACTGCAGGGAAAGTTTCATGCAATGATCAGTGTGAAGTGGCCAGCCCTGTGACTTGCCAGTGGCCAGGACTCCGTAGAAGCTAGCTGTAGTGAGTTTTAACATTGGTGTGTTGTTTTGTATCTAGTATATTGTTTTTGTATTTGCTTGATATTATAACACAGATCTTTTCCCATGTCACTGAGTATCCTTTAAAAACATAATTGTAAGGAATGTCTAGTAGTTCACTGTATTGAATCCTATGCTCAATTTAATCGCTTCTCCATTTTTTAGCTGTTTATATTATTTTACATTTTAACTGTCATAAAAGACAATGAACGGCAACCCTTATATTGAAAACTTGGTAAGCATTTTTAATTATTTAGTAAAAAAATTTTTCTGAATGCCATTTAAATGTGCTAAAGTATAAACACTTTTTAAGATTCTTCATACGTGGACAGCTTACTCTGCAGAAAAAGACCACCAAATTACAACATTTTGATTATGATGTTTCAACTTGCAAGTAAAATACCATTCTAAAGTGACTTAAACAAGAAGAAAAAATATTGGAAAGTCCAAAGGTAGGGCAGCCTCCCAAGTTGCTTGATAAGAGGGTTCAAAATCATTAAAGATCCATGTTCTTTCTCTGCAGCTGGCAAAGTGTCTCTCACGGCGTGCCGTATTTTATCTGGACACAGGACCTCCTTTATACCCAGGAAAGCCTTCAAAGAAGCCTCCTCAGACTTTATTAGGCATTCACCAGACTATGTGACTATTCCCAACCAATCCCTGTGAGGGGTGTAGGATCACCATAATTGATTTGAGTAGTTACTTAGGATGGACTGGAAGTAGGGAAACAACAATAATAACTATGATTTCCACTGTCAGTGTTCGTGAGTAACACTTCAATTTCATCCTCACAATACTAGATATTATTGTCACCTTCCATTTCTATTTGTGTATTATCATAAAGTATGTTTGGGTGCAATATAAACCATGGTCCAATACAAGGACTGTTGGCTGACTATGAGATTGAAGAAGTGACTGACTAATTGATAGACTGGGACTTTTCAGGTTTGTGGTTCAGTTGGACTGTACTCTACTGGGTCAAACCCCCCCCCCCCCCAGCCTGAAAGGGGAAATGAACCTTCCTACCTACAAAGGGGATATTATATGCAATGAAAGGATCTTGAGCAATAATATTACACAACAGCTAAATCATTATTTGGGGGACTCTATAAACTGACTGTAAATTAAAATGTGAAAATGAGTGTAGAGAGACGTGAAATTTAAGCTCTCAATGGGATAATCCTTCAGTTGAAATGGACTCACACTGTTTTTCTTGGATTATTTTGAAGCCCATTGTATTATCTGAAAGGAAGCCTATTGAACAATGATTGACTGATACTGACCTGCTGCTACACTCATTTTGCACAAAAGCTTCTCTACTGCAGTGCTTGGCGAGGTTGGCTATACACTGAGGCCAATTGTGATGTTGAAAAAAATGAAACTCCCCACCCACTCCTTGGAGCGTTCAGTCTGACACATTGTATTATATCATAATTTTGAAAAGCATCATTTCTCCTGATGCCTAATTATTCAAATGAGTGTTGTGCAAATTGCAATCAAACATCTTTACTTTATAGAATGCATATATTGTCAGGAAATATATTGCACTTTTAAGGGTCTCACACTTTTACTACCACCCAGATCTCTTTGTTCTGGTTTTGGTTTCCCCTCTTGCCGCCTTCCGGCAACTTGAAAAACTACTCTATGGAGCTTCATGTTTCCAAATTCCTTGATGTGCATCACTGCACAACGTAAACATTCAGGTGATTTTGAAGCTCTTTTTCTTCCTATTTTTAACTTTTACTTAAATAGTGTGGAGATGCTATAGCCCAGCAACAGTGTTTAAACAGGTGCACCCAAACATTGCATGTGAAAGGTCATTTCAGCTGCACATGCACATTTCTACCCTAAACTGTAACTTGTTCACATTGGCCCTGAAATTTGAATTTGTGTATAGAATGTTTAGAATCTTCATATATTTATATATTCTTCATATATATCATATATATTCATATATATTCTTTGAAATATATAACCAAATATATATAATATAATATAATATCCAATATATATAATGAAAAATATATATATTTGGTCTGTCCAGAAGGTATCCAGCCACGTCATATGAAAAATAGAGACATTTATTGAAGAGGATACAAGAAACATTGTACATAGGAAAATGACACCTCAGTCCCCTTCAAAGGAGGCACCTTGGGACCCCACTCAGTTCTCCTGAGTGCCATCAGCTGCCCTGTTGTATTTTCCTGAATCCCATTGATGGTCTGATATCTCTTTCTTTTCAAAAATGATTTTAGTTTTGGGAAAAGCCAGAAGTCACAGGGCACCAAACCTGGGTTGTAGGGAGGCTGAGTCACCTGGGTGACTGATTTTTTGCCAAAAAACTCTGCATGATACTTGATGCATGAGCAGACACATTGTTGTGATAAAACTGCCAATCACCAGCAGTTGCCCATAGCTGTGGCCTTCTGAATCATCAAATGGTTACTGCGGAGGAATGTTCAAGCTTAACACAAAATTTCATGCAGATTCGTTGCTCTACAACAGCCGCACAGTACACATGCTCGTTCAATGGCATCTCTTGCCCCCACTGACTAGTGACTAGTATAGTAATGTTATCATTGTTTGCACATGCGCATTCCAGTCCACTCTTCTTGGCCTCCAGATTACATTGATGTCTGGGATATTTAGCATATTTAAATATATATTTGAAAAAGGATAGCATGTCTCCACTAAGTCGATCACCCCTGGAGATTTCCTTAGATGTTTGTTCTTTCTGCTTCCTTTACACTCTGCACTTCCCATGTGTAGCACTTATCACTTTGCCACACTGTGCATGTCTGTATCACACATTTAAATTATAGGCTCCTTAATAGCAGGACCACTGTGTTTCTGTATTCCTTTCCAATCTATTGTGTAGATGTGAGTACACATATCTAGGCATCTGCATCATGTCGAGGCTGTGTCCAGAGTATGTGGCCCACAGGTAAGTATACACAGTTGGAAAGACTTAGCAGTTGTACCAGTGTTGGTATTGTTTCAAGGTTATATGTGTATCGAGATGCCTTACTTATGGAGGAGAGCCTGCCCAAAATAATGTTCAGAATCTAAACCAGAAGTCAACCAGCAATTAAGTTTGTATCTGAAGCTCGCTCTTCTAGGGATGCTGTATTCCTTAACCTTCCTGCGGCTTCTTCCTTCTTGGCATATGGATGTCAGCTAACGGCATCGCTGGCCATCTTTTCCTGACTACCCAATTTAGTTTGCCGTTGCCATTTTCAGTCATAATCTATCACATCACTACTTCACTATCTGAAATAACCCCTTTGCTTATTTAATTTAAAAAATGTTTTTACCCCACCAACTCACCAGGAATAAAATTAGTGAAAAAGTAAGGATTTTGACTGTCTTTCTCACTATGATATATGCTCATTGAATACTCCATTTATAGTTGGTTCAACAAATGCTTATTGAGTATCTGTTATATGCTAGATATTCTTCCAGCTATGAACAAAACGGGTCAGTATTGCTACTCATGGAGCTCGTGAATGAGTAAATAAATTAATGAATTCATAAATCTACTAGAGAACCTAGGTAGAGGGGGTAAAGAAGAAACAGTAGATTGCCGCTAATAACAAAATAGGCGGCACAATGGAAGGAAATAATGACAAGTAGTAAATTATTACACATATGGCTGAGAATGTGAATTCTGTAGATCACTAGACTATTACTTTTATAAGTAAGAGCCAGGGACAACTGGGCAGACTGGGTTGACTTATTGATAGAAATAATTATGTCTATTGGTAATAATTGATAAAGTTACTTAGTTGCAGTATTGCAGTTAAGCAATGGCATATTGTACAGTAAAGCTTACAAAATAATAATTCGATGGAGGTTCCATATAATTGTCTTTAATAGTCCTGTGAAGGTAAACTAAATAGCATATTCATATTATACATATGAGGAAACTAAAAATAAAATAGATGAAATAACTTACTCAAAGTCACACAACTGCAAAACTACAGAACATATCCTGTGTGAAATATGTTTTGGGTTTTGTTTTTTTTTCTTTTTTCTTTTTTTTAAAAAAATTGAGAGTCTTTTGCAATGCTTGCTTAGAGAAGGTTTTGGGTGAGGAAGGGAGCTTTGTTAAGGGAAAAGATAATAGGATAATATGTGTACTTATAAAAATAGCCAAGTATAAAGTTAGGAAGGGCACAATAAATTTTAAATATATTCTAACTAGATAGAATGTGAATATATCCTCTAAGTAATGCGTATTCCCAAGAGAACTTCTTCCTAAGGAGGGAATTTTTTTCTTGGTAATTATCTTTTTTAATTTATCTGTATTATCTTAAACATAAGAAAACTTTTACTTTTTTTACATCATATAATGATAGAACAAGCAAGAACTTTAGTGTTCTTAGAACGTCACATTCTTTTCTTTCTCAAAACAAATAGAGGTTGCTGTAAACATACATGCATATGCAGACACACACAGGAGAGCCAATGAAACAAGTGGATGGGAAAAAAAGATATTAGAAATGTGCAAAAAAGGAACCTATATTTTAAATGAAAATCATCTTCGTCATTGGGAATCAATATCCCAGTGTTCCTCAGGACCTAGAATAACTTATGGAGTTTCCCTTGTTTAAAAGATTGAAACTTACCTAACAACCCCTTAGTGAAAATAATATTTTCCTAGCAAGAGATTTTAAAAGGATCTTAAATAGGGAAGATAATTACTTAATTAATATTCTGACACCACTGTGTGTATGTGTGTGTGTGTGTGTGTGTGTGTGTTTTGACAAAGAGTTTAGGTACTTGCAGAAATTATAGTTTAATTCACTTATTCAATGATTTGAATAACTGATTTACTTTGCGTATGCTCTAGAAATGTAGAAACAAACCATGGCCCTGTATCTAGAACCCGGAGAAGGGTGAAAAGGACTTTCAAACTAACAGTTTTATAAAACAGGAATACGTAAATACTTCCGGAAACATGGAGTTGACAGCATTTAATGTGCCCACTTGGGAGTCCAGTGAAAGGCTCATGGAGGAAAGTAAATTTTGAAGGGACTTGAAGTTGGAATTCCAGGTTGATAAAGGAAAGTGAGGGGAATTTGAAGAAGATTAAAAAAGAAAACATCATGTTACACAATAACTTTAGAGGAATATAAATAACTCCAAATCACAAGAGCATTTTAAAGAGTAGGAACAAATAATACTGGAAAGGTAGATAAGGTTTTATATGTCAGACTAAGGAGTTACCTTTTTGGCTTTGGGAATCAGGTGCCATTAAAGGATATTAAGCACAAGAGCAATAAAATAAGATCTGTATTTTAGACTATCAGTCAGTTCTCCACATAAGTAAATCACTCAAACATTTTTTGAACACTGTGTATTAGGGTTCTCTACAGAGAAGAGAACCAATAGAATAGGATAGATAGAAAGATAGAGATATAGAGAGAAAGGGATTTAGTATGAGAGATTGACTCACATGATTATGGAAGTTGAGAAGTCCCATGATTGGCTGTCTATAAGCTGGAGACCCAGGAAAACCAACAATATGGTTCCAGACCCCATCCAAAGGCCTATGAACCAGGTGGCTGGTAGTGGAAGTTTTGGTCCAAGTTTGAAGAACTGATGGGTGTCCCAACTTAAGAAAGAGAGAGCAACTGCAACCTCTCTTTGCCTTTTTGTTTTTTCAGGCTTTCAGCATAGTGGGTAATGCCCACCTACATCGGTGAAAGGGATGTTTACTCAGTTTACCAAGTCAAATGCTACTCACTTTCAGACATACCCAAAAACCATGTTTTACCAACCATCTCAGCATCCCATAGCACAGCCAATTTGACACGTCAGATTAGCCATCGCAAGCGACGAAGCGCTGTACTAGATATTAGTAAAGAGCTGAGTAAACCAGAAGTCGTCCCTGTGCTCACAGAGCTTATGGGCTTCTGTGAAAACAGATTTAACAATAGTTATAAGTAGCTAAGTAAACAGTTAGAGGTGTGCAAACTGCCATGAGGGAGAAATAGAATGGTCCGTAGGAGTGTAAACCAAGGGACTCTAACTTTGACAAAGTAGGCTTCCCTGAGAGAGAATGGGTAAGAGGGCATGAAAATGATTGGTTAGATTTAGCTAGGCACAGAGAGGGGCTGGCCAGAAACAGAGGTGGCAGAGAGCATGGCTTCTTAACTAATCCCGGAGAAGCTGGAGAGGAGAGAATGAGAGGGCCTGTGGCCCAGACAAGACGGGCAAGGCGGGCGGAGCTGGGCCAAGAAAGCTTTACAGATGCCCTTAAGAAATTCCCCCTTCATTCTAAAGGCAATGAGATGCGCTAGAAGGGTTGTTACACACGACAGTAACGTTAAATATATATAATTAATATATATAAATAATATTTAATAAATATATATATAATGTTTTAAGAAGGAATTTACTTTTAAAAGGTTACTTCGGCTGCAATGCCAAAGACTGTTTAAAAGTGGATGCAGAAAAAAAGCAAAGGTCACCATGGGGTGACCATTAGGAGGTGTTGTAGTGGTTCAGGAGAGAGGTGAAGATTGCCGAGCTCAGGCAGAGGGAATGATGGTTCAGGAGGTATTTTAGGAGGAAAAGTCAGCAAACCATGGTGACATGGCGACAGATTGGAAATATTGGGTGAGGGAGGCACAGGAATCAAGGTTGTCTCTTGATTTTCTGGCTTGAACAGCTCAAGAAAGTAAGAAAAGCTCTAAATTTAGAGATAAGGACACCATTTAAGAATTACCTGCAATCCTGCAAGGTAGAAATTACACCTAAACTAAGGCAGTCATAGAAACACTAGTGAAATATGGTCGAGAGCCATTCTGAAGATAAAAATCTAACAAGACTTAGGCCCCTTGGAAGTGGAAGATGAGGCGGAGGGAAACATTTAGGCCAATTTTCTTGCCTTGGATGAGCATGGATAAAAGAGTGTGGCTCACAGAGCTCTCTGGGCTGATGTTTCCCACGCGTTCATTGATGTGGTAAGCTGTGGGAAGAGCAGCGGTCAGAGTGGGTATGAACTAATGAAGTAGTGATGCTCTTAAACTACCTTGAAGGCAGATGTTAAAGAGATAACAGCATTTAATTATTTACCCAAGAAGTGTCTTTATGTGGATGAACTCCCAGCTCAGACAGGAGGCAAGAAGTGATTTCTTCCTACCTAGGATGTTGTACATGTTCCCTCTTTTCTGACTGGGCCAAGAAACTTCAGGCATTATGACTGGACATAGTCACTTTCTCCAGAGTGCTCAGTCCTTCAGGGTTTTAACTCAGATGCCCAGAGGCTATTCAGGCCTGATGACCTGGCCATCCCCGGAGGGCCTGTTCCCAGTGGATGGATCTACTCACTGTCCCCGAGGGTTCTCATGTGGGATTGTGGTCCTGGTGAGACTGAGACCTCTGATTTGTTTGCCAGAAAGGTTGGAAATCATTCAAATCTTTATCGCAAATCACAGAAACCGTGCTAGGTGATGAGAACATAACAGTGAACCCAACAGACAAAAAAAAAGAGTATGATTTCCTTACTGTGATGATGTTCATGTGGAGAAACAGATGATGAGTAATAAATCCATATAATACCTCAGAGGGTGAGGAGTGAGGGAGTGGGATAAGGAATGCCACAGAGAGCAGGGTCTCTATTTTAAATAGATGGTCAGGGGAGGCTTTCCTGAGGATGTAACATTTGAGCAATGTCCTGAGGTAGGTGAGGAAGGAAACCATATGTAGGTACCGTAGGAAATCGTTTTGCAGAGGAAGTAGCCAGTGACACAGCCCTAAGTCGGGGATGCAGACCTTGATGATATTTTGAAAGCAGAGCGCTGAGGGTCGGCCGGGGGATTAGATCTCCAGGTGCCAGAAGGAAAGGAAATAAGGGTGCCATGAAGGATTTTGGTCTGGAACTCACTCTCTCTGAGGTAGGGAAGGCATTTGAAGGAGGAGGAGCTCAGAGGGTAACATAGTTTTGGACAGATTAATTTCAAGATGATCTAATGGAGCCCAAACCTGTGTACTTTCTCAGATGCCCTCCACTGGCTGCTGCTTCCTTCCTCTCAGCAGCCGTCTTCCTGTGCTGAAATAGCTTTCCCCTTTTGGACCTGGATGAAATGCCAAGTCACATCTAAACACTGGGAGGATAGAGCTTGGAGGGACCGTCAAGAAGCTAGAAGTTAGAGTTACTTCTTCATGGGAGGAAGCCAGTAGACTTCTCTCTCCCTTGGGTTATTCTACTTCCTTGAGACCCTCCCCAGGTGTCGGGTAAAACGTCTCCCAAGCCATCTGCCGTTCTACTCTGAAGGCTATTCTTAGATATCCAGTGAGGAAATGCTTCATATTACCCTCGGGCCTCATGTCTTTTTCTGTCACCCCCACTGCCCCAGGATGGCACTTTAATCCTTGCACAGCATCTTCTTTCTACGTGATCCAGACTAGAACAGTCGCCTATAGAACGTTCAAGTGGAGCTGCCTTGTGTGAAATTAACTAGGGTAGAACTGAGGCATGGGGGTGGTGGTGTTGGGAGAACCAAACTCAACTTGCGGTACATAAAGGATATTTAATGCCTTGGGACCAGGTGGTTTCCACAAAGGAATGGTTGTAGACAGAGATGAGAAGTGGCCCAAAGACCAAGTCTTGGACATTCCCATATATTTAGCTATTGGGGGAAGAGGAGGCGCCAGCAAAGGGTTCTGAGGAGAGACAGCCCATGAAGGAGGATGAGACCGTGGAGGTGTGTTGTTGTGAAAGCCAAGAAAAGGCTACACAAGGAAGGAGTGAAGTGTCAAGTCATATAAACAGTAACATGAAATCTCCCGATTTTATAATGTTAGCAACACATTCAAACTCTTTAAAAAGCTTAAGGAGACTCACAGAATACTTCTAAGGACTACTTAGTCCTCTGCTGCACTGCCGTTTTGCAAATGGTAGTCTGGTAGGGAGGCTTGTCCTGAGCATTTCCCTTGTTTTTTTCTCCATCTGTGCCAAGGCCATGTCTTACTATCCCCCAAATATATTTGCCAGTTATAATACTTTCCACCTGCACATTAAATTATTAATGACAGCTAACATTTATACAGCATTTACTTTGTGCCAGATATTTAAAAAATCTCTATCAGTTATGCACACGTATACGTGCACATACGATCTTTGCAGCAGATTTATGATACAGAGTTTCTATTCTTATCTGCAGTTAAAAACAAGATAATTGAATTATTGAAAGTCTAAGTCAATTGCCAAATATCAAACAGTGAACATAAGGCAGCCCTGGGATTTGAACACAAGCTCTCAGGCTCCATGTGTCATTCTGATAAGCATCATGCAGCACTGCCCCAGGAACTGTGGGTTAGGTGTCTGGCTAGCAAGGGGGATTACAGTAGGCCTCCTCGTCTCACCTCTCTGGGCCCTCAATTTTCCCGCATTGATTCAGGCCCCTGGTGATCCACATGCCTCAGACACCTAAGTGAGGGAATACTGGATCCCGCTGCGGGGTGTGTAGTTTTAAAACACCTTTCAGGGAATTCCAATACACTTTGCTTACCCTGCTCTCTCCTCAGCTCAAGGAATATCACTGCATGAGAAGGCTTGTATGGAAATCTCTCGGAGGGATGATAAAGGCATTAAATTGAAGTTGACAGAGGATTAAAAGTCAACAGTGCTAGATACATATCACAAACTTAAAAATACTCAGCTTGTAGGTGGCCTCATTGTTCACTTGAAGGTTTAACTTGCAGATATATTTTGCATAAGGTACCTAATATTTAATGTTAAGTTTGGTCTGCTGGCTAAGCCAACTTCTCTGACTTTTAAGAGTTGCTCTCATTTTTGGTAAAAAAAAAAAAAAAAAAGCTAATTAAAATAATTTTTAAAACAATCATGATTGTAGATAGCTTTTTTTGTTCTTTTTCAATCTTTCCCCCCTGTCCTTTAAGGAAAGAACATTATGCTTATCTTACTTTCACTTACAGAATTATGGGAGAACTGGATTAAAATTCACACCTTATGATCAACTTGTCAATAACACCTCCTCAGGCAGTTTTTTAGTGATGCCAAACATAGACACGGAAAAATATAAACTGAATCTGAATCGAATTTCTTTTACTCTCTGTACTTATGTTCATTTGTCCTGATGGATCCTCTGAGAGGAGCAGTTTCAGTCACCCTTTCTTCAAAGTAATACCTTTTTGCTTAGAGTAGGATGGAATTATTGTGGAAGAGCAGTCACCCAGGATAATTACCAAGAAATGAAGATCTGCAATTTGGCTTATTTAAAATAAAGTGGTGCTCTCAGTACCCTGGAGAGAGGTCCTCTCTCAACAGGACTCTTCTCTGCCTTTGGCCCTGATGTGGGTTTTGCTCTCATGCTCCGCAGAAATTCTAATGTTGGGTAGACTGAGAGGGCTAAGGCTTGTCAAAGAGCAGTGATCTCTGGGTAAATGTCAGCCAATTGTAGGCTTCAACAGTCTGAATGATTCCTTTTATGTCAAATACTATCTACTGCCCCCTCCCCAAATCTGTTTATCCATGATTTATTTAAAGCTTCAAGCAACACACATTCCATTGTGAGTGAAACATACAATACCTTGGCTGGCTTTGCCCCCTAAGTTTATAACAATGGAAAATCCAAGGGAAAATGCAATATAATGCATTGTTTTATGAAAAAGGAAAACAAATGGCAGAATCAGAAATGAAGTAGAGTCTTCAAATTGACTGAGTTCTCTTAATCTTTAATGGATAAGTACTTTTTTTTTTTTTTTTTTTTTTTTTTTGCCTGACCTACTTCCAGCTGCAGGAAAAAGGGGCTAGGGGTGCTATAGAAATACTCAGCACGAACCTGCTATTTGGATAATAATGGTGAAAAATGTGGCATGAAAGTCTGGCAATGCATTGAGGGATAATATTGTTAGAATAGAGAGAGAACCTTAACTGGTCATTCCGTGTTCTGCCAGTAAAGTCCAGGGAGAAGTCGTGAAATCTATTATCATTGACATCATTTGCAGTCTTTTTCCTTAATGGTGCAACACAAGTCAGCATAGTAACTACTGATATTTTCCTACATATCATATTATGCTCTGAATGTTGTCTCATTAAATGTATATCAAATAAGGAATGGGAATGCAGTTAGAAAACCAGTGTTGTGACTGTGAAGTTACAATATTTCATTTTTATAACTTTGGCCTCATAATCACTGGAAGAAATTCTTTCCCCAGAGATGAATTTTTTTTTTTTTTGTCAACCATATCCTAGAAGAAAACAGTAAACTAGAAACTTTTCTATATCTTAACAGTAACAAAAACCATCCAAGGGAAAACTTGCAGGTTCTTGTGGGCAAGCCCTCTCTCCCTTTTACCTTCTGGGACATCCTCATTCTTTGTGACATGGTTTAATGATCGATACGTCTGATGTCTCTTTCCCTTTGTCAACTCTCCTCAGAAAGAAGATTCACTATCCAGGCATGCATTCACCCATCCATTTACCCATCTGTCTATCCATCTATTTCCTCAACATCTATTGTTAGAGTGTGTGCTGTGTTCATAACTATCTTCTGGAAAAGTAAATAGTGGCACAATTGCTGTCTTATGTGAGTTAAAGTATGCTGGGAAAAGAGGAGTGGCGATTGCAAGCCACTATTTTTAGTGTTAGCGTTCAATGTAAGAATGAGGCTCTATCAGAGCATGCAGAATGGTAATTTAAACAGTGTTGGAGGGTCGAACAATGCTTCCTGGAGGACATCAGAGACATCTAAGCTGAGATCTAAAGAATAAGATTTATCAAGCAGAAAGGGGCAGTACAATGGGAGGAATGGAGAGACTATCCCAGCTTTAAGTATAACATGAGTTATAGCCTGCAGGAAAAAAAAATGAAGTAAATTAAAAGAAGTTTCACATTTTTGTAGGATAGAAAGATTGAGAATGGTAAACACACTCTGCAGAGGCAATGTGAGTCGGGGTCATTTAAAGTCCAGCCCGATTCTGTTTGGGAATATGGATACAGGCAAAGTGTGATAAGGAGCCACTGAAGGGTTTTAAGCAGAGAAATTATTTAATTTAGCGTTTTAAGTGTTACTCTGTTAATAGATAATGGATTGGAGAGGGACAGACCCAGAGAAGGAAGACTCTAGCTTGTTTCTGGCATCTGATTATGGGATAATAATAACTCTCCTAAAACAGGCCATTGAAGATGGATTCTCAAAATTTAGGAGTTATAATTGGCAGGGCATGGCGATTGGCTATTGGTGGCGAGGGAGAAGAAGGCATCTAAGAGGATTTCAGAGTTGGCATCCAAGTCAGATGATGACCAGCTACGTAAGAGGGATGAA
Organism: Pteronotus mesoamericanus; assembly: GCF_021234165.1. Lineage (NCBI taxonomy): Eukaryota > Metazoa > Chordata > Mammalia > Chiroptera > Mormoopidae > Pteronotus > Pteronotus mesoamericanus. Next base: position 10,596,540 of record NW_026555234.1, on the reverse strand, counting down.
TCCAGACGAGGCGGTGTCAGTCACCAAATGGGTCATGTTGCTGGGGAGTGGGTTTTGTGAAAGGATGGTGAGCTCCATTTTGACCTTGTTCAGTGTGAGCCGCCAATGGGACAACAAGGCGGAGGTGCCGAGGACACGCCGTTTGGAACCGAACTGTGCAGAGTGGGAAAGAGCACTCAGAGAGAGTCTGGAGGTGGGGAGAGAAGCCGGCAGGGAACATACCAGAAGTTCTGGGAAAAACGAAAGGGGAGGAGCCAGCAAAGGAAACTGAGAAGGAGTGCGCCAAGAGGTGCAAGGAAGCCTGGGAAGAATGACGTTAGGGAAGCTATTTTGGCATTTAATATTCGTTATAGCTTTGTATGAATTTACTTGTCTCCTTCGCTAGAATTCTTAAAGACAAGAAGCATGCCTTTGTATGGCTTGATTCTAGCATAGTATTTTGCGCTCAGTAAATGCTCAGTCCGTGTATGTTAAATGAGAAAAAATAGTGTCCAATAATAGAGGTGAATTTCTACTTTGTTATTTTCTGTGAAGCAGCAGACGATTCAAACCGTCGGACCCGGTGGAGTCGGGGACAGACAGGGCTCTTCGGCGGCGGGAGTGTGTGTCCTTCTCATTGCCATGGTTCCAGCACCTACGTGGCTAACCCTGAGTAGCCCTGGGATTGGGCTGGGGGCTCTGAAATAGATGGCAAGTTGCAATTGTACAGAAGAAAAGCAGCCCATGGAAGAAACAGTGTCAGTCACAATGAGCCGGTATCGATTCCAAGACATTCTGATCAAATTAAAGAAAACATGTCAAATAAGTTGGAAACCACAGGCCATAGGGAAAATGTTGTAATAGGAATCTTGCCGGAAAGAGCCTGTCCAATCAGTTTAGGATGGGGTATGTGCCAGGATAGAATGATTTATGTGGAAATTTTGAAAACCTGATCCACACCCTATTGAAATTAGTGGATCATGGGAATAATATGTGGTTATTATGTCCAAAGTCAAAGGGTTTGGTTTACTATTCTCAATAGAATACCAAGCAGGTAGTGGAGGAGATGAGAATATTCCTCCCAGAAAAAGCAACATAAAGGCCAAAATTTGTCATAAAAGTGGAATGTGCTCGGAAATAAGTAAGTTTGATACCTGGTTTATAGGCAGTTGTGTGTAATGGAAAGAGGACACATTTGGGAGTCCCACTAAATGGATTTCAAGCCTTGATGTAGCCAAAATCAAGTTATATGACCCCGAGTAGGTTATTTAACCTCTTGGGCATCTCAGTTTTCTCATTTGTAAAATTGGCATAATATTTCCCAAAGTGTCAGGTTGTTCTGAGTTGATTAAGTGATGACATGTATATAAAGTGCCATGGCAGTATCAGGATATTAGATGCTCAATAAAACCTGATTTTTCTGACGTAGGACCATACTTTCCAAATGGCACTCAGTGGTAACAGAGACATGTAGACAGTGATATGGGCTTTTTGGTTATTCTAATTACAATGTATTTTTAAATTTTACATTTTTCCAAATTATTTAAAAAACAAAGAAATTTCATTTAACATTGTAGTTGTATTCTATAAGTAGGTGCAGGTTAAAGCTGTTATGATCAATATATGTGATTCTGTGACTTTGTATTGCTCTGCCTTAACATACACTACAATGGTGACAAGAAAAATATATATTCATGACCAAAATCAATATTAACTTGTGGTATATGCTCTAAGCAAAAGATTTTCCTGGGAATGTAGGCAAAGTGAAAAGATAAGATTTTATATTAGTCTGACAACATGATGGAGAGTCAGAAGTGATAGGGAAGGTCATAGGAAATTGAAAAAAAAAATGCCGTCAGCTATTTGCAGCAACCCTACAGAAAGCGAGAGAACCCGGGGAGGGAGTGTAGGTCCAAGATAGTAAACTAAACTTAATTACTGCCTACATTATGGCATGGTTAATGTACTGCTTAATAAGGAATTAAAAGAAAATGCACAGATGAAGAGCATGAATAGCAATGTAAGTGAAGGATTAATTCCTCCTATTATTCTTAAACCAGAATGAGAAAACATAGCAACAAAACCATGCATTTGTATTGTAAATATAAAGTGAAGTGACTAGAATTTCCATGAAAATTATTTGACTTGGGTTTGATGTTGATGAAACTTTAAAATGACATCAAACCTGTGAGATGTGATGCTCTGAGTTGCTAAACTAATGAAACTTCCTTGTTTTGGGAAAATGACATTAAAAGAAAATTCAGATTGCTTCCTCAAATTGTGATGTTATCTCTGGACAGTGAATAAAGTGTGAAAACGGTTGTATTTTGACTAGAATTTTTAATTTGCATTTGCAATGCTGAGTATGGATGCTGTATATCAAAAAATTCATGAACATAGTGCATATCTGTTTCACAGAATCTAAAGTAAATGTAGACTTTTGAAGATAGAAAGGAGATTAGAGGCTAGAAACAAAGAGGGAATTTATAGTGAAAGCAGGAATGGAACAGAAATCATAATATTCATGAGGATATGGGGTTGGTTATACTCGGAGTATTACAAATACTTAACAAATGGTAGAGCACCAGACTGACTTTGGGAGTTCAAGTCTTGCGGACTAGTTCATTTCCTAGGAAACAGTGTGGAATTCCAAGAAGATTGCTCAGTGAAGGTGTAGGATGATAGGGGTAGCCAAGATAGAGGAATATTTTAATATTTTAACAATTGATACTGTGTACTGGCTTGTTGCCAACACTGGATATATCATCTTCAGTGTCATAGTAAAACAAGCCAGGGTGTTGAGGGCCCAGCCTCATTCACACATGGAGTCTGACTTGTAATCCTTACATAGTTCTCAAATCCAGGAGGATGCTATTTCTTCCCTCATTGCAATCCAAAAGTCTCCACTTACTATTCATTCTAGGATTCTGGCCTGGTAGTGAGCTCTATGCGTGAGTCACTAATGGAAACCATCCTGAGGAGAAATCAGAACAACCAGCAAAACCACATATGTGTGTAGAACCTCAAATCATTCGTGTAGTGTGAAAACCTCAAGTCTGGAAACTAATCTAAAACTGGCCTGAAAATAGAAAACTTTGTAGGGACTTTGCAGAGACAAATGTAGCAGCACTTAAGGATGTCTCCAAAATCTGAGAAAAAATGGGATGCTCATGCAAGAGAACATCTAATGAATACAGTAACAGACAAAATAACTGCACACAAGAAAACTCACAAGCAGAGATTGTCATCTGATTCTAAATGGGAGAATTCATGTTTGCAGAACCACAGATAAATTGCACTGTAAAAGGAGTTTTAAAATAAGTACATTAGAATTATGAAAGAAGATAAAGCAGTAAGGTATATCCCTAAAGTAACAATTCATCATACTTGTGGATGGATGTATAATTTCTATATATCTGTCCAGAAGGTATCCAACCATGTAATATGAAAAATAGAGACATTTATTGAAGAAGGTACAAGATACAAGAAACATTGTACTTGTACATAAGACAATGACACCTCAGTCCCCTTCAAAGTAGGCCCCTTGGGACCTCACACAGTCCTCCCAATTGCCATCAGCTGTCCCATCGTATTGTCCTGAATCTCATCCATGGTCTGAAGTCTCTTCCTTTTTGAAGATGATTTTAGTTTTGGGAAAAGGCAGAAGTTGCTGGGTGCCATATCTGGCCTGTAGTAGGGCTGAGTCCCCTGCGTGATTTGATGTTTCACTGAAAAACTGCATGCGTGGGTGTGCTGTCACGATGAAGTTGCCAATCACCGGTTGCCCATAGCTGCAGCTTTCTGAATCATCTGAATAGTTTCCTTGGAGGGATGTTCAAGTTTAGTGCAAAATTTGATGCAGATTTTTTTCTGTACTCACTCAGTCATTTTAAATGCGGCAGCCACCCAGTATACATGCTCACTCAAGGGTGTCTACCGCCCTCACTGACTAGTACGGTGAAGTCACCATTGTTCACACATGTACATTCCAGTCCACTCTTCTTGGCTGCCAGGTTACATTGATGTCACTCAAACCATTCTTGTTATGATTGGATTTTTTCTGAACAGACCTTGTAAATTTTTCTATTTTCATAGTAGGTGAATTTATGACATATTTAAAATCAATACCATACTTGTAGAAATCTTGTGGTTTGCATTGTTGATGCATTATTTACCGTATTACTAGACAAAGCAATTAGACAAGACAGATGCACCAAATACAAGAATTAGAATGAAGGAGGTATAATGATATATAATTTATCCCTGGAAAACTTCAGAGACTAAACAGCAGAATAGCCATTCAGAAAATAAAGCAAAAAGTAAGACCCTTCTTTCATTCTTTATAGCATATATAATCTGAGGAGTGAAGATATAAGATTAAATATGAATAAAAGTTAAAAATATTATTTGGCAGAATTTAGAAGCAATGGATAGAAGTCTTAGAGTCCAGTGTAAGAAAGAATATGTGACTATTAGAGCTTCTGAACAATGCCAAAAGCCTCTTAAGATTGCTGTGAACGAATCCTTATCTGAAATGTTGAATAAGAGGCTGCATTATTACTACCCAGTCATTCTAGGGAGGGGATCTTTGCAGTAGATGAAGTTTCCTACAATTCTCTAGATCCCATAACATAATATTACTCATGCTCATGAGTCTCTAACAGGGCAGTAAAATGAGAAGATTCCAGTTTAAAATGGTTCAGTGAGTCTATGAGCTTACACTTCTCTCTCCCACATGCTTCTGAATTTGCATTACATAATTACAAAGAGAATGTATGTGAGGGCAATTAATGTATATCACAATATTCTAACAGCATTTATTAAGTAAACCATTATTTTCCCATGAATTGAAACACCAGTGAGGTGTACTTTTTCAAGTTCATACATTTTTTCAATCTATTCTTACATTGTTTTCTTCCACTTAGCTATTGTCCTTTTGGTATCAATATCAGTGTGTTTTTGATCACATTGGTTTTTGAGTAAATTCTCTTATTTAGTATGTCTCCTCACACTTTTTTTGTTGTTGTTGTTGTTGACTACTCTTGGCTAATTGCAGATATGAAGTATTCTAAATAAATTTAAAATAATTTTCCTAACAGATAAAAAAAATTCTTATTGAATTGTAACATGTAATTATTTGTGTAGAATTCTTTTATTTTTCTTTGAATATTTATTAATTGTTTTATTGGTTTGCTTATTATTTTATTTGTTGTATTATATATTATTTTTATTAGACATGTGTCTACTACTGATATAAATAAAATAACATTGAAATGTAATTTTAAATGAAGATGGAGAAGTACATGTACTTGGAACGTATGAGTCCGACATATCAGGATTGAAACCCTGCATTTCCCTTGCCCTCAATCTGTAGTCATTTCTCAGCTGGTTTACTTCTCTGTCTTAATGTAGTTGTCGACTTTCCAGAAAATTCCTTTGTTTTGCTCCTCAGATTTTGTAAAATTCTATAGTTACATTCTTCATGGAATAACGAGAGGTGCTTGAGTTTTTTAGTTGAGTAGAATGAAATTTTTTTTGAAAAGAATTGTGTTCACCATTTGTTGAGATAATCTCAAATATCTGCTGGTTCTCAGCCAGGTCCTGAGAGAGTAAGTCGACTGCACTGTTTTTGCTTTTGTGGAATACTATTAGTGGAATTACACTTTGGCATTTGGCATTTGGCTTTTGGCTTTTTGTTTACACTAGAGAGTCATTATACATAAACAATGCTAGGAAATCGATTGCTGTATTTACTGGAATGATATTGTCAAGTGTCTTGTCGGAACTTTCCTCCACAGTTGCAATGGCAGCACCAGTGTAGCTTCTCCTGAATCATCGGTTGGGTTGTTCTGTTAGGGATTTAGTTGAATTTTGATTAGTTTCTCTTTACATTGGCTAGTAGAAAGCTCAAAATCAATATTTTTGCATTTGGAAAGTAAATTTTGTACATAAACCCAAATCTTTTTTAATTTTATTTCCCTACATTATTTTCCCTTTGCCTGGATTTTCTTACTTTCTTTTTTATTGTCTCTGGCTGTATTTTGCATCTGTTTTTAAGCCTCCCAGAATTGATTTTCAAACAAAGAAAATAAGTAAGTAAATGCAGAAGAATATAAATAAATGAAATCATCTTTGTAGCCTCAGTGTCTTTAACCAAGTCATCTCTTCCCCTCTTGCATGCCTCTGCTTATTGAGATCTTTGGTCAACCTTTAAAAAATAGCACCCATCTTAGATACTCGAGCCATCTTTTCCACATTATTTTCCTCTATACAAGTCCTTATATCCTGATATGCAAAGTCTATTTTGTTACCATCTATTTTTTTCTATTCTCCCACCAGGCTATAGTTCCAAGTTGATTTCTTTATCCCCGGAGTGTCTGGCACCAAGTAGGCACTTGAATAAAACTTAATGACTATTAGCTGCAAAGTAGTTTCAAAAAGTAATAATACTATAACATGTTGAAGTGACTAGTACAGTGCCCAGAATACTGACTTCTCTTCCGTCTCCTGGTTTACTTTTAGAGAAGGCGCGGTTGGCAAGTGTCTGGCCGTTAGCCACTTTGATAGGATACTGGGGTTTGGGTCTCCCGGAGAGCCTCTTTCTATTACAACACCAAATGCCAGTCTTGGAGGACCTTTTCTATGAAAGATTCAACAATTAAATGCTTTAGACTAATAATGAAATGTAATCATACTTATTATTAGCCTTCTGATGTCAGGAAACACAGTCCTGTTGTTGACAATTGAAACCTTCATAGCAGTAAGTAGTACAAAACAGGAGAGTACCCATTTGTTGAATAATGAATGAATAATCATGATAATTATAATAAAATTATATTTATTAATAGGCTATGTTCTATCACTCTGAGAAACATTTTAGTTAACATCTATTTTAATTCCGCATATAATAATGTGGTTGGATACTGTTAATACCCTCTCACCGCAGATTGTTATATACATTTTACAACTGAGTAAACAGACTGAGAGAAATGAGATAAGTTTCATAAACTCATATAGGTAATAAGTACAGAGCTCGGAGTTGAGTCAAGGGTTTTCTGATTCTAGAACCATACTTTCAGATTTCACCACTATCACTTTGGACAAGTCCTCAGTTGCTTTTTCATGCCAGTCTTATCCGTGCGTGTCTGTATCACTAACTGGCTGCATCTTTCAGTGAAAGTGCAGATGGCCCTGTTTGTGGGTGTTGGAACCAGGTTGTAGTTCTGCAAGGTTTCCTTTTCCGAGAAAAGAAAAAATAGTTATAAAATTGACTTTTCATTCTCTTAGATGGTCTGATAAGCCACGTATAATGTCTAAGCTAATCTTTTCTGAAAGCTCTTTGGGTAAATTGCTGTTAACACTCAGTACTGACAGTTTAAAGCTATTACACTACAAAATATATGTTCTTTCCCAAAATAAACATGTTTTACAATAGCAATACAGATGTCGTCAAGGGGCAAGGTTATCAGGGGATAATTAGACCCCAGAGAGATTACAGGCTCTTAGATCATGAGAGCAGTATTGCGAGGCTGCCTTATTAAATAATTGTAAGAAAGTCAAAGTCAGCTATAAATACACACATTTCCCCATAATTACTTTGAAAAGTACAAACCCAAGGTACATGCCGATGTGCTGAGATGATAAGGCCTCTCTCTCTCTATTACCCTAAAATGTCTAAATATAACCTAGAAAACCAACTTTCAAATTGAATTTTAAATAAGAATGTGAGGGGAAAGACAGTTCTTCCTCCCTTTGCTAACATTTTTAGGTGAGCTGTTTAAGGACACTTTAAACCCTGGCAAATGAATGGCTAGGTTCCAATAAATAACCTCTCGCCTCCTTCATACTCCATAAAACATAATAATAAAAACCTAACTACATGTAGTTCTCCAAAGATAAGTTTCCGTGTATTTTCATGTAATATTCTCTTCCTTGAAAGATTTTCCCCTCTCCCTCTACCTAACTTGCTGACTAGAAGTTGACTAAATCTGAGAAGATTCTGCATCTTCAAAAATAGCCTTAGAGTCAGGTTTGTGACATATTCTCCAGCTACCACTAACCACCCCATCTCCTCAACCTCAGAATGTTAAGTATTTCTTCTTTGGTGATTAATTTTTTTAACACAGTTATCTGATTACATTATACAATGCATTGATAGACATTTGCTTATACTAGATCAAAAACAAGAAGCATAATCTGCCACTTTCTACCCCACTGCTTAACACAAAGCATTTCCTCAATAAATATCTATTGAAGAAAGGAGTGCAGAAATTAATAAGGTGAGGTTGTCCAAAGCAGGTAAATAAGATCAACCATCAACTATCATATATACAAGAGAGATTATTTCCCCTAGATGACAGGTCCGTTGCTTACTGCTTCTATCCTTAGTCCCAAAGTAGGGCTTTAAAAGGCTGTTTTCTTAAGTAGAGGGTGCCTATTCAAGTAGAAGTTTTGGAACGTGGAGAGTCACATTTCCATGCAAACCACAGTCATTTACATTTAAACTCCCAAAGGATCTGGTTTGTCTTATCTGGTGCTGCATCACCAGGGCCTGTGACCCCTTGGTACAAAGCAGTACCTACCTTCAGAACTCTTGGGACTCTTTTCCAGGGGCTGCTCTTAAAGCAATTACATAATTTTCCCAAAGCATCACAAAAAATTAGTGGCAAAGCTGAAATGCAAAATAAAATCTTTGTGCCCAAATATATGTATTTTCCATGAGATTATTTCCAGTTTCCAATCGACCCCAGTTAATACAACCACATCAAAATTGCTTACTGCTTATCTTTGAACTTGATGTTTTCCAAAATATCAAGAGAAATATCTAGGAAGTACTTTATTTTTTTCTAAGGCCTGGATGCATTTTGTAGTTTCTGGATTCTGAAATCCTGCTCTAATCAAGAACCTGGTTATTTCTATCTCCCCTAGCTTTCTTGAGGTGTAATTGACAAAAATAATTAAAAAATCATGTATATTTAAGGTGTACAATGTGATAATTTAATATACATAAACAAGGGGGGAACCGCAAATAAACAGAATTTATTTTTAAAAAATTGACTATTTATTCTTACATTTTAAACTTCAGTCACCTTCAAAGTACTATCCACTTGATGCAATAAACCTATCGAGATGTATTTTCCACTGCTCAGAATAGTTTTGAACTTGTTGATTTTGATGCCTTTTACTGTGTCTGCCATTTTTTGTTTCACCTCTTTCACATCAGCAAAACGTTTCCCTTTGAGGACTTTGTTCATCTGAGGAAACAAGAAAAAGAACTTCTTGGGGTGAGATGGGGTGAATAGGGAGGGTGGGGCATAGGGGTCATGCCATTTTTGGTAGAAAACTGTTGAACACTCAGCACGGTGTAGGCAGGTGCGCTAGTAAATCACCCATCATGAAAAGGGCAAATGCTTTAAAAGAGTCTTCAAAAAAAACTCACTGAAGCTGAACGCAGCCTGTCGTAACACCAGCTGGCACACTGATACTGGTGGGTTCCTAGAACGCTCACCTAGCGGGGCAAGCCTGTACTGCAAGGCCCCCCTTCCGGAATATAATTCCATTTTTAGAGGGTACCCCCTCATATACTGTGGAATGATCACCCATGTCAGGTTAATTAACATATCCATCACATAGTTACCTTTTTTGGTATGGTAGTTTTATATTTTTTTCTACTGATAGCACCGTAGTAGCCTAACAGAAAGCATTGAATATGAAGTATTTTTAGGCTGATGGAATCCCTGAATTCAGGCAACAGAGACGAACCACAAAGCACTGTCTTGCCCCATTGTCTGCTGTGACCAGGTACTTTTCAGATTGTGCTATTTGTATTCATTCAACTATTCAATATATATTTTTTCAATGTCACGTTCAATTAACAAGGACTCCTTTACATTTATACTTCAGGAACTTCACTTCAAAATTTTAACAGAAATTTAAACCTAATAGTAAGAAAAACAATTCTCATCATGCTTTTGAAGCTTGCTCACTGGCAGGAGATCTCTCTGTTATTTTGAACTGAAATATTCAGAGCTTTTCCAGATACAAAAGAGAGAAGAAATATCTTCGAAACTTAGATTTTCCCGTAAGTGTTTATATTAGTCAAGATAAGTTGTGCTATGGGAATAAATAAGCTCATGAATCTTGATGTTTTAGGAGCAACAAAAAGTATATTTGTTTAATGTAGCAGAGCTAAAATGGACCATTTCTTAGGCTGGGCCATTTCTTAGGCCAGGAGTTGAGGTAGAAAGAAGAATCTGCCAGACAGAATCACACAGAGACTGAAGCCGGTAGAAGCTGCACAACATTGGAGCTGCACCATCCAGAACACGAAGCCTCGGGGCTCGCTGTGGAAGGGGAAGAGGTGGCCTGGGCTGGGGTGCCAATTCTTAAATGCCTCCGCCTTACAGAGGCTCTTGTAGATTCTGCTCACATTTCTTTGCCTCCGTGGCTAGAATTGCTTACATGGTCCCAGAGAAGCTGCAAGGAAGTTTAGGACGTGTGAGGGAGCAAAGAGACGTACCTTACTGTGCAGTCTTTGCTAATGCCAACCAATGAAGTTTATTTTAAAGTAAACTACACAAATCTGACCCTTGAGTCTAAGGACAAATTTTCCAGACATATAGGTTTGCCACTGATTTAGCTTCCAGTTCTTTAACAAACAAAATCAAAGTTTCAGCATAAATGGTATTACACATGATTTATCCTGGTTGTTGGATGACAAAGAAAAACAACAACAAAAAATCCCACCATATGATGAATATCATGTGACTTTCTTAAAACAGTATCTTAAAAACAGTACTTTCCTATTTAGAATCTTTTTTTATCCTAGCTGGAATATTGAAACATTACCCTAAGCTCCCACTCTCTCCTTTTCCTCCCTTTGGTAAACAGAATCTTAGCTGATGGGCTCAATGGAAATGAATGACTCCCATCCATATCAGTTAATGGAGAAAGGGGCTTATACTGAATAAAGAATTTAGAGTGTTCATAAATCTCATCATGTAGTGGCAAGAAAGAGTGCACATCTGCATGTGGATGGATGAATGGCCACGATCAATCATGAAGTAGGTGTTATCCATGCTACCCCCTCCACTAGACTTACTAATAGTTTTGTGACGTAAATACTTTCCTTTTATTCATTCATTTATTCATTCAAAACTAATTATTATAGTCATACAATATGCGAGGTTTAATACTAACTTTGCAAATATAATAAGTCATAAAACAAAAAATCCTCATTGAAACCAGTATTACAAGAATTGTTTTTTTTTTTAAATTATTTTTTCAACTACATTTGTCTCTGCCTTCCCCCCACCACTTTCCCTTGCCCCCCTCTCCTACCTTTCTCCCTCAGCTCTTCCCCTTTGGTTTTGTCTATGAGTCCTTGACTTTCCCCCTTCCCTTCCTTTTTCCCCCACCCCCCCTCCCTCCTTCCCTCTTGTCTCTGTTGGTTTCTTTTCCTTTCAGTGTTGCTGGTCTTATTTTCCTTGCATCTTTGTTTTGTTGGTTAGGTTCTGCTTATAGGTGAGATCATATGGTATTTGTCTTTCGCCCCCTGGCTTATTTCGCTTCGCATAATGCTCTCGAGTTCCATCCATGCTGTTGCAAAGTTTAGTAGTTCTTTTTTTCTTTCTGCTGCGTAGTATTCCATTGTGTAAATGTACCATAGTTTTTTGATCCAATCATCTACTGATGGGCATTTAGGTTGCTTCCAACACTTGGCTATATGAACTTCTTTAAGAAGAAGAAAAAAATTAAAAATATAAATAATAAATGGCAATAACTACATACCTATCACTAATTATTTTAAATGTAAATGGATTGAATGCTCCAATCAAAAGAGATAGGGTGGTTAAATAGATAAGAAAATAAGACCCCTGTATATGCTGCCTGCAAGAGACCCACTTCAGGTCAAAACACACACACACAGACTGAAAATAAAAGGATAGAAAAAGATATTTCATGCAAATGGAAATAAAATAAAAGCTGGGGTAGCAATACTGAAATATCGAATAAAATATACAATGACTATAAAAGACTAAGGCGATAACAAGAGACAAAGAAGGAAATTTCATATACAATGGTCACAATATGGAAGCAAATTAAATGCCCATTGATAGACCATTGGATAAAGAAGATGTAATATATATATGTGTGTATATGTGTGTGTGTGTGTGTGTGTGTATATATATATATATATATACACACACACATATACACCAGAATCTACTTGGCCATAAAGAAGAATGAAATCTTGCCCTTTGCAACACCATGGATGAACCTAGGGGGCATCGTAAGTGAAATAAATCAGGTCAAGAAGGACAAATACCATATGATTTCACTTATTTTTAGAGTCTGAAGAACAGAGTAAGTGAGCAAACAAACAGGAAAAAACTTCTAGATACAGAGAACAAACTGATGGTTACCAGATGAGAGGGGCTAGGGAGGTGGGGCTGGAAGAAAAAGGTGAAGGAATTAAGAAGTGCAAATTGGCAGTTATGAAATAATCATGGGGATATGTAGTACAGCACAGGGAATATAGTCAATAATACTGTAATAACTATGTATGATACTAGACTTATCAGGGGAATCATCCTATACATTATGTAAGTGTCTAACCACTGCGTTGTACACCTGAAACAAATATTGAATGTCAACTGAGATTGAAAAATAAAAAAAACTAAAAAAGATTCATGCTGATATGGAACATAAATTCTAATATGGAGGAAAATAGACAGTAGAAATCCAAAAGGCATACTGAGAAGAAAACAAAATGAATAAAGCATGGGAATGAGACAGAGAATGACTGGTAAATACTGTTCAGAGATATAAACTTATTCAATGGGATGGGGCAAAGTGGAACTATTGGATTTGGCATTTGAGATTTTGTTAGTGCCCCAGGTTGAGGTGGGAAGAAATCAGAGGGAAGCCTGTTGGGTGAAATACAAAGAAATGTCAGAGAACAGAAGATGCTCTTTCAAGGAAGCTGATTATGAAGAAATGAGCCCATTGCTTGTGGAGGAGGCGGTAGTGAAGGCAGGACATGGTTATAATTTGTTCCTTATGATGAAGAGGCAAATCCTTGGTTATTTCTCCTGGAACTCCTGTTGTTTTCTTATACAATTTGTAAAAATGTCTTAGCTCTAGTAGTTCTTGCCCTTGTGTGACCAATGTCCTCCTGAGTGTGGCTGGAACCTACAGGACATGGCAGAGGGAATGGAATGTGCATACTTGCAGGTGCACGATTAGGCTGCCTTAGCTCATAGCGCCTGTCTCACTGGAGTCTCCTTCTCCCTCTTGCTGGCTTTGGAGAGGCTGAAGTCCATCCTGGGGAGTCCCACGTGGCAAGGAGCTGCAGGTGGCTTCTAGGAGATGAGAGTGGCCTCTGGCCAACAGTCAGCAAAAAGCTGAACTCTTCAGTCCCACAGCTGCGAGGAGCCGAAGTTTGTCAACAACAGGAGTGAGCAGAGCAGCAGATCCCTTCCTAGTCCCATCTCGGATGAGCCTGCAGACCAGGCTGCCTTTACAACAACCTTGTGACACATCAAGTTCAGGACCCAGCTGGGCCATGCCCCTGAGTCCTGACCGGCAAAGTAAAGACAGTGATAATTTTAGCATTTATTGTGAAGATTAAATTATGTGTTCTATATGAAAAGCCTCAACTCATGTAGATGCCTAATAAACACTTTTTTCTTCTATGTAGTTTATTCCCCTACCATGTAACACTCTCTGTATATGCCTCACAGGGACAGAATGAGCCGTTTCAATCATGTTCTAGAATCTATTTTGTTTGTCCTAAGGAAGTGACCACTTCTCTGAATATGACACAGGTTTTTCATTATATCTATCTTAACATAGATGGAGGTTAGAGTTATGTGCTAGAAGACTGTGTACTCAAGGGGCATTTTTATAACAAAGTAGTAAATTCAGCTTGTCTAGCTCTTCCTAAAGGCAGTGGTGAAGGAGTTAAAAAGAAACTGCTGCTGGCAAGTGCCTTAAATCAAATGCCTGTTACCAACAATGGAAAACTAGTAAAGGGTGGGGGGCGCTGGCTGGAGGGGGTGAAATAAATAGTCCTTCTCCCAAGCACAGATCTCACTTCTATAGGCAAGAGGGGACTAGCAGAGGTACTTATAAAGGGTCTTTTATGCAAAGCATTTCAAAGGGCTATGATGAAAATTCAATATAAAATACACTCTTAGCATATTAGCCGACAGCTAAGCCTAGAAAAATAAGAACATTTTCAATTTGCTCTTAGAAGTCTCAAAGGAGCTGGAAGTTCTTACAGCTGCAGAAAAAAAAAAAAAAAAAAAAAAGGAGGGGGTGAGTTTGAATGCAGCCTGAAGAAAATATCCTGTCCTTATTGAATCAAGTTGAACAGGGGCCACTACTGGAAAGCAAATCCCTGAAGGTGGCTGGTATGTAGGCAGCAAGATTCTCTGAAAAGGCGTAGAGTACTTGGCTGTAGAAATCTCTGAAAATCAGGCATGAAGTCTATACACGAGCCAGGGATCTCAGAGAAAAGAAAGACCACTTCATGAAGTACAGACGATAAATACAGCTGGGTCCCAGGGAAGACCTGCGGTAATCCCAGTGTCTCTAGAATTAAATGTCAGTGCTGTGTAACATGTGTACAAATCTATTGTCTCTGTCTTGTAGCTGAAACCCTGACAGAGAGCTGACTGGCTTTCAGGTTTATGCTAATACTTAAGCATGATAAGAGCTTAGTTTGGAGGAGGTCAAAGGCAGAAAGGTATGTAGAGAAAGAGAGCAAATTAACTCTCAGAACAAAGGTCTACTTTTTGCAGTTTTGAATTATGTCCATCAGAAAGACACTGACTTGACTAAACTTTTGCAAAAGGCATATTCAGCTATCACTTTACACATTCAGAGAGATGACTTTATTAGAACTTCCAAATGGAAGAATCACAATGGAAGCCTGAAATAATGTACTGAATGGTCAAACAAATGGGAGGCTATTACCGCGTCCTTTTAATGAACTGTAAAATAATGAGATGTCAAGAGAAAGTAACAGTTAAGATTTTTCTTAGCCTTGAATTATTTCGCTATTGGTCATGCCTTCAAAATATATTAAAACCTAATTGCTCCTTCCCATTTCCACAGCAACCACACCTGTTCATGATGACATCATCTCTGGGCCTAAGGTAGTAGCCTCTTGTCTCAATACTTAGCCCCTGAATGCCAATTCTGTCTATGGAATACAAAATGATCTTTGTAATATTATGTTATTATTTTGCTCAGAGTCCACCAATGGCTTGATACCTCATTCAAAAGAAAATCCAGATCTTTTTCACGACTTACAAAGCTCCTCACGATCAGCCCCACTGACTTCTCTGGCTCCATCTCCTGCCACTGTCATCCTCCCACGGGCCTTCTGTCACCAGATGAGTAAATGATAGAATTAGGTTGCACCCTTGTGTCTTTACTACCCGGTGCTGCCTCTGTCCACAGCATCCTTCTCTCAGTGATGGCGTGCTGAGTCCCAATGACCACTTGTACTTCTCTAAATATTTCAGGACCATATATATGCTTAATCATTCATTATAAGAATGTGCCTGGGATCAAGGATAAACTTACTTTGGAAGTTAAACGTTTATTGTTTGTAGATGTCTGATGCCATAACAAAGGATCAATCCTTAGTCCTTGCCTGGCTTTACTCTTCAGGAGCATTTATCCTAAGTAACCGCTTCTTTCTGAAAGTACCTTCTCTACTTGCCTTCTTTTGAGCTGTCTCCTCTGCTGCTTCCTGCTCAGATTGCTAACCTCTAAATGGTGGTGCTCCCCAGGGCTCAGTCCTTAGCTATCATTGCTTCTTTATCCTCTCCTAATCTCCAGATGCCCTAGTCCGAGCTCATGCCTGAGTATAATACGCCTATGTGGACGGCCAGTAGCTCTAGCCATTTTCATAGATGCTATGCTCATGTGTGTGGAAGCTTATTCAGTTTCACTTTCTGGATGTCTGGGATATCTCAAGATTAACATGTCCCAGATATTAAATCTCCAAATTTGTCCCTGCCCAGTAATTCCTCATTTTAATATATTACATTTGTATTTATCTGATTGGTGAGATGCCATACGTCAGCATCCGGCTTAACCGCTTTCTTTTTCTTATATATCACATCCAGTCTGTGGAGACATCCTTTGAAGGGTCTCTCCTATTGATATCTCAAATCTGGCCACTTCTCACCACCTCAAATGATATCACTCTTATCAAAGCTGACCATTTATTTCATCTTGACTGCTGAAAACCTTCCCTCAGTAATCTCCTTGATTCCACTTTTTCCTTGACTTCCTTCAAAGTCTATTCCCCACGAAACAGCCAGAGTGCTTCTTTCAAGCATAAACCAAATCACAATTACCTCACATCAAACATAGAAGAAAATCCAAAGTCCTTACTGTAGCTTATAAGCCCCTTCATGATTTGACCCTTGGCTATCTGTCTCAATTCCTTTTCCATCACTCTTTTCTTTGCTCATAGACCCAGCCATGCAGACTTCCTCCCTGTTCCTTAAACACACTAACTAACTGCTCATAATTCATGGTCTTTGCACTTACTGATTTTTTTTTCTGCATAGTTGATCACATACTTTACTCAACTATTTACTGAAATGCAACCTTTTCATGGCAAACTTCCTTGACATCCCCATCCAAAATGTCAGCGCCCAGCATAATTGACACTTTTCTTATTATATTTTCTTCATGTCACTGATTCTTTGTCATATAATTTATTTATTGACTGATTTCTCCTACTAGCATATTAGCTGTAGGAAGGTTGTATTGTTCACTGTTTATTCTCAGTGCATAAACTAGTACATGGAAATACTAGGCATACAACTGATGTTTTTTATTAAAAGAATAATATTTTATAATTCATTAAATAACTGTACTCTATTATTAATTTTGAATGAAAATTATAATTAATTACTATATTTAATATTTTTAAGCTAATTATTTTTCTTATCTATCTTTTGTTTCATTTATATTTGTTCTCCTTTAATAAGGAATTTTTCTTTCTGTGGATACTTTTTATTAACTTATCTATTTGATTATCTTAAATGTACTTATTTTAAAATTCTTGTCAGTATATTTTGAAAAATGAGTTTCACTTAAGTGTATTTACAACCCAATAATTGATTTTTTTTCTGTTTTTCTGATGATTTTCTAAGAAAACATCCAAACACGAGAGGTAAAACACGAACCATTTATTATTTCACAGTTTCTGTGGTCCAAAATTTAGGAGCAGATTATCTGGGTGGTTCTTGCTGGGGTCTTCCATAACATATTCAAGATATCAACTAGAGTTTTACTCATCTGAAGGCTTGGCTGGAACTCTTCTGAGATGACAGTCTCCTATTGCCATTAGTCCTTCATTTCTCAGTGTGAATTCTCCACTGAGCCCCTTGAGAGTCCTCTAATAAGACAGCTGGTTTCTCCAGAGTGAGCCATGTAAGAAAGCAAAATTGAAGTCATGCATTTTGTGTGGCCTCGCCTAGGAAATTATGCACTGTTATTTGCACAATATCTCAATGGTATAGAAGCCAACCCCATTCAATGTATGAGTGTTAAACAAGGGCATAGATATGAGGAGACAGGAATTGGGAAAACCCTGGAGACTGGCTGCTACAATTGTCTACTGGTATTACAAGGTCTGTAATGTTAGGTCAGAAGTCCTGCCGAAAGGTGACATTGGAGCCTTCAAGTGGATAGAGATGTCTAAATCTTTCTGACTTTATACAACTTGAGCTTGCAGTCTGTGGCCGACGGTCAGGGGAAGATGCAATTTCTTCACACATATTTCATGAACCCCGCTCCAGTCTCCGGTTTCTAGCCATGAGTCTTAATCAGCACTTCTGCTCATATGGGGCACCCTTAGTTACCACTCTCTTCTTGCTTGTTGTGGAAGTAGAGCCCATCAAATGAGTGCTTGAGTCCCATGAAATGTTTTGTGTTCTATTTCTTCTGATATGTGGGGACTTTTGCCTTGGTTTCAAATATGACTTAAAATATGTGTATATGTATATCCTATCATTACCATGCATTTACCATGGGATGACTATATCAAAGTGCAGACTTACTATTACATTATGATTTGAATTTTCCTCATCATCAGCCAGACAATTACAAACTTTGTGCATGTTCTTAAAAGTATAGAGTGCAGTTTTAAAATCCGTTTAGACGTAGCTTCTGAAAGAAAGCAGTAGCAGTGGACATCCAGAGTCATTATGAGTGTGCCAGGGGGGTCCTTGGGGGGTCATGAAGGTGTGCAGGACAAAGTTGCGTCCCATCACCTGGACTCAATTCAAACCTAAAAGGTTAATCAGATCCTTGGCTTCAAAAAAGGTGAAAGTAAGACAGTAGCTTTTCTCAAATTTTACCACCAGTCCAAACTGGTATTTAATTATGTTTTTTTTATGGTTTGAAAACATCGAATGGGTAAAAATATGGACTAGAGTAAAATCTTAGACTACACATATTGATAGTTCATCATTTTTTTTTGACAGGTGGACAGTTATTGGAGCTCCATATTTTGCCATGTATAATGCGCACCCATGTTTTTGGCCCAAACTTTTAGGAAAAAAATATTTTGTCTTAATTTTTTAATTCAATTTTTTATTTATACTTAAATACTTGTTTTTTGTATTACAAAGGAATTTTAGTGTTTATTTTTTAACATATGGTCCAAGAAATTTTATGTAGCAAATAATTACAAAACACAAGAACTGATACAAGATACAAGAAATTTTAAAATTAATTTAAAACATTTGTATAGACACAGAATTAGTACTATCCACGTATAATGCACATCCTTATTTTTCCCTCAAAAATTTGGGCAAAAAAATGCACATTATACATGGCAAAATACAGTATATTCATTTGTGCAATAGAGAGGTGGACAATTATTGGAGCTATATTCATTTGTGTAATGGAGATGACTTTATTTCATTTGTTTTTCCTGATATTGTTTGGCATTTCTTCATTAGTGGATTTCTTCACATTAATTGCAGTTCCACTGTTTGACTTGATCTGACACTTGCAATACATGTGATATCTTATTTACTTATTTATAAATTATCTCATAACAGACTATGAGATCCATGTCTAAATGGCTATAATCACTCAAGTAATCTTGGAAAATAATGGGTAACATTATAAAGGTCAATAGCCACGCAGGAAATTATTTTGACCAGTGAGGCTAAGAATTTATTGAAAATTATCCTTCCATACTCTTACCAGATATGTCTGTACAAGGTCAATTTCTTTGTCCAATATAATGAAAACATAAAAATTCAAGTGCACATTGGCTGTCAATTGTAGTTCTCTGAAAGAGTGAATAGACTTTTACATAAAAACATTAAAAATGTTTAGTCTGCTGCTGAGAAATAGTGTTTATATTCACAAATGAAATAACGGCGTGACAGTAGAGTGTGGAAGAGAGCTGAAACTTCAGAGATGATTGAGGTGTCAACAAGGGAAGGAAAAATGGATACATTTCAAGCTAATCCATATTCAGACTGAATATGTTATGTAACTGACCTTATCCTCTGACCTTGAATGTTGAAACAGACCATACATCAAGCAAAGTGAATGACTTTGGAAAGATTTTGACTTTACAATCCTCAAGAACCTGAGAAGTTAGGGAAAGTAATTCAAGGGAAATAACTGGTTCCAAGTGAAATGGAGATAAAAGAATAAGCAAAATAATTCTAATAACATCCAGATAATAAGCATAACTTATGTCAAAGCATAGCTCACATCTAGCATTAAATAAAGCCAAAGAAGGGAATTATTTAACAAGCACCTTGGCATCTTTGCAACACATATAAATATGCATTTAAGTCAACCAATACTAATGTTACTGAATCTGCAAAAACAGTGGACTTCGATCAAACATTAATCACTGCATGTTTTGTCCAGCACTGTGCAATGATAGGACCTGCTGCCAACTTCATATTACAGCCATGGGAGAAGAACTTATTTTTTTAAAAGTACAATGCCTTTCTGAGTTTTATATTAGAAAACAACAATACTTAAAAATGTTTGCATAATATCTTACATCTATAAGAACACTCTATCCTCACTGAAGTTTTGTAAGTAGTTAGGACGGGGACAATTATCTCCATTTTATTGAAGATACACCAGGCTTTCTGAGGTCACATTCATTTACCCAAAGCAGTGTCTCTAGCTAGTGTAGAGAGAAGGTTAAAGTCAATCGTAGATTTTCTGACTCCTTCTGTGGAATCCATTCTTCAAGGTGCAGCACAAAATGCCCTGTCCTCTGCAAAAGGAACATATGATCCTTATTTCTCAATACTTGTCAACACCTTAGGTCTACTTCCAGTGCCCGGTTCATCATGCTGTATCCAAGTGCAATAAAATAAAATGAAATAAAATAATAAAATAAAATAAAATATAAAATAAAACTGGAAGCAGAAAAATGTTTAATACTGCATCAAATTAAAAGCTAGGCTTTTAAACAGCTCTTTAGATCAGTTAAGGCATTTTTTTTAACACACAACAGAAACTTCTGGAAAGAATAAAAACTACATATTATAGGAGGACTGATTAGTGATTAAAAGCTTGTGAATGTAAACACAGGAATTAGTTCAGGGCAGCCATTTTTAATTTTCTGTACCAGTAGGGATATCTATCTAGGGCACTTTATTTAGCTCATTAACATATCTTAGGAAACAAAATAAATTATTTGTCAGAAAGAATTATCTGGGAAGAAATTAGTGAGCTCAGTGTTGCATATCTTTGTGGGTATTTCCACACCAAAATTAATTACAATTATTAATAATGGTATTCTCTAGGGATGCTTCTTCTGCCACCCAAATAAGTCATTCTGTGTTCAGGCTGAGTGCAGTCTGTATTTTTTAATGCTATCCCATATTTTAAGACTCTGGAAATAATAGTAACTTGGATCAATCATTTTAGAAAAGTAAGAACACATTAGAAATGCAGTTATTCAAAATTAAAATCCTAACCTGTAGTAAGTATATAGGTTGTCAGGATCAACAAGAAGCAACTGGTCTTTGCAATAGTATTGTATCCAGCAGTATTTCTCACCTAGAGAATTCTATTATTAATATTTCCATGAATATTAATAGGTATTTTCCACTTACATG
Source organism: Pteronotus mesoamericanus (assembly GCF_021234165.1). Lineage (NCBI taxonomy): Eukaryota > Metazoa > Chordata > Mammalia > Chiroptera > Mormoopidae > Pteronotus > Pteronotus mesoamericanus. The sequence continues at coordinate 10,575,415 of NW_026555234.1, read as the reverse complement.
ACAAAGAAAATAGCCATATTTGATGTGGAATTATTAAATGGTCATCTATCATAGCTGGACAAAATGGGTTGCATTTAGTGGGATGCTGGTTGAAGTATTGGACTTCACATTAAAAAAACAAGGTATTTTTCTGTGACCTTATTCTTTTCTTTGCCAATAACCCCTTTTGTTTGAGTAAATGACCTATGTGCTAGGCTTGATAATTTGAATAAGTTTGTCAGAAAGCAGATCTTGCCTACATCAGCCCTTAACTCTGAGTCTGAGGGAGGGTAAGAGATTGTGTGAGGTCACATAGCCAGAGCACCGGGGTGTCTCTCAGGGGCACATCTGTGCAGCAAGTCTGTAGACAGATCATTGGGAGGGCAATGGTATCTAGTGCTACATTCCAGATTCTCATCTTTTTAAAAGTTGATTCAGCCTTAATCAATCAGGAAAGGCTTCAGAAGTAGAATGGTTGTTTCCTTTTTTGAACATGAGACCACAAAATTTGGAAATTACATCGATCTATACAGATTTCACATCACAGAAATTCTATATGTATATCTTAGAGCAGAGATTTCTTTACCAGTGATGCTACTAACAAAATGTATCCTGACAATTTGGGAAGCAATAATAGCCACCATGTTCATAGTGTGAACTGTGTTCTGATTATAGTGTTTAGGAAGCCTCTTACTGGATGTCAAATGGAGTACTGTTGGTTGTCTCTGAATTTTGGCCAAGGCCTGCTAGTTGAAAACAAGGTGATAGAGAGGTTCTAGACACATCTGTACTGTGTTTCCCCAGATGGTTATATTGGTCCAGACATTATCATCCCTTGTTACTCACTGCTAGGCTTTATAATAGAAGTTTATAGGTGTGAAATTTTAAGTATAGAGTCAGGGAAACTGAGAATTCTTGATATAGGAGATAAGGCAGTAACACATTGATGTGCTTTCCTTTCTATATCTGGTCATGGATAGAAAATGGCATTCTAACTTACCTTTGATCAGGGAAGGGGCGTTCTGAGAGATGTGTTCCTGAAGATTTAGTGAGGACTAGTTGAATATTTATGGGCTTGTGAAAATGTGGGCCCTCGTTCTGCCAAGGGGCCAGAGGAAACGTGAGAAGAAAGTTCTTGGAAAAACTTGACATACATCCCTGGTGTTTGGGAACACACATGACAATGTTTTCCTGCTCAACTGTATAATTTCAAATACTAGCAGCTGTCAAGGGCATTCTGCAATGGCCGGAAAGAGAACCTGAGGTAAGGGGAGGGGTTTCCCAAGAGGTCCACAATTCCGCAGTGACTTTGAAAACTCCTAATAGAGCCTAGATTTAGAAGCCTTCTGTAATGGAAGTATAATGCCCAAGAAAAAAATGACAGTCACGCATGGATGTGAAATGTGTTCTTCTTCTTCTAAGATAATCCCTTCCTCTGACTTTGTCTCTGGAGGTAGTTAAAGATAGAAAAACAGTGATGGACTGGACCACACCCTTGCTCAAGTGGATTTTACCAGTAGGAAAGGTTATGCCTCATTTGTAGCAACTGGAGAATAATTAACTATATGTGAAACTGAAGCATTGATATGAGGCCAAAATGTAGGTTAAAAATTTAAATCCTGGAAGTGAATCATAAGCAAGAAAACTGGTTAGTTTTTGGTTTTTGGTTTTTGGTAGGCAAAATGATGTGAACCAAGATGAGAGCTCAAATTATAATACAGGGGTCTGAGAGGGAGAATTGACACAGCATAGGTGAGCAGCAGGATGGGAAACTTTCATCAGCTTGGTTACATTCATTGCAGGTACAGTCATACCTCTGTATTCATTGGCTTCAGAACTCATCAGACACTGTACTCATCTCATTTTGATGAGGAAAAAAATGTTTCAGTGCTCAGGGCTTGCTCAGGACTCATCACAATTGCTAGAAACATATGTGAGCCATGATACTGTCCCACCAGAGGAAATGTTTCATCACTTGGTACTCATCGGTTCTGGCACTCATTACGAGTTCCTAAACGAATTAATGACAGGTACTGAGGTACCACTGTATCTTATTTAATTCATCAACCCTTCCTTTACAGGTGATGTTCTGAACCTTCAGGGAGCTGCTAGAAAACCAGGACTGTACCTGATATGTCTAGATCTGACACCTCAGCTCCGCTATGTATAACTTAGTACTGTTCAACAGAATTGCCTGCATTCTTTACATGAATGATACATTATGATATCCAGTTGGCACATGGGCTTTTGTGTACTTGTGGCCAGTGTGACTGAGGAAGCGCATTTTAAATTGTATTTATTTTATATTAATTTAGGTTTAAATAGCTACCCTTGGCTACTGGCTATTGTATTTGATTGCCTTGCTCTAGACTGTTTCAACTGTCCCCTGATTCAAGACTTCTGTAGGCCCTGGAGTATGTAAGACACTTACTCTGGCTCTTAGAGTTCACATTTCTCAAGCATTTGAGAGCATAAAGGAAAGCACACTAATAAAAGCACACACAAAACACACACACACATTTTTATTAGAGGGACAGTGTCTGAATGTGGAACTCCTGAAGACCCCTTCCTCTGCACCCCCAACGAGGGGGGCGTTTGGTGCGCTCGCTCACACACAGGACGTGGTTTGCAAAATGCTCCAGGCTGCAGAGACCTACAGCTAGCAAACAAATGGGCGAGCCCACCAGGCCTTGCCTCCCTCAGCTCTGATGGAGCCTCACCAAGCCTGCTTTATTATGTACTAGGTTTTATAAAGGCCTTTATTAGGAGCATATAAATATATAGAAATATAGGTACATAGAGAGATGAACAAAAGCTACTTTGAAATGCATTAAGAATCCAGGAGAGCTTGCATTTGCTAACAGGTCTTCAAGTTGTTAGCAGTGTGAGCACAGGCAACTTTGTTAACTTTTCTGAGTCTCTAATTTCTCCTCTGTAAACTGGGGAGTATACCAGGTGTGCCTTCCTTGGAACCTTGTCTCAGCCTTTGTCTGTCATAAATGAGGTCTGCATGAGAAAGGAATGTGTGAGTGGTCAAGTGCTGCACAAGTGTGGTTATTATTCATTTGTTACCATGGCAACTAAAGGGCATCTCTGTGACAACAGAACATCTAACTGAAAAGCAAAGATTAAAAAAAAAGGTATTGCCAGGATTGAGAAACACGATACTTTAACAGCCAGAAAGCCCATTATGGACATTGCTCCCAAGCCCTTTTCTTTCTAAGTAGGAACTATTACACATATATAGAAAAATAATTTTTTAAGTGCAGAGAACTATAAAGGCTCTTATCATATTGGTAAGTGTCCTTTTAATTTTCTTGCTCATGAATATATTTATATACTTACAGATATATAGGCAGAGAGATATAACATCAAATTTTAAAAATTGAGACCATACTGTATATACTGTTTGTCATTTGTTTTTTACATGAATAGTCCATTGTAACCCTTTATACAGATCATTAAATAGTTTTCTAAAATATTACTTTAGTAATGGCATAATATATTATCACATGGCTGTGCTGTAATTCATTTAACAAACTATTATCGGATGTATTTCTCTCTCTTTTTGCCTCTTTCTCTTTCTCTCCCTCACATACCCCCTCCTTCCCTCTCTCCCTCCCCCTCTCCCTCTTACTCTCTTTCTCTTGTTGTTGTTGGCTATGGAAACAATACTGCAAAACCATCAAAGGTGCCTAGGGATACACAGACAAGGCCTCTCGTAAAAACTGGTATTTGAGCTGAAGTTGAATGATCAGAGGGAGCCAGATATTAGGGCGCAGCCCTCCAGGCAGAAGGGCGAGCAAGTACAGGGCTTTTGTGGAAATGTGTTTAACTGATAAGACTCTGTGTTTCCTCTCTAGAGAGGATTTATAACTGACCCCTTATTCTGATTGGCAGTGGATTAGATGCTGTTTCCTTGTTTAAGCAATTGCAGAGCAGTGGGGGATGGGGGTAGAGGTCCATAGGTCCATCCTGGGCTGTGTGTTTGAGGCAGACTTTGTCCCTTAAACAAGGTCTCCATTGCACATGCAAAATGGATACTGAAGCCGGAGTCTTTATGCGTCTTTCAGCCTCATCCGCCCTTAATAGTTGCCACATATTATCTTATCAGGGATATGTGTTAAAACGAATGGAGAGAGAGGTGAAACTATTTGCACTTTAGTCTACTGTTTTATCAAGTGAAAGCTGCAATAACAGTTCCCTACCACACAGCGCCTATTCAAAGAAGATACTGTTTTATATGCTGATAACTAATATTTAAGCTATTTATAGAAATTATCTGGAAGATCAAAAGTTAAACTACACACAACTCCAGATCAATTAATTCCTTCTTAATGTAAATTTCCAGTCTCTGATACCATAGACGCACTGTAAAAAATAAGCATACAAATATATTTGGAAAAAGGGATCATTCCTTGATATCTTAGTTATGGAAAAAAAGATGACATATTTTCTTTGTTTTTATTCTTCCATGTTAATGACAACTCACGACTTTTTTTTGTAAGTGTAACATATAGTATGTCTGTTTCAAAATTAATGCAGCTAGTGTGAGTATTATCGTCTTTCATATCCTATCACTTTCCAAATAGGTTTTTTCTATCCCTTAGCCGGTAAGATGTATTGGAGGACTTAGAGGAGATGTTAAAATATCCCATTCGATGGTTGGTGAGGGGGCACACTTAGTTTAGGGACATTTGACACCCACACCCTCAATCTTTTCACCGAGTTCATTACTTATGTAGGTGCTCCTGTTTGACCAATATGCCAGAAAACAGATTTCTGACTATTGAACAAAGTCTTCTTCTTTGTGCTGAAGACAACAATGCTAAGCTGTATTAAGACATCAAATTTATTTTTAAGCCAACTGCTAGAGAAAGCCTAATGTTTAACCTGCCCATGTCTGATTAATGCAGATAAAAATATCATCTAACAATTTGAGGACAGGAATAAAGACCAGGTGTGCTCAACAGCTCCCAGGTGTTTTTTCCAAGAAACTCCACTGAACATAAAGCAGTGATTTCAGAAAAATCCAGAGATGTTCAGGCTTCTATTTAGGAGGAATTAAAAGGGCCCACGGAGAAACTCATTTTTGCTATGGGTTTTTGCTATGGGTTTTGCTATGGGTTAGGGCTTCTTATGCGCCCTAAGAAGCCTCCACCACAGGTGGACTGAAGAATTCAAAGTAAGCTGGGTCATGTCACACAGCTTTCCATAGAAACGCACATCAGTTGTGTATTATTGGGGGAACAACAGACAAGCACGACTTGCTTTGACTGTGCGCTTCACGGTCAAAGCAGCAGTTATTCTGGAAAAGGGGTGACTATGTCTCTGGGATTCTGCAGCCTGAAGAGAGCCGGGCTGAGCTGAACATCATTCTTGTTGATCTCCTTGTGCCTTCATACTGACCCTATCTGGCAAAGACCAGGACTGGGGCGTTCCTGCACCCCCACCGGTAAACTGGAACGTGACGATGGACGCCCTGGCCCATTCGGCAGGCCGAGAAGGTTCTCCTTTGTGGCTCTTTCCCTTAGAATCTCATGGCTGAGTAGTCCATTTGCCTCACAGGGCCTCAAAGGGAAAAAGAAGATTGAAATATATTAAAAACACATCTGAAAGCTTCCATGAGAAATAACACTGACAGATAACTTGGACCGATGTGTTTTAGTGCTTTGTGAAAAGTAGAGCTTCTAAGTGATGAATTTGGCTATTTAGCTGAGGATGTTTCTAAGCAAAGTGTTGAAGGCACAGCCTGGTTTTTTTGTTGCTGCTTACAGTAAACCTTCAGAGGAGAGAGATAAATTGAAGAAGGGGGGTTAAGCAAAGAGGAGTTGCCACTTGATGATTTGGAAGGTTCTCAGCCTATCCAGATATTGTGCTCTGGAAATAAGCCTAACTGTGTGGCTGGACAACTTTTGCTGAAAAATTAAGTGTGGGATTCAGGGATCCAATCAACTGTCTCAGGAGAAGCCAGCAATAGAGATGCATTTATCCAGGAAATGTCTGTGAAGGGCCTCTTTTCTGCAGGCTTAGAATCCTATGAATCATTCATACATGTGAGGCCAACGAGGATTTTCTAAAAATTTATTTCTAGAGAGAGAGGAAGTGAGGGAGAACGAGATGGACAGAAATGTGTGAGAAAGACTTCAGTGGGTTGCCTCTTGCATGTGCCCAACTGGGGAGCTGGCCCGAAACCCAGGCATGTGCCCTCCTGACCTGGAATCGAACTGGCGACCTTTTGCTTTGAGGGATGATACCCAATGCACTGAGCAATGCCAGTCAGGGCAAGGATTTTGAGAAATTCATACCAGCAGGAACATCGTTGGCCTGGATTCAAAGGACCAGAGCTGGGACAGAATGAAGGAAGGATGGCTTTGCAGGCAAAGCCGCAGGCACAGAAGCCAGCGGGACTGCCACTGCTGCTTGGACCCAGTGTGCACAGGCCCAGGGGCTCAGGACGGCCCCTACCTCAGTTCCAGAGGGCGGAGCCATCTCAGTGGCTTCAGAGAGGGTGGAGCCACTGCTGAGAAGATGGGGTTTCCATCCCAGCGGGCCTACAGAAGAGAGCATCGATCAAAAGAGGATTATTTTCAAGCCTTAAAATCGAATGGAATTTTCCTTACCAGGTTTCATACTTGCAAAAGGGCCTGTGACCCCATTCATCTCTGCAGTATTCCTTTGGCATGGGAGGGCTGTCTCAGGCCCATTCTGTCATCATATTGTGGAAGCACATACCTGTCTGGTTTTTATAGGCTCAAGGATAGAGAGAATTTTTGCTCCAGAATGAATCATACGCTAAGTCTCACTCATAACTGAATTGGGTAAGATTTTGGACTATGAGTTGATGCTAAAATGGGTTAGGACTTTGGGAGATGTTAGTGTGAAATGCCTGTATTTTGCATGTGAGAAGGACATACATTTTCGGATAGGTGAGGGGTCTGGCTGTTATGGGTTTAACTGTGTCCCCATAGAATTTATATATTGAAGTTCTAATCCCTAAAGCCTCAGAGTGTTACCATATTGGAAGATTGAATCTTTACAGAGGTCATGAAAGTACAGTGGGGTCATTAGAGTAGGCCCTAATCAAATAGGACTGGGATCTTATTTGAAGACAGACGCCCATAGAGGGAAGATGCTGTGAAAAGAAATATGGAGAAGATGACCTATGAGCCAACAACAGAGGCTTGGAACAGGTCTTTTCTTCACTCCCCCCAGGAAGAACCAATGCTGCTGACACCTTGCTTATAGAATTTTAGCCTCTAGAACTGTGAGACAATACATCTCTGTTGCCCAAGCCACTCAGTCTGTGGTATTCTGTTATGCCAGCCCAAGCCAGCCAATACAATCAGGTATGATCAAGAGTCCTTAGTGCTCCCACAATCTGTGATTAAGCTAAGAAAACAGCCTCAGTGTTAGCAAGTCAATAAATAATTCAATGCCCACTGTGTGCGGTGCCCTGTACCTACAGCTAAAGGGGATAAGAGAACCATTCAACTCAGTCTGTGCTTATGGATTACAGTTTGAAACAATCATATTTTAAAGTGTCTGGAGAAATGTGACTCAGGTACTAACAAATGGAATTCCTGAAGTAAATAAGTTCATGCATTTGAATTAGAAAACCTTTTTAGACATATTGTTGTTTATGTGACCCATCTGCCACTTTTAACAATACTCATAGCACTGCTGGTAGAAAGTGGTTTTGAGTAGAGCACACCAAGAAATAAAAGCAGTTGACATCTCATAGTGAGAACAATGTATTGTTGATTGTTCCACAATTTTATGCAGAGCTGGATCTGTTTTTCAGCTTAAGTATATATCTTAAGTATAGTACTTATTTGTGTTACACTTTTGGATATGTATACAATATACAGCATTTACTATGGTGAGCCATATTGCTGCTGAACAAAGTTACCTAGTGACAACCTATGTCCGCTCTTTTGTAAAGTAGTTTTGTAGGTTTTTCATATATTGAACCCCATATCTTTAGGATATGATTTACACATTTTCTTCTATTTTGTGTAAAGACAGTGCTTATGAGTAGTTTTCTAAGGATTCTCTGATTTTATCCATGGAGCAAGGCAATTATCATTATATGGTAGTGTTGTCATTTTCCTAAATTTATATTATATTTGAAGACAATATATCTGGCTAACAAATTACGATATATCTTGTTGTGAATCTTAGTATAGTAGGTTGATAAATTGTAGCAATAATGATGGAAAAAATAGTTCATGTAGAAAATGCATTCATCAGGCTAAGACTATTGCTTTTATATTTGTTAATCAATAAATTTAAGACTAGAGGTAGTGCTAGAGGTAGAGATAACAAATCTTTATAAGTTTGTGAAAAGGCTAGTTGTAGAAATGAGATTAGGGAATAAAAATTATTAGTATGGTACCTAGACCAACCAAGCACTTAGGGGTTTTCTGTAATGAAGTGTTTCAACCACATCTGGCTGTTAAGCATAATGGGCTTCAGTCATGTGGGGAAAGGCTCACAGCTGAGAATCAAAAAGATGAACTGGAAAAATACCTACTCACTTGAGTTGCTTGCATTTCACCAGTGAATCCCCTCAGTGATGGAAATTGAAGGCTCCATGTATGTAGGATTAATGTAGACTTCCTGAACAGGTCTTCCCCCAGGGTGGTTTGACCAGATGTGTGGCACATAGCAAGCTCTCAACGAGTTCAAAACAATCCATCTGGGGAGACATAGGGTCACAATAGGGTAGAGGTATGAAGAAACATGTTTGGATTTTAAGGGAAAGGAAGATTTGAAGAGAACTAATCCTTGAGTTAAGGATACTCAAATGATTTCAGATTCAAGACTGAGACTATGTTTCAGGGATAATAGTATAACTTATATTAGTTATGTTTTTAAGTATTTATTTCATTGTAAAATAGTAAACTTTCCTAAGCAAATTATACTTTTACTGGTCACAGGGATCTTAAATCACTGAATAACTGTGGATAGTTGTATTGAAACTGAAAAGAGCTACCTGGTGGTAATCTGTACTTCTTTTGCTTTAAAATGGTCTATTTTCACCCCTTTCCTAGTTGATATGCTAGAAGAATATTGCTCGATCAATCATTCATTCACTCACTCATTCATTTAGCACATATTTTCCATATGCCTAGCAGGCACCAGGGATAGAATTGTGAGCAAAATGAGGAGTATTAATATTTGATATAAAATTTACCTAGTATGTTCTGAGGGAGTGAATGAATATACATTTCTAAGGATAAAGGTCTTATTTGCAGGTCTACTCCCTTATTGCTTTGGAAATGTTTCTGCTGCTTATAATGGGATAAGGCGTGTTGTAGGAATAGCAGCAGGACTAATCCAAGAGAAAATTGCTCAGTGATGCAATGGGAGGAAGAGACGTGTGACATACATGAGACTCTGTAATCAGATATGCAAAATTTTTCAGTGGTGCCTGTTAAGAGGTAATAGCTCCATTATCTGTTCCATGATATCAAGGTGCATTACAAGGTCTTGAGAGAAGCCAGGAATACTAAGTCTGCTGTGATAATATTTATCTGCTTCCTCTTAATCCTTAGGCAGCCAGATCTGGCAAAGAGAAATATAGGGTTCCAGTTAAATTTGCATTTTAGATAATCAGTGGATGAAAGAACATCCTGTGGCAAGGTCCCCTCCTCCACGAAGCTCATTCCTCCTCCTGACACCGCAGAAGGCTTAGGCAACATCTAGCACAGTGCCTTTCCCCTGGGACACACATTGTCCATCAGCAGCAGTATTTGCCCTGACAGTGGTTCTCAGCCCCGGCAGTGGGCCTGCCCTCCAGAGGGAATGGGTTTTAGTTGGAAGGTGAAGAAAAGGCAAGTCGTGTTTTGAAAAAAATCTCCCTTCATGTGATTTATGTATGACATATGGTTTCCAGAAAGACATATCCAGTGTCTATACTCATCTAATTTGAAAAGAACTTCTATCCTATTGTAAACACGGCAGGGTATATTTTCAGTCATTTTCTAGATGGGTACCTTCTTTGAAGCCTATCGGTAACACTGTTAATATATTGGCTTGGATTACTGCTCTTACTACTCTTACTACTCTTGCTACTGCTACTGCTATTACTACAATTATCTAATGAGCCTGTATATATATGATCCTATTTTAAGTTCTCAACTCAGCAGCTCTTTAAGGTCTGAGTATCTGGTCATTCTTATCCTATTTTATAGAGAAGAAAAGACCTAAGGAGAGTAGGTAATTTATCCTCCATCATTTGAATAGGTGGCATCAGAAATGGAATTCATGGTCAGAAGCTAAGTCTTATAACTCAAAAAATAAGTCATTTCCCCCTATAGTGCAGTACAGTTAGCCTAGTTTTTCCCTTTTCCAGGTTAATAAAGAGATAATTTTATAGAGTGGAGAAGGAAGGAGCTAGTCCAACTTTACATTTGCAAAATTTCCCTAATGCATAGACAGAAAATTGGACCATTCACATGTGTTAATACAAGTTTGAGAGTTGCGAAATTAAGAACACTCACTATGTCTGCTCATTTTCAAAGACATTTTCTCTTTAAAGAAGCCAGATCAGAATTTGAGACATAGGAAGGCACACACTAAATCATGACAGCTATTTTATCTGATTGTCCTAGTTTATACATTGACTGCTGCCAGGTGCCAGTGAGTAAAAGCGAGTTGAAAGCATGTTGTTTTATCTTAATTATTTATGAGATAATGGATGTATTTAAGGATTATCTAGGAAATTTACCTTATAATAAATCAGGGGAATACAATATATTAAATAAAACAGACTAATACAAATATCTAAATTAAGTGGTATCTTTTTGTGTTTTGATTGCAGTCCAATTAGGGAAGTAAAACGTGAAGACACAAAATGTTAAATAATAATAATTAATTAAAAAAGCACTAAATAATTACTTTCTCAATGAATTCTGGTGAATATTAAGTATTAAATAAAGTAAACCATACTGCTCCATGGTAGCAATGAAAAGAAATGTAGTACTGTTGTCTTCAATATAAAATGATGATGCATCCCCTCCCCATTGTTGGGTTTGGTAATTATTGTAGCTAATGTAATGTGAGCAGATGTGGCTTATGCCACTTCTCAACAGAAGCTAGATGCCGTCCACTCTTCCCTCTGCCGTGATAATGCGCCTGTTTCAGATCCAAGCTGCACCTTCAGCCTGAGCCCGGGATGGAAGATGTGTGGAGCCGACCCAGCCCCAGCTGCCAGCTTGCAGCTGAGATTCATAGACAATTCGCCAGGGTGTAATGTGAATAACAAATATTTATTGTTGAGAGCCCCTAAGATTTTGGAGTTGTTAGTAAAATATCTTATGGAATCTCAGGAGATGAACTGACTATCTTAAAATGACATTAGTTGAAAAATACGGATTTTTATTTGACACATGAAAAGGAACAATACATTCCTGTCATGAAAACAAGACATGGCCATTGGCTGCCCTGCTCTGCTCTCAACATATGAATGTCTTGATTTATTGTCTTTAGTCTTCCTTCCTTCCTTCTCTGCCTCCACCTAATTTCGTCTATTTGCCATGTCTCATATAAATCTGGTCCTATCACCATAGGTAACACTCCTGCTATACTGAATTATTTCATTCATTGCCTTGAAACTATCATACCATGTTGTGCTTTACAAACCTTGCACAAGCCTTTTCCTTTGCCTGATACATCCCCCTCCTTCTCAAAAACTCTATATTCCCAATATTTACAAGTGAGGTCCTCCTCAGTCTTAATCCATTTCAAGGTTTGGTCACTCTGTGCCTATCAGTATTACTGTGACATCTTAGGCCAAGGTCATTATTTAATCACCTTCATTATCCTTGGTGCTTAACAGGCCTGGAATTTAACATGTGTCCAATCAATATGAGTTGAAGTGATTTGGACTAACAGGTTGATTCAAAGGTCAAAAGAAAAATCTTGAAGAAGTATTCTGACTGAAATACAGCCTGTTTTGAATGTAATTTTCATCTCTGTATTTTGTGAATTAGTTCAGAACAGATTTTTGAATAGAGGAAGAGGAAGTTGGAAGAATTATTAAGCCTAGAATGTGACCTTTTCCTTAATCACTCCACTAGCATAGGTTCAACACTAAGGATTAAAAGCTGTTTGGTCTTCTCCAAGCCACCAGTTGCTATTTTCATGACTTTAGGTTAGGTTTACATCAAGAGCTAGGCAAATTTAACCAGTTAAAAAAAGAATATCTCTGGTTTTGGAAAAAAACAATCTCAATTTCCTTATGTAAAAAAACAATATCCAATATCTATCTTACTGGATTAGTATTAGGAGCCCACGAGCAATTGCATTGTAAGTTGTTATAGTTATTGTTAGAATACATGGACACCATCTACTTTGCATATATTCCCAGAGTAGACAGAAGAAGGCACAAGACACAAGAGACTCTGGGAGTTTATATGCGCAGAAGAAGAGATACCCAACAACCAGGAATGAGGCTGTGAGAGGCAGGAGGCACCTCAGCAAGTTTTCTTGACTTTACCATTTACCCTCATGACTAGCAGTAGTTGAGGAAGCAAAGAGAGAACAATCAAGTTACATTTTTTAAAAAGACAAAGGTAGAGAGAAAAAAATAAATCAATCCCTGGGATTGGTGAGAAAATACCAGTATTGTATCTTTCATGTTACATGGAGTTTTATTGTAAAGATCTCTTTAAATGGGTTTATAGATGGTTACTCCATGTTAGATTTCCTTTCTTGACTTTTGCCTGCAACATGATGCCTTGCTATATACTTTACAAAGCATAGTAACTTCTCATTTGCTCTTGTATGTCCTCAGTAGGAGGAATCCATTTAATTTAAAAGCCAGCTTCAAAAAGGAAGCCTGACTTGGCCGCCGCAAAGAAATGAAATGTTGAATAGGACCATCAATAAGTCTCATGCTGTATGTGAAAGATTTCCGGAATGTACAAAATGACTTCTACTTGGTGTAGTATCAACAAATGGCTCCTCTTGGGTCTCTTTGACTCCCTTCTACCTGTGTCCTTAATGTGAAAATTACTCCTTGTCTCCAACAAATGCTATGCCATTTACTGGTCTTAATGAAGACCAGACTGGTGGTCAACTGATAAAATATTATACCAGAGGAAAATTAATTGTATAAATATAAAGTGTTACTTAGATCACCTTCTGATTAAGTCCTTTTCTCAATCATACCTTTAGAGATTGAGATAAGCCTTAAACTGGATTGAATGATCCTGATCTTGATGAATTGAAATGTTAAGACAATTGGGTTAGAAATGCATTCAATTCTTTTTCATGTTACATGGCTTTTGTAGTTAGAAAGAAAAGATTCCCAACCCACATCAAGTTTCAGGGGAGAATTTACAGATCTATTTGGCATGCAGGCAAAATTCCTTGGACTCTACCCCTCCTGCCTCCCCCCACCTACCACCATACCTCAACAGCCTTCACTAAATGAAAGGAGATCAGTAATGCACCGTACTTTCCCCTTCTTCGCGGGAGACATGTTCTTATAAGTGTGCTGTGGGCAATAAATACTTTGGGCAGTGGAAGAGGAAATAAAATTTGCACAGTGAAGGAAAAGCCAAGCATTGAAATGTTCCCAGGAATTATAGCTTAGCTATAATACTGCATATAGGATTAGTCCATAGAAATAATTTTGTAAAGACTCTTGTGGCAGACGGGCTGGTTGGGGAACGCTGTGATGTATAGAATGTTTCCATTATATTCCATAAATTTGCATTAGGGGTTCAGAATAGCATAAATAATGCATGATAAGTTCTATCAAGAGAATCTCTGGCTGGTGCCAGTGCACACGGGAAGCTGCCTATTAGGCCTTATTTTAACAGGCCTGGGTAATGGCCCGGCTGGCTATGTTCATGCCTGCAGAAATTCAGGGGCTTGCACTTTGTCAAAGGTTAACGGAGAAGCCTGAGAAGTGAGTTTGGTTTGAACCCTGAGATGATTTCCTATGAAAGAAACAGAGTACTTGCATAGTACAGCTGGCACTTCCATCTCTCCCTGAAAAAAAAGTAAGAGCATTTTGACTGACCCATGGGTTATTCAGTGACCCTCCCAATCTGGCATTCACTCCTGAAATAATGACTCAGCAACAGAGAGAAGGTTTGTCTGCAGGGGAAAGGGCACACCATGTGCAAGGACTGATGAGGACAGTGAGTGCTAGTGATTGAGGGCTTCCTCTGTGCCAGATCTCATGCTAAGAATTAGATATACTGTCTCAGAATTACTTCATTTAGTCCCAACAGCAACCTTACCTCATAAGGTTTATTTTTGACTAATAGGTAAATGCCTCAGAAGAATTATATGACTATTGACCCTAAGAGTTCATTTATGGCGAACACCACCATCTGACTTAGTTTTCCCTTCTCCTCACCACTGCGTCATGGGGATTAATGGTAGCAATGGTGAACTTGGAGGTCAGCTTGAAAGAAGCACCTCTGGAGGACTCAGCCTTATCTGGGTCAGAAAGAAAGGCTTTTGGGGACAGTGGCCAGTGCTGTTTAAGATGTGTGAGAATATACGTTGACGGCTGGGCTCTGGGACACAGAAGGACGCTTTCTAGGGTAGCCTAGGATAGCCAGGACCAGCGAGGCAAGGTCCTAGTAGGCATGATTGGTTGTGGGAGTTGGGTTGACCAGCAAAGACTGAAATGCTACAGATATCAGTTTTTACCTGTGATCCACAGTTGCCTTGCATTCTTGTCTTTACAAAAGGAAAGAAAAATTCATTTGAATACATACCCTCCCCAGTCTTTCTCTTCCCCCTATTCATTCCTTCCAGTGGGACATGTATTGTACCTGGTGTATCAGTGTTCTTGTTAGCCATTATTTTCCTCAGCTAGATTCATTCTCCACCCTCCTCAGCCTTCTCTGTGCCTGTGTGGGTAGAGGTAGGGTAGGGGTATGAACCCTGTGGACTAAATCGCTCTACAGCTTCCTATTGGGTTTGACCAATGGCATCTGCCAGTAGGAGATTGGAGGGCAAGAAGAGAGAGATCAGACTGTTTCTTTCCATTTTCCTAGTTCTTCCCTGCCTGAGTCTCATTTCTCTGGAAGTAGCTATGTTTTTCACAGCTATAGCTACTACTGGTGGCTCTTTCTCTACCGATCTAATTTTCACGGGGCTCCAAATGAATGATTTCCTTCCCAAGTCCCCTAAGCCATAGTGGTCATCACAGCTTCCCGCTGTTGAGGAGCTCTGGGTGCTTCTCTATCATTTATTTCCTAAACTCTGACCTCACCTCTATAAATAGTCCCTTCATTAAAGTCTTTTTGAATCATCTAGAGTAGATTCTGTTTCCTGCCAGAGCTCTGACAAATACTAATAACACTAATAAGCTTTCCTTCTGAGAAGTGCCTGTGGGGAGCACACTCTCTGTTCATCCGGCCTTAAGTGGTGCAGGTTCAGGCCCCAGTGCAGAAGGACAGATGAGATCCAGCTCTTCCTCAAGCGGGGCAAAACTTCATGGGAGGGCTGCTCACAGACCCAAGAATTTGTTATCCAATTTTTTTTTATCTCTTTCTCAGTTGATTCTGCAGTTCATATAAGAAAAACAAAAGAGGTGTAATTTGTTGAGTCCTTCAAACACTAGTGTGTTCTGCTGATGACTTGGCTCCCTCCCCAGTGCCATGTGCAGTGTGGCCTCACCTGCAGAGGTAAAGCAGGGGAGGTGTGCTCTTTCTGCTCCCTGCATGGTGGGTGCAAGGTCATGGGGAGAGGCCCTGGGCCACTGGGGACTAGAAGGAGAGAACAGCTAGGATAAGACAAGAATCAGACTCTCTTGCATTCATTTTTTGAAATCTGAGGAAAAAATGTGGAGAATTTGGCACTGCTGCACTTTTAAAATGTATCCCTTAAATTAATGAAATGGTGAAATCCTTGCCTGATTAAAAATAACTAATTAAGAAGTGGAAACCTACCTGAGGGGGAAGAGAGCCCTGTTGTTAGCCAGGAAGCCTTCTGTTGGTGCCTTGTCATATAAGAAAGAATATTCTCTCTTCCCAACTTTCCCCTTAGGGCAGGGGAAAGAGACTCTCTTATGATGCACAGCCTTTAGGGCATGTGGTCACAAATGGGGAAAGAGTGGAGGGAGCAGTAATGATATGTTTAACATGAATATACAAAATAAACAATAAAGCCCATTAACCCCTCCTCTCCACCTTGTCCTATGCACTGCCCTTGTCCTTTGCTCTGGCTTTCTGAAGATGGGACATCTGTCCCATAGAAACACCTCAAGGACCGGGAGTTTCTGTGGAAGGAGGAATCATTGAAAGCCATTTTTGTCGTAAACATTTATTGTGTGTTTCTTATATGTTACCATCAGCATCAGTGAGGGGCCCTGGAGCAGGAGAATGATGGGTAAGGGAGAGAGATCTGGGAAGCGAGCTGGATGTAGACAGGGCATCATAATGTGCGACAGGGTGTATCTGTTGCCCCATGGTCCCAGTCTCGTGAGGGAGGCAGAGAGGCTCCTTCATTACAGAGCAGGACCAGCAGGCAAATCCAGAGAGGACAGCCTCTGTTAGGGCTGCCTCGCTCTCTTCTTTTCAAAGGTGAGGAAACTGAAGCCAGAAGCGTAAGTAACTCGTGTTAGGTCACACAAATTCCACAAAGAGAATTTTTGACTAATGCTCAGCTTTTGGGTTGCAGGAGGCTAAAGACGATAGACGGATGTATAAAAAAAGGCAAGAAGAGGTGTATTTTTTATTCTTCTCTGAGTTTGGAGAATTGGACTTATGTGTGGAATCAGAAAGGGGTACCCTGGTTTGCTAAACTACCCCAATCATGGCAGAAAATGAATATGACCTAATCTTAAATTGGAGAAGAAATATTTCTCAGTTGTTTTGAATCTTCACTATTGTACCTAAGCTGCCAATGCCCAAGTGAATTATTATAAACCAAACCCCTTTCACAAAACAAACATATGTGTATGCCCCAGAACTAAAGCCTCAAACATTATTGCAAATCCACTACATCCACTGCCTGTGTGCATAATGCAATGGATTCTAGACCTATCTGAACTCTTAGGATGTCTTTAATATTTTAAATTGCTCAACACGGATTCTTCATATTCAGCATTCATTTAGTGAAACAGGAGTGTTAATTCAGTTCTCACTGGTGACAGAGACTAAAAACGAGGTCACTTACCACAGGTATTGAACTGTTTGCCTGACACATTCAAGCCTTAGTGTGCTCAACAAGAGCCATTTTTAGATGAATTTTGAACAAGAAAAAATGAAGAAATGTGGAACAGATTGAGTACATGAGTAAAGTGGGATCTCTTTTTAACTTCCCTAACTAAGTAGAGAACCAGGCTGGGAAGAATAATAAGCATCGATTAGATAACAGCAAGTAGGCTAATTTCATCTCCAAAGAAAAATGATTGTTTTTTATTTTTATTTTTTGCTTTCCATACCTTGAGGGAAGCCTAAAGCCAAGAGTAATTTATAATCTTATTTTCAATTACTTTTTTTTCCAAAATTTTATGAGCAGTGTCTGTGCTTTCAATCAGGCATGTGCATGCAATAGCAATTTTGTCTCCCAACTTAACGAATTATTAATTAAGGGCCCAGATGTGTCTTACAGAGCAATGGAAGCTAAAATCAATGAGGGCCGAACCTAGGGGTGGGGCTCAGGCGCTGCCAGATCGAGCCAAATGTGTCCTCAGACCGTGCTAATGAGAGCCAAAGCAACTGTGGGGAAACGGGATGATGGCAGGGTGACATGAAATAGACCTTTGTGTACGCTTTTTCCTCCATTGTTTCCCTAACCCTGGGAAACATAACAATTTAATTCCCTTTGATGGTTCCCAGTGGTACCACTAGGTTTTCCTGGAAGTTATGATAAATGAAAAGGCATGTTTGAGCTTTACGCCTCAGGAGGAAATCCGAGGTGTTCTGTAAGAATTTGTTAAGGAAGAGAATAGAATCCCCCTTTGTTTCTGCTCGTCCCATCCTGTCCAACCCACTTTCTAAGATTATGTTGTCTGTGTTGAGAGAATCAGCTCTCCCAGCCAGCAGTAGGTACCTCAGATTCTAACAGTCGCATGGAAGTATTGTTCCTGTGAGTAGTCTGACCCCTAAAAGCCAGTGTGGACCCATGTGATCAAGGAGATGGAGAAGGAAGCTAATATTTGAGGGCAAGGGGTGATTAGGTGGTGGACACAGTACTAGACACTTCATACATGTTGGCTTATCCACTCCTTAGAACAATGTGCATGCTTGAAAATAGAGCAGAGCCTACCCATCCTCAGAGGAGAGAATCTAGGCTTAGAAGAAAAGTACCTTTACCGAGTTTTCGCTGCCCACAAAGAGGCAGGCGTGATGCAGGTGCCTGCCTTCAGGTTTGTGTGTATGGAATCAAAGACGTAATACAAACCCAGCTGGTTAGAAACCTGTGAATCTTTTTTCCTGTACCAGGTTTGTCTCTCTTAGAAGGAAATTCTCAGCTATGGCTTTAGTAATCTTACTGAACAAATGTAGCTTCAAGTAAATTGTTGAACCTTTTAGAGACGATTTCCACATCAGTAGAATGACAAAGTTGCAATAGATGTTGCCAAGGAGAACTATAAGCCCTGAAGAGTTTTATTCTTCTGCTCCACTTGCAATTTTTTTCCTTCTTATTCATAATATTTTGTTTTCCCCTTCTAATCTGATCTTGACAGAGTTAGAGACAATGAAAATTTTCCTGATTTGCCATTGCAACTTACTAGGAAGTAAAGCTAAGGAGTAAGGCAGGTGTCTGAAGACAGGGCGGCATGTCTTTCTGCGTGGAAATCTTTATTTACCATCGATAATCCTGGTGCATTTTGGAAAGTATTTAAATGCTTATTTATGGAAGGATATCCAAATATTGTGCTCTTATATTTTCTTACTTAAAAACAAATAATTCTATAGAGACACACTGAGGACTGAAAGCAAAGATTATAGGTGTCTATGTACTCCTTTTCACTGTCTTATGGATTTTAAGCAATGCATATGATGCAAGTTTACCAAAAATAATCAAAATATATAAACAGTGAAGGAAACATTCAATTATCTATAAAAATAATTTAAATCTACAAAAACTTCTTGTGTGTCATGGTTTTCTTGGACTTAAATTGTAAGGTAAATATTCCAGAATTGGGGATTTTATACTAAAATTAGTGAATTCACTTAAATTAGAACAAAAATCTAGCTATCCAGTGTTTATAACAAACATATCTAAAATAAAATGCCACACGATGATGCTTGTAAGTAATAGACTCACAAACACATACAACGATATGTTAGACAAATAGAAGCACAGAAATAAAATACTAGAGGTAATAATAATTCAAATCAAGTAACTGAAAGCCTTCATCAGTGTAGAGAAGCACTGAAAAGAAAGGTAGCTTGTGAAGAATATCAGCTATGCATGAACCATTCACTACCTAACACCCAGACAAAGAGAATTAGCAAAGTAAAACTCACAGTGAGAGTCAGAATTTGACAGATCACATAGATTTTAAAACCATAGGATAAATGAGATTACATTACAAAACTGGCAAAAGTGACTTAATTCCTGTTCTTTGGATTTTATGCCCTATAAAATGCATACTTTTCTCTCATGACCAAGATTCATAAGGTACCAAAATAAATAAATAACAACATGTAACTGGCTATAATGCAAACCTTCATAAGTTCCCAAAGGTGAAAAATGTAGAGGCCACATTTTTTTTGGCTAAAAGCCCAAAAGCATAGACTTTAAACATAAAAAAACATTTTAAATTGTCTATAATAAAATTAATTTAAATAAATAGAAATACATATGAAATAAAGCTATAATTCCAAATAATTTAGAGATTAACAAAAATTAGATCATTTCATATAAAACCTTATGGAATGCATCTAAAATCATATTCAGAAGAAAAATTAAAGCTTAAAATTATTTTATTCATAAGCAAGAAAGACTACAAAAATGGGTTGATATTACACTTAAGAAATTTTAAAAGTAAGAAAGAAGAACAGGGAAATTTAAATAAGAACTTTTGTGAACAAAAAAAAAACACCAAGAAGAAAATATTGATAAAATTAAGTGTTGGTCAAATCAAATAGATAATTATAATTTTTATAAAATAAATATTTGCAACATGGAAAGTAATCAGGGCTACAACAGAAGAGAGTACAAAAAATAATACTTTAGAAAAAATTATAAGGAATTTTAAAGTCTAGCCCTAAAATATCTACCAACCAAGATGAACTTACAGGTAAATTTTATCAAATCTTTTGGGAATAAAAAAAATTTGTATGTTATAAAATTACTTTTGGGCATAGGCAAATATGGGTATCTTACTAAGGTTATGTAACCTTATACCAAAATGTGATAAAGATGGCACAGAAAAATTATACTGCAGAAGAATAATACTTAAAATATAAATGAAGAAAACTATATTGTAAATAGCATTCAGGGAAATATTTATTTTATATACCATGTGGAAGTAGACTTTATTTCAAGAATGAAACTTGGTAAACCTTAGGAAACCAACCACGCAGTATGCTCCAGTGTTTAAAGGTATGATTGTGTCAATAGGTAAATAAGTTAATAACATTCTGCATTGGCTACTGTTTTTTAAATAGTAGTAAAAAAAAAACAAATACTCTTTAAAAAGTTGAAAAAATTTATGCTTGACAACAACAGATGCTGTTGTAAGTGTACTGGCACATTCCATTAAGTTCAAGATCAAATGGAAATGCTTACCATCACCCCTGCAACGCTATTACTCAGTGCTGTTTTAGAGTTTCCAGTTAAAGAAGAGACTCTTGAATAGCTTCGTGTTTGGCCACATGATCACAGAAGTCTGAGACATACTCCCGGCTCCAATTCTGGGACCTTTTCTGGGGGGAGGGTGGGACTGAGATTTCTTACCTGGAAGATCTTAGGCAATTCTTTAACCCTTATAAGCTTCAAGTTTTCACCTGTGGAAAAGCACATTGATCTTTCTCTCTCAGTGGTACTAGGAGGATTTGATTCAATAACCATTGTAAAGTTATCAGCAAAATTGCTGGTACTTAATCAGTTCTTAAATAATAATACAGCTATTAACCATATTAGCCATATTATTATTATCCCCATCATAAATATTATTATTGTGCAACATTTTAACCAAAAATTAGGAAAATTCAATCACATTACTGGATAGAAGGAATATAAATTTGTTATTTATGTTTATCATGTCCAATCAGAATATATATTGGAGGAAAAAAGCCAATCCAAACGGTCATATACAAAACAAACCAAACAAATATATAAGCTAAATTTATAAAATATCAAGATAAACATTTAATATAAATATTAAGACCAATATTAAGAAATAAATAAAATGTTATTAAAATATTTAAAATAAAAATTTAATAATTGGAGAGTTGTAGTATCCTCTGGGATGAGAGGATGTCTCTCCATCTCAAATAATATATATATTTAATTGAATGTAAATCAGAATTCTATCTTTTGATGATTTTGCAAGAAATTGCAAATGTCAGCTGTAAGAGTAAATGTAAGAGAAAGGTCAAGAAAATATTGAAAATATGACTAATGAAAGTGCAGTTATGCTGTTAGAATTTTTAATATACTACAGAGAAAACACACAAGGGTTGCTCCATTGTTGCCTCCCCCAAGTACTGTCCACACCTTTGTCAACAGTCCATGATCATACTTCACTTACCAAATATGAGTGTGCAACAGTTTCCTTTCTGTTGATTGTCTCTCTCTAGTACTCATTAATGGTAACTCCCTGACTTGGAACCCACCTGGCTTAGGTGGGGTTAGCCCATGTCTGGGACCCCAGTTTGGCCAATACAATTATCTTATTCATCAACGTACATTGATCAACTTGGGGATTACTGAGCTGGGTGATCAGAGGCAAGCACAGGTCTTCTGCTGTAGTTAAAGAAAAAGAAGCAACCTCTTCCCATTGTATTGATGTTTCCTGTGGTAGACTGAAAGCCTTTTGCTTCTGATGGCTATTTCTGCCACCACATGGGAAAAGCCCAAGGGGACTATGGCAAGGCCACTCAACCAGAATTGGGAAATGAAGAACAACATATTTCTGATGATATAGTTTGACCGTATATCTTTAGTCATATATTTGCGTTGATTTGCCACGAACTCATACGATATTTGAGCTGGTAAATACCCCTTTCCTTTTTTTCTAATTTCAGTTGCAACAAAGTTTTCTGAACAATACAAATACTGTGTGATCACATCTGCTCATCCCAGGGCAGTGACTTATGCTGGGCAGCTATCTATGTTATAACTTTGTGTGACAAACTCTGCTCTCTCAAACTAAGATGATAATTGATCCCTGGCCTAATCAGATATATAGATTATTCAGTTTCTCTCCCTCTCACCCTCCCTTTCTCCATTCCTCCCTCCTTCCTTTCCTCTCTTTTCTTCTCTTCCCTATCCATCTTAAAATTTAAACTAGGAACATGGGTAGATTTTATGGTTGACTGGAAGAAAGCAAGAAACAAAGGGCAGTTACTTTATAGATGAGTCATATCTTGGCAGTCTGGTGCCACTTCACAAAGCTCCCAGTGCTAACATTTCAGAGCTGCTAGGAATTCACAGTTCTCCAGTTCTAATTGCCATGAGGTTTGAACACCCCTTAAGAAAAAAAAATGTTGAGTGTCTATCCCTTATTTCTCCATAGGACCCTTTTCAGTTGAACTGTTGTGTATGGATGACTAATCCTTTAATGAAAAAAAAATAGCTAAAGGACTTATTGATACAGAACCATGTTTATTTTATGTTTGCTGATAAAAGCTCCTTTAAAATAATATTATTTGATTTCAAACCTCTCTCTTCTTCATCCCTCTCTCTAGTCAAGCATTACTGGTATTGATATTGATGCTCATGTGAATATATACCTACAGCTACACCACTTACATGCATGCCTCTTCCTGCACTCGAGTTTATTTCTATATTCACATTGATATCTACTTATACACTGTTACCGAGTTGTTACATCTGAGAGTCATTTCTGCCCCAGAAAGGGTTATGAACGCTGACTCTTATTCAGGAAACATGGGCTGGACATCAAAACAATATTTTTCAATCATTCAAATATTTTCCACATTTTTCTGAAACACCATAAAGATAAGTCATATCACCTAACAACACATTTTTAAAATTCCTCCTGTTCATTTCTATACACACCCCTACTTTCTCTCACCACCATCTGGTAGAATCCCCTCTCAAGTATTTCCCCTGCTTCAAGCCTAAGTTTCTCCTTTTAACCCCTCCCCCCACTCATCCTCATTAGGAACACCTGAGGGCTAAAGAGCTGGTCTAGAAATAGGTGAGCATTCTAGAAATAGCTGAACAAAGAAAGTGGAAAGGGAGGGGGGTAGGCCCAGACAGGATTCTCTTTAACAGACACAGAAAATGTGAAGTCTGGGAAGTCCCTGGCTAATTTCTGCTTTGTTACAAAAATTATAAACATACATTAAGCCTTAGGAATTCAACCACAATTCAACAGTGGCTACTTCTGAATGGGTATCCTCTTTATCTTCAACAATATATTTCTACGTGGTTTGCAATAGACATATGTTGTTTTTATAAAAATCACAAAAATATTAAGCCATTGACAGAATTAATATTTGAAAGGAACACATGCCTAAGTGAAGTCTACTGAAACCCTGAACATCTTTGAAGATGTACTGTAAGAAATGAAACAGTATTCTCCTACATGACTCCCCTACCTCTTATACGTACATGTCACCTATTGCTACTTCCCTTTGTGCCCATCACCCTCCTAATATGACTTCTATTTGCAGAGCTTTGAAAATGACATTGCATGAGGCACAGCTTGTTTCCTGAGAATACATCATTGTGTTCTCTGGAAAGGACTGAAGTAGGACCCCCACACATTCTGTTTTTCTTCTCAGTATTTGTGCTAGTGCTTTGGTATGATGCACTGAGTAGGATCACAGAGCACCTACCAGGTTGTTCACCATCCCATCTGCAGTAGCTCCATGACTTCAGTATGTCTTTGGGTCTTTTACTGTTATGATGCCTTTGTAAATTGGGTGAAGTGCTCTTTTGTGCCTTCTTCTTGGCAGAGAGCCTAGCAAGTAAAGGTTAAGGTTGACTGCTCCAGTAGAAAGGAAGAAAAATATTTCCTCAGCACTTGTGAAGGTCAGCACGACTAAGTGAGTTCCCATTAGTCACTCTCAAGTAACTAGGAAATGTGAATAGGTAGAAAGGATCTGACACACCCACTTGCTGATTCATGAGATACTCAAGGAGCACATCCTGTAGGTGCTGGGGGCCAGATGAGCATGGGACACTCACTGCCCAGGAGGTACTTCTAGAATAATGGGAAAGACAGACATGAGCAGGTGGAGTCCAAAAATATTAATGCTGGTAATCACAATGAAAAAGGTCATATTTATTGATTTCTGGTTACCATGTGCCAGGATCTATCCGAAATGCTTTGTATATCTTACATCATCCCTCAGCAACTTAAGGAAGGAGGTATCGTTATGGGAGAAACTCTCAGAAACCAGATTCTTCTTGCTGACGCAGTAAAGAATTACAGGCCAGAGAGCCTACTAGGTGTGCAAGCAAAGTATATTAATGCTAAATTTTAATAGGAAAGTAAAGCAAGGGCAGCTAGAGCAGGAGTGGCAAAAGTAGGGTGGCCAGCACCCAGGTGGCGAGAAGTGGGGTAGCCAAAGTTGGTGGCCAGGGGCCTCCCCTTGGCCAGAGCCCAGCTGGCCAGGGGACCCCCATGTGCCCCATGTGGCAAGAGAGCCACAAGGCCAAGAGAGAGTTTTTTGTTCTGAGGACTTACATAGTTGGCAGGGTAGGGGTACAGAAGTTACATTTTTATTGGCAAGTAAAAGTGGTGCCAGCTTTCTGGAGCACACGTGACGAACTAAATGTAAGTATGGGCAGGGGATTGTTAGACCAAACCCTCATCTTGGACCAGACTTCATTTGGTCATTTTGCGTACATGACAGGAAGCAGGCAGTTAACCAAAATTGTTTGTGGGCCCTTTCTTTGAGCCCTGTAGACCTTTCCTTCTTCCCCTTCCAGGCCTGAGGATAACTACACAGTCTCAAGGTTTTCCTTTCCCCAGATAGTGGAGATGATACACACACACTTTCAAGGGCTCCCTCACCTCCTGCACTATCATAGTTTCACTTGTTGTTCCAGCTGCCAGGCAGCCTTATTGGACCAGGCTTAGGATGACTGGGTCAGCATGTAGCATTTTGCTTTTAGCCTCTTGTATTAAGTTCTTTGTTAGATTCTAATGGTGAGGGCCCTGCCTGTATTTCCCCTCTGGCCACTCATTCCACTGTAACATTATTATTATTTTGTCTATTTTATAGATAAAGGAATTTAAGACCAAGACTTAATAAATTGTTCAAGGTCACATGGTAATAAGTAGTAGAGCGAAAATTCAGACTTAAGAAGTCTGACTCCAGTAAAGAGCTATAATAAAATAGTGACCCCAGAGCTGCTGGATCCCAGAAGGAAATGCTAACCCCTGGTAGAAATGAAGAAGGTTTGACCAAGAGAAGAATGTTCTGGTAGGCCTTCAGAAAGAAACTATTTGCACGTAAAGATGTTGTGGTAGAAATGTACTTGTGAAGAGAATGGAAAAAGGAGTCCATGTATTCATTTACTGTCTGTACCAGAGGTCCTACTGCCAGCCTGAGAGCAGAGGTATCCTACAAATCTAATCAGTCTGGCCAAAAAAAAAAAAAAAAAAAGAAAGAAAGAAAGAAAGAAAGAAAAAGAAAGGTTTTTTTGTTGTTGTTTTGTTTTTAATTCCAAAGATGCAGGAAGGTGGAGAGCATGTCTGGACCCCTCTGCTGGTCAGTAGTGTGACCTAGGGCAAGTTGATGAATTCTTTCACTGGCCCTCAGTCTTCTCATTCAATTGCTTGTGTTGGAATCTACTGTAGTGAGATGTCATTTGTATAAGGTAAACTGTATCCATAGAAGGTGTAAAATTTGTTAAGTTTGGACAGATAAATACGCCCATAAGCCACTGCTATGACCAAGATGTGAAATATTTCCATCTTCCCCACAACAGCCCTTGGGCCCTCTGAGTCCCTCTCAACCTCCATTCCTGGCCTCTGGCAACTACTGACTATCTTGTTATCACTACAGATTAGTTTGATTTCTCTGGAATTCCCTATACATGGAATCACACCATAGGCCATCTTTTGCGTCTGGCTTTGGTTAGTTGTGTCGTAATGATGATGAGGTTTATCCATATTGTGACTGTAACAGCAGTTCATCTCCCTTTTTTGGAGGAGCATGTCACTACCTCGTTTGAGTTGTCTGCAGTTATTGGCTCTTGTGAATAAAGCTGTTATGGTTATTGTCCACGAGTCTTTGTGTGGACACTCGTTTTAATTCCTTTTGCATGAGCATATTTCTGAACTTTGAAAAAAGCTGTCTAGTTGTTTTCCCGTGTGGTTAGACAGTTGTACACTTTCACCAGCAGGGGATGAGAGCTCCAGTAGGTCTGCATTGTTGCCAACCCCCAGTCCTGTCAGGATGTTAAATGTTCCATTGTAGTGGAAATATATGGTAAAACACAATGTTTTAAGAATCTTGTAAAACTGGAATCCCTTTGGGCAGGGCTTGCCACTCTAATTTCATGATGTTTCCCAAATTACCTTTTAGCTGATGCCAAGATGCTGAACTCATTGTACTACCTGCCTGGCCCTGAAATCTCTTACAGCAGGAGTTTTACACATATTATCTTATTTTAACTTCCCATAAAGTGTTTTATTTTATTCTCTTAACAGCTCTGAGAAGTAGGTATTAGCAAGCCCCCATCCACAGATAAAGAGGTAAAGGCCAATAAAAAATGGTTAAGTCATACACATAAAAATAGCAGTTAGGATGTAAACTCAAGTTTGTTTGGATCCAGCCTGACCTTTACACAGAAGACATCACACATGTAAAGACAAAGAACTAGGAATGTCTGGAATGTTAGGAAGTTATACCAATTGGGCAGGTCTATTTGTAGGACTTACAGATAGTTAGTGCCACCTATGTGATTTGAAACATAATGATACACATCCCTCATTCAAAAATCAGTAAAAAAATTTGTTAAGATTATTAAAGTAATAAAATTTTATTTTCTTCCACAGCTTCTCAACTTATCTGTTTTTTTAAATTTACTATTTAGTGTCATTCTAAGCAAATAAAAATCACCATTTTAAATTATCATCATACATTTTTCTAGTCATCTTTTTTACTATACAGTGCCACCTTCAAAATAAAGTATACACAGAATCACCAAAATCATACAATCTGTATTTTGTTGCCCATACCTCCAAATGTATATCATTCTTACCAGAGCAGTGAAACTAACCCAGCTGGTTTTATTTCACTTTTGATGCACACACATTATCAACCTTCTCTATCTTCAGCCTACTAAGGTGCAGGAAAGAATTAAAAGATAAGGAACTATAGTTCACCTTGTATTTTCCTTTCCTTCTATGCCTTGATTTTCATCATAAGTGGTTGGCTAACCGGGGGAAGTAATGCCAATAAGAGAGGATATGAAAGCATCCCTTGGTCATTTGTGTTTCTGAGAACACCATTTCCTGCTTTCCTGGAGGAGGGAGTCTGGTTGGAATAGAAGACAGGGTCTCGCAAAGCTGTTGGGCCCCCTTGCTCAGCTGCAGAGGTGGCACACTTCCTGTGCCCCTTGAGTGCCGCTGAGCTCCCACACACCACGGGCCCTTGGGAATTCTGTGCCCACATGGCACGCTGAACTCTGTGTTCGGATGGAGTTCACATTCACATGTATATTCTGCTTATGCACATACGCCATTATCCCACAAGATGTCACTTATAAACACATTTTTAGAGATAAAATTATTAAGAGCTTCAAACAGTAATGGCAGAGCATTAAACAGACATCCGAGTGGCAGGTTTTGTGTCACTGCACCGAGGAAAGGCTCATGACCTTGGCTTTTTGAGCAGGGGAGAAGCAAGAGATAAGAATAATTTATACGCATGTAGTTTTTCATTCAATCACTCAGTCAATGAATAGTCACTAGACACCTATCAGGTGCCAAATAATATTTTAGGTGTTTGGAATACTTCATTGGTAAAGAAAAGAAAAGAAACGTTTGCCTTCATGATACTTATGTTCTATTTTTCTTTGAGGAATAGAGTAGATATGTAAAATCTGAACCATCTGCCCTTCCTGGAGGAATATTAATGACTAGATTCAACTAAAAAGAACCAGACTCTTTGGAAAAGAAAAAAAATCTCATTATACAAGTGGATTTCCAAAAATGATTATATATGTTGGAATCCATTAAATGTGTAATATGAAGATAAAAAGGTTTTTTGCTCTTTTGATTGTTTTTCTGGTCCAAATGTCAAA
Organism: Pteronotus mesoamericanus; assembly: GCF_021234165.1. NCBI lineage: Eukaryota > Metazoa > Chordata > Mammalia > Chiroptera > Mormoopidae > Pteronotus > Pteronotus mesoamericanus. The sequence goes on along the minus strand of NW_026555234.1, from coordinate 10,547,044 downwards.
GAGTGAAATAACTTCATTTGTTTGCTTTATGATTTTTCTTTCTTGGCAATCAGTGTAAGCAAAAACCTGTAATTAGATTTGTTCTAAATTTTCTGCATGTTTTGCTAAAACAATTGTAATGCAACTCCATCCTCAGTTTTCCACAGAAACCTGCACTTGAGAAGGGCTCTATTATATAATTAATAAATCATTTATTGTGGTTATCATTTTGCCAAATCTGTTTTTCTGCAAGATGAGCCATTCAACAAGATGTCCGTTACAACCCTAAGAGGCAGTAGAAGAAAGGTGGGGCTTTTTTTAGCTCAGAGGTTCTGAAACTGAAGATGCTCCCAGTCCCCAGAGGACTGGTTAAACCCCAGCTTTCTGGGCACATCTGCCCTTTGTGGTTCAGTGGAAGAGGGGTGGTTCCTGAGATTATGCACTTCCAACAAGTGTCCAGGTGCTACCTGTTGGAAATGAGATGACAGGTGCTCTGAAGTGCCTTTGTCACTTGAAACTCCTGAGGGTTTATGTGTATGCATCGTCATGGGCTTGGGGCCAGAACTTTCTTTCTACCAGCTGAGTAACAAAGACTAAGAAGCTAAACTCAAACTGTCGTTTCTATCCTTGTGTGTCTGTTTACCATATATGAGTGTAAGTATGTGTGTGTTCATGTGTATTTGTATAAAAAAGGAAGTAGAAGATGGGGGAAGATAGAGAGAGATAAACAAAGAAAAAGGAAGAGACAGGAACATAAAAGGATAGAAAGGAAAGAAGTCCCAAAAAACAGTTCCATAGTCTCAAGGTGTCCCCACTGAGGGAATGGAAGAATAAAGTGAATCTGGTAAAAATTTTATCAGTAGTTCAAATCTTATACAAGCCAGCAAAAAATAAGTTTATCACCGAGTTATTGCACAAGCACTTTTATAATATGTCCCGTTAGATCTACAACATGATCCTTTGCAGAACATCTTTCCAGTTCCTTTTAGAGATGAGACCTCTGTCCTTGTCACTCATGTCACTATCCTGAGTCAGCACAGCAGGTGGTAGGGACATCCCTGGACACCCGTCCCAAATCAGGAGAGAGAGTAACTAGGGAGAACCCCGTAAACATCCCTCACCAATCCCCAGCTGCCTGTCCACTTCTGCTTATCTGGGTCCAAATGAATTTGTGGCCACTCCACTATCATCCAACACACTCGAAAGTGTGACAGAGGGGAAACAGGAGTGGTAGAGTGTTTGCAACACATAAAACCTCTTAACATGTTGCTCCTGTCTCTCTAGGCTCTTGGAATGTCTATTAGTCTCCCAGGGATGCTGTAAAAAATTAATACAACCCTGCCCTGGCTGTTGTGGCTCAGTGGATTGAGTGCCAGCCTGTGAACCAAAGGGTTGCTGGTTTGATTCCCAGTCAGGGCACATGCCTGGGTTGCAGGCCAGGTCCCCAGCAAGGGGCTTGTGAGAGGCAACCACACATTGATGTTTCTCTCCCGCTCTTTCTCCCTCCTTTCCCTTCTCTCTAAATATAAATAAATAAAACCTTTTAAAAATTAACACAACCCTAGTGGATTAAAACAATAGACATTGGGATTTCTTCCTTGCCTCTTCCAGCTTCTGGTGGCTCCAGCAGTTCCTTGGCGTGTGGCCATACAACTCCAATCTCTGCCTCTGTCTTCTCTTTACCTGTGTGTCTCTCCTTTGAGTGTCTTTTATAAGAACACTTATCATTGGATTTGGGGACCAACTAAATAATCCAGGACGATCTCATCTCAAGATTCTTCATTTCAACTACATCCACAAAGTCCCTTTTTCCAAACAAGATCACAATCACATATGCCAGAGATTAGAACAACAGAGTCATATCTTTGGGGGTTTTGGGGTGGGCACCATTCATCCACTGCAGAGGGGGTTCATATAAGGCAGGACTTGAAACAAAAGATTCATGAGCATACAGTACACCTGAGGTTACAGGAGAAATAAGTAACTCAAGCTAAGCTCCTAGAAGTAGCTGAGCAGATGTTTAAATTTGGGTCTTTTAAGAACTTTCCCCCATGCCAATCTGCCTTTGAATTGTATTTACAACTTAGGCAGAAAGATAATTTAGAAAACTCATGTGTCCTCTCAAATCTTTACAAGGAAAGAGACAGAAGTCAAATGAAATGCTACCTGTCCACAGCTGTTCCATTTAGGATTCTACCAATGTCTTATTGTATTGGATAGGTATCAGCAGGGACTGAAGTGGCACCCAGGCCCCTGGCTTCCAGGCTTTATTCTTCATATCTTGTGCTGCCCCAGTTCTCAGTGCTTCCGTTTTTCTTTTCCTGTGTCTCTTTTATTTCTATCAAAGTCATCTCAATGATTTTATTTTAATTAACCTGATGGATTTAAAGGATGAAGTATATTATGTGTATCTCCTTTAGGAAAATATTTGATGACTCTAAAACCTATGTTCTTTAAGAATTTGCAATCACCAAGTCTTAGTTTTTTATAGCTTCTGAATATTAATCTTATTTTGAGCTATGTATTATGAATGAGAAAAGGTATCAGAGTAGCAAATTGCCAAAAGCTCTTTTTGAGATTATTATGAATAATGGATATTAAATTAATATTGCCTATTTTGAGAAATTATTCAAGTTATATTAAGTAAATTGCTCATGCACTGAGGTGTTTTGATAAAAAACAGTTAATTCTCTTTGTTACAGCATGTAATTAGTGTTTAAGCTAACCATATGCAAATCTTTAGGCTTCCTGCTAGATTATAAAAACCTGACTTACCTAAAAATAATATGCTGTCAAATAAAATTAAGGTTTTTGTGCCTTTAACTTCAATTCCTTTTACTCCATTCTTAATTCTACTAAACTAATAATGTATCATTTCATATGGTTTCTGAAGTTGTTACATTTCTGTTGGGTTTATAACTTGAATATACTCAGAGGAAGTAACCATCGTATTCACTGTTCCTTAGATTGGAGTGAGCCCTTGTTATAACTGAGTAAAGATATCTGGTCACCAAGCACCTATGGGAATGCAGAGTTGAAGTGATTAGATCCTGACTTCAAAAGGTTGAAAATCTAGGGGAGAAAAGCCATGTACCCCAGAAAGCCAGGACATATGCAGTATGTATGGGGCCACAGGAAGGAGAGGTCACTTCTGGATTTAGGGGTTGAGTGGTATTCAGTGAAGGTGTTACAGACATATTGACATTAAAGCTGAAAATTAAATTATGGAGAGACTCTGTACATAAGTAGATGAGAAAAGAAATTGATACAAAAGAACAGGATGAATGATCCCTGAAAATGAGAAAACATAGGCTCTTTTGAGAAATAAGTTATTCAGCTTCATCAGACAGATAGATGAGTCACATGTTGAGATACAGTGGAATCTAAGATAATAATAAATAGTAATAAATACAATGAATATAATAAAACCTACCATGTTAAACATGCAGTAGATTTAAGACCTTGTGATTAGTACTTTATATTTTGTTACTTAGTCCATTTGGGCTGCTATAACAGAAAACTATAGGCTGAGTGGCTTATAAGCAATAGAAATTTTTTCTATTTCTGGGGGCTAGATGAAGTTCCAAATCAAGTCGCCAGTAGGCCTCTCCTGATTCATAGACAGCTGCCTTCTTCCTGTGTCTTCACATGGTGGAAGGGACAAGGAGCTTTCTGGGGTTTCTTTTATAAGGACACTAATACTATTAATGAGGGCTCTGTCCTAATAACATAATCACCTTCCAAAAGCCCCACCTCCACATGTTATCACACTGGGGAACGGGATTTCACATACAAATTTGGGAGGATACGAATATTCAGTTCTTTGCATTACTGAACTCTTCCCGTAAACCTGGGTGCCATATATGTATGCGAGCTACTGGTTCCAGATTAGAAAGCCAAGGTATGGAGAGGATAGACAAATTCTGCAATTAGCCAAATAGTGGAAAGTCTTAAATGTCAGATTAAAAAAAACTGGTCTTGAAGTCAAAGCCTCACTGAAGAGTCGAATGTCAGTGTGCAATGTGGCTTCTCGTTTCAGAAAGTGCTATAAAAATGTATTTAGTCAACAGACATTTGTTGACTGTATCCTATAAGCCAGACACATCCTTGATGCTTGGGATATATTAACAAGCAAACAGGAAAAGATCCTGCCCTTGTGGAGCTTATATTCTAGCACAGCCTAGGGGTGAGAATTGTATGTAACAAGGGACAAATACTATGGTGAAAAAAAATGGAACAGACTGGCCAGGACTGAGAGAGAGCAAACAGTGACTGCAGTTACAAACTTCAATAAGACACAATAGGATAGCCGGTGCAGGCTGCATGAGGAAGGTAAGATCTGAGCAGAAACCTGAAGAAGGTGAATATCCAGAGAAGAGTATTCCAGGTAGTGGGATGAATTGGTGTGGATGCTGTAAGGTGACTGTGCCTAAAGTGTTTGCTGAATAACAGAAAGGCCGCTATGGTTGGAGAGGACTGAGAGAAGGAGGAGAGTGGTAGGAAGTAACCAAAGAAGTAACTTTGGGATAAAAATTACCAGCTTACCTACTATCTAAGGTTTGTATGTAGGCATACCAACTATGTATGCCAAAGATGTTGGCTTTCCCATTAGGTGAAATAGCTGGCCACTATTTTGCAGCGCTGTGAGCAGAGGATTAACTAGATTTGCCTTACATTTCCAAAGAATTAATCTGTTAAGAAATGGCAGGCAAGGAAGATGTGTTAAGTGCAGTAGTCCAACAGAAAGAAAAATGGTGGCTTCCAACCAGGATGGGAATAGTAGAAGTTGAGAGAACTCGTTGGATTTTTGGATATAATTTGAACATAAAGCCAAAATAATTTATTAAAGAATTGAATGTAGGGTATGAAATAAAAAGAGAATTCAAGATGACTTGAATATTTTGGGCCTGAGAATCTGAATTATTGGAGATGACATTAAATGGAATTACTTCTAAAACTCAAATAGTTAATTATAATAAGAACATCCTCCCCATCCCCCAATATATGTAAGGGTCCTGATTCTAGACAGGCCAGGACAGGCTGGATGTACACTTGTCCACATGTAATTATTAAGAGTGTTGTGTTTTAATATGTCCCAGTATGGATGATAAGTTTTATGGGTACCGTGGAGGACAGTGTCATGTGCCACCCAGATTATCCCCCCATCAATGAAAGACTTGTTGTCCATCTTGCTGGGGGTACTGCTGGCAGGCAGCCTCCCACTCTCCCCCTCTTCACAGACTGCTTGGCTGCAGTGAGCCACCTCACCCAAGGTCATTCTTCCTGGGGTGCCTCGCACTCAGTGATTGACCAATAGAGGAACATTAGGCCTGCCATCTTGACCCAATGCAGGGCAACTGTAAAGGGTCATTCCAGAAGCAGAGCTGTCGTTGGGTTGGCTCAGTGTGTTACTGAGCTAGAAGCATAGCCCATGTGCTAGTTTTCTGCTGCTGCTGTAACAAATCACCACAAATGCAGAGACATAGAAGGATACAAATTTAATAAGCTAACACTCTGCAGGTTGGAAGTCCAACACAGGTTTCACATGACTAAAATCTAGGTGTCCACGGGGGCTTTGCTGCTTTCTGGAGGCCCTATTACGTTCATGCCTTGCCCTTCTTAGCTTTAGAGGCCACCCACATTTTCGGCTCATGGCCTCTCCCTTTGTCTTCACATGCAGCAATGTCTGGTTGAGTCTTTCTCAGAGTGTATCACTCTGACATTGACTCCTTCTATTTTTAATGGCCCATCTGGATAATTCAGGAAAATATCCCTATCTTCAGGTCAGCTGATTAGCAATCTTTCTTCCATCCACAGCCTTAATTCCTTTGGCATGTAACCTCTGTAACAAATTCCTGGGATTAGAATACGGGCAGTTTTGAGAGTCCATTATTCTGCCAACCACAATTCTCTCTCTGCCCAGTTCTACTTCCTTCCTCTCCCTTTACAGGTATTGGTCAACAGTACACTTTAATCTATTTCCTGCTATACTTGGTTCCAGATCTGCTTCCTAAGGAACTTGACAGTTATCCTAACAGTGGTTACTGTCTTATGTGAACCGTAATAGCTGTCCAACTGCTGGTCTTCACTTTGCTTCTTCCCCTTACCATTATGTTCACTTGTGTCCTTATGTTGGCTCTGTTCCTTCCCTTCATAAACATGTTCCATTCTCTACTCTTCTGGCATAAGTTCCTTTCACATTATCGATCTATTTATCTTTATAAAAAAATTTCAGCTTTACTGAGGTACAATCTACATATAAAATTGTAAGATATTGAAAGTGTATATCACGGTGATTTACTATACATATTTATTGCGAAAGGATTCTCCCTCACTAGTTAATTAACATATATATCTTCTTACATATATATTTATTTGTTTTATTTTATTATTATTATTAATATTTTTGATGAAAACATTTAAGTTCCAATCGCTTAGCAAATTTTATTTGCACAATACATTGTTACCAATTATAGTCATCATATTTTACATTGGGTTCTCAGGCCTTATTTGTCTTGTAGTCGACACTTTGTAGATTTTACCAAACTTTATTTCCTCCATACAAATACCCTGGCAATTATTTTTCTACTCTCTGTTTCTGCGTTTGACATTTTTTTTTAGATTCCACATAAGTCATACCACACAGTATTTGTTTTTCTCTTTCTGGCTTATTTCACTTAGCATAATGGCCTCAAACTCTATCCATGTTGTCACAAATGACAGGATTACCTTCTTTCTAATGGCTGAAAAATATATATGTACTATATCCTCTTTGTAAATTCTTCTGTTGATGAGCACTTAGGTTGTTTCCATATCTTGGCTATTGCAATGAACATGGGAGTGCAGATATTTCTTTGATATCCTGTTTTCATTTTCTTGGGGTGTAGACCCAGAAGTGGGAGTGCTGGATAATATTACAATTCTAGGTAGTAGTATTTTTAATTTTTTTTAGGAACCTTCATATTGCTTTTTTATAGTTATTGCACCATTTGACATTCCAACTAACAGTGTATAAGGGTCCTCTTTTTTCAAATCTTCACCAACAGTTGCTATCTCTTGTCTTTTTGATTATAGCCATTCTAACATGTGTAAGGTATCTTGCTGTGATTTTGATTTTCTTTTATCTGATAGTTGGTTATGTTTTTATGTACCTATTGACCGTTTGGATGTATGTTCTAGAAAAATATCTATTCAAATCCTCTGCCTATTTCTTAATTGAAATAATTGTTTTTGTTGCTGAATTGTATGAGTTTCTTATCTATTTTGGATATTATAAGGAATGTATGGTATGAAATAGGGTCTAGTTTCATTGTTTTCCATGTGGATGTCCAGTTTTCCCAACACATTGACTGAAGAGACTATCCTTTTCCTATTGTACATTTTTGGCTCCTTTGTTGTGAATTAATTGACATAGATGCATGGGTTTATTCCTGGTGTCTATTCTGTTCTGTTGTCTGTGTGTCTGTTTCTTTTCCAGCACCATAATGTTTTGATCACCATAGGTTTGTAATATAGGTTGAAACTAGAAACTGTGTTACCTTCAACTTTATTCTTATTTCCTAAGATTACCTTGGCTATTGGAGGTCTTTGGTGGGTTGACTCAAATTTTAGGATTGTTTTTTCTATTTCTGTGAAAATATCATTGACATTTTGATAGGTAGTGCATTGAATATGTGTATTGCATTAGGTAGCATGGGCATTTTAACAGTATTAATTCTTTCAGTTCATGAACACAAAATATCTATCCATTTATTGCATCTTCAATTTTTTTTAATCAATGTCCTAAGGTTTTCACAGATCTCTCACCTCTTTGGTTAAAATTGTTCCTAGATATTTTATTCTTTTTGGTGAACTTGTAAGTATGATTGTTTTCTTAATATTTTTTCTCATAGTTTGTTATTAGCATATAGAAACACAACTGACTTTTGTATATAGATTTTGTATACAGTAACTATATTAAATTTTTCACTAGTTCTAACAGTTTTTTGGTTATATCTTTGGGGTTTTCTATATGTAATATTCCATCACCTGCCAACAAAAACATTATCACTTCTTTCTTTTTGACATTTTTTTTTTGTCTAATTTCTCTGGTTAGGACTTCCAGTACTATATAGAATTAAATTGGAGAAAGTGGGCATCCTTGTCTTGTTTCTGATAGAGTCCTCCCAAAAAGTCCAGACCAGATGACATTACAGTGAATCCTATCAAGTACTTAAAGAATTAATACCAATATTTTTCAAACCCCTCAAAGAAAATAATGAAGAAGGAACACTTTTGAATGCGTGCTATGAGGTCAGTACAACTCTGATACCAGAACCAGGCAAGGACAATACAAGAAAATAAAATTACAGGCCAATATCCTTGAAGAACAGAGATGAAAAAATTCTCAACAGAATATTAGCAAACCAAATTCAACAATACATTAGAAGGATCATAAACCATGAAAAAATGAGATTTATTCCAGGAGTGCAAGGATGGTTCAACATCTACAAATCAATCAATATGATATACCACATTAACCAAATGAAAGATAAAAATCAGGTGATCATCTCAAAAGATTACAAAAAATTTGACAAGTATGTTCATCAGCTGAGTAAGCACAGAACCTCATCCAACCCACAAAGTCATGAGAAATAATACATGATAAGTTAAGCCACTGTTGTGGGGTAGTTGCTCAGGGAGTAATAGGTAAGAAATGTAGACATACTTTTTTTACATGAAATACCTACTGCATGTTAACCTTGTGAGGCCTAAAAAATGCTGCACTAAAAAGCCTGCTCAACTTTGTTTATTTCGGTCAAATTTATTTGAATAAAGAAGCATTTGTTGTTGGTACTTACACGTTTTATTTAGATTTCTAGTGCTGAAACTCACTTTGTAAACCCAAATTCTTATGCTCTGTATGCAACTTACTCTTTAGCCCTCCCTGTTTTTCATGATTATGTTTCAATACAGAACCCAAACTTTCAACTTCAAGTACCTGCAGTTTCTAAATATTCTCACTTCTTCCTGGCCTTTGACCTTGGCCAAGTTCTTCACCTTCATTTCTCAGTTTCTACTCACCTTTCAGGGAGTATTTAGAGCTGTACCTCTTCTATGAAATTGTTGCTGATTGTCCTTTTGTAAGTTATCAAACTATTGTATGGCACATACAACAGTCAACTCTGCAGTTCCCCAATTTCTGTGTACCTACCATGTGTCAGTGGCCATGTTGTGACCGAAAGCTGCAATGGAAATCCAGACCTCAAACTTCTCAAGTTATTTCATTTTGGTTATTTGTATTTTACTGGTCTGAATTTCCATGAGGTCAGAATGAGTTTATTACGTGCATTTTTATAAATTTTTAATGTTTTCTTTCATTGGGTAAATTCCCAAAAGATATTTGTAGAATGGTAAGTGAATGAATAATGCAAATAATTTGAGTTTCATATTCATCACCTAATCTATTGTATAACAGGAAGACCTTTAGAAGCTACAAAATTTTGCAACTGATTCCTAACAAAAACCATGAGAAAAAGAGCTTTAAATGGTCATTAAACAAGTCTTCACTCCATTAACTCAAACAATTGTTCACTTGAAGAGTCAGCCTAGGTAAAAACATAAGTCACGAACTTTTTATTAGCTTCAAGTGCCTGTCCTTTTTAGAAGTCCATATGATAAAGCAGCATTTCAATAAGGTCAGGATAAACATTTAATTATCACATTACTGGCTTAAAACAACACAAATATATTACCTTCAGTCAGAAGTCCAACAACGGCCTTACCATGAAAAAAAAAAAAACAAGTGTCAGCCAGACTGTGTTCCTTCTGGAGGCTCCAGGGAAAAATCAATCTCTTTGCTTTTTTTCTCAGCTTCAGGAGGCTACCCTTCCTGCATCGATAAAGCCTGTGATGCTATATTTCTCTGGCCATTCCTCTGTTGCTCCCTATTTCTGAGCACAGCTGGGAAGGTTCTCTCCTTTTAAGAACACTTGTAACTAGGCTCAACCCAAAGTAAACTTCCCATCTCAAGGTCCTTAACCTTTATCACATCTGCAAAGTTCTTTTTTGTGAAGGGAATAGACTCACAGATTCTGGACCTTAGAATCCGGGCATCATTGAGGGGCTATTATTCTGCCTTCTACAACTGAGATGTTAACTTCTACAAATTTATTGTAATATATAAGACACTAAATCACCCTGTGTGGAGACAATTTTATAGATGAAGAAACTGAACTAGGCCACTGAAATAGCCCAGGATCACACTAGCAGCTTCTACCACAGAATGTCTAAGTGTATGGCCTTTATGTTCCAACCGCTCTACTAGAGTGATGCGCTGTTAGAGCAAGATGTGAATGGTTCTTCCCGATGCAGGGATAATGGGAGAAAGCGGCCACGAGGAGAGATGATGTTTAAACTGTCTTTTCAAGGATTTCACTGTGATGAACAGGTTGAAGAGACAGAGGAAGCGAATATACTACAGACATAAAAGTGATTGTAGCAGGTGTTTCTGAAAGCCTGAATGAAATGTGGGGTCTCATCTGCAAAGCTCTCACTATGACCCTGGGCAAGTCATTCATCTAACCCTAACCCCAGCCCTAACCCCAACCCCAGCCCAAGCACATTTCCTGCCATATTGTAATTAGTTTGATTTACAAAATGTAAAATCAAACTGAACAATGACAACCTGAATGCCTGTTTTAAGGGTGAAGGAGAATGCTTACATGGATGTGTTTATATTCACTGATTGCTTGTTAATGGAGAGTAGAGCTATCCAATGAGTTTTAAATATAGCATTTATAAAGCACTCATATTCATAATAGGCTAAATTATGGTATTCAGAAAACAGTAATTTGATAATCCATATTTCGTGGGGAATGTGAATGAGTCAAAGGAAGAAAGGGAATGACTTAGGAAATATCTAAAAATGTGAGGAGGAGTCTACAATTCATTAAATTAGATGTGTGAAAATGGCTTACTAAAGGAGATAGAGTACACATAAAATTAGAAGTTGAATCTAGAAAATGTCACCAAGTCCTAGATGAATGTGGGTCACAAAGATTTTCCTGAAGTGTCAGTCAGGAAGAGAAAACTAACCTATTCCCAACCCCAAGTGATAAACAAATGGGTGCATTGGAAGAAAGGACCTTGGGAATTTAAATCAAAAGAGAAATAATAGAGGAACAAAGAAACCAAAGAGTACTTCTTATATATTTAGCCAGGAGGAAAGACAAATTCAGAATTAAAAAAAAGAAATCCTTGGGTTCAATCAATTAAAAAAACAAAACAGAGCTGAGACCTTAGTTTCATGACATTTGGCAGCCAGTACACAGTCTGCAGCGCAACTGATAGGGCTCTCATGGAAGGGTAGAGTCTTATTCACAGAACAGTGACCCTCAGGTTACTGAGAATGGTTTCCTCATACATGTTTCCCTCTCCATTCTAGAGAGAAAGGAGAGAGAGTACCAGGTTTCCAAGGTAGTAACCTAATAGGAATACCAGTCTGAATTCCTCTGTAGAAGCGAGGTCTTCATAAAGAGCATTCAAGTGCATTTCCTTGGGTGACCTCTGTCTGTATTGCCCATGGAGAAGGCTAGTGAAGCTTGATGGGCTACAATGATGGCTGGATGGTCAGGTTTAGAAGCACATTGGAGAGAAAGAAGGTATTAATTCTATATGCCTATTACTTACATATAATAGATTCATATATGGAGCTATGCATATTGTAAATATGAAGGGCACTGCTGGGTTGAAGAACAGTGGCTTAGGGGTCATAAAGAGAGCTTAGATACTAGATCTTCCACTTACTCACATGGTTACATGACCAATTTACTTAATGCCCTCAGGACCTCAGGGTTATCTATGAAATGGACATGATAGCTATTACAATATGACAGGGTCAGACACAAAATGGGCAATAAACTATGTAAAGATAGCACAGTATCTCAGTTAATTTTGCTAACTTTTCACTAAGTACTGATTGATATATAATGTGCATGCTACAGTAAGTGTAAGCTGGCAATGCTTTTTTTTTTTTCCCCTATACCTTTGGAGAAAGTAGTCATCACACATAGAGCTCTCCTCAGAACACTCTGCCTGCCACGTTCTACCTGAAAAAGGGGGACTTACAATGACTCAGAGCTTTTGGACCAGAACAAAAATAAACATGAACAGGTCTATTTCTGTAACAGGGTCTTTGTATATTCTTTGGCCCCTACCTACATTCGCACATGTAGAGATAACTTCACAGTTGGATGCCTTGTCTACAGTTGATGTTAATAAATCGCTGTTCTATGACCCTTTCATACTATGGACTAGGGAGAGGCCATAGTTTATTATTTCTGTTTTATGGATTATATCATTGAAACTCAAAACCTTAAATGGCTCCATTTTGACCCCAACATTTTAGTTCATGGACTCTATCCCAAGTAAATAATCGGAGAAGGGGCTAGAGATTTATTAGAGGAATGTTCATCATGGTGTTATTTATTATAGCAAAACAGAGAAAAAATCCTAAATAGCCAACTTTAGCAGATTTATTAAATATATTATGGTCTATTCATATGATGGAATTTGTTCAATAGTGAAGTGGCATTTTTAGAAGGCTATTTTATGATATAATGTTGAGTAAAGAAAGCATGATTCAAAACTGTTTATATAAGTGTAATAAAAAATTTAAAATATTTTACAAATTACCAACTAAAACAAATACACCCAAATGCTTTTATTTCTTTTACTTTAAATGCTTGGATTATAGGATATTTTAAAACAATGTTTTCTATCTGTGTAAAGATATCTGCAATAAGCATAAATTGTTTCATTAGAACAAGAAAAAGTACACAAAAAAATTTTTTTTAAATGGTTGTCTGGTGATACTGGAGAATTAAATTTAAGCATTACTTCTATTTTCACCATTAAAAAGACATCTATATAAACATATTCTGTTAAAACAGAATATCTGGTATATACAAGGTGGGGCAAAAGTATGTTTAGAGTTGTGAGTATATGAAACAGAGTTTATTCTTGTTATTATTTATCAATTATTGTATTATTTTCATTCAAACAACTATAAACTTGCTTTTACCCTACCCTGTGTATATAATATAGATATACTTCAGAATATATTTATATTATATATAGACTTCAACATTTTTATGCTTATATATTACATGGTAATAATATATGTTTTTTACTCTATATTAATATGATTAATATAAAATTTCAATTAGTTTTAATATTATATAAAACCTGGATTCTGGGTTACTAGAATAAATGATGTACACCCTTCTTCATTCACTCTTCACTGTTATGAAATCAAATGGAGCAACCCCCATGGAAGGAGAGGAAAGAATAAAGGGATCTGTAATGCAGTGGTACAGTCATTTGTCACATGAAAGCCCTTCCCAAGGCTTACCCTGAATGACAGCATGAATTCAAGGTGTACTTCAACAGCCACTTATTACCATCCTTTATTAGACAATGGAAACATTTTAAAGTATTTGTGGAATCTTCTGTTAACATTTCACATCTTGTGAAAGAGTTAATTAAAATATGTATGTGATGATCTTTGCTTTATGTCTTTTGTAGTTTCAATTAGGATCTCTCAACCTTAACACTATTGACTTTGGGGACTGGAAAATTCTGTTGTCTGGAGCCATTCTGTGCATTGTAGGATGTTTAGCAGCATCCCTGGTCTTTCTAGCCCTCCCCAAGTTATGAAAATTAAAAAATGTCTCCAGACATTGCCATTATCTCATAGGACAAATGAAATTTCTCCTAGTTGAGAACCACTATATTAAACCATAGATATATGACTGAAAATTATAAATATGTTAACTGGAAAATCTCAGTGGTCTCCTTTTCTAAATTAACTTTAGTTCTTGTGAAAATAACATTTATTTTAATTTTGTATTGTTTTGGTTGTACTAGTTATATCTAGACAGTCAATCTTGTTTGAAGATGTCTAATTTGAACAAATAACTATTTCAAAATTTAATTGAGTGGAGGGGCTGGTAATTAACTGCTTATCTGATTTTAATCATCTTCCCCCAATCAGTTTGTGTGTAGAAAATCACTCAATCTAACACATCACAGAATATCCCAGTCAATGATTTACTCAGTTATTTTTATGGAAGAATAAGCATCCTTTAGTAATCAGAAAAACATCTATAGGTAGTGTGCTGGTATAACTTTGGGCATGTCATTAAATTTCTCTTGGATGTATTTTTTTTATGTTTATAAAAAATTGGAGTTAGTATTGACATCCTTTAAAGATTTTGAGGGTTAAACAGAGAAGAAAAAAGCACTGCAATATTAAATCCATTGTTAAACCTATTATTTTGCAGACATAGTACTAACTTTTAGGGCTGCAAAGTTGACTTAGACCTTTTTGTTGATTTCAAGCATCTCACAACCTAATGTATGAGACATGCATGCAGCCAGTAACTGCATGCTGTGCCAAGGGCGAACCACAGTCCAACCTTGCCAGGGACTGAGTGATTTCCTGGGTGAAGGGCTTTCCATGTTAAACAGGAAGAGTCATGTGTGATCAGGGAGAACTGGTAACCCTAATAACGTGTGCTTCCACTGGATTCTGTGAGAGTACAGAAGGAGAGCATATTTGACTTCGCCAGTGGGGTTTTAAGGATTCACATAAAAATATCACATTTGAACTTGAGTTTTTGAAGATGAAGGATTTGAAACAGGCAGGCTTCCTGGAAAAGGCAGTGGCAAGTTCTGAGCACCAAACTTTAGAGAGCATATCAAATAGTGTGCAAATAACCTTATCACTGCAATTTAGGGTCCTAGGAGCAGGGTTTTTTTTGCAAAAAGCAAATATCAAGAAATAGTGTAGGGCTGCCAATGGGCAGTCTTCTAAGTCATGGCTAGAAGTCTAGGCATTTAACCTTTAGGCTACAGGTGGCATTACCTAACTCTAACCTGGAGGTGACATCATCAAATGGGTTTAAGGAAGAGAATGTTGCCATTAAAATGTAAGATGGACTGGCGTCAGTCAGCTTAGAAGACTCAAGACCCTATTAAATATATGTTTCCAAGGCCTGTGAACAGAAAAGTGTGATGATTTTAGGAAAAATGTGGTAGCGGAAGTATATATCAAATAAGGCTTAGAAACCAATTTAATGTAGGACACAGGGGACAGCAAGCAGTTGAAGATGATGTCCAAGTTTGTGGCAATGGTTAGAGTAATGGAATGGAGAGCTGTGAGCAAAATTAAAAAAAAAAAACAGAAGGAAATGGAAGTGGTCATGAAGTGTGGGGTGGGTAAAGATAATCAGCTCTCATTAGCTATGTTGAACTTAGGGGGGCATGCGTAATCTCTGTTTGGTCAATGATACCTAGTTGGTAGCCACCAGAAGCGTGAGTTGAAGAACTGAGCACAAGGTGGGAAATAAAACTTTAAATGCTATCTGCACAAAAGTCATTGTTGAGTCTGTGGGACTTGTGTGAAGTTACCCAAAGAGATTATGAGGGCAAGAAGAGGAGAGTTCTGAGCACTGGACAGCTAAGAGAAGGCTTCTCTCATTCTCCGTGGCTTTTCACTCTCCGTGACTTAGTGTCAGGAGAGACCGATTCTTACCCACAAACCCTGAAGGATTTTGACATATCTGGTTTTAAAGAAATTGTCTTCGATATTAATTTTGCTCTGATTTTTCAAATTTGTTTAGGGAAAACTTTATTGTTCTCATATTCACTATTGTCCATAAAGAAAGGAAGAAAAAAAGGATTTGATTAAAGTTAGTGCTGCTGGAGAAAAAATAACCAGCAACCAATTACATCCCACTTTCCTGAGGTTCTCTGAGTTCATGTCTTGTTATTTTGGGTATGGGTGAAAAGAGACAGCAACTGAAATCACCTTAAGTTGCTTGGCCAAAAGCTCAGCTTCCTAAGTTTAACTGAAATAAGCATAACTCCTTGCGAGCCAAGAATTAAGGCAGTGAATTCAGCCATCAATTCCCATTGCACGTGATGTGTAATCTAACAAATTTTCAAACACGCACTCTGGAAACAATTAAAAGCAAGCAAGCTGCCCTGATCAAAGGCTGCTGAAGTTTTGAATTGCATTTTGGTCACCCACAACTAGTCTTCCAGAATGTGCCTTGCCCTGCTGGGGCCTGGAGCATAAAAAAAGAAAGTTTTTGTCGTCCTGCCCAGTGTGAGTTTAAGGCTGTGGGTCATTAGGAAGCAAACACATTAGGACTGAAAAAATAATTGTTTGGTTTATAGTCACTTGGGGCTTCGTCCTGAGTCAGACCTCAGCTGTGGTGTGTAAGAGTACATGCAAAGCTCTGTAAAAACAGTTCACTGATTTGTCACTGTCAGAAGCATATGCGATGTTAATAACTTCCCAAACAAACATGAAATTTGTACTAATTTCAGAAAGACAAATACCATCATGGTAACAAAACATACTTTAGATTTCCACGCAAACCTGGGAGATATAAATAAACACGTTTTGTGTATCTTTTCGGCTCTGCAAGTACTCTCTGTTCTGGAGACACTTGAAAATCTGAGACCGTGGGTGAGCTTTACCTCCCCGTCAGGGATCCTCCATGTTAGGCAGTACCGGGCCAGGAAAAGGGGGCGGAGCATTCCACTCTCGGTCCATCCAAGGAATGTTTAAGTGCTGTTTATGACTTTAGACAAGACCCCGACTTTGGTTTACACATGTATTTTTGGTACAGGGAACTCAATATGATGCAACAATAATAAAAGAGAAAGATGAGGCAAGGTCTGTTGGCCGACATCCGTATCAGTAAACATACACTCATGCTGTTGTAGGGATGGAAGGAAGTGTAACTATCCAATTCAAATCCTCATTTTACAGAAGAGGGGCCCCTGGCCAAAAGAACTTGAGATAATTTGCTGATGGTCTCAGAGTTAGTCAGCGGCAGATATAGGATCGGAGACTGCCTGTTTGAATCTCTACTAACAGTCTGTCCAAGGCACACTATTGCCTCCATAATAAAAACAACAACAATAACAACAACAACAAAAACCCCAACATTTTTAAAGCCCAAGAAATAATTAGCCATGCTGAAAAGTAAAGTGTACTGTAGTAATATATAAGCAAATTTTAAGGGTCTGAGGTTTACAGAGTTCACTGTGTTAGTACTTAAGTTTAGTCTTCCAAAGTCCTTAATCATCGGACTTGAACCCAAGCATCATGACTATTGAATGATCTCTCGAAATGAAATAGATCATGTGGTGGGTAGAATTAGTGATGCCAATTCTTCCTTCCCTCAGAGTAATATTACATACCCATACCCTCGGATTGTTCGTGTGGTGGATGGAGTATTGTTTTCCACACCTTAACGTTGAGCTTGATGTGTTTCAGAGAATCAAGGGTTGTCCAGAGGTTTGGATGTAAGCAGATACTATGGCAGAGGCTTGAAGTGCACTTGCACAGTCAGAATAGCCCTTACGTGCTCCTGCCATTGCCCATGAGAACATGTCCAGGGCAGCCACTGATCTTACCCAGGATCAGAGTCCGATGGAGCCAAGTCCAGTCTTGTTAGCTGAACCCTGCTGACCGCAGATGTGTGAGTGAGAAATCATCGCTTACTGTGGATGCCTTTAAGATTTGGCAGTAGTTGATTAAGCAACATTATTATGATAATAGTGACTAATGTAAACTATTATCAGTGTGAATTCACTTATGTGCCCTTCTTCTTTACTTTTTAAGGCAGAAGATAAATGAAGTCTTGATTTCAAAGATGCAGAGGTAGGTAGTAAACATTGCCCAACTGACTGATGCCAACCAAGTTCGTCACTTACTCAGTTTCTCCTCATTGCTTTACATCCCTGATGTTTTTTAAAATCATTCTTATATATAGTTCTCTTCACAGGTAGTTTGTTATAGACTGCATGAGAACCTTCATGCCTGCCCAGAATCATATGTTGAAATCTTAACCCCCAATGTAATGGTATTTGGAGGTGGGTCTTTGGGAGATAATTACATTTTTAAATTTTTTATTTTATATATATATATATAGTATTGTTGCTCAAGTGCAGTTGTCTCCATTTCCCCCCCACCATACCCCTGCCCTCCCCATCCCCACCGCCCACCCTCGATCTTACCCTGGTTTGGTTTTATCCGTGGGTCCTTTGTACGTGTTCCTTGATGACCCTTCCGCTTTTTCCACCTTGTTATTCCCTCCCGCCGCCCTCTGGTTAGTATAACCAGAGACATTGAAATAAAGAACAAACTGACAGTAACTAGAGATAATCACATTTAAATGAGGCATGAAGGTGGGACCCCGCCATGATGGGTTTAGTGCTTTTATTTAAGAAGAGAGACAGAGAAACCAGAGCTCCCTTGCTCTCTCTGCTGCGTGAGGCCACTGCGAAATTAGCTGTGTGCCAGCCAGAAGGAAGCTCCTCACCAGGAACTGAATCTATTGGCACCTTACTCTTGGACTTCCCAGCCCCCAGAACGGTGAGAGATAAGTATCTGTTGTTCAGCCACCCAGTCTATGGCGTTTTGTTATGGCAACCCAAGTGCACTCATGTTCAGTGCAGTGATGATCAAGTGTTAGAAAGCATGATCCTTGAGGGCATAAACCTCTTTACAACTTATCAAATTGATCTTCCCGAGCAAAAAAAGAAGATGCATAAGAGATACATTTTCGTCAAAAAGTTACATTTCCGGTGATGTTTTTGTCCCCCATTATAGATTGGCAGCCTGGCTGATCCAACCCGTAATCCACTTCTGGTTGGGGTGGGGGGAACCCAGTGATTAGAAATCCAGACTTAATGTATAGAAAAGACGAGAGCGGCTGCTGGTGGGAATACCTAGAAAGCGCTCCAAGGTCGAGCAGATCCTGGCCCTTGGCGGGTATGGTGGCTGTGATCAGCTGGCCAGGCGTGGAGTTCACAAATGAGTGCTGCGCACGGAGCGCCTTCTCTGCCCTGGCCTAAGCCCTGGGGGGGCGGCTGTGAGTAGGTGTGGCCCCTCGCCGTGGCGGACTTACAGTGAGACGGCGATGGCAGTGACTGGAACAGGAGCAGATGATGGCACTATAAGGTAGCCGGTGGTAAGACAGGGATAGGCACGGCTAGCCCTTTGCTTCCTTCTGGTCTTCACTGAAAAGCCGCTTGACTCCCTGAGACTTTCCAGGCCAGTTTATATGAAGTGGTATTTTCCCAGGGTACCTCCTGCCTGCTTTACTGTCTGTGCAGAAAACTGTGTTACACATTTTAATTTTACTTATTTTTCTAGTTTCTTGTCTTTTTCCTTAACAAAATGTAAGCGTTCTGGTTAGAAATGTTTACCTGCTTTATTTTGCTGTTACTGTATTATTATTGTTCTTCAATGCTCTATAAGTAATGTCTAAAAGAATGCCCAGTGCATACAGTTCTGAAAACAAAAACATCTTATGAATGAATTCATAAGAGGTTCAAGGCATGTAGAAGACCTGAGCCTGTGCTTGCCTTGTTTGAGACTTTGTAGTTTCCACAAGGGAATGATGCTGGAACTGAAACGCAAAGTATACATTAGCTTTATGTAGAAAGTCGACGATGTCCTCAGCCCGGGAGGCCTGAGAGGGGACTCTGTGCACACAAAAGAATCTCAGGGCCAATTGTTCAATGTGACCTTGTAAAGGTGGAACAATGTTTTATACTAGGTGTACTTCTGGATGCTTGTTGTCCATCTGGATTTGTTGCAAGAGCAACTAGATAAAGAAATGACATTTTTCCAGCCAGATATTTGATATGAAACTCATTCAGCTTTGGCATCAAATAAGAAATATTATGTGATTATATTCAGGAATTCAAAGTAAAAATATTCATTATCAGAAGGATGGCCATGCTGGGTAGGGGAAGTGTTGGGTCTTGGGAAGCAAGTTAGAGAGGCCAGGGAGAGAGTGACATTTCAAACCTCTAGTCCTCAGCTTCAGGTTACAGTTGGCCTTGACATTGGAACCACAGGTGGCAGGAGGCCTGTACACCTTCAAAGGTGGGGAAAGTAGATGTTTTATGGTGGTGGCCTGCTTCCCTGGAAGTAAGGCCATGCTCTGAAGCAGGGATGGAAATATCCAAACAAAATGACTTGACCAAAGCTAATTATATTTTAATTATGAATGAAGGATATTTTAATAATAAGTCCATAATCATTTAATGAAAGCTTACTCTCTCGAGGCATATGTGGCCTCATTTGATCCTTGTACTAATCCCATGTAGCAAATGGTATTTTTAAATTGTTTCTTATGGGAGAAATGAAGTTAAAGAGGTTAAATAACTTACCTGACATCACTCAGCTAGAACACAGAAAAGGAGAAAGCATTGACTTCTTCAGAATTGTTTTTTCTCAGTTGGTAATAAATAAACATTGAGCATCTGTAGCCCTCTGCCATCCTCAGGAATATATCGTGAATAAAACTGACAAGTACTGGCCCCCATGGACATATAGCTAAGTGCAGTCTAAATTCTCAGGCTGCTGGATGCCCAGGCCTGTGCTTCAAGTGATTAACCTGCGGGCGAGAGGGAGAAGAAAGGGATGGATGGGACGGGGGTAGAGGGGAGGAAAGAACCATTAGCAACCATAGTTCTCCAAACAGGAAACACATGAGAAAGTAATTATTTGCCTTGATCCAACAGCTAGTGGGGATTCATTAATTTATCTAGTCGATTGACTCAACAAATACTTGCTTGCGATGATTCTGGCCCTGCTCAAGGCGCTGAATGAGTAATTCAGTAATTTCAAATCCTAACCGAGACTGCGATAAAGAGTGAATAGGTTTTTTGAGGGCAGCGTTAGAGAGAGGGTCAGGGGGAGCCATGTCAGAGCTGAGATCTGAATATAGGAAGGAGGCATCCATGACAGAGTTTGTCCAGGCAAAGGCTCTATGCAGAAAATGTTAGGCATGTTTTAATAATAGAGGTGGGATCTGGAGTTAAGGGGGCATTTAAAGGGCAAGGGGGTAGCCTGGTATGACAGGGTGGGAGTACCCCTATCACATACTACTTTGCTGATCTCAGTGAGGGGTCAGTGATGTAGGGAGGTGATGGGATATTTTTCTCTTTAAATTATTGTGGTTTCTCTTTTTGAGGGCTTATACCCCACAGGGACTGAAATACCCTGCATCTTACCTTTAGCAAATTAGTAGAAACATCCCCTGTTAAGTCCAGTAAGAGAATGTCCTCAAAGGCATTATTTTTCTTCATTTGAAATGCTCTGTGTCGGTCTGTATTAGGGGAGTCTGCAGCACTAGCTGGGCCGAGTGTTCTTTTTTTGCATGTTGCGTGTGATTTTGCAATTAGAGATTACATAGCACTTTGTTGATAAGATCATTAATGGTTTTTTTTTAGTTGTTATTAATTGTTTTTCATCCATTTATAAATTGTGCCTCTGCAAACTGGCCCCAGGGTATAAGTACAGAAATTGAGCTTTGATTATTATAATAAGTAAAGTATTATTAACGAAAGCAATTACAGTTAATAGCTTCAACTAAGGAAAACAAAATGATAGCCTTTAGTGCTTTCCCACTGGGTAAACCAGATTAAATTACTTGCAGAAAAGAAAAATCTTTATTCTTGGTCCCACCAAACATTATAACTAGATGTCGCCTTTGGATATTTCTCTCTCCTTTGTTCAGAAGCAGAAACTGAGGTTTAATAACCTTGTATAGGTAATTAGGTGTTCAGACAAGGCTAGATCATAGCAATCAGGATTTTAATCTGGGTGTTATTTTTCACATGTTGCAGATGAGCTAACTGAGTTTCAGAGAGTTTATCTGACTTAACCTCTATCTTATAACTTAAAATTTAACCCAGTGGAGATTCGAACACAAACCGGTCTTTCTTCCATTAGGACTTTTCTACTGCTTTCTTTGAACTCTGTGACCTGATCCAGTGATGATATGTGACATTAACATTTTTCTACGTGAATGAAAATGGAAATTTTCATGTATTACATTTCTTATTTGTTATAATTTTCTACACAATTCAGTTCCAGGTGTTTACCTTTATCATGTGTATCAGCATGATCAGAGAAGGCCGAGAGTGGTTACACAGCTCAGATTTTCTCCAGGAAAGGGAGGTTCATTGAGGTTATGGGATTTGCATCTAATCACATAGCTATTAATGGGAGACTTGATATATTTGAACTCAGATCTTTCTGTCTCCAAACTTCAATCCCTTGCCAAGAGAGCTGAACGTTACTTCTTACACAGGGCTTCTATTTTCACAAACAACTTACTCATTCTGAACAGAAAGACCAGCTCAGAATATCAGCCATGCGTTCTGCTCCCAGCCTTCTTTGACGTAATATAATCTGCATTTCCCAAGGCCTGACCAGTTGTTGGCTATTTATGGAATACTAATCATAATATAATTATGCATGTTTTGTTGACTTTTGCCCCTGCCTGTTCACGCAGTTCCAACAGTCTTCTTATGTTTGGAAGTCCAGTTCATGGTGAGCTCAAGGTTGGGTCAGTAAACTCAGCTCACCTCTCAGAGTTTGCTTACCTGCTTCCCAGCCCCCGGTGAACATAATCTGTGGTCTGAAGGTGGTCCCCCAGCACCACCGGTACAGACATCATCTGTGAGTGAGGCTCTCTGTGGGAGGGCCCCGTGGGCTAGGGAACTCCCCTACCTCCTCCCCCGCCACACCCAAATTCTAACCTACAGAGAGAGTACACACAAGGGGCCAAAATAAAATTGAACTATAAATTTGTTAGCATTTTGATGGGACCACTCAGTTTTTACCCATGGATGAAACAATGATCTAATCCATCATTTGTAACTTGAAAACACCAGTTGCCCAATGAGAGGCTGCCTTTAATACCCATTTGGTTTTAGGCCCAGGAGTATGAGCAGAGAGAGTGGAGACCAGCAGAAAGCCATTCTCAATCTACTTATCACAAGGAAAAGGAGGTCAGGGCAACCCCATCCCTACCCGAGCAGAGGCAGTGAAAGCCAAAAAAAAAAAAAAGATAAGATACAAAAGAAGGAATGGCTCAGCTGCCTTTCAGTTAGAAACTGCACATAGTGACAAACACAAACCAAGTGACATCAGACTCTCTCCATTCCCACCCAACAGAAAACTTACTCCTAGCAAGGAAGCCAGTAGAGGACAGGCAGGGAAGGAGGGTGGAGAGACAAAGCAAAAGGCACCCTTTGGATAGCCTTCCTGGAGAGAATGCAGTTGCTACCACGAGTTTCTTCTCCAGGGTCAACGTGAGGGCATTCCCAGTCCTCTCAGCGCCCACGTTGCCACTTTTTCTGCAGGTGAATAACTCATCTGCAGCTGAGAGGGGCGAATACTCGTTCTCCCAGATAAGCATGCATTGCCCTGCCCATCAGCTCTTGCAAATGGAGGCCCCCCCAGGACTTCCCCTCGCCTGAACCCAGGGTCCTCACAGCCCAGCATCAAGCAGAGACGCCACCCCTGGCCTGCTCTGGGATACTTTGCCTTTTCCTGCCTTGCAGGGTGCCCGCTCTGTCTTCGTTTCTGAAGCCCACATCCTCTTTAATTCTTTAGGAGATCAGCAGTCGTTTTCATTTCTTGTCTCTCATTCCTGAATTCTCTGCCATGCCATTCACCATGGCCTCTGTTTTGCTTGGGAAAACACAGGCACACTAAACACAAAACCAAATCAACCCTCAAATCAGAACAACGTTGTTTTCCCAGGGTGCACTTCATCCTTTACTCTCTATCACAAAACCTAATAATATACCCATCTCCGGCTATACTGAGGCTTTCTTTGCTTGCTAACTGGTCATTTATTATCAAAACACCTCCAATCTATGGTTCCTGCAGTAGGTGCTGAACAGAAATAGATATAGCTCAGATCCTGCCCTCAGGACCCTCACACTTCACTGCGGAGACAGGCCGGCCCGCAAACATGTGAAATAAAGTGTAATTTGTGGTAAAATTGGGGCATGAACCCAGTGAAGAGGCAGCGTAGCTAGTTGGTAAGGACATGCTTTCTGAGTTCACATTCCAGCTCTGTTATGTACGTGTGGCATGATCTTGGGCAAATCACTTATTTCGCTTGTGCATCTGTCTCCTTGCCTGTAAGGTGGAGGTATTCTTACTACCTGCCCCATTGGGTCATTACTTGAGGATTGATTGACTTAATTTACAAAACCATGTCTTATAATCATGCCCAGCACAAAGAAAATGCAAGGAGGGTTTGCTTTCATTACCTGATGACAAAGGGTGCGTTGAGTTCTAAAGTGGGGTGGAGCTGGGGGCTGCGCAGGGATGTCCTTTGTAAGCAGAGAACATGTGAGCTGTGTTTCGAGAGCAGAGCCTGGTTTTGCCCAGCTGGCGGTATGTGGAGGGGACGCTGGTGAGAGATGGACACGGGCCGGAGGCGGAGGCGTGAAGAAGGCCCCTTGCAGCTCTCTCCCTGGTGGAGTGAGGCGGGAGAACGGGAAGCAACGCTGGCGGGGCAGGCATGCCCGAGTAGGCTGCAGCCAGAGGGCGGAGGGGCTACACAGGCGGCAGAGATGTTCGCATCTCATCCTACAGAAGCAGGGCGCGTGGAGGAATGTTAAGTATCTTTGCTGTGTCTGACCATGACGAGGGCAGCAGACAATGGCTGTGTGCTTCAAAACCATAGAGTGGTGAGGCAGGGCACGTACATTTCCTTCTAAGGATTCCTTCCCCTTGAGATGTGTCCGTCCTGTTGCTGGAGGATTGGCTCCTACAAGCCAGCAAATTCCTGCCAGTCGCCATGGGTTACATAAATGAACAAACTTTCTGGATATTCTCATCAGTTTCAGATCATGTTGCCCCTCCTTCCTGAAAAATTCTGAGGGTTTCTCCTCCAGCTCTTTGCCTTGGCCATGCTATTCCTTGCACTTTCTTTCTGGCAGGCATTCAAACCTCGTGGTAACCAAGAAGAGTCTACAATGTTTAGATGTTATCCCTTCTGCAAAGTGACTCACAGATAAAAGCGGTTTTTCTCCGGTGGAAGTACTATTACACTTACATTTGACCCAGGCCTCAGACTGCTGAAGATTTCTGGAACCCTGTGGAACACGTGTGCACG
Source organism: Pteronotus mesoamericanus (assembly GCF_021234165.1). NCBI lineage: Eukaryota > Metazoa > Chordata > Mammalia > Chiroptera > Mormoopidae > Pteronotus > Pteronotus mesoamericanus. The sequence goes on along the minus strand of NW_026555234.1, from coordinate 10,522,064 downwards.
GAAGTCCTCTCTGTCTTACCCAGAGAGGAGCCGTCCTTGTTCTGCAATAAGGACTTTCTCACTCCCAGGTCTCCATGACGCGACCTTGTTTTTTAAATTTCTAACCGTGCAGAGACTGACAGATTTGTGGAACATGACTCACCCTACACAACACGCCTCTCTGCTGTGATGCAGCAGCACTTCCAGAACATTAGCAACATCCGATGCCAATGCACCGCCAATGAGGCGTCGGAGAACAGGGGAAGATGACCTCACCGTTCATGTGCAGATGGGACCCTGCGTGAGATCGCAGTGTAAGGCCACGCATGGCCCAGGTTAGGGGGTGTTTGGGTGCATATCTGCATGTGCGCACATGTGTTTGGCAGCAGAATGGTGGATATAGATGTCATTCGTAATAAGGGTTCTTCCTTTTTCCACATGTTGCAGAGTTCTTCTCTTTAACTGTTCTTAGTTCTCTCCCTATTTTGAAATAGTTACTTTTACTCTCTGTGAAACTTTTCCCCTCCCACCCAATGGTGCTAAAAAAAAAAGTAATGAAATGCAGTAATTTCTTTTTTTTTTTTTCCGGTAAGTGTTTAAGTATGTGACTTATAAGGGTATGCACAAATCAGGCAGAAGAATCTTAGTGCCACTAGGTACTGTATTTATAGATATGATAATGCGATCATCTAGAAAGGCCGTTTTATTTCCCTAGCACTTGGAACAGGACTAAATATATAGATTCATTAGTGATTATTTCATATCCAGTAACAATTTAGCGCTTATGTATTTAAGTATAAAGTTTAAAAAAAAATTTTTTAAATTGTTATTCAATTTCTTGGGGTCATACTGGTTAACACAATTATATGTTTCAGGTGTACAGTTCTATAACACATCATCTGTATATTGAATTGTGTGTTTGCCACCCCAAGTCAAGTCTCCTTCCATCACCATTTATTCCTACTTTACCCTCTTCTACCTCCTCTGACCCCCATTTCTGTCTGGTAATCACCATGTTGTTGCCTGTGCATATGAGTTTTTTTGTTTGTTTGTTTGTTTGCTTGATCCCTTCACTTTCTCCACCCCTTCCCCTCTGACAGTTGACAGTCTGTTCTATCTGTGACTCTGTTTCTTATAAAATATCTTTCTTTTGTCCTCAAATTTTTCTCCTCAATATTACATATATGTACTACCATGTTTTAGTTTTGAGAATGACAGTTTTGCATTTTCTACAGGAGGAACTGACTCATATTTTTGTGATCTGACATCCATACTGCAGCATGATAGCACATTAATATTTCTGGGTATTGTAGTTGACTTTAATTGCACCAGCAAGCAAAGAGAAGCAAGGGGTGTGGGGGTTAAAAGCTCTGGTCCAGTCTGTCTTGTTTAAAAACCTGGCTCCCCTTCAGTCAGTGTAAACTTAAGTAAGTCATTTTACTTCTCTGGCGTTCAATTTTCTAATTCATAAAATGTTTAAAACCCACTGCTAGAGCCATATTGTGAGCATTAAGCAATTTAACTCCCATAAAGTGCTTTTAAGAGGAACTGCTCCAAACTAAGCAGTCTATAATTGCAAACTGTTATTTAGTGCCTCGACTAAAATACCTTTCTGTCATCTGTCATTTGTATTTCTTTCCATAATTCTGTAATGTCTAGACTAGTGCCCCTACTAGGAGCCACAGATAACAAAATCTAATGAAATGTCTATCCAGTCTTTCTTTAATCCACACACCGACCTTTCTTCTGCCCTCCAAGCACAGGATGCAGCTTCTTACATAGAAGCCAGGTTTCAAGGGGATTAGAAAAGGGTCCTCTTTCACCCAAATTACCATATCATCTCATGACTAAACCAAGCTGAAGGCCTCCATTAAAATGTTCCCTGTCATAAATTACCACACTAACATCTATGGAGCATTCGCTATGTGCTGGATGCCAGCATATTACTAAATACTTTACATGAGCTAACTAGCTTTCTTCTTAACCCTATGAGTTAGCTACTGTTACTCGGTATTTCATAGACCGGTAGGCAATGCATGCAGGCTAAATAGATTACCTAAGGATGACTGCTGGCGAGAGGTGGAGATCAGATTTGGATTGAGCACTCTGTCTGCAGAGTTTGAGCTTTTTAACCATTCTGTGTCTGCCCCCGTGTCTTACTCCTGAAGAATTAGGTCATCATCCCGTGAGAATTAAGAACCTCTTTGGCTTCTTCACAATCCAGTGATTTCCACAGTGCCTGGCACATAGTAGGTTCTCTGTAAATGTTTACTCAGTGAATGAGCAAACCAAGTATCAATGTTTTTGAGTTATTTTATGAGATTAAATAGTCCACATGCAGACTTGAGGTAAATAATTGAATAAGCTTTACACTGGATCTAGTGAAGGTGAGGGAGAAAAATAAAATCTTGAGTTTATTAAATGTCTGCTGTGCTGTAGTCCCTGTGCCTGACACATTTATATTCATTGTATATTCTTTATGATTTAATCTTCAGAAATTCACAAAATAGAGGGTAGAGTCCCCCATTTATATCATACAAGTCCTTTATTGCCTTTGACTTATACTTCTCCCAAATACGAATGAGTGGAACACGACTATGTCCTCCTAAGCCTCAAAACCGCAACATGACCAATTGCGTCATATTCTTATGATTGGATAACAAGAATAACAGTAGCACTGACAAGCTATGTAGTTATCAGAGTTTCACAAACCAATTTACCAGCTCCAGTGGGGCGAATGAGGATTTGCCCCAGGACATTGCTGTTTATTGTTCCCTTGGCTGATGTGTGTTTTGAGGAATCTTTTGTTTTGTTTGAGGCTAGATTCTGAGAAAAGCTGACATAGTCATATACAGTTAGGGGAACGCTCAAATGCATTTTAACTACACATGGTAGGTCCATAACAAAACAGTGCAACCACAAGCTGTTCAGACGGCAGTTAAAACCACTTGATCTTGCTCCAGATGTTTCCTGTATCCCATGAAACGAACTCTTGGAGAACAGTGCATTTCCCCAAATCTTCCTGTGTTTAAAATGTAGGTGCTAAACATACACAGTCAGTGAAAATGTAGAAATAAAAATTCAGTTACTCATTCCAGTTGCCCCTGCAAATGTATCTCCTTGCCAGATGTCAGATCCATTACTGATTATTATGGTGGCTTTTCAGAAGATTCCCTCCCTTTTCTGCTTTTCTTAGACTCTGATGGAATTCCTTGCTCTTCATTTCTGGCAGCTGCTTTTATGACATCTTGAAACAGTCTGTGAGAAGTTAGAAGATGGGTCGGCTTTACTTTCCCTCCTGCCTTTCCCCACATAAATAATCGCTGGTGGACTGACCCTGGAGGAGAAAAAAAATGAAAGGCCAGTGATCGGGTTGTCTTCTTGCCTTGGCCTAAGTGCCATCAACACTCCCTAGCCTGAGAAAACCATGACCCTGGCCAGGGACACAATGATTTTCCCTTCCGCTGTCTGGAAGCCTCAAAACCCACACCCATTTCCTTTCCAGGCACAATCATCTCATTTTCAAACCTCATATTGCAGGGTTGGGCAACGGCAAATCAGATTTTTGGAAATGCCAGACTTTCGGGGTTGAGTTTCATTTGATGGCCAACGACAGCCCCCTTTTGCTTTTGCTTTTCTCTTACCAACAACAGGAAAAGCTTTTTTTTTTTATACTTTTCTAACGTCACAGACTCGATGCACTCTACTCTTTTATTCCAAGAGTTGCTTTGTATACTATTTATAGTTTGCTTTAAAATGCTATATTTTAAGTAAAAATTTTGTCAAGATAATTTTTTCAGAGTGGTGTTTTTCAATGAACTATGGGTTAAATGTTTGTGCTCCCCCCAATGTGTGTGTTGGAACCCTAACCCCCCAATGCGTTAGGGGGTGGTACCTTGACAGATGATTAGATTGGGGACCAGAGCCCTCATAAGTGGCATTAATGCCATTATCAGCTAGATCCCAGAGGGACCCCTTGTTCCTTCTGCCATGCGAGGACACAGCAGGAGTATGGCTATGAGCTAGGAAGTAGACCCTCACCAGACATTATATTTGCCTGCACTTTGAGCATGAACTTGCCAGCTTCCGGTAGGTTAAGATGCAGCTAGTTTAAAACAAAAGGAGAGGTGTGCTTGTTGTGAAAACACATGAATGTGTGCCAAAGGACTCACTGGTGCACGGAGCGGCCTGGGCGGCTTGTCACATAGAGTGGACAAGAGAATGAATATCATAAATACTTGTGACTCTTGATATTAGAGAATTGTTCAAAGAGATGTGAAATTTTCCTTGGGCCTTTTTGTGCTCTCAGTAAAATAGGGCCAAGCTAGTGAAAGCCATGATTTGATCAAGATGGTCAGCGCAGGTATTCTGGTTGAGTGCTTCTCATCTCCCAGTGACTGTAGCCAGGTTTGACGCTTTTATTGATGAAACTGAATAGAAAGTGTTACTATCTTCAATTTGGTTTTGACCTTGATTTTATAATATAAGCCTCTTTGAACAATTGGAGTGAATTTGGGAAATTTTACCTACCTTCCAATATTATTTTTTACCACGCATCTAATCCAACTGTTTCCTCTTATAAATTTTTTAAATGTCTGTTCTCACACTGGGTTTTCCAGGCCCTGTTTTGTTACAAATGCCATTAGCTCTGTATGTACCACTCTTCCCCTGTTTATTTTCACAAAATGTTGTGCCACACTGACAAGGTAAGGGAAACAATCGTTTATTTGAAACAGATGAATAGGTAATATTTGGGAGCACAGTACTGTGGTCTCCGTGGATTCATTTCATAGAAGCAGCGATATCTGAGTAGGGAAATAATCCATTTGTTAGACCTTCCTACCTGAACCCTGCTTGCTGGCTGAGGTAAAGTGTCATTGTGGTCAATTCAGTTTTAATTTGTTCAGGCAACTGAGTTGCTAATGCTTCCCATGAGAGATTAATCTCTGTGCACAGTGACTCAGTAATTTCCTGGTTTAAAAAATGTTTTCATAATGCACATGTGTATATGTAAATATGTGTGTGTGTTCTGTATGCATGGATCAACCTTTTAAACTACTTTCTCTCAGTGATATTAACATATCATACGCTTCAGGTGATGTTAGGTTGTTCTCCCATCTTCTTTTCTCATTGGCTCATAGGCAATGTATACTTAGCTCTGTTTCTCTACTTGGAAGTTAATTCCTAAAGATATTTAAGCTGAATTTCCATTCTCACTGATTTAAAAACATATTTCTTCAATATATTTCTCCATCCTTTAATTAAAATGCCTCATACTGACAATAGGCCTTTGAAAAGTCTGTTTCCTTGCTTTTGCTGTGGTAAGTGACCCCCTATACATAGATTTTTTTTCCCTTACCCTTCACCAGATATACAACTTACTTCTTTTCTCCTCATGGAATTCAAAATCTATAAGGAACCCAGTGATCACCTTCCCCAGTAGTAAGGATTTAGATGTAGAAATAAATGAAATGGACTATTGGTGAAGGTGCATTCTAGATGAAATTTTTAACCATTTTTCACTAAGGTTATTGTGACAATTTGCTGAGTCAAAAATTTTGAATAATAATAAGATTGTAATTTAGAATAAGTAGCTTAGATAGAGAATCTTATTGTTCAGTTGCATCATACCTAGGGAATAGATTATAACATTAGTGCTTACAGTAAAAAAGCAATCCAAAATTTTCATTGAAAATTTCATAGATTATCTACAAAATCCAAAAGCTATTAATGATTGGGAAAAGTTCATACAATTTTTTGTCATAGGTTTGCTAAAATGCATTGAGTATGTCTATGTATGATGGCTGTCTGATGTAATCAACATGGTTGAATCAATTCCAACCAAAAACTCATGGTTGATTTTGTGCAAGTTACATATGCATATTTATTATATAACTGTACTTACTTTATAACCCACATATCAATTAGCACAAGTAGAAGACTTTTAAAGCCAGTGCACACGTGAACACATTCCAATTTTTATTGTATGAGAGTCACTGTGATAACAAAGCAAGATGGGTCCTCTGTAGATCTTGGTCTTTGAGTGCCTCCAGTGTGAAAAGTCTCCCTGCTAACCTATGCTGACCAGTTAGCATAGGTTAGCAAAACAGGGCCTGGAGAACACTACATTATGTATGAAGCTACCGAAACTCAGGGGTTATGTGTTACTTCAGAATTACATGGTATACCCTGACTGATAAGATGATATTTTAAATCTTTCTATTTAACCTTTCAGCTCTTTCATTCTACGACCTCAGCCCAAAGGCTGAACTGCTTCTTACTTCACCAAGAAAATAGCATCTAGAAGACTATATCTTTATCCTTCCACCTAACCTATAAACTCACTTATTAAAACATATATATTCTATGTCTTTTCTGTTAAAATGGAAGAGCTGTCATTATATATGCAAAAAACTATCATGTTATGCCTGCTGACTCACTCCAGGTCTTGTTATCCTTGCAATAATCCCTGCTCCCTCTTTCAATATCAAATGTACCCTCTATGTTGGGTTTTTTTCTCTCAGTACATACAGGTTGGAGAAAAGTGGGTTTACAGTTCATATGAAAAATATTACAATAATTAATAAATAATATAGGAATAAACTCTGTGTTTTGTGTACTTACAACTATAAACATACTTTTGCCCCACCCTGTACATGTGCTGTGATATTGTCTATACTTAAAACCTTCACGAGATCAGCTGCCTTTTCAGGTATACCTTCATCTCCCAACACAGTTTATAAATACACTTCAAATAGCATTTTTCTGTGCTGGCATCCTTCAATTTTTTACCTGCAGTTCAATTCTGTTATTACTTAATTCTCATCAGTCTACTTAATAAAGTTTTTAATTACTATCATCCTGCCAAATCCAATGGTCAGTTCTCATTCCTTTTTGAAATTATTCTCTCACATCAACATTAGACATTATTGATAAAACTTTCTATCTTGAATTGCTCTTTTATTAGCTCTGAAACACTCCTCTCTCTTGAATGTCACTTCTAACTTAGTAGGTACTTCTCTTATTCTTAACTTTTAAATATTAAAATGCCCCAAGGAAGACAATGCTTAGCACGTAGTATGTGTTTAATAACTTTTATTGGAATAAATGAATGAAAGAGCTTTGATATTAGTCTCCTGTCATTCACATGCATGGGGAAATTTTATTGTTTTTGATAGCTCATGGGTTTGTCAGAGTGTGTTTTTACCTACTGAAGGAAAGGTGTCCCACTCCATCCTGCCAGGGATGTTAATGATCCCTCTGCCCAGTGTACACCTATGCTGTATATATTACCCAGCTGTTAGTCACTTAGTCATCCTGGTTATCAGATTGACTGTTGCAGTATGACCGTGCTTAGGCATGCATGTATAGGGGGAAAAAACAACAGTGTATATAGGGTTCAGTACTCTGCAGTTTCAGGCCTTGGAACATATCCCCTTTGGATAAGGGGGCGGGGCTTCTTTAATCGTGAACTCACGGTAAAACAGTGACCTATGGTTGCAGGGCTCATTTAGTAGCCCAGTCAGATCAATAATGTTCCAGGTGTTCCCCATCATTTTTCACAGTTATTATGATCACTTTGCCTTTTCCTTCATCCAAGTCATTACACATGGCTGCAAGAGGAGCTCTAAGAATCATCTTCTTGAGCTATTTTCAAGATAAGAATTTGAAGGTCTTCAGTTTTATCAGTGAGGGCCACAATCTCCTCGTTATATTTCTGCAAACACTTCTTCGGCTATAACTAGTTCACACAGCCTCCTCCAGCTTCATGGGAGGCTGCACACATCAAGTAAAGGGAATGGACTTGTTTTAACTGACCTTGCTGTACCATACTTTCATTGAGGGCCAGTCACATTACAACTGCAAACAAACCAGGATACTGTTAGCAACCCTCTTTGAGGAGGAAACTAACAGTGCCCACCACGCTGGCCATCCTTTCCTCCCCAACCTAGCTATATATTTTTTATTTGGAGAAGTCACAGGACTAACACTGGGATTAAAACGAAAGTACTATCTATCTACCTTCTGAATTCCAGTTTCTTCTGTCACTAATCAATCCCCCTTTATTTGTGCTATTAAGGCTTCTTTGCACCTACCCCAAAAAGTCTCTCTGTTTTGTCCATATATGTATATCTTCTACCTTATTCAGTTTTGTTCTTCCTTAGTAGCTGGCATACAGAAGATGGTCACTAAATATTTCTGCAGTGAATGAATGAATGATTAGGTGGTAGTCAGAAAACCATTCTGAAATGCTGTGTTTACCATAGAGCTTCCCTGTTTAGATCCACTTATGCCTCCCCCTTCTCTGTTGTAAACAGCACAAATGGTCTCCTTCCTTTCAGCGCATCTAGAATTCAGACCCACTCACCTTTAATTGTTATTACTCTTCAGTAAGCCATCTGAAGTTAGTCTTCTGGTGGTATTTCCACATTCCTATGTTAACTACTCTATTTAATGACATTTTACATGTGAAAGTGATTTATGCATTATAAAATGATACGAGCGATTATTTTGAGTAGCTTCACGTTCTTATACGTACTTACTCTTCTGTTATATGAAAATCCTTTCTTTTCCTCTAAATCTTTGTCTTTTGACCTTCCTATTGCTGCCTCCATCAGCAACCCAACTACATCCTCCAAGCACTCCTCTCCACATGCTAAAGCCTGATACTTTTAGCATCCAGGACTCTACTGAGAACATTAATTTTGTCACTGAGGGAGAAAATTCCACCTGTGGACAGCCAACCAGCAATACTGCAGAGTTAATGCCTCTTGGATCAGCCCTTAACTAATAATATATGGGGAATAGGTGCATATGTATCTTGACTTTCTCATCCATCAGTTGACACAATTGTTAAGTGTGCTGGACATGATCTATCAGAATACCCATTGGGACTAAATTCAGTTGTCCACTGTAATGGCCTATTATGTTGCCATGTATTAAGTGTTTTTCACTTTCCCTGGCTGTCTTACTTTCCTTGTCTCACTTTTCTGTCATTATTTTTTGGGTGTCTCTCAAATAAACCTCCTGAAGTCAGTCCCTTTGTCTCAGCGTCTGCTTCCAAGGGAACCTAGGCTAGACCAACCCACGCTCACACCCAGACTAAAATGCCTCTCTTTAGTGACTTCATTCATAACTTTCACTGATTTTTAAGCCAGTATACATTTTCTCTTCCACTTGTTACTGATGGTCACTCATTATTTTTCCCCTCCAAATATCAGTCCCTGCTTAAACTCTCTTGTAAGGCTCTCAAATGGTTTTTTTCTTTTGTACCATTGTTTATTTCTTCAATAAAACCTTCAGCTTCCCAAGGGAAGTTGCTGTGCTTCATGGAAATCCTCTATAACTTTAAACTCCCTGGCCTAGACTTGGCCACTCAGAAAGCACTCTGCAAATGCTTTCTAGCTAATTGGGCATTACAGGTCCAAGAGATACCTTGGACTTCTGATAATTCAAAAGAAGCTGTAACTCCAGACTTTCATACAGAAACTGTTGACTTCTAGTATTTTAACTCATTGATATTTTCAAATTAGATCTGAGTTTAGATGCTGACTTTTTCAACTAATTATTGGCTGATGACTTTGGAATAGTTGCTTAATTTCTCTGAGCCTCAGTTCTTGCATTGGGTAAATGGAGCTAATTATCTCCATCTCATAAAATAATAATGTCATCAGAGTATATAGAAAAAGCCAAAAAGGACAGATGTGATAACTGATGGAATGGCAGACCACAGCCTAGGTGCCAGCGAAAAGGCAGCCAGTGTGGTCAGCAATAATGCAGAGTGACCACCAAGAACGGGGCCCTTTACCAGATTAGGAGTCTACAATTTATTTTCAAAATTGGTAATCCAAGGGGAGGAGTTTTAGAGGGTGGCACATTCAGGAAATTTGGTTTAGTTTAGTGGCATAAAGGGTAGGAGAAACAGAGCAAGAGCAGCCACAATGGGAGAAAAGAGATTATGATAAGGATAATGGGTCTTCATCTGCCCTGATCATTTTTGGGGCCCAGCCTCAGTCTGAGAGTTCCCCTAGCTAACTGGGGAGTTTTGTGAAGACAAAAATAGACATAATGAAGAGAACCAGCATTAGGACCAAGACTCTGATTCCAGCACCTGTCTCTAGAGTGAGGAGAGATGAATATGTAAACAAGACCACATGTGATTAAACGTGTGTGAATTATTACAAGCTTGCTACAGAAAAGCTATATGTTGCTCTTTATCTCTCTTGCTCTATGATTTTACTTGTTTGTATCACCAATACTTATGGTAAAGAGACATTTGAAAAAAACAGACATCGGAATTCATTATTCAGAATCAACCGCATCCAAGGAATTTCTGATCATTTTGTTGGTCCCTGACTAACTCTTTAAGGTCAGTGTTTATAGAGTCTCTATTGTCGCCTAGGGAAACAGCCTTTCTTTGGAAAAATCTATGGGGACTATCTCTTTCACTGCTTTCCTACAATTATTATGAAAAATACCTTAGTGTCTCACCAATGTTAAGCATAAAAATTATGCCAAATATGGAAATGCAAAGTATATTTTGATTATGTTGGCACACATTGATCAGTGAATACCAGTTCCAACTAATTGCTGTGTGAAATAAAAAGAAAATTTAATGAAATGTTGATGGTTGAAATTCCTTTTTCTTAATAGTTATCTTGAAAACCACCTTCCAACTGAACACTAAGTGTGAGTTATTACCATGCTTTCTGTTAACTCATTGTTCAGAAAAATTTATTTGGGCAATTCTTTACAAAGGAATATCTGCTTTCCCTGTATTCTGTTGGAGCTGGATTCTGATGACCTTAAGGGCCAGTAAGTTTCTGATAAATGGTGACTGAGATGGGAGTGGACTTTAATTGCGTGTCTAGAGGAGGACTGCTGGATTGCATTAGTGAATATATTAGTATTTTATGGAAATGCAAAAATTTGCAAATGAATTAGTTCACAGGACTAACAAAAACAAATCTTTCGCTTGAAAATTAGCCTGGTCATTTTTGTTAATAGAGTCAGTTGACTTCTGTATTTTCTGAAACAAACTGCTATAAAATGTTTTGCAAAAGACCCGTGAGTGCCATACAGTGTTAACTTACAATTAAATTCTGACATATCTAAGAAGGAGAAATACATGTCTCAAATAAAGAACCTCCCATCTATTTAACATTGATGCCTTCCCTGACCTAGTTAAATATTTATTGTGCCCTGTTGTGTGCCAGATACATTGTAAGTTATATGAGATATAGAGAAATGAATGAGACTGAGTCAGAGCCTATTATAACAGATATATAATGATTGTAATATTCTGTGATAAATATAGTACATTTGTTAGGAGTGGTCAACTCTGTGGTATGAAAGTAAAGTTGGATTCTGAGAAGTCTTCTCAGCAGAGGGGACACTTGGGCTGTATCTTATAGGATGATTAGGGTTCCATAGGTCAAAAAGGTGACTTAAAGGACAGTCCAGGCAGAAGGCATAGAAAATATGGATTAGAGCAGTGCTCAGAAAACTTTTTCCGAGAAGAACCAGGCAATGCTATTTTAAACTTCGTGGGCCACACAGCATCTGTTGCAACAATTAAACATTTCTGTTGTAGTATGAAGGCAGCTATAGACAATTTAAGTGAGTATGGCTGTGTTCATTAAGACTGTATGTAAAACAGATAGGGAGTTTATTGGATAGAGCTTTCTGGGTGAGCCACTGCAATAGGAATTCTTTTGCAAAAAACATCTGAACAGTTCTCTTGATAGTCTCAAGGTGTAGACTACAGGAAGCTGTGCCAAACCTTCCAAGGCTGTAGCAATTAGTACCTGGTCTACTCAGGCATCTGCATCTCATCCACCATCTTGGTTTCTATTGGGCATTCACCCAGCAAGAGGAATTTCTCCTGCAGTTTTACCTGTCCCCTGGTAATGACTGGTAATAGTCTTTCCTGCCCACTTCCTACCCACTTCAGGGGATTAGGTCTCACGGGCAAACTATGCCCTGGGGAGTGTGTGAAGCTATAACAGCTTAGTGAAAAAGCACGCTTATTGTCCAATTCAGCTCCCTATTTTATTAGACTTGATTTTTGATTCTGTTTGCCCCTTTCTTTTATTAATCCCTAGTTACCTATGCTATCAGTCTTTGCTCTGCTAAGCTTACAATTCTAGGGCATCAGAGATAGAGTCAAAATAATTACACAATAGACTATTTATTCAAGTACAATAAATGCTATGAAAGAAAGACATGGGTTAAGGACATGTGTAACAGGAAGGTTAAGACTTGGAGAAATGAAGAACAGGAGTGTGCCAGGTGACATGGGAGGAAATAGGTATGACAAATGTGTCTGATATAAGAAAGTGTCTATAAATCATGAAGAGGCAAGACATATTCAAAAAACAGAAAATATTTTTTAAAAGCCTAATACTACTAGAATATAGAAACTAAAGAAGAAAGTGATATGAAATTCAGCTGGTAGTAGGCAGGGGCCATATTGTACATGATATATCATGACCATATTAAAAGATCAATCTCTCTCCTGTGTTGAGAACTGATTAAGGTATAAGAATGAAATCAGGGAGAGCTACCTGGATGCTATTCAATGCTTCAGGAGAAATACAATGCTGGCTAGTTGTTGTAGCGGAGATAGAATAATACTGGTAGATTAGTATGTGTTAGAAGGAGACATCAGAGGACCTGATGTTGTTTTAGGATTAATGGTATAATGCCTGCATTCACTGATTTTTCTGGCACAGAGTAATCCCAGATAAAGGTTAGCAAAATCCTAATTATTATAATCAATGCAGGATTCTGAAATAGTTTGACCTACTGAATATGAAACAGTTTCTGGAATTTGCTGCCAAATGAATAATAATGTCATGATACCAGGAGAAGCGACCCATTAGGTGGTTCCTAGGCATCCTTCAAACCAATTTTGAATGACATCTTTTGCAGGGTCACCTTTTTTCCTGTTGAACTTGAACTCCACCTCTGCATCGAGGAAACCTTGCACAGATGGAGCAGGGGCTGCTCTTCTGTGCTGATGTGCAGAAAACATGCAGGAGGCATTTCCTGGGTTCAGCTGCCCCTGTTGCTAAGAGCCCAGTGTCTTTGTCTCCAATAACATATTTGTACTAGAAGCTCCCTCTTTAATTCTTTTGACATGTAGTGCTTTAAATCTTATCAGCAAGGATCAAATTTTGTTCAAACCTTTGGAAAACTTCATTGTGTGTTCCACATTCTAGCTATACCATTGGTAAGTTAACTAATGCACAGGTTCCAAGCAATGGCATACTGACAACATAGCTCTGAAATTTAATTGGCAACAACCAAAATAGAATGTCAAGTAATCAACTCTAAAATTTACAGTTTTTAATAATGACTAGTGTCCATGGTTAAAAAGACACTTTTTGCATTTCAACAATTTCTTGATATCTCACAGTTCTAAACAACACCAAGCTTGTGAGAAATCTTAGGAGAGCCTCATAAATTAAAGCCTAAAGTGAGTACTCACCTGTGAAGGCTCTGTTTTGTTTGCTGGAGGTAATATAGTTGGATGGACAGAAAGTCAAGAGAAGCTAAAAGTCTTCAATGGATGGCTTCTGAGTTTTTAACATTCAGCCTCAATTTATCCTGACTTAAATCTATGTAATATAAGTCCTGAGACATAGGCTCACAGACCTCAAAAATCTTAAAACACTACAAAGCAATCATTTCAAGTTTCGGAATCTTCAAATTCCAAGGTAGTGTTAGAGAGGAATTTATTATCTTCCATTGCCACATTTGCTTCCTAATGTGATCTCACTTTGTCATTGTGAATAGTTCAACCATTATGTGTTCAGACCAAGTCACTCTTCTAAGGGCTGAATATACCAGGAATTGTTCCCTAAATGTGATCAGGTAGTTGAAACCCTTCCACAAACAGTTCTTTGGTGAAGTCAGAGTCACTCAGTGGGCAACTCCTTAAATTGCTGCATTTGAATGGAATAAAACTATCACTGCTAAGAGGTAACTAAATACAGCATATGTTCTCTCTCATTAAAAAATAGTTATTAAGCTTTCTCAATGTCCCAAGAACTACTCTGGGCACAACAGGTGCAGCAGCAAATAAAACATTTAAAAGTCTCTACTCTTTGGATCTTGCGTTCTAGTGATGAGAGACAGACAACTCTCCTGGGTTGTCAGGAAAGGACTCACTGAGAGGCTTCCATATGAACAGAGGTTTAAAGAAGAATCAAGCCCTACAGATGTATAAGCACTGGAGGGAAAATAAGTCAAGAAAGAGAAAATGGCAAACATTAAGGCGCTGAGGCTTTGAGGAATAGCTGGGAGGTCAGTGTAGCTAGTTTATAGTGGCGTAATAGGAAATTAATAGAGGATGAGGTCAGAGAAGCAACTAGAGTCCTTACTGTGTAGATATTTGAAGACCACAGTAAAAATGTGGCTTTTTACTATGAACGAGATAGAAACTGTAAAAATGTGGCTTTTTATTATGAACAAAATAGAAACTGTGGCAGATTAAGAATGGTCACGAAATTATTGGCATTTATTCCATGGAGAGAGAGCATGTATGTCCCCTTCCCTTGAATGTTAAGAATCCACTGGAAGTGGCACTGTGCCCATTTCTGGGCCTCTGGCTTTACAGACTGGCAGCTCCTGCTTCCTGTTATTTGGAATATTCACTTTTGGTGGGCTTCACACTCTGAGACCCCCAACCCTCACGGAGAGACCATGATAGGCAATCTGACTGCTATCCGGCTAACCTCCCAGCCAACTACCAGCATATGCTTCCAGCTAAGTGGGTGAGATGTCTTGAATGGCCAGCCCAGCCAGGCTTTCAGACGACTCCAGCCCCATTAGCTATCTGTTATCATTCATCACTTGCATGAATGACCCCAAGCCAGAGCCAGTCACCTAAGACCAGTCAACACAGATTCATGAGAGAGAATAAAAAAATGCTGTTTAACACTATGATATTTTATTGTAATTTGTTATACCATAATAGATAGCCATAACAGTATTTATTGCACGTGTCTGAATAGAGTCATGATCTGATTTCAGTTTTAAGAGGATCACTCTTCTCGCTTTATTAAAAAGGGATGGCGTCAGAAAGAGTAAAAGCCGGCAGACTATTTAGGAGGCTATTGTATTAACCCTAATGTGAGAGTAGAGCCCCTGGACCAGGGGAGTTAAGTATGAAAATAGTAAGAAATAGTCAGTTTTTAAGGTAGAGACGACACAATTTGTTAATGAAAAGAGGTTGGGGGGAGGCAGAGACAAATGTATTTAAAAAGTAAATAAATAAGTTAATTAAAAAAAAAAGATAGTGGAGCCAAGAATGGTTCCAAAATTTTTGCTCAAGGAATTGAAAGAGCAGGTTTGAAGGCTAACAGGAGAGGTGTTTTGGCGGATAAGATTTTGTTTGGGGGATATAATTTTGGGATGCTTAAATAGACATGTATATGAAATAACAAGTGGGCGGTATATATTTCTGGAATTAGATGAGAATGCCCTGCCAGAGAGAGACATTTGGCAGCCATTAGTGACTGCATGCAATCACAGAGAAAGAGTCATAAATAAATAAGAGAAGAAGCCAAAGGACTTTTCCCTGGGAGACTCCTACTTTAAGTGATTGGAGAGAAGACAAATCAGAAGAGGAGATCAAGGGAGACAGGCCGTTGAGATAGAAGTGATATGAGGAGAGTGAAGAGAAAGGAAGGAAGTGCATAAAAGGTGAAAGAGAGGGTGGCTCTCAAATGATGCTGACAGATTAAGTTAGGTGAGGACTGAACTGACCCTTGGACTTTGCTGTGAAAGTCACGGTGACCTCGACAAAGTAGCTTCAGTGGAGTGGTGGAGGCAAAGACCTACTTGGACTGGGATCAAAGAAAAAGGGAAAAGAAGAATTAGAGATGCAAACATAGGCAACTCTTTCAAGAAGTTTTGCTGTTACAGAGCAAAGAGGGGGGTTATTGAGAGGAGTGAGTTTAAGAGAAGTAAAGAGGTTTTTTGTTTCATTAAGATGGGATAAGTAACAGCATGTCTATATGCTAATAGGAATGATCTAGTAGAGAGAGAAATTGTTGCAGGATTAAGGGGATAATTGTTTGATCAATATCCTTAAGGGGAACAGTTATCGAAGGTATTAGGAAAGATGACAGAATATGTTGAATTAATAACATTAGTGGATAGATGAAATGATGAGAGTGTTTCCATTTTCTAAGTGAAATAAGAGGGAAGGTTGTCAGCGGAAAGTGGTATTGGGAGCCATCCGTTAGATGCTTGAGGAGAGAAGAGAAAGTATGGCACGGTGGTCCAGGAGAGATGGAAGCCAACTATACTAGGGACATGTTTTCTGATCTCGGGCAGCATTAGGGCCCGCATGAGGTTAATGATGATGGACTTAAAATGAGACCAGCCAGCGTAGCTCTCGCCTCCAACTTTAGTTGTGCTGGTGCTGATTCAAAATAGACTATAACATTTTGTGTAATAGGTATAGCATTGTAAAGTCATCAGGTAAAGAAGGAAGCAGGAAAAGTAGCTGAACCTGTGTGCAGAGGAATGATAGTAATGATTGTAATGATTGTCTGTCAGATTAAAACTGGAATTTTATTAGTATTGTATCACAGCTTTAAAAGAAATTTTTCATTACATAATATTAGAGCTGGAAATGTACGCTCTACCAAGACTTCTCTTTACCACACTATCTTATTTCAACAAAACTCTCAAATTAAATTAATCAACATTGACTGAGTACCTGGTCTGTGGATGATAAAAGATTATGGGCCGAGAGCTTTTGATACATAGGCAGGAGAGATTGATTTGGACACTAGTTACAAAGACACGATCTTACCCTGGGAATTCTTTAGCACTCATTAGAGAGGCATTTTCATGACTGGGATTTAGCAGCCACTTAGCATTCATTGTGAGCTGAGACCTTTATGGAAAATATAAACAACATTCTCTCTGCTTTTATGGAGTTTTATAGGATACCCTGTGTTTTTGTCAAGTACCTAATAAAGACAAAAAGAACTTGTTCTAAATTGCTATTGTAACAATGCGAGACCTAGGATTTTGTTAGGATGGTTAAGTTCTTTACAAATAAATTCGAATCTAGCCAATAAGTTCACTTTCTAAACCATCTTGCTTCAATAAAGGTTACTTCGTCTCGAAGCATATGCCTTCCTGGAATCCTGATAATGCTAATGACTCGCCCATTCATCATCCCTAATTCTTTATTTCAGGCATATTGCATTTTCTTCTTATAAATCTTTATTCTAATCAAAGAGTCAATTAAGGAGAGATGGATCTTCTTTCCAGGTAAGAAAATATCTCTTTCTTCAACTTGAATTGCAATTGCCGTTTTACTTTCAAATCCAGTAGTAAATACAAAAAATAAAACGCACATAACCTGTATAATATCATTACCAACACAGCTATTTGGCAGTGGCATGTGCATTCACCTTAGTAAAACTGCCCTAAATAACTTGTATGCCTCCTTTCTTTCTCTGTCTCTGTAATTTGAATCTCAGTGGGAGTTTTTTTCAAAAGATTTATATTCATTGAATAAATAGTGGCTGAGGGTTCTCGCTCAACTTAGAAATGTCTTTTCCATCTCTGAATTGGACTCTCTATTTTATATTGCATTCTTAAACTACTTTGCTTGCCATCCTTTCTAAATTGCCTTGTGGCAGTTCTCAGACTTGGGTATTCTTTTGAAGACCGATTTTCTCTTTTAGAGGTGAAAATACAACTTGAAAGCAAGGTTAAACCCTCTTTCCACCTACAGACTCTGAAACGAAAATGTGAAAGCATGGCAGACCGCATCTCGCTGATGAGTTTCCCCTTTTTGAGTTTTACTAACACGGATCATGCAAACCAATGTTTCAGCCTTCACCTCCGGAGCCTAAGTTCTGTTGGCAAGCAGCTTCTCGCTGCTGTCCTCCGACACAGGCTTCCGTCAAGTGTTGTCCTTGGTATCTGAAAGGAATCTTGAAAGAAACCTTAAAGATACTTGACTTCAACCCTTGAATTTTCCAAATGAGTTAGGAATTTTGAGACTTATCCTGGTAATTCAGAGACCATCAGGCCCTAATCCATCTCTTGATTTTTACTTCAGTGTTCGCTCTGGCGCACCATTCCAGAATGAATAAGTAACTACACCGCTCCTATCTGCGCATTTGAGGTCTCAAGTTACACTGATGCAGTTTAAGATTGGACTTATAGCTGGCTTTTGGAGACCTCTAATTCATATTACCATGGCTTAATTTTAGAAATATCTATAATAGATATCTGCTAGATGTCCCCTGGTAATCAGGCATGTCTGGAATGCTGGTCGCCAGGGCTGGTGAGGTGAAGGTTAAGAGAGGTAGTTAATAGAGGATTACGAAGCTGCCCAGGAATAATTTATCCTTAAGTAAGACAAAGTCTAGAAAGAGCCCTAAAAATTGTGGGTCATAGTGTGAACTCTGAGTGGGGAAAAGAAGACACCTACTAAGAAGAGTCCTGGTGGCTCACTTTGGGGAAGGAAAAGAAGCAGGGCCTGGCAGCCATTTCTGCACAGGGTCCTCTCCTGCAAACGGAGCTTCTCAGAGGAGCCTCGCAAGCAGCCGCCTGCCGGCACTGTGTTCCTCCATCTGAACCAGCCCTTAGAGAGGAGTTTCTGCAGACCTATTTCAACCAATAGGACTGAGGATTTCCCCATCCAATTAGAGCTGAGTGGTAATGACCAATCAAAGTGGCTCTATTGTGACCAATCCAGACATTGCCTTTTGGGCCAAAGTGTGAGGATTTTAGACATTTATGTGAGGATGGCCTCAGTCAGGGACCAGAGGCAAGGTACTCCTGTCCCCGTAAGCTACCTTCCCTGTGGCTTGGAGAGCACACTTTCCACTGAACGCTGAAGAATGTGTTTCCCTGGCTAGAGCTCCTCTCTGCTCAGAATGAAAAATCAGTGGAAAAGAAAGTACCTCCCCGCTGAAAAGGAAGGGAGCTTTGACCAAAAGATTAGAAATAAGGGTTATAGCATGAGACAGTGCTAACAATGAACTACCAATGAGACTTCTTGTGGTACAGGAAGAGGCAAAAGAAGTTTACAGTGGTGAGTATGCAAAGCACAGAGTTTATTCTCGTATTACTATTTATTAATTATTGTATTATTTTCCACACAAACTGTTGGAAATCTACTTTTGCCCCGCCCTGAAAATAGGAGCTGTGAGCAAATAAGCTCCAGTGCAGTGATCATAGAAAGGTACAATATTCTCCTTGTTCTTAGGGTTTGGTTTTCTTTTCCCCTAAAATGTGAAATTATTTGTTTTGTTTTCCTGTTGACTGGTTAAACTAACATCCTTGAATATTATATATTAGTATTTTTATATTAATCTTATTGGTGTCTTTTCTGGGAATTTTTTGACTCTTAGAGGCCAAATGCTGTTATTCTTATAGATTAGAACTAGGCCATCCCTGGTACCAGTGAACGGGGGAAAGGCATGATTCAATGATGACCTAACAGACTATCTTGAGACGTAACCCTGTCTTCACTCAGTGGCAAGAGGCTAACACTATAAGAAACTTTGCGAGAGATACAAGAGAATCCTCATTTAATTATTAGTATTGGAATTTTTACCTTGACTAGGATTGTCAAAATGTGTCACAACTGAGTTCATCTGTTATCAAATGCCTCTTCACATTAGCTTGCTGAAACACCCTGTGTGGCAGATGGCAGAAGACTGAAAGGTCAAATGCAGGATATTAAATGCCAAGCTTCTTAACATCTGGGAGGTTTTAAAACAAATAGGAGAGGAGGAAAGAAAAGTAAATATGTGTAGGTGTCATTGGCTTTTTCTCATATTAACATGACAAAGTACACTTCCTTGCAAGTGAGCCAAAGGGATTTTGATTTTAATAGAATAGATCACAAGAGAAGACATCCGTCCTTTCCCATTCTACCTGCACAGATGATTTATTGGCCGCACCCTCAGGCAATGAGCAGCCTGGTGGTGATGGAAGTCATCAACATGCACACAAACACCATCTGTGCAGAAGCCAGGCTAATGAACAAAGTAAGTAGGGGCTGGCGAAGGGCTGAGGGAGCAAGGGGAGAGGGCGCGAAGGTTGGATTTAACTCCAAGCAGCCCAGAAGTGGACCTTTCTCCAAAACAGGGGACCTCAGCCATGGCTGTCTGTGGGGCCGACAAGCAGGCTGTTTCAGGCTGCCAGTGCTCACGCCCCATTCCAGACCACCTAATGCCAAATCTCTAGTGAGGGATCTAGATAGTGGGGGGCGGGTTTGTTTGTTTGTTTGTTTAACTTTTCAGATTTTTTTTTTTAGTGGGTAGTCAATTATGAGACAATTGGCCTGAGAAGGTTATGTGCTGAGTTTACCCTGCTGTGTACCTCTGGGTTTGGATTCAATGCTTAGGGCATCACTATTCAAATTGCGGGGGCCACCAGTCATGGCCACCCCTGGGAGTTGTTAGAGTTGAAGAACCTTAAGCCCCACCCTAGATCTGCTGCAGTTCAACAAGGTCCTTGGATAATTCACAGTCACGTTCAAGTCTGAAAAGCACTCAGTTAGGGCGTTGCTTCTTAAATTGTAGAATTTGAAAAATTGAGGAATAAGACATTGTTTTTCAAATTTTGGAAAACCCATGGGAGAAGATTTAAGGTAGAAAATGTTATTTAAATCATTCTTCCAATCAGTCAATGAAAATTTACATAATACTATGGACTAGTCACAGTGGCGGACTCCAGGGATACAATATTGAACTTTTACCATTCAAAGTTTCATGCCCATCAAGCTTAAACTCTCACATATGCACTTAGGACGATCAACGGTGATCAGGGCCCCCAAAAGCACCTCTTCTCGCCCATGCTCTCCCCAGACCAGGCTCCTGCAATGAATCATCAGATTGTTTAGAAGCAAATATTAGTGCATCTACATCAGGCCTTTATGACCTGGTGGTTACTGCCAAGTAATTATTTGTTCTGTGCTTAAGCCATACTAGACTCACTAACATTTCCTCAGGCTCACACTGCTGCTTTCAGGCAGGTTTCGGGCCCTTTGAAATGCTTGTTCGTCTGCCCTTTCACCCCACATTCTTAGCCTCGCTAATACCTTTCTGGATAGATCCGTTTCCTTGGTTATAAGATTCTTCCTTTCAAGATGACTTATCTTGACCTTAATTAAGCATCCTTTTCCTGATGTGAAGTCCGCTTCCACCAGCGGACATGTACCCCATGAAAGGATGCGTCATGCCTGCTTGTATCTCTGCTTTATCTTCCGTGACTGGCACATGCAACACAGTCACTGAACAGTTATTGGCATAGCTAATACTCACTTGCATGACAGGAGGAACCAGGACACCTTAGGAAAGGAGGTAACAGCGTCAGACATTCCTGAGCAGTCAAATAATGCAAGGACTGGAAAATAACTATTGGACATAGCGACATGTGGGTAAATAATCAGGAGCACTACATATCTGAGCTTCCTTTTGTAACTTCACAAGATTCATTAGAATATGAAAGGACCAGGAAATACCATGATAAAGGCACATGTTTAATCTCGTTAGCACATCATTTTTGGCATTTATCTGATCTCAGAAACTTTTTGCCCCAAATACTAATAAACGTCCCAGGACACTATTACGCTGAGGCACAGCGGTGGAGAAGCCCTGCACGCGCATGGGAAACCCCGACCCCAATGCTTGGGAGCATCGGACGCGTCCCCAGCATGCCTCTGCCTGATAGTCTCACTCCACTCACAGTTCACAGGGCTTGAGATCAACAGAGAAGGGAAAAACCACCCTGAATGAACCCAAAGGACTAGTCAACCAAATGTTAGTAAGCTGCTGTAATGACTTTCAAACCTCTTGATCACCTCAGATGCACTTTCTCATCCTTTAAGATGTCACTAAAATGTCATTCCTTACTCATATGTGCACTACCATTGTGAAGTGGAATAACACTTCTCAAACTGTGCTCAAGTATTTCTTGCCCAAATGCACACTTCAAAAAGGCAGGCAGGGCCTTTTTTCTCTCTGAGCTTGTTCAATGTTAGCATGAAGATGGCTTTAACAATTAATTATTACCTCAGTGAATGCATTCATTAACACTGTGTTCCCCTCTCTGCCTTTGGGTGCGCTGACTGCATCACCAGCACCGAGTGCGGACTTAGACATTCAGTAAGCACTAGCTCAGTCTTTACCTAAACGAGTGGATTTACTGCCTCAACCTGAGCCTCAGTTTCCTTGTCTAAGGAACATTTCTGAGAGTAGAAAGCACTGTCTATAGATGCAACAAGTCCAGGACCCGATACACAGTCAGGCAAAATAAGTATTATTTCTCTATCTTTTAAAAAGTAAAGATGAAGTTGCCCTGATATAAGTATAATACAATTAACTATCTTCTCTTTGCTTTGTTTCAGTTAAGAACAGTTTACTTCTAATTAAGCTCTTTAATAAAAAGTTGGGAGATTGGGATTCAAACGTTAAGGCCACAGACCTCTGTGACATTAATTTTTTTGTCTTATTTTTTCATAAGTAAAATAGGCATATATTGTGTGCTTAGATTTGTGCATAGTAGGTACTCCCATTTTTCTTAAAAGTATGATTAATTATTCTAAGAATTAAATGAAATAATATAAACTAAGAGACTGGTGTAGAGCCTTGAGTGTAATAAGTTAAAAAAAATGGCTATCATTTATAGCTGCTCCTTTTCTATTACTTTTCTCATATTTAAGATTATGTATTCAATTAGGCAATAGAAAGTCAAAGCCAAAATCTATGAATTTACCATCTTGTAATAAATATTTATTTTGTGTCATCTCTGTTCTAAGCATTGTGAGATTTACTTGAAATGATATAAAATAAAAATGGCACAACTCATCTTCTTAGGGAGCTTGCCAACCAATGGAAAATATAAATATGTAGATACATATAATTCAAGGTAGATTTATTTCAGCAACATACTGGAAATACAGTGTTACCACATATATTGGGTATTTAAGGAAGAAAGGTCCTCTATATGGTAAAAGATGTGTTTGAAATGAGGGCTGAGAAACGGGTCAGGATTCACCAAGTAGGACTGTGCTAGGAAGTCCAGGTGGGATTGTGGACTCTGCCTGGGCAACTAAATGTAGCCCAAGAAGACTGAAATGGAGGCATACATAAGATAGCAAAGAAGATAAAAGTTTAAAGAATATTCTGTTAATAAACCAAGGGAAGGGTCTAAGAACTTAAAACCTTCATAATATAAGCTGATTCATGGTGTGGTTTCCAAGGCTTTGCTCAAAGGTATGCATTATTCTCTTCCTCCATTTCATTAAACATGGGCAAAGTTTTGTTAGGAAATGTTCCAAAATTGTCTTCTGATGAACTCCACCTCAGTGGATTCCTCTGCTCTGGAAATTAACGTCAACTCTCAATTTGCATTTCTTTCCAGTTATTAAGAAACACTTGAATTATAATACATAGATGTATATATTTTTAATAACTTTTACTTTATTCTGAATTTTCCTTCTGCACA
Source organism: Pteronotus mesoamericanus (assembly GCF_021234165.1). Classification (NCBI taxonomy): domain Eukaryota; kingdom Metazoa; phylum Chordata; class Mammalia; order Chiroptera; family Mormoopidae; genus Pteronotus; species Pteronotus mesoamericanus. Next base: position 10,498,583 of record NW_026555234.1, on the reverse strand, counting down.
TTTTTAAAGTTAGAAATCAAAATAAGGTTAACATTTTCTCAATGGCTAATTTAAAATAAAGATTACTATCTACCCTCTATATGTTTCTCGCTTGCATTTTCCTCCCCAAATTTACTTTATGTATTTAAAATCTTCATCCAACTTCCCTTAAAATAAATTACAGATTTTCCTTTTACTTCCTTCTGTTATTAAATTAGACTATCACAAATAATAAAATGCCAGCAGGTTTAAGACAGTCGTTACAGAGTTTTGTTTTGCCCTGCCCCCCAAAAAACCCTTCATGCTAAATAATAGGTTTTACTGTAATTTATTAGGCACTCTGCCTTATTCATAAATTTTTCTTATTCCACAATACCTTCTCATCCCTCTTCTGCATGTGCACAGCAGAACAACAGGACTGTATAAAATAAGCCAGGTTTGGAACTCATCAAGCAAGCAAGGTATAAATGATAAAAGTTGCAAAACACTGCTTTGTTCGCTCTCAGAATGAACACATTTGAGAGCATGGGGAGAGGACATAGAGAAACTGATATATAGGAAACACTGGTAGTTGATGCACTTTTTCAAACCCTGATCTCACTTTTGTCAAGGCCCCGCGGCTCATGGCCGTGAGGGTGGCTGAACTGCTGCACATCCACGGTTCAGTCTCCCCCGACTTCATTTTTATAATGAAAACCGTGGAACTATGTTAGGAGGGACAGATCCATAATATATGTATCTGATTTATCATTGTGTATCTAAGCTCCATGAAGGAGGGATTATTTTTCACTTTTTGAGGATCCCAAATGAGTTGCAGAAAGATCCTAACAAGAAGTAGAGCAGGAATAACTTACCTGCTTGGAAGCCTTTTTGACAAGCACCAAAATCCACGCGCTCTTGTGCACATCAGTGATGTAAGAAGGAGAGCCGTGGGTTGCCCCATCTTCCTGCTGGAATGAAGCTGCCTGGGGAGACACCCTCGTGCACGTGTTCCCCATGGCCAGGTGGGAAGCGGAGCTGAACAGGCATCATGGCACACCTGGCAGGAAACCAGGTAGCACCTCTTCTGGAAGGAGGCCAAGCTGCCCTTAAAGATGTTGGGGACAGTCCCCAGTAGCTTGGGGAGCAGGGATCCACTTCAATCACTTCCAGGAACATCCCTCAAAGCAAGCTTTTTGTTTGTTTTCCCCTATGAAGGGCTGAGTGTGTTGATGTTACAAAGGAAAAAGAAAAGCCCTAAACTCATCCCTGCAGACTCGGACTAGACTGGAAAACTAATTCCGGGTCATGATTCATACAGTGAGGCTCGTCTTGACTTTCACTTTCTTCCCCGATTTTCCCTGCCTTCCCTTGTAAAACATGTAATAACAAAATTTGTAGTTGGGTGAAGAATGACAATATAAATTAAAGCAGTATTTTAAGATAATGCACACAGTGCAGTGTTCATCCAGTGGAAACTATGATCTATGAATCAGAATGGACTCCTAGGTAACTCACAAGTGTGAACAACTTATTTAGTTGACATTGATGAGTAAGGGGGAAACGTGGACCATATTATCAGGTACATAGCCCTGTGGAAAAGCCATGGGCTTTATTGCCTTACAAGTCAGGATTTGAGTTTTAACCCCACTACTAATTAGCAGTGAGAAAGTGGGTGAGCCTTTCCAAGCCTTTAGTGTCACTAGAAAATGAAGATGATACTTCTTTGTAGTGTTATGAATCCTTGATAAGATAATGCCAATTAATTAATTAAACTAATAGAGTATTTAGTTTCCTATTACTGCTACAAAAAATGATCATAAACTTAGTGGTGTATAATAACACACACTTATTCTCTTACAGTTCTGGAGATCAGAAGTCCAAAAATCAGTCTTACTGGAGGGATAAAATCAAAGGGCCAGAACGGATGGTTCCATTGAGAGGCTCCAGGAGAGCTCATTTCTTCCTTCTTCCAGCTTTTGGAGGCTGTCTCCCATCATTCCTTGGCTTGCAGCCTCATCCCTCCAGTCTTTGCTCCCATCACCACTCTGCCTTCTCTCCTCTCTAACCTCCTGCCTTTCTCTTCTAAGGAACATTGTGATTACCTACCGGGATAATCTACTTATTGCAGAATCATTAACTTATTCACACCTATGAAGTACATTTTGCTATTTAATGTAACATATTTCATCACAAGTTCTGGGTCTAAGGATCTGAACCTGTTGGGGGGAGGGGCTTTATTCAGCCTATCACAGGTACTTAGCACAAGTATTGGCACAAAAAGGTATGCAACAAATTTCATCTGCTGTCTCTTTTTCTATGAAAATTGGAGTCAAGGTAAATGTAATTGTTCTTTTCCCCAATTTTCATCACCTTGAACACTCTTCTTAGAGGTCCAAAAAGAAATGCTGAAGAGATCCTCTAAAAATAAAATGGAAAAGTCTTAAAAAGCCGTAAGGAAACAGAAGGCTTATGTCTTATGGTGTAGATTTATTTTATTTCCTCCTTTGGTGAGCTTTTAGGGTCTGTTATGTTTTACATATCTGAGTTAGTTTAGCAAGCATCTCAACAGAAACCAAATTATGTAGTTAGTTCTAAGTGTAAAATCATTATGAGCAAAGAGGAATTTGTTCACTCAATGTATCCTGATACTTGTTACAGAAAAGCTATTTGGATTTTGAGAGTGAGAAAATCATCTTAGTTTTTGGAGTTCATGAGAATCCAGACGTTGTGATGAGAGGGAGTTGGAGCTGCTAGGTATTTTCAGCCTCTGATTTAATATTCTTTCAAATTTCACTGACATTGTAATCATTTATCTTCAACAAAACCAGAGGGAGGCCACAACAGTTTTAGTTTCACTCTGTTTAAATGGTAAATTCCTCTCCTTTTACTGATGTCCTCTATAAAGTGATAATTTATACTGCCATTACATGAAATGAACCAACTAAATCAAAATATTGTTTTGCAGGGGAGTAGCCCAGGGAAGTGAAAGAAACTGCATGCTGGACTTCTCATGCTAGGCTATTTTTGGATGGCCTTCTTCAAGGATCAATTTAAAGCTAACATCTACAAAAAAACTTGCTTCAATGAGGCAGAAAAATAATAGAACCGCACACATACTTAATAAACATAGTCAGCTGACTGCACCTGACTCAACTACAAAATATTGAGTTTATTCTTCATTTTATAACAGCTACCAGGAAGAGTAATTATGGATACAATGCATGTTTATTCATTATTCTATCAAAGATCTTTGACAAACCTATTCTTTTTCATTCACTCATTTATCCACTCTTTTATTCTTTCAGTCTTCCATTTTCCATCTTACAAGTTGAATTATTTTGTGTATTCATTAATTCACTCATTCAACAAAACTGCACGGAATACCTTATCTCTGCTCCTACTGTGTTGGACCCTGGAGATGGAAAGATAAATCAAATCCATGTGTGTTCTAGCGACCCACCTCTTGGCCCATTCTCCAGTTAGAAATCTCTGAGAAGGGGCCACAGGAGCAGAAGTAGGATGGTTTGTTGATGATCACCTTAAATTTAGGCAGATAAATTGTGATAACAGGCATACCATTGTCTTGATTATTGAGAATCTGATTTCAGAGCATCCGAATGTGTGGGGATGCATCCACAATTACTGCATCTTCATTGACCACTGCAAGCCTAGCAGGAGAGCTTGTGCTCAAAATTTGCGCCATGTGTATTGATTTGTGATTAATGACTAATTATGTTACAAGCCCCAGAAAAAAAATGTGGATTCCTATTAGCCACCTGTTTTTATCCTGGTTTGAAAATAGGGCTGACAGATCTTCTCTGTGCTCCTGAGCAAGGTCAGTGTACCTTGTTCACTTTGTGTTCTCAAAGTCAGTCTCTACCATAGTGACACACAGCTGAGAAGTCCTGGCCTTTGTAGTTTGGACCCTCCTCACAAAGTCAGGCCATAATTTGTTATCTTCGAGATCTGATTAACTCCCATCCCAGACTACCCTGCCTTTCCATTTTGAGTCTTTCTGCTTTTCCTCATTACTCAGATTGGCCCACAACATTTCTTAATTCTTCATGTGATTTTAAATTTCCATTCTTTTGCTCCTGTAACCAGCAGTCAAGTTCTTCTTGCCTCTCATCCATCCAATATTTCTTGAGAGGGTCATAAATAAAAGCAATGCAATTTTTAAAAGTAGTTTATTTATAATTTTCCTCCCTGTCTTTCATTCATATACATACATATATATATATATATTTTTTTTCATATAAAAGCTTGTTAGAGTTAAAAGAGTTATTTTTTCTATCTCCCATTGCTTTGACCCTGATGTTGAATTGATGAATCTATAAACAGATTGTTTAAAAGCATTTATGACATCTGATCATATGCTTCTATGACAATGGACCATTGATTGCATTACAGGGTTTCTGATTCTCTGGAAACTCCTACATGTCTAATGCTACAGCACCCTTCCCCCATCCCTTTGCTTTTCAGTTTTCCTCATTTGCAGAAAATATTTGAACTTCTGCATAAAGCTATCAGCGACTTTTAACAATGGGGTGGGTAAAGCCATGTTCTTGAGGATGAGAATTTATAATTCTAGCTTTGGAAATAGAAACGTATCCAGGGATGCCAGGGAAGGAAACCAAAGCCCAAAACAAAATAAGACCTGAAACGTAATTCCTTGGATTATTGCATTGATTAAATGTAAATCGTGTCCTTGGCACTTCTAAATGTTTCACCAATATAAACTACATTAATTCTCCCAAAAACCTTATAATGTAGGTATTATATTGGTATTCCTATTGGAACACTGAGACATAGAAGTTAAGTAACTCTGTCCAAGGTCACATGTCAGGTATGAAGACAAGATAACGACCAGATATTTTAACTCAGACTACCGTTTTCTAAACCATTGAGTAGTATAACCACAGAATGAGAAAAATGAAATAACATTATTATCACGGTTGTGCATAAAAAAATTTGATGTGAGAATGGGTGCCTACATGGATTATGAGAACGTAAGTTATCAGAGAATAGGTATTGAAATAAATTCTGTTTCTATATTTTTAAGATAGCATAGAAAAAACTTAGTTCCAAATATTTAAATATCTGATTCAGGAAAACCAAAAATGAATGATTGAATTGCAATGATCTTGGTTTTGAAACTGATACCATTCCTTAGTGGATGTAATAATGAGAGACAATCCATTCCCTTTGCAAAGACAGTGATAGATTATGGAGAACCAATTAATCGCTTAGAATTTGGAGTTTGAAATATTATTTTGGAGAGTCCCAGCCTTAAAATCATTGTCTTTTAAGTCTGGTGAAATATATTCACCCAGAAAGGACTGCAGTTATTTTCAAGTGAGGTTCCAGGATAAGACAACAACAAACAAAGAAATAATCACTGAGGCATTTCTCACCAGTCCTCTCTTGCGTGGATGTGCGCACACGCACCATTCATCTGGAACAATTGTCTAGGGTTTCGCTCCTGCTTTGGAAGCTAAGGAATGTGTTGAGTTTTGGAATTCCTTTCATGTGGAAGGAATCCAATTCCTGAGGACTGTTGACAATGGACAAACAATGCACCAAAAGACCGTAAGTAAGACTTCCATTTTAAATTTACTTAAGTAACTCGATGGAAGCACCCAAATGCAGTCTTTTCTAGGGTCAAGGGATAAACATTTGGTATAAATTCCACTTTAATTAGTTTAAGTGCATTTTCCCAGGACACATAACTTGCTAAACGGTTTTCAGTATTTTCTGCACTGGAGCATCAGATACTATTTTTCTTCCTTTGTGTTTCAATAGCAGTCTCTATAAAAAGAAATACTTTGTGCCATAGACATGCAGTGAAAACAGAAACTCTGTGACAAATTTTTATATTATTGACATTTATTGATACCTGATAATAGGTGAAAAGAGGGCTGACTGAATAGATGCCTAAATGAATGATAAATGAATGAAATGTTCTTGTCTAGGTTTGGAGTGAAATCACTAATTTCGTAAGATTCAGCAGCCCCAAATATTTCGTTCCCATTTTAGATGAATATTAAGTTTGTAAATATGTTCTAAACATATTGTTAGAACAAAAACCAGATTTAAGTGTTCTATTTTGTTAATGATTAGGAAAGTTGGTAATTAGGAGTCACCGTGAAGATACTTAGAGGCAGATCATAGTAGATGTAATCAGAGGAAATTGAAGTAGGATTTCATTTTATTGTTTCTTTGTTTTCTTCTTCTTTTTTTTTTAATTTTAATGTCCTATTACTCTTGTACTCAAAACTTTTCGATGGCTTCCCATAAATTTATAATAAGACCCAACTTGATAACCTGGCCTAGAAAGCCACCCTTAAACTGGCCCCTGCCCATATTATTGGCCCTGTGTCACTCCACGGCACTGAGTTCCATATTCTCCCCTCCGAGCTCTTGTACTAGCCCTGCCTGGAATTCTGCTCCTCTGTCTCCACTCTGCTGGATCCTGTTCCATCTTCCAGTATCAATTTTATTAACTCCTCAGAGTGGCTTTCCTTGAACACTTTCCAAATCAATTCCCAATCACTCAGCATCATATCATTCTATCTTAATTCTCTGCATAAATCTGAGCATGTTGGAGATGTCGCATGTTTGCATCCCAGCTGAGACCGTCTGAGCCTCAGCCATCTCAGTCCTGACACTAAGCTATCTTGTAATGCATCTTGCAGTCCCAGCTCTTCTGTCTCTGAGGCATTCAAGTCATGCCCTGGAGCAAAGAGCCACCTCCACTACGCCTTTAGAGAATTCCTGACTCAGAATTTGTTACATAGCAATAGAAAAAGAAAACACTGATTACAGTCTGGAATTTGCCTGTTATTGGTATGCTTCTAAAAATCTCTTATTTCCCAACAAAAATGTTAGTTCCGTGACAGCATGAACTTCCTTTTGTTGACTGCCATATCCTTCATAGCAGTGCCTGACACATAGTAGGTGTTCCATAAATATTTGCTAAATACATTAACTACGTTGTTATTTGAACTGCGTAATTTTACATTCTCAATCTCATCAAACCCTTTTGATGATTGCATATAATATTTTCCCTAAATAAATGTCTACGTTTTCGAGATGAAGAAAGTGACTAGTTGAAGGTTGAATAGTTTTCCCATATTCCCATATTTCCAATATGAGGTAATAAGTCACACAATTAGAATGTGAACTAATTCCAATTTGAATTCTTTTGTCATAGTTTTAACTAAATACATTGTCATATTAATCTGCTCTCCAAATATACCTTCAACTTTAAAAAGCTTATAGTAGGATGCTTAAGAGCCCAGAATCTGGAGCCGGACTGCTATCGTTCCAAACCAAACTCCTCCACATTTGGAGGGTGTGGCCTTGCTTCAATTTCCTAAGTTCTAAAATTAATTATAATTCTAACACCCAGGATGGTTTGAAGATTGAATAAGTGAATATATCCAAAGCATTTATACCAGTGCTTGGCATATAAGTGCCCTACAGATATTACCTATTGATCGTTACCTTCATTATTGTTATCATTGTATTGTATGATATTTATGGATGGATCAGTACCTCTCTAATAACAAGATATTAGTAATAAACTATTTTTCAGCATTTTATATGTAAAATATTTATTGTGGAATAGGTCAACATCTAAATGTCTCTGTTATATAGTGAATGATTGTAACTATGAGTGCAGGTATTCTATTTTCTGATACATGTGGCCCGTGTGAGTGTTGTGGGTTTTTTGTTGTTGATGTTACAGTTGACTACAAAAAACACTCTCTGAAATTAAAAGTTATATAATTTAGACTTAGAGACTACTTTGGAGATGATCTCAGACAACTCTCTCATTTTTTAATGACAACAGAGGCATGCGGTCACATTTAAAGTTACACAGGCAATTAATACCTGAGTCAGTGGGAGCCAGGGTGGCCTGAGTCCTACTCTGTGGTTGTCTAGCTTCACTATGCCACTGCAGTGCCCACATGTCACTTTTGATGAAGAAAGGGTATTTTTTCCAGTTAACTAGTTATCAGATGTGTGTAATTTATCAAAATGTGTGCAAGGTAGCAAAATTTGCTTAGTCCTCTATGCAAGGGGGAAACTCAACAAATGCTCATCAAGAGTCCTGCATTCTACTCGCCTTCAGTAAAAATGATAATAGCTATTCCATAGCAAGGTAAGGTAATGTCTAGTTCTCCTAGGTTAATCTTAGGTTGTGAGAAGCAGCCCATATTTGGAAGAAAGTACGGATATTGAAGGATACAGGACAGACTGTTAAAGAGCGTGCCTTCTCTGATGCCTCTGGCTGTAATTAGTGGCCTGAAGCTACTGGCCACAGCAGCCTGGGCCTTCCTGCAGTCAACAGCTGTCTTCCTTTTTTAGCAAGACCTCTATGAAGCATGCAAACCACATGGATTTCCTTTGACGCAGCTAGAACTTTTGTCAGTTTCATCTTTTATCTCTCCCTTTCGCTTCAGATCCTCTGAGAAGAGATCATATGAAAGAGAATCAAAGGAAGCTTCTGGTGTTACTATGTCCCAGACTACTTTCTGGAATTCTTAACCATGGAGCCAGATTCCTGCCAGTCATGATATAGTTTGCCCTGGTGTTTTCATCCCGGGTGATCTCTCCATATGTCTTCAGGCTGTGTGGACAAAAGCCAGGCAGAGCCTTCACCTCTGCCCTGTCTTCAGGAGTTGAAGGTCTGTGGCATCCTTGCTTGCTCTGTGTGTTTCCTTGAGGTGTATTTGAGGACTCAAGAGTAAATACAAATAGACAAATTACTATTCTTTCTCTATTTTCAATAGAACTCTACAAATCATTCTGCTTTAATGCCACAACTTCAGAAGGCCTTGCAGTTACTTCAAGAAGCTGTATCGCCCTTTGAATTATGCCACATCGATAAATAAATGAATATGCTGATATTGCCAGGATGGTTATTGTCAAAATGAGCACAGAATTTTTATGTCATAGCATTAAAATGGAGCACTATCAAGGAAAATGATTTTCTCCCAAAGACCCCACTTCTGAACTTAAAATGAGCCTCAAATGTGGGTGTGTTTTTTGTTGAAAATACAAATCTGCTTAGACATGGACTTCAGCCATGATTCTTGGTTGTGTTTAACAGAAAACTATTCCTTTTAATTTAAGGAAAATATGTAAAAGAAGAAAAATGCTGAGGAATGTGGTTGAGTCTATGTGCACACCCACAGGAAAGTGAGAATGGCTCATACCGTGCTGTAATGCCAGTGAGGACCTCCCTATGTCTGGGCACTGTTCTACGGGCATTAACTCTTTCAGCCCTTGAGTGATGTTATGGCATAATGACTATTATTATCCCTATTTTACAAATGAAGAAATTGAGGCAAAGTTGTTAAAGCTTTTGCCCAAGGACATTAAACTATTATAGCAGAACTGGAGCCGCAGTAAAGTCCATGTTCTGGGAACCTCCTTTTTAGGATGTCCCTCTTGCTTCTACTATTCACCATACAGTGCTTCCCTGACCACTGTCTTTACTGCTTCTAAGCACTGGGCACCAGTCCACTGCTCTGCAGCACTTGTTCCAGGTTCCAAACCTGGGCATAAATATCTCAGATTCATGTTGTCTTCTAGGAGGTTGAGAGGCAAGTATCTTGCCTTTGATGGTCAGACTCATACAATAATTGATTTCTCAAAACTGAGAAGGAAGTTCAGAGGCTTAGCAGCCAAAACAGCGCAACAGGCACTGCGCTCTCTTATAGTAACTACTAATAACCCTGAATGAAAAAATCTAAGTCCTACTTAAAGACTACCATGCAATTTAGTAAAATTGCGACTGTGGGTAACATTAATTGATTACAAATGTAAATTACCTTGTTTCTAAAAGATATCATTTTGAATTCTATCCCAAACACAAACAAATTTTAATCAGTGAAAAGAAAAACTGAAGAGACTAATTGTATGCTTTGAAGAAGGTCTTTAAAATTTGTTAAGAACTAATACTATGGGACTTTGATTCTAATTCATAGCAATTTCTTCCAATATAAACTTGAAAGTTAGATAGTGCAAGAAGTGAATGGAAGACAAGGGCTGAGAAAAACAGCAAACAAGTGAGATTTTTCTGTAGAATGCTTTTGACATGGTCCAGTTACTGCGTCACGACTTCATGTTTCTTAATCTTGGCAATAGAATAAAGTCCTCAGCAGAAGGACTTTTTTCAAGTCCAAAAACATGACACTTCAGAGCTCTAACCATAACTTTTCTTTTTATGTCTACGGGATTTACAGTGTTTGCAGATGGAAGTAATTTAATACCGTGGTGATCTTTCATCTAGCCTGTTTCCTTTCAGTGACCTTATGTTTACTATAAGAAAACACCAACAAGGTGTCTGATTTCTTCATGGAAAAATGGCAACTATTTAAAACAAAAGGATTTTGTCCAGCAGAATCATAAATCTTTCGCTGTTTCTGTAATTTAACAAAAAAGGCTCATTTGTTCTATGAGGAGTGTTTGCCTGCAAGACAAGGCCAATTTGACTTTCTCATAAAAAATGCATGTTTAGAGGTGGGGGAAGATAGCAGTAGAATAAAAAGTCACTGTTCTATCTATGGCAGGAGAATCACATCTTTTAATGTCCATGGCTTTGCCTCAAACTGTCCATAAGTTATCATTTTGAAAGAGAACCCCAGAATCCTTCCTGGCATTTCCTGGGATGCTTTGAAAATAATAGCAGGTTCTTTGTGCCCTTCACACGTCTTTGCTTAAGCATGTGTGATTCCTGCTGATTTTAAAGCCTGTTCTGCACCCCAGAAAGCAGACTCTTCCTGGGATGAGAGAAGCTCTTGGTAACCACAGTAACACACCTTTCCAGGGACTCTTCCCATCGACATTTAATAGGTCGAGTTATAAATAATGGAATGAAATCTTTTAGCAGAAGACCAGAAGCTGCAACTGGAACACTCAGGAAATGGGTAACATCTGCCTTTAAGGTGATGAGATGCAAGATGCCTTCTTACATTGGAGGTAATTTTTCCAATAAGACAGACAACTGGAATCTGAAGTGTCCATTCTGTTTGCACCATAGATCAGGGAGATGAAAATGCCAAATGCTCTTGTGAGGGCTATTCTACGGCCAAAGACATATTATAGACTCTAGAGTGTAGATTTGGCCTCTGCATATAAATAACTCTTTCAGGAATTATTTCCTAATATGTGTTTTCATGATATTGAATGGGTTCTTGAGCAGGGTAAAATATATAACTTGACACAGCAGTTATGTGTTGAGTACCTAATGCATGTCAATGTGTTCTGATCCTTGGATGTAGCATAGAGAACAATGCATTTGGGAGAAACATACTAGGAAGAAGCAATGTGTAAGCAGATCCTGGAAAGCTGACTAGAAGTGAGCTAGGTGGAAAGGGGGGTTAAAAGGGAGACAGGTCCCAAGCAGAGGAAATAGCTCAGGCAAGGATTTAGATGCAAAGAAATTGTGGTGTATTTCAGGACTGAGTTTGCTTCAGCATGTTGGTCTCTGGCCAACAGACATATTCGTTCAACATTCAAAAATACTGTTTTTTTGGATGGAGGGATTACTTATGATAGTGCTCCAGGTGTTTCAGGTGTGACCATCAGCAAACCAGAGGATGTTTCTTGACCGTGTGGAGCATATTACACAATCCATCCCCGTGGTTCCCTTTTTCCTCCCCCAATATGGGGAAGAAGGAGTGATTATATTGCAACAGCAACCACTGAAATCCTGTTGTCCAAAATTTTGGGGTCATAGAATATGATCTGCCTTTAATTTGTCTTGATGGATATCTGACATCAATAAAAATTAATGGGGCTCCCAAAATATGTCAAGTTCTGTGCCGGGTCCAGGCACAAAGATAAACTTAAACTATAGATTCGGTGAAATCCCAGTCAAAATTATTGTTATTTTGTAGATATTGACAAATTGATTCTAAAAGCAAAAGACCAAGTATAACCAATATAATATTGAAAAGGAAGAACAAAGTTGGAGGACTGACACTATGCAACTTCAAGACTTATTGTAAAGCTACAAAAATCAAGAAAGTATGGTAAAAGAACAGAGCCCAGAAACAGACTCACACAAGCATAGGCTACTTGTTTTTATAAAGAAACAAAGGCAAACCAATGGAGAAAAAAGACAGTACTAGAACCACTGGACATACACATGCAAAAAAAATTAATCCAGTTACCGATTTTACATCTTTCAAAAAATTAACTCAAATGGATCATGGATCAAAATGTAAAATGCAAATGTATAAAACTTTAAGAAGACTACATAGGAGAAAATCTAGGTGACCTTGTGTTTGGTGATGACTGTGGCAACGGTAAAAACAATTCATGAAAAAAATTATTAAGCTGGACTTCATTAAAATTAAAAACTTGTGTTCTGTGAAAGGCCCTGTTCAGAGACTGAAAAGGCAATCTATGAGGTAGTAGGAAATCTTTGCAAAATACACATCTGATTAAGGACTGTTATATACAAAAACTCAACACTTAACAAGAAGAAAACAGAGGCCAATTAAAAATGGGCAAAAGATCTGAACAGACACTTCACCAAAGAAGATATACAGATGGCAATTATGCATATGAAAAGATGTTCAACCTCATATGTCATTAGAGAATTGCAAATTATAAGAGCAATAGGATACCACTACAAACGTAGAATAGTAAAAATTTAAAACACTGACATCACCAAATATTGGCAAAGAAGTGGAGCAATAGGAACTCTCATTCATTGCTGGTGGGAATGCAAAATGGTACAGCCATTTTGGAAGACATTCTGTATCTTTTTATAAAACTAAACATACCCCTACCATATGATCCAGCAATTGGACTCCTTGGCATTTACCCAAATGAGCTGAAAACTCACATCCACACAAAAACCTGTACACAAATGTTTATGGAAGCTTTATTCATGATTACCCAAACATGGAAGCAGCCAAGATATCCTTCAATATGTGAATGGATAAACAAACTGTGGTATATTCAACAATGAAATATTATTCAACAATAAAAAGAAATGAGCTGTCAAGCTCAAAACCATACACAGGAAATGTAAGTGCTTATTGCTAAGTGAAAGAAGCCAATACGGAAAAGCTACATAGAGTATGATTCCAACTATGTGGCATTTTGGAAATAAAAAAAACAATGGAAACAGTAAAAACAAGTCATTGGATGAAGAGTTTCAAGTGTGAGGGAGGAGGGATGCACAGGTGGAGTGGGGGGCATTTTTAAACAGTGAAACTCATCTGTATGATGGTGTAATAGTAGATACATGTTGTCATATATATTTGTCAAAATCCAGAGGACTTATGACACAAAGATTGAAGCTTAATGTGAACGATGGACTTTGGCTGATAATCATGTGTCAGTGGTGGCTCATCGGTTGTAACGAATGTGCCACACTAACGGGGAATGGGGACGATAAGGGAGGAGTCTGTGTAGGAGGGAGCTGGGAAGTGTAAACTCCGTGATTTCTGCTCAATTTTGCTATGAACATAAAACTACTCTAAAAACACTATATTCATTTAAAAAGAAAATTAAAAATAAAGAATTGTGCTTGATTTTAGAGAGTGCCTGTTGACTTAGGATGCCTCCCTGTCTTTTTACCTATCTTTCTGTCATCTATGGCTCTGTATATATTTATCCATCTAAAACTATGATGTGTTAAAATAGAGGGATAACAAAGATTCTATGTGAATATAGGAAGAACAGGTCAGGATTAGTTAATTCCTCTGTGGTTTTGTGAGTAACTTCAACAAAGATCTAAGAAAATGTAACATTTGTGTTGGACCATGAAAGATGCATAGGAGTCCACTAGGAGGAAAATAGTAGAAAGCAAAGGAATATCTTGAAGCACGATGAAGAAACATAAACATCACCTTGAAAAGTGTACCTAGAACACATATGTGTATGAGAGTAATAAAAGAGAGGTAAATTTATTATTAGTCTGGAGCCAGGCTCTAAATGACCTTCGAGCTTCCACACAGGCACTACCCAGGCCTCGTGCCATAAGCTCTCATGGCAAACCTGAGAGACAGGTGTTATTAATGTGATTTGACTGAAGAGGAGACTGTTCTCAGGGAAACACACTCGCTGGCCTGAGACTCAAAGCTGGCAGGTCTTGCCAGGGAGTCAGTGAGCATCAGTGAGGCTGACGAAAGAGAGTCCTGCGCTTCTCCCTGCAGGGGCGATCATGTAGTGGTGCTTTTCAGGCACCTGGACGACTGTCCCCGACACATCTCACACACCGAGGTGATTCTGGTCCTCCTCCAGAGCTGGCTGGAATGCCGGCTCTAGAAGACACTGCTAATAAGGCAGTCTATTCCTCAGATACCGAGGCACTGAAAATAAAGAGAAAATCACAGTTGTACAGGCAGCAGCAGTACTGCAGAGGTTTAACAGCAGTGGTGTATAAAGGCGTGTCTTCGATATGTCACTCCAGCTGGGGGGGGTGTGTTTGTGTATGTTGGGGGACAGGCCAGTAAAGACACTTCTCTCTTGGCAAAGGAGCCCCATAGGACAGGACTTGGAGGTAAGTGTAAAGAGTGTGGAGAAGAAATGAGACGGATCCCTTCCTCTGACCCCTTCCGCACCTCCTGAAGCTGTTGATGAGATCCTTCCAGTCTCACCATCCGGAGGATAAATAAGGTGGTTGGCTGTCTCCCGAGGGAGCAATGGCACCTTCTTATACAAAGACAGAGGATTTGATAAACCTTTTCTATGTGCCACACATTCAACCTAATTTTTATAAATCGATGAGATGGAACGAAACTGAGACTCTAAGTAGTTCAGGTGATTCAACTCGAAATGGTAACAAGGTAGAAACACAAACTTCCTGTCTCCAAAGCCTTAGTCATTTTTAAGTGCTACCTTATGATATTGGATCAATTCAGAAGTATTTTGGTAGTTGACCTGAATATTTAATCTGGTATTAATTATTTCAGGATGTTGAAATTATTCCAATTACAGGTTTCTGTGATTGTGTATGCACACATACACACACATTTAATCAATAATTCATAAAACATTTACTTGGATCAAATAATATTACACGTTTGTCTCCCCCACTGGGTTGTGAGTTTTGGCAGTGCAAACACAATGTATAAGTAGCATGTAGGGTAGCGTCTGGTATATATTAATGCTGAATAAATATTTGTTGCGTAAATCAGTCTCCTCTCACAAGACACTTTTCTAGAAGCTATGCAGATGTCAGGCAACAACAGCCTCTGGTTACTGTCTTCTTATGTCAGAGGAGTTGAGACCACAGAAGAAGAAGATGCAACAGTTACAATTTGTCACTCTTTGTCCAGTGGATCCCTCTCCAAGACCTTGACTGCCGTCCCATCCCTTTCCCTAAACCACTGCCTTTCTCTCTTCTGGGTTTTTCTGTCCATGTTCCCCTGATAAACATTTTGTTTTTAAATTTTCTTTTCCCCATCTTATAATTTGATGTTTCTTTAACTACAGCTGCCATGTACAAATCACCTCTAACCTTGACTTCTTTGTATTCACTCCAGCTTATTTGGGTCTTGGTTCAATGCATCTGGCACTTAGAGGCTTGTCTGTCTTTTTCTTCCTTCCTTCCTTCCTTCCTTCCTTCCTTCCTTCCTTCCTTCCTTCCTTCCTTCCTTCCTTCCTTCCTTTCTTTCTCTTTTTTTTTTCCTGCACTGAACTTTTATTTGCTAGGATTATTTAATTAAACTTTTTTTTTTGCAAATTTATTTTTTACATTTTTTTTATCATTGTTCAATATCACCAGGATCATAAGCCCTGCTCTTGGGGCGACTGGGATTTTTTAAATTGGTTGGGACAGAATGATGTCCAGACAGCTCCATTGTGTGGGTTTTAATAATACAAATAGAGCACTCAAGTATGTTCTTTTGGTTTATAAATAAATGGCTCTGTCACTGAGATCCCTGAAAGGAAAATATTTTTAGCAAAGGTAATTGCATGTCTATCTAAGGTATGAGTTCTCTAAAGAAGGATAATCTGATTCTTAGTTTTAAAATGCTTTCAGCAAACTTTCAGCTGTATATGGCAATTGTTGCTTAAATGAATATTACAGCTAATTTTGTCAACACAGACAAATGTCTTGGATTCTATGGAAGTCATTTTAAAGTTGCTCCTGATTTGTAAAGAAGGCCTAACTTTTTATTTCGCATGTAATTATTTAAATGACCAAGTGAAACGGATATGTATGATTAATGGGGCATTTATGAAACTTGTTTCTTTTCGTATAAATACCAGAAATACAGAGTTCAGTCCATTACTGATTTAGGAAACATCTTCCAACGTTATAAATTATTTGGATAAGATAACATGCATTATGTTTTTTCTCTGGAGAGCCAGGCCACTTTGAGCAGAAAACAGATTCTATGGCCATCGGCCCACAGAAACTCTGCGGGCCCCTCTGGCAGGGCATGAAGGAGTCTGATCCTTGGCCTAATTAGGCATACTCCCTCTGGGGCTCTGCTTAGAAGTCAGAGTTAAGGCTTGCCTTGTTTCCTCGCAGCGATGGGGAAACCCATTTCCATTCAGCAGCATTCCCTTGATTTAAGCACATTTGGGGACTTGGAAGCATAGCAGAGCAAGCGCAAGGGTTACTGTCTTAAGCTGCCAGTTAGAAGAATTGGCAGGCACCCCTCCTAAGCTTTTGGTCTAAAGAGGCTGCTTCCCTCCCACAAGGAAGAAGCCAGAGCCATATGGCCCGATCCCCAGGTGGCTCTCCTCCATGGCGCGTGGTTTCCCTGAAGCTTATTTTCCAAAATCAAGGCCTGCCAGCTCTTCTGTGATGGCAGATACATACAGCCATGGTTCTGTGGCTGGTGGGCAAGATCGGCGCACTGTGCCACCCCAAAGACCGGAGTGGTGTGCCTATTATTATGTCTCAGACATCCTCCTATGATGGAGGAGATAAAGATGCCATTGTGCCTACCTTGAATAGCTTACAGTTTTGTGGTTTATGTTCTGTTATGGATGTGCTCATTGATCTACTTCTGCCAGACAAATAATGGAAATTAGGGGCAGAGATACTCTGATATGATGGTTGTAGAGAAAATTAGAAAGAGCACTGAATTTGGAGGCACATAACGCTGTTTGATACCTAGCTCTGCCACTTACGGGTTATGTGCAAAAGCAATAAACTAATTAAATATTCCTGAACACTGCATGTACTTTGTTCACATTGCTAAGTTTTCAGGGTACTGATAAAAATAAGGTATGATCCTTGTCTTCAAGTTGCCTACTCTGTGCTATCTGAGTTTAACTTTTCTCATCTATCGAAAGTATTATTTAAATAAATACTGCCCCCTCTATCTCATTAAGCTATTTTGAGGATCAAATTAGATGAAATGCATGCAAAATGTTCATTGTAAAGGAGTGTACAAGTACATCTAGTAGATTTATATAGTTTATAATGTTTAAGTAGTTTTCAAGGTTTGGAGCATCCAAACTAGTAAATCCTTTATAAAAGAGAACAAAACATGACAAAACACCTTTCTGAATGTTCAGATCCTTGTTTTTTGCCCTTACAAGAGCCGTTTTGAAGCTGAGGTTCTGGGGGCCGCAGCAGCGTCACTTAGGGACTCAGCAGGAAGGCAGGTTGTAGGGCCCCAGCCCCCACCTAGCAACTTAGAAACGTCGAGGATGGGGCTCAGCAGTTTTTCAAAGACCTCTTCAGAGGCAGAGTTTAAAACCGAGAAGAAATGGATATTTAAGGAAAGTCTGATTTATGCAGAGGATAACTTCCCATTGCTTCATCTGTCATTGATCAGATTCATTCACCAGATATCTACTGAATACATACTATGTAGCAGATGTTACACTCAATTATTTTTTATAGCTTTCTGTCTCCCATGTGTCCCTGCCTTATTCAAATGACATGATACATGAAAAAAAAAAGTTAAGAAGACATTCTGTCATTGTTCTTAAGACCTGGAAGATAACTTTATTCATTTTCTGCTTGAAGATCCATTTCCTCCCCCCCCCCCCCGCCGCTATTTTTTATTGTTGTTTTCCCTTCAGAAAAGGACTGCAGAAGACAATAGGGGCTAATATGTTGATGCATTTTCCTCGTGTTCACAAGGACTTTATTGAAAAGTCTCCATGGGAAGCCTGTCTTTGTTTTACTGCAATTCTGCCGTAACCTGGTGACCTTGAAGAAGGAGCTCTAACTTAAAAGTTGTAACATCTTACTGCCTGCCAAAAGCAAGAGGGACCGGCACTTTGGGATTTGGGTAGATTTTATATGTTTGGAGGAACATTCCCCTGATTACGTCCTCTTCAGAGACCAGAACCAAGGCATTCAGAAACAGCTGTGTGGTGGGAAGCCGTCGGGTAGATTCTCTATGTTTAATTAATTGGCCCCACACCAACCTTTGTGAGCGGGGAACTTCAGAGGAGTGGTTAGATAGAGCACAGGAGCTGAGTGTTAGGTGTTCCTTCGGTTTCCAACACTGCGTCATTTCTCCTCATTCTGACAGAGAGTGAACTTGAGGAAAGTAAGTTTAAGGCTTCCTTTGCCCAGCTTCTTCTTTCTCTATATCCCTTATCACATCTGCTTTCCTTCTCTGAAATTCACGAAGAGAAACAGCCCAAGAAACTGATACACAACATGGTCAGCGGGACCTAGTGTTTCCCTCCCAGAATGCCAGGCCTGTGTGGCCACTTACAAGCGTATTTCAACGAATCCCTTTCCTTGTTATCAGGAAATCACCTGGAAAAGATAAGGACTAATGCAGAAAAGTACAGAAGTGTCAACATGTTATGTGGTCCTCAACGCGGAAGCTGCTTTGCTTACAGGGTAAGGGGAGTGTAGTTTTCTGACTCTCTCTAAAGTCAAAGTAAAATGAAGGTCAATAGAACAGGGATGAAAATTTAATACCTAATGTGTTACTGCTAAACAGCAATTTGTCTTACTTCCATAGAAATCAGTCTCATCTGAGAATGAGAGTGATGTCTTCTCACTATGCCTGTTCTAAGCACTTTTCAACTATCAAAAAAATTTACATTATCATCTGGCAATGGTAAATTTTGTGTCAACTTGCCTGGGCCATGGGGTGCTCAGACATTTGGTCAAACATTACTCTGGGTAAGTCCGGGAAGGTTCTTCTGGTTGAGATGCACATGTTAATTGGTAGACCAAGAAAGCAGATTGACTTCCCTAACGTGGGTGTGACTTGTCCTATTAGTTGAAGACCTGAATAAAACCAAAATGCTGAGTAAGGGGCAACTCCGTCTTTCTGTTTGAGCTGGGCCATTGGTCTATGCTTGTCTTTGGACTCAGACTAAACATCAGCCTTTCTTGGTCTTGAGCTTGCTGGTCAGCAGACCGGGGCTACACATTGGCTACACATTGGCTGTGGGGGGCTCCTTACTTGCCAACTGTGGATCTTAGGAGTTGTCAGCCTCCATAACTACGTGAATCATTTTCTTGTATTTGTCCCCCACCACACACACATATCCCATTTGTTCTGTATCTCTGGAGAACTCCAGCTAATAGAAACCCTCTGTTGTAAGTACTATTGATATCTCCATTCTACACACTGAGAAGGTAAATAATTTTCTGTGATGGTATAAATGCACATTTACGAATTCTTTGATACTCCCCTTTTGAGAAGTGAACCATAATTCCTCTCCCCTTGAGTCTGGGCTGAACTCAGTGATTCATTTCTAATGAATAGTATATTGCAGATACGATGGACTGCCCCCTCAAGATTACATTATGAAAACACTACAGCTTCTGTTTGGGACACGTGTTACTATGCATGTGAGCAGCTTTTAGAAGTGACCCACATAGCGAGGTATGGAAACCTACTGCCAACATCCTCAGGGAATTTTCCTGCTTCTTCATATTAGTCCAGTCTCATGAGAGATCCTGAAGGAAAACCAGCCAGCTATGCCTCTCCTGGATCCCTGACCTCCATAAATTGTGTGCAGTTAATGTTTGTTGCTTTAAGCTTCTAACTTCTTTGGGAGAATTTGTTACACAGAACACAGAAAGAGATACTAAATACACTTGTTAAAGGTCACACATTTCATAAAATTCAGAACCAGGATCCAGGATTGAGGGTGGGAGGTTGGGGTGGGTGGGGCATGGGAAAGTGGAAGCAGGAAAATGAAGACAAATGTATTTGAACAATAAAATAAAGTGATGATTGTATAAAAACAATAATCATTTATTTTTTTAAAATTTATATGATAAAAAAAAGAACCAGGATCCAAACCCAGACAGTGTTCTCCAGAGTCCATGTTTTAAACCAGCACCTCTTGTTGCCTATCTTAATGACAAACCTACCATCCAAACCCAAAATAACCTTGATAAAAGAAGAGGTCATGGACTCTATATTGCACTTTAAATCATGCTTTTCATGGGTCTTAGGAAAAAACAGTGAAATCAAAGCAATGAAATTTACTTTTTTCTTTTTTGACAAACTTTAGAGATAGTCTCATCAAACCTAACTTAACAGATGAGATATTGAGGCTTCACTGTGCCCAAGAGGCTGCCTAAAAGAGGGCTGAATGCTTGTCATTCATATTTTCTTATTAAAAAATAATATTCTATGAGATACAAGCTGGCTAATTGAGCCTTTGCTTAATTGAGATCTAATTTAATAATTTTCTGGTATCATTTTCATAGAGTAATGCCCGGGTGACATAATAGTGCCCTCCTCCCTAGAGACACTCCTTATGACAATGTAATAAGCTTCGTGATGGATGATAGTTCCCTAAGCATCCCTAGCTTCTCACCTCCAGGCCTTTGCATAGGGTGCTCTCGGTGCCTAGAAAACCCTTGTCTCTGCATACTCTCTGGATCTATCTTAAATCCAGCTGCCTCCTTTCATCTTACAAGATGCAGGGACATAGTCTGTGTCTTCTAAGGTGGCTCTTTGCTATTATCTTACTCGCAGTTATCTCTTGGGTTCCAATTGCAACTTAGATGGCGTGACGCAGATTAAAAGCATGTGTTTTAGAAATAAATTGCTTGCAATATACAGTGTAGAGCAAAAGTAGGGTTACAGTTGTGAGTATGCAAAAACAGTTTATTCTTATATTATCATTTATTAATTATTGAATTATTTTCCATAGGAACAATTGTAAATCTACTTTTGCCCATCTTGTATACTAGCTGTGTGTCCTTGGGTAATTTTCCCAACCCCACTAAACTTACCGTCTCTCAAATGGATATAATGTAATTGTGAGGCTTAAATAACTATATACTTCAGTATGGCAACTGTCATATAAAAAGCCCTAAATAAATATTACCTATTATATTTATTGTGTTAAGTACATATCACAATGTATGCAAATTTTTCAATTACTTTCTCTTTTATTAGAGTGGGTGCTTTTTGAATGAATAAATGTAATTTTTGTCTTTGTAACACTGATGATGTAGGAGAGAAATTTTTGTTCATTTATTCGTATTGCCACTTCATTTTAAAATGTATCCCCAACTGAAATCCCCACATGTGTTTCTATCCAATCTTGGCAAATTTTTACGTCCTCAACCTTGAGTCATAATGACTCCCTTGCTCTTTTCTTCTACCCTTTTAAGCACTTTGTAAATTATTCACACTATGACTTTCACATTTGCTCCCTCTTCTTCATTCCAAGGGCATCGGAGTTAATCCAGGCCTCATTTCCTCTAATTCTCTTGCTCAGCCCCCTCTGGTAATTCACAACTTCTCCTTCGTCTGGTTTCTCCAACTCCAATCTACAGTCCTCTATATAGATGTGCTTATTTCTCTGCAAATAGCTCTTATCATATTACTCCTGCTGAAAGTACTTTCTTGGCTGCCCATGTCAGAAAAATGGGAAATTTAATATATTTGTCGCAGATTGTAGTGAAGACACATTGCCTATTTTTACCTATTCATTTGCTGTCCTCTATTGAAATCGTATGGTTTATGCCTGCATAACATACCTCCACGTTTTTCTGTCTCTAAGCTTTTAACCGTTCTCTTTCCTCTTCCTAGAGAGCCCTCATGCCCCAACTTTGCCTGTGGAAATAGCATTGTCTTTCGAAGACCGTCTCAAATGCCACTTGCTCCATGAAATCTTTGCTCATTATCTCGCCCTTTCTCGGGTCCAGAACTGTGAGTTCCCCTGCCTTGTTTTCTCAGAGCTCTGTGCATGTTGTTTACAAAATGTCTCTTATGCCTTACTTCGTGGAATTTTGACTCCTTCCTCTGCAAATTTTAAACTCCTTTTTCTTTAGCCACCTCAATAATAACTTCCTTTCTGAAGTTAAGGGCAGATCTTAACTTCACATGAAGAATCGGATTCTAAATTGTTGTATTATATAATTAGTTGAAATTCTTGGTAAAGTCAGTATAATTCCAATTATAAAAACGTAGTTTAAAATAAAATCATCTCATTTCCCACAGATGTTTGACAAGTGACAAGCGCTGTTACTGTTTAGTCATCTCTAGCACAAATATCTTTACATACATGCCATTCCAAGCTGGATAAATTGTCTTTGTATGAACATTTGGGATCAGAATTGCTGTCTGCCTTCCAATTACTGGAAGACCAAAACTAGCCAACTCACAATAGACTTTTAACAAGATACTTCCCTGAAATGATAATTGCTTTTGGGCCTCAAACGGACTTATTTACTACCTTTTTGATTTGGAAGTCATTTCTTTTTAGGACCTGAAGGGTTTTTGCACTGCCAAGGGAATTGGGCAGCCGCCTTTAATTAGAAAAAGGCCAAGATATTCAATAGGCACTAAGATTTGTGATATTTGTGATAGGGCTGGGGTTAGGTGAGGAGAAAATGTGGTTTGGAGAAAGATGAAAGCACTCCTGTTTTTACCTTTCTTATGATATTTCCTGAGTCAGTGGGAGAAAGCAAAGACAAAGAATCCTGATTTTTGCTCACTAAACAGAGACTCAATGGGTGTGCTAGCGTGATGGCTGGCTAACGCGGAAAAGACCCTACGTAGAGTACATGAAAGTTAAAACTGCGCAGAAAAGAACAAATGGTACTAGGGAAATAAAATAAATGTTTTCCAAGTATGTACTGTTAATTATTTTTTAAATTAGAGTTTACATCTACATTTGATCCAATAATTCTTAACTTTAATAAAAACAGCATGTTGAGAATTCCCACCAGAAAGTTGAGAGGTATCTGGAACACAAAAGACAAGTTTGGCTCACAACACAAGAGGCCCTTGACTCCGGAGGCAATATTTTTCTTTGAAAATTATTAAGTCCTTCAAATTTTGTTAATAAATCTATTTGAAGTAAAAATGTAAGCTGAAGAGTATATGCCATTGCTAGCTACAAAGTAAAACTGATGCCTGATTTTGTCTACATGTTTTGAGGTGTTTTTTTTTTCAGGGTGATTTCTACATTTATAGAAGAAGTAACAGGGAAATTCAATGATTTGGAAATCTCAAATTAGTTTTGAAATGCAACTTACCTTTTTTAAAAATGGAAAAGTAGGGATTGTGAAATAAGCAATACAATTTCACTTTAAAAGGAACATTAACCCAAACACAGATGTTAAAAAAAAAAAACACAAGGAAATTGGCTTCTCCCCATCTTTCTCTGGAGACCTAGGAATATTATCAGGGATTGAAATAATTAATTGTCACTAAAGGACACCCTTATCAAATATCATTTACATCAAATTTGTGAGTTTTTTTTCTATATTAACACTCAATTAAGATGTAAAAATGTGCCTGTTAAATAATATCACAACCATGTTAATAGGGAAGCAATGACTTTATAAAAAGCTAACCCAGGAGATTATTCCAAATTTTCTTACAAAGGAAATTAGCATTGATAACCATCTTTCTGGCTGCAGAAGAAAATGAAATATATTTTTTCCATATGTGTCCATTACACCTAAAAATATATTTGAATTTTAAGGGTGTCTTAAAATAATACTTGAGCTTTATAAAATTGTCACATCAGGAGAAAATTGTTTGCCTTAGAAAAGCAATATTCACCCCATCAGTTGCTATAGTAAGTGTCTGTAAACAATATATTCCTTACTGCATTTAACAGTTGATTTTAAAATTAAAAAATAATGGAGGCTGCTAATGCATAACTGATGATAATGTAATATAATCATTCTTTTTATGGTTTTCAAAGTATCCAATCTTGTGGGCATTTTTTTTCTTATTTTGTGTGATGCATTGTATTAGTGGAGTTTCTAGAAGAATTATGTTGCTATAAATATCTTTCTATAGGGCACACTAATAAAGTTTTTACTCTTTTTTCTGGTACATATACACATACATATATCAAGTTGTACGTGTGTGTACATATGTATATGTAAAATTTGATTGAGGTATAATTTATGTTCAATAAAATACATTCATTTAATTGCACAAGTTGGTAAATTTTGAAAACTCTTTAGAATATTATATCCCCTACTGTAATCAAGATATACATTCATACATCCTAAAAATGTGCCCTTGTTCCTCTTAATATCAATTGCCACAATCTCATTCCAGACAAAGTAAACACTGATCTGCTTTCTGCCACTGTTGATTTGTTTTGCTTCTTCTAGACTTTTCTAAGTATGGAAAAATACAGTATGTACATTTTGACTATTTCTGTAGCCACCCATCATAAGGTTTCTGGGATTCACACATATTTCTTTTTTCTATTCAATGCTATTTGATTGAATAAATAGCACAACTTATCTAATCACCTATTGGTAGATAACTAGGTTGTTTCTAATTTGGAAGTAAATGTAATTTATTAATTTTACTTCATATTTATTTCTTTTGGCTCTGTTTCTAAAAATTGCTGCTTATCACATAGACATGAGGTTTCCTTTTATGTTTTCTTTTAGAACTTTCAGATTTTATGTTTAGATCACATAGATCATGTTTCAAAATTAATTTTTGTGTATAATGTAGGGCAAAAAAATAAGATTATTATTTTTAGAACTTATGGATATCTAGTTCTAGCACCACTTATTTAAAACATTTTTTTTCTCATTAAATACTTGAGAACACTTGAAAAAAATAAATCGAATGTATGCATGTGCTCTATTTCTGGAGGCTGAATATATATATATATATATATATATATATATATATTCTTATGCCAATATCACACAAATATTCTATTCAGACTTACATTTCCTCCTTCCCTTCTGGGACTCTAACATGTGAATGTTAGATTTGTGATAATTCCTGGGAAGTCTGTGGCCTCTGAGATTCTGTTTAATTTTCTTCTATCCACTTTCTTTCTTTTTACATGTTGGATGGGTCAATTGGATAGGTCTTCCAGTTTACTGATTTTTTTCTTCTGTTGTCTCCATTCTGTATGTGAGCCTATTCTAGTGATGTTCTGTTGTGGTTTTGTGGTTGTTGTTACTTCATTGTTTTAGTTCAAAATTTTCATTTGCTTCTCTTATATCTCCTACTTTGTTTTGTTTTCTTTTTTATTGAGGATTTCTTTCTTTCTTTCTTTCTTTTTAAGGAGGATTTGCAATTGCCTGCTGGAACATTTTTATGACTGTTCTTTGTCTTAGATGGCTTGAGATTCTACAACAAAATACCAAAAGCTGAGTGGCTGAAAGAAGAGAAACTTACTTTCTTGCAGTTTTTGAGGCTAAAAGTTCAATTCAGGCTCCCAGCATGGTCGGGTTCTGGAGAGAGCTCTCTTCTGAGTTTACAGCTAACCACCTCCTTGCTGTGTCCTCACGTGACTGCGAGAGAAAGAGAACAAGCTCTCTGGTGTCTCATTCTGTAAGGGCACCAATCCCATCAGGCCAGGGGTCTACCCTCATGATCTTATCTCATTGTAATTGCTCCAAAATGCCCACCTCCAAATATTATCACACTAGGAGTTAGGGATCAACAGATGAATTTTGAGAGGTTACAAATATTCCATTGATACATGATTTAAAATCCTTGTTAAATAATCCAACATTTTTGTCACCTCTGTGTTAGCATTTTCTGATTGACTTTTCTCATTGATAATGAAATAGTGGTGGTTCTTGCTATGATGAGTAATATTAGGTTTTATCCTGTATATTGGGACTATTATGTTATGAGACCCTGGTTCCTATTGAAATCTTCTATTTAGTTGACAAGTAGACATGTTTAGGTCTAGAATGTATGCCCTCTTTCATTTTTGTAAGCTATCATTAAAATGTAAATTTAGTTTTCAAAATGTTTGTCGAGCTATTTTGGTCTGCCCGCCTATGTGTTTCCCAGAGGCTAACCTGAATCCCCAGATGGTGTTTTAGACCAGTGTTCAGTCGTCAACTCTGGGAGTTACTTCTTGTCAGTATCATGCATGGGTCACTTAGAGGGCTGCTCAGGAATTCATACAGAGTTTGAAAATCCTTTTTGGCAACTGCCTTCTCTCTGAACTCTTCTCCCAACTCTATTGCTGGGAAGGAGGGGATGTGCACTACCCCCGCTTACTACACAGTGGTGGAGAAAGACTAGGCACTTCTACGCTCTTCGTAGCTGCAGAGAGGAAATACCACTGTGTTGTTGCTCAAATCCCAAGACTCCTCAGCTCTCTTCTTACTCCTCTTCTCTGAAACTTTCAAAATGTTTTGCCATTCGTGTCTATGTTTTTTTTTTTTTTAAGTTGTAGCTGGTATAGCTGTAATGAGTATAGGTAGAATGTACTTATATCTGGAACCAGAAACACCGTAGTGGTCTTTTGATTCTTTAATTCAATGCCTTTACAAGTTAGTAATTTTTTTATTCATTATTTTCTAACATATTCTCTTTCCCATAATTCTCTCCTCTCCTTTAGGAACTCCACTTATACATGTTATTTCTTCTCATTGTATTTGTAATGTCTTATTCCCCCTTTCACATTTCTCCATTCTTTTTTAGATGTTTCTTCTGAACTATCATTTACATTACCCTCACTTCTTTTGTGTCAAGTCTACTGGTAAGAGCTCTTAAGTTCTTGTGCAATTACGAGTTCTTAATTTCTGATATTGCATTTTCAGTTCAGTTCTTCTACTTGGTTCTTTTATTATTATTATTTTTAATGATTTCCAGTTTTAGTGAATCCCTATGGTTTTATCCATGCTAGAAACCTCTATTTCCAGTTCCCCCTTTCTTTAAGAATGTAGCCTTTCCGGGTCCCAACCTAATGTGTGTGGGTTTTATCATGCCCCTGCCTCTGAAGGGCTGTAGGCTCCTTATTTTAGAAACTCCAGTTCACGGGCATCTCAAGACCTCTAAGCCTCTCAGCATTCCTTTCTGCAACTTGACCAAGTATTCCTAGAGCAAGCATGGGACCGTCCCCTCCTAAATCCTGGCCCTGTCATCCTCACTTCTTGGTTAATTTCTTGATGTATTTGAGGAAAAAAACCCCAATTCTTTGTTGTTATGCTTAACAGGTAGCTTAATCTGAATTACTTAGCATATTTATCAGGATTCTCCAGAAAAAATAGAATGAATAGGATATAGATAGAGATATTGGATATAAGAGGAGACTTGTTAACAGGAATTGGCTCTTGTCTGAATGGCGAGCTGGAGAACCAGGAAAGTCCGTGGCATACAGTATCCCCTGTCTTCCCGAGATGTGTTCCAAGGTCCCCAGTGGAATCCTGAGACGGCGGACAGTACTGAGCCCCATATACACTGTGTTTTTTCCTGTACATACATACCTATAATAAACTTGAATTTATAAATTAGGCACAGTAAGAGATTAACAATAATAAATAATAAAAAATAGAACAACTATAACCATATACTCTAACGAAAATTATGTGATGATGTAAGATGGTACAATGCCTACATGATGCGATAAATTGAGGTGCTCAGAAGGGCATGCAATAAAAAACTTACAAAATGTTTATTTTTAGAATTTTTCATTTAATATTTTTGGCCCATGGTTGACCACAGATAATTAAAACCTCAGAGAACACCACCATGGATAAGGGAAGAATACTGTAATTCAGTCTAAGTCCAAAAGCCTGAGAACCAAGGGAACTAATGGTGTAAGTTACAGAGTTCGAAGACCCAAGAACAAAGTCCTGATGACCGTGGGCAGGAGAAAATGAATGTCCCAGCTCAAGAAGAAAGAACAAAAATTTATCCTTCTTCAGTCTTTGTTGTTTTGGGGCCCTCGGTGAATGCATGATGCCTACCTACACAGGGGAGTTGGAACTTCTTTGCTGATTCTACTGATTCAAATGATAATCTCTACAAGAAAGACCTCAGACACACCTGGAAATGTTTTGTCTGATAGGTGGGCATCCTTTAGCGCAATCAGATGAACACATAAAATTGATCACAATGCCTAATCTTACTACTAGCATTTGAAAGTCACACCGAATACACTTATGTCGTTTAGTTAGAAGACAGGAGGGATGTGTCAGCAGAAACAATTTAAAATTGATTTAAGCATTCCAATATTATGAAACACCTCAAAGTCTCGGTTTTTCTTTTTATTAACATAACAAATAATAGATATTAATAGATAAGATTTCCACTTTTCTATCCTTTTTTGGACCTCTATTTTCAGCTACCACTCTCTACCCCAGAAGCAAAAGCAAAGCTCTCCTCACCTTCTTTTGCAGGTGTGAAACACTCTGTTGTTCTAAGTTCTTTCCCTTGTATTTGAAAGGTCGATTTCTCATATTTTAAACCATATAAATAAAAGAGACACTTCCCATTATATGAATTCTGGTCTCATGTGTTAAATTAATCTAATTTTCCACACTTTCCACTTTGTAAGTGTTTATTCTCCTTGAGATAGGGTGTCAGCTCACAGAAGGAAGAAATAAAGCCTTAAATTCTTTATCAACCAATTCATCTGTTACGTGGGCTCAGCTTTAGAACCATTTCTGCATCTGCTATCTGGCTCTCCAATGTATACGTTTGTATAAATCCTACTTGGAATTACCAACACTGTTTTTCCCTTAGCTCATAATACCTATTATTGCACAGAAAAACTAAGGAAACATACATTGGAAATAAAATACATATCTACAACAGTTGTATATAAACATTTGCTAGGGGGAAAACATTTTTATTATCACAAAACAGAAAATGCAGAAAAGGTAGGGTCTGATATTAACTTCATTAAAACAAAGACTTGGTATTTGTTGAATATTCTTTGGAGGTTTCACTCCTTATTTCTTCAAAATATCACCTATAACTTACTTCTACCTCTTAACTTTAGCTTCCATTTTCTCATGATATTTTGGCTATATCAGTGCTATCATCTCTCCTTCTAGTTACCTCTGTTTCAGCACTTATCCAGGGAATAATAATTCCATATTATCCTTCCTCCTGGCCCCCACATACTGATGGTTGGCTTATTTATGTCTGTCTCCTTAGTACTTGAGTTTTAGAGGATACATTTATGTTGTATTAATTAAATCAAATAAATTACCACATTAAAAGAATTTTCCAATAGAAGATTCTATAATATTTTCTGATATATATTTTATAATATATATATACATATATATATTTAAATCTGACTTTAATTCCTCATACTTCACTTTTAGCCTGACTTCTTTTTCCTTGTCTAAATGAAAAGAGAGGAAACATTTTCACTGCCTCCATCTTTATATGTCTTTTCCAGAACATAAAAATTTATTGAGTACCTTTTCCTTTTCACTTGTCTCTGCCTCTCTGCTTTTCCTTTATGACCTACTTCCCAACCTTTTAATCACTTCCATTAGCTTCTGTTAGTCATTTTTCAAGTTATGCCCATCTCTACATCTGTGATAAGCTATAGGCTCACAAAGTGGACCAAATACTCCAAATGCTTTTGAAAAAATCCAGTTGGTTAAAGCCATGAGAGAAGGAGGAAGAAGCCTGAGTTGAGGTTAACTTTAGGGAGCTTTACAAAGCTTTACCCACATATCCTTGTCTCGTAAGTAGATCCTTAGTCAGAGGTTGCAAACATACACCCAGAACCCCTTTTTCCTGCAAAGCTGGCACTGAAGCCATGCCACTGAAGCCATGCCACTGAAATGCTAATGAACTGGGCTGTGTCTCCTTTATTGTAGGTTTGGTCCTGAGATTATGACATCCCGCACTTGCTGGACATTATTTGAACACTCCATGGTATCCATGGGTGAAGCCACTATGTAAATATTGTCACTACTATAAATAAGTTAATATCACAGCAGAAATATGGGAATTTGCTTGAGGACCCGCTACAAAAAAATGATAAATGAGGGAGGTTGGTGAGAAAAGCATTTTTCTTGGCTTGTGGTCAAAAATAAAGCTTTAAACAATTGAAGGGAACTTACTCTAGACGTGTTCTGGGAAGCAAATTCAGCTAAATATAAATCAAAGGAGTTTTCTTTATTGTAATTCAAGAATGCCACAATATAGGAGGCAAGGGAGATTGCCACAGGAAGAAACAAATATTTTCTTCCCAATAGAGAGATCTTTGTAAAGCTTTGTAAAGCATGGGTTTTTCACTTCTATTCTTACCCTTCTTTGATGCCTATGGAGAGGCATGCTGGGGCCTACAGAGAGGCCTTATGGCTCCGGCTAAGAGATCGGTGAGAACGCTGCCTGGGGAGTCCTGGAGCCCTGAGTTAAAGCTCTCGCTCTCCGTTAGCTGTGTGCTGCGGAGCTGCTTATTCTCTCTGTTCCTCGGGTCTTTCATCTCTCAGGTGATCATAGTAAATGTAGGAATCCCAGAGCAGTCAGTGGTTAGCACAGAGCTCAGCCTAGAGCAAATAGTCAGTGTTATCTATGCTATTAGTTTTGCTCTTTGACTGTTTTTCAAAATCCATTTCCATATGGACTTCTGGCTGGCTCTGGATTATTTTATTAACTCATTACCAGTCACTCACGCTGAACCCTTGCTTGAGCTAGTCTGGGAAATTCTAGACATTTCCTTGATCATGGTACATTTTTCATTCTGTGTTTGCATGTGCAAGCTTTTCCCACATATTTCGTCTGACAAATGCCCACTCTTTATTTCAGATGCAGTTCTTACTTACTTTTTGTTTCTTTCCTCAAACATGACTAAATAGATTTCTTTCTGCTTTTTGTTCTCCTAGATGACAATGATGATGATGATGATGATTAGTACAATGATAGCTTTACATTCTTCATATGAAGTTTTTCCCCTCACTAAACTGTAAATTCTTTGAAGATAGGGATTAAGTACTATTGATTCATCATGTTGTCTCCTACAATCTAACACATCGCTAGGTACACAGAAAGCACTCAGTGTTTGATACGTGAATGAATTGTATATAATACAATATGGGAATGCCAAACAAGATAATAGAAAATATTAGAAAAAATTAAAAGTAAAAAAATTGAATAATTTAGAACCAAAGAATATAAAATAGAAAATATTTCAGTGATGTAAGTGTTAATTTTTTTTAAGGCCAAGAAAGCTCTATAGGAAAAGATATTAAACCTGTGGACACATTGAAAACAATTACATGTTTTTACTGATGATAATACCCAGCATTCCTATTATAATTCAAATTATACACAAATATGAAAATACAGAGGAAAAGTACTCCAACATGATATTACATATTGCCTATAGGTGATAGCATTAAAGAGGAGTTCTATTTTATATTTTTCTGTAGTTCTGAAATCTGCACCAAAAGCATTTATTATTATTACGAGTAGAGAAGACCCATGTAGTTTTTAATCCTGAGATAATGTTATACAATGAGAAATGCATTAGTACCTATTTAAGTACTATAGTCAACAATTGCCAGTTGGTTAAAACATCACGTAAATAGTGAGAAGACCCAACATTTTTTCAGGATATTTTTTTCAAACCTAGAGAAAATACAAATACATATCTTTTTAATACTGTCTGTACATTATCCTGTCTATGGTATCTTTTTTTTTATATCACCATATGTGATGCACACCCCAGCTGCTACACCTATAAACACATATTTAATGGGAAGGGGGCCTGGGAAGACAGTTACAGCGCAGAGCCATCAGGAAAACAACCTAACGCAGAAAGCCTTATCTTCTTTGTAGTTATTAAATTAAATATTTAACCTATAAGGGACATTGCAAATCTTAGTCCTTTATGCATGTATATAAAAAGGCTGGCACTCAGAGAGGGAAGGAGAGGTACAGTAAGTCACGCAGCTAATTGGTGGCACCGTTAGGACTAGCTTGACAATCATGACTCTTTCCACTTATGCAAGATCCTAAAATATGGAAATAAAGAAGAATTTTAGAAAGTTTTCCCTGTAACTATCTCATTCCGCAGAAGGATAATTGAGGACTTAGAGTGATCCAGTAGTTTCCCCCAGGCCACGTAACTTTCTAGAATTTGGCTAGAATGAGCAACCAGGTCTCCTGTATCCTAGTCATTATGTTTTCTTCTGTAAGAAGAATAAGTTAGCCTAGCATTTCAGCCACATCACTGTTATTACCAAAAGTGTTAAAGAAAAGCCCGGCCTGATACTTACATATTATTTATGCATCAGTCAGTCTAATTTTGTTCTAACAAGGGGAAAACAATGATATATCAAGCAAAAGAGTGCATCATTTCTTAACTGGGGTCAACATCTTTCTTCAGAACCTCTCTAAGATTCTGATCCATATAATTTATTTTCCAATGAAACAGTGATCTATGGAAAAGCTCACAGAAAACTAAAAACTTGTAATTCATATATAGCATTGACTATGTGTATGTATATATCTTACATAAGATGTTTTCCTAAGATCCTTAAATCTACAAAAAGTAGAGTACTTTTTCTGTTTTAAATCTTGGTTGATAGATATGGGCTAATGTGACCAAATTGACTTATTTGTCACATTAACAAGGAAGAAAAAAAGCACCTGGAAGAAGCTATGACAGGTGGATGAGTCTGGATTTCCATAAAAAAATAAATCACATTGGCTCTGTGATGTTGTAGAAAGTAATGACACAAAAAAATTGAGGAACCTAAGTTTTAGTTATATTCCTGCCCAAAATTAGCTGAAGCATCTAGAGCAATTTCTTCTATGATTCCAGATATAAGTCTCTTCATAGTTCAAAAAAGGAATTTATGGGAATTTATCATTTTTTTTGGTCTACTCAGGGAGTGGTATTTGTTTATTTATTTAATTATTGGGATGGCATTGGTTAATAAAATTCTATAGGTTTCAGGTGTACAATCCTATAATATATCATCTGTATATTGTATTGTGTATTTGCCACCCCACAGCAAATCTCCTTCCATCACTGTTTATCCCTGCTTTACCCTCTTCTACCGCCCCCTAACCCCCTATTCCTCTGGTAGTTGCCATGCTGTTGTCTGTGTTTATGAGTTTGGTTTTTTTTTTTTTTTTTGGTTTAATCCCTTCACCTTTTTCACTCAGCTCCTCCACCTTCTTCTCTTTGACAGCTGTCAGTCTGTTCTCTGTATCTATCAGTCTGTTTCTATTTTGCTTATTAGTTTATTTTGTCCATCAGATTCCACATATAAGTGAAATCATATGGTACTTGTCTTTGCCTGACTGGCATATTTCATTTAGCATAATACTGTCCAGGTCCATCCATGCTGTCACAATGATAGTAAGGTTGATGTCCAAAGACATCAAGGAGACAATGGTAGATGGCTTATCAGCTGTTAGTGGGCAAGTCACTGCTTAGTGTGTGGCAGTGCCTGATCCTTGCTTATATCCTAACACTCTGTGTGTGCTGACAGCCCTAAATATACAACCAGACAAGTTCCTTTTTGCTTCAGAGACAAGGTGGTTGGACTAGATGATTATTATGATATATAACTTAATTTTCTAATTGAGAAATTTTCAAATGATGAGTTTCACATAAAAATGAGTATCAGATAAGTTAATACGTATCCATTCAAATCCAAACTATTTTTTGTTAAAATTTAAATGCATTTTGTTGACAAAGGAAGGCGATTAAACATGATTTACTTTAGAATCTACTCCTGTGCCTATACCATTCACTGTCTCAGCCATAATTGGCTGACAAAACCTTTGCTTTTAGGAATATGCTAATTTCAGAACATGTCACTGACCTGTTAAATGCTCTGCCAGTTGCTTACTGGTGCAATCCAAAATATCTCCTTATGGATATGGAGGCCCTGGGCAATCTGGACTTTGCCTGCCTATAGCTCTAGCTTCATCACTCTCCCCGTCAAGGTTCACTCTGCTCCAAGCATGCACATGTTTCTCTTAGTCCTCAAACACCCCACAGCCCTTTCCACATTAGAGACTTGTACTGGTTCCCTCTGTTCAGAATGCTGTTCCGCAGGTCTTTGCCTAGCTGATTCTTTCTAGTCATAGAAGTTTGTGTGTAAATGTCACATTTTCAAGGACTCTTCCCTTGTTTATCCCATCTTATAGAGTCTGCTCTTGAGTCTCTATCTCATCGCCCTTTCTTGAACTATGTATTTACTTATTCTCTTGCTACCCCTACTATCTCAATATACCATAAGCATTTGGAGAGCAAGGCCTTCTTTTTCTTGCCTGTCTGTGTACCTGCAACATTTAAAACAGAACCTTCCACAAAGTAGGAGCTGGAAAACTAGCATTGGATGAATGAATGGATGAATAAGCGAATGTTATTGATATAGACCTGTTAACTGGAAATGCAAAATGGAATGTATTCATAGTCTTTCACTCAAGTCTTTTTGATATGTACCACATATTTATCACCATTAAAGCCTATGGCTTCAGGACTAGAAATTAATCCATTCTCTATGATACAAGTGGTTTGAATGTCATTCATCCTAATTACAAAAAACAAATGACTAGCAGTAGTCATCTGACAGAGGGTGAGTGCAGGAAGGAAAGCATAAAGTTCTCTTTGGTCCTCTTTTCAGCTCTTCTTCCAATGACCTTTGTCTTGAATTTATGTTCACAATGTCAGGTTTTGTTTGCTTTTTATGTTTCTCACTGAATTCTCTTTAGCATCCATTTTCTTTCCTGCAATGTGCCAAAAAAACCTAATTATGAATTACATTTTCCACTCTGTTGCTGGCCGTTTTGCATCATGGAAGTAGGCTCAACTGAATAGTACAATCAAAGGACTACAGATACTTAGAAAAACCCTACTTTCTACATAAAAAATAAGGATAATTCTTCTGTCATTCTTTGCTTTCATATATATGTTATGCACTGATGCTCAAGAAAGCTAAATTTCCAAATATGAAACACTACTTCAGTTCTCTAGGTTTGATTAATAATAAGTGTCAGTCCATTAAAATGGATCATGATGAGTCCCAAGGAATTGGTTGTTAACATAATTAACAGCTGGCTTTACTTTCAAGACATTAATCAAAAGAGCAAGTTGCTGGAAATGACCAGGTTCTCACAAATGTTGCTAATTAGCAAAGGCATTGAAGTTGTGTGACAGTCATTCCTGATGCTGTTATCTGCATGATTGTATCACAGCTTTAAATGCTCACAGTGCAATGTGTTTTCTCGTTAAACCAATAGGCATTTAAGTGAATTTAATTAAAAAACAAGAGTATATTTTGACTGTTTTCTTTTTAACTGAATGGAGCATAAACAATCCATAAAATGATCATGATATACAATGTATAACATTTTCTATTTATAAATTGTGAATAAATTTTACAGGGATAGATTATCCCTATATTATGCCAATATAGCCTAACTAGCTCTATCATTAAAATAGCATTGCTTTGATTACCCCTGGCTGGGTAGCTCAGTTAGTTAAAGCATCATCCTGATACACCAAGATCACAGGTTCAATCCTTGGTCAGGGCACATACAAGAAGTGACAATGAATGCACAAATAAGTGGAACAAGAAATTGACATTTCTCTCTCTCTCCCCCCGCCCCCTGCCACACGCACACTCCATTCCTCTCTGTCTCTGTAAAATCGACTAATAATTTTTTTTAAAGAAAAAGATAAAATAACAGTGCTTTGAGAAGCAGGATAAACTTTATCATCATCTGCTCATATCACATTGTATTTGTATATAATGAAAGCAATACATGAAAGAATTTAAGAAAGTAATAACAACACAAAGAAAATTTAAAACAATCACCTTATCAAGAAAGACAAACCTCTCAGCATTTTAGAATCTTTGCTTTCAATATTTATATGGGCCTAAACTATTTTCTGTTGAAATTATACTTGGTATGTAATTTTATTTCCTGCTTTCTCATAACATTAAGTCACATGAAGTTTCTCTGTCAAATGAGATAATTAATAAAATAACATTTTAAGTGATATCTATTACTTTATCAGAAAGATATTTTACATCTTTCTTAACAATTCCCATAAGGTTGGAATCATGAGTTTCACTTTTAAATCCAACACTGTAACAGGTGTCAAAGTCAGTGAAGGAACTATCTTCAGTCTTTCGGTACTTTTATGTCTGGATCACAATTCAGGATTACTTACTTCCTGGTAGGGTTGCCAGGTTTATCAAATAAAAATACAAGACACCCAGTTAAATTTGAATTTTGCATAAATAATGGATTTTTTAATGTATGTCACATGTAATGTTTAAGATATACTAATAATGAATAGGACATACTTACACTAAAAAATGTATTGTTTATCTGAAATTAAAATACACTGGTGCATCCTGTGTTTTTCCTGGCAACTTCCAACAAAGATATTTCTTACATGTTTTACATATCGTAACAGGCAGATTAATGGCCTGCCAAAGGTTCCCATGTCCTAATACCCAGAACCTGTGAGGTTATACTGTTGTAAATAGAATTAAGGTTGCTAATCAGCTGATGTCAATACGGGAACAAGGGAATCACAAAATTCCTTAGGAGTGAGAGAGGCAGAAGAGAGGACCACAGAAAAGGAAGAGTGAGAAAGACTCATCCCAGCATTGTTGGCTTTGAAAATGAAGGAAGGAGCTGTGAGCCAAAGAAAGCAGGCAGCCTCTAGAAGCTGGAAAAGGCAAGAAAATGTTTGCCCACAGAGGCTCTGGTAAGGAATTCAGCCTTTCCAACACCTTGGTTTTAGCTCAGTGAGACTGTTGTTGGACTCCTGACCTCCAGAACTATAAGGTAACTAACAAATGTGCACTGTTTTTAAGGAACTAAATTCATCGTATTTTTAATGGGAGCTATAGTAGGGTAACGCATATGTTTTCATAAAGACTTTGGTGCTCATTGAGCTAAAAGGTAGGCTGGGTCCCTTGATTCTTATCTTGTGATTATTTTATTTAAGAGGACAAAAAAAAAAAAAAATCTGATCCTGGACCTAGAAAACACACTCCCTGGAATCTCACTAGAGTTAGGCCCCTTCCTACTGCCACCGTTAGTCATTTCTGATTGAGCCTGCAAGGGACACGGGCCAGAGTGCTTTAAATCTTGGAAGGCTGATGTAAGTGATTGTGTATGAGTGGCAGAGGGGTAAAGAGAATGCAGTTCAAGCAACCAGCATCTTAGGGCCTTAGTCATGAAAGGAGCTCAACGCAGAAGGTTCTGCTTGGTAGTCAAGCTACAGAGTAAATCAAAGACAGCTGAGATAAACAAATGTTCTTGACAACACACTTTGTCAGTCTGAGCTGATGGTGGGGTCAATGCCAGGTACAAGTTTGCAGGTATTCAAAATGAAAATCCAATTGTTAAATGCACCATTTTTACAAGTACTTACTGTTATGGAGAAGGTCAGCCAAAAAAAATATTGCTTTCCTACATGGCTCTGAAATACAAGGGAGACAACCCATATGCTGTAGTCATTTTGCTTTTCTGGAAGTTCCTCACAGCTCACAAGTTTGTATTTCAGGGAAGGAGAATGTTATCGTCCATTTAAAATGTGCATTCCCCACAGAAAGTTCACATCAAATCAAACTTAGAGATGTAAGGTGGTTAGAGACCTCAAACTCAAGAATTTCCAAGTCTATAGCAGAGACAGGTTCATAAACAAACAATAGTGATGCAATGCAATACATGTTTTTACACAGAGGAATGCACATGAAGCTGGGGGAGCCTTCAGGAGTCAGTAATCAATGCCCAGAGGCTTCCATGCAGACAGGGTGCTTGACATGCCAGCCGAAGGATAAGAAGAGATGCTCGGGCACTCCTGCAACCCTCTCTAGGAGGTAGACGGGTTTTTGTTGTTGTTGTTGTTGTTGTTTAAGAAGTGATTGTTATCATTAGTTTTTTATTTTTCAGTGAAAGACTAAATAAATGAGTGACAATGGTTTTAGCCTCGTTACCTGTGAGGTTATACTTTTGCAGGTTGGATATGCATGTTATGGATATCCTGACTTCTTAAAATGGTTTTAATACTCTTCACTCTTTCAGAGCATATTTTTCATGGCTACCCTTTTTGGAGCATTTTGGGCCAGGCAGTGGGTTAGGTAATTTCTATGTAATTTCATTTTCAGAACAGTCTGATGAGTTTAATCCCTTTATAGGTGACATGGTATCTGCCTTGGAGCACGGGGTGGCTTGTAGTTCTCTTTGCTAAGATGAGGAGCATGGGGTGGGGTGAGTTCTGTGAAGACTACAGTGAGCTATGTTTGGCCGATACTGAATTTGAGGTTATGCTGAAGAGTGCCTAAAAGGCTACACTGTGTGTGTGTGCGTAGCTCTGAAGTCAAGTTTGGGGAGGAAATATTGATCTGGAATATGTGGCCATTGAAACCCTGGGAATGCCTGGGATGGTCTAGAAAGAAGGGACATCAAGATATCCAAAGAGAAAATCAATGGAGAATAACAATATTTAAGAGGATGAAGATACTAAACTTGAAAAAAAATAAAGAGAAGGAGAGTCATGAGAGAGGAAGACAGAAGACCAAGTCAGAGTGATTGATGGTTTGGCCAGCAGTGGCAGAAAAATTCTGTATTTTAGGTCAAAAAGAATAATATCTGAACAATGTCTATTGGATTTCAGAATAATGTCATTTGTGATAATTTGGTTAAAAATTGTGTAATGGAAACAGAAGGCAGACTGGAATATGACGAGTTATTAGAAAGTAAGGAAATAGAGACGATTGAGGATATACAATTTTATTAAAGAATTAACAAAAAAGAAGACGGAAGGATAGGGAAGAGAGTCCTGGTACCTGGATAAAACATGATATTGGAACAGGTGAGTTGTTTTGTGTTTAGCATGACTGATGATCATATTTACATTATGGGAAGAAGAGTCAGCAGTATGGGCTTTTATATTCAGGATTCCTCTGGGTGCGACAGCAACCCATATGAAATGACTTAAAAATGTTTAAAAATAAATACTAATACAAACTGTGCAGTGAGGCTGACTCAGTCTAGAGGTCCAACTGATATTGTGTGACATTCTACAGAAATACAAGAGCTTCTCTCTCTCAATGTCAGCATATATAATCTCAGAGAATGACTTTCACCAGTGTGGGGTCACCTGTTCATCGCTGAGCCACCTCCTAGGACTGGAGGACTGTGACATGAAATTGACCGAGCCTGCAACATGTACCATCTAGGGCCAGACGTTGGGACTAGAACTTGGAACCCCACAGGAACAATTAGAGATACTGAAGGAATTGTACTCAGTAGAATGGCTAATGTTCCCAAAAGGAAGGAAAAAGAGAGGCTCGGCAGCAAAAAAAATAGATGTCCAGCCCAGAGGAGAAGTCAAAGACGCAGGTCAGAGAACACTAAATAAATAGAGGAAGACCTCAATCCGCTTTAGACAGGATTCATCGTCACTTCAAAGAGGGGCCTTCCCTCTCTGACCCACCTGGCATCCCTAATCCCCAAGTAACTCTCTGTCCCTCTCCTATCTTTTCTTCCTAATGCTATCATTCTCTAAATTTATGCTGTTACTTTGCTTACTTGTTACCAGCACAGCTTTCCTGCATTTCAAATGTTCCTGCTTTTCAAATACCCACTTCCTTGTCAGGGACTCTGCTTCTCTTCTATACTATTTTAACTCTGACATCTGAAATCAGAAATATCATCTAGCACATATTTACCACTCAATTACTTGTTGAGTTAAAGAAGAGATAGATGAGAAGGGGAGAGAGACAGAGACTTAAAACTACACTAAACAAAGATTGTCCATAATAAATGCAGACCAATAGTTTTAAAATGTTGAGTAGTGTACCATATTCACAAATGTATATATGATCATTAGATATAAAATAATTAGAGGTGGCATGCGAACCAAAGAGTCCCTGGTTCGATTCCCAGTCAGGGCACGTGCCTGGGTGGCTGGCCAGGTCCCCAGTAGAGGGCGTGCAAGAGGCAACCACGCAGTGTTTCTCCCTCTCTCCCTCCCTTTCTCTAAAAATAAATAAAATCTTAAAAAAAAAAAATCCTGGCATTGAAAAAAATAAAATAATTAGGAGTGATGAACTAAAAATTAAAATGTCTCACAGAGCAGGCAGCACATTTGGTGGACTTTTGTGCTGCATATCGGCTTAGTTTTGTTGCTTGTGATCACACTAAAAAATGTAGAAGTCTGTGAATTTTACTACAGAATGAAGATAAGGAATATGTTGTAAAGTCCCAGAACAGACATGTACATGAAACATCAAGGTTTTATTAGTGGAAAGATTCTCTGAAGTTAAACTAGTTTATATGAAGGAACCTTTTAGAATTTCTTCCATAAGGATGTTCCCCCAAATAGCTTCACAGTAAAATGGAATAAAACTGCCTTTCAACGAAAGCTTTGGCAACTGGATACCCCCTTGCCTCCAAGTCAGCAGTGAGCTGGAAGTTTAACACATGTGGAAACAATTCATTAGGTGAACTTGCAAAAGAACCTTTGACAGCTATTCTCTTTGAATATCTTATAAGAGAAAAACTGTTCTAAAAGGCAGGAAATAAAAACAATTGTCTGGTTTTACTTAATTTTTCTTGGGAAAGCTGCATTTATAATACAGGTCATACACAAACACATACAAAAGCTTTTCATGATGAATGTCACTGATGTGTCTTCATCCTAGGGGATTATGCATGTGTGTGCATGTGTGTATTTACATATATATGCACAGAAAGTTACTGATATTTCAGAAAATAATTCTGAAATATGGTTTTGTCACATAATACATCAGTTCATTCCTTAAAAGTGTTTAAAATTACAAGCCATGTAGTAATCTTGTATATGTTTGAGAAGTAAACATGGAAAAAATACAATAGTTTTTTCTATAAAAAAATGCACAGATTTTCATGTTCTATTATATGTTTAAATCAAGGTGAATGTTTAATGTTTTGGGGTGGAAATATAAAGTGAATGATATATTAGCTTAAACTCTCGACCAAAAAAAATGTGTTTTTCTGTCTACAATGAGTAAAGATGACTAGAAAACTTGAAATTTCACTCTTGAATGTCAGTGAAGTCAATTATAATAACTGGGGTGGGAAATCAGGAGGAGGTGAAAAAGGCTATACTAGAATTTTAACATCACAGAAGATAGCTAGCCCAGCCTATCCTTTGAAGTATCTGTAGAAGGAACTTCTACATTCCTTCTACTGTGGTATTAATCTATTTATTCATTCACTTGTTTAAAAATGCATCAAGTCAGCTCTTGTGCCAGGCACTGTGCTGCTTGCTTGATTAAAAATGATGAAAAATATAGGTGTCTACCCTGAAGGGGCCTATGTTTTGTTTGGAGTTAGGCCTTCAGGCCACTGAAGAAGACTTTTTCATAGTATGGAGGATGATGTACACTCAGTATCACTCTTAAATTGGGGCAGGAAGGGTCTTTTCTATGAATCCTTTCTTAGAGACTCCCCCCGCCCCCACCCCCGGCGTGTTACAAATGCTAAAGAACTCATGAATGCGCAGCCCTACCGCAGCATAAGCCACAAACCCTAAATGTCTACTCCCATGTCTGATCCCATTTAGGCCCCAGAGAAATAGTTTCCCACTCCTCTGCTGGCACATCACTGAAATGAAGACAATGGTACCTGAATTCTGTACGCGGCTGGTGTTGTCCAGCAGCCGCTGTCTGAGATGGATGCTGCTTTTGACTTCATGAATGGCTTGACCCTGCAGTGCTTAAATAAGAGCAAAAACAAACTGGTTAACTTGTCAAATTCCTCATTTGAGATGGCATGGATACAATATATTCTTGATGATAAAATATGTTCATTTCTTATATACCCTAATGGTCCAATATGTGTTTCATGCATACATATGTATGCATATATAATACACAATAAGATAACAACATCAGTGTGACAGGACACATACCAGGCATGTGCTAAGTACTTTCTTTATCATGTTTGATGTCCACAAGATAAAAACATTAAGCCTTAGAGAGATTAAGAAGTTAATCTACCATCACACAGTTATGAGGTCCTATAGCTGGGATTCAAACTCACTAATTCTGATCATAGCCAGGCTAAACTGTTACTTAAGTGAGAACAGTTTGTAAGTATTCTTCAGAGTATGACTGTAGAACAACAGTAGTTTCTCAGGAAATTCTCAAAGGACTTCTAATTTTATAATAAGGTGGCATTTTCCTTGATTTTTCCCCTAAAAATGAGAAGATAATTTCAGAACAAAATAAGCCTAAGTATAATTTCATTCATAATTCTTTCATTCCATAATCTATAATTGAGAGGCAAAAATCAAGCCTCGTGACACACTTTCCTAAGGAATGGTGAAACTGGAATCTTTCTCATTTTTAATATGGCCACCATATGTTTTATTTTAATGACAAAGTTTCTTTCAGCTACTTCTATGAAGTCCTGATAGTCAGAAATCTCAATGATTTAAACATCTTTATTATAAAATGTAGATAAACCACATTTGATTCAGGTCTTTTACTTCCCATATTTCATTATAGTTTTCTCATTTGAACCTTGGTCTCTTTTTCATTTCCCATAAGCACGGTTGCAGGCTGTTCTGGGTTCTGTGGAAAAGAAGTCACAACAAGAGTTTAACGGCTTTTTGGACAAGGGCCTGAATTAAGGAAGCTTAGTGTCTTTGGGGCCAAGTCTTAGTACATATCCCATTGTTCCTTCAAACAGGTTTTTTGCGCTGAAAGAAATCTTACTTTAAAAACAGTTCTCCCTTATTCTTACAAAATTTACAAGGCCCTGCCTAATCTAATTTTTCTCTGCCTCTGTCAAACCTGGATTGAATTAGACTGGGTGATCCAAAATTCTTTAAGGATGATTACAGATATGCACACAGAAAAATACATGTTATGATTTTATATTCTATCCTACCTCATTTATAATTAACAGATGAATTGTTCAAATGCAAAATAGTGAGCAATTGAAGTCTTATTCATTCATTGTGAAAGGCATTATGAAGAAGAATTATTGAACTATTTTTGTATATTAAGCTCTATGAAAGGCATGTTAAATCTACCACATTAATTTTAATCTAACAGAAATGTATTATATAAAATATTATCTTATTAATGCAAATGAGAGGTAAGGCAAGCAAGGTTTTAGGAAATGTGCCGAAGTGTACATATGTAGTAATAAGTGATAGTGGTATGGTCAGAATTGAAGTTAAAGTCCAAATTTTGGCCCTGGCTAGTGTGGCTCAGTTGGTTGGAGCATCATATTGTAACCAAAGAGTTGCAGGTTCAATTCCTGGTCAGAGCACATGCCTAGATTGTGGGTTCAATCCCCTGTTCTGGTGTATATGATCCCTGATCCTGGCACATGAAGGAGGCGACCAATTGGTGCTTCTCTCTTGCATCAATATTTCTTTCTCTCCCTTTCTCTCTCTCTCTAAAAAACAATGAAAAAAATGTCCTCTGGTAAGGATTAAAAAAAAGAAGAGTCCAAAGTCTGAGCTATCAAAATTAATGGAAAAAAATTTCTGATGTTTGTAATCATCTTTTCCATAATTATTCCAGAGACAATATCAGCATTTTCATTTTTGGAACTGTCTGTTCCACCTACCAATCTTCCACAAATTGGCTATTCTGCTAATATAATAATGTTTTTAAAAACATTAATATTTGTGTCATTCAAATGAATTGAGTGTAGGTGCTATCAAATCCTACAATAGGTGGACTTGTAAAATTATTTTTGAACAAACAGATGTAGCTGTTGACTATAATACCTATAAGGTCGGGATTAATTGTCTAATACTTTGAAAAAATTAACATCTAATAAATATTTGCTATAAGCTAGATTTATTCTTTTACTACAAAACATTGTAATTCATAAAGCAGCATTTTATAATATTGTTAAACTTGTTATACAAATATTTTCAAAAAGAGAAAGTATATATTTCAGAAACTGCAAACCAGGGAAAGGATTGATAATTTCCACAAATTTATAGGGAAAAAAAAGTTAAGTGTGTAGTTTCCAAGGACTCATAAATAAAAGATCACAGGAAGTCAAAATCCATTTATTAAAAATAAACAATATTAAATGATCCTCACTAATGTTGGTGATTCTCAGTGTTTCTCTCTCTCAATCTGTGTTTAATTTCTATTTTCTCTCTCTCTCTTTCAGTTTTAGTCTCACTCTGACTTCAGCCTAGAATTTAAAAAGTTTATCAAATTTATCTTGGAAACAGGTAGAAGAGTAGGGTTAGAAGACAATGCTGGGGAAGAATACTAACTGTTGATGTTTAGACCCACATCGACCTGGAAAAGGGGACTTGGGTCTTCATTGTGCTGTGGTGGCCTTCAGCAACGCCTTGTATGAAGACAAGTTTGCTGCTACTACAGAGCTGAGAAAGAGAGTTTATGATTTGAAAGATTCATAAAGATTTCAACACTTTGGATTCTTGAACTGGATAGTACAGTATAAGAGACAATTTAATAGGGATAAATGGGATGAAATTGAACTATATTAAAAATGTTAATAGTAAGAGCTGGTTGGGGAAGAAATAGATGAGTACAATTTGGGTGTCTTAATTGGCTGCAGATTGCTGACAGATTTTCAGGGCAATGAAGACTATAGTTGATCATGTTTTTTGTAGTAGGAACCTCTCTGCTTATCAATATATCCTTCCATATTTAAGATGTAAAGGCAAGAGTTGAAAGCTTAAACACTCACAGAAGCAAAATGGATGGGAAATGTAAATGAATGAAGAGAGCAAGGATAATAACA
This sequence comes from Pteronotus mesoamericanus, assembly GCF_021234165.1. NCBI lineage: Eukaryota > Metazoa > Chordata > Mammalia > Chiroptera > Mormoopidae > Pteronotus > Pteronotus mesoamericanus. The sequence continues at coordinate 10,453,746 of NW_026555234.1, read as the reverse complement.
ATGTCTGGTTTCCCACAATTTTTTTTTGAATCACAAAGCTCTATCATTTATGTTCCTACTTTTAACGAAGACATAGATAAAATTAAATGTGTCTTTCCTTCTCTCATACTTTAAGAAAACAGCACAAGTTCAGTAACAACAACAAATGACACCACATAATTACCATGTAAATGAGACGCAATTGTGGGGATATTTGAAAACTGAAACATATAGGTCTCATGCAAAGGCAGTACTAGCACTTGGCTTCAGATGTTTTTTGTCATGCACTAATACAGGCTCAACATTGCTAGATGTTTCCCTTTTTCAAAAGAAACAGGACACCAAGATTATTGTGTCAAATGTTCTGGGATTTAAATGTTGGCAATTCATTTACTTAATCATTAAACATTGTGTAGGCAAATATTGTGTGAGCCAAACAAAACACATCTGTAGGTGATGGAATATAGTGTATTACATCTGCTTCAGAAGCCCAAACTATTTTTACATTTCTATATTTTTTTTCTTCTGGTATTTCAAGACCGAGCTCAAGGAATACCGTCTTTGTAAAGACTTTCTTGAATTTCTTCAAGATATGGTTCACTTCTTTGTGCCTTCATTACCCTCTAAACAATTCCGTCATAGCACCTATCTATATTTTCCTAATTTATTCATTCATATTAAGTTGTAAACTCCTCCAGGCAAGATACTGTAGTCGGTTGAATAGTGACCCCTCCAAAATCACGTCCATGCCCTAAATCCTAGATTCTGTGTGACCTAATTTGGAAAAAGGGTCTTTGTAAGATGCGATTAAGTTAAGGATCTCCAGGTGATCCCAGGTGTCCCAGGTGGAAGTCCCAGGTGTATCCGAAGTTCAATGCCACATGCCCTTATAACTGACAGAGAGGAGAAGAAACAGAGGAGAAGGTCACGTGAAGACACAGGCAGAAATTAGAGAGATGCAGCCACAAGTGAAGGAACGCTTGGCACCACCAGAAGGTGGAAGAAGCAAGGCGGGGTCCTTTTCTGTGGCCTTCAGAGAGAGCTTGGTGCTGCCAACCCTTTGAATGCTGACTTCTGGCCTGCAGACTGTGACAGAAAAACTCCTGTTGTTTTAAGTCACCTCCTTTTTGGTGATTTGGTCTAACAGCTCTAGGACACCAATACAGAGACTATGCTTCTATAGCTCTGTATGCCAAGCCCCTCGCACAAAGTCTGCCATGTAGGTGGCAGGCAGTAAAAAGGTGCTAATTCTCTGGAATCAAATGATACATTCTTAATCTTTAGAAGCCTATCAAGCTTTGTGCACTGTAGTGGAATGATCATTCCATTTCTCATAAATAAGGCTCCTAAATGGACTTATTAAGGCTCGGTAATCAATCAGTAGCAGTTTATTAGTGTTAAAAGTCCTTATGTCCTATTCCTCTTAGTAGAAGTGCATATAGTATGCCTCCCTGTAGACCAGCAAAAAGAAACAGCTACTTCCTCCATGTGGGATATGCTAGGCTATACCCAAATATGCATAAAATATCACCCCTGCCCTATGGAAGGTGGCCATCCATCCTCACTGAAACACGGAATAACAGTGGGTTCTGATAACTGAAGACATGGATTTGGACCCAAGTGCTGTTTGCTCCTAGCAGTGAGACCTTCAGTAAATTACTGAACTTCTCTGAGGGAGAGGAGGGCAGGGGCGACACTAAATACTGTTAAGTATTATAGAGATTAGGACAGGTTAGAAGTTCTCTCTGAATATCTGGACTTAGAAGGGACTGAAAAAAAAGTGTTACTTGCCTTCTACAGATTTCCAATACTGTATGTTGTTTTCTTTGATTGAGGTATTAAAGGTTGAGAAAATGTGTTCACTGTGCCTACTGGTTTGAATTTAAGGATATTAAGTTGGATTTCCTATTCTTAAAATGAAATCCAGATTTCCCTTTATAATTCCTGGAAAGCTGGTTGGGGGAAGGGCAGGGTGAGGAGCTGGGACTGTTAGTACCACAAGAAGCTTTAACACCCTCCTTCTTGATGATTGTTAATTCATGCTTCTGATCAACATTAGGGTTTATGATGAGAGGGTCCCAAAGATGAAATCATGCAGCGACAACTAGAATCACGTCACTGTCAAGGTTTTTTTGTGAGGAAGCAGGTGCTGAAAATTACGTTTAGCCTTATCAATGGAGTTTTCTCAGTAGGCACAACATATTCAGCATCATGCTAATGTTTTTGGTAATTGTGTGTTGGCCTGCCCATCAGTCTTTCTAGAAGAAAAGTAGACCCAGCACAAGGCCTGTTGAAGACAACAGCTTCAATTCCATTTCCTGTGAACCAGTCCAAAGGCTTCAGTAAGAAGCAGGAAGCTTACCAAAGGGAAGGATCTTTAGTTCTGTCAGTCTCAAAACTATGCAAAGGGTAAATTGGTTTATATTGTTAATTTGTATTTTTAAATATTTTTTTTATTTTTCAGTTACAGTTGACATACAATATTATATTAGTTTTGGGTATACAACACAGTGATTAGACATCTATATAACTTATAAAGCAATCACCTCAATAAATTTAATACCCAGCCCTGGTTGGTGTGGCTCAGTTGTTTGCAGCATTGTCCTTTAGACCAAAGAGTCACAGGTTTGATTCCTGGTCAGGGCACATACCCAGGTTGCAGGTTCAATCCCCGTTTGGGACACATGTGAGAAGGCAATCAACCAATGTTTCTCTCTGTCTCTCTCTCTCTCTCTACATCTCTCCCTCTTTCTCTTCCCCTCTCCTTGAAAGCAATGAAAGATGTCATTGGGGGAGGGTTTTAAAAAATGTAGTAAAATCTGGCACCCATCTGACACCATGGTTATTACAATATTACAGTAATTTATATTGATTAGTGGTTCTTAATTGGGAATGATTTAAAATCCCAGATGACATTTGGCAAACTTTGGTGACATTTTTAGTTGTCATGTGGAGGAAGGGAGAATGGTTCTGGCATCTAGAGGGTAGAGGCCAGGGGTGCTGCTAAACATCCTGCAATGCACATGACAGCTCCCACAACAGAGTATTGTTTAGCCCCAAACTGAATAATGGAGAAAACACAGAAGAGAAAAACATAAGAAAAATGTCTGGAAAGGAAAGCTCATTTAAATTTGGGGCTGAAGTAGGTTTTATGGCACATACACATACCAGAGCTTAGAGACAAAGAAATAAAAATAAAGTTTTGTGAAGAGAAGTAGATATATGTATCTTCCAAACAATATGCAACCCCAAATGTGGCATGATTTTGAGAATCAGTGGAAGGTAAGAAAAGAGATAGCAGTTTGATTTGACCTGATACCAGAGATGCATTTGTCACAGTATTCAGGTTATTAGGCAGAAACTATATTAAAGCAAATGTCAACTCTAGCAGTATCTTTTATCTGTAATACAAGTGTTGAGGGAGTCACAAAAATGTACTCTTTGTTGGTTTTCCTGGGATAAAGGACTGAATTTTCACTATTAAGACTTAAAGGTACAACAGATGGAGTTGAACATTGAAGAAACTAAGTGGAAGGAGAAGGAGAACCTTGCTGATATCTTTTCTAACATATCATATTTATATTTACAAAACAATTGATAAAGGTTTGAGGCTGCCATTTAAAGGGAAAGGGAAAGGTATTTTATCAAAATGATAAAATTTTAACAATCAAATGTCTGGAATGGACAGGGAGGTGAAAGATTGAGTTAAATCTGGAAATTGAAATAACATATTGATAATCAAAACAGGTGAGTAAAGGTATCATTTAGCACAATGAAGGAAACTTTGGGAGCACAAACACAAAAAAGTTGTTGAAAATGATTGTAGCTAAGAAGTGGGATGTTGGGTGGTGGGCTTATGGCTTCGCGATGGCAGTGGAGGTCAGATAGAGGGCAACTGCTTTTTATCATAGGTCTTTCTGTGCGATTTCTTTTTTTCACATGTGCAAGTATTTTGCTAATTTTTCATTAAAGAATTAATGGAAATTTTATAAATTTAGCTGAAAAGGTAATAAACTTTTGGCATAATACCATATAGGTTGTCTTCAGTATGCCAGTCATTAGTCTTAAATAACCTATACAGCTATTCACAGTGACTGCTTGTTTTATCTAATAGTTGACGCCACTGTTTGTATCTATGTAGTGTTTCATATAGGGGAAATATTTTTCACATTTATGACTTCTGTATATTTTTAACAACACTGGGAAATTTGGTTAGGGCATTAGAGAATAGACCTGAGACAGATTTGTGTTCTGGGAGTTTGTTGGAGGGTGCTAGGGATGAGCACTCGTCGGGGAACAAGGGAGCTGGACTGGGCAGGAGGATATGGTCGCTGCAAGGCAGGCACAGCTAAGTCCTCGACTGATTCTACGAGGAGTCTTTGACCTGAGGTGGCCCTTCAGAGTTGTCAAAAACAGAGGCAAAAGGGCCTGGGCTGAATTCTCCCTTGTTGACAAGAATCGCCTGGAAGCTTGACCATGAGTAAGGAGGCTTTGTGCAGGGGAGTACAATTCCTCAGCAAAATAAAATTTTGTGATCTGGAAGCCACTGGTACCTCCATCACTGGGCAAATCTATGCCTTATTCCTGAAAGCAGAATGTCTGATCAGTGCACCCATCAGTATAGCCACTAAAATCTCCATTTTAGACATGTGGAATTGGAAGAACCCTTTATGGTGTGAACCATGCAGACCTCTCCTCCCCAACATATCATACCAAAATGTACATTTTGTGATCTAGTCATGTCAGTTTTCTTGTACTCCCTGCATAGCCAGGCCATGCGTTCTCTTTGTGCCTTTGAGCATGCTATACTTTCCGTACGAGATGTCTTTTTCTCCTCACTTCTACAAGACTATCTGTAGATAACCTTAGGAAAAACACAACAAAACAAAAACAAAACAATTAGTTTTGGAGTCTTTTACTTAGCATTCTCTACAATGCTGTACATTCTGCTGTGAAAGATCTCACCAAACTGTAACATAATATATTTTTAAGATTTTTATTTGTGTCTCTCTCTCACTCTTTGAAGTTCCTGAAATTCAAGACTTTGTATCTTGGCTATTATTGTTTCCCAAGTACCAAATTCACTGACTTTACCTGTAGTAGGTGTTCAACAAATACAAACTGCAATTTTTTGGAAGACAAATGAAGCCTTGTTTTAAATTCCAAATGGTTTATATTTTATGTTTGTCTGTTTAGGATCTCACAGGAGCCCTTGTATCTTTTTTCCAGGTTTGCCTTACCTACCTCAGAGGTCAGGTATAAAAAACAAAACCAGTAAGATAATGCTGTGCATGTACTTCACAAGCTAAGGTATAATGGACACACTATGTTTTTCTATTATGATTGCAACATCATCAATTATCAACTTGACCTCAAGACATATCAATATCATCACTATAAAATTTGTTGGTTTCCAACCACAAGGTTACATTCATCTCTCTTAACCCATCTACATGACTCACTGAGCAGTGAGTTAAGCCATTTTCCTAAAAATATGCCCAATGCCAAAACATAACTACTGCAATTAAACCTTTATTTTCAAATACGGTGTCTAAAAGCATCCACATGATTGTTACGTTCAGAACATTATCCTAGTCAATGAAAGGAATTTTCCTTTAAGCTTACTTCTTGACATCTGACTCATGACTAAATTAAATTTTAAGCAAGAGGAAAATGTGGGTCATTTCCCTGTGTGTGTATCATGATTTTTTAATTTATTATTTTTTTTTTATTTTTTGAGGTTACCTTTGAGAACCCAAGGAAATACTTTCCTTCTGACTCTCCACTAGAAGAAACAATCCCTGGATTTATCATAAATGTATTTAAATACCTCCATGATTCTTTCCTGCTTACTAGAGGAAAATAAACCATCAACAAAAGACATTGGCATGCAAAAGTTTATTTCATGAAAAATATATATAGATCTTTGAATATGATCTACTAACTTCATAAAGTATTAATACTAAACAAATATTAGTGAATAATCCTTGAAAACCTAAACTTTAACATTTGTCTTTCTTTAAATAATGTAAATTATTATTTTCCACTTGAGAGTATTTAGAAGTTATACTTCCTGGCATGAAAATGGCTCTTTTTCTTTTTACTAAGATCTGTTGTATTTAAGTCAATTTTTAAATTATTTAAAAGGAAGTCTTTTTTCCCAGTGTTACAAGTAACACATGCTCATTGTCGAAAATTTACAAGATGGAGGAGTTTTAAAAAGAACATTAAAACCATCTCTAAGTTTTGCATACAAAGGTGGCTACATAAAATTTTTTGTAAGTTTCCTTTCAGTATTTTTCTCTCACATATATATTTTAATTGCAGTTTTATGAAGTCATTTTTTTAATTTTAAAACATTTAATATTGCATTTTCCTGTGTCTTTAAAATATTTTCCAAAATAAGCTCTTAATGATGGCTTAACATCCTAGTGCATGGATGCCCTAGACTTGATTTCACTCATATGTGGAATTTAATGAACAAACTAAATTAACAAGCAAAATAGAGACAGACTCATAGATAGAGAGCTGGATAATAGCTAAAGGTTATTAGGTTATTAGGAGGTTAGAGGGCGGGGGGATTGAGAAAAAAGGAAAAAGGACTCCTGGGCATGGACAACAGTGTGGTGACTGGGGAGGAGCGGGGAATAAGGGGACTAAGAGGTAATGGAAATAATACAATAAAAAAATTTTTAAATCTAATAGTTCATGAAAATATCTTAAGTGATAGCTTTGCAGTTCCTTTAGAGAACTTTGTAAAAATTTCTGTGCTTATCTGAAATTACAAAACCCTCTTTTAGGAAATTCATGTGTTCAAACAAAACAGGAAATGGGAGATTTATGGCAGATATCAAAACTAGAGTTGAGAATAACTGACTAATAAGCTTGTGATAATGGGAAAAAAGATGAAAAATTTAGTCAGCAAACTGGAATATATAAAAATAAACAACCAAATTCTAGATGTGAAAAATAAAATAACAAAAATTCAAATCTTGATTGAGCAGCTTTGCCTCAACCGAGAAAAAGATTTGTGAACTGGAAGATAGGTCAGGACAAAATTAAAAATGCAGCCAACACTACTGCAAAACCCCAGATAGGATGGAGCCTGGAAGAAAAATCTGGTAGAGGAAAGTGAATACTAATCTGTGGGTCAGGGTGAAAGAATCTAACATTTGAAGTAATTGTTAAATATTGATATAATAAAGAGAAGACTATGTAGCAGAAGCAATTTTTAAAAAGAAAATGGCCAAGAATTTTACAAAACTTAGAAAGGACATAAAACGATTGGTTCCCAACGTTCTTTGAACTCCACGCAGTATCAAAGGTAAATCACTCCCAGATATATTATAGTACAATTTTTTGACAATCAAAAAGAAGAGTGAGAAAAAAAAGATACAGTTCTTTCAAAAGAGCATAACACATACATGCACACATACAGCGGTCAGATGGCCTCTCAACCAAAATGTTGAGAGCTGCAAAGCAATAGGATGATGTCTTCAGTGTGTTATTGATACACAGCAGAGCACAGTGACTTACAAGCAAGGTTTTGCAGTTAAAGAATACTGTGTCCACATCCTGTGTGCACAGTGGAGTGACTATCAACAGAGCTTTTAACCTCTGAACCTAGGGTTGCGCATGCATAACATGAGAAAAAATAATGATATATCCCTTTTAGGGTTGTAACTGTGACTAAACAAGATAACAAAATCAATCATGAGTTTAGTAAAATGCATGGCACATTTATTATTCCATTTGGCTATTGTGGTAAAATACACATAACATAAAATTTACCATTTTTATCCCTTTTAGGTCTACCACTTGTGTTTAAATACATTCACATTGTTGTGCAACCAATCTTCCGATTTCATCTTTCCAAACTGAAACCCCATATACTCTAAACACTAATTCTCTTTACCCTCTCTCCCTGATCTTGGCCATGTACCCAGAGTCGGAATTTCTAGGTCACGTGGTAATTCTATGATTAATTTTTTGAGAAACTGTTATTATTATATTTTAAATTATTACTTGTAAGTGCCATCCTTTTATTCACTAGATTGAAAAGACCATGATGAGCATCATAAGGTTTTTCCACTTTACAGTGGAGGCCTAACATCTGGCCTACACTTTGTGTCCCATAAATACTTGCTGAAAGAATGTGTGAGTGTCATGGTGAGCCAGTAGGTTGTGTGCTGAATGTGAGGGTAGAACTGGAGGATCCACTTCAAGCAATAACGCAACTCAGCCCTGTGGTCTGGCTTCAGGGCACTTGAGTCACTTACCTTTCTGAGCTTCCCTCTTTGTTCTTGTGCAAAAGGGAAGAGGAGAAAAGCCCTGTTGTGAGAAGCAAAGAAGTAAATTTATGCGAAGACAAGCGGAAGTGCTTTGAAGAGACTGTGACATCCTATTCAATTTTTAACCAGTATTCATCTGAAGGCAGCTGTTTCAGCATTTTCTCAAAACACATGTATTGTGGTTGGACATTCCTTACGCATTATTTTTGTAAAGCACATTTTAAAATTACTTTTTCTCTAAGAAGAATGGATTCTGGTTTTATTTACTTACACATGTAAGCATTTCAAAGTATTCTTGGGAAATCAAAACATTGTTTTTGGATTACAATTTTTTCTGAACATTAGAGTTGAAGTGACATTAATGAGGTGAACATGCTGGGGGAAATCTGCATAATACTACAGTTTGAAAAATACAGAAGATGAACACTAAAGAAAGATCATTCCTTGCCACTGCATTGGCCATGTTAAGTGCTGCTCCTCTCTTCACTGCGAGGTTTGGGGACTCTCTCATATGGAGCTGACTAGGTACCAACCTTCCACAGGACCTTGGTAGGTCTCCCACTCTTAGCTGTAAGTAAAAGACACTGAATTTTAATGATTTGAGGGGGGAAAATCAGGGACAGTGGTATGCCGACTCCCAGAAATCAAGTAAGAGTTGAACACTAACACTACAAGAAGGTCAGGAATAATCTGGACCTCAGGAGCAATTGGAATCGGGGACCAAAATGCTCCCGGATCGCTCTCTCTCTCTCTGTCCCTCAGCACTGCTTTTGTTGGGAGGTCTGTCATGTTAATGCCCTTTCGGATTGGTTTCTCCTCACAAGGGATAATTGACTGCCAATAGCATAGCCGGGCTGATTTAATTTTGTTTTATTTAAAAGACTATCTTTTAGAGCTGGATTAGTTTACACAAAAATGAGCCTAAAGAACAGTGTTCCTATTCACCCCCTCACCAACTTATCCTCCCCTTCCCCCTATTATTATCTTGCATTAATATGATACATATTAATTTGTATTAATTAATTTGTTATAATTGATCAGCCAATGTTGATGTATTATGATTCATTAAAGATTATCGTTCACATTAAGGTTTGCTCTTTGTGTTGTATATTCTCTGGGTTTTCACAAGTGTATAATGACATATTAACTATCATTAAGAAGCATACAGAATAGTTTCACTGCCCTAGAAATCTCTTGTGCTCCACCTGTTCATCCCTCCCTCATTGCCCTCCCCAGTAAACCTCAGGCAGCCACTATCTTTTTATTGTTTTCATACTCTTGCATTTTCCAGAGCGTTGTCTAGTTGAAATCATAGAGTATCCAGCCTTTTCAGATTGGTTTCTCTCACTTACTATGCATTTGAGATTTCTCCATGTCATTTCATGGATTAATATCTCATTTCTTTTTATTGCTGAATAATATTCCACTGTCTGATGTACCACAGGTTTTTAAAAAATTTTCCCCATTCACCTATCAAATGACATTCGTGTTTTTTACAAGTGTTGGCAATTATGAATAAAGCTACATTAAACATATGTGCAGGTTTTCATGTGAACATATGTTTTGATCTGATTTTTTTATTATATTTTTTTTCTTAAGTTTTGGGGAAGTATTTTGATTGGGATGGATTAAGGTCGTTTCCCTGCATTCATTGAGTTGATTCATTGGTTTGGTTACAAGAAAGAATTCATTTAATTCATTTCTTGAGTCATGAGTGAGAATGATGGTTACTGCTCTAGCTACATGAATGCGGAGGAAGGGCCCATCCTAGGAGAGGGAAGGGATGACACACAGGTACAGTAACCCTTTGTACATTTTACATATTTATCTTCATAGCAGCCCATTTTAATAAATGAGAAACCCACTAAGGCTTAGAGAATTTAAGAGACTTGAATTTTAAAAGTTAGTTACTGGTGGGTCAAAAACTGAAACAAAGTGTGTCCATTTCAAAATCCATACTCTTACCTTCAAGCCTACTAGAATCTAGCATCCTACAATTTTAAGAGTATTACAATATTGAGCCGAGACTTGATGCTTGAATTTGGAAGTCGCCTGGTGTTACATAATTTTCTGGGTGGAATTTTTGCCTGTTGCCTGTCATCTTTTAAGACACACATAGGTTCTTCAAAGACACACATAGGTTCATTCAGGTAGGGACCAATACCTAGCTAGAATTTAGGTCAGCTGCTATCACCAAAGGCATCTTCATCACTGCAGTTTTGAGAATCTTCTTCCCCATCACATAGATTCTAAAAGTAGATTGGCTCAGTCACCAGTATAAAGATCTAGAGGTTTTACTAACACAACTATTTTTAAATTACAGAATAAAAAAAAGATAAGCTGATATAATTGGGTCTAATGGTAGAAAGTTAGAGGTACTATCCTTAGTCATAAGTAAACTAGCGACATTCATTCATTTATCTATTGCCGAGTACCAAACCACTTCCAGTCTGGGTAATTTAACATAGCCATCTATTTTTCTCACAATTTTATGGGTCAGGAATCCTGAGAGCACTCAGCTGGGCAGTTTATCTCTGAGCCATGTTGTGTCACTGGGGCATCTGGAGCTGGAGGCGCAAATGCAAAAATGTCTTCTTCATTTACATCTGGTTCCTTGTCCTCCTGACCTCTCTCTGCACATGGTGGATCATCCTCTGTGGTCCTTCCATCTGTCTGAGGCTTCTCGAAACATGGTAGGCTCAGGACAGCCACACTTTTTACATAAAAGCCAGAATTCAAGAGGCAGCTGCAAAAGCAACCAGGCCCATTTAGTATCACCCTTGGTGCTCATAGAAGAGTTCCACTTCTGGTCCATTTTGTTGGTCAAAGTGCTTATAGGACCCCTTTTGACCATTTCCTCATTCAGGACTCATTCCCTCTTAAAGGGGAATGGCAGTTCACATTTCAGAAGAGCATGTGGAGTGGGAAATAGACCATATTAAGAAAATATAAACTGCCATACCACTGCTTGCCTATAGCCAAACAGTTTTAAGTTTCATGGAAACTCAGTGAGCTCAGAGACTGACTCAGGCTGTAGAAACTTAGAAGAATTCATTGACCCCATGAAGGTCCCTGGGAATATATGATATGTTGTGTCAGGTCGAGCTTACATTAGTTAATGTAAAACTACTGTTGAAACTATATTTGTAGGTATCATTGACAGGCTGTCTCCTTTGTGATAGGAATTCCACTAGAAACATTAAACAGATTTTTAAAATTTAATCTTCAAGACAACCCTGAGAAATAAGGACTTGTATCCTCCTTTCCCAGGTGAGGAAGTTAAGGCTGTTTGAGTTTAAATAACTTGGCTGTGGTGTGAGTCTTGAATGCAGGTCTACCTGATAGCGAGACCTATCTTTTATACTTTGTCTTAAAATTTGTGTCTGAGTGGTGTGTGTGTGTGTGTGTGTGTGTGTGTGTGTGTGTGTTGCATGTGGGTGTGGAGGGGGGCCACACACATGAGCTTGTTGGTTTTGGCATCAGCCCTCCCCAGCTCCCACCTATGTGACATAGTTCTCACTGGCATCCTACATCAAACCCTTGCCCTTGTAGGGTATAAAATCCCAAAATCCAAAGAGTCAGTGTCCACCTGGGAGGAGAAAAATTCCCACTCTAGCCACCCCCTTCGAATATATACATTTTAAGGTCCACAAGAAACTTTTGCGTACCCTTCATGACATCCTGAAACTACCCAACTTACTACCATAGCTTTCTAATTATGCCACAGATACAAAGAGAACCTTCATTTAAATGGGATTCAGAGTGTTAGGGTGAGGGAGGTAGAATCTCCAGCGAGCAGAGGGCAAGGAACCGTGGAGAACACAGTCTGCCGTGATCCCGGCAGAGCCTCGACTGAGCTCGGGCCTGTCATAAGCCACCTCAGTCCCAGGGCCTGAAAAGAATCTCTCTGCAAAAGGCCCAGCCAATTCTGTTATGCATGCCATCAACACAGGTCTAATGACTGGTACGCGGACACCCTTCTTTGTGTACTTTGTCCCACGCTACAGCTTTACTCTCTGCATTCTGCCCACTCAGCCTACCTCCCCACTGCCTATAACAATTGTAAATGGTCTACTTAACAAAATTTAAATAGTCTATTCATTCTGATAATTTAACTTACTCTAAAAGTCTGTGAAATGCATCCACATTGGCTCTATTCAACTTAAATCTCACGATTAATTCAATTTTCTATTATTTCTAATATTCAGTTTTCTCAAATATCTTATTTTTTATGTGAAAGTTATCTTGATCATGTATAAAAATAACAAAAGTAAGGAGCATAATTTGTTAGAAAACAGATAAATGGAAGGTTTTCTGATGGCATAGTGCTGAGTAAATAGTTAACATTCATAAAACATTATAAGTAGTAATATGCTCATGAAATAAAACACCTCAAAACAAGTATTATTCCTATTATTAAATCTATATCTAAAGGTGGGATGTTATAACAGTAAAATAATCAAAATTTGTTGAAATTTTGATTTCAAAACAAATCAAATTTTACATGATCACTTATAATTCTATAACTTTAACTACAGAGTAGTGAATAAAGACTGTTATGTTTTTAGCACACTTGACCTGCTTTATGTTTCTAGGATATGAAAATGCCCCAAAGGAATTTTAACTTCCATTTCCTAGTTTAAAAATGAAAATGGAAGGTTAGTCCAAGGAAACAACTTCCAGGAAGACAGATATTGTAGACAATCAGAACAGCAAACCAGCCAATAAAATCGCCTCTGGAGCCAGGAGGCGGGCCAGACGCTCAGCAAGTCCTGCCTCCAGCAGAGTCTCTGCTCTGTGATGAACTTCCGGAGAAGGAAAGGAGGTTTAAGGGCGGAGAGAAGTTGAAACTTTCTTTTTATTGATCAGTAAAGGTGGCATATTATGATTGGAAGTTCCAAATACTGCCAAAATTATCCCAAGTTAATATTTCCACTCAATCAGTTTTTGTGGGGGTTTCCTCATTTGTTCATTATTTTGATCATCTTCAAAATACCTGTCATTGCATGGAATCATGTGGTTAAAACATAAACATTACCTTAAATTTTTTCCCAAAATGCTCTTTATCATACAAGGTTCCTGGTGCTGTGAATTTGGGATTGCAGAAGTGTCTGGTTCTCTGGGGATGGCTCTGCTATTATTCATTTAAGAGTCAGTGGGGGTCCAAATTCTGTAGTGCAATGTATTCTTTCTACTTTGCCTCAGGCAACTCTAAGCTGGGCAGAAGGGAAGATCTAAGCTTATCTGCACAGCAGCTACTAGAGGGCAAGGGATGGTATCCTAGTTTTGGGCTTAAATATTTCTGGGCATCTTACTTAAACTCAAATTTCTCCTTTATCAATTAGGAAGATTATACCATTTTTATACAGTGTTGTCTTATTAACAATGCTATGAAATAGGTGTCAATGTTCTCACTCTTTTGTAGATGAAGAAATTGAATCTCAGGGAAGTCAGCAAAGCTGCTAAGATTTCATAGGCGGAAATTGATGCCGAGCCAGAAAACCAACCCTGCACTTAGAACCCAGCCCATCCTGTTTCCACGACTTCATGCTGTCACTCAGCTCATACCGTGTTCACAAGTTTTCTCTAAGTGGCAGCCAGATGTCCACTGATGTTTCTAAGAAACAAGATTATACATGCATACATGTTATATGTAGTGTGCATATCAGACATATGATCTCATGTGTACATCTATGGATATATATGTAATCAATATTCACATAAATTAACATTTTGAATAACTTAATACATAGCCTGATTTTTCAACATGAGAATTATGATTCAGTTGATTATGCAATCCACCCAGAAAGTGGTAGTTATACTATAATTTATAATTAATATCATTCTGCCTACACAGAATAAATTAACTATGTTTGTACTCTGACTAATTTTCATTGAGCTGCTGTCACTAAGGAATTTAAACAACTTCAACAGTAAGTTTTGGAGTATTCTACTGCACGGGGTAGGGAGAACCATCTGGTCTTTCAGGGGGTTTCACTGGACTTTGGGAAAATCAATATTGAAATAGGCCGCAATAATATTTTAAGTGCTATTAATAACAAAAGTAACTCATGACCTTGACAGGTTTGTTTGTGTAATTCATTGGACTGTTTTAACAAACATATTATTTTGTAAGCTTTCCTCTCATTATTATAAAATGGATAAAAATGTATAAAACTGTTTTTAAACGACATGAAGTAATTATTCAGAAAGCAAGCAAAAAAAGGGGAGGGGCTTGCCATTAAAATCAAAATGTGCCTTTGAGATAAAGTTTAAGAAGTTGAAAGAAATCCTGTTTTTCTATTGCTCTGCCGCAGGGTTAGAGCAGGACTTGAACACTGATTTTTGAGCTCAGCAGGCATCGGGGCCTGTTTTTCAGTCATTATCATCACCCTTTTCACACCAGCTGTAAACCTGGAAAGAAAATTTTAAAAATGTAATAATAATTTTTAGAAAAGCTACACTGAGATCAAAGTGGGTCTTGAAAAATCCCAAGCTTTAATGACATGAATAAAGTTTAAATCTAATGTGTTCTAAAACTAAAATCTTCCATTCCTTTAGACTTAATGTACAGTCCTTAGAAATCTGGTACAGCCTTATAAGTCAGTGGTTGACAGTGGCCAGCAAAATAATCACTGTTCTACAGAATTTATACACTGAACACCTGAGAGGTTCCACAGATTAAAAACCTTGTGATCTTTCCATAAAGTACCTAGTCTTTTGTAGTGGGCTGAATAAAAGTCATCCCAATATACCAGTTCCTAATTCTTGCAAAGAGTAATTGTTACCTAAAAAGAAGGTCCTCACAGACATGATCAAGGTAAGAGTCTGGAGAGGTAAGGGTTTCGCCGAGTTGCCTGTGGGCAGTCACAGAGAGAGAGAGGGAGCCGCCTGCGGACAGAGAGGAGAAGGAAGATGCAGGCCAAGGGGAAGACCGTGCCAAGATGGAGGCAGGGGGATGAGAGAATCAAATTCTGCTGTTTTAAACCACCTTTATATGTGGCTGTTGTTGTAGCCAAAGGAAACTAATGTATCTGTCTTCGCTTTGCTTTCTTCAAGCCATAAATAGCATTTATTTCATAGATTTGTTAGGAGAATGAAGGCGTTGATTCATATAATGAATGCAAAATCATGCCCTGTACTTAGTAAGCACAATGCAAATATTCCTGCCATCTCCAGTTCTGCCTCTCTCTATATTAAAGACAGCTGTACCATGCCTAAACGTAGCCATATCATCTATTGAATAGCTATACTACCTGGTATTTTCAATCATCCATTTTTATTCTAAATCTCAGGTAAGATTATGAATAAAAATAAAACTATTAAAAGTGGGGAAAAGATATTTCCTCCAAATGAAATTAAACAAAAAAATCTCAAAACCCTGAAATTTATATTACTCAGATAATTTGTCTATTAATTGTTCTATGTCCCATGCTATAAAATAAGAAATAGCGTGATGCATATTTGGTTTTATATTTGTCAATGAAAAAGATAGCTTGGAAGGCCAAAGCAATCTTAAACAGGCTAAATTTCCCTATGATCTATTGTCTAATTATTGACTTGATAGCTATCTTTAGTAAAGATAGGTATCTTTTAGTATCTTGATAGCATTTATTTCCCAATCAAAAAACATTTAGCTATACAGTATGGTATTTGGTAATGAAGAAAGGATTTTCATTATTGCTTTTACCCTGGAGCACAGATAGCTTTGGGGCAAATTGCTGGATGAAAATGTAGAAAGAAGGCCTTTCCTCTGGCTTTCCCCTCTAACAAACTGTGACTTTAGGTTTAACTTATTTGACACTTAGTTTTTTATTCTGCAGCATTCATAAAACTTTTTACAAGATGACTTTAGATTGACATTCTTTCTCCTGTTTTAAACTTCTACCAAACAACCTATTTAGCTTATGGTGTCCTTCCTTATGGTATCATCATTCATTTCTAATGTATACACTTGATTGTAAGCTCCTCGGGGACAGAGGCATACCTTAGCATCTGTGTACCTGCCCTGGGCTTCGTCAGCCACGACTGCCCCATTGTCTTCACAGCTCCTGCCCTCACAGGATGCCTACCGTGCCTGGTACCGGGCACACCAGCACACTCACCCACAAACCCACACAGGGCCTTCCTTCTTCCACGATGAAAGTGAATGCTTAAAGAAATGAATACATGGATTAGATAAAATAATTCTTAAGTTCTCTTTGAATTCTGGCTCTCTAAATTTCTTAATTAGTCTAGATCTTTTGTACTTTCCACTTGTTTTCTCTCCTTGGTCATTAGTTTATTTAGGACTATCCTCCATAAAAGAGGTGGTGGGATGAATTAACTTATTGCAAAGATAATTACTGACATTTAGCAAAAATCAAAAATTAAATGCATTGAGAGCATTCAGTCTTAAAGCATTGACTTTTTTGCTCTATGGACTGCACTCACTAGGTTCCTGAAATTTCGGTAAGCATGAGCCACCATGGCCAGCTGATAACAAAGAGAAACAAAACACGTCTGAGTACTCTGGTGCTGTTGTAGGCAGCGGCCTGGAAAACCCAAGATTGTCCTTTGCGGGCTTTGTTTTGTTGTGTTTTTTTTTGAGCTCATATTAATAATATTTGCCAACAGGTTAATCTTTTGAGGGTCACATGTCTATAATTGTCATCACCTGTTTACTTGGCTGTATCCTCTGATTCTATCAGTTTGTTGATGATAATCACTTC
The DNA here is from genome assembly GCF_021234165.1 of Pteronotus mesoamericanus. Taxonomy (NCBI): domain Eukaryota; kingdom Metazoa; phylum Chordata; class Mammalia; order Chiroptera; family Mormoopidae; genus Pteronotus; species Pteronotus mesoamericanus. The sequence goes on along the minus strand of NW_026555234.1, from coordinate 10,436,765 downwards.
CTTTCCCAGGGTCTAGAAGAAACCCTATAGTAAACTGGTGCACAAGAAATATTTCTGGAATATATGAATGAATGAAAAGCTCACTACAATCGAAAGAAAAGGCAGTTCCTTCTAGAGATTTGTGTGTTGAGGGGACCATGCAAAAGTTAACTTTGAGTGAGTTTATTATTAATACCATTCATGATTTTTTTCTGGATTCTCTGTACAGGTAAATCCTTCCAACATAGTTAAGTTGACTTATGAAAATTTAAGAAACAATGATCCTCATATATCATCATTTTTTTTTTTTTTTATAAAAGACTTTGTGAAAAAAGAGTATCACATGTTCTTGTGCCAATTCAAAACCCCTTCTCAAGAGGTACAGTGCACCTTCCCTTTCAAAATTGAAGCTTCTGGGCTGATTTTTGACTATAGATCATTGTTCAGGAAGAATTCCATAAAGGTAGAGAGACAACCTGAGCTAAAGCTGATAAAAATAAGCTCCGGCATGCCTTAAATTGTGCACTTCAGTTAGAGAAAGCTCTGTGAACTAAGGCAGAAATTGCATGTACATGGCGTACAATCCACAGCAGATTTAAAAAATTCAAAGCCGGTATAATAAAATTAGAAAAATAAAGGGTATAACAATGTGTGTAATCATTCAACCAAACATCTTTTACCATGAGAAAGCAACGTAGCAGAGTACAAAGTACCTAGAGTTCAACAGGAGATAGTTTTATATTCTTATTGAGCTATATGACATTGGGCACAACACTCTTGCTTTTTAGTGTTTGCTTAGTTTTCTGGTCTATAACTGTGTACAAATATCTATATCTTTGGATAGTTTTAAGAGTTATATAAAAGTACAAATTAAAAGCTTTGGAAAATGCCTGTCATGCAATAATTACTCAGTGAAGCTCATTGTTACACCTTTTACATTTTGCTGTTTTTTTCCTCATCTTTTCCCCCATGTCCTCATACTTTTAGTAATTGCAATCATAGTTTATATGTGTCCTTGATTTCTTTATGTTGTTATTTTTCAATGATCATTTTACAGGAGACATTAGATATTTTTTAAATGTTCCTTACAAATGATCATTTTTAATCATTTCCAATACTGTCCCTTGTGAGCATGGCCTCTGGATGGACCTGCAGGCTTCCTGAAGCCGGTCTCTGGAAGTCACTTCCTGAATAACAGGCTCTAACCCTTGACTAGAAATAGCTGCTTGTTATTTCCACCCGCACTTGATGAGGAGGCTGTGGCCTCTTTTTTCACTGATGTGGATTTTGCCATCATTATCGGTGCCTCTAACCTGCGGCCTTGATTACTATAATACTCTTGACTTTGCGTTCCTTTTGAGCTTCGGCTGGTGAGGAATGCAGCAATCTATTTGCTTGTGGGTAGCCACTGCAGGAAGCATATTGTACCTGTGTTCCATCGTAAAATGCAATGGAGCTGCACTTTAATGAAGCCACAGTAAGGCTGAGTATATTTGAGGAATCACTTGAATTTTTAATGTCTAAATGGAAAGGAGGTTTGTGTTTTTCTTTTTCTCCTTTTTGCGCTGTTTTCCTATCAGCGGTTGAACAAAAGACACTTAATAAAAACCTCTTGGCTGAATGTTATCATTCCTGACACCATAGGCATTATACAGCCGAAAAGTGAAATCCACAGCAGGGCCTAAAAGCCTCTGTTTTCAGGCTCAGTGCAGATGGTTGTTAAGAAGCCAAGGCCACCATAAAAGAACACATGTCCCTGCCTTCAGGTGATGACACCGTCTTCCTGGAGAGTGTCCAGCAGTGGGGGAGGGGAACAACCTTGCTACATAAACAGGCTAAAAAAATGCGAAAGTCATGGCATGTTGTGACATCATCAAAGGCATCTAGTTTGCAAGGCTATAGAAGAAGTATTCATAATGATATTCACATAATGGGATAGAATAAATAATTACCTCACTTCATGCACCCTTTGGACATACCTATACATATATGGAATATATATGTTGTTTATCAGTTTCCATACAATACATATATACACTCAACACATACAAATAAATACTTATTTCTCTCCATTGATACCCATTTCTCCTTTTAACAGGTGTCCTTTGCTATTGTATTCTCCAAGTACTTTACTTATCTGGAAACATCTCACCAAATTTATTTCCTACTTATATCCTTCTTTCTCATAAAATGGAAATATCGTGATCATATCAGCCACCTGGTTTCTAGGCATCCCACATTCATTGACTCAAAAGTTATAAGGGCGACTTGGGTTTTGGCTGAATTAAGTTCACTTGCACGAACTTGTGGGCACGTAGTTCTAGTAATAGTTATGTGCAGAGTTTGATTCCATGAAGACTGAGAGGAAATGCTGGAAATGGAGGTTTAGGATTAGAGTCCTAGCACAGCCACTGGTTGGCCCTGAAGCCTGGGGCCTGAGGCATAATTCCACAGGGGTTAAACAATGGCTTTGGTGTCAGACTAACCACAAATTCAGGCTTCCTTGCTTACTAGCTGGGAAACCTTGAGCACATTACATTCCGTATTTTGCCGTGTATAATGCGCACTTTTTTGCCAAGATTTTTTAGGGTAAAACAAGGATGTACCTTATACATGGGTAGTACGTGAAATACCTTATATTTGCTCTTGTGTTTTGTAATTACTTGTTACATAAAATTTCTTGCACTGTAATATGTTCAAAAATGCTAGAATTCCTTCATAATAGAAAAAACACGTATCTAAATATTAATTAATTAATTAAAAATTAAAATGAAAGATTTTTTTCTGAATGGGCAAAAAAAATGAGTGTACATTATACATGGCAAAATATGGTAACTAGGTCTCACTATTCTTGTCATTAGACTGATGATATTAATTGTACCTATCTCAGAGGTTTGTTGTGCCTAATTGATGTTAATTTTATTCATGGGTCTACACTTAGTACTCAATCATGTTAGTTAATATTGTTCATACCGTTGTATGTGAAAGTAGAAGTGTGTCTTAACCTTCTAAACCTCTACAATGTCAATAGTGGACAGGAAAAGAAAATTAGCCTCACGGTTTGTAATTTTTTGAGTGATTGATGTCATTAAGTCATTAATTTCTATTTTTAAATTTATTCATTAATTCATCCATTCATTGATTCAACCAGTGATTACTGCTTGCCTGTCATGGGGTGGGCATTATGCAAAGAACTGATGATCTAAAGTGAATAAAGCAGTGCCTCTGTGTATAAGAAGCAGGCCTATGACCTGGGGAAAGTTCCATATGGGGACACGAATTACCATAATGTATTTCCATGAAGGAAGGAGCCTAACTTGGTCTAGGGAGTGGTTGTGGGTGTGGGTAAGGAAGTCTTAAATAGGAAATAGAGCCTCATCTAAATTTTAAGTAAAAAAGATATTATAACTAAAAGAGGCATTAGAGGTTTAGTCCACAAAGTTTACTTTGTTGAATTGAGGTTGAGAGAGGTCATATGACGTAAACACAGAGACAAAGAACCAGGAAACCAGAGCTCCCTCAGCTGCAGAGCTTGTGCATAAAGTTGTGTTTTCCAAGCTACATGTTGTCCATAGATCTCTGGTTAGGAACTGGGCCATGACCTTCAAACTTACATTCTGGAAAACAAGGCCACTAAGTCTGGGAGCCAACCCATCTGGGGGAAGGTTGAAAACCCTATAATTTCCACCCATCCCTATAGCAATATTTCCCTTTCATTTGATAGTAAGGTGGCAATTAAAATAAAATGCAATGCAGTGTACAAGAAAAGGGCAAAGGCAAAACATAAGAGACTCCCAATGAAAAGGGGAGAAAGCATATGGTCAAGGTAATTAGCTTCTCTCTGTTAAGTGGAGGCACATAATTAAGAGTTGCATATACTAATTTGCATGCTTCTGACTTTATAAGAAACTCACCTAATAGCCAGCCCTGACTTTCAATAAAAGTGTCAGAAATATTATTGGTCCTTGTCCTACACCAGTTTAACTTGGACAATTTCTTAAGCTTTGCTTTATGCCAAACCCATCACTTACACATCTATTCCCAGTCCAATCGGGCATCATTCTAAGGCAAGTTTTAATTTTTTGCCTTAATAGTAAATCCAATGTGTGAATGCATGTTTTCATATCACTAAACAATTCTCTAATTTTCAGCAGATACTGACCAGGTGTCCCACAAATTTAACTTACTTCTGACACTATCTATCTGGAGATACTGTCAGATCCTATAAGGTAAGGGCTCAGCCCCATAAGGTTTCCCCCACTTCAGATGCCAGTTGCAAGTCCAGGTTGTTAACCTGTCCTTCTGATGATTGACTATAAGATGGAGGTTCGCATCACACCCTCTTTGGATTCCATTAATTCCCTGGGGTGGCTTACAGCACTCTGGAAACCAATTTACTTACTAGATTACTGGTTTGTTACAGAGGATATTGAATGATACAAATGAACAGCCAGATGAAGAGATATATGAGATGAGGCTGGAAGGGTTGAGCACACCAGAGCTTCTGCCCTGGTGAGTTTGGGGTGCACCACCCTTCTGGCATGTGGATGCATCTGGTTTATGAGCCTGGGAGCTTATCAAACACTGATGTTCAAGAGCTTTTATAGGACTTAATGCTGCCTTCCCTTCCTTCCTTTCCCTAGAGCTTGGTGGGCAGAGCTGAAAGTCCAAACCTTCTAATCACTAGTCTTTCTGGTGATCACGTCATCCAGAGACTTTCTAGGGTCCCCACCTAAGTCAGCCCATTAGCATAAACTCAAAAGGGGCACCTGATAAGTGGCAAAAGCCACTCCTGTCACTTTGGAAATTCCAAAGGTTTGAGGAGATTTGTGCTAGGATCAAATATTTTTTATTATAACACAGTAAGAAGTTTTGATTTAGATGTTTATTGACTTTGTTAGGTCCATAGAAGCTAACCTTCTTATTTCTAATTCATCAAGTCCACTGAAAACATGTTTTTCTCTTGTTGTTGTTTTTTTTAACTCTCTTAGGTAGGTAAGAATTAGGACATAATTATGCATGTTAGGACTATATAAACTGTTGTGAATTATGGGCTGCCCCAAAGTTATAAAAATTTAGTGACGCTTTGTCTTACATTGTCAATTAAGTAAAATTCTGGCCTACTAACTAAAGTTTGATTTATGTTGCTTTCCTTTTACTTTTTACAAAAGTGAGAAATTACAGAGGTATCTTAATGTTTCTAAAGATTAATTGTCCATAACGCCAATTTAGTTTGCATGAAGTCTGAACAGCTGTAATTATGCTTGCCTTCCCTAGTGAATATACCTAAGGAAATATTTCTAGGTTACAAGTTCCATCATGTTACATTTAAGAGGCCAAATTAAATACAATGAAACCTGCTTATTTCGCTTTTTTCCTGCATGCTTCCTACAGTTCACATTCAAATTTCAAAGACTTAGCAAAGTTTCCAAAATGCTGGGTTGCCAACCTTTTACTTTTCTTTTTCTTCTCAACATCTTTGAAAAATGATGGTAATTATTTTTTGATTAATATCTTCCTTTCCAATTGCATGCAGTCACCTAATAAAAAGACACAAGGAAAAGTAAGATAAATTTGAATTTCAATTTCTCCTTTTAATCATAGCCTTTGAACTGACCTCGGTGATCTGTTATCTCAGAATATCCATTTCTTCACAAACATGGTAATGTTGTAATCATCCTAAAGTAGCCTGGTTGAAAATACAAGCTCATAGTCAATGCTAGCAGGACACGATTTTCATGTCAACTCATAAGTGAGTGCTTTACATACTCACATGTATATTACTTTCTACTTGACAAAATTATTTTTTAATTAAGTGTTTTTAATTATCAGAGAAGGGTCTTGGGGAATCCATATAATTTTTTAAAATAAACTTTGTTCTAATGTCCTCAGACATGGAGAGAGAATGCTGAAATTCTATGCATTCAGTGCCAGAGGCAGCCGTGCTCAAAATGTACTTTAAAAGTTTGCAGGAGTTTTGCAACCTGATGTTCTTAGAACCACTTTCCTCTTGAGGCCTATATTTTACAAAGTAAGATACAGGCTTCTTTTAGCTCTGTGGGTACAAAGGGAAGAAGACAAGAACTGAAAAGGGCAGGACAACGGAACATGGAGACTTTAGAATGTTAATAGCTTCATAGACACCAGAATCAGGCATTAGCCAGTTAGCCAAATGCTTAATGGTGCTTTAGAGATTAATACAGAAAAGTTAAGAGACCAGAGGTCTCAGCATTACTTAATGAGAGACAGTCTCAGAGAAAAGTGCATGTCACAGAGTCAGCAAGACAGCATTTGGATTTGTTTTTCGCTTATTGTGTGATTTTAGACAAGTTAATCTAACCCTCTAACCTGCATTTGTCCTTATTTTTTTTCTCCGATGAATTTAGTAATACTGTGATAAGTATTTATGGGGTAACCTCTAGCCCACAATGACACAATTTACCCATGCTTGCCTATTTGTTTGTTTTTCTGGGATGAAAAATACATGACAAAAACTGTAGTTGATTTTCCACTACTGCAGGTAACTTTTAAGAAAGGAATCCTTTGCTTGCCCCTTACATTAATAAATGCTACCATTAATTGAACTGTTGCTATGTATCCAACATTGCTTTAAACACTTAACATACAGTTTCTATTTAATTCTCTGATTACACCTATGTTGTCTTTTTTTCCAATTTCCTGATGCTTGAGTGGAGGGACCTGCTCCACAGAGGGCACGGGGCACGTCAGCATCAGAGAGCGAATGTCAGAGAGGTGGCGTGAGAGCGAAACCCACTCTAGATTGCTACTCCATGTTCTCTTGAAAAAAAATAGCGCAATGGTAGTTACACTAAATGGCAGTTACCATATATTGAAAACTTACTATATGCTAAATTATAACTAAGCTTTACTATTATTGTATCTATATTCCAATAATGCAACAGAAGTAAAGTTTTATCACTGTCAATCATTTTAAAAGAAACATCACATAACAAAATTTACCTTAGGTCTTGTCACTCTTCTATTATTTAAAACACTATTTGAAACACTTAAGTCCTAATGAAACAACATCTTAATTTTAGTTAAATATGACTTAGTTCCTATCCCTGACCAAAAAAAAAAAAATTGGTTTTAATAAGATTCCAGAATACAGAGTAGATAATATTTCAAAGGATTTGAAGAGAAACGGTTATCCGCAATTGTTAAATAATAAATTGCATTCGCCCCCATGGGATGATAGCCTTCAGCCTGCTTTCGTAGACAGCTGGCTCCGATATCTATGGCCATCTTCATGTCCCAGGTGGTGTGAGTCAAATGTCCCGACCTCTCCAGGACTCAATTCCATCAAGTATAAATTGGTGGGAAAATGTAACGACCCCATGTTTCACTTTGTATCACAATTCTATTCATTTGACAGTGGCTCTCTGTAACACTGTGTTTTGAAAGATTTTGAGCTCTTTACCTAGATTCAGAAGAAGAAAGAGGCATGATTAGTAGTAAGACACAGCAGAGAGGCGTGGCCATATACTAGCAAGGCATTGGCTAGAGACTTCTCTTTGCTTTCCGGTAGGCGAATTGCTGTAACAAAGAGACTCCAAAACACGTACTGGCTGAAACACAAGAGAAGGTTCTGAGACTCATGACTGTGTGGGGCAAGGGGACAAGCTGGCGTGATGGGCTGTGCCAGGCGGGCATCCACTGACCCAGCCTGGTGAACTTGACTTCAGTTCCAAATGAAGTGCATGGCGGAGAGCTGTAGACCTGGGGAGGTTTTGTGATCTGGTCTGAAAGCATCACCCGCCGTTCTGCTCTCTCTCTCTGCTGTCTAGGCTTCGTTTCTCCTGGCCAATCCTAACTGGAAGGGCAGATGGCCTTGTTGTTTCTCTGAGTCCTTAGGGAGACAATGAAAACAGAAATTTAGGTAATCAGCTGTCTCTTCCACAATATCTAAAATACCTTTTCAGTGCTAATATTCAAGTTGGTTCCCACTGAACACATTCTTGTTTGTCAATTATGTTATGGAGTCATGTCACTGATTTGCTTGGTGAATTTGAGGATTAGTTTCCTTATCTCTAGAGTGGTGTAATACCTGGCAGACTGACAAGTTGTTTCCTTGGTTGGTAAACAAAGGACATTAATAGGTCTTGGATATGCATTTCAATATTGGTGTTAATTTGGTTAGCCTTGTCCTAGTGCAATAGCGTTCTACTTTTTCACTGGAATATAAACTTCAGGGTATAGAAACCTCATCTCCCTCATTGTCCATGTACACCCAGCCCCTGCAGTAATGACTGGTGCATAGAAGACAGTATTTAATGAATGAATACTTAGATCATAGAACTATTATCGCATGTAATGAGTTCATGTGAGGCTGACTTTAAATTATCTATAAAGCACCGAACAGACATATAGTGATATTATTAATATCAATAAACTAAAGAATCTTTCACATTCACATTTCCGTTACTACTCTTCAGACCACCACTGGTATGTCTATGAGGGAGTTTATCCTGAACAAAGAAATTATTGAGGGTCCACAATGTGGCTAAGAACAATAACCATTAACAATGAACGGTATGAAAGGTGACTGTATATCCCATTGTGCTTGTGACTGTTCGGACTTCTCCCACAAGGATCCTTGTTTGGATAATAAATTGCATGATTACTTCAGTGATGGGATTTTTGTATTTGTTTCACTTCTGAATGATAACATGTTTGAATCCTTCCTGATTTCTCTTGGACAGGTCTGATTTCAGCGAATCTTGTGGGTCTACGATCATTGGAATGGCTGCTTCAGAGAACAAATCCATTGCTGTAAATCCTCCCATTTTATAAAATGCTGTGTTACTCTTAAGCATATGTTAATTGGCTAAATTGACTATTCTAATTAAGAAGCAAAGTAAAATTCATTAGAATGCATTGAGGAGCAGTGCATTAAGATTGACTTGGCCACAGTTTTCCCAAGTATAATTGTATCTGGTCGCAACTACAGCTGAAGGCTGCAGCTGAAATTTCAAACACAAGTTGTGCTAGCCAATGAACTGGCAATAGACTTCCCAGGCAAAGTTAGGCATAGCCAGTAATAAGTATGCGTTGGAAACAGATTTCCTGAGCATAATTGAAAATAACTAATAACTAGTGAGCTGGCACAGACTTTTAAGCACAAATGTATCTGGTAGCAGCTTCCAATAACTGTCACAGCTGAATTTTCAATCACAATTCATGACTCTGATGTTATAAATCACATGGTATATTTCTTAATTGAATATTTTCTAATTTGGGTGAGTACTTTTTTGGCAATTTTTTAAAGATAATAAAACTCTTCTAAGTGCAGTGACTCAAGAAGTAAGATTTTCAGTTAGCAGGGTTACATCTGGCTTTGGATCTGGTACTTCAGGCGATGAAAACTCAATTATCTATCCTTTGTCCTTCACCATGTGAAAACTACTTTCCTACCTGTATTGTTACTCCATCTCTTCCTCCTACTACTATTCAAATGTAGCCCCTCTATGACTGTCTCATTTACAGGTTTACCTACTGATACAATACGATTTTGCTTTTCCTTGCACAGGGCTTCGTATCTCCCCAGCTCTTAGCACTCTGCTCCCTTGGTTCTTTAGCTAAAGACCTGGTAGCCTCAGCACTTAATTTTAAGGAAAAAAAGTTCTTTAAATGCATCAATAGCCATTACATGTCAGGTATATTGCGAAGTATTTTCATACACATTGTCTCATTTGTTTGCTGTTATAATCTTGTGAAATAGGTATTGTGCTTTGCTCCTTGAGCTATTCACATCTGGCCTTTTCTAGAAGAATAAACATCCTTCAGGCCAGTGACCATATGTTTACCCCGCGATGAATCTTGGCATATGGTCAGTACTTAATAAATAACTGTTGATCAAAAATCTTAGATCAAGAGTATATACATATGCAATGTATTAGGAATCTACTGCTGCACACCAGTATTACTATAATATTAGTGGCTTAAAACAGCATGTATCCATCATTTTACAGAGTCTGTAGGTTAGGCACCCTGGCTTGCCTAAGCAGAGCCCTCTAAGTCAGTTCTCACAAAGCGCGGTCCGGGTGTGAGCCAGGCCTGCGGTCTCATCCCATCTCGACTGGGGAGCGATTTACTTCTCCTGGCTCACATGGCTGCTGACAACACTGAGTTCCCAGCAGGTTGTTGGCAAGGGCCTCCGTTTCTTCCTATCTGCGCACCAGAGGCCTCCATCAATTTCTTGCCAGGTGAGCCTTCCCCAAATGGTTACTTGCTTCCTCAAAGCCAGAAAAAGAGAATCAGAAAGATGAGGGTTACAACCTGCATGCACGATGTCACATCTCTTCACCGTTGCTGTATTCTCCTCATTAGAGACAGTCACAGGCAACGCACCCTCACAAGGTGATGCATCCAGAGGTGGGGCTCATAAGAGGTTTCTCAGAATTGTTCTTCATGCAGCTTTCCAGTAACTTCTCTAAAAGAAAATGAGGTTGACAGCACAGTGCTTACCAGAAAGCTCAGTGAGGTTTTAATGCATGCCTAGCCTGAGTTGAGAGTTGGGGGCTGTTTGCGAGGTTAAGTTTGCTCTGCAGAAATTAGCTACTTTCTTTCTAGACACCTCTACAGTATGCAGGCCTACTATTAAAATATGGATACAACTTACATAACTGCATCTAGATAGTATGTATTTGATGTAACCTATTCAGCCACAATTTTTTTTTACCCTGTATTTTAAAAGCATTTTTGGCAACATAAGCTCCCCTGCCCTGCAATATCCAGAGCATACCAGCACTGTGCTTTGCCAGGTAGCAATCTGGATGCTGAATTCATTTTAAGTAATAGGAGGATAGGTTCAAAGGAGTACCTATCATTGAGTGGAATTCAAAATTATTATGCCTGAACCTTTATGGGAATTCTCAATTGCCTTCATATTTTACATTCCAGCTGATGGAATTTCTTATCCAGTAATATTAAAAATCATAAAATAACACATGTACATGAATACTCATTTATATTCTTTTATTCTCCTTTCTCTTAAATATGGCATTTTCATGTTTAGTAAAATATCATTACATGCGTAGGCACAGATTAACTGAAGCTGAAAAGCCATTTTGAGTCGTAGTAAAATTCTGCCCATCCTATCTCTCTTCATAGCTCCCTTTCAATATTGCTAACAGGAAGATATTTGTAGGTAAATAAACGTGAGTGCCAGTTTTAGCTCCTGCACTTCCTAGTTGTCTGGTCTTAAAAATTCCCATAATCATTTGAGCATATAGTTTCTCATCTGTAAAAAAGAGAGAGACAGAGATGCAGAGAGAAAGAATAAAAAGATAATTGTACTTGCCTTCCAGGGTGGTGGTAAGGATAAGGTAAGATTGAATACCTGAAGTGCTCATGCAGTTCCCAGCACGAGGTTGGCACGCGGTCCATGTTAATTTCTTCCCTGTGCCTTACATTTCTATATCACGCTTATGGTATGAAAATGGTGATTCCATTGCCGCTGTCCCTCCACATGAAGTCCAGGCCTCCATGAAGAGATGGCTCTTCCTGACACTGAGATGACCATGGTCTTGGTGCATTGGCCTGATAAAATGATTCTTAATATGTTTTTGATAAATCAGTTCTAAACCTTCAAGTGGCTCATTGCAAGGTTTTGCTTTAATTTTTGTTTATCAGTTTACTTTCTACTTAAATAAAATTTGAGCTGCTGGTTGCCTACACTGCTAGAGGTTTGCTGAGTCATGGATGTCTTCCATTATACAGGGTATGGCGGGAGTAACTGGTGCTTGAGTGTGATTGGTAGGGGAATAATATGGGTGTAATAATTTATAGTTTTAATTTGAACATTTCACCTAAAATGTCATATGTTGTGCTTGAGTGTGATATTGTTGTTACAGAATTACATGCTTATGATTTTGTAATAAAAAGAGGGGCATTATTTGTGCCTGACCGTGAATTTACATAAGACCTTGAAATACAGTATTAGAGTATTTGGTAAAGTATTTGGGTTCATAGTCCCATCAAACAATTTTTTTGAACATCTATTGTGTGCAATTTACTACGGAGGCTACAAAGGTGTAAAAAAAGCAATTTTAAGAACAGTAACATCATTAATCAACATTGAGAACTTCCTATTTGCTCAGTATTGTCTTAAACAATGTGTTCATTTAAACCTCATATCATCCTTTTCATGTGAACACTGAGATTCAGAGAGGTCACCTAAGGTCACTGCAGCTTTGTACCGGTCAGTTGTGAAGCTCACACTGCTCAAAGCCAGCATTTGCACCCAGGGTGTCCGACACCAGGGCCTCTTCTTTCCTTCAGTGGACAAAGGCTTTCATCTCGGAGCTCACGATTTAGTATATTTGAAATATATTTTGGCCCATTACTTAGAGGAGCCATTTATTTCCATGATTCTTAATTGCAAAAATGTTCTCTTTTCGCTCAAGCATTCGTTTGGTGTGTACAACATAGAAAAGACTTTGTGAAGCTATCATTACACAGACTGAGTGCTGACTCTAGGAAGCCCTTTTCCAGTGCCCTTACTCATAGTGCTCTTTCCTCATCACTCAGTCCACTGCACAGCCCAGGCCTCCCCTGACCTGGTGCGGGTCAGCCATTGGTCCCCATTTCTAAATTGCGGTGAATAAGTCTAGCAGAGCTTCAGAGTTCGCAGGGAGCACCCGTGGAGGCTTAGTTCCTCTGCTTCTTCCCTTCTGGCTACATGCTGAATGTTTGTGTCCCCCCTACAATTCCCACACTGACACTGGTCCTCAGTGTGATGGCATCTGGAAGTGGAGTTTTAGAAGGATGATTAGGGCATCTAGGTGGAGCCCCCATGCATGAGAGGAATGTCCTTATGGAAAAAGGCCCCAGGGAGCTCTGTGGCCCCTCCCACCAGGCAAGAACACAGCAAGAAAATGGTGGTCATCTATGAATGAGGGAGACAGCCCTCGCTAGGGCTCACCCCTTGATCTTGGACTTCCCAGCCTCTGAAACTGTGAAAAACAAGAGGCTTGTTTTTGACCCAACCCAGTTTATGGTACTTTTGTTACAGGAGCCGGAATGAACTAAGGCACTCCCCCTCAAGGCTGGTGGGAGGCAGGGACCTGACCTTGGGCCTGTTCTGCAGACTCAGTCTTTCACTTGAGAGTGCTATTCCAAGGTGACAGCTAGGAAGTGAAGAACCTGGAAGGTACCTACCACCCTGGTCTATGTGAGACGGCCCACTCCTTTATGTTCTATCACCCTCGGTCCCATATATTCATGAGGAAAAGCAGTGGTATTCTTTTCCCTTCTTAGAGACTCCCATCCAAGAGCTCTGGCTGCACCTATGTTAAAACCAACCATTTTGAAAAAGTGTAGTAAACCATTCCAGAAAAGGACAACTTTACTTGCTCTGGAGCCTAAAAACATAAACTCCACCTCTTTTCAGCTTTCCATCAAGATGAATATTTACCAAATTATTAGCTGATGTTTATGGACCACTCATTTGTGTATCATACATTCCTTAACTCATCAAATTTTTATTGTAAATGTACATTTTTTGTCTTTTTTATTAACCCACTTTACATGCAAAGCAAACAAATAACAAAGAGATCAAGTAATTTGCCCATATTTTCACAACTAATGATAGGGCCAAAATTTGAACTCCGAGCATCTGTCTCCATACACGCTCGTTTAATCCTATAGTAGATGTGTCCTTTATACGTCCTTGATACCCACTATATTATCTCTAGTGTTGTTAATGAAAAATAGGGGCAATGATGCATTCTTGAAGTAGTTATCCATGTAATTTTGTTTTGCTGAAAAACTTACCAGAAAGATCATTGATCCAGTTAGGCAGCTCCCCTTGTCCAGGCTGGTAGATTCCTGTCAGATACAGTTCTTTTCCATGCTTCTTGTCTACATCCTAAGAAGGCTTTGCATACAAGCTCCTTGGGTGGGGAGCCCAGAAATACAGTGGCTGACTTGCTGGTAATGAAGTACCTTAATAGGTGAAACAAGAAACTCTAGCCAGAGCAACACCGCCAAGACTTCTACTGTGGCAGGGCCAGCCAAGATGAACAGATGAGGTCATCTGTGCTGTGGTAACCGGCCCTCCAAGCAAGGGCTGCTTCTGACTGGTTTGTGAGAAAAAGTCTTGGTCTCACGTTCACTCAGAATAAAGGACAGTCACACCCAACTTGTTTTGTGAGTACCTGAGAAGTAATGTGGATGAATAATGTTGAATTTGATTTGCCAAAGACTGATCATCTTGGGATAATTAAAGCAATTAGAGAAAGGTAACCATATTCAATTTTCAGTTATTTTTTAAACTATAATTTTGAAAAGTTTTTCCATTTGGTGAAATTTTAAAGTCTCCTTTATTTAAATTCCTATATGTTCTAGAAGCACCATATTATTGAATTAGCAGGAAGATGTTTTCTTAAAAGTTTAGTAATGACTAAAGTGTGATTTAATTTCAGATAATGGCTATTTTCTTAATAACCTGTGTCTCTAGAATTGCTATGGAGCTGTTTAATTGTTTGGTAAATCATAGCTGTTTCCTCTTTCAAATTGGTAAATATTTTGAATAAGAACAGTGTTAGGCTCTTCTGTCAGGATATAGAGATAAATATACTTTAGTTCCTGTTTTAAGTGTTTAAAATTTGGTTGGCAGGATAATAAGTCAATAATAAAATTGGGTAAGATTTTTTGAGGGCTTATGCACCATATGATGTTTAAGCACTTAGCATTTATTTAATTACTTAATTATAAAAATAACCAAGTTGCTTCTTTCACCCTCATTTTATAGATATGAAACTGATACCCAGAGAACTTTAATATTTTGCTCTAGGTTACAAGGCAAAAATAAAAAGAAAATTGTGAAATAGATTGCAAATCCAAGTGTAATAGTTTCTTAGGTCTGCTGTAAGAAATTACTACAAACTGGTGACTTAAAAAAATCAGAAACTCCTCTCTCAAGTCCAGGAAGGCAGAGGTCTGAAATCCAGGTGTCAGCAGAGGTTCACACCCTCTGCAGGCTCTCAGGGAGGTTACTATTGCTACTACCGTTTGCCTCTTCCTGATTTTGGTGGCTTTTGGTGGCTGTCAGCATGCCTTGTGTCTGCATCACTTCAATTTTGGTGTTGTGTTCACATGGCCTCATTCTCTCCTGTCTGTGAATTTTCTTCTGTCTTTTTTAAGGATACTTGTCATTGGATTTAGGGCTCACCAGATATCTTACAGTCCTTAATTTAATTATATCTGCAAAGACTTTTTTTTTTCCTTCAAATGTGGTCCTGTTCATCGGCTCTCAGAGTTAGGCCGCCGTTCAACCCACTTCACCAAGCCCTTTGGCAGATAAGCCCTTGCAGTTGTTCTCTGTATGTAAATAAACAGACTGAAGGGCTCAGCAGAGCACCTGTCAGTGGGCTGGAGCCGCGGAGAAGCACAGGCACTGGCATTTGGCAGGAAGAAGGTTGGACTTCGGCTTTACCGTAATTATAGCCATTCTCTCCTGGGGCAGGATACCTGTTGGATCCAAGTTTCAGTTTGTCACCTATTAAATGTGTTTTATTATATGTTCTACCACATCACCACATCATTTCATAAATATTTATACATCAATGAGTGTGTGTGTATATATATCATCAGGAGTGACATGTAATGGGCAGATACAAAAATACTGGTTTTCCTTTACTACTTAGGAGCAAAAAAATTGGAAAAATAAAGAATTTATCTCTAGATGAGACTCAAGAATAGAATTTGGAGGAGCTCTTTAGAAAAGGTGGAAGAACTTATTTATCTTTAAAAATAGAGGATTTTTACAGGAACATTATAGAATATAATTTCAGGCTGAAGAAAGAGATTGCTGAAATACCAAGAAGGATTAGCAATATTAAAATGAAAAATGTTACAGAAATCTGAGGAATTGCTTATAAAGTTCTGATACAAACATATTAAAATATTAAGGTTTTTTTCTCTCAAAAGCATTTTGTATAAGATAATATTTGTGATGTAGAAGGAGTAGTAATATTTGTAAATGCATGAAAGGAAGACAATGCAACAGAGCTGAAATTTAAAGGAACACTTGACGGAAGTAAACTGTAATGGAAAAAATACGATAAAAAATAATAATGTAAAAAAAAGTAAAAGAAAAGAAGAATAGGTCCCAGGAAGCTCCTTTGTCCCTTCCACCCTGTGAACACATAGCCAAAAGCCAGTCATCTATGAACCAGGAATGGGCTCTCTCCAGACACGAACTGTTGGCACCTTGATCTTGGATTTTCTAGCCTTCCGAACCGCAGGAAATACATTTCTGTTGTTTATAATAAATAAATAAATAAATAAATCCATACGGTAATACTGCTAAAACTATGATATGCTCCAGCAATCCCACTTCTCAGTGTATGTCTAGTGAAAATGAATATGGGGTATAGAGCAGAGGTATCTGCATTCCCATGTTCATTGCACCATTATTCCCAGTAACCAAGGTGTAGAAACAACCTAAGTGTTTATCAGTGAATGAATGGATAAAGAACATGAAATGTTATACAGCCTCAAGACAGACAGAAATCCTGCCATTTAGAACAGCATGGATGGATCTTGAGGGCACTATGCTAATAAAATAAGAAAGGACAGAGAAGGAAGGACAGATGCTGCATGGTATCAGTTCTATGTGAAATCCAAGTGAACAAACAAACAGACAAAAACAGTCAAGTCATTGAAACAATGCAGTAAGGTGTTAGCAAGAGGCTGGGTATGGGGGAATAGGAAGATATTGGTAAAGCAGTACAAGCTTTCAGGTTTAAGATTCATACAGTCTGTAGATCTAATGTAACACATGGTGATTCTGGTTGATAACACTGTATTGTATGACTGAAATTAGCTAGCAAATAGAACATATGTATTCTCACCAAAAAATAAATTAATTAACTAAATAGAGAAATTAATATGTGTGAGGTGATGGATGTGTTATTAATTACATGAGCAAAATACTTTCACAGTATATATCTGTATCAAATCACCGTGTTGTACAATATAAATATCTTACAATATCATATATCAAATATGCCTCAATAAAGCTAAAATTTAAAAAAATCTGCGAGGAACTTTATCAATTTGATGTGTTATAAATGGTATTTTTATTTTCCTCTGATATATGTGAATTTCTTTGATTATTATAAAATAAAATAATTTTTATATAGTGAAAAGTTTCTTCTCCTTCTTCTTCCTCATCTACCATCTACTCCTCTTCCTCTACCTCTTTTTCTCCTCCTTTTCTTTCTTTTCTTCCTCCTTTTCCCTGCCCTTCCTTTTCTGCTTCTTTGAATGTATTTATCCTTTGTCTTTCTATGCTATGCTTAACAGAACAAAAATGAAGAAAAACAGAAATCTTTTTTCTTGACCAGAGATTAAAGAAATAATATTGAAACAATTTATTCTACAACCAACAGGGCACTAGTTCATGAGGGTGTACATATGGGGAAATGAATGTAAGTATTCTGGAATTTTATAAGGTGTGACTCAGATTCAGGAAAAATATTTAAATAACTCTTAAACTACTTAAGGCTTGCTCGGCATGCAATATTTCACACACACAAACACACACACACACACAAACATTCAATATTACCATTCCAACATCATACCTATTAGCATGATCAGATTTTACTTCATCACTCTAGAATTTGCTTTCTGTGGTTTGTCTGGTTATTTGTTTGACAAGATTTTTTTGGCAGTGTATTAAAAGCTTAATAGCCAAGCATGCCTGAGAGTGAGAGATTTTCCTTCTGTTGATTGGAAAAGCCAAAGGGAGGAGAAAAGCTGTTGCGCAATTCTAGAACAGTGTGGATGACTCAGAATATTTTACAAGGTGGCTTTCATCATAGTTGATGTACACAAGAGTTGGTCACATTCATATCTACAAAACACTAACAGTTTGTTTTGTTTTCCTTTTGAAAGATTCTCGTTTGTTGTAGTTTTGTTCAGATGAGGTTACTTTGTTATTCTTTTGGTTGTCAGAGAAGTAAATAGGCCATAGAGTCCATGAAGAACACGAACGTGGATATAAAGATGGACTGAATGTGGGAACGTGGCAGTGGAGAGAAGTTTTGGTGAGAGGAAATGGCTGGACTCCTTGACCTTGGCTGAGGAGTACAGTGGTAACTTCTGTCTTCAGTAAGCTAGTCAGAAACAGCTAAGATCTATGACAAGAAGGAAAGAATAATTTTTTAAAATTTCATCATTTTGCATTTATATAATTTATTTATAGAGACCAAAATGTAAAGTGGTTACTTACAGAGCTAGTGTAGGATGGGATGACTTCAGTTTTTTATTTCTAAATAAGAGAGTTGTGTTTGATGACATCAATGCCTTCACCTCAAGTTATAAATAGCTGTGTTTCAATTTCTCATGCAGTTTAGCACCTAACACTTCCGTTTACCCAGTAAATATTGCTACAAATTATAGATACTCCCACAGCATGAAATAAATATAAAGTAACTTTAATTTAATGTCCATATTGAGAAATTATTGGAAGAAGTAAATCATGACCGTAATAAAAAGTAAGCCTTGAATCACATTCCAAATAAAAAGGCTTAACACGTACAATGTTAATGTTAATAATATGACATGGCTGCAAAATGAATTCCCTAAAAAACTAGTAGGTGTGATAAGGCACTTTGGAAAGGCAGGAGACCATAATATGAAAAAATTACATTCAAGGGAATTTTAAAGAACAATAAGAGACCACTCACTTGATAAATGCAATATTTTTGACATAGCAAATCAGAACCTGAAATGAGGTTTTGAAAGTTTATAAAATACATTTTAAGAAGAGAGAGAGAGAGAGACAGAGAAAGAGAAAGAGAGACAGAGAGAGAGACTCATAGAAGGATGTCAAGCCCCAAAGACATAACTGGTAGATGAAAACAATCCGTGTTAGGAGAATATGCAGAGGTGTGGAGGGACAGAAATAGCCAAAGGGCAATGGTAAGAAGACAGGAGGTATGAGTTCTAATTCTGCCTTGGAGTGGAGAAATGTCGATTTTGTTTCTTTTTGTGAATACAGAATCTATCCCTTTATCCTGACTTATCTTTGAACACCTCTCTGTGGAATCCTGCCTTCGGCTGTCTGTATTACTGGGGAAGGATACTTTTGTAAGAGGACCCTCTTTACCAGCACTGTGAAGGAAACAGAACAGACTCCTCCTGTCCGATCACAGCCACAGACAGTCAGATAAGCCAAGGACTAGCAAGAAACACCCTCCAAGGACATGGACACCTGAGAAAGTTACATACAGGCTGAAATGGAAAGATGTATCGTGGAGCTCAGAAGAGATGCTGTACGTGAGCACACCTTAGAAACTACTGCATGAAGTTATTCATAATGTTTCAAGAATTGCTGTCCCCAGCGATTTCCCTTTGAAGGCTGATGTCTGTGTACACACTTCATGGCAAAGTGAAATAAATCATAGGTGTTCTCTAGCCATTGAAATCAACATGGGCACAGGTAAGAAAGCTATAAATTTGGCTCTATGCCACGAGTGTCAGTTTCTACACTGGTAAATATATGATCATTTGCTTTTTCAGCAAATAGATATAAAAAGTGGGTCAAAGCTGGGGTTAACAGACTTGTGCCATCCTGAAAAATCACCAGTTACTCTGAAAATTATCCCTAAGGTATTTACCAGTATTTTTGTAGAGGTTACTAGACATATGCTACTTTTAATGATCAGTTATCTGGGAAAGATTAGAATTCAGTTTCAAATCATTAAATAAATGTTCTCTTTCCTTCCTTACTATGAAATTTCTAATTTTTCTGGACCACTTATGTAAACTGTAAAATGTGAGATTTTAAACTCTGACTGACCTAAATGCAACTTTTAATTCTACTCTTTATTGATTTAACTATTTTAATAACTCTAAAGATGATCAGTCTCTTATATTTCCTTGTTTTGTGGGACACCAAAAAATTCTAAAAGATCCCATATGAAAATATGACTAACAAATTGATTCCTCCAATTGAAACACTATCTTTAAAGTGATGAATTTGTTCAGTTGGTTTTGATCAAAATATTAAGTCCTTTTCTATCATCACTCATGTGTCTCATTTATCAGCACATTCTCTTATATTTAGATCATTAGCCATCAAATATCTATTCACTTTGTCATTACAAAATGGATTAATACTCCCAGCTTTTATATTTCAAGAAGACATATCTTAACAGAGTCTGAAAGAATTGCACAGTTAGGTCAAGTTGAGCCATAGCGAAAGGTAGGCAGGCTGATATTTCTTCTCTCCCTTGCTTTTATTACCATACAAATAGGCAGGTATGTCCTTTTTCTCTTCACCTTTGGGGAGACCAAGTTGGAGGCAATCCACAGCAGGGAGCAAAAGTGTAGGCAATGGAGCATGCCATCTGGTAGGAATATGCTGGAAAATCTTCAGCTTTCTCATTTCAACAAAAGTAAAAGCAAAAGTCTATTAATTCAGTTTCTCGCTTGGCTGAGAAATAAATTCCACAAGTCTCAAATTGCATCTGGTTTACTACATGTCTGGCTCTAATATGTACAATGAAAGCCAGACAATTTGGATGAAAATATTGTTCCTCTCTGAGCTTTCAGCAATTGGAGGGAATAACAGTGTTTTTCATTTCTTAAATTCTGAGATCCTCCTTTTCATGGCTCTATGGTGTGGCTCTGAAATGTGCAGGCTGTCTGTTTGGGCTGTTCCCTGGATGGTGGGATTTGGTCTGAAGATCTCTTCCTGAGCAGGAGTGGGTAGTGAAGAGAAAGATGGTCCCCTAAATCAGCACACCTATCAGTGAGACCCAATGCCAGCACCATCATAAAAGCAGCCCCCGTGCTTTTCACTGGTGAGATCTTTGAATCCTCTCCTTGGGGGGTTATGACTGTCTTTGGAAGCTATTTTGGCTCCCCATTGTTGTCAAGTTTTGACCACATTCTCCTTTCTATTTTATTTTCTACACCTCTACAAATACAAGTGTTTCTAGGGCAGGAGTCCTGCTCACCCTGCTTTCATGCTCCCTGTAGTGCCTCACACTATCTTATATGTACAAGAAGTATTTTATAACTCTTCTGATTGATCAAAATAAATGTGGCCCTTTTTGGTCTTTTCCTCATGGGCACACGATGGCTGCTGCAGCTGTAGGCATCAAATCATATTCAAAACAGGGAAAAGAGACAATGGTTGATCACACCAGTCTTCTTCATCCTTTTCATCAGGAATAGCAAAAGCCTTTCTAAAATTCCCTCACCAGGAAATGTCCATGTAGGTAACTTGGCTAGAATTATGTCACCTGGCTCTCCTGCAAAAGAGGGTAAGAATGTGCTGGTATTTCTTGCTTCTATAGTGGAGGTAGTAAGAGGAATTTAGGAATGGGTATTGGGCATTGGTCTAGACAATCTACAATTCCCTGGACATGTATGAAAAGCAGTTAGTGCATAATAAGGACTCAATACATTGTAGTTGTTCTTACCTACAAATTTGAGGGCAAAAGCTTATTTGGTCCATGGAAATTAACAAAATATGATTTCACAGCCTCAAACTGATAAAAAATGCACCTAATTTAAGTTAACCATCAAGCAGCACTTAATGAATTTTAAATTGCACAGTGTCTATTTTTTTTTATTACATCCAGAGAAAGAAACACTGTGAGTGTGAATTCATAATGTTATACTCACTGAGAGTTTCTAAAATGATAATATCTCAACAGTATTAAGTCAGTATAATAAACTAAAATAATTCATATCTTAAATTTAAATTTAGGAAAACATCTAAAGAAAGATGGCTCATGATCTTTATAGGATCTCATCTGATGCTCACCAGAGCCAAAAATGCAAACCAGGCATTGTCGGGCATTGTCCAGACTATTGCCAGGAAAGGCAGGTTTTATCCCTAAGTGCTGGTGACCCTGGAATCTAAACCATGTCATGTAGGAGGGGTGGGGGCATCTCTGGGGATCGGAGCCATCCTAATCAGGGGGTGGAGACATCCCAGGGAAGGATAAATCAAGGGTGAACCGCAGAGATAAAGCCAAAAGCAAGCCCAGAGTTAGAAGCTTCTGCCAGCATACCGAGCCAAAAGTGAATGAAATTTATCTTGTAGCATCAGCAGAGTGTAAAACAACAACTATGCTGTATAGCAGTCAAACACATGTATTTGGAAAACTGGCCTCATTGTCTCCTAGCTATTGGGCTTTGGACAACTTACTTCATTTCTTGGAATCCTAATTTTCTGAACAAATAATGGGAAATATAAGATGACTTTTTGGTTGTGGTGAGAATTAGAGAAAAATACAGATAAATATTTTACAGATTTTTTTAATCAAATGTACTTATTTGTCTTATTTTAAGACTTTCCCCAAATAGCGCCTCAAGTTAGATATGTCCTTAGGTAGCTAATCTGGGAGATTGATTCAGAGGAAAACTGGAGGACAATGACAAGGAAGAAAGACACTTGAATACAAGGAGGCAATATAATGTTTACCACTCTGGGCATTAGGGACTTGGTTCGGATGGGACTGCCTAGGGGGAAAAGAGTATTTTTTCGGAATGGGTGACTTCCAGGACAGGAGGCTGGCACATTCGTCCAGTCTTCTCCATCGGTTGATTGAGAGTTTCCATTCTTCAATGGCTGGCTCTTCTTAAGCAGAACTTCCAAGACAGAAGGCAAAAGATTAGGGGTATATGGTTGAGGCTAAATGCTGTCCAGGCCCCATGAATCTGAGGTCCTTCAAAACAACAGTCCATTTTTGCCACAGCTGAAATCAGGGCAGGTGATAGGGCACACGGCATGGGGAGCAGAGATGTCTGCTACAGGTTGTAATAAAGTTAGTTATTGTAGTGGTAACATGAAAGGGCATGAGCCAGTTTTCAGCAGTCACATCATGAGCACACAACTCAGAAATGAAGTTGGAAGAACTGAGACAAAGAGCAACTACCGAGGTGCCTGCGGAGAAATACATTTAGGCAATGTGTTGAGCAGAGCCTGTACTTTTTAACTGATATAATCTGCCTCCATTGTGGGTATATTTTTATCTTCCTAAACTCACAATATTAATGAATCACCACTTTACATGGTTATTGAGAATTTAGTTGTTTCAGTGACCTATTTGCTAGTTGCGTGAATTGAAAAGTACAATTTTGCCAATCTCCCAGTCCATTTCTATCTGGAAATGTTAGTGGTTTCATTTTTTCTTGGACTATGTTATTCAACTGTTATCGCCGTCTTTCCCACAAGATATAGATGTACCTCCAAACTGTATCCCAAATACCTTTTCTATGTGTCATTGTCAATATCCCCACCTCAAACCAAGGCTTCTGTGGTATGTACTGCTTTCAGCCTGGCAAACCTGGCACCCTTCGCCTTCACGCACTGTGGGGACATCCTGAAAACATGTCAGATCATGCAAACTTTCCAAAGTCTTTCCATTGATGTTGAGCAATGGCCAATTTCCTTTCACTGGCATATAGAACCTTATTTGTAGATGTGCCCCTTGATTACGTCTATGATTTTATTTTATTTATTTTTATCATTTTTCTTATCACCTACAACAGTTTAGCCACGAAGACTTTCTTTCTGCTCTAGTAACTCCCCAAGGTCATTACTACATTGAGAATTTTTCACTTCCTGGTTTTTTCTTATTCCTAGAATGCTTTTCCTTAATCATGTCTCATTTCTTCTTTATCATTGACATTTTAGGGCTGTCTTGGCTACCCAAAGAAAAGCTGTTACACTGTTGCTCTCTAGCCAATCACATGATTTTCATTCCCTGCATTATACTAATCACTGTTCAAATTATTTCTTGGTTATCGTGTGTGTATTTTCTAATTCATCTTACTAGGATGTCCATATTTAAGGGCAAAAGTTTTGTCTTGCTCAGAGCTGTAGCTTCATTAGCTAGAATGGTTCCCATCTTACCTGTGCAAGAACTATTTGCTAAAGTAATGAGTGAATATATGAATGTAGTGGTCAATGTATATACATATACTTTCAAAAGCATTTCTGAAAAGGTGTAGTTACTCCCTAAACCTAGACTCCGTAAAACATAGATATAAGTGTCCTGAAAAAACAGAGAAGAATTTATTTATTCCTCAGGTCACTCCAGAAACGCAAATGACCTTAAATTTAGGGACAACTCCTTTTCTCCTCTGTTTTCAGTGACTTCATACCCTTTATGGAATCTGTAGGGAAGTGCTGTTGTGGCCAGCAACTGGTCTTCACCCACTTATTGTTTTTACTGGTCTTGAGTGAGGTGAGTACCAAAATCAGGACTACACATTTCAAAACTGTGATAGCAATTTGACATCATGACAAACAAGTGTGTAACCTTTTTTCAAATGATTATTTTATTGTTTTTTTTTAAAAGCTCCAGTTTGTGGTAGATTAGGAGAAAGTAAAATTCTATCCTTCATCATGAATAGTTGGAGTAGCTGCTGTACTCATAGAGTAGAGATGGAGCCCAGAGAGCACTCATGAAACCCAGTGCCAGCTTACAACCATGACAGCCAGAAACTTTGGATAATTTTCAAGTGTAGGGTTTCTCAAATTTCAGAGTATAGAACACTGTTAAATAAGAGCAAATGTTCCTTGGCAATACCCTAGTATTCAGTGCTTACTCTGGACTTTGGGTGATAGCAGAGAGTGAATAAGAAATCTGAGACTACTAGTAAGTGTCTTATACAACGAACAAGTAGTATACAGACTAAATGATGTTAAAGCAAAAACTGGGAGCCACTTGAAAAAACCCTGAAGAATATCTGCAAAATAACAAGAGGTATTTAGGTACCAGTAGGAAACTTTTCTTAGTTATATGTGGCTGTAGATTTTTCTCAGTTTCTTAGTGAAGAGAAGCTGGAAGTTTGCATTAGATTTCCAGCTACTCAGAACAGTAACAAATAGTAATAATCAGCATGAAGTGAGAGTTTATTATGTGCTACAGTCTCGCGATTTGGACTACACACTCCGGTCGACTGGACCTATTGCCTGCGCCCTCAGTGGGCAGAGCTGAGTTTCATTTAACCATGCCCAACTGCAGAAGTTAGGCAGCTATCAGATATGCAATACAAAACCCGTTCTGTTCAAGGAGCAACTCCACAGTTAGGAATACTCGTATGTGGAAGACCTACTCTACTTACTTGCGGATTTTCAACTGCGCAGGAAGTAGGTACTTTTAACCCCCTCATCGTTCAGGGTCAATTGTAGTATGTTTTTTCTTCTACATACATACGTATGATAAAGTTCAATTTATAAATTAGGCACAGTAAGAGACTAACAACAACAATAATAAAAGAGAACAACTATAACAATACAATGTGATAGAAGTTATGTGGATATAGTCATTCATTTCAGGGACCCCTCTTCCCATAAACTCAGTGCTTTCTGGTGCAACAGGTTGCCGTCCCAGGAACACATTTCCTGTTCATGTCTTCTACCCGCAGATTTCACACCTTTTTCATCTGAACTAAGTACTTATCTTCACTGTGACTATAACTTTCGTATTTCAGCTGCAACAGCAAAAATAACACAAATTTCTTTTTCCTCTTCACAATAACGTGGACAGAAGAATCATTCTTACTGTAGAGCTTAGAAACATCAGCATACAATTTTTTTTCCTTATTAAGTTGTTAACTTTCACCTTTTAACTTAAAGGAAGCACTTTTCCAGCTTTTCTTTGCCATACCGGATAGCTAGCGTCACTACTCTTGTGCCTTTGGGCCATTATTAAATAAAATCCAGGTTACTTGGACACAAGCACTGTGACAGTTGATCTGATAACCAAGACAGCTACTGAGTGACTAATAGGTGACAAGCAATAGACCGTGGAGACGTGGGACAGAGATAATTCACATAACAGGCAGGATGGAGTAGAGTAGCTCAAGATTTTATCACAGTTCTCAGGATGACATGCAATTTAGAACAGATGAATTGTTTATTTCTGGAATTTTCCCTTTAAGATTTTTGGGCCACAGTTGACCTCAGGTAGCTAAAACCATGGATAAAGGGTAACCACTACTCTATATGTTATAGACTCACACTCATTTTATATAAAAAAATGAGAAAATGCAGTTTGGACTAAGGGCATATTTTGAAAAAGTCTATTTATTAAAAAAATCTACCTGTACTAAGGGAGTTAATCTTGAAGTGTCTGCATCATCATTGCATAATTAGGACCCCAGGTTATATTTATCTAATCCATTGAAAATCTTAGGAAGCACCAAAATATCTGGCAATGCCATGAGGTAAAATCTTCCTAATGAATATAAAAATGGAAACAAGTGCCCATCAGTAGATGAGTGGATAAAAAAGCTGTGGTACACTTACACAATGAAATACTACTCAGCCATAAAAAAAGAAGGAAATCTTACCATTTGTGACAGCATGGATGGGCCTGGAGAGTATTATGCTAAGTGAAATAAGCCAGTCAGAGAAAGACAAATACCATATGCTCTCACTTATATGTGGAATCTAATGAACAAAATAAACTGACAAATAAAATAGAAACCGAGACCTGAATACATGGAACAGACTGACAGCTGTCAGAGGGGAAGGGGAACAGGGGACTGGATGAAAAAATGTGAAGGAATTAGTCAAAAAACATACATCTATGACCCCTAGACACAGACAACAGTGTGGCAATGGCCAGAGTGAAGGGGGCGGGGCCTGGGTGGAGAAAGGCAATAGGGGAGCGAGGGGTGGGGGGCTGGGGAGCATCTGTAATAGTGTCAAGAGTAAAAATAAATGTTAATTAATTAATTAATGTTCAATTTATGTAGAAACATAAACATATAGCACAACCAAGTGCTAAGTTGAATCTAATAAAATTAATGGAAAAAACCCCACAAATATGATGTTTAGTGTAACTAAATTTTCTTGGTTTCTGAGACTTAACTGTATGATTTCTAACCATTTTGACAATATGTCTAAACCAATGTATTGATTCCCTTACCTTACTCATCCTGGTAGTATTTTTACTTTAAAAACTTAAGGTTTTACTATTGCTAAACAATGAAGGTTATAATATAAGATTGTAATACAGAACTTGTGCAGTGTATTTACTGATTTTATTCCAAAACCAAGACCCCACACATGGTAGACATTTAATCAATATCTACCAATGCTAAAATGATTTTAGGATATTTTTTGAAAGTCCTTTTTTACCCTCTCTCTTTAAACAAGGAAAAAATAAATCTTGGGGCAATGGAAGGATCTGTATTTAAGGCATTTAAGTTACAAAATCTATAGTAGAACAAAAGCTATAGCTACGAGTATGAGTATATTAACCCTTTATCGTAGATTATAGATACCCCAAAATACACTCATTATTTCTAAAAGCATCTGTGTTTTCATGCTGCTTAGCAGATAACATATCAGAAGTGCACAGGCTTTTGACAAGTTCATGTCCACCCTTCCCCTGTTATACTATCTTCTCCCTCCCTGGTCACCTGATGTGACCTACACTATCTAAAATAGATCAGACAACTTGTCCACCACATGCCTTTGCTTATGCTGGAAACAGCTTGAACTGCCTTCTCTTCATCATTGTATTTTTAGGTTTTACTCATCCTTCATTTTTACACTTAAAAACCACTACTCTCAAGAACTGTCAGGCCAAACAAATATATCAATATCTTCTTTCTAAAGCTACCATGGCATTTGGAGTTCATTTTACCTCACAATTTATTTTAATATGTACCTCTCCAATCGGATGGAAAGTTATCTGATAATAGAAACTTCCCAACACCTCACGATTTCTTTTAAAATTGCTGTAAATATATGTATATGTAACATGATATTACCTCGTATAATCACTCAGGGTTTTCATTTTATAGGTGCTAATAGTCCACATTAGAAATGAAACATATAAAGTGTTTTCTGTTGATTTGATTGATTAATATATGTATAATATCCTTACTATACAATTTCTTTCTCTCAGATCTTTGGAGACAGATTGTCTCATTGTTGCAAATGTTCCCATGGACAGAAATCTACAGCCAGCTTGGCTACATCTACCTTGTGAGTAATTTGCTTTTTCTGCTCAAATGCACAAAGAAAGCTTCCTTTGTACTTGAAGTTCAATAACTTAAACATGATACCTATTGGTGCTGATCATTCCCTATCACATTTGACTGATATACTGTCTATTCTTAGTATTTGCCAACTTAGTGCTATATTCCTTTAAGGGGAATATTCTTCTGTGAAGAGTTTGAAAACATACTTTTTTTTCTCTTTGTTGCTTTTTAATTTTTTCTCTATTTCAAGTATATCAATTTTTCTTATGATATAATTGATTTAATTATTTTTGCCTTTCTGATTTTCCCAAGATGTTTTTTAACCTGTTGTGATTTGATTTTCAGCTTCTGTTGATTCCCTGCTAATTCTAACTTATGTATCAATTCAGTAATTATGTTTTCTTCATCAGGGTTTCAGTATATTTTTTTATTTTTTGTTAATTTATCTGCCTGTCTTTTGGACTTTGGTTTGTTAAATTCATACAGTAGTATTTTGTTTTAAAATGTAATATTTATGAAGAATTTTGTTTCTTGGTTTATTTTTCCTTTTAAATTGAATTATTTGTCTTCAAAATGCTATGTTGTTGCTATTCCTCCTTGTTTTATCTTAGCTAAATGTGTATGGTTACTAAGCCTCTCTTTTTTTTTTTTAAACTTGCTCACTCCAGGGCAGCTCAGTGACTTCTTGAATTCTGAAAGTGTTCCTTTTTCCTTAGCTCTCCTGGACTAGTTTGCTTAGGTATTTGGTGTCCTGTCCATTCCTCGTAGCCGAGTGGTGTGGGGAAGTGGCGTGGTCCGAAATAGCAGGTGTAAAGTACTTATACTCTGTCTGCTCTTGGGCTTTTGAACGTCTAAGTAAGTATCCACTATCATGTTTCATGTCTCCCAGTTGCAATGTATAACCCGTCCTCATGGCGCGGTCAACATTGGCCTTTGTGTTATTCCCCCACCTCGCAGTAGCTGTGGAGTCTTGAGTTTCCTCCTTTTACCGGGTTTTCCAGCTGCCATATCTGCTATTCTACTGGTAACCACATACACTACCAATTAGAAGAGAAGGAATTTAAGGATATCCACTTAGTCTGCTTTTTTCACAATGCTGGGGTGATGATAAAAAGGCTCAGGATGTCTCAGTGTATCAGTAGGGCATCTAAGATTTACAGCTCTGCAGAGATGTAAAGACACAGCTACTATAGAAATTTCTATTTTGTTCCATGACCTCTAATTTTTGACACATTAGATGGTTTTCTTTTTTCATGTATGGCTGCTGATGATAAAATTTCTTTATTTCTACTACCTTAATTTTTTTATTCACTTCATTAGATTCTGGGCTGGTGGAGAGGAATTCTGTCGATCAACCTTATCCGGCTATGTTAATCCTCAGTCCTTGTTCATTTTCTTTTTTAGATAATATTTTTATAGCCTTTAAGAAGGCCCGAACTCTGGCATTGGTGAAGATGGTCTTATTTCTGGCTTAAGTCAGCATCCATTATACTTGCTACCCATGTGCCCCCGACAGGAAGCTGTACCAAAGGAGACCTCCTTTCGGGGAGCACCATCGTTGGCAGGAGCACTGTCAGGCGCTGTGAGAATAAAGGCTTTGGGAGAGCCATCTGCAAGGGGCATGCTATTTTGACAAGGAAAAAAAATGACAAACCTTAGGTATCCAATTGTGTTATATTAAAAATAATCATCACATGGAAGTAAACAGTGGTATTTGAAAGAGTAAAGAATGCTTCAAGCAGAAGTAGGAGTTTAAAGCCTTTGGCTATTTTTAAAAGAGGATGAGTTGGAATAGGGTGTTTAAGGAGCAGTAGGATTTGGACTTCTGATGAAAGAGTAAATGGTACTTGAGGTGATGGGTATTTTGTGAGCAAAGGAGGAAAGACAAAGAAGGGGCTGTATTGAGATACATCATATCAATCAATTTGGCTTCAGCATACGATAGAAGAAAAGAGAGAATATAAAGTGATGTTTTAAAAAGTCACCTCAGTGACTTTATGACTTTAACCTTCAACTTTGGAAACTGCCCACAGATTTAAGATGCTTCCTGTGTCTGATTGCATGTGTCACAGTTGAAATATTTAGATTCCTTTCCTCCTGTTGAAAAAAAAAATGAGCTTTCCTAGCAAGCCAACCTCATCTTATTGAGTTCAGATTCTAGCAGGCTGACATTAGTAACAACAGATTAGAGGTGTGAATTTCCTCAATTTATGTTAACAAGGTGCTAAATGCAAAGGCCAATTATGGCTCCCCCTGAATGTCACCTTCCTGTCACCTGAATATCCAAGGAATGAGCTTGATCCGGGCATGGCCTTAGTCCTGTGGTATTTATAGGATTCTCAGCTGAAACTTATTGGATTCCTGAAAGTGTGGGTTGGAGATTCCTCAGGGTATTGAGAAATTTTGCGGGCTAGCTATAAATGCCCCAGATGCTTTCCAGAACACCTGGCAATAAATTCCAGCCCCTTTGACTTCCCACTTCTTCTGATGCAGGGTTATTAAATATAAAATATTGCATGCTGAAATTCACATAAAAAAAGCCTAATTAGTAATAGGAGGAAGTGAGAGCAAGGGCACATGTGGGAAGAAAGGGCTCATGGCGGGGCTAAGGATCGGGACCTAGAACTGCAAACACACAGGGAATTCCACCCCCTTTCAGCGTCCTGCCCGCCCTCCAATTCCCTTCTGCTGATCTTTCCCCATTGTTCAGACTATTTTTAGTTTTCATGACTTTTTTTGTCTTTTTTAAATAAACATTTTATTGTAGGATAGTTTTAGGTTTACAAAAAAGTTGGGAAGATATATGGAGAGTTCATGTATACCCCTCACTCAGATACTGACTTAAAAGGAAATACGAGGATACAGTCCCAACTCACTATAGAGAGGAGTGAGGGTTTTGGAGTTTTGTTTTTCCCCCTCTAATTTCTTTCCTACCTTTATTATATTCAGTGTTATGTCCTAGTGTAGATTTTCAATAATTCTAGTGGAATATGCTTACTGATATAATATTGTGACTCAGGTCTATGTATGTTGTTCTTTGTTTCTATGGCAGAGTTACTTAGAACATAGTTTTCTGCTCTACAAAATGTTTGTCACTAGTCCTCAAAGTAGAGGCCTCTAGCAAAACCTCTAGCAGAGGCTTCTGCTAGAACCTAAATCATCTGCATTGTTGAGTTTCTTGTAGCAAGACAGTTGTATTTAGGGAGGAAGCCCTGCATTGATTTGCTTTCTGGTGTCATCCTCTGGTATATTCTCATTACTTTGTCTACCTGAGAGATTCCTACTCATTCTCCAAAACCAACTACCTGCATTACTTTCCCTGAGAAGCCTCTACAAACACATGGATTTCCTCCCTAACTCTAGTCATTCTTTAGATCTCAAACCACCACCAGAGTGTCAAGAGCTTGAGCAAGGTCCTAAAACTCTATTAAAAAGTTAAGCAACAGACGAGGATTCATAATGACTGTTGAATTGCATAAAACTCAGCTCTATTGAGTTAAATTGAAAAAAATTGATGATCACCTATTTTCCATAGTCTAGGTCATGAAGGCAGTAAGTGTAAATCATATTGTGATTCAGAATTTTAAAAAATAAGTAATTAATATTGATATAATTGGCATTATTGATATAAATGCAAAAAAGCATTTAAAGAATAGAAACATTCCCACCTCCCCAACTCTTTGGCAAAAATTTTAGGCTATCTTTCACGGCCAATCCTTGGCGCTTACTACCTACCCCTTATAAGTACTGTGTTGTGATACTGTTTGGTTCTTGCCTTGTGCATATGTCAGGAAATAGAAAAGCTTTGATTTTTTTAAATCTAAAAAAACCCTATTTTAAGTAAGAGAGTATGCAACAAATAGGATATAGGATTCATTTCCTAGTTCTGATCATGTGCCCTTTACCAGTAGTAACACCACACACACACACACACACACACACACACACACACACATGCACACACAATAGTCTTCAGTGGATTAGATACCCATCTATCACTGTGAGAAAACAAAGGCACTCTAAATTCTAGTCTTAGGATCTAGAGCAGTGGTATCGATCAAAATCAACCAAGAATGACTTTACTCCATAGATGACAATGTTTAATGTTTGGAGAAGATTTCTTTTTTTTCCCTTTTGGTGACTGCATGCAGGGACAGGGGCATGTTGTTAGGGCATTTAGTGCACCGAGGTTAGAGAGGCTGCTAAATGTGCCGTATACACAGGACAGCCTTTAAACAAAGAATTACCTGGTCCAAAACGTCAGTAGTGCCAAGGTGAAGCCCAGGGGTTTAGAAGATTACCAGATATGTATATACTAAGAGCTTAGTGGATTTTTCTTGGGGAAAAAAAGAATCTATCATGAGGAAACCTGAGGTCATACATGTTACATGTGTCAGAGAACACACAAAGCTACTTAACCCAATTGAGTGTTCATAAAAGCTTCCTAGAAGAAATAGTCCCTAAGATAAAATTTAAGTGTTGATTAAGAGAATAAAGCTGTAGTGGGTTTTATAGAAAAAGCGACTGCATGCAAAAATGCATGAAAACATCAAATAAGTTGGTATCTGCAGGAAGCTCTATACATTTTGGTATTAACTACAAGTGAGGCAGGAAGTGGGTAGGTATGAGGTTGGTGGGTAGTAATGTAGATTCTTCATCATTGGAGGTCTGGGAACTCTTAGAAGGGAACACCCAGAATGAATAAGATGGTTGAGATATTTTACACTCAAGAATTTCACCATCTGAGATGTGAAACCCAT
The DNA here is from genome assembly GCF_021234165.1 of Pteronotus mesoamericanus. Classification (NCBI taxonomy): domain Eukaryota; kingdom Metazoa; phylum Chordata; class Mammalia; order Chiroptera; family Mormoopidae; genus Pteronotus; species Pteronotus mesoamericanus. The sequence continues at coordinate 10,404,024 of NW_026555234.1, read as the reverse complement.
AGGAAAGATAGTAATTTTTAATACCCTGCTTTAAGTGTCATGGCGGAGATACACATGAAGTGACAAGGCAACAGATAGGACAGGGACACAGCCAAAATAGAGAGAGACTAGAAAGGCTTTCTCAGAGAGGTGACATGGTTATATTTAAACTGAATCCTGCAGGGTGAGTCACAGTAAGCTGGATGACAGTAGAATGTGCTAAGGTGTTTATTCCTGACAAAAAGAAAGGTACACAGAACAGCGGGGGAGGAAAGTATGAAGAAATGTCATACTTCAAGTAGTCCAATATGGGTACCACATAGTGTGTGAAGTGAAGAGAGTGGCAAGAGGCAAGGCAGGAAAAGAGGGAGGAGGGCTAAGAAGGTAATGAGTGTTCCTTTATGGCTGAAGTTTGGACAGACCACAGAATGCCATTGAAGGAAGTAAAATAAGGGGGTAACGTCAAGGAGGCCAGGCAGGACACCTTGAGGGTCTTCTAAGCAGGAGAATCTGGTGGTCGCACTGAGACCTTCTAACATATGTGGATATGTGATTTCCTTATAACTTTCAAAATGTGAACTGTATTTAAGTAGTTCACCATTCAGATGAAACAAATATGGACGCTTGCCTCCAAAGGTTACAGGGGAGACAAACTTGCAAATATTAACTAACACCAAAGGCAAGAAATAACATACTCCATGAAAAGGCAGTAAATACATTGCAGTGGGAATTCAGAGCAGGCAGAAGATAATTGCTGTGTAGAGAATCAGAAAGGACTCTATGACAGTGATGGCAATAGAAAAGGCTACCGGTATCGTAAAATCCATAGGATGCTAATAGGTGCCGATTATTAAACATTTATTATGTGCAAAGTGCTTCACAGACAGCATGTCCGTGCAGTGTTACGATGATCGTCAGTGTTAGGTACAGCCATCATCTACATTTTACAGATGAGAAAGCTGCACTATAGAGAGGGTAAGGGATTAGCCCAAGACCACTCAACTGTTAAAATGGCAAAATCAGGAGTGAATCCAGGTATGGGTGAAACAAATAACATTTAGGAAGGTGGGGAAGGGAGGAACAGGCTTCCCCTGTGGAGGAGAGAGCACCATTACGGGGACCGAAGTAGGCTATTCAGGCTACAGATGGAGAGAATAGACGGGCTCAGTTTGCCAGGAGCTTGCATTGGATAAAGGCTGTTCAAATTAGCAGATTTTTTCCAAGCCATGTGGACAAACAAACCCTTAAGAATCTTTCATAATTTAGTTATTTCAGTGAGTGCCATACCATAAGCAAACTCCTAAGGCGAAGTCTAGCCATCCGTCCGTTGCTTTGTTCCAGCTCTCCGAGGTGAGCCATCTTGAATAGTTTAGGACAATTATTTGATCACACATTTCCTAATTGACAAAAAATGTTAATAGTATCTTCAAAATCCCTTCCTCCCTCGCTGCCAGTGGCGCAGGCATGGAACAGATGCCAAAGACAGCTTGGAAACTTCCAAGAGGCCTGGCAACAACGACGTCTCCGAGTCCCTTACCTGCTGCATCTAGAGTTGGCAACACAGGCAGCACTGTGCCTGCCAAGGGGCTCAGAGGTGGCCTTCTACAGGGACCACTTATAAATCCATGACAAAAACAAAGACCAAGTATATAGATATTTAACCCTCAATTGTAGAAAAATTTATTATTTCAAGGAAATATTGTCTTTTAATATTTTACCGCTGTGTTTATACTCCAGTTTGGGCATAGGTCAAAAGAATTCTAGCAAAATTTAGTGTAAACTGCCCGGGCAGGTGTGACTCAGTGTATTGAGTGCTGGCCTGCAAACCGAAGGGTCCCTGGTTCTATTCCTGGTCAGGGCACATGCCTGGGTTACGGGCCAGGCCCTCACTAGGGGGCACACAAGAGGCAACCACACATGGATATTTCTCTCCCAGCAGGTTTGGTCTGGTTGGCAACCAGGTCAAGTTTCTTCTTCATATCGATATATCTCTCCCTCTCTGTTTCCCTCCCTTCCCCTCTCTCTAAAAACAAATACATAAAATATTTAAAAAAACAGAAGAGTTGTCCCTTAGAAGGCAAGTCAGCTCTGGAGGCTTGATTACATTTTTGTTTTGTTTTGCTTTAGAAAAATAGTTTGTAAGCGACAGATCACATCAAGACACACTCATGTGTATTTATCTCATGCTCAGTGAGGCTAATGTGATCAGTTGGTTCAGGTTGTGACTGTCTGATTGGCTCCATTATAAAATTTTCATGTAAAAGTTTCATCTGTTGATGATGATTGCCTACATTAATTACTTTTTTAAGGGTACCAGGTAATGATTTTTAAATTCTTTTTAACTCCCTCTATTTATTAGCTGAAGTTTTTCCTGCAAAAGAGAACTCTTCAACAAAAGCTATTCAGTGACAACAAAATATAGTTCATACAAAAAAAGCAGAATAAATTCTTATTTCCTTTTTAGAATGCTTATTTCTAAAGAAGTTGATGTCCTAATAAATTTTAATGGTACCCAATAAGTTTCCTCCCTCTCTCCCTTTCTTTCTCCCTCCCCCTCTCTCTCCTTTCCTTCCTTCCTTCCCTTTTCTGAATAACACTATGGATTTCATTAATTCAATGTGTCTTAATTAGTTGTACTCATTAGTTTTATTAATATTATTATTGCTACTATTATCATCATTGCTACCATGTGCTTAAATTTTTGCTTATGACCTACAAGAGACACTTCATGCTTGCTCCTGGGCCCTTTTGAAATGGCCTAGTCATTTTTAAGAGCTTCCTTGCATTTTTTACAGAAAGTCTTAGACTCATCTTGGGTATTTTCTGCTTCAGGCTTGAAATCACTGGTTCTTTTCCATGGAGCATGTTATGTAGAGAACACGGTCTGAGTGCTAGCCTTTTCCATTGCTATTGGGTTGTCATAGTTGCTAGGCATTTTTCAATAGGTGGAGCTAGGATGTACATATTTTTAAAATAACAAAATACAAAATAAAAACTCTGAGTCTACACTAATATTTTCACATTTAAGGTTAACATGACATAATATTATTTATAGTATTTGATTCAATATTTGTATTTTTTGTATACTGAGACCATTCACCCTATTAACATAATTTTATTTGAATTTTTGTAGTGAGTGTACACACATATATATGTACACATATGGTCTTAATATAATAGTAGAAATATTAATAGAAACACTACACTATTGAATGCTGTTTAGGATTACTAACAGTCCTACTTATTCTTAGATTGTGTTTCACTGTGGATAAATAGTAAAATTATTGTAATTTAAAATCACTTTAAGTAATTGTTTCCTGTGGGTGCTTGTCACCATATTCGTTTTAGAATTCTATTTCTAATTTTTAGATGTTGCTTTGTTTTACATTTCCATTTAATTTTATTTCATAATATGTAAAACATGTAATGTTTCCAAATTCAGAGCTGCAACAAGGTATATTTAGTTTACATTCCTTCTTGTCAGAGTATTAAAATTTTAAATAATTCACATCTTAGGTTGTAATGGAGAACTTTATTGACTTTATGTAATTACACGTTAAGGAAAGGAAACATATTTCTTCTTAATCATAATATTATGAGTACTTCCTATAGCTTAAGGAAAAAAGCCTCTTTTAATTCATTGTTTAACCCATCCTTGCATAGAAATGCATCATTTGTGAGATGCTATGAGGAAAAACTTACAAAAATGTCAAAAATATATATGCATGCATTTTTAAAATTGTAGTAACAACATATAACATAAAATCTAGCCTCTTCAGTTTTTAAGTGCGCTGCACAGTATTGTTAACTAAAAACATAATGCTGCACAGCAGATCTGTAGAACTTCTTCTCCTTGCGTAACTGAAATTTAGGTCCATTCAGCAGCAACCCCCCATATTGTCAAACTTATAGATAGTAACTTGTGTATTTTTGTAGCATAACCCAGCATGGAATGTCAACACCTGCCTCTTGATCACCTGTTATGAAGAGCTGTTTAGGACCTGTACTAAAATTTGCTCGCAAAAGCTAGCTATCACTCATATTATTGCTAGAGCTAGTTCTATGCTAAGTCCAAATCAGAGATATAAAAAAGCAAATGTTATTTAATATGCCATGTGCCACAGAGTTTATATGGATATTGATAATATAATAACTTATATTAATTGATGTATGTAAAAGCATTGATATTATTAATAAAAGCTAACTTGCGCTGAGTGCAATCAATGTGCCCACCACAAGATAGGTGTCTTTTATGTCTCTACCCCTTTAACCTCGCAGTCACCCTAACGGGGGGAGTTTAGTAGTAGTATCCCATTTTACAAATGAGGCCACTCTGCCTCCAGAAGCCTGAGAAACTCACCTAAAACCACCTTAATGAGTAGTGGGTCTCTGGTCTTATAATTGAAATTCAGAGAAATTAATCTCTTAGATCACAAAAGTAGCCATAATCTGAATCCGATTTCAGCCTGTACTGTTCCCAAGTTTGTGCTATATCAATTCTATCATGTTTCTATTTGCAACCTTGCAACAGAGAGCGGATTAAACATTAATAGCAACTTGCATTTTTTATAATCTTGTGTAAGATGGGTGGATCAAATTACGAAGGCTTTGGTGACCGCTGCTGCAAATTAAAAGTTTTTACTGACTTTTTCAACAAGTAAATTTGAGCCTATGTAATAGGTTCATCTCTTAGAGCTTAGAAAACAGCTTATGTTCTAATAGGGGGATGGGTTTTGACAAATTATCATTTAATGTTACAGAATGGCCCACACTCTAAAGGAAATAAATAAATAAAGAGTGAGGGTCAGGAATGACTGATGCAGGTGGTTGATTTAGGAAACAGGGTTCTGGAAGGACCCTTTGAGAATGTGATATCTGAGCTGAGGCCCAAATGAAATGAGAAAGGGAGTCTTTAGGGAGGGGGAAAGCAAGTACAAAGACATTGAGGCAAGGCTAGTGCGCATCAGACAGACGCCAAGGTGAGCCCCGTGATTTCCCACTTCCTCGTGTTCAGTGTTCATGACTTGATGCAATCCCCACCTGTTGAGTATGCATTGGACCTACGACTTGCTTCTAACTAATGAATGTGGCAGGGGTTGCGGGATGTCACACTTTCTTGATTAAGTTACATTTTATGACAAAGATATGATAAGATCTAATTCCCATGCTTATGCTATGTTATATAAAATTCCATTTTAGCAGACTGCAGTGAGAGACTGCTCCTTGCTGGTTTTGGAGGAGCAAGCTTCTATATTTTAGCTGTCTATGGAGAGAGCCACTTAACAAAGGACAACTGGGTGCCTGTAAGAGCTGCCAGTTTCAGTCCTACAGCCTGAAAGAGCTGAATTCTGCCAATGGCCACATGTGTTTGGAAGAAGATCTCAAAGCCCAGATGAGAACCTGAGTCCAGCCTCAGGAGACCCGAAGCCCAGGACCTAGATAAGCCTTGTCCAGACTCCTGACTTGTAGAAACTGTGAGATAATAAACATGTGTGGTTTTATGCTGCACAATAGTGGTAGCTTGTTATATAGCAATAGAAAATCAAGACAGTGTGTTATAGAGAAAGCAGCCATGAAAGATTTGCTGCTGAGAAGGTGCCAATGGAAAGAACAGGAAAAAGGAGATGCCTAGAAATCAGATTATGAGAGCTGTGCTAATCAAAGTGTGGTCTGCTGGCCACTCCCATCCCTGAACTACTGGCCCTCCATGTCTATAAAATCAAAAGCAAGCATCAGGAGACTTTTATAGCAACTTGACATTACACAACTTTTGAGCAGTGATTGGTGGACCCATCTCATTGAGCAGATTATTGTCAAGTATAGCTGTTGTTGAATTTATCTGGTCAGTTCTATGTTGCAGGAGGTATGGACTGATATTGACCTGCAAAGTGTTGGTGAGGAACACTGGTCCTTCTCCACAGGTAGGGTTCGGAGCGTTGACTTGAAGCCTTATTGGCTATGACAGAAATTTTGGATGGTATTCTAAAGGCTTTAGAAACTATTGGAGGTTTTGTGCAGAGGAGAGGTGTGATATTCTTTTAGTCTGTGCAACTGTTCTGGGTAGCGCAATAAGGAGGCTATAATACTCTGTAAGTAAAGAAGATAGTATCTTAGACCATGGGAATAGTGGAGATTGGTTGACATGTGTTTGAACACAGACTTTATAAGAATTACTGATGGACTAAATGTGGGATGTGAGAGGGATGGAAAAAGGACAGAAAAGTAAATTCAGTTAGAGTGTATGCACAGAAACAGGGAGACCCTCTTTTCTTTATAATATGTGTGCATAATAAGGGAGTAAAGGAGAGCTATTTTTCATGTATTGTGCTTGATATGATTTAGTATATTTGTACTTCATTTCTTAGGCAGGGGATTATGGTAGGCAAAATTGTAAGGGGGAACCCATGATTTCTTGCTCCTTAGTGTATGTGCTCTGCACAATCTTTGAGATTAAAACTATGATGTAACTCACTCCTGTAATTAGTTTATGCTCGATAGCAGAATAGACTATAAAAATAAGATGTTCAGGATGGATGTCAGGAAGATGTGGAGCCAACTAAAGGAGCTCTTAATGGATAAAGCTGGAACAATTTGAATGATTACTTAACTAACTAACTAACTAACTAACTAACTAACTAACTGTTGGATCATAATCCAGTGTTAAATAAATATCTATGAGTCTATACTGACATAAATAAGTGACTGAACAAACAAATAAATGGGGGAGAAGAGACAAATATATACTGTGCATAAGGTTTCCAAATAACTTACATCAATACATTTAAGGAGGTAGAAGAAACCTCTCTACCCTCTGAGTATACACTGCATGGTAAATGTGAAAGAAGGAAGCAGGTAAGCTCGACTTAGCTCATTTCTCCCTCTTTTGGATCTGTTTTCTGACAAAGGCAAATTCTGTCTCTTTGTTGTTTGTTTGTTCATCTGTTCTGGGTGTGGTGAGCTAACCAGGGCTGAGTCTGCCTTGGCAAGGGTGGGTCTACAGTTACAGCAGTTAAGTTAGAAAGAGAGAGAAAATCTGAATACATGACAGAAGTATGTAACAGGACATGTTTTTCTCCATATTTACTTTTTTTCTAGTGAAGCTGATACTTCAATCAGAATTTTTATGGCTGCCATGTGTTAATTCTTGATTGTTTCTGAACTAAGAGAGGGAAAGAGAGAATTGTTTATTGAGGTATTGTTTTGGGAAAGTCAAAAAGAAAAGCAAAGAGAAAAAAGCCTTTCTTTAAAAAAAAAGATGTTATTCTCATGGTAACTACCAGAGAAAATGGGATCAGGTTATTGAGGACTGTGAACACCAGTATGAAGCATTTTGATTTCATGAAATCGAGCTTTTCTTTGAACAAGGGCGTGGCATGTTGAGAGTAAGGTTTCAAAGCAATTAGTGCTATAGCTATGCAGTCCAGGGGAGTGAGGGAATTAGGGATAGAATGTGTGGAAACAATTATGCCTATGCAAATATTATATAAAATGACTTACCTTTGAGCTTCATATAAAAACTGATCTTGGCTCAGACTGGGACCTGCTTAATAGGCAAGAAGAAAGAATGGTACGAAACATAAAACGGACTCCTTAAAAGCTTGACACAGGCATGTGAGCTTATGAAGGTTGAATTTTTGCCAACCAGCTTATAAAAAATAAAATGTCATCTCATTGCTCTTAGCACTTGCAGCTGTATTTTTATTTCCATTCACGGGGAAATGATTTTCGAAGAACTTTTCATAATAGTTAAATTTGGCAAAATACAATACCTAAGTGTCATTTAGAGGGCTTAAGTTATTAAACTTGGTGGTCACATAATCTTTCAAAAAGGTATGTTTATCTTGAATATCTGACTCTTCTCATCTAATGTGTGAAAGCTGGCTTATTAAACAATGTGAATTTTTAATCACTCTCCTGAAGCTCCATTGGTAAAACTTCAGACTCTGGCACTTGAAAGCTAATAAGGAAAATATTGCTCTAACTTTGCTTTCTTATAGTAGTAAAACATTATAGTTGTCATCCCAGTCATAGATATCTCTAGGACTGCGGTCACTCAGGTGTGCCACAGAATCACAAACACAAATCTGATTGGTGTCAGCAGTCGGATTCTAGCTTCAAGTTAGGTGATGGTGGAGGCTGATTGGCCAGGGAAACCACAACATGCCCAGTTCCAGCCATGGAACCATGCCCTTGGGCTTCATGGCTTCCTCTGTACCGAGAAGTGCGGTGCGATGCTGCCCCAGGGCTCCCTGAGGAATGCTGGTATCTTGTAGTGTCCTTGATTCTCTTATACTGTGAGCCTAAGTTTTTTGAAAACTTCTTAGGGCTGGAACAGCAGCTGATTTTTACCTAACAGGTAACCTGTAGACCATAAAGGATAGCAGTTATGAGGGTAAAATAGAGCATTAGGTTTTCAGATTTTGAATCTTGCATACACCACGTCATATCTCTGTGACCTTAAAACATGTTAGTTTGCTTCTTGAAGCTTATTTTCGCCACCATTTGAATGGGTTAAGTAAAATGGAGCAATATCTCTCTTCTACCTCAACAAGCTACTCTTGAGAATTTAACACATAACTGGATAATCTGTATATTAGAGTTCTTCAGAGAAACAGAAACAATTGGATATGCAGGTGTAGAAGGAGATTTATTATATGGAATTGGGTCACTTAATTATGGAGGTTGACAAGACCCAAGATCTGCAGGGTGCATCAGAAAAGTGGAGGTCTGAGAAAGACAATGGTCTCGTTCTGCTGTAGTCTGAGGGTCTGAGAACCAGGAGGGCCTATGGTGTAAGTTCCTGCCCAAAGGTCAGCAAGCTTATGACCCAGGAAGGGCCGATGTTTGAATTTGAGTCCAAAGGTAGGAAAAAATGTTGATGGTACAATTGAAAAGCTTTCAGGTAGGAAGAATTCTTTGTTACTCAACATTTGTGTTCTCTCCAGGTCTTCAACTGATTAGATGAGGCCAACTCACATTAGGGAGGACAATATGCTTTATTCTATGGATTGAAATGTCAATCTGATCTAAAAATAACCTAACAGAAACACCCCGAATAGTGCTGGACCAAATACCTGAGCTCCCTGTGACCCACCAAATTGACACATGAAATTAACCATCACCGTTCATATAAAGCATACAGTCTATTGCTGGGAACATGTATAATAATGGCAACCATTCTTTTTCATGAACTGCATAATTTACTTCTAATATTTTTCAGGTGAGCAGTCATCATCACATTTTGCAGTTGAGAAATATAGATGTTTACAGCGGATAGATAGCTTTTCCAAAATCACACAGCTATTATGTTGCAGAGCTGGAGTTCAAAATTAAGAACTTTCTAGCCACAGAATCTGTGTTCTTACAATTATATTGCATTGCCTGTCTTTCTTTTTAAATAAAGGACAAACTGAGGAGGCAAAATCTAGAGCCCACAGAACTCCAAGCCTTATAGGCTCCAGTGCAGTTCTACGCCAGTGTATGCATTTATATATAACCATGTGTGAAACATCTATGCCATTTTTCTGAGAAGTTGAGTAGGTGGTATGTATTTCAACGGCTCATCTCCACCAAATGAGAGCTATCATATATAGTTAACGATGATGTCAGTCTTTCTAAATATAATTTTCAACTGTGCTAAGAAAAATACAAACTGCAGCACTGTAATAATCAACATATAAATAGCTCCCACATCTTTGCCATGCAAATTTGGATGATATTATGGAAGGGGGCTTTCAAAAGGGGCCTTCTGTTACCACACTTTCTGCTAACCAGTGAGCAGCTGGGAACGACGGCATTTTTAGTTAAAGCCAGTTTGGAAAGGCTTTTATTTCATGGAGATAAGCTAAAGGCTCAAAATAAAACAGTCCAAACTGCCAATGTGCCAGTGTTAGAATGGGGTATTAAATGCGTGATTTTCACACAGTTTTAGAGAAAAAACACACAGCTTTGCATTGCCCTTTGACTGCTGACAACCTGAACTTCTAGGTTTTTGTTATTGTTGTTGCCGTAGTTGCTATAGTTGTGGGTGTTTCTTCTACCTGTTAGGGTTCAGGACCCCTGACCCGTCATCTCCAGGGCTGGTAATCATGCCTAATGCAGCCTCAGCAGTGCTCAAACTCCTGGACAGACTGTCTCTCTCTATATAGGAAGCACCAAACACCATGACCCTGGGAAGGGGTAGATAGGCCCTTGATCTCCTCACTACCAAAAATTCATGTGATGTCTTTGGAAGACATGGGCTGATTCTGGCACATTCCTGTCTCAACCATAGAAGGACAGGAATCTGAGAGAATTGTTCCTTTTGAAATGTTACCAATCCCAGCTAAAGGAGGTAGATTGGGTAGATACTCACATGGCAGAGATTCCCCAAAAGGTATCTCTTGGCTATCTCTGGCCATAAGAATTTTTTGCAACACAGTGATATCTCTCTCTCCTCTCTCTCGCTCTCTCCACACATGCACCCCCACACACACACATACACACTTATTTTCACACATATATGTACATATACACACATATATGCACATATACACATATATACACATATATATTCTTAATGTTTTTATTGATTTGAGAGAGAGAGAGGGGCATTAATTTTTTGTTCTACTTATTTATGTATTCATTGCTTGCTCCATGTATGTACCCTGACCCAAGATCAAACCTGCAATGTTGGGGTATCAGGACAATGCTCTAACCAACTGAGATACCTAGCCAGGGCTTTATTTTTTATTTTTCTTAACTTGAATACTTTTGGATGGGGCTGATGCTTCATATTGCTCCAGACTCTACATCCCCCTCTTGTCTTGTATCCAAGGCAAGCTCATGCCTCTATGTTACCTGCCTGGCTATTACCTCCTTCAGCTATTTGAGTTTGGGATTCTCTTATATGGAACTTTTGCTATTGAACAACATTACAGATGAGGTATTTATTAACCAAGGACTATGGAAACTGAGTGATTTTGATGTAGAACCTCTCAGTTGACCAGAAAATGCACAAAAATGGGGGCAGTGGATGAAGGAGTTTCCTAAGAAGAGCAAATATGTGAGGATTTTTTCTGCAGGATGAATTGCAACTCCACCTTAGCTGTCTCAGTCTCATAGAATATAGACTACCATATTTTCCAAGTCAGACTTTCTCTGCCTGGGTCTGAGCTCCATACCTTTAGATGAGTTACTTCTTCTCTTCCTGTGCTAGATTTCCTTCCTTCCTTCCTTCCTTCCTTCCTTCCTTCCTTCCTACCTTCCTTCCTTCCTTCCTTCCTTCCTTCCTTCCTTTCTCCTATCGCCATATGTACATTAATTTGGAATGCAACTTTGCCATTTCTCCTATCATGATATGGCTCTGTTGTCTGCCTCTTACATCTGGGCATGGCTGTGTGACTTGCTTTGGTCAATAGGATATTAGAAATTTTAACACAAGCAGAGACTGAGCAGTCACATGGAAAAGAGCTGATGGGCCTGAACAGAAGCCTACCAAGGACTGGACATGTGAGTGAAGCCATTGAAGACCACCCAGAACCAGATACCAGTTCACTGCAGAGATCAGTTAAAGTAACTCATATGGGAAGACCTGCTCTTTAGCCCAACGAAAGTCTGAGACATGAGATGCTTGTTGTTTTAAGCCATTAATTTTTGGAGTGGTCTGTTAAACAGCAAAAGCTAAATGACACAAACAAAATGGAACTAATAATATGTATCTTGCAGTTTTACTGGGGGGATTATAAATAATCTGCATGACTGCCTGGCCCCCAAAATGTTTCCCATAAAAAAGATCTGTATTAGTTTTCAATCTGTGGGAGTTCTGAAGTCCTGCAATATAAACAAAAATTGAATTCTGCTTTCATTTTCCTGCTCTTAAAAATTGATTTTGACTCCTGACAGTTCTTGATTCTGATGAGTTGGTTTTCGTTTTTCTCAAAATGATAGTATGGCCCTCACACCCCTCTTTGATTAATCCATCTCCATGATAGAAGCTTAGGGAAAAAGCCTCAAATCCCAGCCTTAACCTGAAAATAAAATAACTTGGAAATAAAATTAACAATAAATGACAGATTTAAACAGCAGTAATTCTTATCAAGTAAAATACCGAAACTCAATCTTAAGTGTTGATAGCCAGTAACTTAATTTGTCCTAGTTGAAACCCTTGGAGAGAGTCTATTTTATTCAAATTATACATGTTTGTTCCTATGCATAAAGGTGGATGAATGTGCATATTTTGTACTGTCCAAGGTATCGGAAGTTACTAGAGCAGGCCTATGAAAATGTAGCTACCTTATCAAACAAATTATATAAGATGCTCTCACAGAGTAATAAAACAGGAGTGGAGATTAAGACCAAGGAAGGGGATGTTACCATAGTAAAGACAAAATTGAGTAGATTCCTCAAGTACATTAAGCAAGGGTCTTTTAGGTTTATTAAAAAAAAAACAAACTCTAAATCAAACTGGCTCAAGAAACAAAAAATAGAAACATAAAACAAAATTAGGGTTTCACATGTGTGAAAAATCTGGGGTAGATTTGACTTGAAAACATAGCCTGATCCACAGGCCCAGTGATGTTGCAAGATTTCCTCCCTCTCTCTCAGTTCTCTTCCCCTTTTGTTGGCTCCATTTGTCCTCAGGCAGAATGGTTTCCAGCAATGTACTGAATCCCAACTCCTAGTTTGTAACAAAGTAGTTCTTCCTTAAAATTCAAATAAAAGTACTAGATCTGACTCTCATTAGCCTAAATTTGGTCATACATTCACTCATGATTCAGTCACTAAAAATCAGAATTGGATCAATTTACCCAAGTCCTAGACTCAGAAAGTGAGAGTGGAGAAGATCAGTTTACTGGAGGAAGAGGCAAGGGTAGGCCCTCCACTTCTAAAATGACAAATATTCACTTTGGCACAGTGGGATTGTTACTTTTCAGCAGCAGTATGGTGGTAGAGTTAGGCAAAGGATCATATAGAAACTCTTTTCAGTTCAATAGTTTGGCAATTTCAATTAAAAGTTATTATTTCTTAACTGTCTTTCTATCCAACCTCATTCAAGAAGCTGAGGTGGCCATTTTGATGTGTGTGGTTTTGTTTTGGAGAGGAAGGAGCAGACTTGGAGGACCATTGTTTATGTTGTTAATCCCGTGCATTATATTTCAATAGCACATTTCCCCAGTCAAATACCTGACAATCCCTGGAGTCTTAGCAACTCAGTGGTTACACCTACTCAATTATGGGTTTGGCTCACTTGCAGAATGAGGTAATCAGGTGACGCCTGGTACATACTGGATGGAAGTTGAACAAATATCAGTGAACTCATCCAACAACATGCCTGAGGGGGAAAATAATCTTTTTACTTTCATTGCTAACTCAGAAAGAGCCAGGATATGAATAGTGCTACTTTATATTTTACAATAGGATACAAGTTGGGAATATAAACAACCAAAGTGAAGCAGAATTCAGAAGATAAAAACTAAACCTGATTGAAGGCAGGACCCAGGACCTAAAAAGAAAACAGAAGACACTGCATATTAGAGGCCAATATCCCTGAAGAACATATACGTTAACATCCTCAACAAGATATTAGCAAACTGAATATAGCAATGCATCAAAATGATCATATACCATGGTCAAGTGGGATTTATTCTGGGAGTGCAAGGTTGGTAACAGCATTTGTAAATCAATAAATGTGATTCACCACATAAACAAAATGAAGAATAAAAACCACATGATCATATCAATAGATACAGGAAAAAGCATTTGATAAAATCCAGCACCCATTTATGATAAAAAACACTCAGTAAAGTGGAATTAGAAGGAACAAAGCTAAACATAATAAAGGCCATATATGACAAAACATACCGTCAGCAACATACCCAACTGGCTAAAACTACAAGCATCGCCCCTAAGATCAGGAACAAGACAGGGATATCTGTTTTCACTTCTCTTGTTCAACATAGTGCTAGAAGTCCTAGCCCCAGCAATCCAACAAGAAGAAGAACTAAAAAGCATCCAAATTGGAAAGGAATAAATAAAACTGTCATTATTTGCAAATGACATGATACATAGAGAACCCCAAACATTCCACCAAGAAACTACTAGAACTGATAAATGAATTCAGCAAAGTAGCAGGATACAAAATTAATACCCAGAAATCAGTTGCATTTTTACATGCCAATAATGAATTAACAGAAAGAGAAATTAAGAAAACAATTCCATTCACAATTGCTACAGAAAGAATAAAACACTTAGGAATAAACCTACCCAAAGATGTAAAAGACCTGTTCTTGAAAAATTATGAGACACTAAAGAAAGAAATTAAAGAAGATACAAATAAGTGGAAGCACATACCATGATCATGGAGAGAAATAATTAACATCATTAAAATGTTCATACTACCTGAACGAATCTATAGATTCAATGCAATTCCTATTAAGATCCCAATGACACATTTCAGAAAACTAGAACAAATATTTCAAAAATTTATATGGAACCATGAAAGGTCCCACATTGCAATAGCAATTCTGAGAGAGAAGAACAAAGTTGGAGGAATCACACTACCTAATATCAAACTCTACTATAAGGCCTTAATAATCAAAACAGCCTGGTACTGGCATAAAACAGACACCTAGATCAATGGAACAGACTAGAGGGCCCAGAAATAACCCAAACGTTTATAGTCAATTAATATTCAACAGAGGATGCAAACACGTACAATGGGCTAAGGATAGTTTATTCAATAATTGATGCTGGGAAAATTGGACATACATATGCAGAAAAATGAAATGAGACCTCCTTCTTACACCACACACACGAATAAGTCCAAAATGAATAAAAGACATAAATTTTAGGCCTGCAACTGTAAAAGTCATAGAAGAAAACATAGGCAGCAAAACCTTGGACATTGCTATAGCAATTTTTTATTGGATATATCCTCCCAGGCAAAGAAAACAAAAGGAAAAATAAATAAATGGACTACATCAAACTAAAAGTTTTTTGCACAGCAAAGGAAATCATCAACAAAAATAAAAAGACAATCCACAGAATGGGAGAACATATTTGCTGATACATCTTGTAAGGGATTAATATCCAAAATTCACAAAGAACTTACAAAACTCAACACCAAAAAAATCAAACAACTCAATTGAAAAATGGGCAAAAGACCTGAATAGATATTTCTCCAAAGAGGACATACAGACGACCAATAGACATATGAATACATGCTCAACATCACTAATCATCAAAGAGATGCAAATTAAAACCACAATGAGATACCATCTCACACCTGTCAGAATGGCTCTCATCAATAAATTAACAAACAACAAGTGCTGGTGAGGAGGTGGAGAAAGGGGAACCATTTTGTATTGTTGGTGGGAACACAGATTGGTGCAGCCACTGTGGAAAACAGTATGGACATACCTCAAAAAATTAAAAATAGATCTACTTTTTGACCCAGCAATCCCACTTCTGGGAATATATTTGAAGGAACCCAATACACTAATTTGAAAGAACGTAAACACCACTATGTTCATTGCAGCATTATTTACAATCACCAATATATGGAAGCAGCCCAAGTGTCCATCAATAGATGAGTTTATTAAACAATCATGTGACATTTAAACAATGGAAAAATACTTGGCCGTAAAAAAGAAAATTTTACCTTTTTAACAGTATGGATGGACCTGGAGGGCATTCTGCTAAGTGAAATAAACCAGTCAGAGGAAAACAAATACCATATGATTTCACTCATATGTGGAATCTAATGAACAAACTGAACTAACAAAGAAAATGGGGACAGACTCACAGATAGAGAGCAGGATGGCAGTCAGGGGAAGGTTAGGGAGTTGAGGGACTGAGCACAAAGGAAAAGGGCTCATGGACATGGACAACGTTATGGCGATTGCTGGGGGTAGGAGGATAGAAGGGGATTAAATGGTAAAGGAGAAAATACAGAGATTAAATTAAAAAAGAAAACAGAAGCAGACGAGAAGCCAGAGAGGACTAGTCAGAAGCCAGAAATGAATAGTCAGCTGTCCAAAAGGCACATCCAGGTGCTGGGAATCTAGACAAGGTTTAGAAGGTTATAAAGAATGGAGGACAGACCTCACCAATGGGGCCAATTTCAAAATGAGTGGATTTGAGGTGAAGGTAACCACATGTTTTGTGGTTGTTTTTGTTTTGATGCAAAGCTCACAATTTGGTCAGACAGAGACATGGTGTAGGTGAGCCTCATTAGAGACGAATGGATAACAGAGATGGAAAATGGTGGCCATTGATCCCTTTTCACTGCCATTGATCCCTTCCTTCACGTCAGACACACACGCACCGACTCCTCAACCCTGACCCACACATACATCTAGTTCTTCAAAACTCAGCTGAGATATCACATTCTCCAAGAAGGCTTCCATGGCTAACTCCATCTAATTATGAGTTCCCATGATCCTCCCATGATATTATTTACCAATTTTATTTTATTTACATGTACATCCATCTCCTTCCAGAAGCTAGGGATGATGAGTCAATCACCATCAGATTCCCAGGATCGAGAATAGCGCTCATTCAATGTTGCTTTTAGTTTTTAATAAATTACTAAATTTAAGCTGAGTTCATGTCAAGCAGTAACACCAGGGTCATATTCATTTGTGCAGTGACTAAAAAATATACAATGCCATTATTTTCCAAACTTTCTCAAATAAAACCTATATCCTTGGAATCTTTGCTTAAGATTCCAAAATATTTTAATGTATGAATTTATATTATTTATGGGAGACCATTAATAAAATAAAATTAGTGCCTAAATGCAAAGGATGTATCTACATTTAAATATACCTGTATGTATTTGGTAGGTTCTTCTCTAGGTAACACATGAAAAAATAATTTCTCAGAAAATTATTTAATAATTTTATTCTTATTTGGAAACAAATTATGAAAAGTCAGTCTTATGACATTAAGCAAATCACCTCATTTCATGTATAAAATAAGAATATCAATTCTTGTTTTATATTTCCAGGAAGTCACATGATGATGATTATTCTCAGATACATATATATGTTAAAAATTAAACATTATGTAACACATTTCCATATGTGCTCCCTAATCACATGAGAGCTTTCCAAAAAATATTTTAAATAAACCCTCATTTTTTTCTGTTGCAGTAGTTCACACATTTTAATGTGTGGTGGGAACATTTGGCTGTGCATGAAGTTTTTGAGATTTTGATTCTAATGATTATGAATAAGCTGATCATGGGTTGCTCGCAGGAATCTGAATTTTAATTATTTATTTATTTTTAAATTTGTTATTGAATTTATTGGGGTGACATTTGCTCATAAAATTATGTAAGTTTCAGGTGTACATTTCTATAATGCATCATTTGCATACTGTGTTGTGTGTCCACCACCCCGAGTCAAGAAGAGGGCATGGGGGGATAAATGGTGATGGAAGGAATATGAATTTTTGCAAAACATTCCCAGTGATAGTGATTCAGGTTGTCTGTCACAGGCCATACCTTATGTACCACTTTGTTTCCTTTTTTCTTATCTTCTATATATGTATCTCTTATTCTCTCTTAGACTTCAAATCTGTCCAACATTGTGAATACAGTGGCTGGGACTTAAATAATACTCAAGATATATTGACTAGAAAAGGGGAAGCATGAGTTAGAGAATTAATGAATGTATGAATGAAAATGATGCTTGGATGAATGAATGAATGAACAAACAAACAAACGAATGAACATATGTCGCTCCAAGGAACACTGATGGTTAGTTTTCTATCATTCCACTAGTTAGGACTATGTAGCCTCAGGTCTAGGCCAACCCTGGCACAGGCTTGCTGAGGAAAAACCCCAGCAGAGAGTGTTGTTAATAAGTCCAGGAGGGAAGAAGATATGATCAGGAAGCAGGCAGGAGAGGGGCCCACAGGAGATTGTTAGCAGAGGCTGGCATCCTAATGTATAATAGGCAAGAGCTGCCATTTTGAATAAGCCCATGGGAGACACCTGATTTTTTTGCATCAGCCAATTTAGTTTACAGTTAAGAAAGTAACTGGTCATAAAAGAATTTATTTTCTGGGTTGAACTGGTTCAATGCAAATAATAAGCCTAGTTAGGTGAGCTTCTTATTAACTAGAGTGACCTGGAATCATGGCATAGAAACAGAGCACAGGTAATAATAATGAGTTTACAGCTTGTGGGTCTTTAAAATTGTTGGCATTAAAACAAAGAGAAATTAATACTTATTGTAGATTTTACAGATGTTACGGCATAAAACTCTGGTAATACTAGGACCTTTGTACTTACAAATGATACTTCTTGCGAGCTGTGTCTTGGGAGTGTGGGTGTGATTAGAAATCTCTGTGGTCCCACCCCCAAGCAGTCTTAGACTCATTTTCATTGGTTGTTCATGGTGTGTTGCAGTGCCTAATGGGACTTGATCCAAGAGGATTCCTGCTTTCTGTCCTGCTGTCACTAAGTTTCATCTTCAGCTTTGCTCTCTCAGCCAGCAGCAGGTTGTTGGTTTTAGAAGTGGCCTTCCTGTTTTCCTGCCAGTGTTAAAGCCACCTAGCTTCTTTGCTGCTGACCTTGGAGCTCAGCTTTTATCCTCTCCTTTGGATGTGGTATCTCTCCATTACCGCTTCCCTCACAGTGACAGATAGAGATCTTTTGAACAAAACTAAGGACACTTCTACTCCCTTTGATTCTTTTCTTACCTAATTTCCATTGAATAAGCCTTGTCTCTTAAAGTTATTTCTTCCATTTCAATCCCACTATTTCCATCTTAGTGCTGGCCTGTATTAACTCATTTCTAAACATTAAACAAATATAGTAAATTTGGTTTGCCTGGATTTTTCCCACACTCATGTGCTGCTTCCCCCGATTACAGAATATACTTCTTCAAACATTATTTATCTCTTGCTAGCATTGCCTTTGAAACTTTTCAGGTGAATTCTACCATACTCAACTAAGTTGACTTTAACCAACATTTATTGAGCATCCATTACATTCTAGATGCTATTCAGGGACACTGAGAGATATACAGATGTGTAACGAAGCCAACAAAAGAAACAGACTCATAAAGAGATAGTTAATGTGCAGTGACCAAATTCCATGGCAGGGGTAGACCTAGAGGTTGAAGAAAGTTTCCAGAAGAAGAGACACTAAGATGTATCTGAAAGGATGAATGGAAGATGGCAACATGAAGGGAATAAGGACATTTGAGCAGTGTGAACAAATACATGGGAGAGAGAGTGTACAGATTTCTAGAGGTAGGTGGAGGCTGGAGTAGATATTTCAATGCTGGACAGGGATTGATGAAAGACATAGCCAGAGGAGATTCAGCTCATGGAAGATTCTTTTTGTCAGGCTAAGAAAGGGAACTTCAACTTAATCTGAAAATAGGCCCTACTAAAAAGTTCTCAACTTAGTTCTTACAGCTACAGATGGGTGGCAAGGGGTTGTGGGTGATATTTATTAATACAAAGATAGTCTGTAAAGCCATTAGATAAACATGGCTTTTTATAGGTGGTAAATAATTCACAATATGATTTTTTTGTGTTTCACTGAACATATATAGGTGGTATGTATAATAAAATTTATTTGAATTTCTTTAAAAAACCCAGAAAATAGAAAAATCAGACTTTTAGTAGGTTACATTAGGCTAGATCCAATATCATTTACTTTTTGTGCTTTTAAGGATATGTAAGAAAAGGCTCAGAGCTATTAGAACCAATGGTTACAATCAAAATACTACTCTACCCAGGTTACTCCCTCTAAGTGGAATGAGCCTAATGTAGGTGTGTGAGTACGATTCAGATTCTTTTCCTGATTCCATAACAATGTATGTTTTGCATATGCAAATATGCATATTTTTCTGGTTTCACTGTTTATTAAAGTCATCACATGCCATCCCAAAAAAGTCAGTGATAAAATAAAAGAGCAGATAGATTGATCATAATTAGATATGAAGAAATATTAATAATAAAAGATGGGTGGATAGATGGATAAAAAGTAGAAGGAATAAGTGAGAGAGAAATTTAGAATTATGGTAGTAACTTGTGGTATTCTTTCTTTTTCTTGTACCTTTGCATCACTCTTTTGAGAGGGGAGTTGGACAGGGCAGGGGAGAGTAATAAGGGAAAAGGGGGACAACTGTAATTAAACAATAAAAAAATTTAAAATAAAATAAAAGCTATTGCTATGCTAATGCAAAAAGAATGTCTTACTACAACTGTTTTTTGCTTAGAAGAGAGACAAGCTAAATTCTTATACTTCTCTACGTCCTTCAGAGAACAGGAAATAATTTCTCTGGAAACTTTAGTGTTTATTTTAAGCATCACAAATTTGTTTCCTCTCATAGAGAGTCTTGATTGTGGTTCTACTTTCATTTATTCATAATGTGTCCCTTCACCCAAGTTGAAAGACCATTGAGAGAAGAAATATTATCTTACCCTTTGAACCCAAAACACAGCCCACCACTGGATCTTGCCAGATGTAATGCCTAGTGAATTAACGTGTAAATCATGAACTGTTTTCACTTCAGTTCAACAATATGCATAAGCTTTGCTAGACTCTGGTGTTATAAGATGGTTAGAATACAGTTCTAGGTTTTGAGGTGCTTGCTGGTTTTATTTAAGAACAGCCTTTTATAGATCCTATGATTTTACTTTGACATTCACACTATTTTACATTCTATAGAAATTCTTTTTTGGGGGTCATACTTTCCTCAAGAGTAACATGATGACATGCCTAGCAGAGTGAAGCTGTTAACATTTAGCAATAGATTATAGGAGAATTCTTTAAATGAAAATGTCTATACATTTCAAAGTTATTAGACTCTTTCTCCTTAATATCTTGAAGTGCAATGCCAACTTCTAAGTGTACAATATAATAAGCCCATTACTGTGGTCTTTTAAATTATATTACTGATGTAGTCTAGATTGAATTATGGGAGATGTGAAAGTAAACACACAATAGTAGACATTGATTCTTACTTATTAACAACTAACATTTATATTCTAAAGGACACAAAAGCAGCAGATCTGAATACTTTGTATTATCATGCCACAGATTTATGAAAATATGCATGAGCCTTTATTTTATTCTACAAAAGTTTAGGATGATTGAATAAGTTATTTTAATTATGCAAATAAAATTTACAATTGTTGATTTTCTTGTTAACTTTTCAAAGTACACTCAATATCCATTACTTAATGGTATTTATAAGGATACTTATACTTAGCAAAAATGCTATTTGATAAGCAGGATAAGAGTTGTTTTGATTGACTGGTGCTGCTATTAATAACAATATAAAGTAGTTTTGAACCATAATAATATGCAATGAAAGGACAAGCATAGTAGAAGAGGAATTGGATCTTTATGCCTTGGGAATTTACATTCTGAGATCACTAAGCTTATCTAGCATCATCGTCTGTAGCTCTGCTGGATCTGAACTGGACCATCGTGACCCTACTCTCTGCCCACACTCAACCAGTTTAACTAAACTAAGATATTTACTTATCAGCTGGCTTGAATATCTGAGCTGGGTCATGAAGTTCATTCTATCAATAATTTCAGAAATCTGAATCTGGAGCACTGAGGGACAAATGTTAGATGAGTATAAGTAGTTCTGAAGAATCACCTAACAACGTGTGCAGTCATGTGCACAGTGCCCACCGCGCACTGATCAAAACTCCATGTAAACGCAAAGGACCATAGAAATATTGAGATGGCCTCTGAGAAAGAGAAAAGCAATGACAGCCTTTGTTATCTGGTTTCTCAAGTCCTGTCTCCCTTCTACTCTCTCATTCTGGCAGAGCAGTTTCTTACTCTATTGGCTCTTACAGCCAGACGCTTACTTCCTCAGCCCCCCTTGTAGCTGGAGAGTGGGCATGTGTCCCAATAATGGGCAACAAAGCCCAAGAGAAGATATGGGGGCTCCTTGGAAAGATGTCATTTCTAAGAAAGCAATAAGAAAAGAGACTTCTCTTACTGACCTTGGATGGTGTTAGGTAAAGATATCATAATTAGATCTATAGCAGCCTTTTTGTAACCAAGAGGCGACAAGCCAAAGAACCATAGACTCCACACTGAGGATGACGGAGTAGAAGCAAGAAAAGGCCTTGGTCTCTGCTGATTTTTTTAAGTTTTAAAATAATCTATCTAACTAAGATACTTTTAGATTCCTCGATAAGTATAATAGAAGGTACTCTATTTTTCTAGCCATAGTATTTGGACCTACAGTATCTTAACAGCAATAAGCTTACTTCATAAGTCACCTTAGGGTCTCACCTTTAAATCTCAAGTGAATTGATTTCCATGTAGTTCAACAAAACCTAACATAAGTTTTCTGTGATTTTTTTCCCTTGTATTCTCACAAAACCAGCCTCTTAAAAAGCAAAGCAAAACTTTTCCACGTATGTTTCTACTCCTTGCAAATAGCATTGACCTTGACTTAAGCTCGGTTGCTATATCTCTGAAGTTAAGAGCTTTGACTGAAATCTGAACAAAGTTTACTTGTGATGTGACTACAACCAGAACACAGGTCATCCATGTGGGCTTCTCTGGATATTTAAAAAATGGTTGGAAATAGAGATGTCATTCATTGACAAACTATTCAATGATGTATAAGAAATGCTATAAAAACCATTTCAAGAATAACTTCAATGCACGTGGTGGCATGATTTAACCTACCATAAAATTGCAGCATAATACCCAATGAAAAGGGCTTCAAGTGTTCAAAGAAGGAGATCAGAATGGAACTTGAATATATTCAATAACTATTCGAACATTTTTTGCAGGGAAGTCATTTAATACTTATCCATTTAGATCCCCTTAAAAGGAAGCTGCTCTCACCAAAGCCTCTCTATTATGAAGCAACAGTCTCCAGATTGCCAACTCTATTGTCCATAGAGCAAGGCATGCTTGGAAAAACCTGCCAGATAAGCAAGTTCTCACAAGCCTGGGGAGAGATTAAGTACCACGATGCGCAGTTACTTCCAAAGATGCCTTTGCTTCTCCCGCTTCACTGCTGCTGTGAAGTTGACAATCCTGGAAATGCATTTTGAAGTAGGGAGTTTTCAAAGTGACAGGCTTAAAAAATACAATTCACCTCTTGCCCTTCCCCTCCCAGCTGCCTGATAGTAGGCCTCCTTAGACTAGGTTTTATAACTCTGAATATGCCCCGATATCTTAAATAAATAGGGTTAGCTCCCCTGGGCTGCGCATTTCCAGTTGTAGTTTTTAGTGTAAATTCTCCCTTTTAAATGCAGATAATGATATGAAAGTGTTTATGATTTAAACAAGAGAGAATGTCTTTCCTATCTCCTAGCTATACACACTAATCTCAATTTTCTTATAAATTCAGAAAAATAATTAATAGCAGACTTGAACTGGCTCCAGAATTTCCTCTTACCTAAGCTGTTGCTAATTCAAACAGAGAGGAAATCAAGTGGAATAAAATACATAGGAAAGGAAATCTGTCTTGATTATGCCTGAACTTCATGGCCAGAAAGACATGGGCAACTCAGTGTAATGGAAGAGACAGGAGATGTGAGTTCTCATTTTGCCTCTGAAGCCAGAGTTTTGTGACATTGGTCATTTAAATTGTGTTTCTTTATATGTAAAATTAGTATGTTAGACTCCATAAGCTCTAATAACTCTTGAAATTTGGAGTTTCATGCCTTGCTAAATTGTAATTAAATTATTTTAAGGGAGAGGATAGAAAATTTGGACTTAACAACATCTCAGTTGGAAACCTACCTCCAAATTCCTCAGCTGTATAACTGTGGATAAAAAGTGAAACTGTTCACAATCTCAATTTTCCCATCTGTAAAATGGAAATGATCATATTAATATTGCAATTATGTTGGAAAGATGCAAGGACATAATTTATAAAACTGTATTTATTATCAGAGGAATTTGTGACAATTTTTCTATCCCAATAAACAGTACCATTAGTAGTCTTTAAGAAAAAGCATATAAAATATAATTATTTTTTAGGGAAATAACATAAAATATAATTATTAATTACTGAGAAACAAAAACTAGCCAACTGGAAGCTGTTCACTCAGCATTTTATCTAACTTGCTTCTTGAAGCTGTATTTTCTAGTTTTCACTTGCTAACTTCCAATCTACATAATGGGAGGGACATGTGTTGAGGTATCATCAAGTCTAATAGGATTGTGGCACCTTCAGCAGAACGACAAATCACCCCAATAAAGGTACAATGTAAACAAAATGCATGATCACTAGACAAATGGAGCTTTCAGACAAGCCCCCAGCCCACTTTTCCAACATGATGTCATACCTTAAACCCACTTGACAGAAACTGACTGCACACATTGGGACTGCCTAAGGTATACCAGTAGTCCAGCCAGCAATCGGCTATCCAAAGGCAATCTGTACAGTGGCAGAAGTAGATAACTCTCCAAGTGATTTGATTTTATATTCCTTAGAATATAGAAATTATTTCTTCCAAGCCAATTCATTTCCTTTACTAGAAATAAAGGAAGTCCTTTTTTTCTCTATGCTCTTGTGATATTTTTGTGTATGTCATTGGGACAGTCATCATATCATAACATAAATATTTGTTACTCTAAATGTGAGGTCCCCACCAGGCATTGAAAGACCCTGTCTTAATTTTCTCTGTAACAGGGAGTACTTAGCAGAGTGCTTAACTATGGCAGATGTCAAGAAAGGTTTGATGAGTAAATGAATGGAATTCTAGCTAGATTTTTTTTAAACCAAAGTTTATATTAATTCTCTAAAAAAAGAAATTTTCCTACTACATGAAGCCTCACTTAGAGTTTCTAGTAATCTTTTCATATCAGTGCAAATGAATTTTTGATAACTCCCTGGGAGTCATTGTGTATAGGGATTACTGAGGACTGAGTAATAAATTGGAGAAAGCAACAACTGTCTTTGAGAGACTGGAGGTCACCAACAACATTCATTGGCTCCCTCTTTTCCCATTTGTTTGCCCTTAAATCTCTACTCTGAATTTCAGAGGACATACCTGTAAGAAGCACTAGCCTGGCTTCCACTTAAGAAACTCTCACTATGTGCTGGGACCTGTCCCAGGTAATTTGCACAAATAACCTGATTTACTCTTCATAGTAACTCTAAAACGTAGCAACCTTGACACTTCTGTTTTGCAGATGAGGAAACTGAGGCATGGGGATATTTTTTTCCAAAGGTCATTCCTCTGTTTAAATGGAACAATCAGGATGTGGGAGAGTCAGGTGCCCTCCCCCCTACCCCGCACCAGCCTCTCCCGCTGGAACTCAGGAAACGTCTAAATCCTGTGCCCGCTGCTCTGAGCTCAGTGTTTGGTTAGCAAGGCTGGTGTCTGGAAATGTAATAGGAGCTCTTACAGGAACACTGCTCTGGACTGAAGTTCAGGCTGCGGGCAGATTGCAGCAGGTTGGAGATGGGGCTTGGGGAGAATATTTGTGTGTCCCACATGTTTGGCATAGCTGACACCCTCTGCTCTCTCAAACTTGGCTGAAAACGCAGAATTCCCTGGCTTCAGATAACTCCAAATTTGCACGTATTGTTGATATTGATGTTCCCCAGTCTGGATGGGAATGACAGGCGTCTTTTGTCCAGATCTGGCAGACATTCGAGAGCAGAGTTGACTCTCCCTGAATGCAGTGTAGCTGCCAACATCACAGACATCCCCAAGCAGCCTAAGTCATACAAATGTCCTTCTTTCCTTTGTCTCCCCACTTATTCATAAAAATATCAAAAAGGTGAAATGCAATGCGATTTATGAAGCGGCTGAACTCCAAATAGTTCTTAATCCTCCAATCCTTTGTGAAGAATGAGGGGGCAGGGAATAAACCAGCTAGGATAATAGGCAAGCATCCCACGCCAAAGTAGTTCAGAGCTGCGAAAGGCAGAAGTGAGTTCAAGATAAAGCTATTCAGAGGGTGTTGAGAGTGAAGTGCCAGAGATAACCGTGCACCCTGAGTTCAACAAGGCAGAAGAAAAAAAAGAATATTAAATATAAGCACCATATAGCACATTTTTACTATGTGACATGTCTGTCCTTAGCGCTTTTTTATGAATAATGTCATGTAATCTGCTGCATCCATTGTCATCCTCCGTCACCTATGGGGCAGTGGATAGTATGAGGTGTTCAGGCTCTCCATCAAGGAAGCAAAGCAGAGAGGTGCCTGCAGGAAAGCTCACACCAGGTCACAGAAGCCCACTGTCCATAAACAAGGTGCAGACCCAGAGCCTGTGTTCAGGCTGATTTGAGGTCAGTCTGAGGGGGCTTCTGACATGTGGAAAAGAAACACAAGGAAGTTGCCAAGGGCAATCTCCCTTAGAGATGGAAAGTACAGTGAGTGGATCTCTTTAAACTAGTTTTAGGGTCCAGATTGTGATGGTTAAGTATGATTAAACAAAGTCTGCAATACTGGGGACAGGAAGTACAAAACATGAATGCTAGGCTTTCATATACAGAATAATAGCTTTTTATTTTTTTATTCTTCAAATCAGAAACCTTGTCTTCTGAAATGCTTTTACCATGAGATTATCAGTTCTAAAAAATGGTCTACCTTTTTTTAGTTATTTTCACACTCTGTGAAACAGGAAATACAGTAAATGGGAGCTGTGATGCTCTATAAAGGAAAACACATATCTTGTATATTTTACCCATTTTAAACAATTTTAAGATTTTAATGTTACATATTACATTTGATATAAACTGTCATATTTAGACTCTGCACAAATTGTTGGGTGGTATGGAGAATAATGACCTCTAAAGATGTTCATGCTCTAATTCCCGGGATCTGTGAATATGTTACATTATCTGATAAATGGGAATTAAGGTCACTAATTCCCCTTTGATTCCTCTGAGATGAGATGATCCCGAATTATCTGTGTGTGCCCAATATAATCACAGGGTTCTTAAAAGAGGGACACTAGCAGAAGAGAAGAGTCAGAGAAATATATGAGATGAATGGTGCTATGTGAGAAAGATTTACCCTGCTTGTTGGCCATGGGCCAAGGAGTGCCGGCTGCCTCTGAAATTAGAATAAGCAAGGAAGTAGATTCATCCTGAGAGCCTCCAGAAGAGATGTAGCTTGATGACCCCCTTGATTTTGGCCCAAAGAGACCTGTGTCAGACATCTGACCAACAAAACATTGAGATAATAGATGTGTGTTGTTTTGGCTTCTGAATTTCTAATTTGTTGCAGCGACCATAGAAATTTAATATAAGATAGAATCTTTTTGGAAGATATTCCTTCTTTTTCTTTTTCTTCACAAAAATTATGATGTGGCATTTAAAATTCTGAGGCATTATTTTCAACTTCTAATAAGAGTTTACTACTTCTCTGGAGGTAATACACCTTGACAAAGCATATGACATTATTGTCTCTCTTTTGAAGATTAGAAAAAAACAGGGATACTAACAAAAACTCTCTCCTTGGGCTCCTCGGGGCCTCCGTTTTCACTAGGCCTTGTCCTTGGGCCCTGTGTTCAGCCAGACTAGTCTAGTTGTAGCAAGAATCCTCCCAAGTCACTTTAGAAAGGAGTGCCCCACCCTTGATATCTGAATACCCTGACCACCCTTCAGCAAGAATCCTATTAAATTGTTTTAGCAAGAATCCCCCTTGTTGTCTCCTTTAAGCAATATCTGACCCTGCTCCTTGGCTGTAAGTCCCTACCTGTTCTTGTGTTTGGAGTTGAGTTTAGTTCTATAATGGTCTTTTCTCCTCTGTTGCAATAGTCACTGAATAAAACCTATCTTTACAGCTTTAACTAGCTTCTGGTTCTGTTTCTCTATGTTAATTCCCAGCAACATGTAATAGGTTCACGATAGAATGCAGATGATATAGCTCAGCATTTGGATATATCTGTGTAAAAAAACAACATAATAAACAGATAGTAAAACATGCAATTATATATTTATTTTTGTCTGGTATCACCAGCTACTTTTTAATTTATTTTAAGAATAAACCAGTCATTTCAGCATTCAGTGGGCCACAAGTTAGCTATTTTACCATATTATTTACGTGTTTTTTAATATGCTCAATTATGAATCAAATTTTACTATTTAAAATTATTTTAGTCCCCATTACGAGCAATCTACCCAATTTAAAAAGAACGTGGTGTGTCCTAACCAACTAATATTTTTCTATAGAACTCTACTGCTTAGAAGAAATCCAAAGTTTCATTCAATTCAATACCATGTTCCATCTTCTGACATTAAGTTTTTCAAAAGTGAACTCTATGAGGTTTCAAACTTGAACAATACAAAATTCAGTTGAGGAAGTAAGTTAATTATACAAGTAACCACAAAATGTGATAGAATACGACAGAAGTATACTGAATCTCATGGCACTTCAAGGAAGGGCTATTCATTCTTAGACTGAACATTTGAAAGTCTCCCTAAAGGAGATGGCATGTGAGTTAGTCCTTGAAAGATAGGTAATATCTAACAGGCAGATAAGGGGGTGTGGCTTCCTAAGTGGGGAGAGTAACTTGAGTAAGACAAGCACAGGGTATAGTGCATTTTTATGGTTCAATGAGTAGTCCAAGTTAGCACAAATGTAGAATATGTGTATGAGAAGCCTTTAAGAAATAACTAGAAATTGTTTTGTGGCCAGAGAATAGCAGATAATTTAAGAGTGATGGAAAGTCATCCTGATGTTTGGAGCTTCCCTTAATTAATCTGTCACTGTTAGGTAAGACAACTGGAAGAAAGGAGAATTTACAGATGAGAAGTGCTGATAGACACATGCTGGGAGAATCCACAAGAGTAGGTGCCTGGACCAGGAGGGAGGCAGAGGGAATGGCCCAAATCACCTTTGGGAGGCCTGGGGATCAGAGAGCCTCAGGACTGGGGAACCACAGCCATTTGGGCTGAAGGCTAAAATTTCAGGCTGGAATGATGAAAAAAAAATGAGTTGGTGTTGTATGTCTTCCTAGCTCCTTTTAGAGAATCTGAGCTATAAAGCAACTTCAAAGTTCATAATACAGTGACTGGAATACTGCAATAAACACTGCATCAGCGGGACCAAACCAGTGATGCACTGCAGTAACTGCTATTTAGCTAATTTGCAGTGGAAACATAATGTAATAAGATCTATCACTTTTCATACGAAATAGAAAAGCATAAAAGAGATGGTGTTGTCCATTTTATTCAGAGAGATGACATTGCTAATGAATGGAAAAAATGGGCAGGAAAATGTGTGATATAGAAGAAGCTCTCAAGGCATTAATTTTATCCTATACAAAGAGTTTACAACTCTTATTAGAATATACTGGTAGGTGACCTCAGAGATGCACTACCTAAAATTCTTTATGCCAACTCCAGCAATGAAGTTAATCTTTGACAGTATGTTTATGTCAAAGAGGAGCCGATAGCCTCATGATTATTATAACATGTTCATGTATATATAGCTTGGAACACATACAACAAAACAAAAACAAAGCAAAAATGGGTTTTGGGGGCTACACAGTCTAAGCATTACCATTGATTTATAGTCTCAAATGAAATCAAGTAAGTCACCCTTTATTTGATTGATGTTTAATCAAATTGTGTTATATTTTTTAATTTGTTGCATTTTTCTGTAGCTTTTCTTCCCCACCACATGATCAGAATGACTTCCTCCCTCAGAACACTGGGTATGCTTTCCCATACAATAGCAAATATCTTTTCAAAAGAAAATCTTTTGGTCCCCACACAAAACTGAATTCCTCAAGCGCGGGCCATGCCTCTGGCGTGGCTGGGCTGAGTACACATTTATAGAATACCCTGACTAGGACCAAAGAGCTATTTCCCAAAGCAATTTCTACGCACAGAAAGAGTTGTTTCTTGTTATTTTTTTCCCTCTGACTTTCACAAAAATAAAGGGCTAATATCACCAGCAGGCAAATTTTGTAAAATTGCTCTCCAAAGAGCTTCAACAAAACCTGCCAACACAACTCAAGCCCGAACTTCCCCCATCCTTGCTCTGTAGCAAAAGGTCTCCCTGGGACCGGCTGCCAGTCACGCAGACGGGAGCCAAATTGTTCAGTGGATTTGGGAAGTGGACAGATGTTCTCTTGGGATGGTGGAGACAGGCACCGCCACATACATTTTCACTTGACGTGTTAACCAATATTCTTAGCCAATTATTCAGAGGCGACCAGCAGTTAATGCATGCAAAGGCCCGAGCTAGAATCATCACTCACAGCTCCCACTCAGCCCCAAAGTCCTGCCAAAGCGCTGAATTCCTCCCCGGCTCTCAGAGACACAGAGCTCATTTTGTGTGTCCTTCGATGTGCTCCTTGAGGATGATATTAGAATATCTATGACTGATTATGAAATGGTCATTGTGGATGAATAAAAAAGAGAAAATAAAACACACATGGAGGATATAGGCCTCAAAATACCAAACCAGAAAGAATGGGTTTTACATAGGAAATTCATGTGAGGTCTCCGAGGTAATTACCCCGAGGCGCTGGAATAGTGCAATAAAAACAATCGCAGCTGCGTCACACCACTGATGCACTGGGGTAACTGCCGTTAAGCTAATTGGCAGCAGAAATATAATGTAATAAAATCTCTCATTTTTAATGGGAAATAGAAAAACATAAAAAGACGATGTTGTCCATTTTTATTTAGAGAGATGACAGTAAAAGAAAGTCAACGACTGAAAATCTTTCGTTCTAAGCACCCGCATGCACTGCGCCACTCTGGCAGCACTCTGGACTTGAAGCGATACAAACTCGCACCAGGCACCTGGAGAATAAGAAGTTAAAGGAATGTAAACCTTACTTCCAAGAAGCTTGCCATCTAGTCATCATTATAAAATTAGCATTTTATATCTTGGGGAAATTATTTCACATGGAAATGATATAGTAGCCATTTGTATCATAAAGCTTTTTTGGACAAATGTATTGATATGGCAGAATATATAGAATTCAATCAGTGTCAGGTCAGTAAAACAGAAACAGTCTGAGTTTTTCTCCAAATAGGTAGTATATTGAGGGTAATCAGTCAGGGGATAGTTAGAAACCAAACAGGGGACTAGGAGGCCACCCAGAGATTCACAAGCACAGGAAGCAGCTACCACCCTCAGGGTGGGAGGGAATGGGTGATGTGGTTCCCTTAGGAATGTAGGACATTCCGTGGGTGTCACATTCATAGTGCATGGCAAGCCCGAAGGTAAGTGAGAGCTGGAACCACAGAGGAGACACAGGCACTGCATTCAAGAGTGTTGACAGGGAGAAGTGGGAGAAATACTTTGTTTCTCTCTGCCTCACCCCTTCATGTCTCCTGCAGCCAGGAGCCAGACAACACGGACCTAGAATCTATAAACCTAAGGCCTGTTCCAGCACCGAGCTGAGCAGAAAGAGAGGGAGGAGGGGAAGTGAGGGCAACTTGGAAAGTGATCAGCATGTTTCCCAAGCCTTGCCTTGCTATTCCACCAATCATCTCCTAAATGACTGCAGTAGCCTACCAGGGTTCTCCCTAAAGATCTGCTAATCTACTTTGTGTGTTGCAGAGAGTGCGATCTGTTCAAATCCTTGCATCTGATCATGGAACACTCTGGTCCCTTTGAAACCCTTTAATGTCTTCAGCACTTTTGGTAGGAAGACAAAACTCTTCACACGACCCACAAAGCCCTTCATGAAGTGCTGGGGCTGCCCCTCTAGGCTCATCTCATTGGCCCTTCACTCTGTCACTGGCTGTGTTACTGTGGTGGTTCGTGTCTTTCTGACATATGTTCATTGATCCATTCAATCACTCAGCAAAATTTTATCAAGGGTCTACTTTCTGCCAAGCGTTTTTCTTTACTTGAGAGAAAGAACTAATAAAACAGATGCAGTGTATACTTACCTGGAGTATGTTATTTAGTGTATGAGTGTGAAGGGGCAGGCAGTTAAACAAGATGTGAATACAGAGTATGGAAGGTGGTTAACAGTGCAGTGAAGTACGCTTTTATATAACACCTTTAGAGCATCCTCTCTAATCATGCGCTACCTGGACAGAGACCTAAAGGAAATAAGGAGGCACCTCCTGTGCTATAACTGTACATGCAGTATGTAGGGCAAGAGCTTACCAGGCAGGGGAAGCAGCGAGTGCAAAGTCCCCAAAGAATAAGTATAAAATTCTAGAACTTACCATGTCATATGTTAGAAGAGCAAACTTTCTTCTCACCATGTATGGATCAAATTTTTTTAAAATGTAAATTTATGAAAGTTTGCTGCATAAATTCACATTTAAATGATATGTTCATTGGTATAATAAATTCATAAGCAGTTAGCACAGCTACTTGATTCTATGAGGGCAGTGACTAGGTTCCCTTTAATAGTATTGCTGCATAAAAAAGGAACTGGAAATTCAGCGGCTTCAAAAATTCCAAAGTTTATTTCTCCTGCACATAATAGTCATTGCTAGTTTGGCAGCTCCATGATGTCAGAAGTGCAGAGTCTCTCTATCTTGTTTTTCCAGTGTCCCCAGAGCATTTTGGTACCGTCCAAGATATTTCATCATTACATTCACAGCCCAGGCAGACAAGAGGGCAAGGTGCCCAGGAGCAGGAGGGCAAACTTGCCTTTTTCCTATAAGGCCATGACCCAGAAGTTGCTCACATTCCATCAGGCAACCTAATCCCACGACCGCACTAAGGGAGAAGGGAGGCTTGCCAGGCGAGCGCCCTGAGAAGAGCTCTATTTCCATGGAAGAAGAGAGGCGTAAGTACTGGGAGACACCCTGTGGCTCCCACTGTGCCAAACAAGAGAAACAGCGAAGACAGAGGCCTAGGGATGCACCTGAGAGCCGGCGAGCTTGCACAGCACAAGAGTAAGTGGCCTCATGAGAGCAGGCAATCTGTCTTGACCAGATGCATTTAGTGTTGTGGTCGGATGACAGAGCAGAACCTAAAAAAACAAAAATGAACAAGAAAAAACAGCAACAACAAAAATCAAAATTCTGCAAAACACCTACCAGTACATGTAACAGTCCATTTCCTCCTATGCTGTGAACAGGTGCTGTTTTTTTTTATTCACACCAGTTGGAGAAGCTGTCTTGTGTTTAATGGTCAAGCTCTGTGACTTTAGAACCCCAGCTGGGCCATACAATAGAGCAGAAACGAACAATTGCAGATTTACATAAGTCATTAGGCTTACCATGGGATGTACTCTCACAGAGTATAATGCTAAGTAGAATGGTTTGCCTCAACAGTCTAAATTTTCTCTGTAAAAGGTTTGATAGTAATTACTTTAGGTTTTGTGCTTTTTTGTAACTATTTAACTCGGCTGTCATTGCACTATGGTAGCCGTAGACAATATGCAAATGAATGGGCATGGTTATTTCCTAATAAAACTTTATTAACAAAAACTGGTGGCAGCTGGATTTGGCCCAAGAGCTCAAGTTGGCTAAATCCTAGTCTGAACTGTTACTTTAATCGTTTTTGGGTGTGGGGGAGCATTTTGTTTTATTTATTTTTTACTTTGCAGAAGTTAAATGAGCACAAGACTCTGCCCTCCTGAGGAGAAACTCCTACACCAAAGCATGGTATTTGCTCTCTTGTTTACGCAGCAAAAACCAGTTAAGAAGCAGAATTGGAGGAAGGAATGGCCACAGGTGGTGGCTGGTTAGTGAGGACTTCACAGAAGGATGCTATTTGTTTAGAATCACCAAGAGCTCTATATGTTATGCTATCCTATCCTCCAACATTTACATAGTTTTATAACGACAGGGATGTGAAGACACTTTTTAGGGATCCAGGGCTATCAGGAAATGGAGCAAAGGTAAGATTTCAACTCATGGGCTTCTCATTCCTTGTGCTAGCAGCTTGCTAAGTGTGAATGTCATGGGGAGCTCAGGAGTTGAGACTATTGCTTTTCAGATATCAGAAGCTCCATGTCAGCCAATCTCATTAATACCCAGGTCATTTTCAGGGAAGTTGCCCTTAACTTCCACATCCTATGGTCCTAAAGCTAATAAGGAAACAAGCTAATTTCAAGAATTTGAGTAGCAGTGTTCCAGGGTAGATACCAGTAGGTTTGAGGGGAAAAAGAGGCATTCACCTTCTATAATAAAGTAATGCCTGATGCCTGCAACAATTCCAAGTTTGAACTATGTCAAACTCATGTCAATTTATCCCATAGATGGTGACTTTCTGAAATACAAGTTCCATGATTTCAAATATTTACCACCAGGTAGAAACAAATTAACTTTTTTTTTCTCTTTGCATTCTCCTCCTTTCCCTGAACAACAGCAGTGCCTCGCCAAGACATTCAGGGATCACACATTCCATGGCCGTACTCGCCACATAAAAGGCTGGTATCAGCAGCAGATTTTAATTAGAGTTTGGAAAGAGCATTTTTGTTTAAGTAAAATAAAAACACAGGTGGTTTAGTGAGTTCATTCTGAGTCGAAACCCCAAAACGCTATTTAAAGAGAAAAGTGGTTAAAAGATTTCATTTTTCTGGTCAGCTCTACCCCAGGTAGAAATAACAACCCTACCATGGCTGACAGCATGGGGTGGTCATGTACATTTGGCTCTGGGCCAGCTGTTATATGCTTCAATATTCTCTAACTGTAGAAACAGCTCTCCAGTAAAATGCCCGGCACTTTGCAAACTAATGTTGCCCATGCGTTAATTTTTCCTTAGCTATCTTAAAATATTTTTTAGGGCCATGATGTTTCTTGGACCCTGCTTATGGCAGCCTTTCCCCACCCCCAGCCACAACCACCATTAGAGGAATAGCATGCTCCTTTTGATTACCTCTTGTTTGAGCCTATTCTATCACCTTGTGTTTGTGGTTCTTTCTATTGGTTAATGTCAACCAAAGGTAGTTATCTTTGAAGTGTGCATCTGGCTAGAAAATCATCCCAAACTCAAAGGAGTGACTGATTTGTGTTCAATCACTCATCAGTGTTATCACTGATTATCTAAATTGGTCCCCTTTTAAAGGCTGGTTGGACAACTAAATACACAATGAGTGAAAGTAGTAGCTGAAGTGACATTTTGCTTGTAAGTTCCTCAGGACTAATTGTCAATGGCAGGCTCAAGTTAAAAGCACACAGCCTTCAGGACTGGGATGCTTAGGTTTAAATCCCAATTTAGCCACTTTCTATGGGGACTGACAAAAGTTACTTAACTCTTCTGTTGCTTAGTGTCATCTAAGAGGGAAATGATGATGCAGTATGTAAGTCAGATAAGCACTTTGAGGACTATATGTATTTACATATACTAGGCATTTAGAATAGAAGCAGGCACGGAGTTAATGCTCTATTATCTTCTGTTATTATTGCGATGATACGTGCCAAAGGTTGAGGGCCTGTGTTCTGTTAAATACTTGGCATACACTATCTCATTTATTCTCCGGTGAGCTCTGGAGAGTTGTGTACTTGAGAAAACAGATCCTGAACTTTATAACTTAGAGTTGACAGTGCTCAAATAGAGAAGCCTGTCTGACTCCTGAACTCATAATACAATAGTAAAATGAAAAGACTTAAGGCTATGTTTCTCATTATAAACATAAATAAATAAGGGGGGATATCTTCTAAGGCATATACATCTATAAGCATTGTAATATATATTTGCATATAGACATACTTCCTATGCACAATAAATGATTGCAAAAAATATTCATATTTAAATACACCATCTCCTTTAAAACCATCAAGAATACTTTCTACATCAGGACACATGATAGCTTGGCTTAGAAGCACATTTAAGTAGCATTGATCTTGCAGCCAGCATCTTTTCATCATCCTTGCTCATTTATATGGCTGTTTTGGGAAAATTATAGGTTTAGTTGCTTTATAGATACTTTTATGTTTCCTTGGAATTATCACTAATATTTCTCAGAATACTTGCTCCTAAATTAAATGTCTGGCATATTATGGAGCTTGTCTGAGCTTCTCTGTGGCATTTTTATCTCATTTAACTTCCTTTCCAGGTTATTGATTTCCTAGCGCACTGTACTGCATCATCACAA
Source organism: Pteronotus mesoamericanus (assembly GCF_021234165.1). NCBI lineage: Eukaryota > Metazoa > Chordata > Mammalia > Chiroptera > Mormoopidae > Pteronotus > Pteronotus mesoamericanus. Next base: position 10,368,112 of record NW_026555234.1, on the reverse strand, counting down.
GCTTTTACATAGCACTGTTATAGGAAATTTTTAAAGATTTTAAATTGTAATAACAGTGAAAAATGTAAGCGCAGAACTTGAGTCACTGAAGCATTTGTAGAAATTCCAAAGCAGATAAATAATTGTGTAGGCCAAGCAATACCAATAAAGGTTATTGGTATTTATTTTAACACAACTTCTATGTGTTTAATAATGCCTTATGACAATGTTAAAGCACAGTACACTACTCACTTAAATTGTAAGCTTGGAAATTATGTGATTCTCGATGAATTTTGACACATTGGAGAGCATCACATAATTTCAAATTGGGCATGCAAATTATATATTTACATTATATTATAAGATTATATTTCAAATTTACATGAAATGAGTATATACTGTTTATGACAAGAGCAAAGATCTTACGCTTTTCTGCTTTTCCATGTCCCCTTCCAGTGAGCATGAGTGTTCTTCTGTTGTGTTGCTCAGTGCATTGATGTCATCTGGGCATTGTGACACTTAGGGCAAAATGTCCTGTTCAGTGAAAGGCATTTAACACTTTTAGCTTTGGGGCAAAGATACCAGCAACCCCAGAAAATGATGATGACCAAAATGTCTTCCCCATTTCATAAAGTCCAGTGTGGAGTTTACATCACTCCCTTTCAAAATCATTGGATGCCAATGAATCTTTTCTCTCTGGAAGCCCATGGAGTGCCTTGCACATTTCCTGCTTTCAGGTTGCACATCACTCTCGCTCTCTCTGACTTCCAACAGGATAAGGACAGAGGTGATGGATGGGAAGCAAAAGTAACGGCTGCAGGGATGAATTCTAGGACCCCAGAAACAAATTCAGAAGGGAATCTGTGGGACAGGTCAAATGACAGGAGTAGTAATAGATGGTAAAATTTGAGGTAATTTAAACTGAGTATTTCCTGCATATCAGCCATCACATGAAGTACCTTATATGACTTATTTTGTGTCATTATATTCACAGCAATTCTGGGTGGTGAATGCAAGTAATTCCCTAATTATATAGATCAGGCAATGATTACATAGTGTTTGGTGTGAGTTAGTCAGTGCTCAGCTTTGCTAATTTAAGAGAGAAGGAACAGAAATAACTTGCAATAAAAGAAATATACTTACGGGACAGAAGGCAAAAAGCATGGGTTGAATTCTGTTTCTATTACTTCCCTGCTCTGTGATTTTGGGAAAAAATTTTAACCTCTCAGGGCCTCAGGTTTTGTTTTTAGTGCATTTGTTTAATAGTGTTTATTGTACACACTTCACAGAGTCACTTTGAAGATAATACTCTAATCATTTTGCAGAGAAGGAAACTGAACCTCATTTTTATTGTTTAGGTTGTTTAAGATATTTTATTATCATAAAAATAGCAAAGTCCAATAGAATTTAGGAAATTTTGTCTCTCTAGACTTTGAAGTGTACTTCTGTTTATTAATAACAAAAATTATAATTCATTGACTTCTTACTCTGTACCAGGCACATTCTAAAAGTGCTTCATAAGCTCACTGATTTTGATCCTCACAGCAACTACATGGTTACTCAGAACAAACTCAAATGTTAAGAAAACTTTATCTAAAAGGGACTTTCAAAGATGGAGATACAGATTTGCTTGGACTAGTAAGTTACAGGAAAAACAAAAACTATCTTGGCTAAAGCTGAAAAAAAAATTACCAGGATCCTGGTAAAATACGTGGCAGGCTTTTGGTTTGAGGTTTCAGAATTCGATCTGGATGTAGTTATGATGATTTTAGTACTCAAGTAAATGGCTTCCACATTTGCTCATGCATGTATAATTTATTTAGATGGGTGTCAGAATTTGTATATACTTTTCTCAAATCTGGCTTTTCCCAGTAAAACAGTAACTAATGATAAAATCTTTGGTCAGGTTGAAACTTTCCATGTGGTAAGGATTAGTATCTGGCCAGTAACAATGTCATAGTAGTGTCATTTTTAAGAGCTATCACTGCTCATGAGGGCAAAGATTGTCTTCCTGAAAAAAATGCCACAGTCTCCACACACATGGCTGACTATATAAGGTGAATTAATGATTCCCGCAGGGTTGTGTCTGGATTGAAATATCATTTTATAAAGGGCTTAAATACAAGTATCTTCAAGGATAATATGAATACCCGAGTACCTCCCAAAACAATTTTACAGAAAAGAATGTGATGGAAAACTTACGTGTTTATGTCTCATAAGAGTCATAACTGTAAAGCTATTTAAATTCATAGTTTATTTTATTGAATTTATTTAGCATGCATGTATTGAATATTCATATAATTAAATAAGTTCTTGTATTCTATATGATGTAATTGCTGTATTGTTCCATCATCATTATTTGTATAACTGTTTTTATAGTTTATAAAGCACTTATACATATGTGTGTACATGTATGTGTATGTGTATATTTATATAATCATATCAGTTGCTTATAGAAGTCTTGTATTGTGAATATCAATTTACTTAACATCATCATCTACTCTTTTAATATGAGGAAACTAAAATAGAAAGAATTTTCCAAGTTTTCCTCAACGCAATCATAAAATTAGGATCATTATAATTCACCTACTTAAAGTTTACATTAGAAAAATCAATATGGTATTCTTATCTTATATAAACACTTATTCTTCAAAAAAGAGACAGTTTTACAGTGATAGAGGTATAAATTTTGACTCAAGCCAGCTAATGCTCATACCGCGATGAGCCGCCATGTGTGGTACCTGAGATATTACCAGGTCACCGAGGGCAGAGGAATGACGCTGCTTCTTCTCCACCGAGGTCACTAAAATGGGTGACACTTTCCTTCTTGCTACTAAAGAGTAGAAAGAATAGGGATAATGACAGAAAAGAGAAGCAGTCTTAGACAACAAATGTTATCCAAATACTCAAGGTGAACGCAGTCATTTTTCATATATTACCTCTAATAATTGCAAAGCCTTTATGATGAGGTATTGCTGTTATTATTACTAAGAGAAACATACATTTATAAAGTTGATATAATATGACCAAAGTCATAGAGCAAATTAAGGTGCACGAATCAGTCCCACTTTATCACCCACATGCCTTCCATCTATGATGAAACTAACAACATTTTCACCAAGAAGAAATCTCTATTATCTCTGTTAAAAAATCAAATTTTTTATTTTCTAATTCTATTTAAAAATATATGGAGGAAAACTGTTTTCTTTTCACAAGAAATGCTGCACGATATTAAGTAGAAGCAGTTCTCATACATGAGTTTACACAAAGAAAATAGGATAACTGGAACTTAATTAATAAGAGAACATTGTTTGCATTACACAGATGACTATTAGTTGCTTTGCATCTAGGGAACATAAGAGTAGTAATTTTATTTTCCCATGAGGAAAACATAGGATCACTGAAGTGTTTACGAGCTTATTGTTTTGTTAGCATCTCCTCTTTCTTTTTTTTTCTGTTTTTGTTTTTACACCTTTAATTCAGTTTTGCTTTTGTTTTATCTTTGGTGAGTATGAATAATACAACAATCAAAATTATGAGGTCAAGATAAAATATAAAAGCAGAAACTAAGACTCTCTGAAAAATTTAAGAACAAAAGAAAGAACCTTATTTATTCATTGGAAGAATTTTGCTTAAATTATTATTTTTCTATACCATAACATAATACAGTTAAAGATGTGACATATGCCTTTGTTATTAAGAACCTGAAACTCCCTAAGTAATTTATTTTATTCTCTCTTAAAATTTATTTTCTCCCATGAAATTTTGCTTAGAAGCAAAGCTAACATGTTATGAAAGAACAAACTTTATGACAAAAAATGTAAAATATCTAATGTGCATGCTTATATGTAGTTCATTTTTCTTGATGTTGCTTTTTCTTCAATTTTCCATGAGAATATTATTTTAAGAGCTTTAAAAATATACCAACATGTAGATGGAAAACTCGGTTTGGATATGAGCCTCGTCAAGCTTTCAGTGTGCTATACCATAACCATATTGCTAAGTCATGTCCCATAGGTTTACTTTTCTTTTGCTTTTCAATATCTTTTTTAAACGTTGTTTTAGACTGCATTTCTGAAATTGCTCTACAAGCCCCAGATGTCATATTTATCATCTATAGCAAAAACAGTGCTCCTTTCTCCAACACAAACCATCTATATTTTATCTTTAGGATGGAAGCATTGGCACTATATTCAGCCTTAACAGGCATTTTTTTTTAAATAAGAAGAAATGGAAAATACTTTTGGTATTAGCCAAGGTTTTCCAGAGAAACAGACTCAATAGGATATGTATTCAAATATTCAATATAAGGAATTAGCTCACACAATTATGGAGGCTGCCAGGCTCCGAGATTGGCAGTCAGCAACCTGTACATCAAGAGAAGTGAGGGTGCAGTTCCAGCCTCAAGGGTGGTAGATTCGAGATCCAACAGGGGCTGATGTTTCAGCTCAAGTCCAAAGGCAGGAAAAAACTGATGTCCTAGTTTGAAAGCACTCTGTCAAGATAAAATTTTTCTGACTTGAAAGAGGTCAGCACTTTTTTTTCTATTCTGTTTTTCAACTGATTACTGAGGCCCACCGCATTAGGGAGGGCAGCCAGCTTTACCCAGTCTACAGATTCAAATGCCAATTTCCTTGTGGAATGAGCTCACAGACACAACCAGAATAATGTCGTCCTGGTCAAGCGGACACATACAATTAACTGTCACATTTTCCTTGAAACTTTTGTCTTAAAAATATTTTCTAGGCTGTTACCTGGAAGAGCGAAGTTCACCGATGACCCTTCATTGCCACCAGTGATCTATTCTCTTCCCACTCGCTGTAGTTTATCTGATAGAGTGATTTAGACAGATATTATGAATTTTAATATGGATTTCACTAGGTAGCTACTCTCACAATGCTTAGCTTCTGTAAGCCTCATTTGCTTGTTGGGGAAATGAGATATTAATTGTATCTGTATCACTAATTGTTATGATGATTAAGTGAGGATTGCAGCATTCTCTCCGCCATCATCATCACCACCACACACAAATACTCTCCATGAATCCTTTCACCTTACTTTAAAAAATATTTTTATTGGAACTTTACAATCTGTTTTTCTATGATATGTGAGGCCTGTCCAGAAGGTATCCAGACATGTGATACGAAAAATAGAGACATTTATTTAAAGACATACAAGAAGCAAGAAACTTTGTACATAGGACAATGATGCCTCAGTCCCCTTCAAAGTAGGCACCGTGGGACCTCACACAGTTCTACCAGTTGCCATCAGCTGTCCCATCATATTTTCCTGAACCTTACCTATGGTCTGAAATCTCTTCCCTTTCAAAGGTGATATTAGTTTTGAGCAAAGCCAGAAGTTGCTGGGCACCAAATCTGGACTGTAGTGGGGATACGTCACCTGGGTGATTTGATGTTTCACCAAAAATCTCTGCATGACACGTGATAGATGAGCGGGCATGTTATTGTGATGAAGCTGTCCATTACCAGTTGTCCGTAGCTGTGGCCTTCTGAATCATCTGAATTGTTTCCATGGAGGAATGTTCAAACTTATAGCAAAATTTGATGCAGATTTTTTGTTCTACTTGCTCAGTCATTTTGAATGTGACAGCCACACATTACTCATGCTCACTCAACAGTGTCTACTGCCTTCACTGACTAGTACAGTGAAGTCATCACTGTTCATGCATGCACATTCCAGTCCACTCTCCTTGGCTGCCCGGTTACATGGATGTTGTGCCAACCGTTCTCACTGTATTAACGATGGCTGGTCGTTTTGTGGATGTACCTCATTGTTGTTTAACAAATCACCTCAAAACATAGAAACAAAACAATTGAGTATCACTTCTCATGGTTTTGTGCGTTAGCTAAGGCTCAGTTGTACAGTTCTTCTGCTCCATGTGGGGTCAGTTCAGGTTACTTCTGCAGCTGCAGTCAAGTGGAGGTCCTCTGGGGGTTGGAATGTGAAACGCCATCTTACTGGCCTGTCAGTTTGTATCAGCTACACTGGCAATGTTCCATTCACTCTTTAAGTTACCATTATTCCTCCAGAAATCTAGACCTGTTTCCATTTTAAAGCATGGCAGCTGGGTTCCTAGAAAGCAACAATAGAACATACCAAAGGTTTTGTAGACTAATTCCGGTACTGGAAACACCTCACTTTTACCTCATGCTATTGTTCAAAGCAAGTCACATGATCAGCCTAATACAAAGGTAAATAGACTCCACCTCATGATGGAAAGGTAGTAAGCACCAACAGAGAGAACTGGAAATGTTGAAGGTCATCTTTGAAGACACTCACAACATCTTACATACTTGTATTAGTTTTGCAAGGGCTGCCATAATAAACTACCACAAATTGTTATGTTTGGTAGGGTTGGTTTCACCTTAGGGCTATGAGAGAGAATTTGTTTCATGTCTCTCACCTAGCTTTTGGTGGTTTTGGCCACTTCTTGATGTTCTTTATTTTGTAGAAACAATCTACGATCTCTGCTTTCATCTTCACATAATATTCTTTCTATGTGCAAGTCTATCTCCAAATTTTCCTTTTTATAAGAAAGCTAGTCATGTTCGGTTAGAGCCCACACTGAGCTCATTTTAACTTGATTACCTCTGTAAAAACCCTATCTGCAAATAGGGTCATATTCAGAGGTAGTGAAGGTTAGCATTTCAACATACAAATTTCCAGTGCATATAATTTAACCCATAAAAATTATAATTTATTTAGTCTGTTATAGTCCATGTCTATTGTTTCTTATAAACTTCCCTCTCTCTAATACTTTGTGATAGCAGGGACCTGAATTATTTTGTTTGTTTGTTTATTGATGTATCCCTAGTTCCTAGAAGAGTATTTGACATTGAGCAAGCATTAATACTTTTGTATTAAGAGATAAAAATAGTGATGTTTGTGTTGAAATATTATCTGGTATATGAAAAGTACTAACAAATATTAGCTCTTATTACTGCAGTGCATTTATTGATCCTAAGAAGACATCTTTGAACGTTACCTTCCAAAACTTTCAGGAATAACAATATATTACTGTGAAATTGTTAAACATGCCAGAATGTGAAAATTGGTATGTATGCATTTCTTCAAACTAGGTTAATTAGTAAAATGTTTACTTATTCTGATGATTATGCTATAACTTAATACAATTTGTGGAGTCATCCTCAGAAAAAATTTTAAAACATATGTATTTGTTTGTTTATTATCTAGACTGAACATTCACTGATTCACCAAATACAATTCAAAATGTCTTTGGTTGTTTTTTGAATTCAAATGTGTACATAAGATACAGGATAATATATTTGCAAATGTATTATGTCTTACATGTAAGTGTGAAAGATGAGTTTGTTAAATATTTTCATTAAATTTATCTTAGGAATAGCACCATTATGGGCGAAAAAAACAACTACGGGTCATTAATAGAGTTTGAAAGTATCCTTGTTTGTCTTAGGCTTCTCATTTTCCTTCTTTCAATGTTCTAGAATACCTATGCCCAGAAGAACCACCATAGGCTCAATAGTGAAAAAGTGAGATTACCTCACTTTAATAATATACAGGTCACTGGTTTACAGAGTAGCAGTAAAGGTAAAACTCTCCCAGATTAACACCATATGCTATTATTCAGAACCATAAATGCTGGCGATGAATTTTTCAGTTTAGATTAATGTTGTTATCTCTAAAAGAATGGTAAGCAACTCAGCCATTAGCCACTGAGTCCAAGAAGGCCTTCAGCAGATTTGCCTTAAATCCAGGCATTCAAGGTTCCCAGAGTTTGCCAAGTCATATGGGTGTGCAGAATAAATTAAAGTTAATATATTGTCCAAATGAGACCATATGTTTGAGCAGACTGCATTCGCCTTGTTGGGGGAATGAAAGTTAAGACAAATCATGTCCAACTTGTCATAAAATTGAACTAGGACCGGAAGGAAGATGGAAATTTTAGTCAAGGGAACTAGGAAGCTTAACAGATATCTTCCTGAAATTAGCAGAAATAAAGTGATGATCAAAACATCCTTTATCATTCATTTCCCCCCTAGAGATGGAGATAAATAACTTTGAATGTAAGAATGAGACTTTCCTAGTTTTCTCATAACCATACCCTATGAGAAAATGTATATAAAGCCTGATAATAATAGCCAACTAGCCCACATTCTGGAATCTAATTCAGTAATTTTCAACTAGTGTGCTGCAACAATTTTTAAAACATGAAATATCTAACTATTTAGACAGAGCCACTGACCTCTTTTCCCTTAGGCTGTCAAATTAAAAAAAAAATGATAACAGCCAACACAACAATAGCTTTCCAGTGTGAATGCCCTGTCTTGAACCATAAATATACAGGTCATATAATAAAGTTGCATCTTACTGGTCACATTGCATCATAAGGTTATGTCCGATTGGTTCATTCTTAGTGCCAGAAATCTTTATATATAAATATATGCACCTGATTTTTTTTGTAAGTTGCCTTGGTGCATAAAGAATAGGTAATTGCTATTATTATTATTGTTATTTTGTAAACCAATCAAAATTATACCTATTTCCTTGTCAGATTGGGAACAAATATATTTTGTGCATGCTTTAGAACTTTAGTAATTAGTTTATGCATACCATAAGGTGAAAAACATGAAAATCACTGATGTAGGTGAAGAACATTATTTGCAAAGATAAAAAGAGTATTCTAGATTAAATTTTCCTTTGCTAAACCTCTATTGTGTTCCTAGTAATAAATCAAACAGGGAAAAATCCTGTTTCAGAGAGCTTATATTCTCTGTGGAGGGAGACAATGACAATATGAATGTTAAAATATAGATCAGGGTAGAATGTGACTGGTGCTAAGGAAGAAAATAAGGCAAGCAATGGGATGGGAACTACTAGAGCAGGCTGCAAATAGTTTGGTTGGGAAAGCTGTCAATGAAAATGAGGAGGTGAAGGTATGAGCTATATAGATATCTGAGAGAATATTCTAAAAACAGGAAACAGCAAGCAAAGAGGTGACTGCAAAGAACCGGGGAAATGTTTGTCGTTTAGGAAATGGTGGTAGCCACAGAAGTGTTGAAAAGTGATTGTATTTTGATATATTTTAAATGCAGAGCTACAAGATTTGTGGATGGATTAAATTTAAAATTTGAAAGAGGAGAGTCAAGCATGAACTTAAGTTTTGACCTATAATTAATTTAACTATTAATTGAGATGAGAAAGAACTGAACCCCAGCAAGTTTGGGAAGAAAACAAATAGAAACTCCATTGTACACATTAGGTTTTAATTGCCTAGATATTAGATATTTACATGGAGAAATTTTAGGAAGCAGTTGAAATTATGAATTGGAATTCAGAAGAGTTCTGGGATGAATAGATGATAGGTAAGTAGATATGTAGGCAGGTAGGTAGGCAGGCAGGTACGCAGGTAGGTCTATATAGATAAATGGCATTGACACCATGGAACTAGATGTTATCACCATGGAAGAAAGCAGAGACTTTAAAGCAGGGATAATAAAAGATCAAGCTCTGAGGGACTATCAACTAGAAACAAAGGTCCTGGAGAGTCTAATAAATAGAGTTCTGCTATATCAAATACTTCTGATAGATAAGGTAAGATTAATATTAAAAACTGATCACCAATTTTAGTAGATAATCTTGGGGGACTAGCTTTGGAGAAATGGTAGGAGCAAAAGCCTATTTGGAGTGGTTTTAAGAAAGACTGGGAAAGGTAAGTTGAAAACATTAATATAATTCACTCTTGTGAGAATTTGTAGTGATAAAGGAGAGATATGAGGCAATGGCTGGAAGGAGATTCAATATAAGAAAGAGATTCCTTAAAATGGGAGAAATTACAGTATGTTTGGATATAAATAAGAGCAAGAAATAATTTATGATGTGGGAGAAAGGAGTGAATTACTGGGGTCATGTATTTGTGTTTGTGAGAGGGAGTTAGTCTTATATAAAAGTGGGTATAATTGATCTATGGTCACAGGCTGTGAGGTAGAGTGTCTGGGCACAAATGCAAGATGATGGCTCAATGTGGTAGTAGCAGCTTGTAGATGTTCTCTTTTGGTTCCTATAGTTGTCTAAGTGACAGGAGAATAAGATCATCATCTGTGAGTGATGACGTAGAAGGAGGTGTTGGAGTTTTGTGGAAAAGATAGGAAATAGTATATGAAATATATTATTAGCATATGAAATATAAATATGAAATAGTATATCTAAAAGATATGAAGAAACAATAGACTTTGAAAATAGAGTATGATGTCTAGACAGCAATAAGGGTCAAGATCAGGGATCATGATTGTAGAATGAGAGCAATTATTATGCTCCCATATTTTCTTTAGCCTTGTTCATCTATGCATTAGTACAGAGTAGGTATTAAATAAAGTTAACAAAGATGGTTGTTTTGCCAAAGATGGAAAATAAGAGAGTGGTGATATAATGTCATTGGATATTTAGGAAAAGAAGAGGTAATAATGAATAACATCGGACTTTCAAAGCATCTTTTTAAGCTTCTGTTTTGATCAGAATGACTCCACTTAGATTCAATTAGCTGGACCCTCTAGGCCAAGATACACATATCTAACCATTTCTCTGAAATAAAAATGTCTACAAATATATCCCCAGGTTACCTGTACTAAAGTAGATTGTAATAGATAGCCATTCTTGGAAGTAAAATGAAGTAAAAGTTAAGATCCCTTAAGGGTTCAGTTATTATTTAGAATATTACCAAGTTAAATTCTATTTTCTGATCTTGCATGGAAAGAAGAATCAAAATTCATTGAGAAGATAAGATATTGAAAGACCTCACCTCAGCTGTTCATTTTTATCATGAGCCTTTTCCCAGAGATGACCAAGGCCTGTGTCTTAGAGATAATAAAAACCTCCTTCTCACAGGCCTCCTCTTTCTAGAGAGATCCATGTTACTCAATATAATTCCTGACAAGTTAAAAGAGTTTCCCAGCAGACACAGAGAGAGGCAGGGGCATCCCAATTTATTATTGGAACAATCAGCCTTGAAAATCCAATGGTTATGAAATGTGTAAAAATCTGCAGTCACGAAATACATTAGATAAAAATTTCCCATAAGGACTAAATGATGAAAGATGTTAAGAAAGATCACAGTTCCAATAAATTAAGTGTACCACCTAAGGAGAATGGCACTTGGTAATTAGGTTCAAGTCCTCTGAAGACATGTTTTTCAAATATGTGGGAGATCTATTGTTACATAAACGTCACTGCAGAGCTCGCTTTGGGTGAAGTATGTACTGTTTCTGAAGTCTGTACTGTGGTGTGGCTTATTCTACTATTTTTACTATTCCCAGTGCCTTGCCTCCTGCTGGCCATTGAGAATAAAAATAAGTGCAAAACAAAAGCTAGGGGAAATAATGCCAAACAAGTAAATGTTCAAAGGCTAAGACGATGTTAGCCTGGTCTTGCTTTTTTGTTGAGCTACCCATTGTTGGAGAATTGGAGTGCTCGTGGTTAGTGACCCACTATGGATCCAGCATGGATAAAAACAGCATGATGCACTTGTCTTATTGTTGTTCATGTCTACTAGTATTCATACCTCTGAAAATAGGGTCATTTTTGCCAGGATCTTCAAAGTCAGGAAGTACAGAATAGTGCATAGGTTAAGTTTGGATCAATAACTCTAAAACCATAAATAAAATTGTCTCCTACTTTGTGCTTAGGGCCTGTATGTCATCAATTCTTTAAAACATGTTTGTAGCCATACGAAACTATGAGGGCTGGAAAGATCATTAGTAATTATCCAGTCTGATCTCTCCATTACAGAAGAAGAAACTGGGACCAGAGAACTGAGCTTTCTTAAGTTCTCCTATCTAAAAGTTCTCTGCTTTAGTTTTCTGGGTCAGAACCACCAGAGTCAGACCATAGTTTATTCCATTGTATCACAATAATCATTTTTTATCGTTGTTCTACTACAGTTTTATAAGCTATTCCTGTTAATATTTCAGGCCAATAGGAAGTGCTATTTTTCCCCTCCAAAATCCCCAATAACATCAGATATGGAAGTAGAGACATGGATATTCACAATTGGAAACAGCTCAAATGCCAGTTGTAAGTGATTGGTTTCTATATTTAACTAATGGAATATTCAAATATTATTAAAAATAATATTGCAAAATAAAAATATTTAATCACTCAATATTACTGCTAAGTAAACACAGTATATTCAGGTAGAAAAATAGTAAACGCAGTACGATATTAACTTGCTGCATAAATGGGTAGATAATGGAATGAAGCAACCAAATGTTACCATGGAATTTATCTGGGGTCTTTCACCTTTTTCCTATGCTGTTTATCCCCTTCTCCCATCTTTTTTTTTTAAATAATGAACATGCTTTACTTAAAATATCAGACACATGCTACTTTTAAAACTTTATTTTTGAAGTTTAATTATGGCAAACACTGTGATTAAGTTATTTTATTATTACTGTAAGAGTTGTTTGCACATTCATTTTAGAGCACTCTCAAGCCAGAAATATGTTTCCTAAATGTGAAAACATGAAAGCAGTCATTTCCTTTCTTGTATTTCTACCAACACCTTTCACTGATCAGGTAAAGGGAGGTAAAACACACTTGAGGAATTAGAATTTGACTTTTAAAAGTGAGATTCAAACACTGTAAATACATAATTATCAAAAGAGGTTAAAGGAAAAACAGACTTCCTGATATGTGACTGTCTAATTTTGGAAAATGCTGCAATCGGTACCTAATACTTATCCAAAGTAGTAGAAATTGTCAAAGGAAAACCTTTAATACATGAAAATCACCTAAATTGACCCTCAAACTTTATAAAATGCCTAATATGAGAATCAAAGCTTTTGAATCCTAATAACACAATGGAAAATAGCAGTTATAATGAAGGTACAACAATGATAACATGTGATTCTTGACCTCTTTAAAAGAGTGCTGACCTATAGCAAGAGGAAATTAATTCATGGGAGAAAAATGACCTCTCTCAGTTATTATTCCCTGAATAAGGCTTTAGCTATGAAACATAAAGAGTGATTGCATCTAACTGAAGGCCACATAAGCTGTGAAAATCATTTGAATAGGAAATGTGCAAACATAAACTTTACCAAGCACTTATATTAGCCTTTGCATCCCCAAACTGTAACTCAGCATGCGTTAGTAAAGGATGTAAATAAAAAGTTATGCTTTACAGAGTGTTTGAAGTAAAATTCTAAAGCACCTAAACAAATATACTCAGATAAAGTCTTTAATTATCAGAAAAGTAACATATATTGACTATAGATATTCAGCAAGTCACATAGCCTCTTAAAATGTAAATTTTATGAAGACACACAGATAGCATACTCATAAACATTTATAGCCTTGCAAATATTATACTGTGACAGTCATATTCCTTCATTCAACAAATATTCATTGGGTTTTTACCATGTGCTAGGCATTATCCTAGGCTATGGGGAAACAATGGTATACAAGACTGTTTGGTCCTCATGGAATTTCACTGAAAGACATATATGTACATCATTCAGTGAAGAGTTATCATACTTTGTTTATCGAGATATAATTGAGACCATATGTATTGCATCTGACATCTAATCTATTCAGCATATAGTTAAAAATAAATATGCAGATATGACTATCTAGAAAAATTTAATTATAATTCTAATTGTGCAGATCTTGGAACACCCTTCAAAATACATGAAAACTCAAGTATGCACCGAAGGCTTGTACATGGTTCTATAATTGGCATGACTTTAGACATTAAATTAAGATGTTAAATGTAACACTACTGCTGTGGAAAGTCTCTGAATGGTGTACATAAAATATTCATGGTGTTGCAGAAATGAGAAGCTGTCTTTTTTATTTTTCTGGACAAATACAAATTTTAAATTACTAAATCTATTTTTAAAGTGGTTGTACCATTTTACACTCTTATCAACAAAGTGTGAAAATTGGAAAATTGCAATTGACCCACTCACCTTTAACATTATTGTTATCATTGATGGGTATACATTGGTGTCTAATGGTCTTTCAATTGTCTTGTGGTCTTCAAAAGCATAGTTTCAAGTGTCTATTTGCTATTCCTATAGATTTCATTGTGGAGTGTCCACATGTTTTGCTCATTTTAATTGATTTGCTTGTCTTTTTATTATTGAGTTGTAGAAATTATCTATGTATCCTGGATACCAGTCCTTAGTCAGATAGATATTCTGCAAACATATTCTCTGGATCTGTGGCATTCCTATTATTTTTCTTAATGTTATCTTTCTCTAAGCAAGCATTTAAAATTTTGTTTTTAATTTTTATGAAGTCTAATATGTCACTTTGTTCTTTCACTACCATGATATTTGTCTCTGCTTTAAGAAACCTTTGCATGGTCTTAAATCTCAAAGAAATGTTCTGTTTTCCTCTAAAAGCTTTTACATTTAGATCTATAATTTATCTTGATTTTGTATCTGCATATGTTGTAGTGTAAAGTCCAAGTTATAGGATCCCTTTATTCCACTACAATTTGTTGAGAAAACAAAACAAAATCTAGTGATATTTGCATCTTTGCAGAAAATCAAAGGACTGCGTAAGTGTCTGTCTGTTATTATTGGGTTCTCTAGTCTGTTTACTGAGCTATATGCTGATCCTTATGCCACCACCGCATTTCTTGATTATGTAGCTTCATAGAAACCCTCAAAGACATGTCATGTAAGTTTCCAACTTGGTTCTTTCACAAAATTGTTTTGGATATTCTAGATACTTTGCATTTTCTTATAAAGTTTTAGAATCAGCTTGACAATGTCTTAAAATCCTGCTAGTATTTTATTTGGGACTGCATTTAGTCTATAACTCAATCTGTAGAGAATTGAGATATTAACCATATTAAGACTTCCAATCCATGAAATCATTTATCACTCAAGCTATTTTTTAATGAGTCAGTAATCTGCAGAAATAATAATTCTACTTTTTAATGGCATCTGCCATTCCCTGCCAGCCTCATATCTAGTTAATCTGTTCCATTATATATAGAAACAGGGATCATTAAATATGTGGACTGAATCTTCACTATATCTGCCCTATATGATTTTTCACAGGCCACACTGTGTTCTTTACACCCATTTGCTCCACACATGTATGATACCATCCCTGAGACATTAAAATTTGACACCTCTGCACTGTTTGACTTCAAAGAAGAACTCATCATTCCATAAAATCCTTTCATTAGTATGATATTCTTAAGAGTCATCCATATTGTCACAAGCAGCAGTATTGCGTCTTCTGATTAGTATTCCATTGCATATATATTTTCATCTTCTTTATCCAGTCCTCTATTGAAGGACACTTCAGTTGTTTCCATATCTTGGCTACCATGAATAGTGTTGCAATGAAGATAGAGGTACATATATTTTTATGAATAAATGCTTTCAAATTTTTGGGTAGATGCCTAGAAGAGGAATTTCTGGGTCATGTGGTAGCTCTATTCTTAATTTTCTGAAGAACCTCCATATTGTTTTTCATAGTGGCCAAACCAATTACATTCCCACCAATAGGGCACAAGAGTTCCTTTTAAGCCACCCAACTTGTGGTGGTTTTTTATAGCAGCCAGATAACTAGAACATACAGATAAATGATATTCTCTCTTAACAGTTAAACTAAGAAGCAGAATTGCTGGGTTATAGGGTCTGTGCATCAATAAATTGTTAGAGATCATGAGATTTTTTTTCATACTTCTCTTTTTGTATCAATACACTCTTTAATTTTTGTAAATTTGATAACTAAGACAGTGTTTCACTGTTTTATTTACTTTTCTATAATTATCAGTGAGGTTGTGTACCTTTACATATTTTTTTATTCATTTAATTCTATTATTTTATAAATTACCTATTTATATGACATGTATTTTGTGTTTGTGTGGGGTGTATTCTGTATTTGAAAAAAATAACATGTAGGGTGGTATGTTTTTGGACACTAAATCTTTGTCTATACTTTGTAAGTAATTTTTCAAAGCCTATGACATCTTGTAAATGTGCGTATAGTGTCTTTTTTGGTATGTTATTTAATTTATTTATCAGTCTTATTAGTTGTTCTTAGATTTTGTGAAATAATTTATTCTATTACTTCCATGAAGCTCTTCTCCTACATGTTACTTTTAAAGCTTGATAGATTCGTTTTTATATTTATGCTTATAATACTTGTGGACGTTATTTTTCTTCATAGTACAACATAGAGATCTACTTTTCCATAAAGAAAATCAATGTTCTTTCCACCATTTAGTGAGCAATATATCTGATCCCCATTTGGTTGTAATGCAACCTCTATGCTAAACATACTCTGTGTGTGTGTGTGTGTGTGTGTGTGTGTGTGTAAGAGTGAGAAAGAGAGACTCAAATATATGAACTTTCTACTCTGTTCTAGTAACCAACCTGTCTGTTATTGCCTTTATATCATGTGGTCTTAATTAACATACTTTTAAAGTAGTTTTGATATATGAGAGGGCCCATGCCCAACTTTGTTCTTCTTCAAATACATCTTAGATATTCTTAGCCCTCAATGGTTCCATAGGAATTTTAATATCAACCTGTCAAGTACCCCAATAAACCTTAGAAGAATTTCAATTTAAATTGCATTGATTTTACAAATTAATTTAGTGTCATCTGACATCTTTACGATGTTGAATCTTGTTATTCAGAAACATTCTAGCATATTGTTTTCTGCACAGTTTTAATAGGACTACTTCTAATATGTCCTATTTAAACATAGTATTTCTAAAGGTTCTTTGAATGACTTTAACAAGGTAAAGACATCTCTTTTTATTTTCAGTTTGCTAAATTTCTCATGATTTATTAGTGATGAACTTTATAAAATTTTTCAAAATAATGGGCAGTGAGTAATTACACAAACCATATGCAATAACTTATAAATACTGTTGCCAGCAGGTGACAGGTTGTGCTCCATTATAAAAAAGTGTGTTTCTGACATGTATTTACTCAATCTTTTTTACATTAAGCTTTGAATTTCTTCAAATGTGACATTAAACATGTCACCAATTTTAAACCTAATACAGCACAAGAAGTGTTTATAAGAACTGTATGTGTTTCTGAGTGTTTATGTACTTAATCAAAGTATTTTATGCTATTTTGAGAAGATTATTTATTTAATCAAGGGTTTAAATGTTTTAGGAAGTGTAAAGTGGCTGCACCATATGTAAGATTTCAGAGGTACCCTGGAAAAAAAATGAATGAAACCTTAGAGGAGAGATGAAATAGATTATGGAAACAAAATGAACTTCTGTGGCATAAATACTAGCAGAAACCCCAAGAGAAGAAAGACTGTGTATAAAAAAACACAAAATTTAGACACTGTGATGTAAGAGATGCAAGATACTGAGGAACAGAAGTTAACATTTCAAATAAATGCACTGATACTTTTATTAACAACTCCTAAGATTGACTAGGAGAGGGTAGGTTACACTGAGTAGAGCCAGTTACTTTATGTTTCCCATCAAGCACTGGAATGTTTTGGAAGCTCTAGTATTCAACTTCATGTGTTTCTAAACATTGCCTAGATTGCCTCACTTTTCTTTAAATATATCCAGTTCTCTGAAGTCTGTACTTACGGTTAGTAGTCCTGGGGATATCAAATTCATCATGGTCATGTGAGCACACCATGGGAAACACAGAGGAAGTGAGAGTGAATGAAGGAACAGCAGATGCCCTTTTGTATCTCATAGTCACTCCAAGGCCTCACTTACTAGAATAATGGGGAAAATTACTTTATTATTTACTTATTTATTTTTCTTGTTCTTAAATTGTTATTCAGTTGCAGTTGTCCCTATTTCCCCCCCCCCTTACTCTCCCCTGCACTACCCACCCCTGCCTCCCAAATTCAGTAAATCACTTTATTATTTAAATTGTTCTCTCTGTGCATGTGTCTGTCACCTCTTCAAGTCTCACTCATCTCCTTCATCCTCCTCCTTTGCTTGTCTGTCTGTGACTAGCTCTCCCTCTCAGTTTTCAACTCTCTTTTTCACATGCATAGAAGTAAATGGTAGAAATTGACAAAGCTTATTTATCTCAAGGAATAGACAACCTAGCAATAACAGAATGTTATCCAAAAGTTCTATATTGCCTAAGCTAATTAAAGTTCCTCAAACATTCAAAAGTAATTATGTTCACCATACAAAAAGTAAAAATTAAGTTTTCTTATCTTTAAAAAATAAGCTGAAAGAACTCCAAACTCATTCACTTCTAATTGATATAATTTCATAGCAATTATATCTCAACAGTAACAGTTTAAAAATATTGTATTTACTGAACTTTTACTCTAAGAATTAAAAATCAATTTAAAATTAACTAATTTGACAATTATTATAAAAAATCAGATGCAAAACATAAAAATAAGAAAAATGAACTAACCATGAAATGTGGACAATATAAACATAAATATTAGGCAAATAAAGAGGAAGACAATATAATTAAAGTGCCATATTTCCTCAGAATACTTTATATATTCAATAAAATTAAAAATAGTTTGCATTGTTAAATGAATTTTGATAAATTGATTTTAAACCTCATTGGATCCTATAAATATGGAAGGCAATAAGGAAAAGCAGTTAAGAAAACGGCAGCCAAAAGAGATTTGCCTATTATAAAAACATGAATTAAAGCAACAAAAATTTAATAATGTTCTAGCAGGAAACTATGCACTTAGCTTAATGGAATACAAGGAAAACATTGAAATGTGAGAGCAGAAATTACATAGTAAAGGTGACAGTAAGAATAAAAATATAATTTGATAAATGACATATAGAAATGTGGCTAACCTTTTCTTAATAATCAAATTAAGTCTCTCACAGACAGAATGAGCTTCTAATAAGTGAAGAGTTTTGCTTTCCTGACTAGTTGTTGTGTGTGTGTGTGTGTGTGTGTGTGTGTGTGTGTGTGTAATGGGACCTGTGAGTTATTATATAGAACATGATTCTTTTCTTTTTTTTACTTTTTGCATTAAAATTTTCAGAGACAAATTGGCCTACTCTTAGAAGGTCTGTAGGAAATTCTAGTCTACATTTTTCTATTAGTATCATTCCTGTCTCTATGTTATATATGTCTCAACCCTTCCTTTTTTAACTATTATTTTTCTTCTTAAAATGACTTCTATATATGCATATATTGTCTAAGATAGAATAAATATTTTAACTGCCCTCTCTTTTTTACAAATGATATAAACATAAGCAAAATGAGGTAGGTGTGTATTAAGTACCTACTAAATATCATACATGCTTTATATTTACTTAAAGCTTTAAAAAAAGAGAAAACCCTAGATCTATCTTATTGTACATTTTATTGAATGAGGATATGGATTCTTGTAGATATTAAGCAGCTTGCCCAAGGAGGAAGAGCAGATGTCTCAGCTATGTGTGATTCCAAAAGATCCCTTTCGTTGTGAGAATTCTAAATTGGCCAACTCTACTATTATTTGAAGTTCATTATATTTGAAGATCAGTAGTGGTTATAACCTCATGTGATGATAAATAAGAATGATCAGCTACCTTTCAACATGTAATGTGGGATTTCTCTATAGTCCATGCTATTTGTATCTTTAAATTAAAACCCTTTAACATCACATGCACCCCGTAATTAGCTCTTCACAAAACCAAAGATTCTTGGGCACGACTATCATGCATTCCCAGTGCTTTGATCATTAAGTTTCAAAGTCATGCCAAGTTTTCTTCAGACTGCATGGCATTCAGCCCATAGTAGCTTTTATTTTTTTTGTCTTTATGCAAATAAACAAATGCCTGGAACAGAAAAGCAAATCAAAGATGAAAGTCTGTTTATAAGAATGCCAAAACAACTTGTTTATCTTTGTTCCTATCACTTCTCTTAATTCTTCACAGATTGAAACAATGACACTGAAAAGGAGTAATTTAATCTGAATATCCGAAATAACAAACAGATAGATGGCTCTGCTGAATAAAGGTGCATAAAATCTTCGGGAGTATAGTACTTGATTAATTCAAACAAAATTAATAGCAAGCCTTCACTGAGCTTATGGATGTCAGTCATTGCACTGAGTGTTATATATGTTATCTTCTTCAATCTTCCTTACAACAGTGCAAAACAGCTGTATTATTATGAACATCTAACAAATGAGGAAACAAAGAGAGAGATACGCTGTTACCTGTCTAAACTAATGCAGCTAGGAAATGTCATCATCAGAACTCAAGCACACATGTATCTGAATCTATATCATTATGATATCCAGCTGATTTTTATTCTGGAAAATGCCAGAGGAAACCTTACTCTCTCAAGATGGAATGAATTAAATAATGTGCTTATCACCTACCTCTACTTTGCAAGCTTTTGTTTCAAATTTTCAACCTTCCTGGACTCTTCACATTCACCCTTTTCCTCCCTAGTATAGTAAACCTATCATGTCTTTCATTTTTTTCCCAAAGCACATGATTAAATTTATGTGTTCCATAGCTATTGATATATGTGCAGAGATTCAGATTTCTTTGAATCCTTAATGTGCCAATTGAAATCCTAAGTCTCCCTCATATGAAATAATGAAATATTTTAAAACAATTATTAATTTAAACAATGATAATTTCTCCTTTTGTGGATTTGAGATTTTTAAAAAATTTTTGTATTCATTGTAGTGGGTTCGGTGATTCTGGGGTTCTTGCCCCATCATATATTTCATTCTGTTCACATTGTGGGGCTGCCTTGTTGTTGTGCCAGATTGAGTATACTCCCAAGTCTATAGGTAGACCCTTCCTGGTCTGCAACCATCAATCTTCCCAGGGATTGGGACAGGTCTCTTGAACTAAGACAATCAGCAACCGTATGTTCATTGCCATAAAAATGCGTTCAAAGATATTCAAGCAACAGGAGACTGAAGACTTTTATTGGGTAGTCTTACTTATTCTCTTCACCTCTGCCTCTTTATCTTTGAAAAGACTTAGCATTGATTGTTATTGCCAGCCATCCTACAAGCACAAGGACAGAAAAAATATATTTTGGGCAACTGAGCAAAGAGGAAGAAAGACACTGGATCCTTGAGGAAATACCTATTTCAATTGTATCTACTAATTATGTAGGTGCCCCTACTTCCAGAATCCCAGTTGGTAAAACAAAAAAAGTAACTAATGTACTGGTGTATATGAGTGTGAGGCAGGTTTTCACTCATATTCAAAGGAGAGCATCTAATCTGTACTTCTACTAACTTGATGGCTATAGAATGGTTATGGAATTCAGGTTCAAATCTGGGCTCTGTTATTTCAAAATGTATGATCTCAATCAAATGATTTCACCACTCTGAGTTTTAGTTTTATAATCAATACAGGAATGCTTACTCTGGTTATTGTGAGAATTAAATGAAATGTCATATGTAAAACCACTTGTACTCTACCCGTTGCACAATAAGTGGATATCATATTTAATAGGGAAAGAAGCACTTTCATCTCCATTAATCTCTTCAGAGTAAGTTCATCTTGTTCCAGGAACTCCAGTCTTCTGGAATTCCTCTTTGTATTACAAAGCCATATTTGGTTATATTTTTTCTCTTAGCTAGTATTTTTGAGGGCTAAGATTGTTTTACTCCTTTAAAATATTTTTCTTTTTGAGAGGAACTTGGTCTTCCCTGTGCTGTAACTGTTCACAGCACTTAAAACAATGTTCTTTGTAGGCTGAGGACTTGATAAATTACTGTTTTTTTCACATATAAACATACAATATGAAAACACTGCATTTAAGAGTGAAGCAAGCACTGAACAAACATTCGGAAAAACATACTGTTTGCACAGAGGGGTTCATTAACCTCAAATTTAGTAACTATCATAGATATGAAATCTTATTTTAAAATTGAGATTTTTCTGAGTATTGTAAAGTTATACAGAAAAAAAAGAGAAAAGTAAAAAATACATCTTCAGCAATTACTATGTACTGGGTACTGGTATATACCATAGCATATTTAACATTTATTAACTCTCAGAACAATTACTTATTAATTGTACAACTATCCAATATATTCTTATTGAACAACAAACATTGTGCTAGATGCTGATGAGTTGCTGTCTATATGTTTTCATGTGATTTATAAAAACTAGTAATTATAAGAGATCATTAGGGAAGTTAAAAAGTTTACTATTCCCATTATTATAAAAAGATGTGAAATAATTTGTCCCAGATAATACAGGTCATAAATAAAGTATTTGAATGCAGGCTATTGGGAGGATACAGTGAAAAATAGAAAGTAATCTTCACCCTCAGTAGCACAAAATTCATACAACTCCACACATCCTTGATGTCTATTTGGGAGCCAGGTCCATGTTCCTCTGATTTCCATGTCATTTCTCTATGCCAGGCTTCTGACAAATAATCCACATTTCAGCCATTATTCTGATTATATTAACTAGTCTATCATAAATGAAGTCTATGTTTGGCATGGTCAAGTTCTATTCTACCAATACATCCATTTAAATTAAAAATCTTATTTTTAGCCTCCTCTTCTGTTTGAATATGAAATAGAAACCTATTTAAATTTTATTTGAACTTTATTTAACTATTTTGATTTGGGAAAGTATAACAGAATTTTACCTTACACATTTTCTATAACATAAATTAATAAACCAAATCAAATAAAAAATAACATAAACCAAACATTATTCAAATCATAGTTAAGTGTGTGAATCAGAGTTGTTTCCTATCCCATGAGGTCATTAAGAATAACTCTTGATCAGATTATGAGTAATCAGTTATCCAAAAAATTTTGAGAAAACTAACAACAAAAAAAAAAAGAGATAGAAATGATCAAAGCAAACCAAAAACAAAATCAGTCTGAATTCCATCCCAGACCATTGAATAGCATGGAGTAATTTAAGTGTCTTTCCTAGATGCAACCTCAAAAGTTTTTATGCTCCTGCAACATATTAATCTGCTTCAATATTTTCTTTCTTTATTTTTAATCTGGCACCATTAATCTAGTCATCTTATACTTAAAACTAGTTAAATGAGTGATTCTCAGTCTAGTGTCTATCAGATGCTTGAGAGATTGGCAATGCTCTGGAAATCATATACATGTTTATGGATATGTGTATGTATGTTCTTATGAGTCTAGATTCTGTGACTTTCTTTGGATTCCTAAATGAGCTTATTAACAAAAATAGTTAAGAAACATCGATTTGCTTTCTTAGTTTATTATTGCCTTTATCAAGTTTCAATTTTTTGCACACGAGTTGTTATTGCAGGTTAGATCCATAAACCCTACAGCCAGACTTCCTGGGTTTCCAATAGAATATAACACTAACTAGTAGTATTTTATATGGTACCAGCTGTGGGTATGTTAATACATGAAATGGAGATATCAATGTTACCTATCTCATAAGACTGTTGAGAAGATTAAATGACATAATGAAAATAAAATTCCTAGAGCTATGCCTAGAAGAAAGAAAGTATTAAGGTAAGAGTTAGCATTTATTATGTATTATAAAAGAATAAGAAAGGAGTATGTTAGAGAAAGTATTAAGTCATTGTTACCATGAAAGCTGATGGTAACACCAGTTATGAGAACGTTTCTTCCCAACTATGCTCCCTAGGGCTTCCTACTCAGATTTTCTGTGTTCTATGAAAACTGTGTTTAAAGGGCAAATAAGTTTGAGAAATAGTGCTTATTTTTTCTAAATAAAGATTCATTATATGTACTAGTTTCTTAAAGACAGTAAAGATTTCTTAAAGAAACATTTAAATGTATTTAACTATGTATTTTTACCACAGAACCAGTTTTGGGAGGAAATACCTATTATTTTCTTGCGGAGTTTACAATTTAAGTAATGTTATTCCACTCAATGGTGGTCACGTCACTGCGGATAATGAGACGGTACCAAAATCCAGTATCTTCTTCAATTAGTATCATGTGAGGATGCACTTAGCCATAGAATTTGATATAGTAATTTTAAGTTGATGGGG
Source organism: Pteronotus mesoamericanus (assembly GCF_021234165.1). Taxonomy (NCBI): domain Eukaryota; kingdom Metazoa; phylum Chordata; class Mammalia; order Chiroptera; family Mormoopidae; genus Pteronotus; species Pteronotus mesoamericanus. The sequence goes on along the minus strand of NW_026555234.1, from coordinate 10,344,191 downwards.
TCAACTTAAAGAGTTTTTATTCTTGGAAAGCTGGGAAAAGTAGAAAATGTTCTCTCACACAAGAAAATGCCTACACAGAAAAATTGTAATTGCTTGTAATTGGAATTCTGATCATAAACTATTCTGGGAAAGAACCAAGAGTTAAAGGTGGTTGAATGGCAGCCTGGACATTTCCGTAGGTTCACCAAGTGTGTTTCAGCTACAGGCTCAACCAAACGTGAGATATTTACCAAAACCCAATATCAAAACATATCATCAGAATGTAAGTAGACAATGTATTCTATTTTAGTTAATCCTGTCATAAGAGATATTTATATTTGTTTTATGTTTTGTCATCAGAAGTGTATTTTGTAAGTGATTCATAAAGACGTATAAGTTAATATGAGGTTTATGAAAGAATTATTTAAAACTTACCTATGTTAGTTTTCAAGGGCTGCCCTCACAAATTACCACAATTTGGTGGCTTAAAACAACATAAATTTATTCTCTCATAGTTTGGATGATTAGAGATCAAAACCAAAGTATCCTCAGAGCCATGGCATGCTCTGCTGAAGGCTCTAGAAAGAATTCTTCATTGCCTCTTCCAGATCCTGGTGGTCCTATGCGTTCTTTGGCGTATGGGTTCATTACTCTAATCTCTGTTTCATCTTCACATGGCCTTCTTCTCTCTATGTCACTCTGTGTCCTGTCCTCTTCTTTATTTTTTCCTTTCCTCTTCTTTTAAGGACACTAGCCATTGGATTTAAGGTCCACCCTAAATCCAGGATGATTTTATCCTGATATCCTTAATAATTACATCTTCAAGGAAATTACTTCTTTATAGAAAGTGAAGAGGAAAGGGATCACTGTTTAAGACACTATAATACCTTCTAGCAAATATGCTTGATATTTAGGGAGGATTTATAACTTAACAATTAGGATTCTTAATTAGTCTTATATAGATAAGATTTTCATTGGTAGACAAAAAGGTAGAAGTTTGAACTGACCTTATTTACATTATTAAAGAACACAAAACATATTTAAGCACAGGAGCTTTGTTATTTCAGGGGACCATAATGCTTTCAGATAATTTTAATATGTTCTAACATGTATCATACATATACAATGCCACAGTTTATGTATAGTAAAAGGAAGATATCTTGATAACCACTTGAAACTTACACAAGCACTAACATTTCAAAAAATACCACACTGAGTTAAAAGAAGAAGGAGAAGAGGAGATGGAAGAGGATGAAGAAGAAGAGAAGAAGTAGAAAGATAAGAAAGAGGAGGAGGAGGAGGAGAAGGAGGAGTAAGAGGGGGAGGAAGAAGAAGAGGAGGAAAAAGGGAATGATTAGGACTGCATTGGGGAATGTGGAGAATTTAGGAACTCAACAATCAATTCCCCCTCCTTTCTTTAATCTAAGAACTCACAAGCTCTTTTCACTAAATATATTAAAATTTAAGACAAGAACATTTTTGAGATTGTTATGAGTCCAAAAATTTTATAGCCAGTCATTACATATGTGAAGCCAAGAAACACCAAGAAAATTAATACAACATGGACAAGCCCAATGACAATCCCCAAAATAGACAGTCTTCAAAAGTCCATATGTTTTTCCTAGCTGAGAAGACTACACTTTCTTCTTCATTAGAGTCAAAAATGTTTTTATTATAAAATAAGTTACCACATAAACAAATAAAACCATCTTCTATTTTAAAAATATACACTATGTTCACAAATAAATATGACTTTAAACAAAATTTGAAAGTGTTGAAAAGGGGAGCTTCTTTCTAGTACATTAAAAAGCATATTGAGTTTAAAAAAATCAAGCAGGGCCAAACATTAGGCAACAAAGACTGGGTGGTCTCATAGCAAACATTTAGAGTCATTGTCTACAAATGAGGGACCATAATGTTCATGCTCAGGGTGATAAAAACACTAACCAAGTACATGCAATTTTAATTTTATATGGATATATATATATAACAATTAATATGTGAAATTATGTTGAAGTTACCAGAATTGAGTTTCCCTTTACCATTGCAAAGAACTAGAAGACATGAAAATTTACATGAGAGCCAGATTTTATATGAAAGTCAATAATTAGGACGAGACTGGCACCACCAGAAGGAGAGGAACAGATAAGGAAGCTTGTCTTCTTTCCTGGAGACACTTATTCCATATTGCTGCACATGAAAGGAACTTTCACTGAGCTGAGGAATGGGCGAATGTACTTAAAATAAAAAAACCTACTCAGAGGAAGCGTTCCAGAGCTATGCAGGGGCTCCCTTGAGTTTCTACCTGAATACTAACATGCACATGTATAGAGAAAATCCCCAAGTCTGGGCACAATTAACCAACCAACCTATCAAGGAGATATTAGCTAAAAAATCTCCAGAACATATACAGAGCAAGAACACATTTGGATTTCAACTAACTATGGTAAAGAGACTACACTCAACATTTGGATAATTCAATTGAGATCCTAAAGGTTATGCCTTGGTGATAAGTCTAAGGTAGCAGGAGAGGAAAAGTTATGCTAGAAAGCTATGCAAGCATTTAATGAAGTTTAAAATCAAATTTCATAAGAATCAAGGTGATCAGCAAGTAATTTAAGCATCTACAAGAAGAAGAAGAAGAAGAAGAAGAAACCTTTCAACATGGTTTGAAAAACAATATAATACTCATTTATCAACATAAACATATCGTCTGGCATCCAACCAACATGTATTAAACCAGCAAAGAAACAAGAAAATGTGAACCATAGTCAAGATAAAAAAGCAGACATAAAAACAAAACTAGAAATGACAGAGAGAATGAAACTACCAAGAAAATACTTTAAACACTTATTATAAATATGCTCAAGGATAATGAAAAACATATAACAAGAAGAGAAATAGCAACTATAAAAATCATAAAATTTAACTTCTGGAGGAAAAAAATACACTGCCTGAAATTTATAAGAAAATTTGTGAATACTATGCAGCAGAAAGAAAAAAAGAACTACTAAACTTCGCGACAGCATGGATGGAACTGGAGAGCATTATGCTAAGCTAAATAAGCCAGGGGGCCGAAAGACAAACACCGTATGATCTCACCTATAAGTGGAACCTAACCAACAATACAAAGATGCAAGGAAAATAAGACCAGCAACACTGAAAGGAAAAGAAATCAACATAGACAAGAGGGAGGGAGGGAGGGAGGGAGGGGGGGGGGGGCAGGGACAAGGAAGGGAAGGGGAAAGTCAAGGAACGTATAGCAAGGACTCATGGACAAAACCAAAGGGGAAGAGCTGAGGGAGGGAAGGAGGGAGGGGGCAAGGGAAAGTGGTGGGGGTTGGCAGAGACAAATGTATTTGAAAAAATAAATTAAAATAAAATTTAATAAAATACTACAACAAGCTACTATAAAAAAAAGAAAATTTGTGTTTAATCTCCATTAAAATGGGATTAAAAGCAAAGAAAACAATACAGAAAAGAAGATCAATGAACATGAAAAGAAAGAATTGGAAAATAATTTTTAAAGGAAATAGAAGGAAAACAATGGAGAATAGTGAGTGGAAATCAGTGACCTGTGGAAAAATATTGGGTAGTCAGTATACATGTCATTGTATATTTTATATATTTACATTGGTGTCCCAAGGCAAAAAAGCAGGTGAGAGGGAGTGCAGAGTAATTATATGATGAAATAATGGCTGAATTCATTTCCAAATTTGAAGAAAACTATCAACTTGGAGGTCTAAGAAGCTTAGTAAAGCTTAAGTAGGATAAACACAAGAAAACCACAGCAAAACGAATTATGATCAAATGGCTGCCAACTACTTATAAAGAAAAAAATATCTGAAAAGCTATCAGGAGAAGAGGACCATTACAAAGAACAACGCTGATAAGAATGATGGCTATACTTTCATTGAACTAAATGGGGATCAGAAACATTTAAAGTATGGAAAGAATATAAAAATCAACCTAAAATTTTAATATTCAGCAAACATCTACTTTAGGATGCAATGAAGTTCTTTTTAGATAAGCATAAGCTAAAAGATTTCATCACTAGCTTACCTGCACTATAAAACATAGTAAAGGAAAATCTTCATACAGAAAAATATATTACATGATAGAAACCCAGTTTCATAAACTAAAGAAGAGCAACAAAATATTAAATATAGTAGATATAAAATATTTTATTTTGCATTTTAATGCCATTAAAATAATTATTTCAAATGAAAATAATGATGTGAATTGCACAGTTTATAAAATGTGTACAAATTAAATGCATAAAAGCATTAGTGCAAAGAATAGAAGAGGAATGTTAGTGTATATGTTGTTGGGTTTTATATTATATACAAAATGATATGATATTATTTGACAGCAGATTTTGACAGATTTTAAAAATGCGTATTGTAAACCTTGTGTGTGTGTGTGTGTATGTGTGTGTGTGTGTAAACAATTGAGAAAATCCTATACTGTTTTCCACAGTGGCTGCACCAGTCTGCATTCCCACCAAGAGTACACTAGGGTTCCCTCCTCCACATTCTTGCCAGCACTTGTTTGTTGATTGATTATGATCATTCTAACAGGTTATGAGGTGGTATCTCTCTGCTGGCTAGTGATGTTGAGCTTATTTTCATATGTCTATGGGCCATCAGTTATGTCCTCCTTGGAGAAGCATCTATTGAGGTCCTTTGCCTATTTTTTAATTGCATTGTTTGTCCTCTGGGTATGGAGTCATATGAGATCTTTATATATTTTGGAGATCAAACCCTTGTCCGATGCATCATTGGCAAATATGTTCTCCCACAGAGTTGGTTTCCTTTTCATTTTGAGAATGGTTTCTTCTCAAAAAGCTGTGCAATAGCTTTTTAGTTTGATATAGTCCCATTTGTTTATTCTTTCCTTTATTTCCCTTGCCTTAGGAGGTATATCAGCAAAAATATTGCTAGGAGGGACATCTGAATTTTTACTATGTTTTCTGCTAGGACATTAATGGTATCATGTCTTATATTTTAGTTTTTTATAAATTTTAAGTTTATTCTGGTGTATGGTGTAGGTTGGTGGTCTAGTTTCATTTTTTCTCATGTACCAGTCTGGATCTCCCAGCACCATTTATTGAAGAAACAGTTTTTACTCCATTGTATGCTCCTGTCTCCTTTATCAAATATTACAACTGAGAGTTATTAGTGAAATTGTACCTCTTTACCCTTCTGAGAATGGGATGCTCTCCTTCAAAACTATAGTTAATTTATTAAAATTTAGAAATTTGACACTGAAAAATAACTAATCCACAGTTGATATTCCAATCTCTCATCCCTTACAGATGTGTAACTTTCCCCCCTCCCCCTTGTTCAGGATATAATCTGGGATCATGTATTTCATTTAGCTATAATGTCTCATTAGTCTCCTTTAATCTGGATCATTTCCTCATGCTTCATTTTTCATCACCTTGATATACTTTAAGATTACAGGTTAGTTATTTTATAGAATGTCTTGCATTTTAAGCTTGCCTCGTGTTTTCTCAAGATGAGATTCAAGAAATGCATTTTTGTAAGAAATGCCACAGAAGTTATATTTCCTTCTCAGTATATAATAGCAGGAGGCATAAGATTGTTTTGTTCCCATGTTGAGAATGATAACTTTGATAATGTAGTTAATGAGGTGTCTGCAAATTTTCCCACTATATAAATACTGTTTTTCTCATTGTATTAATATGTAATTCATGAAGATCACAAAACCGTGTAATTATCCTCTTTCTCATTAATCTTTTGCCAACAAATTTTAGCATCAAGTGATGATTTTCTAATTCATCATGCCTTCTATATTAATAGCATCACACTGTAAGAAAGCATTCCATTTCCTTACATTCATTTTTGTATTTATTTATTTACTTCTGTAAATATAGGCTTATAGATTTTATTTTTTAAACAAGGAGTTGTGTTTATCATGACTATGCTCCAGTTTGCTGCAGGTGACAAATTCATTTAATATTCACTTGTCCAGAGAGGTCTTTTTTTTCTACTATCACTTTTGAAGTACATTTTTTACTGGATGTTGAATCTAATGTTGAGAAATTTTTTCCCATAACTTCACAGATGCCATCCCATTCTCTCCGGGAATACATTGTATTAGAAAAGTCAACCATAATGTTCACATTTTTGCCAGTGTTCTTGCTGCTTTTCTGGAGGAGCAAGTATTTGGAAAGCTTTGCAGTGACACTCCGAAGTGCTCCTTGTCCACCTAATCTTGCAACCTATTCAAAGAGGAAATTTTCACCTGCCTCCTAGACAGGACCTGTTGAAACTTGCCTCAAAAGAGAATGAGGAGCAGAAGGAAGAAGCCATGATTATGATTTAGTGACCTTAATTCTTTAATTATAATTAAATATAATTCTTTGAGTCACAAAACTTTTCTAAGGCGGTGGCCTTCCATGAGACTCAAATCCCCGATGGATACAGAGCTGACTACAACAAGGAAATTGCCCTTTGGAACATCATAGTCTTATTAAAGTTATTTAGAAATAACAAATAGATGTCCAGTTACCAATTCTGCATGTAAAGAGCTTTCAAGTCACCGCTCCATTCTAACCACAAATACAAAGCTGAACAGTTGGAACAATCAACAGTTGGAGAGACAGACGTGTAAATATAAGGAGTTGCCACTTACTGCAACAGAGATCCCTGAGCAGAAGCCTCCATGGGAACCAGTTCAGGAAGGCCTGTGGTTGACAAATTGCTAGAGGCTGAGTACCGACAGCTCAGTTGGAAACTCCAGGGGGATGAAGAAGGACACTACACAAGGGTGAAGGAATCAACTCTCCAAAAACACGCAATAATTATTCATGTGTATCCACTTAACAATGGAGCATCAAAATACACTGGAGAAAAACTGATAGAACTGCAAAGAGAAGGAGGTGAATCTACTCTCATCACTGGATACAGCAACAATACCATCTCTCAAAATAAACAGATCCAGCAGGTCGAGTAACAACTGCAAAAAATACACTGCAATGGGTGCTATATGAGGGATATGGGAGTAATAAAAAATATAGCTTTTGTGGGAGGTAGGATGTATGCCCCCAGCAGCCTATTTCTTATTTTGGGGGTAGCTCCATTTCCTTATATAATCTTTTCAAAGTTTACCTGAAATCTACCTCATTGTAACTTTTATCCAATACATTATTCAGCCACAAATAAAAAATTTTGAATGCAGCAGCAGATGCTAAATTTGGGATTAAACTGAAGTGCTAAATAGTGCACTTGTCTACATACCCGTCTCTCTCACCCAGGTGAGGACCTTAAACCCAGTCTTCTTTAAGTTGTCAACTCCGTCACCGCCTCGGGTTCGTTCATACATACGCAGGGCGGCATCGTCGCCACCGGTGAGATCACCAGAATCGCGTCCTGATGTTCTGCAATAATAAGGCTCACATTTTATGTTTGGAAAAATGTATCCATGCTGTTAGGAAAAACTGGCCAAAAATCTCTCTACATACTTGCCCAACTTCATGATTATTTCCTACAAGAAACAAGTTTCTTCAGCTTTTCTATAGTCAATGAATGTACTTAAAAATTCTTTAAGTTTCTGCAATGAACACCAAAAGCAGCTTATAAGCCGTAAGTTGAGTTTTAATAGAAGAATGACTTACGTGTATACTTGCTTAACCCCATTTAAATAGAATATCGTGGGAAAATACATTTCATGTATTTTTATGAAAACTTCTACATAATGAATGTTTATCAAGTAAACTTCCTTGGCTCCTTACCAGTATTTTCCATTCAATAGTTATGATCTTATATGTTTTATTAATAAATTTAATAATGGATTTCTTTAAATTCAGTATGTTAATCATCTACAAAGAAAAATAATGCTTGAATGTTAAAGCCAGGGCATTGAATCGATCCCATTTGATGCTATCATGAACTGCTTAAACTCATGTGAAGAAGTATACAATTTTACTACTAGGCAATCCTGTACATGTTTCTAATATAAGCAAACTAAAGTGCAATGCTGGATTACATAAATCAAACTATATTTTTAAATCAATTAGAAAATAATAGTGGTCCCTATGCTAACTAGAATGAGAAAACATAAATTATTCTGAAATTCCTTGACTTTGAAATTCAGGGAACTCAGTCTCGGTCATCTCACTGGAGGTGTGCAATCGAGGAAAACACAGAACTCTTCAATGCCTTAAATTTCTCATTTATATAATGTAGATAGTTGTTCTTAATTCTCAAAACTTATGTGAACATTTAGAAATATGTATATATGAAAAATATATCAGGTTGTTTCTATTAAGTACTAGATGTTATTTTTCCTGAAACATTAATTTATAAATTATTTAGTACCAATGAATGCAACTTAAGCAGTGGAGGAAATAGATTATGAAATGAATATATTATTTATGTACTGCATACTCATTATTCTCTTGACATTTTCTTCAAGAATGATTATTTTTGTTCATGTTGAATGTGCATTCTTTCTTTTCTTACTCTTCCATTCACCTGTTATCATGTCAATAAAGTTTTTAGAGCAGAGAAGTAAATCTGCTTTGCCAAAAGTAGCGCGCACACACAAAGGCACACAAGCATGTGCATTACGTGACGAAATCAACCTGAAGTTAAATACTTTGATTTGTTTACCTTTAGCAAAAAACAGCTTCCTGTGTTTAAGAAAAAAAAATGAAATTTATATTGAATGTCAAATATCTCTTGCAGAGCCACTCATTGATGTGTTAAGTGGGAAAGGATGAAGGGCATAAGGATTGAGTTTCTGTGAAAAATGTCTGAGTTTAAAAATTGAGAAAGGAAAGCAGTTAGAGGACCACATGCTATATCCTGCCAAACCTGAAAAGTTTGAAAAATAGCATGATCTAAACAGAGATGTGGCTTCATTGTCTCCCTTCTATTTCATCAACATTTTATGAAAACAAAGGAATGATGCTGTACTGGCTTTTTCCAGCTTGCCCAACTTCCATGAAATTCTGAGTTTCCTAATGGAAAATGGAAATGCCATTTAAGGGTAAAAATAAAGCATCCCGCCTTCTCCTCCAGACCTTGAAATGCAATTCTGTCTTCAGCTTAGATAACCCATATATGCCAGGTCACATATGAGTTTCCTCAGTACCTAGGATATAGCACAGTGCATATCACAGTTGGTGATTTATTAACATTTTTAAGTAAACAAAATATTTTGTCTTAAATGTACAGCTTAATAAACAAATCATCATGATATTGATTAGGCATTTATTTTTCTTAAATTTCTTCTATATTTTCCACAGCAATTTAAAAATTAAAAAATATGTTTTCTAAATGAGTACATCTTTAAACTATATTTTATATAGTTAATACCACTTATAAATATCTATATTCTAGCCTCTTAGCAATTTCTATAGAAAAACTTAATTTCATTTACAAAGTACATGAAATTCAAGTTTCTTTGAAGTTATAAACAGAAGAGGGTTATAAAATTGTATGAGAAATCATGAAAATATTTACTATAGAGTTTTCTCAGCTTTAATTATTTTTATAGGCCAGAAAGTCATACTGATAGTTTTAACGTTTTTTGTAGCAGTAGTCACACTTATGATTACTTTCTTGACCTATTTTTCAGGTGGTTGCCATATGTTTGGCTTCAATATGTAGGCATTTTTTTATTTACCTTTCTGGCATGTCAATCATTTTATAGTAGAAAAATTTCTCTTAGAGCATGCATTACACCTATTGAATTATCAGAAATGTATCGACAAAAAGGTAAGAAAAAACATAGAGGTGAGTGGTGTGGTTCGAATGAATCAAGGCAGAATTTGAGGAGCTAAGTCCAAGGTAAACTGTTTTGAAATTCGCATTAGTCTGATATCTGTACATGTATCTGCACCAGTTCAGAATAAACTGTAGACACAATGCTACTTTGGTGCATGTGTGTTTGATCTCGTTTAATTTTAAACAATTCTCAGACTTGTTTTTATTACATAAAATTTAACATTTTTGAAGAATGCAAGCATTATTTTTTTGTTTTGCTTTGTTTTGTTTTGTAGAATGTTCCTCCATTAGACTTTGTCTGATGCTCCCTTGTGATGAGATTCAGGTTGTACCTACTGACCAACCCTGTACATAATAAATGCTGCATTGTGTCTGTCTTAGTGCATCTTCTAAAAAGCACATGATACACGTTTCGCCCTTTATTGGTGAAGTCAACTTTGATGGCTTGATATAGATGCTGTTTGCCAGGTTTCTTCACTCTTAACATCATTTTACCATTTCTAGTTGACAAATAATATGTGGGAAAATACATTAAAATTATGTATGTATCCCTTTCCTTGTCAAGCTTTGATTATTAGCTTTAGCATCCATCTCTGACTTTTTAATTATTCCATTAATAGTTGGAAAATGATCAGTTTCAAACTCAACCATTTCTTCTGCATTTATTGGTTGACATTTCAATATTTTAAAAAAGAACTTTCCTTCTTTCTCTTTATCTCTTTGTCTCTTTTTTATGTTGTTTTCTTTTTCCTTTCTATTCCTCTCTTTTAATATGGACACGTGAATTTTTTAATTTATTATTTCCATTAATTTTGATGCTCACATTACCATAAACTTGAGTGTAGAAGTCCATTAAAGCTGCTCCTTTGTTCTTATGACATTTATTTAAGCACTTCCTTAAAAAGTGATAATGAAGAGCCAGCCATTTAAAGATCTCTGGCAAGAAGAATATTGAGGCCAAAAAAATTGAAAATTAAGAAGTGCTTTAGCAGGAAAAAAAAAATCGTGGTATTTTTAAGCTGTAGCAAGAATCAATGTGTTACTAAGAGACATCAATGAGGGCAAAAAAATGATATAAGTTGGTGCTGAGAGATGAATAGACAAATAGGGCCTCGGAGACTCTGAAAGAGTTTAATTTTATTCCAGTTGAACTGAGAAGGCAATGGAAGCATTTAAGCCCTTGAAAAATATGATCTGACTTACCTTTCACAGCATCGCTCTGGCTGCTACCTAGAAAAGGTACAAAAATGGGACAGGAGTGGAAAAAAAGGAGAATAACGAAGGGGCTGTTGCAGAAGTTTAGAAATGTGATCATGGTGGTCTGGATTAGAGAAATAGCAGTGAACAGGGAACGTATGCTACATTCGGGAGCTATTTTATGAGTATAGCCCACATGGCTTTAGTGGGCTGGGTGATGTAGAGGGTGAAGGAAAGGGAGGATTAAAAATAGGCCCTGAAAGTTGGACCTGAGTTACTAGATGCATGATTCTGCCAAAGTTACAGTGAAGATTACTTCTGAGGGAATAAGCCTTTTTGAGGGGGAATTCGGAAATTCTCTTTTGGAAAGATTGATTTGAAGTGCGTAAGTACAAGTGTTAGGTTTGGGATATAGCAATCTGAAGGTCACAGAAGTGTTAGTGGTAGGATCATGAACATGAGACACATAAACTGTACACATTATTTAAACTGAAGAACTAGGTTGAGTATGAAAAAGTTACACTGTTTCTAAAAAGAAGTGAATATTGGCTGATTGCCATGAAAGGGTCAAATTATTATTATTTGCTTAGTAAGTCCATCCTTAGCTAAGTCAATAATAAAAATTTTGACTCTCTATTCTGTTTCATTTAAACCCATACTAAGTCTTTCTGAATTTATTCTTAAGACTGCTCCTGTCTGGTCCCTTCTGTTCTGAGAATGTAGTAGGGATGTATCTACATAGTTTTGTAGGCATGTCTTCTGGTCCCTGTCGAAGGCATGTACTTATCCCTGGTCTCTGAACCTCAGCTTCTGTTCTCCCGAGTCCGGTGCTTTGTAACAGGGTTCAGCCCATGTGTTGTAACCAGCCCCTCTGGTCCTCTGGAGGCCTGTGGTGGGTGGTGGTGGCTGAGGAACAGTAGCTCCCCTGCTCATGTAGCAACTGTGCTAATGCCTAAACTTAGCGACTGCGGATCTCGCCTCTGCGTGTGAGTGACTTTCTTCCGACCCCAGACTTATTCATAGTCACTGTTTCTCAAAACATATCCCATTCTTCACTCTAGGGAATAAAGGAATCCCCCCTGCTTTTACTGCAGACACTGGCGTGCACACGGCCCTGTGCAGAAGCCTGCGGTTCCAACTCTAAGCCGTTCTCCAGCCATGGCAGCGGGACCTTGTCAGCGATGTTCTTACACTTTAAAGCTGGCATTCCATGCTAGCTCTTTCTTGTCTTATTCATGGATTAACCCTCTAACTTTAGGTTAATGATATGTAAAAACCCAGCATTAGAATGTCCTAAAAGCTGCCTTATTTGATTTGAAAACATGGCTGAAAATGTTGCAGTTGAGCTTTTGTAAAATTCTTGTCTATGACTCGGAGGTGCACTGTCAGATTCTTCGTCAAGGGCCGATGTGTAGCTTCGCCTGCAGGGAGCCGCCTCTCTGTCGTGGGCTGGCATGTATGCAAACCACTGAGGGGGCTTTACAGTCACAGCCCCCTGGGGGGTAGCCTGTCCAAGGCTTTCGCTGGCCTGCATGGCAAATCCACTTCCCCTTCTGCCTGACCCTGCTTGCCAGCTCTCTTTTCCGCAGGTGTGAATCCCTAGTAAATTTCTCACATGCTAAACTCTCTCTCAACATCTGCGTCCACAGAACTCAAACTGGAGCATTTAGTTTGAAGTTCAAAGCCGAGCCCTGATTTTTCTCCCGCAGGCGGTGCCTGTCAGCCTCTTATGTGTGGCATGAAGCCTAATCACCTTGACCCAGTCTTAATTGCAAGATGATTTCAGGGAGAAAACATACATTTTTTTTAAAAATAAAAAATGTTTCAGATGATATTCTAAAAACTTCCTCTGCCCACTCCTTTATTGGCTACACTGACTTCTGGGGAATTGAGGTCAGAGATCTAACTTTTCTTTATGAAAATTCTGTGGCAATTAATGGCTTTCAGGAGAAAATGAGAGACAAAAATAAGAAAACATAAATGTGCTCAGCCATGTTTCTCATAGCTTTAGCACATCAAAAGCCACATCTAAAGTAAGTTTTGATAATATCACTTAAAATTTTCCCTAATCATGTATTAATAATGTAACATAGGAGCAAACTTTCAGCAACCATGACATTTTCCCTCTCTATCCAAAGGACTGTTTCCATGGAGAAACATGGATATGTTATATAATTACCTTTCGTTTGCATGTTATGAGAGCCAGGACCTTGGTCTGAGCTCCTCTTTCTCTGCGTGTCAGGTTCTCTGGGTTTGGGTGAGGCACCGTGCATGAGGTGAGGTGGCCTACACGCGTGCTGCTGTGCAAGCAGTGACCCCTCCTGCTTCCAGACCTGCCGGGGAGGACGGCTTTATGTCGCAAATTACCCAAACTGCGGAAGGCATAGCCACTGTTGACTCCTATTTTCAAGTGTCAACATTGGTGAAATCATCTTAAATGGAAACAAGTCTAAAAAGCATTCTAGATTTTTCTTTTTTCTCTCTCCTCTAGACCATTGCTCATGGTTTGGTTTAGGTGCAATATTGAGAATATTAATGATACTAAGGACTTGCAGACTATTTGCTTGAACGTGAGCCATCCAAAGACTGCCTTCCTAGCTGGCCATCTGACTCTCCATAAGCCTTTTATTTTCCCATGTGACTGCACCATTCTATTCGTCTGATACAATGTAAGTCTGGTTTTAATTTTTAATTCATTAATTTATTTTGACATACCAAAAACTGTATATATTTCACGTACGCAAACTTGATGAATTTGGAGCTAGGTATACACATGTGAAACCGTCATCTCGATCTCTGCCATTAATGTATCACCTCCAAAAGCTTCCTCTCGCCTTCTTATTTATTATTTTTATCATGTTGGGGGGCATAGAACATTTAACATGAGATCTATCATTAGACATTTTTAAGTCTTCAATAAAGTATGGGTAATTATAGGCCCTGTGCTGTAGAATAGCTCTCTGGAACATTCATTTTGCATAATCCAACTTGTTTACCCTTTTACTGACACTGCCCCATATTGTACTCCCCACAGCCTCTGGCAACTGCCATTTCACTCTCCATTTCTGTGTGTTTGACTATTTCATATTCCTCCTGTAAGAGCGTCATGTAGTATTTGTTCCTTTGTGTCTGAGTTACTTCACGTAGCATAATATCCTCCAGGCTCATCCATGTTATCACAGTAGCAGGATTTAGTTATTTTTTTAAGGCTGAATAATATTCCTTTTTAAGTATATGAATCCTTTATCTTCTTTATCCATTTATTAATTGACGGATGTTAAGGTTTCTTCCATGTCTTAGCTATCATGAATAAGCAAATACGTAAGAATAATGTACAAAATGTTCTAAAATGTCTTAGAGTAGTCCTCCTGCCTTTGTTTGATCAGGGTATCTCTGACTTATAGCCATCTCTATAATTGATATTTACCTCATCTAACGACGTCTCCAATACTACCTTCGACCTTCCTTCCCCACCCTCCATGCCTGTATTTCAGCTGCTTCCTTTCCTACCTACCCCAAGGCCAGAGGAAAGGGGCACCACCAGTTATGACTCACCCGCAACTCATTTACCATAGAGCCATGTGCTTCTAAGCTGTTTTTATTGGGTGTACTCTCCAATATCTCAGTTCCCAGGATTTTATGATTTTTCTGATCATAGATAAGGTTTCAGAGAAGCAAAAGTAGAGGTTCTATTCCCCACACTTTAATTTTCTCTCACACAACTACTCCCTTTTGACGTGTTGTATTTATTACTCCCCAAATCAATAGGTCCTGGTATCAGCTTTTCTCACACGTAACTCACCATGGTGTACCGCTCTAGCACCATGGTGTTGATAGCAAAGGCAACAGTATAAATCAACACAGTGATATGAAAGCACATGTGGGCAAAAACCACATCTCCAGAAAAATGCACCTGGATGCCATGATGGTCCACATCCGTTCGCATGCCTACACTCGCCATTCCAGTGTGTGTTACTTGATATACTTGAGGTCAATGGTCACCCTTTGTTTCAGCTGTTGGCACCAGGTTTGCATACTCTTAGTTTTCAGCAAGACTGAGTTCTAGATGTTTCTGATTCTGCACATTTTATCTAGGGACTCTTTATTCTTAATTCTCAAATCTTTTTTATACCCATTTTTAACTCTGGACCCAAATATATATATGTGCTTTACATAAGCTAACTGTGGACATTCACACTTCGTAACCTTTTTTTCTCTGAAGTTCTATCATATAACCCAGGCCATAACTTACTCTAGTACTTGTTTAGTAATATCCTGTAGTATTTGTTTTTGAGACTATCAATTTTTTTTTCTGTTGTATGGCTTAAAAACAAGCCTTAAGTCTTCAGTTTTTCAAATATTCCTAATACTGGTTGCCTGGTTACCTTTTATTTCTTTTCTTTAATCACCTTGAACACATTAGGTAGGTGCCACGCTGATTATTCTAATTTCCAGCACTAGTCTCAGCCTGGCTATTTTATTCTTCTAGTTTCTTTTTCTCACTTATTTCACACTGTTTTTTTTTTCCTTGTCTACACAAATTTTGGTAGGGCATGCTGTTTTTGAGCAGAATTTTTGTAGGAAATGGCCCTTGTAAAAATGTGTCACCTTTTATTCATGATAATATTTTGCATTTGTTTTCCAAAATACCTTCTTTGTTTAAACCCATTCCTCAGTTAATTAATCTTTTTTTTTTCTTATTTAGACCAAAAATGGTACAAAGAGTAAAAGCACACTGGATATAAGACATTAACCTTCCCTATTTTTCATTGTTGTCTTCCAAAGCACTAGCATCAAATGATTAAATGTATTTAATTCATTTTGATTAACAAACAAGAGTTCAGAGTCTATTGTGCATGAGTTTTCACATTAGGTTCTAGGAATTGAAAGATAAAACACAGCATCTACATCTTTTCTTTTGAAGGAAGATCACTCTGTAGAAGGGGAAGAAAGTGCATGTGACAGTCATTGCCATAGACATCATAACTATTCTTACAGACGTAAGAACAATTTGTTGGTAAGTCTGTTAGTGGAGGGTTAGATAAATCAGAAGAGATGAGTGTCTCATTATTCTTTTTGAATGTACTGCTATCTGCTTTCGTTCCATTTTACCTTTTTGTTGAAAGATATCTGAGTTTCCGAAGAAAACGATATGCTTGATTCTAACTCAGGGACCAAAAGAGTGTTATCTAAACCAATTTACCAATTTCCTTATACTACTTTTGTTCCTCTCATTTTCTAATTTCCATTTACTTGGGAGCTGCATCAATTCGACAGCAAGCTCACAGCTTGGGTGGACGTTTTACCTTCTGCCATCCCTGAGGCTCGTCTGATCCCGGAGTGCTTTTCCAAAAGCGACATGACTTAAATGAAAGCCCATTATACTATTTTATGATAAGAAGTAAATAATGCTTAACGTGTTTCATATTCATCAGAATAATTTCCTTATGTTTCCATCATTTGGCCGTGGGGAATTTCTTTCACACTGCAACCTGTTCCCTGGCTTCCCAAACACTGTCTAGCTCCCGGACCCTTCTGACATCAGCAGTCTGTTCCATTGGTGCTGAAATAGTGCTTTTCAAGGAAGAAAATATGTTCTGGTTTATTCTTTCACTGTTTCATGTATAATGTTCTAATTATACACAATGGAAATTATACATATATATAAGGGAGGGAGAACTCTCTCAAGTATCATCTGTTTCTTTTCTATTCTCTTGTCAGCCTAACAAAATGTTTTCAGAATGTGAACTTAGTGCTAATTAGATTCCAGCAAAGACTTTATGACAGTGCCAGTTGAGTGTGTTGACCTTTACTGTGGGGAGGGCGTGAGGCGGTTTTATCTTTTAAAATCCAGCGTATCGTGTAGTAATCAATTTAGTTTCTGGGGACCATCCAGAATGGGTTTTGTATCCTCCAAGATGCTCTGGAAAATGATCACCACCACCCATCACTTTATCTTTGACATTTTATGATCGTTTGAGACTTAAAACACAGTGTGCTGCATAGTGCGTATGAAAAGGCAGCCCTTTATAGTGGAACTTATTAACAAATAACTTAGAAACGTCAATAGTATAATGCTGACTATTCTTTGGCAGATTTTTTCATAATGAATATATGTGAATTTGTTACATTATTGGCAGGGCCTTAAAAGGACTGTAATTTAGAGGTTAGACATGTCTTGCATTGTAGATTTTGGAATAGCATGCAATGAGGTGAACAGTTTATTATGAAGTTTTAACAGAGTTATTAAGCATTCAGAAGACTGATTCCTTTCATGCCCTTGATAATAAATTCACTTTTCTCATGCAGTCAATTCACTTGAGATTCATCGTCTCCTCATAAACCTTGTAGTAAATGTTTAACCTCAGATTTCAAATGCTATAGTACTTTTTATGCTAATAAATATTATCCCTGTGGGATTGTGAATCTGGTGATCATACATAGTGCTCCAGTTAGAGACCTTACCGCCCACATACAATATATGAAGGTCTTGTTAAAGTATTTGATTACCTAAATTTATCAAAATTATTTTTAACTACACATATGCATGCTGCATTTCTATGTGCAAGGATGAAGTTTTTCTAGTCTCAGTATGATTAACTCCAAGAAAATCATGATTGAACAAATTTTTGAAATGTAGCCTTTGCTATGTTTTATTAAGTGAGGGTGAATTTTACTGTTGGGTATTTTAACATCTAATAAATTCTATGAACATTTAAGAGTATTTTGATTTGAAATAAAGTTGTTTTTTCTTTTCCTTATTTCTAAAAAGAATGTCACAATTCTGGCTTCTAACACAAAACCTGAAGCTTTAGATATTTTTGGTTAAGGTGGCAAGAAAATAATAACCAAAAAATGACTGGGTAGCATTCTTACATGATCTAAGACTTTCATGTGCATATGAAAGTCTTAGATATGAAAGTCTTAGACCATCAAAAGAAATTAATATGTAGTTTATGTTATTCAAAATTAATACTTTTAATGCTGATGATATTTACAAAGACTCTAAAACAAATGTCCTAAAATTTACTACGTGTATAACCTAATTAATGAGTAAGAAATTATAAAATGTGAGAAATAAAATTCACTTCAAATATGTATACCTTGAATTCTTATCAAATGCAAGCACTGATGAAATGTATTATAGTGAAATCAAAGGTGACCCGATATGTCAGAATAGCCTAAACAATATTTGATTAAAACACACAAAGTGAAAAAAAAAAGAGGGCAGTAAAATAAAGCTCCTTATCTTGCTCTTTCTCTTTGTTCAATGTAGATTTCCAGGGGGACTCTGTGTCACACCCAGTGAGGGACATCCTGATTGCATCCATCCCCACATAACCGCCCATGACAGCCGGGGAAGAGAATGCTGTAGTGTCTCATGCCTGCAATTAAATACTCTGGCCCAGAAATGACAGATGTCACTTCCACCTAAAACTCACTGGCTAAAATAATCCCATGGCTACTCCTAACTTGATAAGAAGAGGGACATACAATCTTCTTATGAACTCAGAAGGAGAAAAAACTCCAGCAAGCACTGGTAACATCTGCCACACACACAGAATCAATAGACTCTATCCTGGAAGTTAATCAATCCGGGCAAACGTGGACATGAAAGCGATCACTAAATCATTCATGTGAGGATGCACTTTTTAATGACAGTAAAGGTACAAGGAGACAGTTAATTTTGAACTTAACCCTCATGAAAAGATAATAATTTTACTAGAAAAGAAAAAGAAAGGCTAAGCCTGAGGTGGATATATGCATTCCAGATGGAGACAAAGGTGCTTGGAGTTTCATGGTCTTGTTGTTGCCTCAGGAGGTGTATCTTTCTTCCCTACCAAGGAAAACTGTCTCTGCCACTCCACAGTGCCTCTTTTGTTTAAAAGTCAGCTTTCCTCAGCACTGGCATCAACGGTGCCTTCTACTTTATCAAAATGATGATGCAATTTTCAGGTACAACACATATTTCAGACAGCAGTTTTTAGAGAAAACAAATATTGGGGAACCAATGAACTGTAATTAGGAGTCTTTATGGCCACGATTCTATTGTACTGTTAGTCATTTTCTGGAAATTAGAAGCTATTTAGACAGATAATAAAGAATTTTAACCTGAACTAAATCAGACTAGCCCCAAGCAATATATAAACTGTATGATTTTTATCTTCAAGAGATCAGCACTCCTTTTTCAATGTCTGTATTAGCAACAAATATAAATGTAAGACATTTGACTTCAGACACAGAATGTTAGAGTTGGAAGTGTCTAGGGATAGACCCTGCCTTTGGCATTGCAAAGCAGTAGAGCAAGACAGAGAAACTGATACATGCTGAACAGGACTGGGGCCAGCAACATGAAGGATCACATTGGAAGAGTAAGACGCAATCAGAAATGATGGCAAAAGAAATGCGAGGGAGGCCCCATGGTGGAGGGTGTGAGAATGGACTGTAGCCGACTGCCTAACTTCGACCCTCAGCTGTAGCGCCCCGCTCTCTGTGCCTCAATTCCTTCATCCGTAATCGGAGGACAGAACCATGGTCTAAAACAGAACTGAGGATGACCAGTTTTGTGTAAAACCACCTGCATGCTACAGTGCTTTTGGGTTTAAAGGGTATAGATCCCATCTCCAGAAATCAACATCATTTTACTCCTTGCTACCTAAAATGCTTCCACATGAAGCTTTAGACTTCAATATCCATTATGATATACTTCTCTGTGAGCAGATAAATCATTATCAGTCACTGATAAATGAGTCTTTAATGTTCATAAGAGGGATTTAGATAAGGATAAAACCAAAGATTTAGGGCAAAAAGGATGAGAAAAATTTTTTTAAAAAGTTTAGGGCAGATGCTACTAAAAATAGGAACAAGACAAAACAAACAAACAAAATCCAATGCTTTCAAGAGGAGAGAGTTGGTGCAAGTTAGAAAACAAGGCTAGGGGCACAAGTTTCGCTAACACACCAAGAATTCTAAAAGCAATTAGAGATGAAGAGTTTCAACTCTAGCATATATCTCATACTTGTATCTGTTATACATTGCTAACCGGGTTACTATTTTCAGACCATTATATTTTATCTGCTTATTCATTATTATAAATATTATTGTTATGAATATCATGGTGTATAAAGATTTTTTTTCCTGTATTCATGATTATTGTCTTAGGATAAATGGTTACTGTTTCTCTTATTTTATCAATTACCATCTTGGGCTGGTGTATAATATAAGCATATTTCTCTACTGTATCTTTTTTCTTTGACTGATGTGTTAATTATTCTCTATCATTGTGAGATTAGGAGCCCCAAGGTCTTTTTGAAAAAAGTCCAGCCATTATTAATATAACAAGAATGGTTTACACACCATTGATGCGTGAACAATGATGACTTCACTGTACCAGTCAGTGGGGGAGGTAGATGCCCTTGAGTGAGCATGTATACTGTGTGGCCTTCATATTTAAAATGAACAATTAAAGCAATAAATCTGCATCAAATTTTGCATTAAGTTTGAACTTTCCTCGCTGGAAACTATTTGGATGATTCAGAAGGCCACAGCTATGGACAACTGGTGATGAGCAACTTCATCACAACAATGCACCCACTCATGTATCATGTCTCATGCAGAGTGTTTTGGTGAAACATCAAATCACCCAGGTGACTCAGCCCCTATAACCCAGATTTGGCACCCTGTGACTTCTGGCTTTTCCCAAAACTAAAATCACCTTTGAAAGGGAAGAGATTTCAGACCATCAATGAGATTCAGAAAAATACAATGGGGCAACTAATGGTAATTCCAAGAAAGGATTTTGCAAGAGTGTTTTAAACAGTGGAAGAGATGCTGGGAGAACTGTGTGAGGTCCCAAGTTGCCTACTTTGAAAGGGACTGAGGCATCATTGTCCTATGTACAATGTGTCTTATATCTTGTATCTTCTTCAGTAAGGGTGTCTGTTTTTCATAGTACCTGGATGGATACTTTCTGGACAGAGCTTCTACTTCCATCTTCCAGTCTCAATGACCCAAGGTCACAGAGCCTCCATGATGGACTAAGGTCTCCCTCACATAACCATATAGCCAGAGATGTTAGATCTCAGATAATGGGCAAGCTTCAATTTGTATTTTTATTTGGCTTATATGATATTTATAAATCTTGATAGCAACAAAAGAATCTTGGCACCTAGATTGTTCATGTATTTGTGTTACCTTGCTTGACATCTGTGGGCATTGGAATTTCTGACTGTTTTGCATTTCTGCCAGTAAATCACCATCCCTAAGGGAGAAAGATTGCTATACACAGCACCTATTCTCAGTCTTTTTCCACTGACTAGACTGTAAGTTCCATGACAATGGCAGGCATACTTGCTTTGTCCATCACTAAATGCTCTCTTTAGCGCCATATCTAGCATATGGTGAAAGCTAAGTACTTGTTGAATAATTAATTACTCTAGACTGATTCCTATTTGTTTGCACTATATATCTAGTCTTAAATTCTGGACAGATACATGTAGGTTTCTTATTTCCATCCTCATACATAAGTAGAAATAAAAAGTAGAAAAAAGAATCCTAGATACCTATTTTTTTTTGCTACCATATTGTGCAAAAAGCTTTTATAAGATGCTAAATTATAGTGAAACTAGTATTATGCCTAAAAAAATGTGCTGAAATATTCTTCCAGATTAACCCAATGAGCTCTGTCCTAACTAACACTCACCACGGTCATTATTACCTTGAGATCATAGTTCCATGGAGCTTGCATAACAACTTTTCTCCATTGCTATCTGCAAACAGTAACTCCTCAGTGGTTCCAGTCCTGAAGATATTACCTTGAAATGTCCAGTTCTCCTGCACTAGCTTTTCCACACCTATTTTTTTTTCTCAACTAGATTAATTTTCACATCCCTTCTCACCTAGCTAATTCCTAAGTACTATTTACAACTTGGTGTAAGTGATATATTATCAGAGGAACCTTCATTGACCCTGAAACCTGGCTAACATGCTAACTGCTGGATCTCCCAACAATCACCCTGCACATACTAATTTTCACTTTGTATTGAACTTTTCTGAATATTTGCCTGCCTCCTCAGTTGGCTGATACACTTCCATTGTGTAATGAGAGTGTTAGTCATTATTATATCCCTGGTACCTTTGCATAGCACCTGATATTTATAGTGCCCAATAAATATCAAATGACAATGAATGAGGCACGTTGATGTTCTATATTGTATTACCTCCAAAGACACACTATCACTTAATTTAAATGTTCATCGTGTGATTCATAGTCATTGTTAATCAATGCCATTCTACTGGGTAAAGTCTACATGAGAAGTTAAATTATCCCTGAGAGAATATTATCTAGACTTGCAATTGGGAAAATGAAATACTGAATCCATGCTGATAATATATGCAGGTAGATTTTGAAGGGGATTGTTTAATTGGAATTATTGATTAATTCTTTAAGTAATTCTTTTTTTCCAGTTTTTATATTCAATTGATATTGACATATAACATGTATAAGCTTAAAGTATACATGTGATAATTTGATACACGTATGTATTGCAAAATGATCACAAATAATGTTAGTTAACACCTTCATCCCCTCACATAATTACCATTTTTTAATGTGTGATAATAACATTAAAGATCTACACTTTTAACAAGTTTGAGGTATACAATTCAACTCTGTTAATTAGAGTCACCATGCTGTACATTAGATCCCCTAAACTTATTCTCTTCTGGCTGGAAGTATGCACACTTTAGCAGCAACCCTCCATTCCCCACACCTCCCAGACCCTAGCACCAACAATGCACTTTTATATTTCCACGAGTTTGCTTTTTTTAAATTTAGATTTCACATGTAAGTGAAAACACACAGTATTTATCTTTCTCTGTCTGACATACCTCCTGTAGCATAATTCCCCAGGGCCTATATGGGTTGTTGCAAAAGGTAGGAATTTCTTTTTTTTAAATGGCTGAAGTTATATCTATATGTGGAGAGATACATATATGTCCCATTTTCTTTATCTGTAGCTGTTCATCTGTTGATGGGATTAACCCACTGAGATTGCTCTCTATTGGCTACTGAAAATAATGCTGCAATGATCATGGGGATTCATTTATTTCTTTGAGACAGTGATTTCATTTATTTCATGCATATGTCCAGGAGTGGGATTATTGGACCATACAGTATACCTAAATTAAATTTTTGAAGAACTTCCATATTCTTTTCCACAGTGACGATCCCAATATACATTCTTACTAATAGTGCACAAGGCTTCCCCTTTTATTCATGTCCTCATCCATATTTGTTTTCCCTTGTCATTTTTGATAATAGACATTTCAAAAGGTTTGAGGTAATATTTTATTGTGGTTTTAATTTACATTTCCCTGATGATTAATGATGTTAACTATCTTTTCATGTGCTACTTGTCCAGTTGTATCTGCTCTTTGGAAAATGTCTATTTAAGTCCTCTGGCTATTTTTTAATCAATTTTTGTTTTTCTGCTGTTGAGTTATGTGAGCTATTTACACTTCATTTCTTGACATTTTTATCATTAAAGGATATTGTCAAATGATATTTTTCTACATCAGTTGAGGTGATCATACAACTTTAATTCTCTATTTTATTAATGTGGTGCATTATATTTATTGATTTGTTCATGTTGAACTATCCTTGCATGCCAGGGACAGACACTGTTTGATCATAGTATATTAACTTTTTATTATGCTGTTGAATTTGTTTTGCACATGGGTAGGCCAGGAAGCTGGGTCTGTGTGATCCATTCTCATACTGGGGTAGGTTGAGAGCCCGGGTCCATGTTAGTAAGCCTTGTATTGGTGCTAGCCAGGAAACTGGGCTCATGGATGTCTGCCTGGACCCAAGGATCAGGTAGGCTGATTGAGAGCTTGGGGCCACAGGAGCTTCCCAGGCTTTAGATGCTCATCGGGAGTCTGGTTCCAGGCTCCCAGAGTCACAGAAGCCAGCAAGTGTTGGGTGACCTTAGGATCCTGGAGTGGAAAACACCTGCTGGGAGTTCAGTGCTTGGGAAGCAACCAGTGCTAGGTGAGCTGGGACAGTAGGTTTGTAGAAGTTGCTGGGAGCCTAGGGCCCCAGGACTCACCCAGGCCACAGTAGCTGGCTGGCACTGTAGTGCAGCGGTCCCCAACTTCCAGGCTGCAGACCAGTACTGGTCCAGGCCCTTTAGGAACCGGTCCACACAGCAGGAGATGAGCTTGAATGTAATGTACTTAATCATTCTGAAACCATCCATCCTCCAACCTCAGTCAGTGGAAAAATCATCTTCCACAAATCGGTCCCAGGTGCCAAAAGCATTGGCAACCACTGCATTAGTGGACTGGAAGCCTGGGATTGCTGAAGTCCTCCAAGGTTCTAGTGTCATGGGAGTTACCTGAAGTTGCAGGAGCTGGCAGGTACCCAAGTGAGCTGGAGGACTGGGTTCACAAGAGCCCAGATGGAGTTACTAGGGCCATGGGAGCTGGCATGGTGCACAAGTGAGTTGTCTCTCGGGTCTACAGTGAAGTCAGGTGCTTACTGCACTCTTCTTCAACCATGGTACAACTGTCTATCTCTGCACTGAGCTGCCTGAGCTTGCTGTTAGGAGTCTTGGAGGGTAATGTAAATCTATCTTTTTTACCCTCCTAAATGCATCTTGTCTTATTTCTGTGTTCTGCCTGGGTGCTATAATCCCTCACATGGAATCCTTAGCTCTTGTGAATGTATTTTCATGTATGGATAGTTCCATAAATTGATGTTGGAGGAGGAGTGAAGATGAGCACTAGAAGCTTCTATGACTCCTGAAGTAATTCTCAAGGAAAAAAACATAAAAACATTATCAAGACATAAAACTATTGCTGTTAACAGCGTAATTGATGTGAGGATTATTTAATTAAAGGATCAATATAAGCAATGTATATATTAAAACATGAATATAGTAATGCTTTCTAAAAAGTCATGGAAAATGAGATTTGATGAATAGGAATTTTTTCCATATCCTAATAATCAAATGATTGAAGATATTTTAAGACAAAGCACTTATGCTTTACAATGGATAAAACAATGTAGAACACCCATATTTTGTTATCTTTCTTCCAACTCAGAAATGTAATGCACTCATTGATATAATTAAATTATTGTAGGGCATATGAAGCAATCAGTGTCTGTTTCACAATATGATGAGCACTAATTGCATGGGAGAGTATAAGCATCTTTGGGATACTTGACAAACTCATTTTTTTCACCCATTAGAAGCAGAAAAATATTTAAGCAAGAATCTTTACATAAAGTACATAGAACATTGTCTAGAATGAGAGATAGTAAGTTTTAATATTAGTGTTTATCATCATTATCATTTTTATTATCATTCTTTCCTCTTTGAGCAAGATTTGGCTGATGAAATTTGTTCATCCAAAATAATTACTGAATCACCTAACAAGATCATGGTTCTGCCAATGACTAGCCATGTGCCCTTGGGCAACTTAAATTTCATTGTGTCTCAGTTTCTGTGTTTTCAAAATAAGGATAGCAATGTTATTTAACTCATAAGATTGACGGAAGGGTTAAATGAGATATTTATCATTGACCACAGTATCTAACACATGGTAAGTATTCAAGAAAGGTATTTGCTTATTATTAATATTAAATTTGTTTCTATGTTATTTTTTGGAAAATAGTAAAAAAACCAGTAAATAGTAGTTATTACTATAAATAGTAATAGCATATTTATTAGCCACATGAATTGCTGAAACCTCTTAAAGAAGGGATATGGAATTAATAATAATATTCATCATTAAGTGAAGTCATGAGAATGGTCATTGTAACCTAAAGATGGGAGGGGTCTAGTAAGGTTGCGTTGCCACTTTATTACTGATGTAGACATTCCCATCCAATTGATGAGGTAGCTTCTACCAGTAAGAGTATCCTTTCGCTTAGAAAATAATCCCCTAAGACAGACAAACCTTAGGAAACTAAATGAGAGACCTAGAAATGTCAGTGGGGGTGGAAAAGAGTCTAGAGATTTCTAAAAGCAATAAGTGAAAAAAAATGACAGTTCATGCCATAATACTGTCATACAGTGAGGAAACAGAAAGTATTTCTGGGAAGTAAAGGCCCACTGATGATATTAGGCAGCTGTGTGGAGCCTGGGAGACTATGAGGAGTGTCAAGACCATCAACATGAATAAATTGGAGGTCAGAGGATCACTCTGCTCATCAGTCAGTGTCACTGGTGATGAATGTTTCCAGGGGAAAGGTCAGTGGATGAGAGGTGACAGGATGCTCTTGGAATACTGACACATGATCATTAAACCTGTCCTGTCAGTGAGCAAGTGCCCAGATCAAATCAGAGTGAAGATTTCAAGAGTTTTAATAAACTGAAAATATGGATCACAATTAAATCTTTCTCCTGAACTATTATTTTTACATAATTTACATGAAAATGGCAACTGCTATTTTATAACATTTCTTTTTTTAAAAAAATAGGTACATGCTATCTAAAAAAATTTCAAAATAAGCCAAAATTTTTGTAATTGTTTAGATATTTCTGATGAAAGTAAGCTTGTAATGAAAGCTATACCCAGTAAGTTCAATCTCAGGTCAAGAGCTCTTCTGACCAGGTATTAAACAAGGCTTGCTTTTAAATGGGTACATATCATTTGTGTGAGTTGGACTGATTTAATTTATAGAGTTTGAGTGGATGTATTAACTCATTTTCAGATCAAGTGCGAATACATGTTTCAGGCAAGGCAGACGATGAGCCAAAAGGGTGGGAATCACACAGACCCAGTTCTAAGAATTGTTATTACCTGTGCGACTCAGTCTATGTTATTTAATTTTCCTGACACCTGGTTTTTAAACCTGAAAAATGGGGACAAAAAATACTATACAATATTTGCTGTTATAATTAAATAAAACATGTACAAGAGTATCTAATAAATTGTATTAGGTCATCAATAAATGTGTGTGATATATATGTATGCAAGTCACAAAAATTGGCCTTATCTCATTTTAAACCCTAATACTCACTGTATGCACAAAACTTATTATTTCAACAAATATCTGTCAAGTCTCAGGTACTGAGGTGTTAGAGATCCAGCAGTGACCCAAAGAGTCAAAGTCCCAACCTTATAGAACTAGCGAGAGGGAGACAGATGATAAGCAAGTACAGACTTCGCATTGTGACTGTTGTGACTGTGCTAATGTATCAAGGTGAATGAGATGAAGAGTGCCCTCAGAGCAAAAATGGGATGGACTGTAACTTTAGAAAAAGGTAGTCCATTGCGATTTTAGAGGGAGTTTCCATTAATGAAAATGTAAGCTGTGTGTAAAGATGTGAAAATGAGCGAGGGAGCCAGGTATGCAACAGGAGAAACACGTATCAGGCAGAGGGAAGAATCCCTCTAAAGGTCTTGAGTTGGGACATGCAAGGGTAACGCTGCAGTTGAAGCCGAATGAGCAAGAGTGACCGTCCTAGGAGAAAGGGGCTTTGCTTTGTACACTAAGGGAGCTGGGAAACTATTGAAAGTTGCAAACTAGTGACAGGGAGTGACTTACTATTTTAGGTACTTTTTAAAACCTGTCTTTGGGAATCTCTGTTTCAGTTTCCCACAATAACTAATGAAGAAGCTGCTACTCTTATTGCCATTATTCGGGCAAGGAAATGGAGGCTCAGAGAGGCTAGGTAATAGAACAAGGTCACATGGCTAGGCCGTGGTTGGGTTAGGGTTCAAATCCAGGCTAGTTCCGCGACACTTCCTGCTTCTTTTTTCACCTTCAGTTGTGCCCACGCTGTTCCTCGCTGTGTCTAATCTGCACCCTTGTTCTGTGATGACATTTTCTGTAATTTTTTTTGTTTTGTAGTCACTATTTTTAATACATTTTATCATTTTAGTTTCTCACTGTGAAGTGTTTACTTATTTGTAAATAAATAAGTACTTATTTGTACTTATTATGAAATGTTTACTTTTTTAGGTAGGTACAATTTTCCTCCAGTTGTCTTTTATTCTTTTCAGACTATATTTTTCCTTGTTCTTTTTTTCTTATCTTATTTTCCTTGACTTTATTCTTTCCATGGTCCCTCTAATCCTCTCTTGTTTTCTTCTTCCTAACTTCTTCTCTTTTTCCTGACTTCCTAACTTTTTACCGTTATACTTCTTTTCTCTAAAATAATTAGGTATTTCTCATGTATTACATCCTTTATTCAACAATATTTTTTGTCATATCCAGCTCTCCTTTTTTTTCTTTTTTCCTATTTATTCATTCTAAGACAGAGTCCATCTAATTTTGTGAGGCTCACCACACCAAAATATGGTCTCCAGCAACAAGTGTTTGAAAGCTTATTAGAACTATACCACCCCAAGTGCTGCCCAAAGATCTGTAGCACTGCTGAATCCATAGGTGATCCATGGACACATTAATGTCTGAGGAACACTTTTCCTGTGTAATAGGAGATACGACATAGGGCTTATTAGGCTTACTGTCCATTAGCCTTAAGATACAATCTCTTTTTCAGATTTCCAGTTGCAAGAAGGTTCCATTGAAAAGACAGTCTTGTAGTCATCATCACAAAGAAATCTACGAAGACAGCAGAATAGGTTAACCCAGCCCCTGTCCTCCTGAAAGATCAATGATAAGCTAACCATGAATGCAAATCATTCTTGGAAAGCTTAAATGTCTGCTTTCAGCAACCCAATGGGACAAAAAAGGAAGATTATTACAATCTTATAAACAGAAAATCCTAAAGATTCCACCAAATAATTCAGTAGAGCTTCAGGGTACAAAATCAACATACAAAGGTCAGAAGAATTTCTATACACTAATAATAAATTGTAAAAAAATAATAATTTCATTTACAATAGAATCAAAAACAAAATAGTTTGGAATATATTTAACTGAGTGAAAGATCCATATACTTAATATTATCATATATTGATGAAAACAATTAAAGGAGACACAAATAAAAGAAAAGATATCTCATGTACATGAATCAGAAAAGTTAACATGGTTACAAAACTGTTAATACCCAGAGCCATCTAGAGATTCATTGTAATCTCTTTGAAAATTTCAATGCATTTTTTACAAAAAAAACAAAAACAAAAACCAACTATCCTAAAATTCATATAGAACCACAAAAGACTGCAAATACCCAAAGCAATCCTGAGAAAGAACGAAGGTGGAGGCATCATACTTCCTAATTTTAAACTATATTACAGAGCTTCAAAAAAAAATGGCATTGGCATAAAAACAGATACATTGACTAGTGAGACACAATACAGAACATGGAAATAAATCCATGCATACTCAGGCAACTAATATTTGACTATCCACATGCAAAAGAATGAATAGAATGCAAACATTCCCTTTCTTGCACCACTCACAAAACTTAACACAAAATGGATTAGAGACTTAAACATAAGACATCAAACCATATAACTCCTATAAGAAAACATAGGAAAATTTTTTCTTGACTTTGGTCTTGGCAATGATTTTTTTTGTATGTAACACCTAAAACACAAGCCATAAAAGCTAAAATAAGTGGGATTGCATCGAACTAATACACAGGATATTGTAAAGGTATCTACTTTCCCATGTTCACTGCAGCATTATTTACAAGCAAGACTTAGAAACAACCTAAATGTTCACCCACAGTGAATGGGGACTGAAAATATGGCACACTCACCCACATACACACATATGCACACACACACAAATTGGATACAATTCAGCAATTAAAAAAATAAGAATTGTGACATTTGCGACAACATGAATTAACTGAGGCATTATTTTAAGTGAAATATATCAGAAAGATATCAGAAATGTATGATCTCATTTGTACGTGGAATCTAAAAAAGCCACATTCACAGAAGCAAAAAGTAGAATGGTGGCTGCCAGACGCTGGGAGGTGGGGGAAGCAGGGCATGCTGGTCCAAGTGTAAAATCGTCCAGTTTAAGAGGAGTAAGTTCTGAGGACCTAACACACAGCATGCTGACTACAGTGTACTTCAGAAGTTTCTACAGAGTAGATCATAAATGTTCTCACCATAGCAACAGCAGAGTGGTAATTATGTGAGATAAAGAATGTGTTAACTAACCTTATTGTGGTAAACACTTCTCAATACACATGAGTTTCAAATCATCACACTGTACACTCTAAACTTACACAATATTACATGTCCTTATAACT
This sequence comes from Pteronotus mesoamericanus, assembly GCF_021234165.1. NCBI lineage: Eukaryota > Metazoa > Chordata > Mammalia > Chiroptera > Mormoopidae > Pteronotus > Pteronotus mesoamericanus. The sequence goes on along the minus strand of NW_026555234.1, from coordinate 10,314,070 downwards.
CAATAAAAATGGCGGGAGTGGGAGGAATTTATTTAAAAGAGCCTTTCAAAGTAAAAATGGGACCATTTCCACCCCCACTCTATCATTTTGTATACAGAGAAACATGCATTTCCTAAATTACACCCCATCGTCTGCACTACTTCTAGAATGCTTTCAGTTTTTGCTTCCCTAATTATTTTTTTTCTGCAAATGCGTATGTTAAGGACATAATAAGTCACAGTTCCTTCTTTTCATCCTCCTCATTATCCTGATTTTTTTTTAATGGAAGTCACGAAATATACTTACAACAGGAGTACTGATGAAAAAGAAGAACACTCTATTCTTCTAAAAAAGTCCATACAGTTCTTCAGTCTCTGAGACAAGGGCAGAAATCGGAGAAGAAATAACATGTCTTTTTCCCTTCTGTTAGCCCAGCTGTGCTTCTTAGGTCACTGCTATAGTTAGAAAATCTTTCCAGGTTCAGGCAAAATCCAACTCTGAGAATTAGTTTTCAGTGTTCTCATGAGGCTAAAGGAAGTGAAAATAACTGTCCAAATTTCAACCTGATATAGACAAGAGCCAATATGATAACACTTTCACACACACAAACAGATTGAGTTCCACCTAATAATGCCTTCCTACTAACACGCTCAACATTGTTTAAGCGACATCTCAGGGTACTGTCCAATGACATTGGTATGACCCTGCATTTCACATTTCACTGTCATTTTTGCAGTCTCATCTTCTAATTGCATTCCCAGGTCTCAGCCACCACAAATATCTGTGGATCACTTTCTTTCCTAAATCTGCGTGGTTCAGTCAGGTGCCTTCCGACTTGAATCCCAGCTGTTTGCATCCTGCTGTGAGTGAGGGCTGCTGGTCGCTGGACAGCTGCAACCTCCGTGAACATATCTCTGCTACTGTAATCTTTGATGGGTTTGTTCATGTGCTGTCCACGAGCACAACGGATGTGTGTTTCTTCCCAAAATATGTGCTTGTCTTTTATCTCCGTGTGGTGGGCCTTAGACTTAGAGTGTGGAGTAGCAACCAGTTTCTAAAGTGAGAAATGTTTTTGTTTAATCTGAAATAATTTAATTGCATTCATTTTATGTAAATTGTTAAGCCACAATAATATTATTCATAGATTGAAGTCCTACGGCTCCTAGTTTGCCAAGCCACTATGACCTGCTTTTTACCATCGAGTGTTTTACTGAGTCCTGTAAGTCATACAGACCCTGAAACGGTCAAGGACTGGAAATAGCAAATGAGAACTTGGGGGGCATTGTATCAGCCAAGTTATTATTTCACTTGGAAAATTTGACTTAGTCCAACCAAATAGTAATATAAGATGAAACCCATGTGTATTCAACTGCCAAGAAGCCTGTTTGTTTTAAACAGCTTTTATTTCCTCTAATAACACTCCTGGAATATTGCTTATAGTATATTCACTTTTTAATTGCAATATTTCTAGTTTTGAATGTCCTGAAGGTATTTATAACTAATTAGTCCTCTGAGCATATTGATTAAATTCATTTACATTTCACATTTCTAAAGGAAGGGGGTGGAATCAGTGAAAAGTTATTCTAGAATACGGTACAAAGAAAATGAATTAAAATGAGAAAAGAGTTAAAAGTAACCAAATGCTCTATTTAAACTCTTATTGTCATTCAACTTTAATATATTCTAGGATAAATCATCCTGTTCTCAAAACTGTGCCCACAGATATTTTTCTCCCTTTAGTAATTGTCTTTTATTTTCCCAGCAATTTAACATGGTGAATATGTTAATATTACTAACAAGCTTGTCCATTATGCCTGACTATCTTTTAAAAGGAACCAGTCTGCAAAAGCTCATTCTCAGACCTGTTTATAAATCAGGAAATGCTAGGGGTCAATTCAACAAACATTTAATGTTAATTAATTAATCCAGCAATAATTATGCAGTGGAAATTCTATGCCAGGCCTATTTGTTAGACTCTGGAGAGTCAGAAATGAAATGGCAGTCAACCTGAGCTCTTTGACATTGGAATGAGATAAGAATATTGATGGTATTAAAGTAGTAAGGCATAAATATTACTACCATGCATAAGAATAGATCTGGACCCTGCAATGCATGCAAAAAAGCAATATTTATTTTTATTTACTTCTTTTAACTATGGGTAGCTTAAAATTCAATAGGGCAGTGATTTTCAACCTTCTCCATCTCAAGGCACACATAATTTAATTACTAAAACTATGCAGCACACCAAAAATATATTATTTGCCAATCTGACAAAAAATAAGTATAATTTTTATTCATTTATAAAATAATAATAATAATAATAGTAATTACCTACCCTTTTTGCTCCAAAATGACTTTTTAAAAAATCATGTGCCTATACTTGAATATGAAGATTCCTGGTACCAAGAATTAACTAATCAGATGCAACATTCCTGCACCACATGACCAATAAATGCAATTCTGTTATATACCTATGTATTTATGGTTCAAGACAGGGTGTTCACACCACATGGCTATTGTTGTGTTGGGTGTTGTCATTATTTTTATTTGACAATCTAAGGGAAAAGAGGTCAGTGCTCCTACTAAATAGTCAGGTATTGCATGTTTTAAAAATTCTTGCAGCACACTGGTTGAAAATTGCTACCTTAAGGTATCTGAAGCTTGTACCTTGGTTGAAGAAAATTGGAATTTTCCCCTAATAAAACCTATCTCCGTACTAGAGGAGGAAAAAAAGCCATATTTTTATGACCTAGCCAATAAATAGATATTATTTTTGCTGTCGTTTTTGCCTCAGAATGTTAGTATTTTTGTGGAAATTCTAGAATAGATGGTAAATGGTTTAAGGGAGGAAATCTCATTAGTTTGTTGGTTTTATCTTTTTCAGAAAGCCAATTATCTTATTGCATTCTGGTGTGATTATCGACAGGATAAATTTAATGCTCTGTTAGAGAGCATTTTCTTTAAAGATATCTATCATCAGCAGAAGATTCAGAGGCTGTAATCATTTCCTGTTGCTGCTGTAACAAATTACCACACATTCAGCCACCTAAAAATAAGAGAAATGCATTATCTTACCGTTCTAGAGATATGGTATCTAAAATGGGTCACTGGGCTCAAATCAAGGTGTCAGCAGGGATGCATCCTTCTGAAGGTTCTAAGACGGAATATGCTTTTTGACTTTTCCTATGTTTAAAGACCAGCTAGCTGCATTTCTGAGTTGTTGGCCATTCCCTCCAACTTCAAAGCCAGCAACACAGATTGGTCAAATCTCTCCAACTCTGCTCTCCTCTCCTATCTCCTCCTTCTAGTGTGATGACATTGAGCCCATCTGGAAAATGTGGGATAATCTTCTTTTTCAGTCAGCTGATTAGTAAAATTAATTACATTTGCAACCTTAACTCCCCATTGACATGTAACATATTTAGAGGTTCTGGGATTAGGGTATGGACATCTTTGGAAAGCCTTAGCTCTGCCTACCACAGAAGTTTGACCAAGAACCCCTCGGTCCCTTCTCTTGGCTATGAATTTCAATTGGTTTTGGTAGACTCTCAGGCACACCTATATATAACCACCTCTGCTGGGTTGAGGGTGATCTAGAAGCTAAATATGTCACTATTGGAAAAGGTTGGATTAATCTTTTATTAAGATAGCTTTTTTTCTTTAACATGGAGTAGTCCCCAAATTAATTCAATGTTCATTTAATACAGGAAGCCCCATCAAGTAATGTTTTCAAAGTACCATGAAGTTTAAGAACGAAGCTTTGTGGCAAGAAAGATGCATAGTGTGGAGATATCTAATGTTTCTCTTTTGAGCTCTACTCATGGATGTTCTTACTCAATGTACCAACATGACTGTTGTGGTCAATTGGGCAACCATTTCCAATTGCTTGCCCCCTTCCATACATTTGAATTGTATATCCATGTCCTTCATCATATGACTATGTAGCACTTAGATTAATCTTGAATAATTCAGTAACTGTCAATTCTTTCACCTAGTATCAATTCTCTGCATACTTATCAATATCTCATATATGTATTAATTCATTCTTCATAACTTCTATGTGCTTATTCATTAATTCATTCTGTAAATTTTTATTGAGCACCTATAATATATCAACAACTATTATAGAAGGTCAGCAAACATCAGGAGGGAAAAAAAAAGATGCCACTAACATCCCTGATGCCTTGGAGCCTGCCCCATTAGAATATGCATTCCATAAGAACAGGGATCTAGTCCTTCTTACTCGTTATTGTCTATCCAGAGCCTGGAAACATGCCTGATGTGTATTCAATGCTCAGTAGATATTCTGACTAACCAAATAAATGAAATGACAAGGGTGGGGCTACTGAAAAGGGACTAGAGGGATCTTAGGGTGGTATGAGAGGTACAGCAGAAGATAGCATTATTGTTTGAAGATCATGGGAAAGCTCCTTGCAGGATTACCATTGTAGCTGAAAATCATAGGATGACGTAAAGTTAATGACAACAGCAACATCAGCAGAGACAGGCCTTTCTCCAGAGTGATGTCCATCCCAGCAATAGGCATTATATCTGAGATTCAGAGGAAAGGGCAGTTTAAGGGAAGGAATACACAGTATCCTCTTTTGGGGGGATTGAAGGTAGGAGATATATATATATATATATATATATATATATATATAGTCACATCTTTAATATTAAAATCATTGTCACTTTATTTTGAACTCCCAGCTATTGAAACTAGATCTTATAATTATATAGTAAGATGATTTTCATAACCTCCACAGTTCATTGACTTTTCAATAAATGTTTTTTAAATTGATGCTCCCAGATGTGAAACCTGTTTTTGAACAAAATGGAATAGTTATTTTAAAGGCACATCTAGTAATCCTATTTTAATCAGAAATTCAAGGTGTATTGGAATTTTACTTAGGATCTTCAACAGCTCTTTAATATTACCTGGAGGGTGTGTGTTTCAATTACTATCTATCCATGGCCTCTTCATTTGATTCTCATAAGTCCTGCATGGTCTCAGTAATTCTGAGGCTCAATTTCCTCCCTGCCCTTGGAATGTCCCCTGTCCTGAAAATATGGCAATCACTCTGACTCTGCTTTTTCAGGGTGGTAGCAAAAAAATGGTATTTCAAGATTTAACTCTATTTGGTTTTGCCTCACATAACATCTCAATAATTTATCTGCAATAACTTTTAGTTTCAGAAATAAGTTCTTCTGTAAATAATGCCACCAGGAAATATATAACATTTATAATTTTGATAAGTACTCAAACACTTGGTCATGTCCATGAGAATGTTAGAACTTAAAACCAGAAGTTTTAACAAAACTTTATGTTGCTCCGTATGATCTCATCAGATCTGTGATCTTGTATTCCATTAGGTGGAGTCAGTAAGCCATTTTCCTGATGTCTTATTTCCTTACAAGAGTCTAATATTAAAGGAGCCCTGGACTCTCACTGTCCCCTTACTCCTGTGGAGGGTGAGCAATCTGCTAAGTCAAGGAGAAGAGGTTAGATAGGCAGAGCTCAGCCCACTACCCATTCAGCTTTAGAATCTGGCCTCCAAGAAGCCTGTCTTTTGGGCCATTTTTGTTCCTAATGATAAGTTTACTTGTAAAGGCTTACTCGTTGGTGGTAGGGTGCTACCTGTGACAAGGTAATCCCTAATTCTGGGGAGCAGTCTTATGTTATCACCTGGTGAACCATGCTCTCCAGCTGCTCCATCAATTATGTGAGTGATATATCATCTCCATTTGACAAACACCTTTATATATATCTTAACTGCTTGGATGGGAGATAGGAATTTACCTATTGAGACCCTTCAAATATCAACATTGTAGGACCAATGTGGGAAGTGTATGAGGACATAGGGTACTTAAATTCCTCAGAACTGAGCTCCTTGTTCTTGTTTTGCCACTAAAATATTGTGTGTTCTTAGGAACACCACTTAGACTCTCTGAGCCTTTCTTTTGCAATCACTAAACTGGGGGAAATGGGCTAAATGAATGATTCTCATACCCTAAATTACCACAATCCCTAGAAGAGAAGTGGAGAAGAAGCGACTTTAAGGCCCCACATCTGCTTTAATAAGGGCAGCCCTACTTCCAGCAAATACTGAGCTTTCCAATAGGATTTAGCAACTAAATGTTTGAAAGCCTTTCCACTAGATGATTTCTATTATTTTTTTCCATCTCTGACTCAGTGTGGCTTCATGCAAAATACACAAGTGATATCAGGAATTATGCAGGCTTGGAAACAAAGACAGACCTAAGTCTGAATCTTAACTATAACATATGTAAGATGTGCAACATTGGACAAGATGCATAGTAGAGTCATTGCATGAATGGATACATACATACATGCATGTCATTGTTTACATTAAATGGAGTAGCACATGGGCAGTTCCTGAAGCCAGGGATTATTTAATAATTACTCATTCCCATTCACCCTCTATCTTTCAAAGAAGAAGCATGTTCAATAATAACATCAAATATTTATACAGTGCGTTAAACCATTTTACACATGCCTTCTCTCATTTGATTCAGATGATTCAACTGCAGAAGTCCACATTCATTTCCTCCTTTTTTAAAGAGAAGAAACCAGCTCAGTGTTCTGCTCAAGGTCATGTAGGTAATAAAAGGCAGGCTTGGGGTTTGAACCTGGGCTCTCCCACGCTGAATCCGTGCGGGCGCCCCTGGACTAATAAGCCAGCTCTGGATGAGTCATATAAATTCGGTTTTGCCTATCATTGTCATTTTTTCTGGTTCAGCTCACCCATGAGCCTCCTGTAAGATGAAATTGGCAATTGTTTATGACATCGGCAGTGGGCTGTTATGTCAGCTCATCTACTGAGGCAGCCATTGTGAAATAACATGTTCAGTGACCCTTCATTGTGAAGCCTAACACCTATGTCATACTTGTCATTGTTCAGCATTAATATCTGCCCTGATGCGCCTTAAATACACTTTCCAAGTACTCTCATCAAGGCATTTGCTCTCAAACAGACTTGACTTCCAAGATGGGGAAAATTACAGACTGAAATGCATACCTTTCTTTGTGTAAACACAATTCTTGATTTTCACTGAAGGTGAAATAGTATTAAAAACATAACATTTCAAAGGACAGTTTTGGATAGCCAAGCTGCTCTCTTTTAAAGGATGCTGGGTGGAGATATTTTTTGTTGATTTGGTTATAATAAGCAAAATTCTACTAACAATATAACCAAATTCTGTCTTTTTTTCCCATAGTTTCTGCCCATATAAGAGTAACTGTTTTCTAAGTAAAAAAACAAAACAAGCATTGAAGCTCTGCCTTCTCTAATAATATTTTTATTGCTCATCTGCTGCTAAGATAGTTCTTTGAAAAATATGTATATTTATATATATATTTCTCTGAATTTATATGTAGTTTCTTTGAATTGCTCCCAAGTTTCAAATAACTCCCCTCACTCTATTTCTCTTCTTTCTCAAAGCACTCATGCAAAACAGCTAATAAACAGACAAATAATGATAAAAACAAACCAACAAAAACAGTACCACATACCCATAGGGCTAACAGGGAAATAAATGAAGCTAATATGTGACCTGTTACCTTTGAAACTCACATACATTTATGCCTATTTTCCTTTCAACATCTAGTCCTAAATCAAGTCCTGTCATTTCAACCTGAAAGAGATCTAAACTGGGCCACACTCACCAACAAGGATTATTTCAATAGCATTAACTGTCCTTTCATCGTTTTATTTTGTCAACTGAGTCTCGTCCTAACACAATAGACTGGATAATAATTTTTTTTGACATTTTATACAATTCCACTTATTTTTTTAAATTAATTAATTTTTAAATGTATAAATCATATTTATTCTATTACAGTTGTCTCAGTTTTTACCCCTTTACCCCCCTACACCCATCCCATATATTCTTACAGTGGAAATATTCTAATAGTGGAAATGAGATATTGTCTTTCTTTTGCTGTGAACCCAGCAGTGGCAGTCCATCTCACTCAAAGAGCCAGAATCCTCAGTGCTCTTGCAGCCTCATCAAACCTGGCCCCTTGTTACCTTTCTTGCCACTTTTCCTTTGTTTTTTCTGCACAATAACCTTCCTGTTGTTCCTCATTTGCACCTGGCCCCAGGCGCCTTCTGCCTTGAGCCTTCGTACTCGAGTGGCCTTTAGTTGAAAAGCCCATCCCTAAGACCTCAGTGTGGCCCTCCTTCCCCTCCCCTACACACTCTGAATCAAACCTTACCATTCCAGTCAAGGTTTCTCCAACCAATCAGAAATATTGTATCAACACACATCATCCCTACCCGTGTCTTGTTTCCATTCAGTAACTATGTACCTTTCAACTTTTAGTCAAAAGAATGCTTTTTCCACAAAGTCCTCCCTGTCTTCCACACAGGTTATTTTCAATTTATTTTTTATGGGTTTCTGTCAAACATCAGACTTTATCATCCTGATATTCTATAAATGCAAAAGTTTATTCAATGTGTGTTGTCACTGTAAGCACCACAAGGACAGAAACTGTGTGTTTTGTTCACAGTGCACTGCCAACTTTTACATCAATGCATTTTTGGAAAAGTTGAAATGATACTAATATAGCTCAACTTTAATAAGTTCTTGTAACACAATTTACCTTTCCCTAAGGATATTATTTTTTTAACCGTTCATTGGACATTTTGTATATATGGTTTGTCTGCTGGATTCTTATTATCTATGTGCCCTATCAACTTCATGTTATCCTCCATTTATTTAAAAACCATTTACTATGATAATTTTTTTGAGCACATTATGCACTACATGCTATTCTGATTTGTTTAATTTTACATACTTTCATGTTGCATGCAGTAACTTATTTGATATATCTGGCACAATCTATGTATAAGTTTTCTCATATTCATCTCCATTTGCAAAAGAAGAGTCTAAGCTATAGAAAATCTAAATCTTGCCTGGGTCCACAAAGGTAGAAAATTCAGGACAAGAATCTTAATTCTGGTGGTGAATTTCTAGGACCCACATTCTACCAGGAACATAGGAAAGTAAGAAAGTTTCCAATACATTGAGAAAACCAATATCTAGTGGCATGGAAATACAACTAAATTGATAATTTTGATATAATTATTATGGATGATTAGATGGATCACTGAATATAGTAAAAGTCTTGGCGTGCGGTAGGTTCTCAAAAAAAGAAAAGATTTAATAAATAATGATATGATTTTAGCACTTTGCTCTTTGAAATATTCATACCCCACCCAATTTTTTTAAAAAAAGCATTGTGGATATCTGAGTAGGTTTTATAACTTAATGACTATAATCATACATGCGCGTGCACACACACATGATTATATGTATAATTTTATGTGTGTACATATGTGAATTTCCATTGTATGTGTATGGTTATTCTTCAATAAATTTTTAAAGTTAAAAAAATCTACTCATTTATTCAATTTACATTTACTTACATTCCCTTCTGGGGAATTTTATCTAGATAAATAACTTAGTTCACAATAGCTTCTTAACTTCAGTGTAGTTACTCTGTATGTAATGTCTGCAAAGTAACTCAAGGGAGTTGTTAAATTTCCATAATCAAAAAAGTAAATGCAGCATGAAGGGTCTGTATTTCATAGAAAGAGCCTCAAAACATTGGCAGTCTCTTCTCAGCTGAGAGAACAGAGGCACAGAAAGGTTAAGTGACCTCACCAACATCACACAGAGCATTGCATTCCCAGAGGAGGGCTTGAACCAAGTTACTTCTCCATTAATTCTCCTGTGGATTATTTCATGGCCTGAAGACTCCATATGCAATAAAACTTTATTGGCCATATGTCAGGAACTTTTCTAGGTGCTAGAGTAACTGTGATTTATGAGACATAGTCCATGCCCTAAAGGATATCACAGTCTAATAGTAAAGGTAAGCTCAAAGTATTCTAGAGAATCTGATTAAGTAAAATACATATAGAAGAGGGACACGTGAGTCAGCCTAGAGGGATCAGGGGAAATGGACCTCTAATCTGAGTCTTAAAGGATAAACAGGAGAACTTTCCAGGCATGCTGGGGAGGAGAAGGGGAAGGAGGAGGCCTATGCATAGGAAAGGATTGGCTAGGCAGAGATAGACAAAGCAAAAGCAGTGAGATATATTAGGGAGGGTAGAGATATAAAGAAAACACAAGCAATTCATTGCTGCTGGAGTGTTAGAGATGAAGAGGAGCAGAGCATGTGTAGGTTCAAACATCAAAATCCTAGTAGGCCATATTTAGAAACTATGGAGTGACCGGAGAATTTTCAATAGGAGTCACACAGTTGGGTTGTATTTACAGAACCTTGGTATCAGCGGATCTAGGGAGTCAAGAATGAAAATGAGAGATTAGCTGGAATGTTGGTGCAATGATCCATTTTTGAGAGTTTTGGGACATGAACTTGTGCAGAGAGATTGCTTTTAAGGAACAAGAATAGAAAAATATAGATTAGATATAGGTATATGGATATAGATATACATAATTTGAAATATGTATTTATCTCATATATATATGGTAAATAATTGAATGTGGTGGAGGACAGCTAAATTCTTGAGTGATAACTTAGAGGTGACCAACTCAAATGGTAGCACAGAATTAAGTAGAGATTTAATTGGTACATGGTCAATATATAAAAACTGAACCGCATTCAGGTGATAGGATCCAGGACAGTGGATATGTGGATGTGTGAAGGTGGCAGCATATTCCAGTCCTCTCTCCTTGGTTGCTGATGTCGTATAAACCGTTCTCATATTACCAATGGCTGGACTTTTTCCAGACATACCTTGTATAGGGTAATAAAGATGATCAGACATAGGAGAGGAAAGTTGAGTGAAAATATGCATAATGACTTTATTTTCTAAGTGAACCAAGAGTTTATACAGTTACACACTATGTGATACTGCCTTAACATTGAAGAAAGTGATAAATGATAGGAATCCTAAAGGCTGGTTGGAAATATTCAAGAAGAGTTTGGTAAAATAAACATTCTTTTTTAGTGAATAATGTAGAGGAAGTTGTATCTTTTGAAAGAGGCAAGAGAATGCAAAGCAGTAGAAAGAAAAGGCCATAAAGAGGGTGGGGAAATAGATTTGTCCTCTTTTTCCAGATGAAAACAGTTGATATGTTCAGAAATAAGGTAAACATCAGAGGAAATCAGGCTGGAGAAATATATAGAAAAGCAAAAGGGTGCAAAAGATCATATGAAGAATGAAGGATGTTTAGGGACACTTCAGAGACCAGAATAAGCCATTCCCCAAAATTTGGTTCGGATGTCAATCCTAATGATTTCATTCATGTGCTCAGAAGTTATGAAAGGTTTATTACCCACAAAATGAGGCTTTATGGAGAGAGCTCCCAAGATGATCTGAGAATGGCTTGAGAGAGTGGGCAAAGAAAACTAACTTGGAATCAGGGTTGTCAGGGGAGGAGCCTGGGGCAAAGGATTCCTGTGCACTCGCTAGGGTGTGTGAGGCTTGATCTTCCCTCTGGCACCAAAGGAGAGAGAAAATAAGGTTTCTTATCATCTGGTTCAGATGTGAGGTAGAAGGGCAAAGGGGTGATGGAGCTTGAAAGTTGTCAGCAATCAAACACCAAATATGAAGTCACAAAGGGATCGCCTTTCTTGTAGTGGTCAAGGATTACATGGATAAGGGACATTTGCTACAAAGGCCAGTGACCAGGATCATTAAAAATAGGAAATCAAGATGGCAAAGGGCAAGCAGTCTAGGGCTCAAGGAAAAAGCTCAATTCAAAGGGGCAGTGGAGCACTCAACCAGAAAAGAAAACCTGGATATATAAATCCAGTCTAAAGAAGAGACAGAACGTAAGATCCAAATGCTGCTGGGAAGTTCACAACTGCTCAAGAATTTGGCTGGACTGAGCCTGCAGGTGAAGGTTATTATTGCCTACAGCTGGAAGATGCCAGCATCATGTCACGTTTTCAAGACTTTACAGCCTTGTTAGTAGAAAGGAAAATAATTCCTCTGAACAATAAATGACATGCCTTACCTGTAGGAGACAACCAAGTCTGTGGTTGGAAGGAAGCCTAGAATTATCAAAGTTCAAAATTTAAGACACCAGGCTAAGCTTATGAACCCACATGTTTTATCCTCTTGGTTAATCCAAAGAGGAAAGGGAAGAGATTTATCAGCTCTCCAGGTCAAACAGCTGTCTGAGAAGGCTTGAGAAGACGATAAAGATTCTTGTTGGGATTTGAAACAAGACTACCTGCTCACGACATTCTGCTATGCAAAGACAGCTAATAAGCTGAATGGAGTTTAGTTTTCTATTAAATTATTTACTTTTTTTTTCAGAAGTCATAACCTAATTCATTAAGTTCCTGCTTTTATTTAGCAGCTCTTTGTCTAAGCTGACGTCCCATAATATAGGGCTATTTTCCAAATATGTTAACCACTTAGTTGAAAATAATTTCCACGAGTAACACACTGTCAAAGATATCATCACTGAAACTGTGAAGTGTTTTCCAGAGTCATGGAATCTCTGCAGTCTATTGCACACCTTTGTACCTCAAATATTTTAGCTTTAAGCAGGTCCTTATTAACCGAAGATCAAAAAATGCTACTATAGTCTGGAGGGAAGGCTAATGATAACTTTTCAGTAATGGAGAACAGTTGTCATAATAAAAGGCAGAGGAGTTTCAAAATATGACTATTTTCTGAAAGCTAAATGATACATAAAATATTTTATTCACAATCTCTGAATAGCCAAGTGTAGGAACTTCTAGGGAACATATTCTTCAAAACAGGGTGTTTTGAAATTCCTTTCTTTTAGCACAGCGATTAAAATCATTGAGACTAGAACCAGAAATTGGGGTTCGAATCCTGGTTCTGACAGCGACCAGATCTGTCTCTCACTCATAACATTAAGAAGAAAAACAGTAATAATTGGACTTGCCCCATGGGGTTGTTGGGTAGACTAAAGGGATCAATATCGTAACATTCTGAGAGCAGAACTCAGATCATAGCAACATTGTACAAAATACATTAGACAAGTGTGACCTAAAATTGTTTTGGGGAGTTGATTTTAATGGGTAAGTTCTCTCATCTTTCTGTCCAAGGACTGATCATTGATGTTTCAGGACATCCATTGTTTACTCATGTGTTGAAATCAGGGCAAAAGCTATTCTGTGCATACTATAAATCCTCTCAATTGTTGCTATATTACTGTAGTTTTAATTCTGCAGTTAATTCTCCAAATTGGCTCAAATTCTCTATGGTTTTTGCCATTATCACCTAATTCCATAATTAATTCTTGACAGAAGTTGGTCTCCAATGCTATTTGCTTTCTGAAACAGTCAGAAATTAGAAGGCAGTAGTATAATTGCCTTGGCAGCATTTTGCTTGGTTTCATGAATCTTGTTTTGGACATATTCTAAAAAGAAGGATCCAAGATTTGTAGAATTCAAAATTCCCTCTTGGCAGCAACTGCATTTGACTTTGCACAGATTGTTAAAGAGGTGAGGTAGTTTGCTCAGCAGGTGAGAAAATTATTTCTGTTAGCCATTATGGCTGTCATGATTTGGGGAAGCAATTTGAAAACTCCTTCCATAATACTTAAAAGGTTTCCTTGACTTTCAATAAAAGGATGGGGCAGTATTAGTGAAATTAATTTAGTCAAAGCAAATTGATAAGAAATGTAATCATCCTTTCAGATATACTATAGAATTCATTGCTAGTCATTGATTCAACAAAAATTTATTGAGTGTTTTCTATGTGTCTCTCACTCTTTTGGTCCTGCAATAAAATGTTGAATAAAACCTGGGACTACAATTCATATGCCATAGTCTAATCGACTTTTAAAATATGGTTTTGAATATTAAATCTACAATCTATGGCTATAATTGAGAAAACATTACTTCACTTGCTATTACCACTAATCAGGCTCAATATTCTTGTGTATATAATAAAATGAATTAGAATTTTAAACTCGGCAATTTAGACATAAAGATGGTTTCTGGAGGGAAATTTCCCTCAACCATTGTATATATTTCTATGACCAATTGTTCCATCTCAATGCGATGTGTAAAAGGGATCATTATTTTCATTTTACTTAGTGGTTCATAACTCTTCTAGACTGAAAGTTCCAATAGGGATCTTTATTATTGGTCTTTATATTTCCAGTGCCTAGAAGTACATTTGGAATAGCAGTTCTTAACTGTGATGTGTATCATTATCTCATCTCCTCTATAGCCTTAATAATATGGTTGTCTGGACCTACTGCAGGACTATTGATAACGAATCTTGGAGAGTTCACATATGTCTATTTCTTAAATAGTCCAAAAAAGTTTTGGTTCCTCAGTTAAGGTTGAGGGTTGAGTCCCACAAGTACAGACTGTTAATTGAATGAATGTGTGAGTGAAAGAAGAATGAATGAATGAAGAAAAATGGATCACAAACTTGCACAAAAATCAGGTTAGCATATTTTTTGATTTGTGCAGCCAAATTAGAATCATATCTACAACAGAATCGAAGCCCTTATTTGAATAAACAACACATTATTCCAAACTATGATTCTGTTATCTAATTTGTCAAAAATTTATATAATTTTATATACCTCTGTATTTCCAAAGGAAAATAGACTATAAACATTAGAGAATGGGGAGCTTGCTCTAGACTGACTCACAAATTAGAGGAGGAAAGGTTCACAAGATGTGAGCAAGCTGTTGATTTTTTGAGCAAGCTGAGTGAGCTGGAATGAAATGACTGAGGAACCTGGGATCTGAAGATTGCTAGCATCCTGGAAATGGGAGAGGCTGAGAACTAAGAGCCGCTAGTGTGCAGGCAGTAGCCCACAAGGTGCCAGGGATGTTGATGATTCAAAACAAGTGTTTACAGTAACATTTTATCACTGGATCCTCGATGTCTATTAAATGTTTATAGAAAAGTTAAAATTTAAATATAGGATCTCAAGAAGTAGTAACATTATGAATTACATAGATTTACACAACTTTAAATGAATTCATGATTCCCTTGCAAACGCTTGGGTGTTCACGACATGCTCAGGATATGTTATTTAAAGAATGCTAGTAATATTGAGATAGCATGTAGGTAGGAATAAGCTTTGCCAACAATTTCAAGCTCTTAATGATAGCTTTACAAGAAATGATTATTAATTATTAAGTTTTAATACTGATTCAATTAACTCCATTTATTTTTCTATATCCCACCATCTCTAAATAGCTGATTTGCCTTTTAAAAACAGCATATTTGTGTCAAGAATTGTATGGAAAAAGGAAAGGAACATGCTTTGATTTGAACTCAACTGCTAATTTACAATGGGCATAAATAAATAAATTACACTTTGTTTATAATATTAAAATAAAGACAAGCAAAAAATGACTTTTAGACAATAGTAAATATATATTATCTAACTACAGATATCTTCTTTAATGTAAAGCTTTTAGAACAGCTTGCAAGTGGAGGTACAACATTTCAGCAATTGGTTCTACATTTTAATCTCATTTAATGTAATTGTAATATTTTATAATCTTTTTCAAAAGCATTCTTTCTTCCAATTTTTTTTTAATCACAGAATACAAACATGTTAATCTAATTGCTCACAATACCACTAATTCCCCAGATTGGATCATTTGATTTTCAGGATAGGTGAACATTAGATTTCCGATAGAAAGAATTATCATTACAGTGGAACTTAATTGAATACTTGACCTCAACCTAATCAGCAAAATTATTAAGCTTTTATGTAAATTGATATTGCTTTGAAATCTTCTTACCATTTATATAAAGGGCATTGTGCTTTAAATGCCTGGAAAAAGAGTTACAATTAAATAATTTCAAGGAATATTTTAGTCATTGACAGCTTACCTTTCCATATTGTAGATCACTTAAAATCACAGCCCATATGCTTTCTCTATTATAATACTCTCAACACAGAAGCATGTTCATTAAGTTTCACTGTTAAAGTATGTATTATTGTTTTGTAATCTCTGAAGATAGATGCCATTTTTGTGGTACAAATATGAGTCCTTATGTGCTAAAAGAAAAGCAAAACAGAATTCAAGATTTCTTTGGAAAGATTAAAATGGCATGTATTATATTCCAATCTAATTTTAATCAAGAAATTGAAATAGAATCCAGTTGCATATGTAAAATACTATATTATACCAACAGGACAATATTTATTAGTCTGTCACTTTGCCTTTCAATTGTGTTATTAAAATGCTTTTATTAAAGATTCACCTTTTTTCCCCTTTTTATTAAATTTATTGGAAGAGACACTGGTTAACAAAATTACACAGGTTTCAGGTGCACAGTTCTATGTCACATAATCTGTACATTATACTGTGTCTTTACCTCCCCGCCTGCCCTGCCTCCTTTCCCCAGCAAGCCCCACACTGTTGTCTGTGTCCACAAGTTCTCTCCTTTTTTTTCCTTTTTTGCTCAGTCCCTCCATCCTGTGCAGCCATCCCTCCCAAGAGCTGTCAGCCTGCTCTCTCTGTACAAGTCGGCCACTATTTTGTCTTTTAGTTCACTTTGTTCATTAGAGTTTTAAATTAAAACACAGTGGTGTGGGAAGACAAAGATCTCTCGGGTCACTTCCATTTCTAACACTGTGCAATGGTATATTTGGGGATTTGATTTAATACCATTTGACCTGGATTTTTGTAAAATATTCCTAATTCATCCTCTATATCTAATCTCTTATCCCACCACCCTCCAAACAGTTCTGTTCTATAAAGTCACTCATATTTCAATAGCTTTATTAAGATATAATTTACATACTATTAAATATCCCATTGCAATCATACAATTCAATGATTGTTAGCATATTTATAGAGTTATTTAATAGTCACCACAATTTAGAACATGTTTGTAAGCCCCTAAATTTCTCTTATAGCTGACTCTTGCTACTAACTCCATAAAATATATTATTTGCTATTCTTCTTTATAAATTTGCATTTTCTGGGCATTTCATAAAAATTCAATTGAACCATATGTAGTCTTTTGTGTCTGGCTTCTTTCACTTTGTGTAATGGTGTAAGTTTCTACCATACTATAGTATGTATCGGTAGTTTATTTCTTTTTCTTGATGAATAGTATTGCTTTATATGGATATTACCACATTTTGTCTATCCATTTACCAGTTGGTGGGACTGTGCATTGTTTCCAAATTCGAGCTATTATGGATAATGCTGCTGTGAACATTTGTGCACATGTCATTTGGGGAACAAAAGGTTTCTTTCCTCTTGGCTAGATGATTAGGAGTGGAGTAGCTGGATCTTATGGAAACTTTAACTACTTAAGAAATTGCCAAATGGACTTTCAAAGTGGTTGTATTATTTTACATGTTAGTCAGCCATGCACATAGGATTCAATTTTCCACATGCTGGCCAAGCCTTGGTAGTGTTTCTTTTTCATTACAGCCATTTTAGACTGTGGATAGTGACATCTCATTGTGGTTTTAATTTGTGTTTCTCTAGTAGCTAATATTGTTGAGCACTTTTCATGTGGTTAGTAGTTTTAGATTTGAAATTTTTCATGAAACATCTAATCAAAGGCTTTCCCCATTTTGATCAGGTTGTTTGTCTACTTATGATTAGGCTGAAAGAGTCCTTTATATATTATGGATACAAATCCTTTTTCAGATATATGACTTACAAATATAGTCTTGTAGTTTGTGGATTGTCTAAATATGATATATATATGATTATGTTTTTCTGCCTGGAGCAGGTTGTTAGCTTTTCCTTTTTCTTAGGATAAGAGCTCACGGTCTAATACTTAATATCTCATCTAAGGTGCTTTCACAGCAATGATGAACCCCATCGCCCCTCTCCCTTTGGTCTGGCTCGCTGAGCTTGTGTGAAGTGTTGTGTCTCCCCCCGCCCCCTCCACAATACTGTTAACTCTTTTTTTTGTCTTCATAGCTTAGCTCAGTCATCATTTTCTAATATTTCCAACTAGATTAATTGTCCTATTAATTACTCTTGAGCAACAGATAATTCTACTTCTTATGTACCACATATATTTTCCCTCTATCTTGGGCTAAGTGATAATGCTTTCCTTTCCTTTATATTCTCAGTGCCTGACAAGGAGCCTGGCAATGCATGAAAATACACAGCTGAGAGATCATTTTCTTAAAAAAAATGTTTTTTTTTAAAATACACGGTTTGATTTTCCTGAGCTGGAAATAAAGTTTAAACTATAACTGCTTTACATTTACTATGAGCCAGGAATCTTGGCAGGATACAAAAATAAATTAGAATCATTAATACTCACACGTTCTTAAAAAAGAATGAGGTTTATTAGGGTAAATGATTACTTCAAAAACTAACAAACTAGACTTTAATTTAGTAATGGCACCATAGTTCAGAGAAAATAACAGCATGGTGATCAGATAGCATCTTCAAAACATGGTCATTCACACAGACGGCCTACTGTTTGCTACTTTAAACTTGTTTAGGTTCGCTAAATGAAATATTGTGATTTGTCTCAAAGATTATTGACTGTATGCTGTGACCTACATGTATTTTCATTCTAGGGGTGATTTTACTTTATTCTTAATCCCTATAGTTTTTATAGGTCCTCTTTGTAATATCTTTATGTTATATTATCTACTGTGGCAACTGAAGACAAAAAAAGACAACTAGTTTTGTCCAGGTTCCTAAGTGGTCGCACAAAACATACTGAGTGGCAGGGAACTATGAAAGCCCAATGTCAACCTCATTAACCAGCTGCCAAAGCCTTGAAGATGAGATGTAAAACAGGTGAATTATTAAATTGCACTTCCTGCTAATTAACTACTGATGGAAGTGACCATTTGGCTCCCATTGAACCAGTGAAGCAAATTGTCGTGTGCTGGAATGAAATTCAAAGGTAGCCTACTGGTTCCTGTAGCGGCCTGCACTGCAAAATTAACCTTCCATCCCACCATTCATTTATACAGCAAAGCTCATTACTTATAAAAATTCAATGGAAACATACAAGACACTTTGGGAATTACCTGATTCTTTTAAAAACTAAACCAAAATACGCAGGTAATAAAAACAAGCCTTGTTGCTATAGAAAAATTGCTCAAATAAGAATTTTGGTGTATTATTGTTTTTCAGTGAACCAATTATAGTGGCTAAAATTGGAACCTAAGTGAATAGCTATTTCATGTTGCTGTAAGTGAATGGCAAGACTTCTCCATTTCAAAGTCACTTGACATAAAACTTACACATTCCAGACTTCTGAAACTTTCCACCTACTTATATCGCTGCCACTTACACATATCGTTAATCCATCAATAACTCTCAGGGTTGCAACAGCTGAATGGAAAAATGGCTAAGTTTCCCCCATTTCATAAATCTCAAAGTGCTTGTGATTCTTAAAAATACTGCACATATTTTTATTTGCAGTTTCAGGATGATTGAAATAATTTAGAAACAGATACTCTTAACTGGTGAGTGATTTAGTCTGGGGTTAGAATTAATATTCCACATTTTCTCATTTTTGGAAAGAGCACTATTTACTAAAAGCATTTCAAGCAAGAGAAATTAATACACTTTTTATGTTGACTTTCCACTTTAATATTAAAAAGGAAAGCATTTATTGGGGAAAATATGATTTCACATTTACTCTACATAGTTTTGTATATTGAAAGTTTCATGTAGAAGAAAATATTGAAGTTTTAAAGATATTGAGGTTTATTTTACTCTAGCACATATTGAGTAGTTTAATAACACAAAGACTGGGTTATTAATTTATTCTTTAAACCTGCCCCAAAAGTGGAGCTCCCTGAAGAGAAATAAAGCAAGTTCCTATACATTGCCAATATGAAAGTGAAAATTTATTTAGAAATCAAAATTAATTTTAACCTATGTTAATTCATAATTCCTGAAGGCATACCATATAGTAATACAATTTGAACAACTAAGAACAGAAAATTACAGGGAAAAGAAAAAAACAAACTTAAAGTTAGAGAAAAACTACATCTCTAAAGAGGTGATACATTAGAAAGTTTGATTTTTATCATCCCTTGCTTTTGAAACAATTCACAAAGAAAAACAATTTTTAAAAAGCTTTTAGAAAGAAAAGGAAGCAGTGACAACACATGTCAGTTGAAATGATTCCATTACAATTTGAAGAGGATAATTAATGAAAAGAAATTGTAGAGAGACTAACCCATCTAGGAAATTCTCTAGTATGAGTCACTATTAAAATAAAATAAAGTATGTACAAAGGGAAATAAAAAAAATGCACCCTAGGGTGTGGGCCCTTGCTAATAAAGGCATTTTCCCCAGGGAACTTTCCAAGAGCTTTTGCTCTAACTATAACTCTCTGCTAATTAAAAGCTTTTTCTTTCATGCAGTTGTCTGTAAGTTCCTTAACCTTTGCTGCATCACTGAGATCACTTGTGCAATCTGATTGTTCGGAGCCCAAGTAGATATAAAAGCGCTTAAGCTTGCTCTGCACGTATATTTTTAACATTTGCTTCTGTGGTATAAAACCCTCGAACACTTCACCTGGCAAACATAAGATCTTGAAAACCTTACTTCAGAAAATGAATGAAAATGTTTAGGAGCAAACTTATTAGGAATTGCTATACAATAATTTATCCAGAGGCTTTGTTCATTAAAGGGAAGAAATGGTATACTCAATAAATAAGGCCATAGAGGTTTTTAATTAAGTAAGTAATTTTTTGGCATTGTCAAATTGGTCTGGCAATAAAATGTCTGGAGTTTTCAAACCATCTACCATCATGATTGACATTTGGAAATGGCTTCATTTGGCACCTTATTCATTTCAGAAAGAGTTCCTTTCACACACACACACATTTTTGTTCCATGGTTTTGATAATAAACAATGTACAGGACACATTTCCCATGTCATTCCTATAGACACACAACATGTAGCTGTGTAAGTGTTTCAAGTTCAACCTGAGAGTTTTATATGAGGGATTTATCATCATATCGAATATATTTGGCCTTAATTTTTGTCATCTGGTTTTACTTTTTAAATGTTTTATGCTTTTTTTTTATGTCCCACCAATTTTTATTACTTGCTATTTATTTCTTTTTCTGCAATTATTTGCAAGACACAAATCCTATTCTCTTTTATACTTACTCTTACCTTCCTTCTGTTTGCATACACTAAAATACCTGATAAATATTAAGCCCTCACTATGTGTTGGGCACCAGAGCAAAAGATTAGCTCACAATGAATTCTTCATTTATTCATTCCACGAAGCAGCTTGTTTTTCTCCCCCTCCTTTACAATGCTCAACCACTGATGCTAAGCAACAACCAAATTCAGAAAATGTAAAGAATGGTGACAGGAGTGCAATTCAGGTCTGTTGAACCTGGGAGCTTGTGTTGTTAATGTTATCATTTCATATACAATAAGCATTTCCCCATTTGTCATTTGTTTTCCTTTATTTCTTGGTGTTTTCTTTCATTATAATTGTAGTAATTCTTAACCATTTTAATTTTAATTCCAACTTTTTCCAAGTTTCTTTTCTTAAGTATATTTTATTGATTATCTTGTCCCAATTTTTTTCTGATTTACCCCGCTCTGCCCAGTACCCCTCTTCCTGCCAGCAATCCCCCCACCCCAAACTTCATATCCATGAGTCCTGCATATAAGTTCTTTGGCTTCTCCATTTCCTATACTATTCTTAACCTCCCCCAGGCTATTTTGTACCTACTAATTATGCTTCTTAATCCCTGCGCCTTTTCCCCTATCCTCCCCCTCCCTCCTGCCCCTCTCTGGTGATAACCCTCCATTTGATCTCCATTTCTATGACAATTACAGATAGGATCTAAACAAAATGTGAAGGATTCAGCAGCCAAGAGGATGCAGGACTACCTTCCATTGCAAACCTATGAAATGTAAGGTGGAGTCATTAGCAGAGAAAGAAAAAGGCAAAGGAGGTCCGAGATCTGAAGAAAGCAGAGAGAAGATCGCAGGTCAATGAGAAAGTAAAACAATATTCTTGCCAGAGGAAAGCAGATAAAGAGTCCAGATTGTATTGAATGCCCAGATGGGATTTTATGCTATGATGTCCCATTTTTTGAACACTTGGTTTTGTTTTCTCTATTTTTTTGTTTCCACAAGTAGAGGTATAGTATCAAGAAAACATGTATGTATATTCATGCGTGTTCTTAATAATTATACATGTATGTACCATTGTGTGTTCTATGTCTTAGAAAATACATTTCTTAGCCATGCCAGCCAACTAGGCTACCCATTCATATTTTCCCTCAAAATGTTCTCCATGAAACTTCAGTTTGAAGAGTGTAATTTAAAAAAAAAAACAACATAATTTGGTTTTTTGTGGATATTTGTTTTTTTTGTTAAAAAGTTAACACAATATCTGATTTTTCAAGGTACACCTGGTTCATTTTACCTGGCTCAGGGTACCTTTTCACTCTGATTCTATTGTTTCTTCAGTTTAAGAAAACTTTAATTCATGAATCTACTACATTTTGATTTATTCTATTAATAACCAATACGCTTTTTAAAAATACTTAATTTTTTTAGAGAGGAAGGGAGAGAAAGAAACATCAAGTTTCTTTCCCCTTATTGGGGACCTGGCCTACAACCCAGGCGTCTGCCCTGACTGGGAAGAGAACTGGTGACCCTTTGGCTTGCAGGCCAGTGCTCAATCCACTGAGCCACACTAGGCAGAGCATTACACTTTCACTAAAATATATTATTATGGAAGAAGTCATGAGAGAGCAGGAACAAATACTAGACTGCAGTTCCCAGCCCCAGCACTGTTCTTTATCCATGAGTCAAGTCTATGCTCTAAACAAGTTGTTCTCAAAGTCTGGTGTGTATTAGAACCACTTGGGAGACTTGTTAAAAGACAATGGCTAGGTCCCATTCACACTTTCTGATTCAGTAGATTTCAGGTTGGGGCTGAGAATGTATATTTCTAACAAGATCTCAGGGGCCATGGATATTGCAGGTTTGGGGACCACATTTTGAGAACAAGTGCTCTGAACCAGTAAATCGTCTTGCTTCATCAAATAAGAGTAAAGCACTAAGGAGAGAAACTTTGTTGGCAGCATTAAAAAGTTTGTACGGAAAAAGTTCCAATGAATGTATTAATTCTTCCTCATTTGAAATGTGGTTCCTTGAGAGAAGCTTTACAAGAAGCTGAGATTTGAGCTAAGGCTTCAGGAAGCTGCATGGCTTTCTTTCTTTTTGATTTTTTTCCTTTTTATTTAATTTTATGGGGTGACACTAGTTAACACAATTGTCCAGATTTTCAGACGCACAATTCTACAACCTATCGTCTGTACCCTGTAACGTGTGCTCACCACCCCCGTCTCTGTCCATCACCATTAGTCCCCGCCGTACGCTCCTCCACACCCCTCCCCTCCCCCTTTCTCAGCAGTTACCACGCTGCTGTCCATGTCCGCGTTTTTCCTTTTTTTTCTTTTTTTTGCTCCATGTCTCCACCTCCCCCACCCAAACCCTTTCTCAGATGTCAGACTGTTCTCTATTTATGAGTCTTTCACTATTTTGCAAGTTAATCCATCTTGTTCGTTAGATTCTACTCATTAGATATGAGAGCAATCATGGTACTTGTGTTTCTCTAACTGGCTTACTTCTTTCAGAAAAATGCTCTCCAGGTCCATCCATACTCTCACAAAGGGTAAGATTTCTTTCTTCTTTATGGCTGCGTAGTATTTCATTGTGTAAAGGTACCACAGCTTTTTATCTGCTCCTCTATGATAGACACTTGGGCCGCTTCTAAATTTTAGCTATTATAAATAATGTTGCAATAAACATGGAATGCATATATTCTTTTGAATTAGTGTTTTGGGTTTCTTCAGATAAATTCTGCGCTGTAGATTATTCAAAATTGACATGGTCCACATCGGAAGGAGGAAGACACCTGTCTATAGTGACATAGAAGAAGAGATAGGATGAACCACTGATATGGATGTTATTATCATAATAAATATCACATGTGTTGGACTAAACATTATCTGAGCCTTTTTCAATGTTGTTTGCAAGGGTCTGGAGACACAGGAGAACATAAGAATTAAGTAAGTAGACTGAAGTCAGATAGGTAATTCTTCAAATCCCAACTCTACAACTGATTGTTTCTGTATGATTGGGAAGAATATTTCATTGTGTTTAATTAAGCTCCTCCTGTTACTTTGAGAAGGCTGCCATACAACTGGAAATTTAAACAGAAATTTATTGTCTCAAACTTCTGAGGCTAGAAGTCTGAGATCAAGGTGTTGGCAGTGCTATGCTGCGTCTGAAGTAAGAATAGGATCTGTTCTAGGCTTCTCTCCTACATTCTGGTAGTACCTTGGCTTATAGAAACCAATGTGGTGTTCCCTTTGTGTGTCTATGTCCAATCTTAACTCCACTCCAATATGACCTCATCTTAACTAATGACATCTGTGACAAAGCTATTTCCAAATAAGTTCACACTCTGAGGGGGGCTAGGGTGTCAAAATATGAATCAGCTGGTCAGGAGGACACGATTCTATGTATAACACTCCTCTTCCTCTCCTGTGAAGAGGTCTAAAGTTATATAAATAATATTATTTTTGTAGAAATTAAATGAGAAAAGGCATGCACAGTTTGATCGCATAGGAGCTTTTTAATACATTGTAATATTATTAATTTAAAATGTATCCAGTCATCTTCTTTTTCCTGCCTACCTTCTACTTTCAAGTCACAGGTCGCCTATAATTCCTCCTAATATGTTAAAAATAGAGACATTTTAAAAAGGTATACTGGAAGGAAAAATTGTTTGCCTTTTGTTCCTTTGCTCATGGATGGGATTGGATCCTCCGGAGCCGCTTCTATTGAAGCACAGCACCATCGCCTTGTGGGGGGCCCTGTTCAGTGAGAGCATCTCCAGAGCAAAAGGTTGCTGTCTATACTAAATAGCACTCACTTGCTTTTCCTCCCTTTTTTATTTACTTATTTAATTTTTGCTGTTTGCTGCCAAAGGCGCCGCAGATGATGAGACCCTGCACTGGGCCTGTGATCAGCAGGAACTGAATCAATGCTGAGAACACATTCTAACAGTTGAATGGGCAGCTCACAGGTGGTAATGACTTTCAGTCACAATTTCTGCGAGGCCCAGTGACATGCTTCAGCCTGGTAGTCTATTACCGATTTCCCGCTCTCTCAGTCTATTACCAATTTAACTCTCCAAAGTTCCCTTTGACTCACTCCCTCTTGCTCTTGTTCTCTTTCTTATTCAATTACAGTGACTTTGATCAGGAATTGAATGGAAGGTTGGTGCAGCACAAGGCAAAATTAAGTTGCTGTTCTGATACCACCTGCCTCTGTAGGCATTTGGAGGGAAAGAGGGTTTGACCATTTGTGGGCTTGCGTTTTTATCATACAAATACA
Source organism: Pteronotus mesoamericanus (assembly GCF_021234165.1). Lineage (NCBI taxonomy): Eukaryota > Metazoa > Chordata > Mammalia > Chiroptera > Mormoopidae > Pteronotus > Pteronotus mesoamericanus. The sequence goes on along the minus strand of NW_026555234.1, from coordinate 10,288,730 downwards.
ACATCCTTTCTAGGATTCCTGGTCTTATATTTCCTACTCAACAAAGGACCATTCCAAAAGCTAAAATAGGAAACGCTGTGGGTTTGTTTCTAAGAATTGTACCTAACCTCTCCCCTCCTCTACCATCTACCTCCATGGGAGGGAAAAATCTAAGTTAACCCCAAAGAGAAAAAATTACCCAAATCAACATGGAGACTTGTTTTATAGATGGAATTGGCAAAAGGAGGCTTACAGTTCTGAGTACATGAAACTGAGCTTATACTTTAATTATTATTTGTTGTATTATTTTCCATATGAACAACTATAAACCTGTTTTTGCCCACCCCTGTGTGCATTTTTGTTTCACCTGGGAAAAAATAAGTTGAAGTGTTTATTCAGAAAATAACTACCCTTTCTTAGGCATCTATAGTGTACATACCTAAGTGCTGATCTTCCTTCCAAACACTGAAAGTTTAGGTATTATTCACTTTTCTCACATAGAAAACAGAGATTTGACACATCCAAGTTACTAAGCTACAGTTACAGCACTTTAAACAGAAGAGCAAGGGTTTTATCTTGAACTCCTGGATGGGTTCCCTGGAGCCTTGCTCCGCTGATGCAACCTAGCAGTTATACATCTACACACACTGTAGATGCATAGAACACACAGTATATTTAGTTTTACCTAACACAGTGCTTTGGGGGCAGGACAAAGATGCCATCACTGAGGATCTACAGTGCATGGCTTGGCATCTGCCTCGTTAACTCATCCTCCTGTATGAACAAGCTGGAGACAGGCAGGTCCAGGTGAGAGCACTGAAATTCTGCATCACTATACAAACAAGCTAATGAAGAAAGTGCCCATTACAGCTTCCACTGTTGCACTTCCAGCAGAACCCAGAATATAGCAGTTAATTATAACCTATGTCCAGATCAGCTACCCTGCCTCTTCCACAGTCAATTAGAAACATACTTACGTTTATTTAATTATATATATACACATATGTATATAAAGAGAGACCTTATATATTATCTATCTATATTATATCATCTCCATAATAAATTAATAATTTTGTCAACCAGATTTTTATTCAGAATCTGTTCATATTCTATCTTGAATCTGGTCATTTCCTGAAGACTCAGTACTTGAACATCTTGCCAGGAAATAATTTTTATAATGCATTTGATTGTGTCCTCTCTTCCTCTATTGTTTGTAAGTACATCATAATCAAGATCACTGACTAAATAATGATCTAGGTAATGGGAAGGAACTGGATTATCATGACCCTCATTTTCCTTATGAAAGTTAGCACAGTTATAGGCTATTAGAATGTCTCCAATATGAGTCGAATTCCCATAAACATCTTTACTTGCATGACTTGATGCTTTTTCATACTCATTTTGTTATTTGCCTCTGCAAGTCTGTGCTGAAACAAAGCCAGAGAAGGCTATCAATGGTGAGGGACCCTTGGTACCAGTTGATTTTTTCCAGTGGAGAGTAGAGATGGAGCACCGTGAGAAGACTGAGACTGTTAGGGACCCGGATGAGTGACGAGAGGCGAACTACTTAGTTTCTTTCATCAGCTTTTCTAGGGCTCCTCAAGACAATGAAGCCCTGAAGCTTTAACAGTTATTTATTTTACCCAAGTTTTCTTCTTTTTTATGAATCTAGTATGACACTACCTGAGTATCATGGTTGAGTGAATTGAGTTCTCTTCCCACTATTGCTTCTCGTTTTGCCCTGTTGCAAGTGGGTAGTGGCAGAAGCTCTGATTCTGAGCCTGGAAAATACAAAAGTCAGAATAGCCTTAAACAAATAAATCAACTGTGACAGAGAAAAAGAGAGGAAAAACGAAAAAAGAAGGAACAGCAATAGAGTGAAGCCAATGATCTCAAGAATCTTGCTTTTAAGAAAACTCCCCAGAAATCCTTCCTTCTCACTTGTAATGCTCACCGTGAGCTTTCTTTACCAAATGCTGTACAGAAGGGTTCACAAGAAGAAAATTAGCAAGAGCAGAGACAAAGAGATGAGCAGCCTTCTTCTGGTTTATAAATATAAAACTGATGATGTATTTGTTTAGGCGGTAATAACAATTTACCAGAGTCTTTACCGGAGCAATTTATCCCAGTGGCCCCCCAAACCAGGGAAGAATTATTTGAGTGGCAAATACTAACCCCCAACTTGGGGATGGGGGAGACTGGTACACATGACAATTTACTTCTTCTACACTAAGCTAGGATTTTGAGAATCTTTCTTCTGGGGAGGTCCCTTAGTGTCTTCCCATTCCCAAAGTATGTTTTATTCCCTTAAAGAAAGAAATGCCTGTATAGATATATGCCTATATAGGTATATGCCCATATAAATTTGGCCAATAAAGATAGTCCATAAGGTCCCATCGGTCACTGTAAGTGATCCTGGATTATTGTGAAATAATATATGTATATTCATAGAGAAACGGGAACTTGCTAAGTCTCAGTTAACAAAGTATGATAAAACACTATTGACCTTTGTTAAACTATAGATTAAGATATCTCCAGACAAGCTGTTTTAAAATGCTTTCTCATTCTGAGAAAAGGTCACAGTTGTGACAATTACGTTTATTCCCTTTTTTGTCACAGTAAATTTACAGGTTTTATTAGGTGAAGCCTGATAAATAATGGAACAATAGAAACAATTGATCCTAGACATGGAGAGGCTGGGCATAGTTTCATTCCAGTTCCTAAATCATCTTTATGAGTCATGTGACCTTGAAAAATCCCCTCCGTTTCTTTGAGGCTCAGTTTCTAGAACTAATAAATACTAATCTTCAGTCTCAAGGGTTATGGCGAAAATCAAGAGATGAGATATAAATAAACCCTAGGTATGCTCTAAAGGAATAATTATGAAGTCCACCAAGATTTGCTAGTTAAAGTAGCCATTTTTTTTAATTTGTATATTGTGCTTTACAGACATTTTATCCAGTTCTCATAACATCAAGAAATAAGCCCAAGAACATTAAGCAACTTGCCTGAGGTCAGAAAACAAATACAGAGCAGAGCCTGGACTCTTCCTGTCTGCCTGAGCTTACAGCCCAATTTTTGTAGTTGTCTGCGTTATGTAACTCCTCAAGTGCCGGCGAGGATGTGTGCAATGCAGACTGGTGCAGCCACTGTGGAGAGCCGTATGGAATGGCCTCAAATAGCTAAAAATAGAACTGTCTTTTGACCCAGCAATTCTGTTGCTGGGATTATACCCTAGGAATCCTGAAACATCAATTCAAAAGAACCTATGCACCCCTATGTCCATAGCAGTGTTATTTACAATAGCCAATTGCTGGAAGCAGCCTAAGTGCCCAGCAGTGAACGAGGGGATCAAAAAACTGTGGTCCATTTACACAGTGGAATACTAGGCAGCAGAAAGTAGAAAGAAGGAACTCCTACCTTTTGTGACAGCAGGCATGGAACTGGAGAGTATTATGCTAAGTGAATAAGCCAGGGGGCAGAAGACCAATGCCCGTTGACTTCACCTATAAGTGGAACCTAATGAGCAAAACAAACAAAAGAGCTAAATAGAACTAAAGGCAGGGAAACAAGAACAAACTGACAGGGACCAGAGGGGATGTGGGGAGGGAGATAATGGAGGAAAGCAGGGGAAGGGCCTGGTAAAAGAACAAGTATACATAACCTATGGACACAGACAGCAGCGTGGGGATCGGCTGTGGGAACAGAGCCGGGGACAGGGGAGAGCAACAGGGGAAAATTGGGACAACTGTAATAGAAAATAATTTAAAAAAAGCTCCTTTCATTTTTTAAAATGTCTCCATTGATTTAACTTTTGTGAATCATTTGCATCATAAAGTAGACTGTGAGGGCCACCATTTGAACTGCACAATGAGGAATGAAGGCAGAATCTTGGAACCAGAAAGTTCTGTCAAAGTCATCTAGGTGAACTCCCTGCCTTATGTAACACTCACCAAACCAGTCCAGACACATTGTCAGGGATGAAATTAACTGCTCTGCTAACTCCTCCTGTGCTTAACCATGCTTGCTACCCCCAGAGTTCCTACTTACATCATTTGAATTCCCTCCAGCTGCAATTTATGCCCTTCTCTTGTTCTTGCCTCGTCAGAGTAAGAACAGCTGTTCGCCATCCTCCATATAATCACACTGGGGATAATGAAGGCGGTTTTTGAGTCACTCTTCAACGATTCCAGTCCGGGTCTTGGGACACAGACTTATTTACTGGGGAACTGACCAAGATGGCAAGTAGAGAAATATAGATTTAGAACATTTTCACACCTAGTAAAATGCCAAATAGGAAAACTGATTTAGGAGTGAATATTATTCCTCCTTATTTTACCACAGCTCATGTTCTGCCATTGTTTTCAATCCGAAGCCCATTCCGTAATGGCTAGTGATATGATTTTTTCATACAGTTCGGGTCTGGCTTTATCTGAGTTTGAGGTAATTAAGTCAGGAAATCCAAAGTAGAGGAAAAAAAGGTTGGACAGAGGCCAGCAGGATATTTGATCCAAGGTACATGTGTCTGAAATTAAATTTGGGAGTTAGACTGTGCTGTCCTTAAATCACGACAGCAAATGAAGGGGAACCTTCTGGATGCTAAGAAAAAAGGAATAGTAAGGCTGCTGCCTTATGGGAATTGTAGGGAACAGGGATAATTCCCAGAAACTAGCCAGAGTGACTGAACGGCTGCTTAGCACACAGAATGAGGGAAGAAGGATGGAAGGCTTCCTATAATTACCTTGTCGAAGCTCCTGAGAGATCGTCTGGGTGCCCTGTGGATTGGGGGCAGGCACAGCTCCTGGAGTGTGCAGGAAATAAGGCTTTGCCCACATGGAGGGATTTTTAAGGGGAACAGGGCCTCCAGTTAGAAATTAGTGAGATGTCTATTATTTCACTTATTATAGCTTTATTTTTTAATACTTAAAATTTCTTTTCTGCCTCTGTGTGTCCCTTATTGGAGAAGTGATATTCTCCATGAACAGGTCAGCTAACAGCATCCTGAAAGCATAATTCTGTAAGGACAGGAATGGCATTCAGGCTCCATTTATGGCTCTAGGCAGGTGGAGAAATAGTCAGACAATTCATTCATTCAGTTTTTCTTTCACCTAATCATCCATCAGTAAAATGGGGATAAAACAGTATCCACCTCATGGAGAAGAGCATTAAATGAGTTAGCATATGAAAAGTATGAGAGTTAATGGTGCATAGTAACAACTCATAGATGCTATTTAGTGTTACCTATTATTGTTAAATACAAAAAGAACTTTAGGTCTTGGGCAGGGGCAGGCATGAGCACCTCAGACCATTGTTTAATGTGTAAAGTTCTTTGAGACAAAGTTCTAGAGTGACAAACATCTTAGTGGTCAGCTTTTCTGAGGGAATAGAGAGTTTTGGAAAGAATAGGAAGCTGAGCAGTGCTGATTAGAAAGCACCAGGAATATTTTGTTTTTCTGGATGTAACACTTTAAAAGGATATTGATGAATTAGATTGTATCCCTGGAAAGTACTCAAATAAAAATTTGCTTCTTAAACTCCTGTGAATGAGGACAATTTGAGAGAATTTTATGTGTTCAATTTAGAGAGGAGTTAGGCTGAGATATGCCAGTGTTTTTGGATGACTCTGTGGAATATTAAATCCTCCCAGAGAACAAAGTAAGGACTACATGAAATGGAAGTCTCAAGGAAAGTTTCAAACATTAAATAAACTTTTTCTAATAATGAAATGTGACCAAAATAGGATTTATCTGTCTCAGGTGGTATACGAGTTATTAAAAGAATGGTGGTTAGGCATACATTAAGGAGAATATTTAGAGATTGGTTTCATAAACCTCCCTGCAACATTTTTACATTCAAAATTTTATAATTTGCTTAAGTGTATTCTCAGCCATGGCATAACTAATTAATGATGTTTCAAAGACCACATGGACAGAAGACACACTCATCAAAATAGATTCTTTTGTAAATCCATCTATCTGAGGGTAAGTAAAGGGTTTTACCCAAACCAAATTTTAAAACTACAAAATAAAAATAAACACTAATTTGAAATAATATATGCACCCCTATGTTCATTGCAGCATATTTACAATAGCCAGATTTGGAAGCAGCTCAAGTGTCTATCAGTGGATAAAAAAGCTGTGGTACATTTATGCAATAGAATAGTAGTTGGCCATAAAAAAGAAGAAAATCTTATCTTATGTAACAATAGGGATGCATCTGAAGACTATTATGCTAAGTGAAATAAGCCAGTCAGAAAAAGGCAAATACCATATGACGTCACTCATATGTGGAAACTAATGAACAAACTAAACTAACAGACAAAATAGAAACAGATTCATAGACACAGAGAACAGACTGACAGCTGTCAGATGGGAGGGGTTTAGGGGACTGTGTGAAAAAACTGAAGGGATTAAGCAAAGAAAAGAAAATCATAGACACAGACAATAGTATGATGATTACCAGAGGGAAAGAGGAGTGGGGGTAACTAGAAGAGGATAAGGGGGAGATAAATGGTGATAGAAGATGATTTGGGTTGGAGAACACACAATACAATATACAGATGATGCATTATAGAATTGTGCACCTGAAACATATAATTTTATTAACCAATGTCATACCAATAAATTCAATGAAGAAAAGAACTTCCTGTGATTTGGTGCTTTCAGTATTAGAAAAACAGTTGTCCTTTAATGCACCAGTGGAACTTCCAGATGTCGTATTTTGCAAAGTCCCACTAGCATTGTAACCAGAGAGTGGAAGTCAGCTGTGAAACCCAGGGAAGGTCCACTTTCTGTGGAGGTATGTTGTTAACAGTGATGAACGCCATAATCTAGGGATGCAACTAGGGTTTCTGAATTAAGGCAGGAGTAGCTTAGGCAACCCTTTGTAAAACAACTACTTGCAAAGACTTCGGATGCACTGATCAAGGCTTGTCCTTTGTACTAACATCCTTATGAAGAATTTAATTCATGACTCTGTAGTGTGATTGGATAAAATCCAAACTTCTAATCATGGTCTATAAGATCTTGAGTTTGTGAAATTATGCAACTTATCTCCTACTATTTTCCATTTCATTATGTTTCAGACATACATTTTGCTGTTTTGTGGTAAAAACAAGCTCATTTCTTGGTGCATTTGGACCGTTTCCTCCATCCTTTCCCTTGATTTTTGCATGGTTATCTCCTCATGAATATTCAAACCTTAACTTGATATTCTTCCCTGATCATAAATCTAAATATATTGTTGACCACCTCCATCCCTCATTAGCATTCTCGATGCTGTTAATTCATTTTTTCATAGAATTTTTTAACTTCAATACCTCTACCTAGACTAGTGTTTGACATGTTATTCATTCAGTATGTATTAATTTACCTAAGATACTTATGTGTTTATTATCTTCCCTCACTAGAATATATTCTTCAGGGAGGCAGAGACCCTTCTTCCCCCCACATTATCCAATGCAATGCTAGAATAATGCTTGACAGAAAGTGACACCTCAATAATTAATTTGTTGAAGATATGAGTATTATTTGTGGTAGACAATCATGTGTGAATAATTTAAATGTACTATAGGACAGTAGATGGTGTGATTTTTCTTTTGCTGAAGTGCCTTTTAGTCTTCTCTTTCTCCTCTGAACTGTTTGAGCACCACTATTCTAAACAGGACTCACTCCACTGAAGATAAAACTAGAGGCTGTGTGTAAAATTAGTGCTAAAGGAGCAGTTATGAATATAAACATGGTCCTAAAATGCTGGAGAGGAGTCACAGAGGATGTGGGTCAAGAGAGTGATGTTAGAGGCAATTCTTGCAGCAATGTCTTCAGTGAGGTATAATCAAAATCTGCTAAGTAGATGATGCAAGTAGAACACAAAGAAGTAAAAGGAGGGGCCAGATCGATTTTGGCAAATAAGGGCTTCTGCCCTATAGTCCCTCCTGAAGATCCAGAAGCTGCTGTACCAATCTCTCTGTCTATCTAAAGGAGCCAAATGTTTCTGACACTAGAGTCCACTATCTAATTAGAGGTGGTCATTTATCTCATAAAAGTTATTCTTCTTAATAGTATATAAGTATAAAATCAGAGTCAAACATAGTTACAGAAAATAACAATTGTATGTAGTTTTTGTACACATAACCCTAAATCATCTTTTATATTGTTATCACAGTTTACTATTATTTGGAAGAATATGTATTGTATGCCATTCTCCACCATTAGACTTTATTAATGTCAGGGACATATTTTAATCAATATTTATCCCTTAATAAATTATTTAAATTTAATTCAGCCAAGGTTTATTAAATGTTTTATGAGAGTCACCATGATAAGTCCTAGGTAAAGATGGCTCCTGCCCCATGGAATTTATGTTCCTGTAGAAGGAGGCAGATATTAAATCACAGGGTGATGTTAGATATTGACAAGTGTCTCCTAGAAAATAAAGAGTCCTAAAGTGGTAGTGATTGGGGATGAGTGGATGGTGCTACTCAAGGCAAGATTGAGGTTTGACCCTGATGGAATTTATGTTGAAAAGAAGCCAGAAAGACTGCTCCCATTATAGAGACAAGTACAAAAAATGCAAGGCATAGATGAACTGGGCCTCTTCAAGCAGCTGCAGGAGAACAGCCTGACTACAGGCCAGTGAGCAAGAGGAGCGCAGGAGCCAAGGGCTTCAGAGGGGTGGGTGAAGGGAAAATCACGCTGTTGCATCATCTACAGATAGGAAGTTATGTTATTAAAAACATATTGGAATCTTTTGAGCAAGAGAGAAATTTGATTTGATTTATATGTTTCAAAATTGCTCTGGTTAAAATTGAACACATTAGGACCCAGCAGGGTAGCTCAGTTGGTTAGAGCATAGTCCTGATACACAAGATTGTGAGTTTGAGCTCTAAACAGGGCACATACAAGAAGCAACCAATGAATGTATTATAAGTAAGTAGAAGAACAAATTAATGTTTCTTTTGTATTTTCTCTCTCTCTCAACTACTATACCATATTTCTTTAGCCTTATATAAAATGCTTAAGTTAGATATTTGCAATGGCGTAAACCAGAACATTAAAATGTGACCCATTGCATTGTCTCAGCTGCTGTTTTGAATCAAATGGTCTGTGAAACTCCCCAAGTTGAATTTCAAGCACTTCATGAAGATACGTTGATTAACCAATCACCTGAAATTGTGCAGGATTTTTCTAAATGATTTCCAAAATATTGGCTATGGGGAGACTTAAAAGAAAAGGACGTTTATTCCAGGAGTCAGGATCCATCGCACTAAAGAGTTAACCTTAAAAATATCAGAAGGAAGCGTAAGGACGCTAGTGACTTTGGGACCCAGGGTGAGACATTAATGGTGAGTATATTGAACATTCCCACCTTCCTAGCCCTCCAATGAAGAGATGTACAAAACACATTGCTCCCAGCCAAGTTCCAGGAAAGGACTGAACACCTTCACTAAAAGGAAAGCATGTTGATACGCTGAAATGCTTTTGGGGATATGAACTAAAGGTAAAATAGGAAATAAAATAAATGTGTCAACTAGACAACATAACAACCACCTCCAGCCCTCAGGTACTGATGTGTAGAATATGGGTTCACTATAAATATGGCCAGTTTCCAACTTTCTCCTCTCAGAGGCACCCTGACATTCTGCCAGATTAAAAGTAAATCATCTCAAGCAGCAGATGCCCCATTATTGCGGGAGCCACACTCCCATTTTCGAGTCTGCATTATATTGTTATGTAGCCAGTAGTTGAGTTATGGGGCTGAGGGCAGACACAGACCACTGATAAGACTCTTCATGAACATTGGGAAATCAATAGTTCTCAAATAGAATACTGCAATTATTCTATTAAATAATTAAAAGTAGGCTTGTAGCTGTAATTAAAGACAAAACATGTTAGTTATAATTAAAAATTATAAGGACAATAGTGTTTACACCAACTGTGTCATCTACGGCTGTCTACTGGAGCGCGGGCTCTGGAACCAGACTGTCATTGTTTCTATTCCATCTCTACCTCCTAAATGTCCTGTGTTATTGAGGAAATCAGTTTAACTCTCTGGGTTTCAGTGTTTCTTCATTTGTAAATAATCATAGTGCCTACCACATAGGTTATGGGAAGGATTAAACTAATTAATAAGTGTGAAGCTCTTAAACAGTAGTTGACATATAGCAAGAAATATATGCGTCCATTATTATTTTATTATTACCCATCAGAAGGTTCCTAACATTTCCACCAAAGACCTATGTCTAAAATGGTTAAGACTACATGTTATAAGTGATTCAGGAGATGAAAGAATCACTATAGGCTGTAATAATAACAGTCACCACTCTAAACATTGGTTTAATTATCTACAGAATAGAGATGGAAATGCTTATCCTTCAGCATCTCACAGATAATGTGATAATTAAATGAAATAATGTTTAGAAAGAATTTTATAAGTTTGTGAAGTGTGATATCTATGCAAAATAGCAGTATTGTTATTATTATTATTTTACAAGGAGCCCCCAGAACATGGGAGACCTGAAAGTAAAAGCTAGAAAAAGAATGTTCCTATTGCAGTGGAGGCAAGGTACCCAAGTGCACCTCATCATCTTTGCATTGTATCAGTGGACAGGCTGAAATTAACTCCTTTTAAAAAATTGCACTCTTTTCTCTTTAAAACTTTTTTATTTGTGTAATTCATTCTATTTATTTAATTATAAAAATTGAGAGAGGGAGAGTGGGAGCTCATCTACCTACATATGAATTCAAAGTTTTTTTTACTACTCTAATGTCAGCATCTGGGATATGAAACTGTCCCCTGCTGGGTTGCTGAGATGTTCGTTAAATATCTCCCTAATTGTGGGAGCAGTTAGGAACCTCTGAGTATTATCATGTAATAAATTGTCCTTAAAATAATGTAGTCCCTTCATTCCTCCCTTTTGGAAATGTCTCAAATGTCAAAGAAATACATTTTATTATAACTCAAATGATATGAGCGAGTGAATGTGTGTGTGTGTGTTTGTGTGTGTATGGGTGTGTGTGTGTGTGTGTGTGTAGTCTGTCCAGAAGGCAGAGACATTTATTGAAGAAGATACAAGATACAAAAAATGGTGTGCATAGGACAAAGATGCTTCAGTACCCTTCAAAGTAGGCATCTTGGGACTTCACACAGTTCCCCCAGTCACCATCAGCTGCCCCGTCATATTTTCCTGAATCTCACTGATGGTCTGAAATCTCTTCCCTTTCAAAGGTGATTTTAGTTTTGGAAAAGCCAGAAGTCACAGGGCACAATATCTGGGCTATAGGAGGAAGGCTGAGTCACCTGGGTGATTTGATGTTTCATCAAAAAACTCTGCATGAGATGTGATGCATGAGCGGGTGTGTTGTTGTGATGAAGCTGCCAATTGCCAGTTGCCCATTGCTGTGGTTTTCTGAATCATCCAAATAGTTTCTGGGGAGGAACATTCAATGCAAAGTTTGATGCATATTCGTTGCTCTACTTGCTCAGTTATATTTAATGCAATGGCCGCACAGTACACATGCTCACTCAATGGCATCTACTGCCCCCACTGATTGGTACAGTGAAGTTTTCATCATTATGCACGTGCATTCCAATCCACTCTCATTTGCTGCCAGGTTACATGGATGTTGCAAAAACTGTTCTCATTATATTAAAAATGGCTTGACTTTTTCCAGACAGATCTTGTGTATGTGTGTGCGTTCGTGTGTGTGTATGAGGCATATGATACATAGATAGTTTCATCAATATTATCATCACCATCATCATCAAAGTTTTCCTTTGGATGTAAACTTAACCCTCAATGTTTCTTTTTGTGTAAGATTTGATTTGTCATAAACTTTCTGTAGTTGAATTTTGGAGTTCCTTTATTTTTAAAAATATCAGATTTCTGATTAAAAGCACTAGGTTGTTTTATTAAATTAAAAATGTTAAACACAGATTTCATGATTCTTAACCAAAAGCCCTTGTCAGACTCATAGAAGATACAGTGTATTTGGGAAGAGAAAGAGATTGAGATTAAATCCCAGGAAGAGATGGTTTTGAACTGAAACCTTTGTAACTCCCTGGCACTGATTTATTGAGCCCTCAACAGTGGTGTGATTTGATTATATTGTTTAATGCTCTTCTGAGAAGGTTTGGAATGACATGTGAGTATCATTGTTTTCTGCTGTGTGTTCTGTACCCAATTTCTGAGTTGAGCCATCAGAAAAAAAAATGTTGCACTTTTTAAAAAGGCTCATGGCAGGAACTATTCCACAGTTGCAGGTTGGCTACTTCAGGAGATAAAATTTACAGCAACAGATTGTGTTTGGACAGGTTTGGACAGCAAATGGGGTTCAGAATCAGAAAAACCAGGTTTAACTCCAAGCTCCACATCAGTCTTTGTTCTCAATGACTACGGGTTTCCTAATCTTTTAAGTAAAAGATTCTGACATCATAGAGTTGTTCTGAGGTTAAATAGGAAATGCATGTCAAAATGCCTTCCAAACTCTAAAGCAGTTTAAAAGCAAAGCTTTTTTTCCCCTAGGTACAAAAGACATCAGGAAACCCAACCACACCATTTTTGGAGCCTCCGTAAAACAGTTTGTGGTGTTCTCACATGGTGAGGCATCCAGTGTGTGTAAGAGTTAAGAGCTCTGTCTCTATCATTTTGAAAGACACAGCTATCGCACTTTGGGGGTTCTACTGTTATGCTGAGGTCTCCTATGAGAACCCCCAGCTGGCTTTGGAGAGGACTTACTGTCTAGGGTTTCTGTTTTTGCTTCATTTTGAGTCTCTGATTTTTTTTGTTTATTTTCTATTTTGCCTGCCAAGAAATACAATAAATAAAATTTTAAAAATATTTTATTTTCAAATATTTTATTGGTTTTATTTAGATGGTCATTCAGGGTGTATAAACTATCATGATACTAGAAATAGAAGTCTTCCCAGTAAGTCAAAACTCAAAAATAGATCTTCGCTGGTGCAGAGATCAACAAATATCTGCATCCACTTAATTTTAAATGAGGGTCAGTATTTCACTTTTCAGTGGCAGATAATTGGCTTTACCAAATGTCCCACATGTTCAAGGAAATATGCTTCCCCTTGCTATGGTACTGTTATGTTCTAAATCGTGATCTCTCCTCTCTTTCTGTGTTTCTTTGACTCCTTTATTCCAAAATAAGGTTGTCAAACCTAAAGTGTATCTATCTTCTAACTACCCTCAAAAAGTCAGCTATATATTTTACCACAGAATATATACAATTAGCTCAATGAAAACTAGGGATCAAAGGGAGTCAGGAGAGTTCAGGATGGGCTTGTCACATTTGGTGAAAGTCTCATTATTGCTTTCTACTTTATATAAGTTACTGTGCTAAATATGGGAATGACTTTATATATTTTATATCTCTGAGTGTCTTTATGTGTATTTTATCAGAATTTCATTATCTCCACTTTAAATATTTGGTACAAAGATAAGTACTATATTTTTGTAAGTGTGATCTGTATTGAAGCATAGAGTAAAAGTAAAATTTCAGGAAATTGCATTCCAAAATATTTCTATCTAATATGCAAAACAGCATTCGTGATTCAATTTAAAATATCTGTTAATAAACTCATTCATCCTTCTAGTTAATAAAGACAACATCTGTTAATTAACCCATCCATCCTTGTAATTAATAGAGTGAGGGATACCTTTATGGACTACCATGGAGACTATAGCGTTTTCATCTCTTATGTCAGCTTCCTGTCATGCCATCCACACAGAGAACCACGGCAGATGTGCTAATGAAAAAAAAAACCTGAAACACATTTGGTCTTCCATTTTCCGATGGAACTAGTGGGCACTGAAGACAATTTCCTGTGTCCCTAACCTTCATCATGCCAAGAGTCACTGCATGTCATTGCCAATGTCGCTTCTTTAAACTCCTTTTTCAACTGGGCATATGATGGCAAGAAAAGTGGTTTTCAATAAATGAGATACCTATTGGAGGAGGAGTAGAGACCACGGACAGGTGGGTTCTGAGGATTTCCGCAGCAATGCTTTAGCTGACTTCCAAAATAACCTATGCGTTTTACGGTTATTCAGCAACTCTCCCCTCCCAATAAATGGATCCCCTGTGACGCTTAAAAAGGCCATGACATTCACTTCATTTCATTTCATGGAATGGGAGCAGCTTGTTGGTTCGATGAAAAAGAAGTCAGCCCTGCAATTGGTTGCCTTTTACTCTCCATTTATAAGGTGATTGGAAATTTCATAGTCATGATCTCTTTGTGCATGTTTTCTGATATTACTTTTAAAGTCTATTGGGTAGGAACTTTTATTTTTCCCTTTAAGGAAATCAATTTAGGGAGTTATTTACTGTATATCACATACACATGCTTTGTTTGAAGTTTACTACGGAGGAAACCTCACTAGATTTATTTTCCCCCCTTTGGCGGTCTGCCTACCATAAATGGCTTTTAACTCCCTAATGGATGTTTTTTCTAGTCTGCCACCAGCAGAGCTTCCTGGCATCCCAACCCTACCATGGAATCCAAACTAGAACATTTTATTTTATCCAATCTGTAATAGTCTCTGTTTCTGGACCCAGGATTTGTGTGAGTATATGAGTGTATACATAAAACTTACTCAACTTTGGATGGAAATCCAAGACCAAACTTCTGAGTAAATCCCTGACCGATGTTTCTGGTTGGGAGAAAGTGATAGTTTGCCTTTAACAAGAAGAGCTTACCTCCAGAATTTTTAAGACGCTATCTTGTCATACTAAGCAATCACAACGTTCATATTACAGAATCCTGGCCCTCAACCAAAACTTGTTGTGGCTCATTCCTCTGCTGACCTGCGTGGCTGCTAACAGCCTATCAGCAGCTACTGGTGCGAAGGATTAAACCATGAGGACAGAAAAAATATCTGACACTCATGATCCCTTTATTTAAAAACTCTCCAGAATGGCATTGGACCAAATTTCTTAAACATAACTAGCTGCTCTGTACATATAATTAACCTTGTTCATTATATTTTGGAATAATTACTTTAAGATTGGTTCTGAAATGGACTTCCTTAACATAAACATATTTCTTTTCCATTACATTCTACAAATCATACTAAACAATTTAACGGGAAAAAAAATAAAGTTTAGTGTCCTTGAAACACAAGATATAGGTTTCCACCTATGCTTTTTTCACAAATATGATATATTTTACCATCCTCTCAAAAAAAATAAAGGCAATTTAGTGTAAAACAAAGCATTGCTATTCATTCAAATTGTTAAATGGACTACTAAAAAGATAACAGGCTGGATGAAACAGCAAACTTACTCAGGTTTTCATAAATACTTTAGTTCTCCAAAAAATTTATAGATTTTATTGGATCAGTCAAATCTATTGGTTTACCAGAGTTTAATATCTTATAATACATGCCGCCTTCTAACTGTGACCATCACTTTCTCTTCAGGGCATAATGCTTCTCTTTCTTTAGAATCTATTAGGTTTTTTGTTTGTTTGTTTGCTGTTTGTTTGTTTTTCTGTTAGCATGGATAAACACCAAAGGAAAATTAAGTGCTCATAATGATTGTGAATATTTTTATTTACCATTCTACATTGAAGAAATGTATACTGAAATTATAATGGTAATTATAAGTTTTCAGACATCTGTGAAGGTTTTATGCATTTCTTTGATCATATTTTTTGAAAACCCAAGGGAAAAATATCCTAATGTTTAGGACTGACTGTCAATTAAAATTCTCTTATCAAATATTGCATTCATTCTCAACATCTTCCCCAGAACTGGTGGGCTCAATGCAGGACTGCTGCTACTATTACCCGAAGAAAGGCTGTTTACAGTGGGGTTCTCCTTGCCTTCTCTGCTCAAAAGAAGCTTCAAACACAGATTCCTCCTCCAAAATCATTTCACTGCTAGAGCACTCAGTGCGTCCAAAAATGCCTATTTTGGTCCCTGCCAGGAAGATTCCATCAACTTCTCTCTGTGTCATTTACCCTCTTCTGTTGACTTAGCATTTCCTGAAATACAGCCTTCACTGACCTAGTACTCCAGGAAACACCAATTTAGCATGGTAAATTACCATTTTCACTGCTGCCTCAGCGTTTCCGGCAGAGTGTGTTTTTCTTCCTTCGTCCCCTTGGTCAGGGAGCTCTGGCTCTTAGGTGGATTTAGGAGTTCAGGACTATTACAGAACATAATGACAGGATGCCCTCAAGTGGTAACACTTTCTCTATCCAGAAAGCTCTGAGCACTTTACAACACGAAGGCACAATTCTTCCTATGGCCTCCTTAAAGGAGACAGATAGCATCCCGACATTTCAATAAATGGGGTAGCCTGCAGACACTCAGTGAAAGAAATTGAGATTGTACATGCACTTGAAAGGAGGTAACATGAATTTGACCAGAAGAATTTCTCTGCATGTCTCAAATTACCATTCCTTAAATAATAATTGGGACTCTTCCTAACTGTCTGCCATGGGATATTAACAACATCCAGTTGGTTATAGGAATTGCTTAAATATTGACCTAAAAAGGCACATTTCACAATGACTTGATTTTACTAATTAACCACTCTAAACTTCATTTTTCTCATCTGTGAAATCGCAACAGAATGGACGTGCCAGATTAAAATAAATAGATGAATATCATGTAGAATAGTGTCTGATACAAAGAAGAGGGTTAAGGAAAGATCATTTTAATCCCATTCTATTTCTCATATTTCTCATCATTAATGATAACATGGCCAGGAACGCTAGCTCAGAACTCAGAGGAAATAAAGAAAAAACACCTGATACTCGAAAAGGGCCGGGACTGGAATGATGGACTGACACTAATGTGATGACATGAAATAAATCCTTTAGAGCCTCAGACTGAACCTTTTCCAAACTCAATGTGTTTTTCTAGTCTCCAATTCTCTGCCTTCCCCACCCGCCCCCCCATAGTCTTCTATATTTTACTCAGTTAAGTGGATCTACTCTTTTTAAAGCATTCAGTTACTCAAGTCTGCAACCTCAGAGTTATACCTGAATCATCCTTTTTATTTACCACTTGAATTATTTGTTTCTCAGAATGCTCTTTAGTCTGTCACCTCCTTTCTAACTGCCACCATGACAGCTTTGGTTCAGGTCCTCAGTTCTTTTCGCCTGACTGGTCTTTCCAACCTCAACCTCTTCTTCTTACTGTAACCTTTGAATTTGTCTTTTCAAACTACAAGTATGGGCATCATTCCCCAGGTAAGGCCACACAATATATACTTTTCACTTTTTAACAGGAAAAAAAATCCACTCCTTTGTAAGTTATAGAAGTTTCTTCAATGTCTAAACCATGTCTCTAGTTTTTTCTTTCTCATTGTTTCTCCCCTCCATCACTCCTTCCCTGCCTCCCTCCCTCCTTTCCTTTCTTTCTCATTTTCCATCTGTACTGATGACTTGAAAACCTTTTCTTTCATTCCTCTGTTCCTTGAGCAGGCTGTTTCCCATATTTGGAAAGTCTACCACCCCAACTTACCCACTTCAAAAACTCATATGTCCTTCCACTCATTTTGTTTAAATTTTACCTCCCCTTTGAAATTTTCACTACTTCTCCAATTATTATTTTTTATTATTTCTATAATATACAACTTTTATCAAATCCCTGATTACATAGTCATTTCATTCTTTTGACTATGCACCATTTAAATGTACACACTAGAGCTTACTTGCATGCATCTGTCTCAACATTATTGTAACTGGCAAATAGGGAATCCTAAAAAAAAAAAAAAATTGAATCTATCAATGATTAAATGGATAAGTTAAAGCATTAAATATATACATTTTTAAAATATTCTAATGCATATGTATACTATGAGAAAATGGAAATTTAATTGGATAGAAATTCAATATAAATCCAAAAGTTAAATATTTTTATGTTTCTTTAATCAGGAGTTAGAGAATAGAGTTTGGAACAGCCTAAATAACTGAAAAGTGAGGGGGGAAATCTCCTAACAAGCATATACGAAGATGCATGCTCACACCCCCCAAACACATACCTACATAACTAAATGGATACTCTAGGGCTTGGTTCAAACCCCCTTTTGCCCTTCATTCTAGTTCTAATAGCTGGTCTGAGCTTGTTCCCCCACTCCTAGAAACTATCTGAGCCCTCCTAGTCTTCAAGTCCCTTTATGAAGGAAAACCTATCTCAATCAAGGATGAACCCCAAGTGTGTATACAAGCTGCATACAATCTCTTGACTAATCCCTGAACTACCCATAGATCAGAGAAACACCAAGAAGCTAGGCAGAGGAAGCAACCAGAGGGGAGGTAACTGAGTAGAAACCTTTGCTGCTGCTTCTGGCAGTAAAAACAGGGTTTGAGCCAAACCAAATTTATTGCTTGTTAGATTCAAAGACCAAGACTCTTTAGAAGTTTACAATAGTCCACATCACCACAATGCATTATACTTAATTTCCAGCATGCAGTCACAGGTTACTGGGAAAAAAGCAAACTTCAAAAATAGTAAAGGATAAATCATTGTCAACAGAAAAAGTAGTCAATATAAATAATCTCAAGATGACCCAGATGTTGAAATTATGAAATAAGGATTTCAAAGCAATAATTATGATATATTCAGTTTTAAAGGAAAATATAGCTATAATTAATTAACAGGATAAGTGGAAACTATTAATAATAACCATATACAAATCCTAGAACTGAAAGTAAAATATCTGAAATCAGAAAAAAATATTAGATATATTTAAGAGCTGATTGGGAAGGCAGAAGAAAGGGTTGACTTAATTGAAGGCTTATCAATACAAATTGCTCAATCTAAAGAATAGAGATTTTTTTCAAAGGATTAGGAAGGAAAAGGGAATATGGGCGAAGTGTGATAATATTAAGGCATCTGATCTATGTATTACATAACTGAAGTTCCAGAAGGGGAAAAAAAAAAAGGAAAGAGGAGAGGAGAGAAATAATAAAGAAGAAAAAAAACACATAGTTATATAAGAAAATGTTCTTGTTCTTAGAAATAATCTCTTAAATATGTAGAGGTTATGTTAGTTTGCTAGGGATGCTGTAACACGTTAACACAAACTTAGTAGCTTCAGTGACAGAAATCTATGGTCTCACAGTTCGGGAGACTAGAAGTCCAAGATCATGGTATCAGCACAGCCACGTTCCCTCTGAATGCCTCGGGGAAAGGTCTGCTGGCCCCTTACCAGCTCCTGGTAGTTCTTTGACTTGTGGCAGCATAACCTCAGTCTTCAGGCAGCCTTCTCCCCAGGTGTGTACCTGTGTTCAATATTTTCCCTTTATTTTGAAGGATACCAGTCAGATTGGATTAGGACCCACCTTAATGACATCATTTTAACGTGGTTACCTTAATAAAGACTATCTCGAAATAAGGTAATACTTTAAGATACTGGGATAAGGACTCCAACATAACTTTTTGGAGGGAGACAATTTAACCTACCACAGTGATCAATGTTTATTTTGATATGCCTGACTTAACCTCAAAAGATTTAGAAAAGCATATGCAGAGATGCATGCACACACCCCCCAAACACATACTTACATAACTAAATGGATACTCTAGGGCTTGGTTCTAACCCCCTTTTGCCCTTCATTCTAGTTCTAATAGCTGATCTGAGGTTGTCCCCCACTCCTAGAAACTATCTGAGCCCTCCTAGTCTTCAAGTCCCTTTATGAAGGAAAGCCTATCTCAATCAGCCCTAAAAAAAAAAGTACCTGACCTTGAAGTCCTATCCTTGTGAATAAAGAAATTTATATTTATATTTCCCCAGTACTCATTTCCTTAAACTAACTACTGTCATAATCTATCTGTATCTAAAACTATTCATTCTTGTTTGGACTTACTTGATGCCTAATATTTTATTGAACTTACAGAAACATAGCTGATCAATTTATGCTTGTAATACTACATCTCTATTTTACCCATTGAACAGGATCTCTCCCATCATCTTATCCCGCTGGTGTCTCTCTCATCTCAGCTCCTAAAGGTGGCTCTGTGACTTGGACAATGTCAGTGAGTTGCACTTATCCATTTTACACTTATCTTGTAAGCCACCCTGTCCTTTTAGAAATACATGCAGGATATTTTTATTGAGTGAGGCTGTATGTGAAACATTAAGCTTTGAGGGAAATCAATCAATGCGAAGAATAAGGTGGCATACATTAAACGTACACAGGGCATGGCACATAGTAAAGCATGGCATATAGTTTCATAACTGGAAATACTGGACCCATGGTCATAAAACAATTAAATTATTTGTTAAATATCAAATTGTACCTGTTGTTAGGTGCTCCTGGCATATTGTGTGGGGAGGGTTCTTTGCGCCTTAAGGGACCAGTCAGTAAGTTGAACCAAGATGTGGTAGACCTGGCAGGTCAAGTGCCCCATTTGTGTCTTTTCTACTCCAGCTTCTATTTATACATAAACAGAATAGTAGGATGTCTTTAAATAAATGTGGGCTAGATGACCTCCAAGGTACCAATCAATTGAAACATGATTCTTTACCACTTATAGAGGTTATTCTATGCCAGGCACTGAGTAAGACACATCAATAACTTTTACTTATATATTTATAATACTCTTGTAAATTATATTATAAAACCAATGGCAAATGTGATAATAAGTTACAAAAATATTAAATTTCTCTTCTTTCTACTAATTAATGAGAATTTGACCCTATTCCAAAAGAGAGCACCTTGCAGTCCACTCAGTTGTTGTGAATGCTATTTTTACACATCAGTTTGGTTGGGCCATTGTGCTGCTTATTTAGGCATAGGTTATTCTGGATGTTTCTATGAGAATGTTTTTGCATTTAAGTCAGTGAACATTGAATAAAGCAGATTGCCCTTTGTAATGTGTATGGGACTCACCTAATCTGTTAAAGACCTGACTAGAACAAGAGGCTGATCTGCCCTGAGCAAGAGGTAATTCACCAGCAGGCAACTTTGGAACTTATTCTGCAGCACCAGCTCTACCTGCTTCCCCAGTAGGTGGCTTTTGGACTCAAATTGCACCTCTTTCCTGGGTCTCCAGCTTGTCGGCCTGCCCTGTAGATTTAGGAAATTTCAAGCCTTCACAATCATGTGAGCCAATTGCTCAAACTAAGAGTGTGTGTGTGTGTGTGTGTGTGTGTGTGTGTGTGTGTGTGTATTGGTTGGTTCTCTGGAAAACTCTTACTAGTGCAGGTGGATATTTTCTGGTTATTGCGTAATTGAATGCGTCTAACTCGGTGCTCATTTCAGGTACTGTATATAATCACACATCATTAAATTTGAGATCCTATGAGGATAAAGAAGAAAAACTAACAAGAAATACACTGTTCTAGCTATTTATTGCCATGTAACAACTCATTAGTGGCTTAAAACAACAGCCATCCCTATGTTATCTATCATGTTGTCTTGCACTCTGTGGCTCGGGAAATAAGGTGGAATGCAGAACACAAGTGAACAGTTCTGGTTTGGCTTCTGCCATGTTATTAAAGTCAAACTGGCTGGAACTGGAACATCTAGGGCTCTGCATGTGGAGTGTGTGGTGCGTGGGGTGTGTGTCTGATGCATGTAGTTTATGTCTGCGGTATGTGTGGTATGGTGTTTTCCGCATGAGTGGGCTGTGTGCTGTGCATAGTGTGTGTCTGGTGTATGGTGTGTGAGGTGTGTGCATAGTATGCATGTGTGTGTATACATGGTCTCTCCATTTGGGTCATTTCAGCTTTCTCTCAGCTTGATAGCCCCCCTAATATCTTATGATCTAGCTTTACAAGTCACATAATACTATTTTCTGTTGAACTCCATTGGTTAACACAGTCACAAAAGTACACTCACTTTCAAGAAGAGGGAACAAAGATCCTCCATCTCAATAAAAAGGAATATCCAAGAAGTTTGCAAACATAATTTAAAACTTCCACGCAGCAATTTTTTCACTGATGTGTCTCCTAAAGCAAGGGACATAAAGGAACGAACAAACAAGTGGGACCTCATCAAAATAAGAAGCTTCTGCACAGCTAAAGAAAACATCAGCAAAATGAAAAGGGAGTCAACCGAATGGGAAAATATATTTGCTAATGATACATCTGATAGAGGTTTGATCTCCAAGATATATAAAGAACTCACTCGACTCCACTCCAAGAAGACAAACGATCCAATCAGAAAATGGGCAAAGGACCTGGGCAGACGCTTTTCCAAGGAGGAGATACAGAGGGGCCAGAGACATTTGAAAGGATGCTCAGCATCACTAGCCATCAGAGAAATGCAGATTAAAACCACCATGAGGTACCACCTCACACTGGTCAGAATGGCCATCATAAACAGATCCACAAACAACAGGTGCTGGCAAGGCTGTGGAGAAAAGGGAACCCTAGTCCACTGTTGGTAGGAATGCAGACTGGTGCAGCCACTGTGGAAAGCAGTGTGGAATTTCCTCAAAAAGCTGAAAATGGAACTGCCTTTTGATCCAGTGATTCCCCTGCTGGGACTATACCCTAAGAATCCCAAAACACCAATTCAAAAGAACCTATGCACCCCAATGTTCATAGCAGCACAATTTACAATAGCCAAGTGTTGGAAGCAACCTAAATGCCCATTAGCAGATGACTGGATCAAAAAAAAACTATGGTACATTTACACAATGGAATACTACACAGCAGAAAGAAAAAAAGAACTACTAAACTTCGCGACAGCATGGATGGAATTCGAGAGCATTATGCTAAGTGAAATAAGCCAGGGGGAGAAAGACAAATACCATATGATCTCACCTATAAGTGGAACCTAACCAACAGTACAAAGATTCAAGGAAAATAACACCAGCAACACTGAAAGGAAAAGAAACCAATAGAGACAAGAGGCGAGAGGGAGAGGGGGCGGGGAAAAAGAAAGGGAAGGGGAAAGTCAAGGAACATACAGCAAGGACTCATGGACAAAACCAAAGGGGAAGAGTGGAGGGAGGGAGGGAGAGAGGGAGGGGGCAAGGGAAAGTGGTGGGGGGTAGGCAGAGACAAATGTATTTGAAAAAATAAATTAATTAATAAAAAAAGAAACTTCCATGCTGTTCCTTTCATCCCTTTCTCTCTTAAGAAATAGAGACAAATTCTGTATGTAAAGCTAGTAACAAAACCACAAGCCCTTACCCAATCAGTGCTGGTTACCACATTGGTACATGCTAGTCTCAGTATACTAATTAAGAAGCTCTTGTGCTCTTAGCTCCTTGTGGGCAATGTTAACAGAGAAAATAGGGGAGTAGAAAACCAGTTCCCTGAGCTCAAAAGCTTAGCACTTAATTGTGGAATATATAATCTCTCTTTTCTTTCTGAATCCCCATCTATTTTTTGAAAGTATATATAGTTCTGGGTGGCCTAGTGGTTATTTGGTTACTATGTTCATGGTTCTGCACTAAATCCATTCTCTTCAAATGGAATTCCAAAAAATTTTCCATGTCTACAGTTTTTAAAATTGTTCTTCACTGGGAAAAAATGAGGTGTATTAACTTCAAGATATCTACCAATTACTTAGCTTTCCACTTCATGGAAAGTAACCTTCCAGAAAGGAGCTTTAGCAACTTTAAACTTCAACTCCACAACTGAATGAAAAAACAGATTCAGAGGATTTTTAATAGTTATTTTAGCCTGAATAAATTACTTTTTTAGTGATATGAAAAAAAATCAGTCATGCAAAGGCTGGAAAGTTATCAGTGCCTTTGTCCTCTGTAAATAAAGAAAGTAGTCTGCTGGTCAGCTGTTGGAATCATGTGTTAGGACATTTTCCTCCTTCCATTTTCCAAAAACCTGAGGTCAGCAAATGCTTAAGGCATCAATGTCACTTCTGCACTAAAAAGTTCATATAAGGCTTTAAGGGAATGGATAGGCTGGAGGGAAGAAACCACTAAGAATAACTAAAAATTAGGAGAGAAAAAAGAAAAAAAATAAATGAGGGCTTTAGAGGAAACTCATCTCTGTTATTTACTAGTAAAGGAAACCTTAAACACAGACCAACTTATCCCCAAATTAATGTACATCCCTCACTGAAGACCTGTTTACCTCATTCCCTATAGCCTCCAAAACATGTTGAGGCTTCAACAAAAAACATTACACTACCAAACCCCCTTCCAAAAAAAAAAACCCAGAAAAAAAAGAATCTTAAAATTCCAAGTAAACATTTCGGCTATGACAGCGAT
Organism: Pteronotus mesoamericanus; assembly: GCF_021234165.1. Taxonomy (NCBI): domain Eukaryota; kingdom Metazoa; phylum Chordata; class Mammalia; order Chiroptera; family Mormoopidae; genus Pteronotus; species Pteronotus mesoamericanus. Next base: position 10,264,597 of record NW_026555234.1, on the reverse strand, counting down.
GTTGAAATGATCAGTCAGGGAATATAAAGTTGCTGTAATTAATATGTAAAGGCCCTAATGATAAAAAGTAGATAACGAGCAAGAATATATGGGTTATAAGCAGAAATATGGAAATTGAAGAAACCAAAGGAAATGATAATAAAAAAAAGCACTGATATCAATGAACAATGCCTTTAATGGACTCATTTAATGATCACAGAAAGGATCAGTGAGTTTGGTTAGGTCAATTAAAATGTCACAAATTGAGGTGGAAAAAAAAAGAATGAAAAACATCCACGAGCTATGGGACAATTTCAAAAAAGTAACGTATAAGAAATCAAAATACTAGAAAGAAAGAACAGCAGAAGAAATATCTGAAGCAATAATGGTCAACAACTTTCTAAAACAAATAACAGAAATCAAAGCAAAATGTAGGGATGTCAAGAAACATGTATAAAGGACCCATGGACAAAGCCAAAGGGAGGTAGGTTTAAGGGTGCGAGGTGGGGGTCGGTGGAGCAGGGAAAAGTGGTGGTGGGAAAATTAAGACAACTGTAGCTCAACAACAATTAAAAAAATCTAAGAGTGTCAGAGAATAACAAGCAGGACAAATATCACCCAAATAAAAACAAACAAACAAACAAATCCAAACAGACCTACATTTAGGCATATCATGTTCACTCTGCAGAAAACCAAAGGCAGAGAGAATACAAAAGAAGAAATCAGAGGGCAGAAGGAAAGCACTGTTCTCATCAACAAACAATGATAAGAATGACAGTATACTTTTTTCCAGAAACTCTACAAATAAGAAAAGAATGAAATAAAGTGATGAGAAAAACAACCACCCTGAATTTTACATTCCGGGGAATTATCCTTCAAAAGTAAAGGAAAAACAAAGATATTTTTGGAAAAAATAAAACTGAAGGAATATATCAGACATGCCACCAACTGACTTGTCAGAAAGGAAATGTTAAAAAAATATCTTCAGACAGGAAAAAAAAATGTATGTCAGAAACCTTTATCTACAAAAAGGAAGGAAAATCATTGGTGAGGAAATCAATGAAAATAAAAAATTATTTTAATTGATCTATCAAATAACGATTTAGCATAATAGTGGTAACAATGTATTGGGTGATTGTATCATGTGGGTAAATTAAGTGAATGACAGCAATGTTACAAAGGATGGGAGGAAGAACTTGGAAATATTCGGTTAGAGCAAATTACACAGTACAAATGTGAAGTAGTGCAGTGTTATTTTAAGAGGAACTTCAATTAGTCAAATGTGTATTTGAAACTCTATGATGATCATTAAAAATATTTTAAAAGAAATATGATATGGTAAGAGAGAATATAAAACAGAACTATTAAAAATAACCAATCAGTACAATAGAAAGCAGAAGAAGAGGGGAAAACATTCCCTTACCTATCAGGGTGGACTCTGTTACCATTTCACCTGTTTTTATTAATAAAGTTTATTCTGAACACACTACACTTACTTGTTTACAGATTTCCCATGCTACCTTTTGATGCAGAGTTGAGTAATTACAACAGGGACCATCTGGCCTGTGAAGCCTAAACTTTTTGTTACAATAACCTGTACATAAAAAGATGGTGGACTTTGGATTAAACTCCAAAGCTCATAATCAAATTTCATCAATTGACCTAACTATATTATATATACCTATTTATTCCAGGATTCTATGCAGAATCTTTCAGTGATTTAGTTGCCATTGTTCTTTACTCTCCCCCAACATTTTTCTCAATCTTGCAGTTCCTAAAAATATGGACCAGGAATTTTGTAGAATTCTCTTCCACTTGGGTTTAGATTCACTTACGCATGTTAGGAAGAATATCAGAAGTGATATGTCTGTCTCAGTGCATCATGTTACACAGTGTTGTTTATTCCCAATATTGGACATTTCAGCTGTTTCTCATCATATAGTTTGTATTTTTCCTCAATATATGAAAGGTGATTTGTGGGGAGATATCATGATGTGCAATGTGTTCTAACTCACCACAAATATACCCACTAGTCCTAGCATGCTGTAGTATTTGTCTTACTCCATCATCCCTTTTGTTTTTTATTTGATATTTTAATATAAGAAAGAACTTTCCGTTTATTGATTAATTGGTTTATATAATTGTAGACTTTAGAATTTAAATTTTATCCAATGAGCTTTAATACATTATTGTCATTTATTTTGATTCTCAAATTTTCCAAATTTTTGGTGGTGGGAGCTTCTGTGACTTTATGATAGACTCTCATCATTCTTAAAGGACTTTCTTAATTTCTTATCTTAATATTCTGGACACCTTGCCCCAGTCCTGGATTTAACTTTTTATCCAATAATTCATAGTTCCTGTTAGTAGAAATCAATAGTTGGAAACTAAATATGAGCACTAAGCTTGCACATTATTAATGAGTTGCTAATGGTTTTAGTCCCTCTCAACATACAGAGCTGGGAAGTGCACAAAAACACATACACACACATATACAAGGGGGGACCCAAAAAGTTCTGAATTATCTTCTGAAAGGTAAGCCCTTGTAGTACAGGCTTCCCCTACTAGGTGAGTGTTCTAGGAACCCATCTGCATCAGTGTATCAGTTGGCGTTGTTGTGAGAGGCTGCATTTTGCTTCAGTGACTTTTTTTTTTAAGATTCTTTCAACGTGTGTGCCCATTTCATGATGGGTGATTTATGAATGTACCTGCCCACACTGCTGTGAGTGTTCAGCAGTTTTTGACCAAAAAACAGCATGTGCCAGTGTCCAACACTCCCTATTCCCAAGTGGTGAATATTTTTTTATATTTCCCTGGATGATAAAAGTCCTCAAATGGAAATGTTTTGCTAATGTGGAAGAGGTGAAACAAAAAATAAAAGAAGTACTGAGAGGTTCAAAAAATGTTCTGAGCAATAGAAAAAAGCCATCTCGATAGGTGTATTGCATCAAATGGGGTGTACTTTGAAGGTGATTGAACTGTTAACATATAAGAATAAATACACAATTTTTCATAAGTAAATTCTGGGTTTTTGGGGTCCCCCTCATATGTACATCTATGAATATATTTGCCTATTTCTATCTCTTGTTCTCTCTATGTTTGTGTCTATATGCAAAAATACAAGTATATTTGCCTATTTCCATCTCTGTATATATTTTGTCTGTATATACCTATGTATGTGTACATGTACATACATGCATGTGTGTTTTTGTAAAATATAAATTCGTTTTGAGATTTTCAATTCCAATTCTACACTGCAAGTTCTATTTAGTCTTATCTTTTTTTTATATAGAGAACATCTTTAACCAATAATGAGAAAGAAAACCTAATGATTATAGTTCAAAATTTGTTTATAGTCTCTTTTAATGGAGGGAAATAAAATTTACACATAATGAGATGCACAACGTTTAAGAATGCAATTGGATGGGTTTTGACAAATATATATACTCCAGTGTAACCTATACCTCTGTTAAGATATAGAACCTTTCTGTCCCAAAGACGGTGCCATTGTGCTCCCTCACAGTCAACAAATCTCCTGAAACAAATACTTTGCTAATCTTTTTTAAAATCATAGCTTATTTTTGCCTAATTTGGAACTTGACATAAATGGAAACAGAGAGAGTATATTGTTCTGTGTCTCGTTTCCTTTGCTAATCATAATGTTTAGGGTTCACCCTTCCAATAGCAGGTGTCAGTAGTTTGTGCCTTTGCATTGCTCAGCATTACCCCTTTCTGTGCGCACTATAGGTTATCTATTCTCCTTGGAGTACCAAGTAATTGCATGGCTATCGCTAGAAGTCCTTTTATCTGTGGGGACTCCAAGAAAATACCCTGTCAGGCAGGTCTCTGCCACAACTGGCTTTACTGTCTCTTGTAGCATCCAGAACTATATGAGGAAGGGACAAGAGATGCATATTTGTAGCCTACTCCATAATTCATTTATACATTTTTTGGTAGCATCTGTTGCTTGGCTTGCCTTCTGAGTCTAAAACCCAGTAACAGTTCAGAAACAAAATTGTGACCACACACACCAAAAAAAGGATGATTTCAGAAAAAGCAATGTACTATTCAGAAAAATCACAGGAATTGCTGGCTCAGCACAAGGTTTAAATGTTTGAACACACTCCTCTAGGCATGCCCTGTCAATATTGCTATTTTCCAACTTTTTCATACTTTTATGGGACAATAAACTATGTCCTTTGCAAGAGAATTTAACACCGTGTTAAATAAAAGTAAATAGGTTAAAAGCATTTACTTTTTCATTGGACAATTTGTCTGGAATTTTAGGGCGTTCATTGAATTCTGAATCTCAATGAAGGAGTGTGGCAGAGATCCACAGCATTTTCCAAGCAAATTTGGATCCAGAACCAACTTTTCTTTCAAGTGGGAAGACAGACATTTTCACAGGCAAGTGTTCGCCACAACCCCACCGTACAAAGTCTTCCTTAATCCAGGCACGTGATGGTGCTTATAATTAAGCACCCGTTGAGGATAAGGCTACTTTCTGACTGTGCCGGATAAACCCTATTCTTTTGACCCTTTGAGAGCCTCACACTCCCCTAACTCAACCAATGGCAGCATTCTAAGCTCTTCTTAGAGAAATCATTGCTCATCTATGTCTTAGCCATAGATAATTGTCTTTTTATTTATCTGAATCTTCGTGTATTGAGCTTCTAATATTCTTCACTCTCCACCTGGGTTCTCGTTCGTATCTTTGTAGCCTTTCTGTTCTTTGCCCTCTCAAAGCTTTAGCGACTGAGTGACCCCTCTGGTTTATTACTTGCTCGGTAACCCAGTTGTCCATGGAAGTCTTTTTACTTTTAGAGAGTTAAATAAAATTAGGTTGTGACATGATCTTAGGAAATGTCGAAAATATCATCCTCCTTCCCAATAATTCTTTGTATATCTAGTGACTCTGAATTACAGATTTCTGCTAAACTCCAGTCATTTTTGCCTCATTTCCTAAAAAATGTTTTCTCTATTTTGAAAGATGAATATGTGATGGGTGCTTTTACCTGATTTCACCAATCTGCTGTTCAAGTGCTCAAGTTTGAGTCCTGCCATTTTCAAATGTAATAATTTTCCTAGACTCTGCTTTTAAGTTCACCATGTATCTTTAATATGTTCTGAAACATGATATTTTCAAAACATGTAAAATGCAATAAATTGAAGCAACAGTTTAGATGAGTGGTAAGTTGTTTCCTAAAGTTCAAGCATACTCTGGGTCTAGAATCCATGATTTCTCATACATTATTATTATTATGGTACTATAATTTCCACTCCTTCTAAAATTATGATACCTCAAATTTCTTTCAATTTGACATAAAATATAGAGTAAATCTAATCTATGTTATTGTCATTAATAAATATATTATTGATCAATATTAAGGTTTTCTAAATTTAGAATGATAAACATCATTAAAAAATTATTTCTTATCAGTTATATTAATAAGAAAAGTAACAAACCAATTAATAAATATATTTATTTTCTTTTTCAGAAGCTATTTGCTTCATGAATTTTCTTTGTGGTCTTAAATTGAAGCATGAAACGGTCATTTGATAGAGTATCATGGTTAAATTATGATTCAAGAAAGCTCTTACTCACACAGTGGATTTTTATGAGTATCTTAATTGTAGGGCTAATGCAAGCTATAGATTTATGCTGATTAAATCCAGATGGCTCACTCTCTTGATCCTTAAAAGTTTAAATTGTCAGTTACTGATTCTCCTTTTCCTACTGTGTATTCTTAGTAACAAAATCTCTCTTCCTTATTTTGAAAAGATATCCCACTCTGTATTATATTTGACCTAAATTTTCTGTATGATAATGCTTGCATTAATAATGTTTTAAACTTACAGAAAAAGGAAAAAAGAAGTATATTTTAAATATTTAAAACCTCCCTGAATACCAAAAGCTTTCCTGTTCAGAAAAGTAAAACTATCTTCTCTTTCTGTTTCAAACAAATCATTTAATTTGAAGAACAAGAAAATGAAATTGCTGAACAATCCAGCTTTATCTATGTTCGTGTTGATAATATTTAATAAAGTTGCTTGGAAATAAAGTCTCACTGCTTTACCCAAGTTTAATTTTTAAAGGTGCGTATATTAAAATGTATCCCTAGTTCCTAGTCATGCAACATAACAAATAAAGAGCAATAAATAAATAAATAAATAAATAAATAAATAATCAACAGTCTGAACTGGATTTTCTGACTGGAGCCCATGATCACTGAGCAGTGCAGCAGTGACGTGGTTAACTCTGAGGACAACAAAGTGATTACCACAGATTCACCCTGGTTGTTTTCCAAAGACTAGTCAGGAGTGCCTTCAGGTCCACTAATACTTGAAAGAAACGAAATAATGTGGGGTTCTTTTGGCACTTTAACTTATATAAAAAAATGGAAAAAGTCGCATAAAAACAGGTGAGTAAGGAATTAGCTGAAAGCAAAATGTTGTCACCTTTCTTCAGCTCAGGCACGTGTGGAATCATAATGTTGATGTTCCATACGAAGAAGCATATACAAACACAGTTTGATTTTCCTTCATCAGGCCCAACTGTAATGCGTTAACCTCATCTCCCAAAATTCTTTCCTTGAATCAGATTGGCCTAGTCGCCTACTTATTCGGACTTTTGCCTCGGAGGCCATTGGAAAAGGACTGGAAGATGATTAGAGAGGTTTTAGCTGATGAGGAACATAAAAATAGAAATAACTTTTCTGTCCCTCCTAATTTTGTTTTAAAAATTAAATCAGAGGCTATGTTCTACAATGAGAAACTTCAAATTCTGATTATAAATACCTATAATAGTAATACATGCTGATTACATTTCTTAGAAAATAGAGAAAAATACTTCAAAAAAAACTAAATTGAAATCATACATAAATGTTTCAGGTTAGGAAAAAATGTGGCAACATTATGGTGAATTTTTTCACTTTTTTTGTGTGTAATCAGATAAAAGTTCACAGTATGTATTTTGTGTGCTCTCTGTTCCACTTAATATGGTACTTGGCTGTTTTCAGGTATCATGGCTAGTGTTTAAAAATATCATTTTCGATGCCTACAAATACTATTTTGTAAAAAAATTGATTAATTTCACAATTTTGTAACATTTAGGAAGTTTCTACTTTTTACATTTTTTCTAACAGTTATTACACAGTTAATACTTTTATTAAATATATATGTAAATAGCTTCTCAGTAATTATATCATCGTGGTTAAGAGTGCGGAGTGGGAGACCACTGTCTGGGTTCAAACTTTAGCCCTATGACATATGAGCCATTTAACTTTATGCAACTGATTAAGCTATCTATATCTGGAGCTGTTTATTTGTAAAATGGGCATAATGATAATACCTACTTCATAAGGCCATTAATGGGTTCAAATAAGATAACAGATATAAAGAGTTTCGTGTACTGCTAGATACCATGTTGTTAAAACCACCATCATTATTATTAGTAGTTTTTAGATATCATTCACTGTATAACTTTCTTGAGAATCACAATGCAAGTCAATAAAACAAAGGTTCTGAAAGATCTCAAAACTGAGTAATTTATCATCTACTCAACGCATTTTACCAGAGTTTTTTAGGGGGAACCACTCTTTTTAATAAGCATTTAGCACAATAGGTATGGAAAATTTTACCTTAAATAAAAATGTTCACAACATTTTCCCCTAGACTTTTGTGCCTGTCATTTACAAATAATTTTGCCACTCCATTGCTGCTGTTGCTTAACTTCCATGACAACCTCTCTTAGCTGGTACCCTTCAGTCAGTTTCCACCCACCACAATTTACCTTGACAGATTGTCCATTGACAGATTAATATTCCAAATGTCCAATCCTAATCACATGAAAGACCTCAGGTAGTCTCCTTCAAAGAAAGTTTCGCTCAGGGCTCCTAATTCTTCACCTGCATCCAAGAATTTCCACGATTCATTTGAGTAATCCTCCAGTGCTTAAGCCCTTGGTAGGGTTATTTTCTATGGCCCTAGAAATCTGTGCTAAAGGTCCTCAGGCACTGTCAGTTGGATTGCAAATTGGTGTAGCCACTATGGAAAACAATATGGCAGTTTCTCAAAACAATTTTTAAAAATTAAAAATAGAGCTACTTTATGGCCCAGCAATTACACTGTTGGGTATTTATCCAAAGAAATCCTGTAATTTCTTGCTCAACTTTTTTTGCCTGAGTTGTTCCTTATATCAAAAACATTCCGTATTTTTTCTTCACAAATTCAGGCCCTGTCTTTCTATTTAGAACTTGCCATGTTCTTCTTAAAAAATATCCCTATTTTCTGTAGGAGGAAGAAATGTTCTGTGTTTTATCTTCTATAGCTACTGCTCTCCAATGGAACTCATTATATTCTGATTTGTGCTCTCATATTGGGTTTGTTTAGGGTGGTTTTATATTAGTTCTACCATTAGAGTTATTTATGTACATATTTCATCTTCATTACCGACAGTAAGCTTCTAAGCAATGTTTCTGGTCCATATGATCTTTGTACTTGTTGCAGCAGCACTGGGACAATGTTTTCCAGATGGCAATTGCTCACGTGTTTGTGAAACATGTAACATCCTAGCCCTTTATGAAGGCTGCCATTGCTTCTGCTGAAGATCGTACAGGCCCCTCTCCTATCTAATCTCTATAGTTAAGAAAAGGAGGCAATGGGTCCTTATCTGGAATTCATAAACTGCCACACAGAGCAATACTCTACTAGTTTGACTTAAATGGCAAAGATTTTTAAATAACAAAATTAAACTAACTTAGGAGCTAAGGAGATTTTTTTTAAGTAGTGGATTTTTATGAAAGGACCATCATCTCAGTAAGAGCACGGGTCAGGGTATCCTTTATCTGTGAAGAAAACCAGAAATGTAGCTAAACCTTTAGTGTGATTATTGGATTTTAAGAGCTGCGCATGTCACTTCTAATGTAATTAAGAGGCTGTAACAGGAATATTGGATCTCATAATTGCCAATTAACATGAGGTTCCAATTATTACTCAAAATCTCTGTTTCTATAAATTGTATCCCAGATACTTGGCTTTTCCATGAATTAATGAAGGTGATTCTATTTTTTGAGACTTCTGATTTCCTGGATTTAAGTTTGCGGTACTTTGTTGTGCTAAAATACGTGTATAAAGAGAATATTTTGAGGAAATAATTGTGCCAGACAAGGAAGGCGAAGTCTGAAGTCTTGGCATTTTACACCCCAGTGCGGAGGTCTGAGAAGGGGACACTGTTGACGCTGGGGCTCAGACCTGCACCCTGGCCCCAGCCACAGGAGCCGTGCTGTGCCTCAGAGCCCTCCTCCTGTTCCTTCCAGCAGTTCTGCTCCTGTCCCTTCAGGGGCTCGGAACTCAGGAGAGCCAAAAATCCCCCCACCCCCGTTCCACAAACAGAGGACGGGCAGAGTGCCTGGAATTTGTCAAGTGGCTCCCAAAATTAATACTACCGTCATTCTTGTTTTTGATCAATTTCAACCTTAATTCCAGTTTCTTAAGTAAAATCTTTCCTTTGGTACCTCTTTATTGATTACGTTAATGAAAATAATAATAATACATTATCTCAAGAGAAAAATGTTCTTTTTTTTCTTACACTCGAAATCTTATTTTTGTTCTTGGGATTTAGTTTTTATGCATTTGGAAAGTTCAAAGGTCACTATTCTTTAAAACTGATAGGAAGAGCTCAAGTTACCTCTCGGGTGTGGGAGCCTGTAGATTGGGCTCTCAGGCTCTGTCTCTCCTGCAATGACTGTCTTGATGCATTTGCCAAACCCCCTTTCTCTATCTGAAGCTCCTCCCCTTCCTTCATTCTACTATTTCCCACTCCGAGTATTGAGAATGACTTTTAATCATGACTTTGTAATGCTTCTTTCATCAATGTTCTGAAAGGAAAGACAATGTTTTTCTACTTTTGTCCATTACTGAGATGCTGTTAATAGGAATGCCTGCTGAGCTTGCTTCCAGTACTCCTGCATTCCCGGTGCCTCCACTGAGTGACTGTCAGGAACAAATTCTGTTAGAATGCCCCAAACTTAACTCTCTTAGGATGACCACTCACAACAAGGGCTCTGCTTGTTTAGCTGAATTCCTATCCTTCCTCTGGGACCAGCTTCTCAGGCCGGAGGCTCAGTTTGCATGGAGAGCCCTCAAGTACTTGAATTTGCAGGAGAGGCCTGGGAATTTTGCAAGAACTGTCTTTCCTTTTAACTTCCTAGTGCTTCCTGTTTTCTATCAGTTTTCAAGCACGAGTCCCTTAAGTGAGGAAAAGAAACTGTGTTTGTTTAGGGAATGTTCTCCCTGTCCAACTCTCCTCAAGCAGGATAAGAGAAATCTTGACCTATTTACTCCATGGGGAGCATAGAAGTTCCTGCTTACTGGCCAGATGCTGTTTTAGAAGATAACAGTAATTCTGTCTTGCTTTCTCTTTTCCTCTTCCCTTCTCTAGAAAGTGAAGTCCTTTCAAATGTTAAATTATTAAACAAGGAGGCCATTTGACTGAGGTGGATCTGATACCATGGTAGCTTACATGAAGGATCCTAAATTTAAGCCTCTAAATACATCACAGTTATAAAATCAAAACCTAAGGGCAATTGGTCACAAACAGAGAATGGTGCTTTAAGCTATAGCTAATCAGTAAAATTTGTTTCTGCCTTTCCTATACAAAGTTCTTTCCCCAGGTTTTCACCTCTTGTGGCTTAGTGCTGATTTATTCAAATTCCTGTTCAAATAAACTCTTCAAAATTATAATATGCCTCAAATCATCTTTTAACACAACCTATATTCTCTGCTTTCCCTGACCTCTGGTAGAGAGCTTTGAGCAACTTTATATTTTTAATGTCCTCTCACCTCTTTGATCCCACCCACATTCTTAGGAACAACACTAATCTCTCTTTAGACAGATGCATACTTTAAAAGACATGAGTCTTCAGTGAAGCCCCCTCCTGAATCTTACACATGAAACATAAGACATTATTTTGAGATGAGGTTATTTGTATACTGTTGTTATGATAGGAATATTTGTTAACTAGAAGTTTCTTAGTAATAAAATAGAAAGTTTATTCTTAACTATAATGTACATTTCTTAGACATTTTTCCACCAAAAAGTGAAGCTAGGATGAGCCTATGTGAGGTTGAACAAACCCATTTCTTTCTTTCTTTTTCTACTTTCATTTCTCTTTGTTCCTTTCCTTAGTGATGTGATTTCCTGCCACTGTCCCCTTTGTCTTACTTCTCCTCCCTTCCTTTTTAATGTGCTCATTGAATACGTATTTATGAAGCATTTTCTATGTTATTTGTTTTTTCTTTCATTCCTTCCATAAACAACAATCAACATTTTCTATGGGGCCAACATTGTGATGGTCTTAGTGTACAGTGATAAACAAAACATAGAACCTCTCATCAGTGAACTTGCAAACTAATAATAGAGACAGTTATTAAACAGACAAGTAGCCAAAACTGTATGTAATTACATAAAGGATAAGTGCTATGGAATAAAATAGGTCGCTGTGAGATAAACAGATACAAAGGGCCCAATAATAGACTGTCCAATCAGGGAAGAGCTCTATGAGGAGATAAAATTTAAGTAGAGCCCTGAAGGATCAGAAGGGGTTATCTAAGTAAATTAAAGGAGACAAATATATCTCAGGCCACTTAGGCCTTTTACCAAGCCTAGGGACTGTTAAAATCAAAAAGGTATTTTCCTGGCTTCAAGTTATGTCAAACTAATATCTATGCGGAACACTCAAAGACCTATATTTCTAAACTTGACTTTCCCCTTGAGCGAAGGTTTCAAGGTCTATCAAATCAAATCCATCATCTACTTTCCAAAGCTGTTCCCTCAAAACTTGCTGGTGAACACAGAGATGGATTAGTCTGATGTTTCTCCTTGCAACCCTCTATTAAAATATTTTCTAAGATATGTGAAAAAGCAAAAATTGACAACAGATCTATGTATTAAAAACTAGCAAAGAGCATATGTTTAGTATGGATAAACCTTCTATCAGTGCTGTGAATGTTAATAGACTGAGAAACACATAATTCTACAAATGCCATATGTTTCAGTCTAACACAGAACAGGATGTACTGCCAAAGAAATTTTAAAAATGCTTTGCCTTTTTTCTTCCCATTGTGTCTAATTGTGGAATACAGAGAGCATACTTGACCAGAAAATTGAACACTGTTGGGAGGCGGAGGGAGTTCCTTGTACTTTGGTCCTCAGGAAGCTGATAAACTGCATTTATTCTGGTTCAGTCAGAGACCCTAACAGTGGGGAGAAGAAACTACTCTTGCAAACACAAACAGCTCCAGGACAATGAAGAATTTGTCGGGTATCCGTCATTTTATTAAAACCTGTGCACATGAGCTTTGGGTTTCCAGTTCTGCTCTAGCTACACTGACCTTCTGCTGTTTCTCAAACAGGCCAGCCTCAGTGCCTTCACCGTGGCCATGCACACCTGAATATAGTGCCCACTTGTTTGCGGTTCTCCTCCCTTTCTTTACCTAGGTCTCTGCCCAAGCGTGCCTCCCTCTCCTCTGTTCCTTATAGCTCTCCAGCCTCTTACACTGCTTTATTTTCACTGGTGCTAACATTATTTTATATGTGCATATATTGCTTGTTTACTGTCTAACATATGAGCAGTAATAAGTGTTGAGCTGTGCTTCGTGCGCCATCATCTATAACAGTGTCTACAGATTAGTAGGTGCTCAATTACATATTTTCTTGAGAATTGTATGGATAACAGATAGGAGGGAAAAGTCTATCATTGATTAGACATTGAAGAATACAAGGGATGAAATTACTTTCTCTGTGAATAGATGAAAACTCTAAATAATATCATAGCTTTTCAATTTCTTTCTAAGGAAAATTTATGAAAGTTTGCATTGTCCTAAAATTGAGAAAAATCAGGTGCCCTGGAAATAATCATTTTCTTTTTCTTAAAACTTAAACTATTAGAAAGCATTGCCTAGGTCTCTTAAAGTATTTGCCAGATGATGTGTTTTTAATAAATTGAGGGTAAGATATCATATGGAGATATGATGAAGTCATTTCAGAAATGAAAAAGAATCAGATTAATGTGCAAAAATAATAAGGATATACAAAATGTAATAGCAAAACTGAAATATATTTGCACTGAAGGAGAGCTGTAAAGACGCCCCGCTCAGAATGCAGAAGTAAAAATAAAATTTAAAAAAAATTGCAGAAAATAGATGTATGAAACACATAACTAATTATTTGATAGAAGGAATACTAGAAATAATAAAAATTGGCCTTTACATAATGCCTGAAAATATTCTACATTCTTTACATATTAACTTTTAACACATACAACAAGTAAATGGGGAAGGTACCACTGTATTTTCCACTTTGCAATGAGAATGCTGAGGTACACAGAGATTACGTGATTTGTTCAACGCTGCAGAGCTGGAATAAGAAATAGGCCATCTGGTCAAAATTCACAAGATGTACTAATTCCACTGGTTAGTATTTTAATGCATATGACTTACTTATGTATTATATTATTGTCTTTTATGGCCAATTAAAAGTATATTCTCTATATTATCATTATTTTTTGTCTACATCAAATGGCAAGTGAATGTATAAAAGTATATTTATATCTCATAACTGTGTTTAGCCTAAATCTTGTTGTAATTTTTATATGATTTTCTAATTTTTTGCCTATCCTTTAATTTTGAACTTTTCTGAATCATATTATTTTCAATATTTTTGCTTTTACATAGTATATACTTTTGCTTTTTTGATTCACTCTTACATATGAAAGATATGTTTGATCTTGCCCTGCCATTTTGTGTAAGACACACTTTCTTCATTTCTTTTGGGGCTTTCTGGCAGGAGAATTGAACAAATACATCTTCAATTATTTTACAAGAATCACTCAACTATTCTCTTGGCAGAGATTTTATTTCTCTTTTACTTTGATCTATATTATTAAAAAGCAAAGAAATACTCTCAGCCAATAGTGCACCCAGTAAGATGAAGAAGACATAATTTCATAAAGGAGTGAATGAGCATATTATTTGCTTGGTTGATTATGTCAGAAACAAATCCAGAATAATTAATAAATTAGTTACATAGTAATAGGAAAAAAAATCACTCTCCTTGAAGCAATGGGCATAGAATCCTCTTTTGCGATGTTCCTTATTATTCTCAAAATAAGCAAGTCTCTACAGAGGTTATCATTCTAGGAAGTCTGCTACCAGAATGACTTCTAGATAATCATTCAAATGTTAAACAGGATTTTTGCACACATGCAGGTAGATCTCATTAATCTGTTCTTTTAGACACTCATTTGCTTCAAGAAATGCTACTTGAATCCAGAAAATTTCAATATATCCGAAAGAAAATCTTACTAAGTTTACTCAATAATCATGAAAAGAAACTGACAGTGTTAAGTGACATTTCTCTTTTGTTTTATGGGAAATTTCTATGAAATTGTAATATCAGAAATGTCTTAAAATAAAATTAAGTCATCTATTGTTACTGGTTTTTGAAAATAAAAAATTATTATAAAGATTAATGAATTTAAGTCATTATTCTGTCTTTACACACATTTACAATATTCATGATCAGAAAACAAAATAGGTCTTATCCAAACTTTAAAATGTAGTTTTTCGTATTTCTGATACTGTTGCTTCCTTGAAAATTCCAAAAAGCTGACCGAATAGAGTGATTCACTTACTTCACAAATAACTTTTTAAAAGAAAATGTAATTCCCTACACACACTCCTGCTGCCTCTGCTGTTGCGTCAAGCCCTACAAGGTCGCAGGACATGTGGGCAGGGCTTCTGTGCTTCCCCTTCACTCTGTCCCCGTCTTCTGGCAGTTGGCCCTTGTCTGCCTGGAGGATGCCTTCCTGAAAACTTACTTTTCAAGGTCCTTGTTTGAGTCCATGACCCTGGTGTGGACATTGATAAAGACAACAACATATTGGGCTAAAAGATGAAAGAATGGAGGAAACAAATGTCCCAATGTGTTTGGAACATTTGATTTCTCCTATACCTGGATATAGCATTTATTTCCTTTTGTATTACTTCATTGTCTGATTTCCTCAGTTGGATGTAAGCTTCCTGATGGTGGGATCTGCTTTATTCTGCTTTTTCCCAGCTTCTTAGAATGGTGGGTGGTTCACAGCAGGTATTTATAGTGGTCCCCCCTTAACTGTGTATTCACTTTCCACAGTTTCAGTGACCTGCAGTCAGCCATGTTCTGAAAATATTAAATAGGATATTCCAGAAATAAACAATTCATAAATTTTCAATTTATGCACAGACCATCAGTGAGATTCAGGAGAATACAGTGGGGCAGCTCATGGTGATTGGGAAAACTGTGTGAGGTCCCAAGGTGCCTGCTTTGAAGGGGGCTGAGGCCTCATTGTCCTATGTACAATGTTTCTTATATCTTGTGTCTTCTTCAGTACGGGTCTCTATTTTTTATATTCCCTGGCTGGATTCCTTCTGGACAGACTATGTTTGTGTGTATATATATGTATATGTATATATGCATATAAACATACAGTATATATATATATACGTAATACATGTATATTATATCCATTACATATATATGTATATGTAGGTTGGTGCTATTCTAGGTTTTAGGTATCAGTTTAGGTTCTTGTGACATATCCTCCATGGGTGTTAGGGGAGTGACTGCATTAAATAGTAGTTGCTGAAAGAATGAACTAGCATTAGACTTCCAGGGACCGGAGCTTTGAGGTACTGATCAAGACTCACTCCTTGTGTGATCTCACGATTTATTTGGTATCTCAGAGCCTTATTAAATGAGAATGATAAAGCCTCAGCTCATAGCAGTATAGCAGTTAAAGGACTGGTATGCCAAGTGTCGCTCTATCTCTGACAGGGCTCTGGACTTCTTAGCTTCTGCTCATCCTGCACATGCCTGCCTCTGACCCTTAGTATATGTCACAGAAGCAGAGAATTACCATGAAATTCACAGCCAACTCCATGGAAATGGATCATGTTGCCACTTAGAGTGTGTCTCCTCTAGAGAGTTTACCCTCCTAATGGTTTGGCTAAAGTCCTGGCTCACCTTTGTGAAGCATGACCTTAATCGCAAATTTGCATATTACATACACACGCACACACACAAATATATATGCTTATATATAAGCATACACACACACACACACACACACACATTTGGGTTTTTTTTCCAAATTGTCGAAGAAACTGAAACATTGGCAGGGGAAAGCTTTCTGCTCCCATCCAGAGGGAATTAAGCTAGTCACAGTCAAATCTTCCTCATCAATAACCAATTTAAACCATTATCCAAATTAAATATCATTCTGAAAGCAATCTTAATCAGCCTAGACTTGATAGGCTTCCTGGAAGAATTGCTTAATTAAACTCTCTATAAAAGAAAATGATTGCACCTAGTCAACCCAATGGTGACAGGAAACCCAGAAGCAGAGGGGAATGTTGGGAAGTTAATCTGCTGAGATTATTTAAAAGAATTTAGAGGCAACAGGGCTAACACCCCTCTTACAGGGATGTTTTAAGGGCACAAAGATAATTTACATGAAACATTTTTGAGAAGTATGAAATGAGAGTTATAAACATTATTTTTGGAATGTGGTCTCCATGCCACCTCTTATTTCTGCATTCTTTCTCTTACAGTTCTGACTTTCTGTAAAACCAGAATCTTGTTCTCTCTCTCATTCCTAGGACTGTCATGTACAATGGTACAGGTGGTTCATGTCACAAAGATAAAATTCAGCCCAGATACTTCCTCTCCATGCTGGTTGTCTATGAAATACAAAATTATACATTCAGAGAGAGAAACCCTTTTCTGATTTGCACGAAATATTTTCTACTCTTACGTTATCTTTCCTGTGTTCCTTTCCCACCACGAAATGAATGACTTAGAGCAACTTAACTGTGTTCTCTCACAGTTCTAGAGGCTGGATGCCTGAGATCAAGGTGTGGGCCGAGCAGCACAGCCTGTGGAGGCTCTAGGGTAGAGTCCCTCCCTTGCTTCTTCCAGCTTCCGGCGGCTGTTGGCATTCCTTGGCTTGTGGCTGCATCTCTCTCCGCTCCAACTGTACATCTTTCTCTTCTCTGTGTCTGTGTTACTTCCTTTTGGCTCTGTCTTGTAAGAACACTTGTGATGGCATTAAGGCCCATCTGCATAATTGAGGGTAATATCCTCATCTTAAACCCCTTAATTATATCTGCCAAGGTCTTTTTCCCAACTAAGATCAGATATACAAGTTCCAAGGGTCAGAAGATTTGACAAGTTGATATTTTTAGATGCTCACGACTCAGCCTACTTTATCTCCCAAACTGCTTTCTGATCTCAGGGGCAGCATGATTGACTGAGCATAGTTGTTTCAGACAGAAGAAGGTGCAAGCACTCTCAGATCTCAGTGCCATCTGGAACAGGGGGATAAACTCTAGCTGCAATGTGGTAAAACTTGGGGAACAGGTATACCAGGTCTATTCAATAAAACGTTCTGAGATGATAAAAATGAGGCAGATGCTTCCAAATTCAGGACTCCAGATGACCTGTGCCAACCTTTTTATACCATGTTTTTTAGACCTGCTGGAAAGGAGACAATCCTGAGAAAGAGTTGCTCACTCTTTCTTCTAATGTGGCACAGCCGTCCTGTTTGTTGAAGTATAAGCTCTGCAGCCCTTTTTTGGACTACTTGGTATTCAGGGTCCTTTGACTTCCTACTGACGACATGGAAAACTAATTCTGGTTAGCTCTACCTGACAGGGAGACTATTAGCACTAATGAAGCAGCTTTTCATTATGAAACCCCAATCTCTTCATGAGCGAAGGTAGAAAAAGATGCATAAGCATCTCTCCTGGTAAAAATTATTCCTCTGAGTAAATGAGTATAACTTTAATAAGAAAATCAGTAGAGCACTGTGTTTGGGGAGAATATCTGCCTTATTGATTCCTTATTTAAAGCATATTTTTCTGAGATTAAAAGTGAGGTATGCTTATTAACTATAATTTTTGGAAATATACAAATAAATGTAAAGAAGACCAAAAAGCATAAATATAGTCTCTAAATGTATAGACTTCTGTCCAACCCAAATCTCATTAACCTGGCCCAAATCATTGTTATCTCTTACCTGGACTATTGCAACCATATTTCTGCGGGGTTCCAGCTTCCAGTTATCCTCCTATCTACTGTTAGTTAAATGTTTGAACGATTGAGAAAATATTTTTCTTCAATGATTTCCCATTGCCTAATACAAAGCCAAGATCCTTCCCAGGTCTCTCCCTAACCTAGGAGTTTGGTATCTTCCAACTGTACCCTTCTCATAAGGTACTCACATCTTTGGCTGAACGGGTCCTCTGAACAGCATTGCTTCCATCTCCCGAGGTCTTCACCTGCCTGTTACCTTCACTCATTCCCTTCTCCCTTTCACTTCTTATCCATCTTTCCGGCCAGGGCTTACAAGTCATTTTTTTCCTGGAAGTCTCCTTTGACTCCACAATTCTAGATTAAGAGCCCCTTCTCCGGGCTTGCACAATGTCCCACACTTCTTGTCTCTGCTCTCTATAATGTTTGCTGCCCTCCTGGGTATATCATATTCCCATTAGACAATATAATCTCTGTGGACAAGGATTGATTGTACCTGTTCTACAGCAGTATTTCCAATGCTTACCATAGTGCTTAACACATTGGAGGCACTCAGCCAATATATATATGAAATTATGTGTATTGAATGTTAGAAAAAAATAGGATTAGGAAAAAGGACCTGAGATCCATATTACTTGAGCTCAAATCCCAACTTCTTCAGTCACTAACTTTTGACCGTAGATAAGCTACTAAATCTCTCTGAATCTTAATTCTCTCATCTGCAGGATAATAATAAAAATGGTGTGTTATGATGCAAAGTAAGGTGACCTTCAATGAGGAATGTCTTTGTATGATTTCCTCTTGTTGAGTGCAGGCAGAATGTGTAACTTGCTTCTAATCAATAGAAAATGACAAAATGATGGGATGGCACTGCATTAATTAGGCTGCATTATACAGCAAAGGAGAAAGAATGTCATTCCCATGGCTACACAACATTGTATAAGACTCTGCCCTAGCAGACGGCACCAAGAGAAATTCCCTGCTGACTTTGGAAAGGAAAACAGCCATGTTGCAAATGGCCTTTTGAGAGGGCCATGTGTCAGGGAACTGCAGGTGGCTTCTAAGACCTGAGGATTGCCTCCGATCAACAGTCAGAAGCTGAAATCTTCCGCTGTAAAGCCACAGGAAATGAATTCTGCCCATAATCTAAAAAAGCTTGGAAGCAGATCCTTCCCTTGTTGGGCCTCCAGATACGACACAGCCCTGCCAATGTGCAATGACTGCTCCAAGGGACCCTGAGTAGAGGACCCAGCTAAGCTGTGCCTACACTCCTGACCAATGGGAACTGTGCCATAGTAAATATTTTGTTTTCTTCTTAAACTGTTTAGCTTGTGGTAATTTTTACACAGCAATAGAAAACTAATGCATACTCTTTCTCCCATATACTTATTTGAAGGATTAAATAAAGTAACAACATGCAGATAAATATGCTCGCCAACTATTAGTATTATATTAATATTTGTTAAATAAAAGGAAAATTAAATATTCCTGTCATTCAAAGCAATTAATGTTAGCATATTATATTTTCTGTTTCTTTTTCTGCTATTATCACTATATTTCATAGATAGACTTGCACTATTCTCACAATATGTATTGTAACAAGTGTATCTTCTGCTGATACTTTCCTAATGTTGAAATTTATAAGTGCACCCAAATTTGAGAAAATATCCCCCATTTTTGGATATTTAGGATCTTTCCAATTTTTCTTACTTATAAACAGTGTTGACTTTATAACGAGTGTTTGAAATCACAGCATCAATTATTTTATTGTGTTGAAAATATCATTTAAAATTTTATTTTCTTTCAGATATTTATTTTCTCTCATGCAGCTAACTTAGAATTGTATAGTCTCTTCTTATAAATGTTATTAATAAAATTATGATAATTATCACTTTAAGTTCTAGAAGCAAGCCCTTATAATATATTCCAACTTATAAAACATGCATCTCACCAAATTTATTCCAATTTACTGTAAGAATAAAATGAAAAACTGAGATCAACTGATCTTTCAAAAAAAGACTTAATTGCTTAATCCCTCTTAGTCATTGACCTGGTGATACTTGCTGCATTGTATAGCTTTTGAGCTGCAATGTAAAGAAATATGTATTTTTATTCATCCATAGCATGTTCCTGAAAGGGTTTTAAAGCTGCCTAAATTGCTGGATAATCTCTGAGTAGTATGTTCATCTTGATTCAAAGATTACCCCATCAACTTTCAGAAATAAAAGATTTTATTATTATTATTATTATTATTATTGAATCTAGTCTCAGCCCCATGACAAAGGTAGTGCTTAAGAGAATCACAGAAATAAGTATAATTTTTATTAAGCCAAAGAAACTGTGGCAAACCTAAGAAGAACTAGACTGAATTTTAACATATGCAAGTGTTACTACCATTTAAGTAGCTCTGAACCTTATAAATAGATTAGGGTTGTAGCCCCCATATTAATTAATATTCTGAGATTTAGTTAATAAAATCTTGCAATTTTAACAGCTTCATTGAGGTATAATTAATATACAAAAAACACACACATGTTTAATGTGTTTAATTTGATGAGTTGAAACATAAGCAAATACCTGTGACATCATCACCACCAACAGGGAAATGTAAACCACATCCATCCATCCACTATCTCCCAGTTTTCTTGTGTCACTTTTGTGTGTGTGTGTGTGTGTGTGTGTTAAGGAAACTTAACATGAGATCTTTCATTTTAATAAACTTTGAGTGCATAATACCGTACTGTTAACTATATTGTATAATATATGTTTTACAACAGATCTCTAAAATTAATTCATCTAGCATAACTGAAACCTCATACCCATTGAATAACAAGTCCCCATTCCATCAGCCCCCGGCATTTTTTAAAACTTAATACAGAGCCTGTGTCCCCCTGCCCACTGTTAAGGAAAATGAGCCAATTAAAATATTTAACTATATATGTTTTTACATTCCTAAATGTCTAATTAATATTGGGAGAGTTTTTGTTTATACAACATTGTTATATAAGGACCACAACATCTGAGTATCTGAGATGTGGAATGTTTATCTAATCAGCCATCATTAGGCTGACATTGTTATTTATATAATTTAAAAAAATTTGATATCAATAAGTCAGTAAGCAGAACATAGGGCTGAGGCCATATTACACACACACACACACACACACACACACACACACATACTACTCCAACTTGAAAGAAAAGCAAGGCAGATGCCAAATTAAATTTTATCAAACAATCAGACATTTTAAAACCAGTTAGGTAAGCTAAACTACGTGACTAACTTCCACTATGGATTCCATGATCACAAAATGGTTTTCAAGAAGATATTTGTATTCCCCTATTTAGATGTTATAAGGAGAAGAAAGAGAAGAAACATCCTTGTTGAAGGTTATGGGTTGAGTAGCAGTGATTAGTTCAAATAACACAATTATAAAATTCAATGCCTTTTAAGGTTCATATCTACTCAATGAATTTTCAGTAAGTAAATGTGACCATATATGAAGTTGTAGAACTTAGGAGAACTGAAAAATTACTTTAAATCAGAGATTTTAATCCTTTTTATACAAGAAGAAAAATACTTATGTTTATATTATGATGTCTCAGATGCTTCCTTAAAAATACCTCATGTTTTTTCCAATTTTCCACTTTAAAATGTTGTGTTCAACATGGATCTGCTCTACAGGTAATGAGATAGATTGTCTTTTTGTAAGGTCAATTGATCACTCTATTAGTTAAGCTGTTTTAGAAGAAAAATATAATGATGTCCATCTTCCTTAATAGTTGTTGGTAGTGTACTACAAAGATTATGGATCTCAAAGTGTAGGAGATTATATTACTGATTCAAGACTGTTCGTTTGTTCCCTGCTCTTGTCATGCTTTCCAGTAGAGAGATTGCCTTTGGACTTGAACATGTGATTTCCTTTGGATAATTATCTATCTATCCATCCATCCATCATCTATCTGTATATATTACGCAAATATATATACACCCATATATATCATATCTAAATCTACATTATAATATGACTCTGCTCATAAATATATTTTCTATGTTATATTCTTGGGAATTTCTTCTGGTAACTTTAGACTTTGCTTCTAACATCTTCAACTTACTGACTGAGGCCCACCTACATTATAGCGGATAATTTGCTTTTCTCAAAATCTACTGATTTAGATGTTAACCATACTTAAAAATATCTTTGCAACAACATCTAGACTGATGTTCGACCCAAAAAACGAGGCACTATAGCCTAGACAAGTTGACACATAATATTAGCCATCACTCTTGCTCTCACCTTGACTTGGAGTTCTCAGCTTTATCACCTATTAAAATGGGACTATTTTATATAATTCTGATAAAAGTGTTAATATATGCAAAGTACTTGGAATAGTCATGACACAGAAAATATGGTTCATAAGTGGCTTTTATTAATTGTTGCACTACCTTGTCCTTCTGTGAGGTGTTTCCTGTGTCTTTCACAGATAAGATTGTCAAGTCAGTTGATATCTTCAACCAAAAATGCATTTAACAAAAAGCCATTTGCGGAATAGTTGTGATAATTACAAATTTTTTCATATAAAATGCTTACCACAGTATATGATAGAGAGTAAGCACCAAATAAACACATAAATAAATAAAGCACACTTCTTGACACTGATGTTTTAGCATGATTATCCAATGGACTTTTTTTTCCTTTTAGATGTCCGTATACCCCAAAAAAGGGAGATATAGGAAACACTTTCTGACAGAAAATATTAAATTTAAAGCCCAGGAGGGAGATTCAGTGGGAAATAAAGAAAAGCAGAAGTAGTCTCAAGAATAAATTAAGGAAAAGGTATACAAATCCCAGGTCTTAATCATTTCTTCTTAATAGGACTGTGCAGTTTACAGTAGAGAACCTTTATCTCATCTACCATCCATCATGTAATAAAATAAAGAAGTAAGAGAGGCAGGAGGCAGGCAGAAGAAGAGAATCACTCACATGTAGTATTTGCCATTCACTCACCCTCCCTACTCTCCCTCTCCACCTTTCAAACAGTCTGCTTCCGCTCCTGTCTCTGAGTCATCTCTTAGTATTTATCCAAATCCCCAGCCAGGCAGTCCAGAGAGAGCGTTGATTTGGCCGGATCTCCATGGCCGCAGGTGGTAAAGCCATCTGCAAGCACTTTGGCCCTCCCTGGACAGAAACCAGATCTTGGCTGGTTTGAGATGTGAAGTGGAGAGAGTAAGAGAGACAGTGGCACAGACAGAACAGGTGACAGCCTTGCCAGTCCTGTGAAATCTCTGGCTTCATCAAGTCGGAGGCTTGCGGCTTGGCCATGACCTTCTTGGGAGGATTCATATCCTGAGAATGTTTGCTCAGCCAACCATGATGTTAACAGCACAAACGGAGCACTGCAGAGGAGCCAGAAGGGAGTCGCAGGGCGTTGTTTGCTTTGGCCAACTTTTTCTATTGTGAATGTCCCATTGTTGTTATGTTTGGGCCTGACCTGTTGCTGGGTTTCATATACAATTAGTATCAAAGTCTGTTTTCTTTGTACAACTCCTGGCATGTCTCAGCTTTATCTCTAAAAAGCTTATACAAAGCTAGAGTGCATCTCCAAGAGGAAACAGAGGGAATTTTTGATGAGCACAACTATCTTCTTCCTTCAAAATGACTTAGTTTGCTCTGCTCTCTTCTGAATTAGCAAACTAAAACAGGCCCCTAAGAAGCTATCATCTTTGAAATTCCACAAGCTCCCTTGATTGTTCTGTGCACTACAATGAGAAGTAAAAATTTGGATTTCCTGGGTCAATCTTGGGAAGACAATATTATCTCAAAAGCAGAGGTTTATGATTTCTCAAGGGTTAATGAGAGCATTTCAGAAAAGGGGAAAACTGGGTTATGAAATATTTTTACTATAGGCACATATGTATATTCTCCTTGAGGTATGCACCCTAACTTTTATCATATACTCAGAGGAATAGATACCCCACAACAATGAGTCCATGCTTTTAAATTTGAATTATGTTACAATCTCAAAGGAGAGTGTCAGATCTAAACATTTTATGAAGAAAAACTTCCCTTGAACTAGAAAAAGGCTAAACCTAACCTTATCTGGTACCAGCATAAATTTGAAGAATTTGTTGAGTCTTTTCATTAGATATAAAAGCTTTCATCCTATTTTCTCAAGTGAACTACAAGCTATTTCGATCCCTAATCAAACTATTACAATGTTTGCTATAAAATGTAGCATGTGCAAAGAGCCCATCTTTGATGTTGCACATCTATACTTCTTTGTTGTAGGGAATTAATCTTTTTTATATTCTTTGGTGCTTCCTTATACTCTTGATCCCCATTTCATCTAAGATATTCTATAAAAAAGAAAGAAAAAAATGAATCCATATGATGTTATAACTCAGCTGTTCATTTCCTTCTCGACTTTCCTTACTCTCTGCTCTACCTCTAAAGACATGAGCAGGACCATGTTAAAAGCAGGGCCAGTAAACTAAGCCGTGGACTATCTAGATAGCTGCAAACAAAGTCAATTACACAAATTGGGAGGTTAGCTTCTGTCTCTGGCAGTGCTGATTTCCCGGGATTTCTTACCAGTTAGTCATCAATAAGTCACAGCGACCAGGAGAATGAGACGTGTAATGAAATGTGGGTATCACATTTCTCTTGCCCGAGATGTGGCAGGAGGGGGAGGGAAGCAGGGAGAAGGGAAAGGAGGTAGAGAGAGACAGGGAAGATGTGTGTGTGCTCCTAGTTTAAGCATTTTCAGTATACAAGGGCATTTTTCTAAGCAATTCAGAGGATCTTAGTAACTTGAATGCATAAACATAGCATTGAGTTGCAGAGTTTTATAGTTGGAAGGGGGTTACTATTATTCTTTAATACTATAGATCATTATAACTGAGAGGCTATATGAGCCATTAAATTGAGGGATCAATTCTAAGTGCTTAGTACGTAATGACAATAAAAAACATGATTGATTCCTTCCCATATGTTGGGCCCTGTGCTAAGCACCTCCTGTACATCATCACCCTCATTTTCAAAACTATTCTAGGAAGTAGGCAATACATCATTATCCTCCCTTTAAGAATAAACAAACCCCAACTGGGAAAGACAAAAAATGGAAAGTCACCTTGAATATGCTTTTAATCATTTGACTCTGGTTTCCCCATAGCAATGTTAACAGGTAAGTAAATAAGAGAGAGTAGGGAGGAGACACAGAGAGGCTGGTGAATGGGTGTGTTCGACTGAGAGAATGGGAAGCGCCCCAGGAGAGAGGCAGGACAGTCCACAGATGTTGGTCAATATTAGACCACAATTAGTTCTCAAGGTCATCTAGAATATCACGATATCAGGGTGAGATTTCTGATATCTCAAGTCAATCTGGTTTTTGCTTTGTTATTGCCAGATATGCTACCTTCTATGTTACTTTTAACTCATTCTGTAATTGTTCATTTGCTTCTAACAAACTCATATATTCCTTCTAAGAAAAATATAGCAGCAAACCTCTAGATTTTTTTTCACCACACTGTCAAATATGAGTTGCTTCAATTGTTAATTTATTTTGAAATACATATTTCATTATCAAGACATTTTAATTCACTGTGAAAACTGACTCCTCGTATTCATCCTCCTCAATAATTGCTTTTCCTTCTAAATTATGGCTGTGACTGCTGATTGTCCAAATACTACTAGGGACCTTTCCAGAACTGCTATTTGGAAGCGTATAGCAACTTATACTCCTTGCTCAGGCCCACCCCATTGTCCAAAATCGTGATTGAACTTTTGGAGTGTTTGCTTATCCAGTGTCATTGGATCTCTAATTTTGTTTTCTCATTAGCATTTCATTGTTCACATAATTATTTATTCACCAGGCACTTGGAAATTAAAATCAAGCCAAAAATTCTAGTTCAGAACAGTCCTAAATAACTTGTGGATCAAAGATCAATAAAACTGCAGTTGAACGAATCCCCACATGCTCCAGCAGCTCCTCTGCTTCCCACCTTCACAGCAATTAGCACAGCACACAGCCACTGTCCAGTGACTCACTGGTCCCTCTCACCAGATTTTAAACTCTGAGGTCAAAGATTATATTAGTCTATTATAGATCCCAAACTCCTGAGAATGGAGGAGGGGCTCACTCAACAGCAACAAAAAATAAATGCATCCATGGCAACAAAAACTTCAGGGCCCACAATATTCTCTTTATGTGATATGCAAAATATTCTGCTCATGATTGTATAGACATTTTCCACTAAGCTGCATTAACTACAACCATCTGGTCTAGTATTGTGACAGGTTTCTAATTGCACTTTTATCTCAGCTCTTTCTCCTTTAAATTCCTTCATACTCGCCTGTCAGATGAATAATCCTAATCTGTTGCTTTACACATGCGACCCTCTACACAAAATCTTCGGGGTCTCCCCTCCATCTGTAGGATGCTCAGAGCCTGACTTACCAGAACTCTCCACATCACAGCCTCAAACTATCTCTTCAGTCATAAGATCAGCTGTCACATTACAGCTCTAATTGATCTAGGGTTTGTCTATTTTCCTTCTCTCACTAGACTATTTATTCCCCTCACCCCTTCTACATTTATCTTTATGTATCTTTGTTTTCATATCACCTTTTGTTTAAAGTACATTTCAAGTTTCACTTCTTTTACCAGGATTTCTTAGAATGTTCCCTGGATCTCATATGCTAAGGAACCAAAGACTGGGACAGACATTGTAAAATAATTGGAGGTCCATGTCAGAACCTCCATAGAGCTGCTTGTATCTTGTACACAGGTTGGGAGTCAGACCCATCTTTCAGCATTAACTTTTTCACATGCAAATCAGGTTGAAAAAAATCAGCTCACTTGTCTGAACTTTAATTTCCTCATGTGTAAAATGGGTGTAGTAACCTTCCCTCACAGAACTCTATGAGAGTAAAGTAACACAAAGGCATGAAGCACCTTGTATGTCTGGCTTCCTTCTTCAAAGCGTAGTTCTCTTTAATATATACATTGAGTCCTCCAATGTTTAAGCATCTCTAGTCCAAGAAATTGAAATTAAAATATTGACAGTCTATTATTAAAAAAGGTGGAAGTTCCCTCAATATCTATTGGCACATCAAATTTGTCTGTGGAATAACTAGAGTTTTAAGATTTAAAATGTTTAAAATTAAACATTAAAATAATAATTTACAGCTTATGAGATCAAATATTCATATACTAAAATGATGTATTAAGTGGTTTGCTTTGAAAGGGCTAGAGAACTGGAACGGTAACTTAATATGCTTGGCCTTTTTCCAACTTTTCTGCTTTAATCCCATGGATCTCCTAATGATATGGCCCCCACATGCAAAGGAGAAATAACAAAAATAAAGTTCATTTGCAGAAAGAAAAACAGAATTGAATGTGATCGTGTCTTCAGTTATTTATGTAACCTCTGAAGAATTAGATATGATTGAATAAAGCACCATCGCTTGCTTTCCTAAGATGATGGTTTCATTAAAAAGCCCTTCCACTGAAACCTGGAATGCATTGCTTGGATAAGCAGGTCAAAGTTCACAATCAAAACTGCGCTGCAAATCTTATTCAAAACTAGCAGAAAAAAATTAATAATAAACGTATCTGCCTGTGTGTGTGTGTATTTATGCTTTATGTCAGGAAAAAAGAAAGAAACGAGCATGGTCATGAGCAAGAGGAGCCCGAGGAAGATGAAGATGCTGAAATGGGATTAAAACGAGTATTTCACATACTTCAAGACCATTCTTGCAATGATAAGACTGGACGACCTAAAGACATTTATGGCAGTCTGGAGGGAGGTAATCATTGGCAAGAGAGAGAGAAAAATAAACTACATTTATCTCTGATGATTTATCAGATTCATAACCATAAATCTTAAACCAGAAGACTCCAGGCATTTCTTTATCTTTTGAAGCAGCAAAACAACTTCTCTACCTTTCCTGTGTCTTCTGACTGAAACTTAAGGGCCGGTCTTTTGCGGGTTGGGATACTCTGGGGCATAGGAGGCTTCACAGAGGGTGTGTGCAGGGAGCCTGGTTTGTCAGCTACACCGCTGGCTTCCTCCTCTCACTGTGAGTGGAATGCAGACCGTGATGAATGGTGCCCTGAGTAACTGCCTTGTTAGCCCTGGGCGTGAGACAAGGAAGTGTCAGAATGTCTTACACAAAGAATTTCAGGGAAGCAGATTTTTCTCTGTTTTCTTTCTTTTCTCCCTCCAACTTTTGCTCCAGGAATTGTCCTAAAATAAAGAGAATTTTATGTTGTTTGCTCATTACATTATTTATAATTATTCAGCCCATTTTTGTTGCACACACACTGCACTTTGGTGAATAAAATCTGCAAAATCACTGCTCTCATGGAGCTTCCATTTTGGACAAAATAATTAGCTAAATTAAAACATACTAATTCCCGTGATATACATGATGACAAAAATATAAGCTGGATAAGGGGATAGAGGAAGAAGGAGGAAGTGGACGCTGGTGAGTTGTTTTAGAGAGGGCGGTCAGTATTGGGTTATATGGTATGGGAACATTTAATCCAAGAGCCAAACCGAAGAAGAGAATGAGTCAAGATGGTATTTGGGATAAAACTGTTTTAGGCAGAGAGGAGAGCACGTACTGAGTCCCTGAGTCAAAAGTGCATCTTGATAAAGAGACAAATGCTGGGATGCAAGTCTGAGAGCAGGGATCCAAGTCATTAAGGGGCTTTTATGTTAAAATAAAGCCTATGTTTATAATATGAATGAGATGATAAGGCATAGGAATGGATTGGGCAGAGGGGGAGCTAAATTTTGCCTGAAGGGAGGAAGAAAACAAGTCTTACCAGACACCCCACCCTGTAGAATTCTGCTTCTATCTAATATCCAGAACTTGATCACATGTACAAAATTAGCTGCATGAAGTCTTGGGTACAAGTGATTTTTTTTTTTTTGTAACTGGTTGTCTCCTCTCTTTTTCTTTCCACTTTGCATTGAGGAAAAAAAATCACATACCCAAAGATGCATGTTTGACAAAAGTTTGATAAAGTTTGACAAATGTAACCCTTCCAATTTGTCCAGGTGATGTGCCGATCCAGACACAGCGTTAGCAGCACCCCAGATGCTCATCTCAGACTATCTTCCAGTCTCTGTGTCCTAGAGTGAGAGGGGTGACTTTTAGTGGGCAAACTGCTGGCCTGGATACCTTTAGAAATGAAAAGAAGAGGGGATGTCAGATATGAAGCCAGCAGAGTTTGCTGCAGAAAAATAAGGTCTCAATTGCAAATGGGGAAGGAGGGCATAAGAAACCCGCATATGATGTGATGGTTTCATGGATAAACCAAGGCAATGAAACTTTATTCAAGTTCACAGACATGGAGGCCTACTAAGCAGAAAAAGAACTAGGAGCCGTCCAGGGACTGCAGTCGGAAACCGAGATTGCGCCCATCAGACGTGTGCATCAAACACTCTGCGCTGCCAAGCAGGACTATAGATCTCTCTGAAGACATTTCTTGAGTGTAAATTTTCTTGTCTCAAAATATGTATTCAGCTCTGACTGGATTGGTGTAGTTGCTTGTGCATCGCCCCACAAAACCAAATGTCACTGGTTCGATTCCTGGTCAGAGTCCCCATATGGGTTGCAGGTTGGGTCCCAGGTCGCGGCATGTACAAGAGGCAACTGATCAGTTTCTTTGTCACATAGATGTTTCTCTCTCTCTTTTACACTCCTTTCCCCTCTCTCTAAAAATAAATAAATAAAATCTTTAAAAAAATACGTATCCAATATAGGTTAACAACCATAACATGAAATGTTCCAGTGAGAAAATACAGAGTTTCGAAATTATGCAGATGTGTGTTTAAAATCCAGCTTTTTGGCTGGATACACTAAAGTATGGGGGGAAGTTGAAATTCCTTATTAATAAAATGATGGTAATTAAATTTATCTCCCAGATGTGTTAAGGTAAACTAGATGGGACCAGACACAAATTGTTACTGTTAGTATGTTTTCTCCAGCTGCCAAAGGGGATGGGGTGCTTTCCACATCAGGTTTCGTTGCCTTCCCCACCTGTTACTATGCCTCTGCAAGGAATAGCTCTCTTGACAGTGAGAAATAAAGCAGATGGACATTTATAAATGGCGGAAGGGGAATGAGTGTTAGGAGAGAAAAGCAAAGGGGGACTCAGTCCTGAGAAGGAATCTGGGGTCCCTGGGAATAAGGTGCTCCAGAGTCCTGGTGGCTTGTGATGGAAGTGAATTTAAAAGGAGGGAATATTATATATATTCTTAGGTGTCATATTTGTGTCTCTTCCCATATTTTTTAAAATGGAAGTAAATGCTTGACAACATTTTGCAATTAGTTTTTGTTTGTTTGCTTGTTGTTTTCTGGACTATGTTTCTTTGACTTGCATAGTCTTCTGAGATGGAATCTTACAGAATTCTGCCCTATAAGGTTGAAAGATATAAGCAATAATA
Source organism: Pteronotus mesoamericanus (assembly GCF_021234165.1). NCBI lineage: Eukaryota > Metazoa > Chordata > Mammalia > Chiroptera > Mormoopidae > Pteronotus > Pteronotus mesoamericanus. The sequence goes on along the minus strand of NW_026555234.1, from coordinate 10,234,028 downwards.
GTCTTATCTGAAACAGTAAAGAAATTATATTACAAATAATGAATTCTCTTTTCTCTGAGTAAAGGTATTTTCAAATAGCTGATATAATAATAATAATAATAATAATACATTGAGGGCTTTCTAAATCTTGTCTCATTTCTGCCACACAACAACACTAAAATCAAGAACAATTATTTTTCATACTTTACAGATGAGGAAACTGAGGCCCAGAAAAAGTCAAGTAAGTTTCCAGAGGTTACACATCTGGTAAAGTAATATAAGAGGGCTTGAATCTAGATATCTAGTCTCTAGAACTTGCACTATTAATCACCATCCTATGGGTCTAACGATGACCCCATTATTGTAAACAGTTAGAGCCTTCCTAGGTAATTATAGATGGGGGAGCAGGTGTCTGGGTACATACATACTATTAGTTTATGAAAAAACAATTTTATGTCCTTGAAACACTTGCTAATAATAAAATTAATTCACCCCAAATCAAACTCACTTATTTATAGAAAATAAATATTTTGAGCTAAAGTCAATTTTTTAAAAACTTTTGGATAATGAACTATTTGGCACATGACTTGGCATTGTTATTTCAGCTAACTTAGAATAAGGACACTTTGACCTAATGTGAAGTGACAAATTCATGAACAATACAGAAGTTACAACCACACTAGACTGAGAAGCCAGCTTTCTCTATTCAGCATTAGAAGATACAAGAGAAGACCAGGGTCAATTTAACCAGGAGACAGAAAGTCAAAGTACATATGAAAGGCCTTTGATCAAAAAAGCCTTGACATGGCCAAAGGAACTGGACCGAATTTTCTCTGGGGCTGTTAGACAATGCCCAGTTGCCTTTGGTTATCCACTGCTTTGTGAATAAATTGTTTCTCATAACTTCTCTCAGTCTTTCTTTTTATCCCAAATTGGTAGTGATTGTTGACACTGACAAAATAATATTGAAACAAATGGAGGCAGAAATGTCTTTTTCTGAGTATGGGTCCCTTGTCTCTTTAAAATAACTTTCATCCACAAAACACCTATTTATTATCATTAGTGCCAGAGACGGGACATGCAGAACCACAAGAGTATTGCTTTATATTACAACCGAGAGTTGTTATGAAAATAAAACTCTTTGAAGGATAAAACATAAAATGGAAATGCAAGTGGAGAAAACAGCTAATTCATAGTTATCGTTAATTGAGTAATTTGGATGTGCCAGAAAGGCTCAATGTTTATCTTTCTATTTTAACAACTGTGAGTACTGAAGCTCCCAGAAATTTCTCATTTTGTCTAAGATCATGCCCCTAGCAGAGAGAGGTCATTTTTTGAAACCAGGACACTGTGACGTCAAAGCCTGTGATCTTAGCCACTCTGAAAGAACTTTGAGTAACCCATTCAAGGCTTTAATAACGCAAGTAACACTTTACTATGTCCAGGAAGAGGCATGCTACATGTCAATGTTTTTTAAAAATCTGTAGTAAAGAATGATAAACAGTATATAAAAAGTTGCGAACTCCGAAAGATACTGGGCATTAGACACCTGTGGGTAGCTCACTTAGCTTTGTTGGGAAGTACTTATCTCTAAGGTCTCTTTTATAATAATCTGCATCTGTGTAATTAGTCACATGCATGAACTCATTTTCTCTTTGAGTTTTCTTTTGGCCTTATCCATGCATAGCACAGAAACACATTGTCACTGATAAAGATTTTCTAAAATTTAAAGTAGCATGTAGTTCAGGGAAAATCCTGCCCCTGCAGTGGAATGCTCTAAACTCTTTAATGGATGGAAACATTTTAATTTAATTTAATTTAATTTACCAATATCCTCAAGATTAGAAATAGTTTCTGGGACTCAATCAATGGGAATTAATTTTTTGAACAAAAACTCTAAAGTGGGAAGTCCTTCCTCATGTAGGTCATTTTCCTCAGAATATTTTTTTCAGTTTAATTTTTAAATGTGTCATCACGGTGCTTAAGATTTCAAGCTGGATTTCATGTGATGGGCGGATAATTTCTTTAATTCAAAACACAGCAGGGAGGGAGGCAATAACTCATGCCACACATTATTTAAATTATAGAACAATGTCAGATCAAATGCTGGTGCTAGAGACCTCCAGTTCAAACTGGAAGTCTTCCCAGGTCATCGTCTCTTACTGTGCTCACTTCTTAAGATGTAGAGCTCCAATCTATTTATTTATATGTTAAGTTGATCCTGAATAAATGTGCCTGTAAATTCTGGCCTGGCCCTCTGCACACCCAGAGGGCTTCCTCTTTGGGTGGCGGCTGCGTGATCCGGAGTCCGGTCAGCTCTGCGGGGGCTTCGTCGGCCCAGGTCGCTCAGAAACCGCCATCCCCTTAGACCATAGTTTCTTTTTGTCAGCTCCAGAGCCTCTCACTTCCTGGGGGATAGAGGAAAACTTGATTGACGATTCCTCTAGGGAGGCACCATTACCCCAGAACAACCTGCTTCCCAAAATGCCTGTAAAGCATTTGCTTACAGTTTTCTGCAAGCAGGTTCCACTAAATGACCTGAGAAAAAAAATGCAGAGGGGATGGTGCCTGTGTAGAGGGATAGTCCCATATCCCAGCAAATGGTAAAATGCTGCACATCAGTTTTCTCCTCATAATTAAAACATACATTGACATATGAGAGGCTTAGGGAGTGAATGAGTGAAGGAATCTGTTCACTTCATTTAAATATATGTGATTTCCCTAGCTCTCCGCAGCCCTCCCCCGCTGCGCCCCACTCTGCTCCCCGCCCCGCCCCAGCAACAATTAGTCTCCCTGGGCTGGGCATGTTCTAAACCCATGGTTCTCAAAGTGTGTACCAAGGTCCTTTGTGAGGATTCCCAAAGATTCTTTTAAGAAGTCTGACTTCAAAACTGTTTTTATATAAGCATAGCTTTGTTCCTTGTGTTGTCTCACAAGTGTGCAGTAGGGTTTTCCAGAGACCGTATGACAGGTGATAATGTACCAGACTGAATGTAGAAGCAGACATGAGAATTTTGCTGCCCTCCATTAGGTAAACATTAGAGAGATTTCCAAAAAATGTCAAATGCTACGCTTCTAATTTTTTTGAAAATATAATTAATTTTGATAAAACAATTCTTATGTTACCTTGTAACTTTCAAGAGAATTAATACAAATGTAAAATCTATAAGTTTTAATATATGGTATTGTGTGTGTGTGTATGTGTGTGTGTATATATATATATACATATATATAAATAGTTATAACTGAAATAAGTAATATTTCTTTGGGATCTGCTAAGTTGTTGTTACAGAATCAAGGTTTCTGAGTCCTCCAAATTTGAGAATTACTGCACCGATGGCCTTGAGAGTGAATGCTTATCAGAACAGCTTACATGTCGGGCAGTCCCAGAAATACGAAATGGCCTGAAAGTGACTTGCAGGAGCATAGGGTAGGGATATAGAGCACAAAAATATAGCTGTGGCTCAATAGAACAATCAAGTTACTTGGAATGAAGATTCTAAGATCAATTTCCAGTTCTGTCACTTACTATTTTTATTTATTTACTTTTTCTTTTTTTTTTTACTTTTAGGTACCCAGTAATTTTTCTATGCGTTAGTTTTCTACTCTTGGAGGGGAAAAAGATATTATCAAAAATTACTGGATAATAATTAAAGATAATAACAAAAATTTTTATTGTGAAAAATAGTGATACAAATGTAAAAAAAGATTCCAGACTCAAAATAATTTGAATTCATAGCCCATTCCTATTACTGTGTGAATTTAGGCAACAAATCTTACCTCTCAACACCTTAGTTTCCCCCATCTAAAGAATGTTGGTAATAGATACTATTGTTACTATCTTAAAATGTATTTATGATTAGATAGTAATTGACACATAGCAACTCCCAATAGTTGGTAGTTTATTATTCTGTTCATTACTAACAATGACAATAATAGGTACTGTTCTGATTAGCTATGATTGACTACTGATGAGTAATATTCACCCCAAAACATAGAACCTTATGCCAATAACCATTTTTACGATATCTCACAACTCCATGGGTTGTTTCTCTCCTGGCCTCACGAGGGGTCTGTCATATATTTCCATCATAGTGATGACAGCTAATGTTGAATATCTTACTGCCCTGAGCTCCTCCATTTGACCTTTTTTCCCACATGGTGGGTTATACACCATTGACTTTCAGTGTGGCCATTCCTCTGGCAGCCTCATTCTGGCTTCTTCTGTGGTAGTTCAGGGTTTCAAGAGGAAAGATATCAAGCAGTGGCCCAACTCAGAAGTCCTAGAATATCACATCTGCCATATTCTGTTGATTAAATCAATCACAGGTTCAAGAGCAGAAGACGTAAGGGGCCGGGCTACCACCTGCAGTCTGTGTCAACTACGAACACTCTATGCACTGGTTATTTTCTATTATATCAGTATTACAGGTTCTTTCGTGGAGATTTGTCATCCAGATAACAGCTTTGTGACTGCTGATACCAAGAGGAATCATTTCGTTACACATTCAGACCGCACTGTGCTGGACATCACAGGGGGGAAATGGGAAATCATGAGTCTGCAGCTGAAATGAAACATATCGGTCCATGGAGTACAGTGAAAAAGGCATCAGCTTTGGTGTTTGGAAATCCTGCTCTGGTGCTCGCTTGTTCTGTGTCAACAAATCCTGACATTTTCAGAGGCTCAGTTGGGTCATGTGTGCTGATGGTGTTCCAGTCTCTGTGGCTCTGTGATAAATGACTCCAGAGCTGAGTGGCTTAAAACAAGACAACATGACTTCCTCATGGATCTGTAATCTGTACACAATTCAGTAAGGGGAGTTTTTTCTCCTCTTACCATCAGCTGGAGTGGCTCAAGCTGAGGGCTCAACTACCTGAAGTCTTACTCATTCACATGCTGGCACTTGGGCTCAGAGAGCTGGGGCTCCTTGGGCTGGGGTGTCTATTTCTTTATGGTCAGTGTTGAGTTCAGCTACCCTGACTCATAAAGATGCAGTGCTCTAAAGACAAGAGAAAGAGAGAGAAAGGGAGAGAGAGAGTGAGCCAGTCAAAAGTGCTATAGATTTATTCAGCATTTTATTTATTACCAGTGAGTTATTTAATATTAATGCAACTTCAAGGGGTAAGCAAACTTGAGCTCACTTCGTGTGGAAGGAGTATCAAAGAATTTGTAGATTATGTTTTAAAATTTAAGGTATTTACTGAACTGTCTTGAATTCCTTTAGACATCTTTATTGTTTTATAGCTGCTTTTATATCAATTATAACTCAGTTAGAACTAGTCATTAACAGCCAGGATAAGATATTTTCTTAGCTAGCGGCTGATTCAATGAATGTCAGGAGAAGCTTACTACACATTCATTTCCTTTTTCTCCTCACTTGGTTTACATCCTTCTATTGTACCCCCACTTCAATTTCTCAAGGTAATCATTTGAAAGAATAAGATAGCATCATTTCAACTTTGCCTATATTGCAGGTTTCCCCGGAATCTTCCACCCATGCCCAAGCAGATTCTTCTGTGCTGGTTTAGGTGTTTGCCTAACATCATCCCACTCAGAAGGCTCTGCAATCTTTTAGAAGCACTCTGTAATCATCAGCTCCTTTGAGGCTGGATAAAGCAAGCACTGGCTTTCCTACAGGGAAGCCTGCCTCTTCTCTGACCCCTGGCAGGATTTCAACTTTCTGGGGCATAGAGTCCTGACTCCAGGTAGCTCCAATATTAAAATGAAGCCCAGAAAGGTCTAAGAACTACTTGATGAGACCCAGCATAAGAGTGTGTGTCAGAATACAGAGACAGTCATTGAGGTCTGGAGGAGGCTCAGTCCACAGTAGATTCCAATTTTAATTCTGCTGCTAGTTAATTATGCAAATTAGAGCAGATATCTCTTCCATTTCTGAGACTCAGTGTTTTTGTTTTTTTTTTCCTAACTCCACTACCTTGGCTTTCCATTTAACAACACATCTTTCAAGATTCAGCTAAAATGTTATTGCCTCTATTTTAATTGGATTCTCTCAATGTGGGATAATTCTCACCTATGTGCCCACAAAAATATATACATACTTCTATTCTGAAATTAGCAATACTTTAACAATTCCTCTTTATTTTTTTGGGAGGTCTGTTTTCCCTGACTAGGCTACAGAGCTCTTGTTCATCATCCTACCTCTAGAGCTTAGCTCATCACTTCTCACATAGCATATGCTACATAAATACTTATTGAATGGCGGGGGGGAAAATGACTACGCTTACACCACCTGTCCTTTCTTTTATAACTGTTGTAATAATACCAACAGGAAAACAGGGATCAATATGCTTTTAAAAAATTTAATTCATCTCTCATTGCAATGTGGTTTTATTTATATACTTAATCTTATAAAGTCAAAGTCAAAAAAAGAATAGTGAAATCATCAGGTGAAAATATAGAACAATGAACATGTTTATGCATTTCTACTTTTTGCTGGGAAAAAAATAAATGTGGAGTAGTAGGTTTTCTAAGTCTCCTATTTTCAGTGGAGCCTAGATAAAGTGGTCATGGCTGTTAAGGGAAGAGTGAGCAGAATATTGACAAGATATCAGATGATGCTGCATATGTAAGTGCTGAAGAGCTTAAGGTTTGGGGATGGGGAAGTATTTGATTTGGTTTTATTTTGTTGTAGCCTGGAGAAATAAAGCCTCAAGATTCAAACATTCAATGATAATTGGTTTGAATTATGTAAAAGACTGTCGAGTAGAAGAGAGAGTCAAGAATTTTGTTTAGACTTAAAGGAAGAATCCCTGTCAATGGAACAAAGTTGGAATGAGGAATTATAAAAAAAGAATTATGGACCTGGACTTCGGCATCCGATAGAAGAGGTTAAAATCTAAGCTCTGCTATTTACTATCTATGTTGTTTTAGACAAGTGACAGAACATTTCTGAACCTCATTTTCTTGATTTCTAGAATGGAGATGTTAATAACACATACCTCACAGGGATATTTTGAGGATTAAATACAGCAAGACAAATTATATAATGCTGAACCAATTGCCTGGTCCATTGTAGAAGCTCAATAAATCAATGTGAGGTTGAACTTAATTACACTTACAGGTTTGACTTGGGCCTTATTTGCTGTGCGACATGCGGGAATAAAGTGAATGTTTCTGGGCCTTGTTTTATCCATCTCTAAAACGAAAGAAAAGGGGGGACCAAATTTTGAATATACTTTTAAGCTGAAAAAAATGCTATTGTTCCCTTTTTTCAAATAACAAAAAAAAAGCCAATGTATGGAATTCGAATCATGTCTTTTTCTACAAATGTGGGTGCTCTAGAATCTCAAACAATGGAAATATCATCAACAAACAGAAACATTTGCAATTCTCGTGTGGAATCAGTTTAAATTCTTTCTGTCTATAACGTTTGGTGACAGTTTTAACTAATCACTACATCTTTGTTTTGATTGAATATTTTGGTGAGAATTTTAAAATAAACTATAGCTGGGACTCTTTTGGAATTAGAAGCAGGTGACACAATAGTTTTATACCTAAAAGTACTTTTGACGGGTATTTTGGTACAACTTGCTCAAAAAATTGACTTTAGCATTGCAGCAAAGAGATATGTTCAGTTGCTACCAGGAAAGTGCCCCACGAGGGTTATATAAAGGAAATTCAGACTTAACATGTTTGAAGAGAAAATTATTTTATAGTGTACTTCTTTAAATGCAAATGGAATTTGAAATTGTACATTGGTACTTTCTATCCCAGTGGAATTTTGTATTATTTTATCATCCCTCTTCTCTGCCATGTATACAGAGCACCCAGGCAACCGAATGACTAGAATTGCCTTCTGTTTATTTTTCAGTGTCTAACACATGGCAGTCTTTTTGTAGGAGATAAGGCAAATCACAATTTGAAAGCATTTTTTTAAATCCATTCTGAATTCTTGATGTTTCTACGTGAAAAGATTTTGGACAATAGGATACCAAGATTGCCTACTAAAATGCATTCATGTGACTTGGAAAGAAAGTTCATATACTGTCTATCTCTCTTTGTGAGCATTTCATCAGAAAGTTTTTTTTTGTTGTTAAATTTCCAGACACTCACATATACACACACTTAGACTCACAATGTTACGTTAATTCTATACCTACAAATGTAATTGATAATCTAAAAGGGAACTGAGCTAACATGCTTGATCTATGAGCAAAAAGAAGAGGCATTAATGAACATATTAATTGTGTAACTATTTTATTTTAAGAGATATATTTTATCTTATTGAATGAACTGTCTTAAATTCCTTTAGATATCTTTGTTTTAGAGCTACTCCGGTATCAATTATAACTCATTTACAATTAGTCGTTGAATGACTTCTTCTGATGTGAGATTGCTAATATTTTCTTAATTTAATGAAGATACTGGATAGACCATTATAATCAATAATTTAAGCAATAATGATGTTTCTTAATTTGTGATAAGCTGTGTATCAGTACCGTGGACATGGATTGCAATGTTTTAATTCTGATTTTAAGCATTTTGTTATCCATTATGGGGCTGAGGTAAGAAGCAGGGATTTGTATCTAAATCTACACGCTGGTTATTCAATAAGGGTTTGTAAATGATATGCAACTGATAGATAAAATATAATTTAAGAACAATGTAGCATTAAGTCATGAAATATTAAGCCATTAGAGTTGAGATAAGAAAAGCTTAGTGAATGCACTTTCAAAAATGAAATGTTCTTAGAAGAAGTAAATCTAAAAGTGTAGTCTTTTCCAGAAAAATGGGATATAGATCAGGAAAAGAGAATTGAGCAAACAGTGTGTGAAAACAACCAGGGATGGGAGCATGAATACATACAATGATTTATGGGGAGTGATGATAGTTTAACTGATATACACAGGAGTGGCAGAAGTAAGTTTACTGTTGTAAGTATGCAAAACAGAGTTTATTCTTCTATTGCTAATTATTAATTATTGTATTATTTTCCACATGAAGAACTGTAAACGTTCATCTGCCCACCCTGTATTTTCAAAATTCTATCTTTATTTGGCTCAGACACAGCATCAATAGTGGCCATATTATTTCAGATTTTCCTAAATCATTTCTAAAGCCTTGTGTATCACAAAACTAAGAAGATACTTAAAACATTTAATCTAAGTTACCTAGGTCTCCTTTCTAATAAACCCAGGGATACACACTTCCTCACACATACCAAATATATTCATAAACAAACTACCCTCATCTCTGGTATTCCCTAGATTTCTTCTCTAGTGAATTTTGAGACTTGGTCTTTTATGCTAGGGTTCATTTTTATGACAGATGAATCTTTCAGAGCCTCACATAGCAAAGTGGAAACAGATCTTTTGTGAAATGAATTTAAGCCAAAACCCTTCCGCTTTACAATGTAACTGGTGTAAATCATTTCAACTCCCTGAACTCAACCTTCATCTTTAAGACAGAGACAGAAAATACCTTACATCCTACAATGAATATTATGCAATGCTTTTGAGGATCAAATAGAATAGTGTCCATGGAAGAAGTTGTGTAAATGCTAAAAAAGTAACAAGAGCAATAGCAATCATTATCCAAGTTAATATATAGACACTTCTGAATTAACAAGGCAACCACATTAATACTCTTCTCTTTGTTGATATGTTCTCTTTGTTTTATGTTCTATGGCATATAAAATATTCAAGGTGTCAGTAAAAGAAAAAGGAAATAAAAGGTATACAAGATGCATCTATAAAATCACATATTAAAAAGTATACAAGATGAGTCTATTAAATCACATATTAAGTTTCTTTCCAAAGGCACAATAACATTTTTGTCCTGTGATTCACATCTTCTATAACTCAACACTGAAAACTGTCCAAAACATTTTCCCAGCTCATCCTGTACTGAATGTCACCAAGTGGTAGAAATCATCACCATTCGAAGGTGGATTTGACTTTTGGAAACTGCTAAACATCAATCTGAGTGAATCCTGGTCAAAGAGTTCAGTGATTAAACTGAACCATATCATTTTTTGTTCAGAAAGAAACTTGAAATGATTTTTTTATATAGTTTGTTCAAAAAGGGCCTCATAGGAAGTTTGAAGTCATTTTGAGGAACAAGTATAGCTACTTTATTGCATTACTTTTACTGTTATGGATATAGACCATCTTTGGATATAGGAAAAAAACAAGATTATTTTAAAAAATCATACTTAATACCTTATCTTCATACTTCATCCGCTACCTCACATGAAGAGTCAGCTGTATATAAGCATCAGCCAGTCACCCAGATGAGACAAAATACTCTCATAGGCACATATTTGCTGTGTCACATTTTATCTTTCTCAAGAATTTAATTTTGCTCTTAGGTTTTATACTCAAACAATACCTGTCCTTTGACACTGAGGACACTGGGAATAGGATATTAAAAGAGATGCAAGACCAGAAGCAGCCAACATTAGCCGTTTGGGCTCAAGCAATGATCCACATCAGTTTGGACAATCTCTGTTTACAATAAATCTTTAAACGTGTGACTCCCTCTGTGCTCCAGACTCGCCTTCGCAGACATTCAGCCGGCAGAGCACAGACCCTTCCTGGATGCTGTCACCTTGGATTATGCAACTGGATTTTCCTCTGTCTCCTTGTTCAGACTCTTCTAACTGGTTATCACTTGCGTGATCCATCCCTCTTTATCTGTGTATTGCATATGAGCTGTCTTCCAGACTCTTCCATGCCAGCATCTGGCTTGCCTCTCCAAAGTCTTCTAGGAGGATCTGCACATTCTCTATAGGATGATTTCAATTTTTGAGTCTACCTCTACAATGTGTATACAATTTGAGCTTTTATCTTCACCCTCCTGTCTTTCAGGATTAAGACTTTATCCCAACATAGATTATATCTGCCTAAATCCAGCACCTTTCCGTCTTATCTGTTTCTATTAGGGATTTGAACCTGACAAGATAGTTCCCCTGCCACTCCGATATCCACAGATTCTTATCACGTTAGATGTTGGAAAGCTAACAAAGAGCTAAATGGTAGACTAGATTCCTTCAAAGAGGTACAAAAGTTTCACTCCTTGAATGGCTATAAATTAATGCAAGCTTCATATAATTACAGATATCAGCTATGTGTTCCAGGCATGGTACTAGGCGATCTAAGTGCCCAGTCATTTAATCTTTAAAGCGATCCTGTTATTCATTCAATAACAACTTGTTGAATGAATAAATGTTGGTTTGCAGTCATTGGATTCTTCATATCAGGTTATCCAACCCCTGACCTCTACATTAAGTGTTTGGGAGACTTAGGAGCAAGATTCAGTGTTCCCAGAGAAGGAAGGACTTTGGGAGGGTCCTACAGTATAAGACAGACCTTCACTTAGGCCATGAAGTTGAGTGGCAAACACAAAAATGAGGTATCAACACAATTTCTGGTCTGTGCCAGCACTTAAAGAGAGGGCATCATGGGGGAAAGAGAAGGTAAGTTGGGAAAAGTAGTCACCCTTTGGTGAAAGGTTACCCAGGACTTGCCCTAAACTCATTAGACATAATGCCTGAAGTGTCCTGGCCGGTTTTTCTGTCTTTAACTAATGGCTCCATTCCTGGTGGTGCTTTGCTGCAGATGATAGAATCAGAGGATCCTCTGCCTGCCCATGAAAGGGTTTTGGTGTCTCGTCTCCAAGTCAGACTAGAAAAGCATCCTAAAAGGGTGTCACCCTAAATATCCCACCCATCCTCATTATTGATTTTAGAGACGTTTTCCTGATATAACCTAGACCCAAGTTATTTTATATGCTAATAATTTTATATTTCCTGAATTAGTAACAAATTAGTAAAGTTATCCATTATTTGGTTTATTTAATGATATGGGACTTGCATACTACTGTATAAATGAGAACGCTAATTTTTTTTTTTTGCAAGTTTGAAAAAATCTTCCAAATTCACACACTTAGCAATGATTAGATCAAATATTTTAGAGCTGTGTTTTTAATATTTGAGTACTATGGTTGGTGCCTTTTGAAATGAAAATGGAAATCCAGACTCTTCACAGGCCACCCTTCACGTGCACCAGCTGCTGTCAGTTAAGTGGTTTCTTTGGGGGCCAATGTAATTGTAAATATAAAAGTATTTTTTGGCACTAAAATCTTGAGACCACATGATTAACATGATTTTAAATCCTGGTAGGGTCTACAAGAAATATTCCAGTTTTTCTAAAAAGAATGACTATTTTGGTTAGAGTTGGAGTTCTGTCTACCATAGGGCATGAGGGTTCAGAGGTCCATCTTCAAGCACAAAATTAGGTGGTTCTAAACCATTTAATTGATTCTTACTACAATTTCAGAATATTACGCCTGGTTCTGGTAATTTTCATATACCTTACAAAGCCAGTCTCTGGAAATTCAGTCAATACATTAAGTTGGAATTTTACACTTGAAAACTTCACTGTGGAATGTTTAAAGTTCTCAGTGTGGGGTTTCTGAGTTTAGTTTCTTCAGTGGAAGTTAAGAAATATTTACTCCTTGTAGTTACTTTGACACTAACATTTTGCATGTTTAGTGGGGAAGACATCTTTCCCTTGAGTCCAAAGTTGAAGGGATCATCATAAATATAAGCAAACAGTGATTGGTGATTATAGACATGACAATGTAAGTCCAAAATTGACATAGTTCTTGTCACCAAAGGTGATTACTCAGCAGTTCAAAGCATGCAGTTGCAAAGAATGCTATGTGCATATTGCTTAAGTAACAATAATAACCACCAGGAGAGGAAAGCACTGCAGAGCCTTGAATCCCCAAGAACTGCAGGAAAGGGCAAATAACCTGCATTTGTTTGGCACTTATCCTTATTATGCTGCATAATTTTACATTGTGTTTAATCCTTAAAACAACCTGTGGAATGGGTATTAGCCCCATTTTACAGATGAGGAAACTGAGGAGCAAGGAATCCCACAAATACTCAGTGGTGAGGCTGGGCACATAACCCGTGTGTCACTGGCACTAAAACCTGTGCTCTTTTCCCTTTGTCTCCGTTTCTGCTCTGCTGTGGGAAAGAGATACTAGTGCAGGGGCTACATTTGGGGTCCATAGTAATCCTCAGCTCAGGCTTTTTGTTTTTCCTCTGAATTGCTCTGTAATTGGCACCAATCCTTGGTTTCTCCTGTTGTAATGCCCTTACCGGTAGAAATAGGGTGGTATTACAGTTTCATGCTGCAGCTCATGGTCCTGGATTCAAAATGCGAATGAACAACTATCATGAAGTATCTTCAAAAAGAAGATATATCACAGAGTTGAATGTTTAATTGTTTATAGGACCTAACTATATTCAGTATTAAATGTTTACGAAAATGGAAATTAAAAAAAATACAGCTTTGTCCAGTAAAAAGACTTAGTGCAATGCCAAATTTAATTCCAGCTCTTCCCCCAACTAGTGTGAATTGCACTCTGTTCTTTTCCTCGTGTGACAACAAAAGGGACATATATATGCTCTTTCCTCTGTCTGTAACCTTAGATGTGAGAGAGCACTATAATCACTGCCAGGGGATAATGTTTTATCTTTTATTATGGGCATTATGGAAAGAGGAGAGTAATATAGCACTCATCCACTGTCTTCAGAATGACATGGGACTACTGATACATAACAAGTCCCATCAGGTAATTCCCTTTACTGGCTACTTGGTCACAATCTCTGAGCCATCTATGATGATGCCTTAGCATATTCTCTATTAACGAGTGGAAGGAGGACATGAGTGATGATGGCAAGTGAAAGAAGCAGAGCAGAGAGTTGCACTTTGTCTCCAATTCATGTTTTACCCCTATAACACCCTACTATCTCAGAAGGTACCATGCCTGGAAATCTGTAAGGAATTCCCTATGAGTAGCAATAGCAATGACAACAACAGCACAAACTGAGACAAGCACATTACTAAGTTTTTATATGACCAATGTGAAACTAAACAGCCCTTACTGAGTCCCCATTCCTACTCCTTCCCTTTTTTTAATAAGAAACGTTTCAGATATTAGATCACTGGCTCAGTGTTCAAATAGCTGGTGAGGGAGAAAACCAGGCATGTAGATCTGCATAACTTGAAAGTTCACACTGTAAATCCCCAAACAATATTGCCCCAGAGGAACTGACCCAGCAGCCTAGTTTTGCCCTATTTTTATGATTGTAAATTAGTATTCTTAAGTCTACTATTAACTGTGATTTGTATATGTGTATATTTGTATTTTATCCTTTTATATAAGATAACCAGTCAATACAACAATTCTCAAACGTCATTCATTTTCCACTGGTGGGAACTGAGGATGCACCTAACTCCCCTGCTTCCTCCCCACCCTTCCCGTTGAAGCAGAGCCATGCTTGGAACACAGGTTAATTCGAAGCCAAACCCATCGTATATCCCGTACATCCCATAGATTCTCATTGCCTCATGACAGACTCATTAGTTAACCATACAGTAACTACATGATATCTATCATGCTTTTAAGATTTGCATGAGGTAAGCTCAACTCAAAGTGGCTGTATTTGGTAAGCAAAATATGCCAGTTAAGATTATTCATAGAATGACCTCTAAAGATTTTTGGTTTCTCACCTAACTGTTGAGCCTTTATCCTTAAGCCTCTGACTCATGTTATTCACCCTTTTACTTGAACAACAAACAAGGCTGTTGATGAATGAACTGGCTGAAGAGTTTGAGCTCACTGAACCACCCCGTGCTCTGCCTCAGGCCAAACCACCTTCTGAACACGGTGCCTAAAAAAGCAGCTGGGACTCTACTGTTGCACAGAAACATTTTTGACCTAGAATCAAGAGACCTGGATTCTGTTATTGACTTGGCCGTGAAACAGCAAAGTGACCTTGGCAAGTCACTTGACGTCTCTAAACCTCAGTTGCCTTGTCGGCAGAATGAAAGTTTTGAAATAGATGATCTTTACACGCTTTTCTAGTTCTGAGGGTCTATAAACACTCTTCTTTTTGGCCTCCTCCCAGAATAGGGTTGCTGCTGCCATTCCAAAGTTGTTACGAGAGGAGAAAGAAGGAAATAATGCCACTGCGTGGCTGCCTCTGCGCTCCAAATGAAATCACAGTGACTTGCTTGCAAAGGAAGTGCCTTTCCAGCATTTGGTAACGTGAAAGAGTCAGTTCAAGACTTAAATATAGGTCCTTTCCTCTGATTACTTATTCAGCACAGCCTTGGTTTCCAAGATTCCTCCGGCAATTCTTAGGCCTTCCTCCTGCCTTCTTCCCCTCCTTAATGACTCTGTTCTCTCGGTGACACTATCGCCCCGTCCCCACTCTCTCACCATGTCTTTCCATTTTATCACCCTCACCCGTACCCTCTGGATGAAGCCCTTATCAGGCTCACTGGCATTCCCACAAAGCCTGTCAAGCACCTTCCTGGTGCTTGTTGGGTCCATGTATCATCCAAGCTCTAGATACCAGCTGGTGCAGTCTCCCACCTGGGACACCCATGATGGCTTTTTCTATACTTACCATGAAAAGCCTTGACTATAATGGCAGTAGCTCAGTGCCTGTGGAAATGATTTTTTCAAGGAGAAGTGAAGATTAGACAAGCTCCTTGTCATTTCACAGAATGAGCCCTAGTAGAAAGCAAATAGGAAAATTGAACTTTAAGTATTTTATTCTCAAAGGACAGAATCCACACCTACCTACTGATCTACCTAGCTATTGCATTTTCCCTCTCCTCGCTTCCTTTCATAGACATCTATTGCATACCTACTATGTGTCACTGTGTTATGACCTAAGGACAAAGAAAACAAATCAGATGTCATCCCTGTCCTCACAGTGTTAGCAGTCCAATCTACCTCCGTTATAGCCCTGATGGCATTCTGTTATAAATATATAGTTTTTATACATGTTTCCTCAACAGAATGTGAGGTTTTAGAAAACAGAGGCCTCGTCAAAATCATATTTGACCTTAACAGTTGCAACCAGTTTCTGGTATATAGTAATGCTTAATAAGTATTTATAATTCTATAAAATATTGATTTGTTTATATATATATATACACATATATATATATACCCCCGATGACTTTTCACTCACTTTAAAATAAGATCCAAATGCCCCATCAACTTCTACAAGGCTTTCCTTGATCACTCCTCTGCCTTACCTTTGTCTATTTTTACTCTCGCTTTTAACAATCCACTCTCCCTGACTTTCCCTATGTTCCTGAAGCAGGTCAAGCTCTTATTAACCAAGACCTTTGTGTATGCTATATACACTCAGCCTGAAACTTCTGCAAGGGAGCAAAGCATAGTGAGCTCTTCCTTGTAACTTTTCTCTCAATTCAAATGGCCTTCAGCAACCACCTGCTCTATAGTTTCTCAGTCTCACTGAGTAGTTCTCTATCTCATTACTCTGATATATTTCCTTCAGAACACTTGTTATTATATAAAATAACTTACCTTTCTCTAACTTGGTCACAACTTTTCTGCACTTTTAACCTAAATATAAATCTAGAAAATTAGACTCAAAAATTTCTTCAGCTCCTAGAGCTCTGAAATCATACTACCTCTTACTGAAGAATCCATAAAGAAAGAAGTAGAATCATGCTCAATTTTTAATTTTCTTAAGTCAACAATATGTCTTATACACAACTGAGGTGAAAGTCAGTGGTAGTTGCAGATTAGAGATGAATTAGCCACTTTTTTCAGAGCAAAGCTCTTATTATTTATTTATTATATTTTTGAAATGTTGCTTCATTTATTAAGCTTTTTCTAATGATTTTCATAAGAATATATCACCCATTCTTCTGTTTCCTTAGTTATTTTTCTTATTGCTCTTGAAGTTCTTGACTTTCTTTTTCTCTCTCTTTTTTTACATTTATTTTTCTTTTTCTTTATTATTTATGGACATAATGCATAAAGGAAAAAGGGAATATCTCCCACATCAAAAATAACAATAAAAGGTTCTGAATACACAGATGTAAGAATAATGTTTGGCTAAGAATACTGCGAAAGTGGGTGGAGGGAGGCAAGATATGAACTGTGGTTTAACTTGTGGCAATATTTCAACAGTTGTTTCTGAAACCAATCTCAGCAGAGATCCTTGTTTGAAGTAAAATTTAGGAGGCAGGAGTTTGCCAGCTGTTTGGAGAAAAATATGGTGAAAATCATAGTTTAAATATTCAAATGAATATTCAGCTGTATATCTTTTTGAGTGCCTGCTCTGGGGATACAAATCAAGCTCTTTCCGCTACTTCTTTAGAAGAGAGGAACTTATTAAACATGCAATTAAATGTACAGTTGAAAGTGGTGGAACTTAACGGAAGTGGATATAACAGTGGGTATAACATTATCTGGGGTGAAGGAGGCTTTGCAAGGAAACTAAGGGTTGAACCAGGTTCCAAGTTGCTTTACTTACACAATTTTCTTTTTTATCTCCTCAGCAGCAACAAGGATTTACATTTCACTTCAGATACCTGGCATTAATGTTAATGTGCTTTAGCTATTGTTGTCTTCTCTACTTCAGAATTTCTAAGAGAGGTTCTAATTCATCCAAATAGCTTGATAAATGCTTTGAAAAGCACTTACACAAAAACATGTCTTAGGCCAACTCATAGACTGACCCTCATTACTGGAAAACCTCCTCCTCTAAATCTACTATGGGCTAATTTGGGTTTACCTGTTAAGGAACTCTTATAAGAGATAAACCTTCACGTGGAAGTCTATGGGTAGACAGTAATCCGGAGAAGGGATTATGGGTATCTGAAGTGGGTCTGGAAGACTACCTAGAGGAAATGGTTCTTGAACTAAGTTCCACAGGGTAAAAGAGAAGTGGTATCAAGACAGGTCTAAAGAGGGGCAGAGAGAGCAACATGATCAAAAGCCTAGAAGTATAAGACAACACCAAGAAGGGAAAATTAAATGAGATAGCATAAAATTGCATGTTGTTGACAAACACATAAACTAGTACCTGATATATACTAACTTCTCTAATATTCATTTATTCATTGATTTATTTGTCTGGATAGAATTAAGACAGTAGGCTGACCATGCACCTACCTATCCCTAAATTCATTCTAGTAATAATAGTATCATTTTTACCTGTAGAAGGTTGGGCAGAGATTATAGTTTGTCTTACACCATAGGAAAAAAGAGACTATTAGAAACAGGTCACCTGAAAGTATAAAAAGCAGCTAATAGTAGTCACCCAAGTATATTTGCTTTTTACAATGTTGAAATGAAGAGCATGACTTTCAAGGTGACTGTCTTCAGAGTCTTTCCCTCTCTAGGCTGAGTCCTGATTCAGGAGGGACATTCTTTGGCTCCTTCCCTGGAACGGGTGGATAGGGTTGCAATTATATATATGAAGATAAAACTGCTCTAGAGCCTTGAACATAAAATTCGTGTTTGAGAAATAAAACAAAAAAGTAAAAGAATGATGGACCCTTATCTATTTCCTATTTCTTGTACATTTACCAAAGCTCAGCAATAGGACAGCCACAGCTAGATTATGAAGAGTAGGATTAAATGCCCCAGCTCTGTGCATGGTGGTTTCAGGATTGAGTTGCCAGATAAAATACAGAATGTACAGTTAAATTTGAAATTCAGGTAAATGTTTGGTATAACTATGTCTCATACAATATCTGGGTATACATATACTAAAATATAATTTTTTGTTTAAATTTTAAACTTAACTTATTAGATATTATCTATTTGTATTTGCTAAATCTGGTATCCCACTCCAATGTTAATTTTGATGACTGAATCAAGTTGACCCAAACAAACATGGATGCTCTATTCTTTAAAAAAAGAACATTCATGATTTAAGCTTCAGCTAGTACAAACCACACCTGATATCATTTTGTTGGGTAATGCATTAATTATTTCTCTGGCTATCACAAAGGAGAGGAACCCAAATGGACAAATAAATAATAAATCCATCTGCAATCTTTCTCTCTTTTTCCCAGCCCCCACCTGATGACTATAAAGAAAGTGCATGAAGAACATGAAGAATAAAATTATATGTGTATTTGGGCAATTTACTTAATAACATGGATAAGACTTGAGATTTTCTAGTTTCTCTTTAAATGATGGGCCTTTTCAAATGATAGAGTAAATGCAATAATACTGGAAGTGTTCCTCTTGTACAGTATTCCTGTAATATTGTTAGAAAATGGTTAGGTTTTTTGTACAAAAAAAGAAATTACGCTGAAATAATTTTCTACTTGATATAGTGGATCATGTGTGTGTATTATGTGCCATTGAATCAGCTCTGACTCCTGGTGACCCTGTGAATGAGTGATGTCTACCTCGTCCTGTCTTCAACAGCCCTGCTCAGCCTCTGTAGACTCATGCTAATGGCTGGCTTCTTTTATGGAGTCAACTCATCTCATATCTGGTCTCTCTCTTTTCCGGCTGCCTCCCGTTTTTTCCAGCATTATTGCCTTTTATCTCCAGTGATGTTTGAGGCTATTTGCTCTAGGACTCACTTTGTCTTTTTGGTCAGCCAGGGTGTCCATATATCTCTATTCCAGTACCTTGTTTCAAATCAATATAAATATTTTTTTTCCTATCAACCCTCTTCACAGTGCAACTTTTGCATCCATACATAGGGACTGGGAATACAAGGGTGTGAATGACCTTAGCCTTTCTCTACTGAAACATCCTTGCTCTTGACTTTCCTAATTCTTCTACTGCTGCCCATCTGAGTCTTACCCTTCCCTTGATTTCTTGACTGCAGTATCTATATGAATGGAGGACTGAGTCAAAGTAAGCGAAATCTCTAACAACTTCAATGTCTTCATTGTCGATGTTAAAGCTGTGTATTTCTTCTGTGGTCATGACTTTTGTCTTCATGTTCAAATTCAGTCTTGCTTCTTTCACTTTCATCAGAAATTGTTTCAAATCAATAATGATAATAATAGTAATAAATCACACACTGGCAAAAACATGTCTATTTGCCCAGCAGATGACAACCATTCCAACCAAATTAATTTACCTACATAACTAAAAAGCATACAAAAACATACATTATGTAAGTGATTTTAGGGAATCTGGGTTATTCAAGGGGAAATATTAGGTGACGGACAGTGAGGGTAGCAGCATAAACAAAACGGCATTCACATTAAATGTACAGGTGCTAAAACATTTTTTAATAACTTGCAGGGTATTGAAAGAAGCTAAACCAAGTGTCCCTTAGGAAGGGATTGATCTGTATGGCTTCCAGTCAGAGCTAATAATCTTAACGTTTTCCATAGAGTTGTCACCTATTCTCATAGATTAAATTGCCGTCTCTGTGCACAAGACACGGGTCTACCTGTCTTAACTCCTGAGAAAGCCAAATCCATTCACTTCCATTCCATGATATATCTCCTTTTCTTTAAACTTGAGGAAACAGTCTTCAATCTTAAAGGATCTCTTCAACATTTCGATTCAAATCAAACCTGTATAGAGTTTTGCCTGCTGCATAAAGCATTCAGAACCAATTAAGGGTTTTTACTCATTTCCCAAGGTGATACAGAATAATGATTGTGGAAATTTTAGTTATTTCAGATTTCAGATATCATTTGTAGAAGGAACTAGAAGTCCCTAGTCACATAGTATTTTTGTAATCATTCCCAATTACTCACTAATCAAAATTAAAAGACCTCTTCCCTTTTTCTTGTAGTGTTTTCTACACATTTTCAACTATATACATTTATGTGCGTATATGTATACATTTATGTGCACATTTGTGCCTATGCACATCCATGCATATATGTACATTCATACATATGTATACATTTATGTGTCTATATAGATACATATTTATATATTTATATCTATATATAAAATATAAGGATAGAAAAAATCACATTTCATTACTTGTATCAGTATGCCTACATCCTTGTTGTACATAAATGCACAGCAGCCAATATTGGGAAGCTATAAAAATCCACCACCAGGCCAAGTCAGGGTAGTGTTATTTTTTTTCAATCTCCAGCTGTCTTCTATACACATAGAAAATGCTGTTTGAAAATTGTGAATAAATATATATATATGGATATGTGTGTGTGTGTATGCATGTACCTCCATGTGAAACATAGTTTCTTAAAGTAATAATCATGTCATAAGAAATGGCTTTGTCAATAATGCATTACTCTATGAATTAACTTTTGACAGATAGAAACCAACTCAAGAAGTTCCAAAATACATGCATTGAAAAGGGAGGGGGCTTTGGAGAAAGCATCAAGACTACACAAGTACTAAAAATACTGAGGTTAACTGAATAAACATTATGAAAACAAAATTTAGCCAAGGGAATAAAAGGGAAGTAGCAAAAATACTTCAAAGAATGCCTTACTTTCATGAAAAACAATGATATGATTAGCATCAGTTTTCTACCCTAGAGGTACTTTTTTTTCCAGCATTCTTTTGTACATTATTCATATTCTAAACAAAAAGAGCTAAGCTGGCTTCAAGCTGATTGGTAGTTGTGTGGCAACCATGTTGTTTTGATGCTGCTTTTATGTTCATTTCAATAAAGTTGCCTAAATGGAACCTGAATAGGCGATGCACAAAAGAAACACAAATAAAAAATACAGGCGTGAACAACAGTTCATCCTCACTAAGAGTCAGACATGGGAATTAAAACAATGGAATACTTTTTTTTACTCACCAAATTAAGATTTTTTTAAAAAATGCTGAAGATTACTGAGTGCGTGCTATGATAGGCACTTCAATAAGCTATCTGTGGGAATAAAAAACAGGTACACATTTCCTGAAAAACAAATTGGCATATGTATGTAGAATATTAAAAACTGTTTACACTCTGTTATCCAGTATTTTCATCTTTAGGAATCTACCTGAGCAAAATCATCAGAAAAACACTTAAAAGTGTACGTATAACGTTGTTCCTGAAATTAGTTATTATAAGGTATAATAAAATTAGTTATTACAGAATATAATAAAAACAAACTGAGTGCACATCAATATGGGAATGTTTAAATAAATTTTGTAATGAATACAGTGGCACGTTATGTAGTGTTTCAAAAAAATATATTTATAGCCAATGGGACGTGCATACAAAATAAAGTTAAGAAAAGAGCAGACTCTAAAGTTTTATAGTCAATGTTATTCCAATTTTGAGACATATGGGCATGCATATGATATATGTGTACTTGTGTTTATGTGCCTGTGCATCTGTGTTTTTCACATTCATAGTTAAAGCATCAAGAAAACACTGGAGGAAACTATGCTAAGTAGGAATAATGCTATCTGTGGTTTGGGAGTGGTGTGTGTATTTAACAACACTTTGTTTTCCACAATTTTCTATATTGAGTATATAACAATTCATGAGAAAATATATATTTAAATGGGTTTGACTAAATAGATTGATGTTATAATTTTATGTGAAAAAACTCAGTCAAATTAAGAGAAAATCTTAATCTATGTAAATGATAGATCAGCTGGGATATGGAAAGTTTCTAATTAAATAACTGAATGGAATTGCTTTTTTCCTTCATTCTATCTTCTACTACAAAAAGTAATTTGGAAAATTTCTCATAATTTTATAAGGATTTGAGTTTAGTATTAGTTTCCCTAACTTTAAAAATATGTTAATATAATTATAATTATATATAATATATAATAATTATATATAATATAATATAATTAAATCAATGTATACAACTCGGTTTTAAAATGGTTTCATTTTTTAAATGAAAGTATCACCACCCTTCTCAGTTAAGGCTCAAAATATGCATTTTGTAAACTTTAGAAGTTATAACTTATAAAGTGACACTTAATAATTGGAAATACAAAAATTATAAGTTTTTTTATAACTTAGAATGTAAACCACACAACTTGTATCTATATTTTAAAAAATAAATTATTTCTTTTTTCATTAATCTTATCACTTTTTGACTTTTAAGGATAATGAAAAATATTTGTTTCCTCTGTAGTATGTTAGAGTTTCATTTACACACACAGCTCTTTGAGTCAATCTTAAACAGTAATTAAGAGAACTGAAAAATAAAATGAATTATACTGACCCTCCTCATCTAACGAAAAGAGTAAAATATTTTCTCTGAATATTAAGAACAAAACATGTTCAATTTTTTTATTAGTAATTTGGTTCCAATCTGCATGTCAAACAATTCTAAGTTACATTCACCTTTTCCTGAGGCTATCATTCCATCTCAACATTGTATATTATATAGGAGTCAAGTAATTCAAATTTTCAGTGTAAATATCTGTACAACAAAATGGCTAAAATCTCAATTGAGACTCAGAATGATGTTGATTTGAAAGTTGAATCTCAACTCCCTCATTTATAGATTTCAGAAGTTCTTAAGCCTTCTGAAACTGCATTTCCTCATCTACAAAACTGGACCAAGAATATACCAACCAAATCGCTCCGTAGAAAGAGACAAAGAGATGATACCTGCAAGCTTTTAATCATGTACTTGACACTTCCTAAGTACTCAATTCATTATATCCATTATTATATATCAATAAAGAATAACACAACATTTCTGGAATCATTAGAATCTAAATGCCAGGCATTGTATTTAAAAAAAAATTCTTTTTTCAAAAATACTTGTTCTCAGTAAGTGCTAACCTGTACATCGGTCCCTATGTACTAATGTGTTCGTCTTTAATCACTCTCCTAGGAGTAGTTTTAACAACTCACATCTGAACATTCTAAAAGACAATGTTCAAAGAATCTTATCTGGAAAACAAGAGAAATGCATTTAAGTTTCCTCCTGCTTATCTCTTTTTCCTGGGACTTTTAAATCTGTATCTCTGCAATAGTAAAAACAAACAACCAACCAAATGAAAAAAAAACAAAACTAGTCATTATTTTATAAAAGAGGTCAGTTATTTTTAATGTGGCCAACTAGTTTTTTCCAATTTAATTTTTCATAAATGCCGCCATCTAGTGTTCACTAATCCAACTTTTATTACTGACCTTAAAAATATGTTGTTAATGTCCCCCAGTTTCACAGAGGCAAATAGCAACAAGTCAATGTATTTCATCTTTACAAGTATTTTAAAATTTTTTCTGATACCTGAAGGAACAAAGTAGCGTTGAGGTAAGAATAACCATGACAGCAGAATCCTAGCATTATATGTTGCTATTGTATATTAAATTATGTATGTAACGTAGTATACCAGGTCTGTCCAGAAAGTATCCAGCCATGTACTATGAAAAATAGAGACATTTATTGAAGAAGATACAAAGAAACATTGAACATAGGACAATAATGCCTCAGTCTTTCAAGATAGGCACCTTGGGACCTCATACAGTTCTCCCAGTGTCTCTTCCACTGTTCAAAAATCCTTTGTTGAAATCGCCATCAGCTGCTTCATCATTTTTTCTTGAATATCACCTCTTTCAAAGGTGATTTTACTTTTGGGAAAAGCCAGAAGTTGCAGGGCACCAAACCTGGGTGTAAGGAGGTTCATTGATAGAGGTTTGAATCAAGTCATTAGCAACTGCAGCACAATATTCCTCCTGCTCTGGTAGCAGAAGCTGCACAGTGAATTTTGCTATGTCGCACTTCATGCCAAGATCCTGCACCAAAATCTCGGGCATAGTAGTTTTTGGAATCTCCGGATCAGCTTCTATTTCTCACACTGTCAGTCACTGATCTTTGATGATTGCAGCCCATACATATTCAACATTCTCAGGTGTTCTGCTTGTTGCAGACCTCCCAGAAAGTGGATCACTTTTAACAAATTCTCAACCATCTTTGAAGCATTTGTGCCCCATTTTTATTTGTGTTGCACTCACTGCATGGCCCCTGAAAGCCTTCTGAATCATCCACATAGTTTCTGTGGAGAAATGTTCAAATTTAATGCAAAATTTGATGCAGATTCATTGCTCTACTCACTCAGTCATTTTGAATACGATGTCCACACAGTACACATGCTCCCTCGATAGCACCTTCCACTCCCGACTGTCTAGTACAGTGAAGTCGTCATTCCAGTCCACTCACCTTGGCTGCCAGATCACATCAATGCTGCACAAACTGTCTTGTTATAATAACAAGCGCTAGACTTTTTTCCGGACAGACCTCATATTACTCTGTGAAATACAAATGCACTGTAATTCTCTGCCTCTCCCTCCCTTCTTCCTTCTCTCTCTCTCTCTCCCTGCAAGCATTTTTTTGGAAATGCTTTTCTCATCATCGTATCCCTGGCTCTTAGCATACCTGTTGTCACTGTTAGTGCTCAGTGAAGTGAATCCTGCATATGACATCACACCTAATGTTTACACGCCAGGGACTATGTGAAGCAGTTCTTATATATCAACTCATTTAATCCCTACAACTTTGGGGGAAAGTTCTTTAACTGATTTCCTTTACACCGGGGAAACTGGAACCTAGGGAGGTTGAGTAAATGTTTCATGAACATATAGCTGCTAAGTGGTCAAGCCAGGATTTGATGTCAGTAGGGTCTGATTCAAGAGTTCTCACTCTCAACAGTTTGTGGCCGATCAATGATCAAACTTGCAAAAATGGTTTAGATCTCAGAATACCTGCAACTGCATATACAAGGGTGGACAAATATAAATTTGCAGTTGTTCACATGGAAAAAGACATGCGGGTTAAGCTTATTATAATAGCTTTATTAACTCAAAAGAATGTCACAATGCAACTGTAAACCTACCCAGTCTTGATTGATAAATGAGAATTGAGAGGTAAACATGTTTGAAATTGTTTATCATCTTTGGAAGATGTTATCGCTAGTAAAGAATTTAAAACATGTTGTGAAACTGAACCAAAACTATTGAAGGCAATTGAAACATGTCACCGATTCACAAAATGGAAACATATATCCTGTTCTATCCCCACAGTGAATATACACTAATAGATTAGATGTTTGATTTCAAACTTTTCTAAATAAGCTGCTGCCTCTGCAACAGAAATTGCGTACAGAAATATGACAACTACAAAGGTGCAGTGCGATTTTAATTGCATCATTTGATTTCCTTTATTATACTAGTATGTTATGTTGAAAATATTTTTATTTTTTTGTTTTGACCTAAATATTTTTCCTCTTTTTTTTCTATACAGACTCCTAAGCTTGGGTAACTCAGGTAAAAACTTGATCTGAGATTATTAATGTTCAGTGATACATCACCCATTCATCAGCTTCATACCATGAATGACTGTACTGATGACAAAGGAAAAATTGTATGTATTTTGTCCTGGAATTCAAACAAATATACATTGTTAGTTTACCCAGATAATTTCCAGAATAAGAGAAGACCCAAAGAAAGATACAATGATACCAATGTTTCCTTATCCAGACATTGTAAACAGCTGATTCGATTCCCTGTGAAAACAACAGCACCCATAATGCCAATGCCTAAAGTGAGTTTAAGTGGTCGGCATGATTAAAGATAGATCACTCTCAAATCTATTTTTTCTAAAGGGAAGCATTTCCTCTTAAAATTTCTTAATGAAAATTTGTATAAAAGTCATAATAAAAATAAATATAAATACCAGGGCTGAAAATTACAGTAGTAATTAAGGATATTCAAAAGCATTGTAAAGGTAATATCGGATTACTCTTGTTGATTTCTAGAAGTGCTGAGTGCTTGTTTCCTAGAGAATATCCATACAGCCCTGGCTGTTGTGACTCAATGGATTGAACGCTGGCCTGTGAACCACAGGATCACCAGTTCGATTCCCAGTCAGGGCATATGCCTGGGTTGCTGGCCAGGTTCCCAGTAGGGGGCGCGTGAGAGGCAACTACACATTGATGTTTCTTTCTCTCTTTCTCTCTCCCTTCCCCTCTCTCTAAGAAATAAATAAATAAAATCTTTTTTAAAAAAAAGACTATCCATACAAACCTTGTCAAATAAGAAAATGGGAGGTGTGAAATGTTAGGAGCTTTGTCGAAGTGCAGTGCTATATACAAATCCAAGACTAGAACCTAGATATCCATTTCTCAACACAATACACTTTTCACTACATAAAAAAGGAGCAATTTTTAAGTTTCCCACAACAAAATCTTGCTAAAAACAAACATTAAAGGGACAGTTGCGATGGAGTTAAATAGACCCAACAAGCATAAGACATCAAGTAGATAAGTAATCATAACATGACTATCCATTCATTCATGCAATTATTCATACAACAAACACTGAGTATGACCTGACATTTTTACAAAAATAGACTAAAATCCTTTTTTTAAAAAAAAAAACTTTTCAAACTTGATTGGTAAATATACCAGATGTTAAATCATTATCTATGTAGCAGGCTTTTAGATGGCAGGGCTCTTTAAAAACAAAAACAAACAAACAAATAAACAAAAACCCCACAACTTTTTCTTGCATTTATTTCTTGAGCCTTTAAAGCAATTTATTACTTTGTAATGGATTATATGTATATTTGCCTCACTTAATTGTAGCACAGTTTGACCAGAGTAGATCTTTGATAAATGTTTATTAAAAAATGAGAACCTAATTTTCTGGGGAAGAATCTCCTTCATCATCCCAGTTTCTCCCTTCTTTCATTCCAGTAGGAAGACATCTATTGTCTCCAAGCAGTGTTTACAAAAAAGGAAATGCATGCGAATCAAAATGCATGAAAAACAAATAGATGCAATTGTTTCTCTCTTTAAAAAAAGAAACAAAACACACTTTTCAGCATGTACACAGTCATGGCTTAAGCCAAGTCTCCATGATAACAACTGAACCACCTAAATCAATCACCTATAGACTATCGATTGCCCATATAATAGACATATTACATTATGTTGATCAGGTCTTTAAAAAATAAAATCAGAAATTGCCATTCTATATGCTGTGTATAATTTGTAGTTGAATGGATTGGGAAACCTTATTTTATAGTATTACTGAACCAGTATTATGAATATAAATGCAAATTCACAGTTAAACATTTTCTCCTAGGCAAATCCAAAAGCAGAGATTATGTATAGTAGTATTCACAGACAATTTACCAATTAAAACCTGCTATGAAAACCAACATTTTCCCCTTGTTTCTATGGTTCTAATCTTTCATTTTATAATTTGAAGAGAACAATACTAATTAGAGTTGCTGAGTAGATTTTAACATTCTCTTTTGGTGTAAAGAGATAAAAAGATACCTAAAATTATACTTGCATCTCAGGTTGTTTCATGCACATTCAGAAGGCAAGATATTTTCATTGTCTAAGTTGAATTTAATGTGGATATGATTTACAGTCATATGAAGCAAATTAATTGCAGAGGCATAACAGGACCAAAATAATGTGGCTGGGAGAGAACCAAATACAGTGAAGGCAGAACATTCTATGGAATTTTAGTTGTGGCATTGTTTGGGTTGGATTGTTTTTCAATCCTCACCCGAGGACATTTTTTCATTGCTTTCAGAAAGAAAGAGAGAAATATCAATGTGAGACAGAAAGATTGATTGGTTGCTTCCCATGCATGCCTGGACCAAGAACAAAACCTGCAATCTAGGTATGCGCCCTAACTGGGAATTGAACCTGCAATGTTTCAGTTATGATATGACACCCCAACCAACTGAACCACACTGGCCAGGGTGTGGGCTAGATTTTTATCAGCCAAAGGATTTTCAACTTTACATTCCTGCAGAACAAATATTTCCTTAGTTAATATTTTATAACTTGTGTTTTAATTAAAATCATGTATGCCTTGATTTTATAAAATTATGTGTATATACACATATATGCTTAAATGCGTACAAGCATAAATGTCTTTGTATACTTATATTAGTTTATAACTATTTTATCATACACCATATCATTTCCTACAATTATAGCCCACCAGCACCTCTATAACATTTAGATAACACTGAATAGATATACTGAGATTATAGAAGAAGTAAGCTCTATGCCAGTTCTGTCTGGGGTTGATGAATAAAGGGTAGTGTTGCAGATGGTTAGATATTGCTCCTCCTAACCATGCTGCATTCACACTTTATTTGGGCATTCAGTAAATTGACTAGTGACTACTACTATTTTCTATATTACATGTTGTACATTATGAATTCATGGTAAAAATGCTTTGACTGTTACTCTGAGTGACATGGGATGCCTTTGGAGGATTTTGAACAGAAGATTGATATGAATTGATCTGTGTTTTGAAAGCATCACTGATTGTTATGTGGAAAATAGAATGTAGGCTCACAGGGTTAAGAGGCTCTGAAAATAATGCTAGCACATGTGGTAGTGCTTGAATTGGTAGTAATAATGATAGTTGACCATTCTCTTTCTAAAAAGGAATAACTTTAGCTAACTCACAGATTATTAACTTAATGCAAAAAGAAGAGAGTCTGGAAGTTTCCAAATCATAAAACTGATTTAATCAATCAACCCTGAAGTCACAACATGACGGAAAATCTCAATAAAAGAAAATGAGTGAACAAATTCATTTATGATTGTAGATGCAAATGTGTGTCCTTTATTTCCTTGAAAGAATAAAGGAAATCATAAAATTATAGGAAATTATTCAGACATGTAATCTTTAAATATTAAAAAAATTGATTCATGTCATTAATTTCTTGAATTATAAAAGATTACATCTAGCTGAACGTATAAAACATTTAATAAAATGCACCCTCCATGCCTAAATAAAGTTAGTGAAATAAGAATAAAATGGTATTTCCTTATAAGAGAGAAGATAATCTATCTCAGATTTTGAAAGCTAATACAAATTATGAATAATGTTATAAAGACAATACATTAGAGTCAAACTCAAGGAAAAACTCGAGGGTGCCCAATGTCATTGCTGGTATTTAGCTGTGTTTCATGACTTGTGGCTAATCTGTCAGCCTTAGAAAGCAAATAGGGAAAAATCTATGCAATATATTACAAAGTTATTCTTAAAATGTAAAAATCACAACAAATAGTCCCTGGCTGGGTAGCACAGTTGGTT
The DNA here is from genome assembly GCF_021234165.1 of Pteronotus mesoamericanus. Lineage (NCBI taxonomy): Eukaryota > Metazoa > Chordata > Mammalia > Chiroptera > Mormoopidae > Pteronotus > Pteronotus mesoamericanus. The sequence continues at coordinate 10,204,227 of NW_026555234.1, read as the reverse complement.
AGAGCATTTTCCTGATATGCCAAGGTTGCAGGCTTAATCTCTGGTGAGAGCACACACAAGCAAAAATGAGTGAATAGATGAATAAGTAGAACATCAAATCAATGTCTCTCTTTCTCTCTCTCTCCTTCTCTATAAAATCAATCAATAAAACTTTTGCCAAATCATAACAAATAAACAATTGACAGCAATTTAATAGTATTGTAATTTTGAAAATTAGTAATTATATAATTATAACATATAATTGTATAATAAATAACTACTGTCTGACAATATGAATATATCCAAATACTCAAACTTCTCTATCATTAGAAAAATGCAAATTTAAAAATGATATGCCTATTTCACTGAGTTGACAGGCTTTGTCTTAATGACAATAATAAAATCCTGTTTAAGGAAACTCGTGCTCTTAGTCATTGCTGATGGCAGTATAAATTATTTAACAATTCCTGCAGCAATTTAACAATACAAATGAAAGACTTCAACTCCGACACTTCTTTTATCTATCAATGTCATTTCTACATAAACCTCATAAAAAATCAGTCATAGGTGCAATCAAACATATAGGCAAAAGAATCTTCTTCACATCATTAATTAGGACAATGGGGAGTTCTTTAAAAATAAAACAGAACATTGATGTTCTAAAAAGGAAAATGGCTAATAAATTATAACAAACCCATATGATAGAATATCATGCAGCCACTAAAAACTAAATGAGGAAGAAATTTCAATAAATTGGACATTTTCATGATATATTATGTTTCAATAAACTAGTTGCCATGTAATAACACCTAGAGTACAAAACAAATCAACTGTTTTATAATAAAATTTAAAAAGTCATCAACACATATTCCAAAATGGTATCATTGATTCTGTCTAGGCAGTGCAATTCTGGGATGTTTTTTCTGCACTTTGCTCTTTAGAATTTTTAAAAAATCTTTGACATTATACATGTGTTATTTATTAACCATAAGAAAATAGAGCATATAATTTCTTTTAAAATAATCCAATTGAAGATGTTTTTTGATGCCAAAGGAGAAAGGAGGTAAAAGAATCTGAATCACTGGGCCAACCTTCTCTCAGAAAGGCTTACAGCTCATGCAGTCTCCCTACAAGCATTGATTGACTCTATATCATTTAATTCATAAGCTAGACACAAGGCATTCAAAGCTGAATTCATCTCAATCACTTTCTCCTAAATCTCAGGGATCAGTGAAGGAAGCTGTCGGGCACAACGTCACTATGACTGCAATGAGTTGGGTATTACCGTAGCATTAAAGGGCACGGAGAGGGGAGGATGTGGCTGCCTGGGGAAATAAGAAGCAAAAAAAGGCTTCCAAGAACAGTGATCTTGAGATCAGTTTTAGAAGATGAGCAGGAATTTTCCACATAGCATTAGTGGACAATGTCATTCTAGGAAAAGGGCACAGCATGAGAAAATTGTACAGAAGCATGATTTGAATCTTGTGGTTGTTCATTATCACACCTTATTATATTTGTTTATATAAAGCCTAATGAGGACCAAAACCCTACATGCAGAGCTAGTTAAAATAGTACCTTCATAGTTTCTATAACTCCTTTACATCATGGCTTGCAAAGAAGACCCTTTATAATTTTGACACTTCCTAACACAGTCTCCTCTTCCAGGATTTCCACATGCCTGGTGGTGACAACTGCCGTACTGGACTACTCTTGTATCTCCCGAACATGTCGTGGTAGTTAATTCTCATTACCTCCTGTATCCACTCTTTTCACAAAGCAGTTTCAGAATACCACAGGTTTCATATATGTAATTTATGCTTTCTTGGCATTGTGGGTTGTACTTATGCAAAGTATCTTATGTCATCTTAAGTGATCATGTCTTATTCAACTAGTCCAGCATCCAGCATCTGACACAGAATTGGATGCACTGTAGGCATATAGTAAGCATTGAATGAATGAAGAATGAATGAATGGTGAATTTTATCCAACAGGCTTACTACAAAATTGGAAAGTCCTAAGATTTTAATGTGGCATTAACTTCAAAGACAAATCAGGATAAAGTGACTGTCAGGTTATATCTATCTAAGAAGTCAAGAGCCAAAAATAAAATTGAAAAAAATATTTTGTCAAATCCCCAAATAATGTCAATTACAAAAATTGGACCAAGCATCTAAAATACAACAAACAAAAAAAATCAAAAATCAGTTCAAACTGAAAGCAGATATATTCATTTTTAAAATGATTTTACTAAACTGATACAAATGAAAAACTAAAGTAAAAAAAAATAGTTTATTTCAACCAGAACAGTGGGAAATAAATCATGACAGTACCATTTTGTAAGCACAAAAATCAGTGCTCTGTTTGATGCTCTCTCTAGCCTTAAAAAGAATGAAAATAGAATGGCCATCTATTTTATTAAACCCCATACTCCATAGTCCCAGTAAGTAATGGCCAGAGAATGAGGATTGGTCTCCTCTCCCAAAGGCAAAGAGTTTCTGTCGAGCAGCCCAAGAACTTCTCCATGCCCTGAATTTTCTCTCTTATGTATTTGGCCACCTTGTGACCCAAGTCTTCAAATAAAGGCATGCTAAAGAAGAACACACTCTTGAGACATTCTTATTTGCAAGGTTGCAAAAACATTCTTAAAAAAACCCAAGAAGCAGAGGACCATAGAACAGGAAGTTGACGATGTGAGGTTATCTGTCCTTGTTACATGAGGATTTCTATCCTACCCAGAAGGACCCTAGCCTTTGTAAGCAAGCGAATTGTGTAGGCTGCATAGGCACTACAAGAGGCTTTGGGTAGAAGAACTATCTCTTTCAAAAGCTTTCACAAGAGACTGCTTTGTGAGCTCACTGTTTGAGGCTCTGAGTGTGCACTTTGCATATGTATATTTCTAATGATGCTGATCCCAGGATTTTAGATAGAGCAGCGAGTCAATAAATGTTGAATGAATAAGTAAATGACTTAATGGATACACTATCTTTAATGAAACACAATTTGATAGAAGCGTGGGAAGTGAGCTATTACTTCTAATCAATAATACCATGTAAAGCCCCCGGGGCTAAAACTTGCTATACTAAGCAAAAGTTATATTTGGACATGTACTTTGTATCGTGAACTATATCTGTATGGATTTATGTGTCAAAATGTATGACAGAGACATTAACCAAGACAAGAATCAGGAGAGACTGTAGGAGGAGCTCTCACACCCTTTTCAGTCCCGGAAGTCCTACAGAAAGAACTCTATGGTTGGAACTCTTTGTCTGTAAAATGGAGTGGACCACCTCACTTTCTTTCAGAATTGCTCTTGGGAACAGGGCAGACAACTAGGAAAAGGGGCCCCACAGCTTCTAGAGGAGAAAGGATTTGTGATGAACTCAATGGAAACTTTGGCAGGAACTTTAAGAAAGACCTTGGTCTATCTGACTGCCAGATTAAACAAAGAAAAGGATGTCGTTTATTTTACTTAAGTCAGCTCAGTTGATTCATAATACTAGTGGTAAAAGCATCTAAGAGGAACGGGTCAGGGATCACTAATCCTTCCTTAGTGGCTTTATTATCTTATTAGATTTAAGCTAAAGGAAAAACAATCCGATAAGCAGCCAAGATACTTACAGAGAATTAAAATGCTTTCTGAGATTATTTGAGTCTGAACATAGTTTCAATCTTAGCTTAAAATAACAAACAACTTTCCTTCCATTAAGTTGAATAAAAGAGCCGGGTAATGTGTATTAAAATGTGAAATATTTGGAATTTATAATCACCGTCACAGCCACTGAAATAATCTCCTAATTGGTCTCCCAATTTCCCAATCCTCCTTTGCCAGTGTCGGTCACACTTCTGTTCACCAACCTCTCCCAGCTACAAACTGCTTACAGACAGAGTTCTCCAAGTGTGACCGACATCTGAAAGTCTAGCCTCAAAATTTTCTAGGGTTCAAGAAAAACAATGTTGGGGCTAGGCTTCAAGCCCTCCAGGTGTTTCCTTTATAAAACAAATATTGAGAACCACTGGCCTAGAATCTCCTCTAGGAGGGGGGATCCCCCCCAGATGGAATCATCTTCTGGAGGGTGGGCCCTTGAAGTACAGGCTTCCCTGTCCCACACTCAGTGAGTGTTCTAGGAGCCCATCTGTATCAGTGCACCAGCTGGCATTGTTGTGACAGGCTGCGCTTGGCTTACATGAATTTTTTTTTTAAAGAGTCTTTCAACCCGTTTGCCCATTTCATGATGGGTGACTACAAGTGCACCTGCTCACACCATGCTGCGTGGTCAGCAGTTTTCGACCGAAAACAGCATAACCCCCGTGCTGCCCGCTCCCATTCAGTGAATCTCACCCTGCGCGACTTTTTTGCTGTTGTTTCCCTAGGTGAAAACAGTCCTTAAAGGGAAACATTTTGTCGATGTGGAAGAGGTGAAACAAAAAACAGCAAAAGCACTAAAGAGCATCAAAATTGACAAGCTCAAACACTGTTTTTTGAGCCATGGAAAAATGTCTCAGTAGGTCTATTGCAGAAAATAGAAAGTACTTTCAAGGTGCCTGAATTTTAAACATAGAAGAATAAATACACAAGTTTTTATAAAGAAATTCCGAGTTTTAGGGGGGATTCCCCCTTGTATAAAACCTAATAATGTGGCATTTGACCTCTTCGGAAATCTGTCACATAGCTGGTTTTCCAAGGTCATTTCCACCATCTCGCTCCCTGCATATTGATGAGCTAGAGTCTCCTTTGCACCGTGGTCCCACCATGGCCTCCCAGGCCTGTGAGTTTCTTCAGCCTATCTTTTCAGTTGTACCGCTGAATTCCTTATGATCCTGTGAAGTTTTTGGAGTCACCTTCTAATGCTCAGGCTGTTAGATCATACCAGAGGTTCCCTCTACCTAATATCTGGTCTTCTGGGGCCAAGAGAAAAGATTTTGAACCATGGGCTGCACAATTTCAGATTGTTTGGGAGTTCAGTGGTTCTTGGATATGAATGTTAGGGTTACTCTAAAGCTTATCCTTGAAACAAATCCCTTTGTAAATATTACATTTTTTACTTATTTTATTTTTGATGTTTGATTTTAGGGAGAGGGTAAGGGTAGGAGAAAGAGAGGGTGAGACATATGGATGTAAGAGAGAAGCATTGATTGGTTGCCTTCCATACACACAACCCAGGCACGTGCTCTCACTGGAAACTGAACCAGTGACCTTTTGGTTTGCAGGATGATGCACAACCAACTGAGCGACACTGGCTGGAGCTATATATTTCATTTTTGAGGTCTCTATAAATAGTTGATTTCCTGTAGCCTCTTTATAAATTCCTAAGGAGTCAGCATAGTAGAGCAAAAATTTAAACATTAAATTAAAAAGTATGGATTTTCGAGTCCAATAGCTTTATAATCGGTCGATAGGACTGCTGCTTACCACCTATGTGCTTTTGTACATGTATCAATAATGTAACCTCATTTCCCTCAGTTTACTTTTTCCTGCAATGGACATAATATCTCCAGTTGTTATGAAGACAAATTATAGAATTCTGATTTTAATTTTATATGTGTCTCCGCATTATTGAAGTACAATAATACGCCGCTCCAAGTTGATAATTAGAAAGTACTAGCTAATCTCCTGTTAATTAAATAAGTGGATAAGATGTTGTAAACACTTCCTCAGATTCCGTTATAAGGGTTTCCTTTGCAGTCACATATCCATCTGTTTTGGGCTAAGTTATGGCCTCCAAAAATTAACCAGCAATACCTCAGCATGTGGCTGCAGTTGGGTATTTAAACAGGGAGTTAAGTTAAAATCATGTTATGAGAATAAGCCTTAATCTGACTGATGTCCTTATAAAAATAGGATATTAGTTTTCAGCTAACATGATATTTTACATCAGTCATCATCTATTAGACATATTGTGAATAAGGCTATTTAAATATATCCATTCACTAATTGATGCAAAAACATATTTATTTGGTACCTACTATGTACTTTGGACTGTGGATATATGATACACTTAGTTCCTGATCTGAAAAATGTTTTATTAATAAAAAACAAGCATTAAGCCAAACAATGCATATTTATTTAATATATAAATATAATGAATGCTATATGGGAAATGTACAGGATATTAAATAATAAGAAAAAAACAAAAAAATTATTTTAATTACAAAATTTACTTTCTTAGCCAATCAATTCACTTTCTTAGCCAGTACTTAATCTGATAAAAAATTAACATTCTGCCCAACATATGTGCAATTCAACATTTTTGTTTTCCGTTTTACACTCATCATGTACCTTAGTTACACCATGACCTCTATTTAAATTACTGTATCAAGGACCTATATTTTTGTTATAATGCCTTTATTCATCTTTATAATAGTGCTTTGGGCAGAACTTTGCTAAGATCCATAAATTACATTGAAGACTGTTTCAAGCAGGTCATTCAGATGTTCATTTGGTTAATAAGAGGCAGACGGGAATATTTTTGCCTTTCCTGCTCATTTATATCAAAAGAACATCAGGAGAAAATTACCCCCCGGCCTTGTAGGGTATGCCTGGCATATTATAATTATATATCAAGACTTTGCCAGGTTTGGGGAATGGGGACCAAAGTCAGTTCACGGGCATGTCTGTGTGTGTGAGTGTGTGTATGTGTGTGGAATTGTTTCAGTTATGAAATACTTTATTACATACTCTAAATGAACAACTAAGTTCCTCTTTTAAGTGCAAAATAGCAGAGAGGGCCATGTGGTACAGTGAAAAGATTAAGGAAATTGAAATATTTCAGAACTGATTTCAAAGCCAGTTTCAGACAGTTATTAAACAAAGGCTTGTGGGTAAATTGCTTTATCTGAGGCTCCATATTAATCTATTTACCTGAATATGCCTCTCTCTATATATAATAAAAAGAATAATAGCTACATCTTAGTGTCAACTTAAAATTCAATGAGTAAATAATCTAAAGTCTATGCAATGCCAGGAACATAATGAGTGCACAGTCTGACAAGATTATTATTACAACTAAACTCTACATACACATTTAAATTGAAGACATCATTGAAATCAAAGACAGTATGAAGAGATATCTAATGCTGGAGGGTATTCTGATTTTCTTCTGAAATTAAATTTCTTATGTAGCAAAGATGAAAAGAATAACAGATGTTCATCTTTGAATTTTGTAATCTTTAAACTATAAACAAAAATGTCTCATTGAGTACTAAAAATATTGAAGTGAATCAAGATGCTGGACCTAGTCTATCACAGTTAAATTAGTATCACAATTATTCAAGACTTTCTGAAGGCATCCAACTGTGTTCTCAAATGTGGACATAGAATATCCAATTTAGAGAGTATAGCAAGAACATCACAGTTCACAGAAACTCTAAAAATGCTTAATATTTATCGGAGATGTCAAATATGACAGATTGAGTCATTTCCAATAAGATGATAAGATCCAACATATTGAAATTATATAACTAAACACAACAGATGAACTCACTTAAAATTACATAAAGGAATATTTGCAATAGTTTCTGGGGTATACACAGATATCTGGACATGTGGACACATGAAAAGTTAAATTCATAAAAGTTTCGGTGTTTATTCACTTTGGCAGAAAATAAAAATGTGTAGCGAGTCTCCTTTACATGTTCCTATTGGTCACAAAAAGTGAAAAATTATTCTCATTTGTTTTTGCATACATACATTTACCCATTAATTTATTTAATAAACACATACTGAGCATGGTCATAGCCGTTAGTGTGTTATGGAGATGAATAAAAATGACCCCAACCATTCTTGTTGCTGACCATTGGATGGGCATTTCACATAAAGACTCGTAATTACAGTAAAAACAAATATTACTGGAATAATAAAGATGAAGTGATCACTGCATCATAGATGAATCAAAGAAGATTTTCAGAGAGGTAATATATACACTGAATTTTTTACGAAAAGGAGTAGTATGACTGCTGGAAAAGAGGAGAAGGAGAAAGATATAGACAGAATAAAAAAGCATGCTCATATACTAACACAAGGAGGAATTGTATGCATGGAATTTAGTGTACAGTGATGGTCTGTTGTAGTGTGTATTGATCAATGCAGATCTGGACCATATTGTGATGTTGGTCCCTGAATGCTCATCCAAAGAGGTCGTCTCTTGCCTTAGAGTCTCCCTTTCTCACAGCCTCCTACACTATTCATTGAGCACTTACTATGTGTCAGACACTGAGCTAAAAATACATATTGACTTATGTAATACTAGCAACAACTGTAAGACAAGTACTAAAATTAACGCATGCAAACACAGGCATTTCAAGCATAAGAAGGTTAAGTATTTGTGGTCAAATCCAAACAGTCTCATTACAGGACTTACATTGAAGTGCATGTACTACTTGCTGCTGAGTCAACTCTCACTCCTGGTGGCCCTGTGAATGAGCCATGTCCACGATGTCCTGTGCTCAACATCTCTGCTCAGCTCCTGCACACACCTGTCATTGGCTTCTTTTATGGAGTTGATCCATCTAATATTTAATCTTCCTATTTTCTTGCTGCCTTCCATTTTTCCCAGCATTATTGCTTTTTTCAAAGAACCCTGCCTTCTTATGATGTACCTGGAAGCCAAACAGCTTCCACTTGGCCATTTTTGCTTCCAGTGATGTTTCAGACTTAATTTGTCCTAGAACACACATTCACAGCCTACACGTTATATATGTTTCCAATATGATTATTGATATAAAAGAAGAAAGTTAATATAAACAGAGGAAAATACAACACAATGGCATCAATGAAATTATAGCTGATTGGACACTTAACAATGACCTTAGGGACATAAATTATTTATGTTATAAAGGCATTATAGATTAGAAGAGAAAGAGATTGGAAGCCTATCATGTGGGAGCTGACTAAAATTCACAGGAGTAAAATGAAGAGTTTCATGAAGAACTAATAGGGAAAATTAATTATAAAAATATTTTAACAGTCTGAGTCAGTGTTTATGAAACAGGTATTATAAGTATGAGCTGAAATCTCCGGTCTAACTCAGCAGCGTGTGACAGCAAATTCTGCAAGTCCTTTAAAGAGAGCATTTTAATATCTGGCTACTCATTTTTCTTGAAGGAACTAATTTTGTATGTTTATATTTTCAAATACTTACTATTCAACATACCATCAAACACCACTTGATATCTGCATTATTGAGTAGTTTTTATTTTTCTATTGAACAATATCAAATACATAGAGGGCCTGGGTCCTCTGTGGCTCTGATTTGGGATTAACTAGTCTTGGTTCTAAGTTATGAGTGAGGTTCAACTCTGTTACATGTGTTTTTTAAATATTATTTTTTAATCAGAAGCTACTCATGTCCTGTTCTTACAGCAGACTATACTCACTTGAAATCCATATCATGTTTACTAAAATTACTTTCAGCAAAGAAAGTCATGCCAAGTTCAACATCATGGCACTGCAAAATATTCTCCTTCCATAACTGAAGTCATCCAGAGTTCCATTAAAAAGGGCATGGATTTAATTAAGAGTGGAGCCTTCATGAATGGAATTAGTGCTCTTATAAAACAGGCTTCAGAGGTATCAGTTGCCCCTTTCACCATGTGAAAAGAGAGAAAGAAAGTACCAACTATGAAGCAGGAAAGGGCCTTTGCCAGAACACAATGAGCTCCTGTCTTGGTCTCGGCCTTCGAACCTCCAGCCTCCAGAATTGTGGGAAATAAACCACCTAGTCTGTGGTATTTTGTTATCGGCCTGAAGAAACCAAGATGCCATCTTTACCTCTGGCCTCAACAATGTTCATGTGCAATATTTTGGTTCCTGATATAAGAATCAGATATGAGAGCTAAGGTCAATTCATAAATACTCATAAAAATCATAGATATTATTTTCCTATGAACCATTCTGTAAATACCAAAGCATCTCCTTGTAGACTATTTGTTAAAAGTCTACACTCTATAGACCAATTACTTAATATTTTTCAGTTTAATTTTCTTCTGTAAAATGTAGTTAATACTACCGACCTCTTAGGATTATTGTTTGGATTAAGTAAAATAATTCCTTTAACAGACAAATCACAGTGCCTAGAAGAAACACCTTAACTATTATAATTATCTTGATTATAATAGTTATATCTCTGAACCTCTATTTTCTCATCTGTTTAAGAAATATAGTAATATATATCTGTGAGCATTCCAGGAGCTGTGGATACATACTCTGAGTGCAATCCAGGAGCCAGTGCCTTGGAAATTCTTTTAAACAAGGAATTTGAAAAAGAAACCAATAGTATTCCATCAAAACACAATAGGAAAAGCAACAACAACAACAACAAAACTATTGTATAGCCAGAAGATAGAATTGAAAATAAAATGAAAACGTGGACATTCAGGCAGGAAATTTTAGTCTGACTAGAGAGCAGAGAAGCAGGTAGTTGGAGGAAATGAGAAGAAGTATTGATTAGGTGATAAAGTGAAAAGAGGGAATTTCTTAAGGAAAGGGAATGGCATGTACAGTTAAAGATGGAAAGCAACCTAATTCATTTAGAAAGACTAATAGGATTTTGGCAACATTTTTTTCTTGAATAGTTGGGGAAAAAAGAAGGAGGGTGGCTTTCAAAGAAAACTATGAATGTACCACTGAAAGTCCCACCATCAAATATTATCTTCCAAAGGAAAATAGAAATAAGACTACATCCTTTAAAAACCTTTTTAATGTTATAATGGGAATTTATTTTTTAGACCTATTTTAGAAATATATCAGATCTGCTATAGTTTCTTCCATAGATGAGCTCTTTCAAGTAGAACACTTACCTTCAAATATCTATTCTAAAATGTACTGGTAAACTGAACTTTCCAAGTCCAGGGCATCCTTTAACACTTTTGAATTCTGAAGAAGACACTAACCGAGCTGAGCAAGTTCAAATTCTGTTCAATAATAACAAAACATGATTATCTGCCATCTAAGAAAAATACTTTGTATGTTTATTTTTATCCTTTTTTTTATATAAAGGGTATCTAGTATATTGGGACATCAAAACCCTCATAAAGGTCATTTAATGAATACATTAAAATTCTAGCATCTAGCTTTGCTTTGAAAATGACATAGAACAAACAACCAGAGGGAAATACTTAGCGTGAGAGAAAACCCAAACCTCTCAAAAATAATTTACAACACACTTGGAAACTTATAAAAACATTGGTATTAGCGTGTTTATGTGCCAAAGGACACAGAAGAAAACCAATTTTAAAATACCATTGAAGTATTTTGGGCTTTTAACAAATATCAAATCATTAAATATCTGAAGTATGTATGTGTGGAAAGATGTTATAAAGATATTGACTGATAATTATAAAGACAAATCCTTGTTTATGATCACAAATTATTAAATAAAATAAATTAAGTTAAAATGACATAGAACAGATCAGGATACAAAATTATTTGAAATAACTGATGTGCCTGGAAAAATACTTTCTTCTATTTTAGGAGTTATTTCAAATATTCTCTTCTCCATGGGATGTTCTCTGAGTTACATATTCAGTCTTAACACTGTGTTGATCATTTGGGCTATTAAATATCCCAGTTTTCCTTTTCTAAACACGATGTGCTTCCCACTCCTTCTGAAGGTAAGTGTGGTCATATGTCTTGTTTGGGCCAGTGAAACATAAGAGGAAGTGAAATGTGTCAGTTCCAGGTAGAAGCTTTAGGGTTCAGTGTGTGATTTGTCATGTACGCCTTGTTATGGTGATTATTAGAGCATGTGTCAAGATTGAACCTTTGTTAGCTCCATCACTGTGTGTTTGTGATAAGTAGAACAACCTGCCTTCTTGCATTTAACATACAGAATGAACAAGAACCAAAATCACACAATTATATTATGTCACATAGATTGTGGGGTTTGTTTGTTATCACAGCATACTTATCTTGACCGATTTAATTGTTCTTACCTTTGTGATTTATCTTTGTATGTTTATGTTTATATGTTTAGCTGGCAGCTTCTTATACTACTGTTTTCATTAAATTGCAAGTATTTTTAGGATCTGGTTTCTGTATTTTTTTTAGGCATTGCTTGGCATATAGTAGGAACTAAAATGTGTTTCTTGAATAAACGCTTAAAAAGCAGCTACTTGGTAAATATTACTTTACTGACTTCTGCGTGAAAAAGTATGGAATTTGCATATTTTATAAGCATTTAATGGCTATCAGACAAATGTATCATTTCTACCTGAAATAGTAAGTAACTGGGAAATAAAAGAATATAAATTGATTGTTACTTAATTTTGACATTTACAGCCTGAAAACTAAATCCCTCTCAAGCCCATATGTACATTCAATAGAACACAATTTTAAATTTTAAATTGTCAAAATAGGGACAAATGAAACATGTGAAAGTAGAAATAAGAGAAATGGAATCAATTACAATAAATTTAGCTCAGTTAACTCAATAAAGGTCAAGTCCCTGTGACATAAAAGTGAACTCACAGTTCATTTCACTATCAGTAAATGTTTTCTCCATATGTTTTCAAAAGAATAATTTAATAAGTCTTAAAGGCAGTTAATATGCATTTCCATGTAATGCATAACTTCCTTTGATATTAGTCAAGGTTTTCCCTCACACTTATAAAAAATTTTTTCCACCCGTTTCTAAGCAAAACACCCCAAGTTGCTTTTCTAATGAAAAATTCTACCAATTGATGAGGCCCTTCTCAATTAGAGTCTTCAATCTGTACTCATTAGCACACTACAAAGTATCTGGGAAGACGTCTGAGAAAAGTAAAATTTGTGTTGCATAATTTCATAATGCTTAATTGACATTTTGGAGTACAATTATCTGTGTCTCAATCTCTTCTTATACTAAGTCCATTGTGAAATTGGATGCTGAAAAGAAAGTTTGTATGTCAAAATGTAAAGCTGGTGTTATAACATACGCTGGCAGTGGCAGGAGCAGTGTTTTAATATCAGTTTCCCATTGCTTTTTCCACTTCCTGTTGTTGAGACTTGTGGTCTCTTTCATATACCTACATCTAGTTCTTTGCCCAGCACAGTGAAAATGTAAATCATTTTGGTACAGTGCAGTGGCAGAAAATAGATGGTATTATTTGGAGTCATGTAGAAACAGCCATGAGTTAAGGACCTGAATTTTTCAAATTTCTCCTTTAATTTATGAAGATACAGCTTTTGCTTTTTGTATTACCATGTTACTCAAGACACCTGCCATATAGGGACACTCCATCAATAATCGTCAGTGTTACATGTGATGTTTTCAGTATCTTCTTTGTCAGCAGGAAACAGCATTCCTGACCTATGAAACAAAGGAGAGTTTAATAGAAGGACTGTATTCAAGGGTGTGGAGCTGATAGCAGCAGGGGCATTTTTCCACCTTTGGATCTGAAGAAATAAGTGGAGGGCCAGTTATAGAACTGAGCAAGAGAAAGATGTGGAGAGGATTGAGAGGAATCATTTTCTATAGTAGAGGGGCATATCCAGCTGAAGTAACCCAGGACAAGGTAGGAGATACTCTGATCAGCTTTCCGCTCCCACCTTATGATGCCTGCCTGGGCTTCACCTTGACCTTCACCCAAACAAAACCAGATAGCAAAAAGGGAACACTTCAATGCCGCCCATAAGTGGCCAGTCACCTGGAGCAAAGAGTGGCTACTACAGGCAAGCAGAATGTATCAAACATCTTCTCTTCTGCAAATTGTAGTACTTTAAACAATTTAACCAGGAACTTCTGGTCAAGATGGAGGCACAGATCAATGCAGTACTTGCCTCCCCTCGCAACCACATCAAAATTATAACCAAACTATAGAACAACCATCATTCAGAACCACCTGAAATTTGGCTAAATGGAAGTTCTACAACTATGAAATTAAAAAAACAAGCCACTGCAACACTTCTAGGTGGGGTAGAGAGGCAGAACAGGCTGGTCCCATACCCAGTTGTTGTGGATAAAAATCAGAAGGGTTATCTTAGCTTTGGAGGTCTCCCTGTGAGGAGCAGGTGGCCCCAGCCGTACACCAGGCCCCCTATTTCAGGGTTTTAGTGCAAACAAGAGAAATTCCAATAACTTCCTGGCTGTAAAACCCAGCAGGGATTGAGGCTAAGGGAGATGGAGGGATCTGGAGCCTCAAGCAGTTCCTCTTAAAGGGCCCCTGTTTGAACTTAGTGGGACTCACTCCCTATGAACTCCTGCACTGGGGCAGCAGCTTTAAAGGCACCAGAGACTTATGGGGAGGGACTTCGTTGTTTGACAGCAGGGCAGGAGCTGAAGGGACAGCTTTCTCCCAGACAGAAGTGCTGGCAGAGGCCATTGTTCCTTTGATGAGCCCTCCTTGCACAGAACCAGCAGGTGGGAGGCATATATGAGATGAAATAAACCTGGCTCACACTCTTTGTCCCTCCCTGGTTTTCAAGTGCCCACCCAATTTTCAAGTCCAATGAAGCTGTTCCCAGTGGTTTTTCCATATGAATGGCCTGTCTTGACTCGGACCTCAGATTTCCTTAAAATCACTCAAATAAGTCTCACTTGGACTTGGTGTGCCCCACACCTCTCACTAAGTGACCCCAGGATGAGCACTAGCAGAAGCCAGCCTGGTTTGCAGCTTGGCCACACCTGGGCACCTCTAATACCAGAATAAGTAGCAGCTAGATCTTTGTAGTTAATGTCAAGTGGCCCCTGGAAGAAATCAGGCAGCACCTGACCTTAGTCTGTATCTTCTGGGAGGCCCCAGAACCAGAACACCCAGCTTGAGACCATATTGAAGCATCATCACCAAAATACCTCTACAAGTGACACCCTCAAGAGGCAGACTCAGCAGGTACCAGAGCCCCACTGAAGTAAAATCTGTCCTATTGTGTGCACAGCTGATATTCCACAGTGGTTGGAGGTCAGTAGTTCATGGATGAGGCTAGTCCTAGCAGCTGATCTGCCTGGTGGCAAGTCCATCCCATTTATGGGCCAATGGCAATCAAGGCTCAACTACAAGAGGAGGGTGACACAATCCAAACAGGGGCATACCTCGAGTGCTCAGCTTGGGTGATTAGGGGGGTTGTGACACTGGACCCTATAGCATACCTACAACATTACACAACTCTACCAAGCCTGGGAGACATAGCAGCTCTACCTGATACTAGAAACAAACATAGGGAGATGAACAAAATGAGAAGACAAAGAAATGTCCCAAATGAACGAAGCTCCAGAACAAAGCTCCAGAAAAAGAAATATATGAAATGGAAACAAGATACCTGCTAGATGTAGAGTTCAAGTTGTAAGGATGCTCAATGAATTTAATCAGAACCTCAACAGAGATAAAAATGACCAGTCAAAAATGAAGATGACACTAACTGAAATGAAGAATAATTTACAGGAAATCAACAGTTGAGTAGATGAAGCTGAAGATCAAATTAATAATTTGGAATATAAGAAAGCAAAAACAGTCAATCAGAATAGCAAGAATAAAGAAAAACGAATCCAAGGAGCCTCTGGGACAACTTCAGACATACCAACATTTGCATTATGTGGGTGACAGAAGGAGAAGATGGGAAGCAATAAATTGAAAACATATCTGAAAAAATAATGACAGAAAAATTTCTTAACTTGGTGAAGAAAATAAACATATAAGTCCAGGAAGCACAAAGAGTCTCAGACAAGATGAACCCAAAGAGGCCCACACCAAGACACGTCCTAATTAAAATGCAAAAGGTTAAAGATCAAGAAAGAATTTTTAAAAGAGCAAGAGAAAAGCAGCTAGTTAATTACAAAGGGAGTTCTATAAGACTGTCCGATGATTTATTGACAGAATCTTTTCAGGCCAGAAGAGATTGGCAAGAAATATTCAAAGTGATGAAAAGCAAGGACCTACAATCAAGATCATTCTACCTAGCAAAGATGCAATTGAAAATTGAAGAACAGATAAAGAGCTTCCCAGATAAGAAAAAGCTAAATGAGTTTATCACTACTAAACCAGTATTATATAAAATGTTAAAAGGTCTTCTTTAAGAAGAAGAAAAAAAGATAAAAAATATGAACAGTAAAATGGCAAAAAATACATATCTATTAACAATTGAATAAAAATAAAAAACAAGCAGAACAGAAACATATTAATAGATGCGGAGAACATTTTGATGGTTACCAGATGGGATGGGGTTGGGAGCTGGCTGACAAAGGTGAAGGAATTAAGAAGTGCAAATTGGTTGTTACAGAACAGTCATGGGGATATAAAATATGGCATTGGAAATATAGCGGATAATATTCTAATAACTATGTAAGGTGTCAGATAGATATGAGATTTATTGAGATGATCACTTATGTGATGTCTAATCACTGGGGTGTACTCTTGAAATAATGTAATAATAATGCCAGCTGTATGAAAAATAAAAGAATTATAAATAAATAATAAACAAAATAGCTAATAAGCCACTCAATACATTTCCAACATAAAATGTGCCTTGCTTATTAAATTCACTGTCAATCTTTAATCTATAACTTACTACTTTGAAGAAAGTTAAAAACTTAAAGAGAGATCGTAATGCTAATTCTTTTTTTTTTAATTAATTTATTTACTTTTTAAATACATTTGTCTCTGCCTTCCCCCCACCTCTTTCCCTTGCCCCCTCCCACCTTCCCTCCCTCAGCTCTTCCCCTTTGGTTTTGTCCATGAGTCCTTCTATATTTCCTTACTTTCCCCTTCCTTCCCTTTCCCTGCCCCCCCCTTCCCTCTGTCTTGTTGATTTCTTTTCCTTTCAGTGTTGCTGGTCATATTTTCCTTGCTTCTTTGCATTGTTGCTAATTCTTTAAGAACTGTATCACTTATCTGGAAACAACGATAAGTTAAAATTCCAAGGACATGCATACTGGTATTTGCTATTATACTGATGTGAATATGGTGAACAGGGGACAGGTAATTGAATCTTCTTAGGAAAGTCTAAATAACTGCTTTAAAATACTGGATTAAATGTGCCTGTTAAAAATAAAACAAGAAATACTCCTACCACAATGGTGAAGGTGGTGTCAAATTTCAGGCATATACAAGTCAACTATATGATCGGTAATTAGAGTTTAAAAATGCTACAGTAAAGAAAAACAGGCCTTATAAACCATATACCAAAAGTCCCAATAACATGATCATATGTTAACCTGAGAATCTGGCTTTGAGTAGATTTCCCTGCTTATTTAATGAGGGCCCTAATTCATCCCCTTCACTCTCATATTAACATTGCAACAAGCAGTATAATTTCCTTACTGTAGTTACTCAGTGAGCATTCTCATATTGGTGATCAGAAAGCCAATACCCAAAGTAACAATTTAAAACTCAATTATCAGTCCTGTTAAATACCTCTGTCCACCTGAGTCCTTATATACAGCCTTATTTTGATGACCAGTAACACCAAGAATATTTTTATTCCTTTTTTCTTTATGAAATAGTTTGTTACTTGTTAGATTTTCCATTTTGTTGTTGTTGTTGTGGCATATGTGGCTCCGTCTGTGCTTAGGGGTTCAAATAACTTTGAGTCCCCTGGTGAGTATGACCAGTTGAAGTTAGAACAATTACAAATCGGTAACACTTGACAAAAATTTCACCCAGAAACATCCTGCTAAAATGCAACTGCCTTCTTCTTTTGTCTAGGCTACTCTGGGGAATCAATAGGCTGTACTGGAAGGTAAGAGACATATTTTGAAGTTGATCCCTTTTCGTTCCCTTACAGTCTAAGTTTGGAGTAACTCTCTAAATTTTGAGGATTTAATTTGATTGCTTCAAGTATTTCAGTAGGATACCTCAGTGCCTCTGAAAAGATAGTACACTCATAAATACGTATATAGGAATAAAAAGCAGACTTCCAAAACCCGACTCTTTATCTAAAAGTAGGGTATAATGCCTATTTCAGATGTACCGTGAGGTTGAATAAACCTATCAACACAGGCAAGAGAGATCTCCTGGTGGTAGTAGCACAACCCAAGCTTCCCTCTCCATTAACTAGCTGGCGTAACTTTGTACAATTTACTCTTTGATAGAGTAAAATGATAGTGACCATCAAATTAAGTTGTGGTCAACTTTTAATGAGTGATGCAGTTTACAAGCTTGCCACTGGAGCCGGGTAACAGTAAGCCTTTGGTGAAATTACCTCTTTACACACAAGTCTTGGGAAACGTCAGTTCCCTTCTTCGGCAAACCCGTGTGAGTCCCCTTTCTTAGTTTTACAGAAGCTGCTGAATCAGGGCTCTTGGAGAGAAGGGAAGTTGTTGCTTACTATTCTTCCTGTTCCTCCCCTGGGATTCCTTGCCGTCCCCACACCCTGCCCCCCTTCACTGTCGGTTTTTTTTCTCCTAAGGATTTGTTTTGTCTAGCAAAGAGTTGTAAGGATGTGCAGAAAAAAAAAAGACTTAAAAGCGCCTTTTGGTGACAGAGCATACATGCCAGGGGGAGGCAAGCTGCCAGGGAGATCTCAGCCAGCTGCCATGGGAAATTCATACCTGCATAATCAGGCAAGATGAAAGTCAAGAGCTCCCTTCCATGATGCAATGGGGGGCTGGGGCTGCGAAGAAGCCCACATTCACTCACAGCTGGAGAAGAGGAACGCAGGGGGAGGCCGAGGCGTTATTAACACTAATTGTGATTGAAAGCCATGGAAAGGTTCAGTGGTATCTCAGGGGCAAGTGAAATGACCAGACCTGGGAGCCTGCAAAAGATGGCTCAGAGAAAGCCTGTGTGAGCCGGTGTTTCTTTAGCAAGGCTGTAGTTGATATAAAGAGGGGGGAAAAATGTAGTAAGAGTAACAGCCGTAATCTCCCCATGCTAGATAAAGATTGTATAGCTCACCTTCAGGTCACAAAAAGACTGCTCAGCAGATTCTCTTGCTGGCTAACTTGTGTACCAGGATGTGTGTGTTTGAAAACCCTGCTCACATTCCAGCCTGATTGCTCTGTGCTTATTTTTAAATTTTTATGTGTTACATAAAGTTGTACCTGTTTAAGATTCTATCTATTTCTTGAGAGAATGCATAAAGCTGTGAAAGAAAAGCCCACGGGACTGTTTAAAAGGGAAAAGGGTAAGAGATCAAAAGTGTTAGTTATAATGAAAAACAGAGCAAAGCAACAGAAAAATAAAAGAAATGCATATATATGTATTTTGGACACTATATATAGATGAGAAATAAGGGAAAACAAGAAGTTTTTTTTTTTAAATTTTACTGAGTAACAACTGCATTTATTCATAAGGCTAAGATATGAATACAATTTTGATAATGGTTTTCTTCCCAGAAATAAATAGATTTATCTTACTTTTTTTCTGGTGGGTCTGTTCAAGGGAGTTGGGGCTAATCTAGGGGGAAAGATATGACTAAGACAGGCAGTAAACCCAACAAGCTTTGTTGGGCGGGGGATCAGACCAGGGTTTCAGGACAGGGAAGTTCCCCAAGGGACCACCTTCCCCAAGGGGAGAAGGACACAGCAGCTCCTGGGGAGGAGGGATGCTAAGGGGCTCACATGTTTACGGGATATTGCTCACCAGGCTGCGGGGGGCCTCTGGGTCAGAGAACTCTGAAAGACAGCTAGGAGTCTTGTAACCACAGGGCTTTTTCTATCAATGGCCAACAGAGATAAGATTGCACAAACCTCGTGAAGGAAGCAGGCTCTAAATGTCTAAAAATCCACTTATTAGATTATTCTTAAAGTAAGCGTATGTGTAATCGATACCAATAGACAGACTGTCCAGACCGCTGGTAGGGGGCTGAGGATGGGGAACAGCGGAGGGCCGCCAGGGTAGATTGTGAACCATGGCAAGGCAGCGCCAGGTCCGCGAACAAGGCGCATGCCTGACTAAGAAGCAGATGCTTTGCAGGTGCTCCACCCCAAGGGCGGGGTCCTGCTCCTGACTTAAAGATGCCCCTTCCCCTCCCCCAGGCCGTCCTTGGCGCTGCCTGAGAAGCCAGGCACGGTTTCTGGGGTCCCTTTACTTAGCCTTTGGGGTTAGTCGCTGTCTGCCAGTGCCGCTCCCCCTCCCCGCCCCACCGTGTGGGCAACTAATACAGAGACTAGGTGGGGAGAAGGATGTAGGGTTGATGGAGTCGTTCGGGATGATAGCGGAAAGGAGAGGTTTGTACATTGAGCACACGCAAGGCTAGCATGATAGTTGGATAGGAGAGAAAGCCCTCTTACCACCTTTCAGTACCAGGCTGGGGGTGGGACTAGGAGAAGGCAGGCACACGTGCTGTAGAAGTCAGAATGGGGGCAGCAGGCGCTTAACCAAAGAGGCCTGTCAGTCTAGCCTGGGGAGAGAAGAGATTGGTTGGGAGGTGGACCCATCTGAAGTGTGAGAAAGTACCTTGTCCGTTCCACTGCCGAGAGTATATGGCCCCGGGGGAATGAAGAAATGCCCTTCTTGTCCACCTTGTGAACACACTGGCTGGTACATTCATGGGACCTTGTGGCCTTAGAAATTGCATGGCCAGTCACCGCGCCACCCCACTCTTGGGTTCCAGGAGGCAGCCTGAAGCTTGACAGACGCCAAGAACAAGCTAAGCTACCAGGATGTCTGTTTGGCAGCCACCTGTGGGTCCCAAAGGATGGTACTTTAAACGAGAAAAGGAACTTTGGACACCGCCTTTTGTTTCCATCAAGCTGAAGACCTGTGGGCAGTGCCTGGGTTTTCGGGAGGAGGTGGGCTTTGAGTGAAGTGGCTGCCATTCTCCCAGATCATGCAGTATCTGAATAAGAACCTCTTTTCTTTCTCACCGCCCTCTGACTCTCCAGTTTGCTTTTCGGTGGCAGAGGGCAGCCAAACCCCCATTTTTGTTTGCTAGTATAATAACTTGAGCTTGGCACCAGCAGGCTTTTGTGCGATCAAGTCTTAGAGTGTAGTGAAGAAATAAACACCTAGGACTCCATGCATGAAGACCACTTCTGACTCATTTATATAATATAGTCCCACAATCTTGTTTACCTAGTACTATTACAGTAGTTACTGAGGGTGTGACCTAGGATATGCCCCTGACAGTACTGCCAGCGTCTCCTCTGCATTAGATCTGGAAATCACACATGTGAAGGGGCAAGGAGCATATTGACAGCTAACCTATAAAGTCAAAATTCTGCATATCCCTCTAGCTCATCCTCCTTGATATCAGATATTGGCCAGTATCATATATAAAGTCACAGTGAGAATAAGAGAACATTTGGATTAAATGAATATGTATATATGAACACCCTAAGAATGGGAGTCTCCCTTTGTTCTCCTTTTAAATGGAGTAGGTCAGCCCTAGGGGCAAACTGAGTGTTCCATTTCAATCCAGTAGGACTGAGTGTTTGCATACAATGTGGATGCCATTTGTATTCCATACACTCTGCAGGAAGAAAAGACAAGCAAAGGACCCACTGCTCTCGTGAGTCTTGCAAGCTATAGTAAGAAGAATGAGACTCAAATACAAAGGCTGTACTAAAATAGATAGAATCAGGTATGTGAAATAGGTGTGATGTCCACAGAGTGTTACTGAGTTCAAAGGGGGTACAACCACATCTGATAATCACAAAGTTCTCAGAGGAGGAGGCAACTGAAAGATGATTTTTGCAGGATAGGTAGGGAGGGGTGTTTGAAGGTGAACATAGGTGAAGACAAGAGATTCTTGGTGGGAGGGGCTGCATTGGCAAATACATGGAGGTCTAAAGGTGACTTCACAGAACAGATAGTACAACCTGGTTGCAATGTAAGGCAGTGGCAAACTGTGTCTTCGTTTTTCTACTGCAAGGAAGGAACTGTTAAAAATTGCTTCCTAAAGAGTTAGAGTCTAATTTTGTTCTAAGTAAACTTCCTAAAGTCATTCATTTCTACCATAAAATGTACACACATAGGTGTATATATTAATAATGAGAGTCCAAGGCGTGTTATTTCCTCTACAGAGAATGCGTGATACTGTCTTTTTTCCAATATCATAAAGCAATAACTTAATTACATCTTCGACCATTTTACATAAAATGTCTCAACAACCTACTGCATACTATTTTTAGAATTCTATTTTGTTCATGTTTTTAAGACAGTGATGAACAAGTCTGGGCTCCCTCGGTGCTATGGTTACTACAAGTTTAAATGAGAACCATTTATTCAAGCACTATCCATGCAGCCACAACACAAAAAAAATTTCCTGGAAGAAATACAATATGGCTGATTCTGAGTTAAGTATGGTAGAGATATAAAGGTACATTCCACAAAGGCTGACTCAAGGACTTCAAAGTTATGCTGGAAAATAAGCATGAGATCAATTTACTAATAATTTATTTATTTATTCATTCAACAAGTATACTCTGTGCTAGGTGCTGTTCTAGTTTCTGGGCCATCATGATGCAGGTTCTAAAGGAAATTAAAGCTGGCAAAAAGATTTGTCACAGTTTGTTTTAACAGCAGACTTGGAGAAGACTTAGAACTTACAGAGACAAATAACTATACAGTGACAATAAAACAGACACCCAAATTAATGAAACAACATGCCCTAGGTCTCACAGGGAGACCTTACTAAGCCAGGATTAGAAACTGTGTGTTCCAAATCTTAGTCAATGCTTACTAAATACTCGTAATTATAATGGAGGAAGGCGTGAATATGAAGAAGAGTGAGAAAGTATGGCAGGCCCAAGGCAGGTTAGGGAAGACTCTAGTTTGGATGGTACATAAGTTTCCTATGTGAGATCAGTGGAGTAGAGGTGAAAATATGAAATAAGAAAAGGTTGGGGAGCTATGGAATGCTGGGCTAAGCAGTCTGTCTTCACTTTCCTAGGCAAGGGAAAACTTTTGCTTGAATATGTATTCACTTTCACTGCAAAATGAAACAACTGAAAATCTCCATATTTTTCTCATGGATTAACTCATTCCATCTTTATGAAAAACCTGCCATATTACAAGCATTTTGATAAGAGCTGTCCACAAGGAACCCGCAGCTCAGTGGGGCAGCATACACAAATATATAAATATATCTTATACCAGTTGAATGTGACAAGGGCTGTGATAGTGCCCCTACTCCTTTTCTTCCTGTGATCGAAGTAGTTCACTGTGCTTATTCGAGTTCAGAGAGGAAGGCAGCTATGCTCACTACTATGTTGCCAGTGCTCAGAGGGGTACCTATTCCAATTTGATGGGCAGGACCAAAGAACTTATTCAACCAAAGGCAATGCAAACTAATTCTAAAATGACAGAATTTTTTCAAGAAAAAATAACCATTCTTTTTAGAAACAGAAAACAAACTGATGTTAGACATTTATCTCACAATGATTTTGGTATTTGCTATAAGGTAATTGCAATTTTATCCTGCAATTTCTGTGATCCTGAATGCTAGTAATGGCAGCCTTCAATGATTTCAATCAGTTTCTTTCTGCTTGAAGTCATATCTCCTTATTCCCAAATAAAATCTCATTAACTCACATTTATCCCTCAAGGCAAAATTCAAACATCTCACTTTTAAAGCTTATGTCAGAGGAATTAATTACTCTTCCTTCTAGAACCCACATAGGTCACTGGATTTCCCTCTACCATAAAACAGCTGTCACATTGTTATTGGCATGTCTGTATCTGTTTCCGTCCACTCCAAACCTTGGTCAATTTGAAGCACAAACTGTTTAACGCTATATCCTCATTATACCACACAGCACCTCAAACAGTGTAGATGGATTAAAAGAATGAAAGAGTACTGAAATGCCTCCAGGAAAGCTGTTAAATAATTTTCGTGTGTACTCTATATCAATTATGTTTGGTTGTACTCTGATTCTTTGACAAAGCATCAGACCTGGCCCATATTTTACTACAAGTTTCAATTACTAATAGGGTAATGTTCAAATGTGGACACTGTGGCTGGCACAGAAAAATGCACAATAAATATTTCCTTAACGGATATTGATTCAGTGAACCAGATGTCTTATTTTGCCAATTATTTTGAGGAAAAAAACTTTGCTTCTCTAGTAAACTACTAAACTACTCTACAAGAAATTTACAATGTTCAGAAATAAATATTTATACATTCCTGTCACTTGAATTAAAAATACCTAACTTCATTTGTTTCCTTTTCCCCGATGAGGTAGCCTTTATTTCTTCCTGTTCTCCTTTGTGGCTCCATTGATTTGCCTTCGCCCACTCTGAGGCTTTGAAGGTCTCCTTTCTTCTGTCAGTTCTCTTTGTTTGCTCATATTTCTAATCTAATCATAAATCCAGTAAGCAAAGGTTCCAACTGATATTGTTCTCAGGGAATTTTAGACATAGGATAAATGTAATTGATGATAGGGTTCAAGAAAGTATGACTACAAAGAACTATTGCAGGTCTGTAATTGCAAACACAACAATTTAAACTGACCTCTAGATATAACCAAGCTATTTATAGATATAGTTACTTTGCTAGATCCATGTTGATAAACCAATTTAAAGACATTTTAGTGTAGGTTCCTTATTTAAACTAGTTCCAGAAACAGGATCTGTACCTAAGGAGAATCTGAAACTACCATGCTCTTGGCACTGTAATCAAATATTATGAAATTCAATAATATTGTCTCTATCATAGACATAAGAAAAGCGGAGTTGATAAACATTAAGCAAGTTGCCCCAGACTCCAGGTCTTATTTTGCAAGGCAAAATTTGAACCTGTACTTAAATTTACCCGCATATCATCTTATCTATGCTGTACCATTTCTATTGCTCAGTGCTGGGAGCACACACCACCGAGCAGGATAGCCTGGGCACATCTCAGTAGGATTCATCCTTATCATGAACTAAATACATGAAAGAGAAGATGCATCTAAAAACTTCTCAGGCACATCCTAAATACTGTCCCAAAATGTTATTGCAATTATACATCTAGCAACAGTACATGAGAATTATTCATCTTTTCTGCTCTACTGACACTAGGTATTCTAAATATTTAAACATTTTTTCAATATAGTATATTAAAGGTGGTAAATATGCTTTTATTTAATGGGTAGTGAAGTTGAGTGTCTTTACTGTGTTCATTATGCATATTCCCTTTCTTTCAAATTGCTTTCTCACGACCTTCACCCAAAATTTATTGATATATCTTATTTCACATTATTTTTGTGCTTTGTATGTTAGGTGAAATGAATAACATTCACCCATTTTAAAACTGAATAAATTGACAGTTAAGAAAATTAGGTAACTTCTCCAAGTGTCATATATGTACACAATTTTAATTTGATCTCTTTGCTTGACTTCGTAGCTATGGTATTAATGACTACACTAACTTATTTCTATCACATCCTTTCCAGTATTTACACTCCTCACCCTGAATTCTTGTTTCAAAAAAAATCATATCAAAATAGCAGGAACAGGGTGGGGCAAAAGTAAGTTTAGAGTTGTAAGTACATTCTTAATTCTTTATTCTTTATTATTATTTATTAATAATAATAAATACTGTTTTCTATATGAACAACTATGAATGTACGTTAGCCCCACCCTGTAGACTTATAAATATATGTTGCTTTTCTAACTAATGGTTAAATTAACAAATGAAGTTAACATAGAAGTGCTTTCTTTATTACAATTAACTTTGTGAATAATTTCTAAAGTGAAATTTACTTATTCTTCAATGTTCCATTTAGCTCCTTGGCCCATTATATAGTTACCATGGAAATGAGACTGGCTCTTTAGTATGTTATATACTAATTTTCTTGAAAAAAAAAACAGTCATCTTTTCTTAGATGTTCATCAGTTGTTTGAAAGTGCTGGCGGGAAAATGGAGACAAATGTATTTGAACATTTGTAAAAAGTAAAAAGATATAAAAAATAATGAAAAAATAAATAAAATAAAATAAAATAAAATGCATATTTTATTTGTAGAAATCTGAAAATACATTAAATTGAAGAAGAGGTGTGTTATTGCAGATTTCCTATATTGAATTCAATACAAAATAGGTTGACCAGGTAGTAAAAGTGATGATTATGTTTTTTATTCTTTCAAAGACATAAGTCAACTGATAGGAACTAATTATTTTCTTCCAATTTAGTGTGTATTTCCTTTTATCTTTGTGAAGCAACGCCTAATTTAAAGTTTAATATCTTTCCTCTGTTCCCCTCTGCAGCAGATGGTCTAGGCATCTACCTCCTACTATCTAGTTCCTTAGTGACATTTATTATTCATTAGTAAGGAAGTTATGGAATATTATCTTTCCAATTCTGGCTTGCTTAACCAAATAGTTTAAAGAAAATATCCTGTATTTAGCAAAAGAGAGACATTTAAATCCAAAAAAGCATTGAAAAGTAAAACCTAGTGGCCACACGTGGAGGACACTTGACTGTTGTTCTGCCACATAGATAATTTGGTGGGAAAATGTAGTTGATAAAAAACAAATGATAATCACCTTTGCAGCAGAGCTCAGTTTCAGGAGATATTTAGCTTTGAGCCATGAAGTCTGGCCTACAAGGAAGAAATTAACCTCTTGCTCATCTCTACTGTTCTCCAATCCTTCCATGCATTTTATTAGAAATCCTTCTTGCAGGTCAGGGAAAATAAGTTGAATACTGATTCCACTTGCATTTGAATCTCAGTGTTATTATCACATATGTTTTTCAAAGTCTGTGCCAGGGAATGAGGCTATTTCTATCTGTGAGTAGAAGAAGACCAAAGAAAAAGTTGTTTGTTGACTATGTTACTTCATACTTTATCTGATGCAAAGCTAAAGAAACAATTCATCCTGGCTTAAACAATAGGGAACTTTGTTGACTCCTATACCTGCAAAGATCACAACTATTTCTAGTTTCAAATTCTGTTGATTTAGTAACTCAGATGATATCATCTGTGCTAACTTGTTTTCTATTCTTTGACATTCATTTCTTGAGATTGTTTCTACTTGCAGGCAGTATTTTTCTCACAATATCATGAGGCCAGCAGCAATATGGAACCTGGGTCCTATTTTCTTGGCAATTGCAAAAGAAGAGAAGAACCTTTCCATACTCATGCAGCAAAATAGCCATGATTGTTTCTGGTTGGATAAACCTTTTGCATGTATTTTTCTGTGTACTGATGACTGAGACCAGGAGACTGTGCAATCTGATTAGTCTAGGGCCTGGTCACCTGCCCATCTTTGAAACCAGTGGGAGAGACTTACAACCTTGAAGGTCTGTTTTCCTTTGAGATGTGTTTTTAGAAGTCTGCTGTTAAACTCCAAATATGTGGGAATTTTTTAGCTATCTTTCTGCTATTGATTTCTAATGATTTCCTTGTGGGCAGAGACCATAACTTAGATGACTAATCCTTTCAAATGTATTCAGGTTTATGATCTGTCTCATTGAAAGTTTCATGCATATATACTTCCGAAGAATACGTATTTTGTTGTTGGAGTAAATTATAAATGTTAATTAGGTCAAGTTATTTAACAGTCTTGTTCAAGTATATGATAATTTTACTAATTTCTGTATATTTCTTCTGTCATGTAATATACCTTTGGATTTTATCTATTTCTTCCTTTTTTCCATTCAAGTTCTCTCATCTTTTAAGTAATCATGTGGCCCTTTTCAGAAAATCATTGTCAACTATTGATCTAAAACAAAAGGAACCAAATTTGTGAACAAATTGGTATTTCTTCCATCCTTATATAAATTGTGAACTATATCATAGACCATGGAGTCATTGGAAAATATAATATGGAGATTATTTTGTATTTATGACAAATGCCACTCGGTATACCCTGGATGTTGAAGAGTAGAATTTTTAGTTCTAGGGGGAAAAATACAACATGTCAGTGGGAAACGGGTTAACAAATTAAGTTATTAAAAGCACTAAAATATTGATAAAATAAAAGGGATATTTTTATGACTTTCAAATATCCTTATAATCATAAAGTGACAATATTACATGGGGTGTGATTAATGACAAAGGACAGCTATGGCTGTGCTATTGTACCCAACAAAATTATCTCCAGGTGTCCCAATGTATGCCGTTTCTCTTCCTAGTGACTTCTCTTTACCTTGGAAGTCCATTCTCCCTGCCCATACCAAACCAATCTCAACCTTTCAACCTTTACTTTCACAATTCTCACCTCACATTCTCTGTGACTTTCTCTCACTTTTCTCCAATGCTAACTAATTCATTCTTGCTCTTGGTATCTACTGATAATTCTATGTTTGTTTTTTGGTTTTGTCCCTTTGCTAGCCACCTGGCATCCCACAATGCTGTATGTAGGCCCTCATGTGGTTGATGTTGCTGAAATTATGAACTTCAGGACCAAAACCCTACAGTGGCTTTTGCCTCCTAGACAAACCTCCAACACAGCTATAGCTCTGAGACATCATTCTATCTTGAACACCTTTTATAACCCTTCTTCTGAAGTGTGAATGTAAATAAGGAAGAGGAATACATTGGAACAGATGGTGTAGTTATACTGTGTTTCAAGGCACAAAATAAAAAGTGAAGACATAGAGAATTTGGAAATCCTGTCTAGGGGGCCAGATTGACTCCTGACATCTCAGTACCATTTCTTTCCCTTCTATATTCTCATTGCGTCATAGGGACTTGAAACCTGAAAACCACATTTGCCTAAGTTCCTGGCCAGCTGGGCTATTGTTTAAGGTCTGCTTATAAGAGGCACTCATGTGGGATTTAAAACATGGGAGAGAAAGAAAAGGCATTGCCATTCTCTGTGACAGAATCTGATACGGACTTTTTCAAATTGCCTGCTTACTGAGACCATTGTCAGTATCTACAGTCAACTTCTCACCTCCTGATTTCCTGGAAATAACAGGTTCTCACTGAGCTTCGCCCTCATCACACTTCTGGTTGGACTGTTTTATAAGTGACTGTTCCTGCTTTAAATTCTTTCCTGTTAAAAATATTTATCGTGTTTGATCTTTTATAATATTTAGGTATCTGTTGTTTGGGTTTTTTTTTTTTTTGGTTTTTCTGTTTGTTTGTTTGTTTTTTTTTACCAGGAAATTGTTTTCCTTATCTGTTATTCTTGAACTTGCTAGTCATAAATTTGATCTGCATGGCTGTGTTATCCCCATTCAAGTCATTAAATGAATCATAAATGAATACTTTGTGTGCGTGTGTGTGTGTGTGTGTGTGTGTATCTAGGGAAAGAAAATAAAAATAAAAGGGGGAGAGAGACAGGAGCCAAAGAAAAAGTCTTGTGATAGATATTGTAGAGACTTTCTAGGTTGCTATTGATCCATTATTTGTATACTATAATTTAATGATTCTCAAGGAAATTGTGCTCAGCATTTGGGGCAGGCTCCATCTGTGAAGCAGGCTCACTATTCTTTGAAATACAAGAAATGTGTCATCCCTGGCCCCACTTACCAAATGCCAACAACACCTTTATTTATTATAACAACTCAAAATAGATTTTTAAAATTCCTGCAGTTGACAGAAGCGCATCTGAATCGCTATTCCGATCTATTACACACTCACGTATTTCTAAAAGCCTTAAGTATGTCTTTTCAATTTTATTCACAAAGAGATTTTGTGAAATGATTTTTCCAAATGCCAGTGTGTTATGTCTGCAGAAATTCCTGCATATCATTTCTGCGACTGTCTTCCAAAGTAAACAGCGACAGTGTGGCATAAATTAACGTGGCATAATATTCACAACAATCACAGGCCTGGCTCCTGATGAGTGGTCCTTCCTCTTTTAATCCCTATAATCCTATATTTTAACATTAAATTATAATCTAAATTAAAACAATATGGCATATCTGTATATACAATTAGGACATGTTTAGGAGTTTCCATTCTTAATAGTGAGGAGAATACAACAAAATATAGAATTTCATGTATAGGTGATGGAGGAGGAAATTTGTCCAAAATTTCTGGGTGACAAAAGCAATGTACATAGCAGCTTAAAATACCCACTTTTTTTTGACAAGTTGAGTCCATTCTAGGAAACCCTTATATCCTTATTTTCTGTAGCACGTACACAAGTTTAAGATCAAAGGTGTTCATTCCAGTGCCAGTTATAATTGGAAACAACTTAACTGTCTGACAACATAGGAATGAACAAATGAATTTGGAATAGTACTCACCCATTACAAACAGGCTTTAGAAAATTATTCTATCATGGGCAACGTTAAATAAAAATATCAAGCTATAAATTGCATTTTAAGATGTCACCTCAAACCATACATTAAAAATAAGCCATATAATGTTGCAAAAAAATGCATTAAGATATTTGAAAATGATTCTTTGCTACTCATCCCATTTGATGAAAGAACATGGAGATGAAATATTGCATGTATTAGTCAGCATTTACCAACATCTGTGCAGTAAAAAAATCACATACTGTCATTAGCCTACAACAACATATATGTATGTACAACATGTATATATTTATGTACAACAACATATATGTAAAGCGTCTTAGGAATGCTTTAAGGTACTCAACCTTAAAACCATGGTTTACAGCCATGGTCCAACTGGTTGTAAACTGGCACTGCTTCTAGAAGCTGCTGCCTGAGTGTCACACCCCAGCTACTCACATGTCATTGACTTAACAAGTCATATGCAAGAATCCAAAATCAGTGGTCTGGAAAACTCTTCTCTGCAAAGTAGCAATGAACGCATGACTCTGAACAAATCTACCATTGTGAGGCTGGGTGTTATGTTTACTCGGTTTCATTTTATTTATCTACTTAATTATTTTGTTTTACATTTTGCTATAATTTTCAAATTTGGAATATTTTACTTATTTTTTAATTTATTTACTTTTCAAATACATTTGTCTCTGCCTTCCCCCCACCACTTTCCCTTGCCCCCACCCTCCCCCGCATCAACCCTTCCCCTTTGGTTTTGTCCATGAGTCCTTGCTATATGTTCCTTGACTTTTTTGGAATATTTTACTTTCATGTAAAATTTTAAAATTTATTAAACTTAAAATATAAAATGTAAAGTTTGTATGTAAAATAAGGCGAAATTTTTACATATAAACTGTATAATGTCCAATGTCATTCTTATCTAGTTTTAGTAGGCTTCTCATCTTATTTTTTATAACTTATCTTAATCTCTTTTTTAAAAAAAAATCATGATTTTATTTGTGCACTTTCAGTAACTTGGGTTCTTTCTATTCTTAATTGTTTAGGAGAGTGTACTTTTAATGAAATTATTTAAAATTATTTCAAGACTCTAATATAAAATTCATTTGTTGCAAAAGTTCAAGATATAATATGAGCCCATTATCATTCATTTACGTTTTATGAATAATAACTAGGGGCAAGATTCTCTGTTAGCCATGAAAGGATGAGAGTGGAGAGCTGGGGGCTCAGAAAGAATGAAAATAAAATTTATGTGAAATAAAAAAATAATGATTTATTAAGAGATAGAGGAAAAAATCATTGTGGGACAAAGAATGTTCTACTTCCCATTGTTGTTGTAGGGATAATAGTGTTTTTAGTTCCTGGAGCTTCCCAACCCTCTACAATAACCCCTGAAGTTGTTTTGCATTTGGGAATTTCTGCTGAAAACTGAAAAAAAGAACCAGTGACCTTTTCATTGTGAATTCATTATTTGGTTATGTTTATTTTATTAAAGAAAGATTGGTTTAACCCTTGCCATATTTACTACTTACTATAATTATTTATTTTTATTGATAACTATAGGTTTAATGACAATTGTGCTTACTTCTATTTATTTAATGATTAATGCATAAACCTCCAGGCCATACAAAAATGATTTCAGATTCTGACTCCATCTGTATTAGAATTGTTGTGACATTTAAGTTACTAGTGATTAGGCAGTAGATCTTAATTATCATCAGCAACATTATTATCAGGAAATAGACATAGGAAAATGAGAAATGCAATAAGGAAAAAAGAGTATGTAGGTGGTTTCAAAGAGGAAAAGAAAGATGATGGTCTTGGGAGAAGTACCTTGTAATCAATAAGTAAATAAGTAGGCAAGCAAACACTGTGATTCTCTGGGACTTTTAATGTTATCAGAAAAATCTGATAGTAACCTGAGCATATAAATGTGTGGCTAACACTGTCTGGAATATCCAAGACCCCACTGAAGGGGACAAGGAAATAATTTAGGAGTAGCATAACTGGAGTGTGATTTAAATTTGAAAGTGGCCAACTCATGGTTTATATTAGAGAAAGACTGTGAATTAAAAGGTATAGTTGGCTGGAAGAGCCAGAGAACATTCCACAGAACCATTAAGTGAACAAGTTTATCCAGCACCAGCAGTGTCCAACACAGAGACAGATTCTCCATCCGCAGTGGAGTGGTACCTACTCACCTTGGCCAAACCTACCACTTGCCTTTTTTTCCACGCCCTCCCAGCAACATTCTGACTAGTAACCCAGTTTCCCCTGAACTGCGAACTGGATGGAAGATGGAAATGCCCTGGATGAAAAAGAGGGCAATATGGGTCATTTGGAAGGAATGTCCCTTTGGAAATAAATTTACTGGTGGATGGTTTATATGGCTCTTTCTCCTATGTGTTTAATTGCTGTGATCCAGCCAATCTGACATCTGCGAATGCTTCAATACTGACATGAATGTTTGTGGCACCAAGTGAATGGTGTCATATGAGATTTCCTTTTGAAAAATGAATCAGCTTTCACCTGACACCCTTTATTTATGCCACCTTCTGTCTCTCCCCTATAAAGTCAGAATCATCTCTTATGATTTTCCAATAACACACGAGTTATAGATACTATCTGAACTGGATTGACTACACATAGTATTGAAAATACCTTGATATTAATTTCTAAGTGTCAGATATATTTCTAATCAAACATAAAATTCCAGGTAATTATTATTGTCTTGATTCTCTTGATGTGATACCATGAAAAGGTGATGAATGGTCAATAATCTTTATGTACATTGTGGTATAAGCCCATAGTAGTGTTATTTTGAGATTTAGTTTTCCTACTAAGTGACTAGATTATTTTAACTGCAGTTGTATTTGATTACCTCTAAACCAGCATTTGTTATGTGATCTCAAAATGAGAAAGTAATGGCATGTTAATTTATAACACTCAGACATATGCTATTCACCAGGAAAAACAAGAACCTCCAGTGAGCGTCATGGTCATGATGGTGGTGGTTTAATTGTTTGGTCTTGGCTACTTTATTTTTTCCTACATGGTTTTAAGCATCTGGGAGTGTGTAAATCTTTAGCTGTTTTAGATGGGTTATGTGGTTTGTAGAGGCGCGTTGCATGACAAAAACTTACAGATAAAATTGGAAATGGGGGAATTTTATCCATAAAAGGAAAACCTTATGGTCATTCAATGGAATGAACACATTAATAATTTGTAACTTTCATAACATACCACTAAATCTTGGCACTGAACAAAAATAGCAAATGTAATGTTTCACAACCTATTTTTCCATAAATATTCATTCTTTTTACAGTTGGAGAAAAATATTGTCATTTATGTGGAACAAAAAAAATTACTAAAATAAAAACATCTGGTAAAAACTGGTCAATATGTTAAGATCTGAGAGAAAGCATTCCTACTTATTGTACTCTATTTCTTCAAAACACATCACAGTCTTCAAAGAGCTTCATATATTTATTGTAAATAGTATTTCAAGAAAAGAATGCCTCTAATAAATTATGATTCCCTGTGCATTGTCTTGTGGTAAAATTTTCTTATAATCATAAAGCTTTATAGAAAGTGTGAAAGAGACATACAATGTGAGGAGTGGCTGGCAGGCAACTCACTGCTCCGGAGATACTGCTCGAACTTACTGAATCCATCTTTGGACATTAAGTGAGGTCATGTCTCTTTGGGGGTCAATTCAAAATGCATATTTCATTTCTAAATTTAATTTCATGGAACAGAACACTATATCATAAAAATCAAACGCATACATGGCGAAGAACCTATGGAAAGTACACACACCACAGAAGAGTCCATGGATATTTTGGAAAATAGATCTTTAAAAAATGGGTTGTTCCTTCTTTTTTTTAAAAAAAACTCACTGTTTATTTATGGCTTGGATTATTCATGCCTGTATAATGCAAAAAGGATGTGGATATAATAGGCATGATCCTCTCTTTCAAGGACAACACAATATAGTAAGTGAATTGTGCATGTGAACTTCAATCTATTCTTTCCCTAATCACATGTTGATACCATTCTTTAACATTGTCTTTTGCATAAAGTCTTCTGGTTTTCCCTTACAAGCCAATTGCCATCTATCCCTTTTATCACCTAATTCCTACACTACTTTGTATCTCTTCATATTTAATCAAAATGTGAAATTATTCTGATATATTTTAATTAGCCCTCTGATGGATACTATTTGTGGCCCCGTCCACAATTTCATATTTTGAAATCGAAGTCCCAATGGAATGGTTTTATGAAGTGAGGTGTTTTGGAGTGGTTCAGTCATGAGGGTGGATCCCACAAAATGGGATTACTGCCTTATAAAAGAGACCCACAGAGCTCCCTCAGCCATTCTGCCATGTGAGGTCACAGGAGAAGGTGGCCATCAATGAAACACAGGGCTATCACTGGCCACCAGATCTGCTGGCCCCATGATCTTATACTTTCTGGCCTTCAGAATTGTGAGAAATAAGTGTTTGTTGTTTGTAAGCCACCCAGGTCATGGTATTTTTGTCACAGCAGCTCAAGCAGACTAAGACACCCTCATAATGTTTTCTTAAAAAATCCTTGAATGTCAAAATAACATCTTATTCATGTTGGTATTCATCAGAGCCCCTAGGATTTATTCACTAAAAACCATTCATTAAGTGCCTAATTTGTGCTAGGTACCATGGTAGGGCTTAGAGATACAAAGATGAATATGTAAACCTCCTGAGCCCACCATGACAGGCACTGGGAAGTTTCACTGAATTTAATTGAATGTATCCCACAATAATGCAGGAGTGAACCTCTACTGATCATCCTAAAAATAGGGGTCATATAAAACATAAGGTTAATGACTCAATAATGGAGTTAAAATTTAAGGTTAAATGCCAAGCATTATGTAATTTCCTCACATTAATAAGGATGGGTCATTAAGGATTCAACACTTTCAAGCCTACTTAACCCAAACAACAATGAAAAAGACTCTAAACACAATTTCCCAGCTTTCAGATGAATGAGGTTAAATTGGGCAAGACAGCAAATAATGAGGAATAATAAAGAACTCAAATCATCCAGTACATTAACGAAGCTGATGTGCAGTTAATACTGAAAAAGATGTATCACTCCATTGGGTGAGAAGCAGGAATGGATTCCTTCCTAAAGGGACAGTGGACAATATGCCTGCACATTTCTCCATATTCACATAAAATCTTGTTTTTCAGCGGTCGGCACATAACATCATATTTTCCATACTGCCTTTTCCTGCTCCTCCAGCTGTCTCTTCACTCTCACAGTGTTCTCTGTATTTCCTCTGTGTATGGTGGTCTGTCTTGTAACCATGTGATGAACTGTTAACTCCCTAAGAAGACCAGAACACACGTGCACAGAGTCTCCTCCAGTCTAGGAACTGAGCTAGGTATTGTATATATGCCATCTCACCTTATCCTCACACCACATCTATTATGTGGGGAAAGAGGACAAGATGAGGAGAGGAGTGTCAAAGCCTTATATTAAATTTTCTGAAGTCACACAGAAATGAAGAACCAATCTGGGCTCAGACCCAGGAATGTCTGACTTCAAAACCATTATACTTTCTACAAACTGAACTCTCTCCTCAGAGTAAGACTGTTATTTAGATAGAGTTCTCATGTAGTGGATGCTTATTGCATTGGTTAGTTCAATGAATAAAATGTTAATAAATAAGTTGAATAATTAATAAAGCATTTCTATAATAAATTAATGTCTTTCCTCAACAAAAGTATTACTACATCCATACATTGATTCAGAGGTGCACTCTTGGTTGATTGAAGCTTCTT
This sequence comes from Pteronotus mesoamericanus, assembly GCF_021234165.1. Lineage (NCBI taxonomy): Eukaryota > Metazoa > Chordata > Mammalia > Chiroptera > Mormoopidae > Pteronotus > Pteronotus mesoamericanus. Next base: position 10,168,441 of record NW_026555234.1, on the reverse strand, counting down.
GTTAGCTTCGAGTAATCATTTCCACCAGGGAGAAAACATACAGAAATTTTCCAACCTCTTTTGAAACCTTTGTATATTACTTTACATAATCCTTCTGATTTCACTGGTCTGAAACTAAAAAGCATAATTGTTTTTTATTTAATTGAATTAGTAAGAAAAAGGAACTAACCAAAGATTTCCCAGTTGTTTGTTTTGTTTTCTTCGAGAGAAAGAGACTAATGACATCTCAGTAAGATGATCGGGGTTTAAAAATGTTTTTAAAGTCCCTTTGTGAAGATATACTTATGAACATTTAAATTCTTGTCCCAGTCTTTTTTATTTTTTATTTTTAAAAACATTTTATTGATAATGCTATTACAGTTACCCCAATATTCTCCCTCTGTCCCCCTCTGCCTGTTACCTCCCTTCCCTCCAACAATCCCCGCCCCTTAGTTCATGTTCATTGCTTGTACATATAAGTTCTTTGGCTTCTCCATTTCCTATACTATTCTTGACATCCCCCTGTCTATTTTGTACCTACCATTTGTGCTTTTTAGCCTCTGCATCTTTTCCCCCATTCTTCCCCTTCATCTTCTCCACTGATAACCCTCCAAATGATCTTCATATCTGTGATTCTGTTCCTGTTCTGGCTGTTTGCTTAGTTTGTTTTTTTGGATTCAGAGTTGTTGACAGTTGTGAATTTTTGTTCTTTTAATGTTCATAGTTTTGTTCTTCTTTTTCTTAAATAAGTCTCTTTAACATTTCATGCAATAATGGCTTGGTGATGATGAACTCCATTAACTTTAGCTTGTCTGGAAAACATGTTTATCTACCCTTCCATTCTAAATGATAGCATTGGTGGGTAGAGTAATCTGGGTTGTAGGTACTTGCTTTTCAGCACTTTGACTACTTCTTGCCAGACCCTTATTGCCTGCAAAGTTTCTCTTGAGATATCATCTGATAATCTTATGGGAACTCTTTTGTGGGTAACTGTCTGCTTTTCTCTTGCTGCTTTGAAGATTCTCTCATTATCTTTAACATTTTGCATTTTAATTATGAAGTGTTTTGGTGTGGTCCTCTTTGGGTCCAACTTATTTGGGACTCCTTGTGCTTCCTGGACTTGTATGCCTATTTCCTTTGCCAAATTAGGGAAGTTTGTTTTCATTATTTTTTCTTCTTTTTCTTTTTTTGAAATTTCTTATTCTGTTTTTTTATTTTTATTTTTTTGTTCAAATACATTTGTTTTCATCTTTCCGCCACCACTTTCCCCGGCCCCCTCCCCCCCACCTCCCTCTCTCAATCCTTCCTCACTTTAGTTTTGTCCATGGATCCTTGATATATGTTCCTTGACTTGACCCTTCCCTTCCCTTTCCCCACCCACCCCTCCCTCATTTCCTCTTGACTCTGTTGGTTTCTTTTTTCTTTCAATGTTTCTGGTTATATTTTCCTTGCTTATTTGTTTTGTTGGTTAGTTTCCACATATAGGTGAGATCATATAGTATTTCTCTTTCACCCCCTGGCTTATTTCGCTTAGCATATTGCGATCTAGTTCCATCCATGCTGTCATGAAGTGTAGTAGTTCTTTTTCTCTTTCTGCTGCATAGTATTCCATTGTGTAAATATACCATAGTTTTTTGATTCACTCATCTACTGATGGGCATTTAGGTTGCTTTCAACACTTGGCTATTGTAAATTGTGCTGCTATGAACATTGGGGTGCATAGGTTCTTTTGAATTGGTGTTTTGGGATTCTTAGGGTATAGTCCCAGCAGGGGAATCACTGGATCAAAAGGCAGTTCCATTTTTAGCTTTTTGAGGAAATTCCACACTGTTTTCCACAGTGGCTGCACCAGTCTGCATTCCCACCAACAGTGGACTAGAATTCCTTTTTCTCGACAGCCTTGCCAGCACCTGTTGTTTGTTGATCTGTTTATGATGGCCATTCTGACCGGTGTGAGGTGGTATCTCATTGTGGTTTTAATTTGTATTTCTCTAATGGCTAGTGATGCTGAGCATCCTTTCATATGTCTCTGGACCCTCTCTTCCTTGGAAAAGTGTCTGCCCAGGTCCTTTACCCATTTTTTAATTGGATTGTTTGTCTTGGAGTAGAGCTGTGTGAGTTCTTTATATATTTTGGGAAATTTATATATATATGGGAAAATATATGGTTGGCTCCCTTTTCATTTTGCTGATGTTTTCTTTAGCCACGCAGAAGCTTTTTATTTTGATGAGGTCCCACTTGTTTATTCTTTCCTTTATGTCCCTTGCTTTAGGGGACATATCGGTGAAAATATTGCTGTGTGGGATATCTGAGAGTTTCCTGCCTATGTTCTCCTCTAGGACTTTTATCATGTTGCAACTTATATTTAAATCTTTTATCCATCTTGAGTTTATTTTTGTGTATGGTGTCAGCTGGTGATCAAATTTCAATTTTTTGCATGTAGCCGTCCAGCTCTCCCAACACGATTTGTTGAAGAGGCTATTTTTACTCCAACTTATGCTTCTGCCCTCTTTGTCAAATATTAATTGACTGTAGAGACATGGGTTTATTTCTGGGCTTTCTATTGTGTTCCACTGATATGTGTCTGTTCTTGTTCCAGTACCAGAGTGTTTTGATTAAAGTGGCCTTATAATATAGTTTGATGTTCAGTATTGTGATCCCTCCTACTTTGCTTTTCTTTCTCAAAATTGCTGTGGCTATTCGGGGTCGTTTATGGTTCCATATAAATTTTTGAAATGTCTGTTCTATGTCTGTGAAATATGTCATGGATATTTTATTAGGGATTGTGTTGAATCTATAAATTGCTTTGGGTAGTATGGACATTTTGATGATATTAATTCTTCCAATCTATGAACACAGTATATTCTTCCATTTATTTGTGTCTCCCTTAATTTCTTTCTTCAGTGTTGTATAGCTTTCTGTGTACAGGTCTTTTACCTCCTTGGTTAAATTTATTCCTAGGTATTTTATTTTTCTTACTGCTATAGAAAATGGGATTTTTTTTCCTGATTTCTTCTTCTTTTATTTCATTGTTGGCGTACAAAAATGCTTTTGATTTCTGAATATTAACTTTGTACCCTACTCTTTTTCCAAATTCACTTATTAGGTTAAGTAGTTTTTTGGTGGAGTCTACTGGGTTTTCTATGTACACTATCATGTCATCAGCAAACAATGATAGTTTTACTTCCTCCTTTCCAATTTGGATGCCTTTTATTTCTTTTTCTTGCCTGACCGCTGTGGCTAGGACTTCCAATACTATGTCGAATTGATGTGGTGAAAGCAGACATCCTTGTTTTGTTCCCGATCTTAGTGGGAAAGCTTTTAGTTTTTGTCCATTGAGTATGATGTTAGCTGTAGGTTTTTCATGTATGGCCTTGATTACATTGAGGTATGCACCCTTTATTCCCATTTTGCTGAGTGTTTTGATCATAAATGGGTGCTGTACCTTATCAAATACTTTTTCTGCATCTACCAAGATGATCATGTGGTTTTTGTCTTTCCTTTTGTTTATATGATGTATTACATTTATTGATTTGTGAATATTATGCCATCCTTGCATCCCTAGGATGAATCCCACTTGATCATGGTGGATAATCTTTTAATGTATTGCTGGGTGCAGTTTGCCAATATTTTGTTGAGGGTTTTAGCATCTATGTTCATCAATGATATTGGCCTGTAGTTTTCTTTCTTTGTAACATCTTTATCTGATTTGGGGATTAGGGTGATCCTGGCCTCATAAAAAGAGTCTGGGAGTTTTCCTTCCTCTTGGACTTTTTGAATAGTCTCAGAAGGACAGAGGTTATCTCTTCCTTAAATGTTTTCTAAAATTCTCCTGTAAAACCTTCTGGCCCAGGACTTTTGTGTGCCAGGAGTTTCTTGATTTACTGCTTCAATTTCCCCAGCTGTTATCAGTCTGTTCAGGCTTTCTTATTCTTCTTCATTCAGTGTTGGAAGATTATACTTTTCTAGAAATTTGTCCATTTCATCGAGGTTTTCAAATTTCTTGGCATGTAATTTTTCATAGTAATTTCTTACAATCCTTTGTATTTCTGTGGTATCAGTTGTTATTTCTCTTTTTTCATTTCTGATATTATTTATTTGGGTCCTCTCTTTTTTTTCTTGATGAATCTGCTTAAAGGCTTGTTGATTTTATTTATCTTTTCAAAGAACCAGCTCCTGGATTGGTTGATCCTTTGGATTGTTCTTTTTGTCTCTATGTCATTCACTTCTGCTCTGATCTTGATTATTTCTTTCCTTCTATTTGCTCTGGGATATATTTGTAATTGTTTCTCCAGTTCTCAAAGTTGTAGGGTTGGGTCATTTATTTGAAATATTTCTATCTTGTTTAGGTAAGCCTGTATTGCTCTGAACTTCCCTCACAGGACTGCCTTTGCTGTGTCCCATAGGTTTTAGACTGTTGTATGTTCATTTTCATTTGTTTCCAGAAACTTTGATTTCTTCTCTTATCTCATTATTGACCCATTCTTTGTTTAATAGTGCGTTGTCCATTCTCCACGAGTTTGCAAGTTTTTGAGGTTTCTCCTTGAGGTTAGTTTCCAGTTTCAAACCCTTGTGGCCTGAGAAAATGCTTCTTATTATTTCAATTTTCCTGAATTTGTTAAGGCTTGGTTTGTGTCCTATCATGTGGTCTATCTTTGAAAAATTTCCATACGCATTTGAAAAAAAATGTGTATTTTGCTTCTTTGGGATGAAAGGTTCTGTATATGTCAATTACGTCCATTTGATGTAATGCATTTTTGAGTCCCACAATATTCTTGATGTTTTGTTTGGAAGATCTGTTCATTTTTGACAGTGGGGTGTTAAAATCCCCTACTATCAGTGTGTTGCTGTCTATATCTTTCTTGAAGTCCTCCAAGATTTTCCTTATATATTTAGGTGCTCCTATGTTGGGTGCATATAAGTTTAAAATGTTTATGTCTTCTTGATTAATTCTTCCTTTGAGTATTATAGAGTGTCCCTCTGGTTCTCTTTTTATGGCCTTTGTTTTAAAATCTATTTTGTCTGATATAAGTATTGCTACCCCTGCTTTTTTTTCCTGCCCATTTGCTTGGAATGTTTTTTTCCCATCCCTTTAGTTTCAGTCTGTGTAGGTCCTTTGTTCTGAGGTGGGTCTCTTGTAGGCAGCATATGTGTGGGTCATGTTTTCTTATCCATTCAGCTATCCTTTGTCTTTTGATTGGGGCATTTAGTCCATTTACATTTAGTTATTGATAGAAACTTATTCATTTTTTCCCTTTGTACCTGTGTTTTTCTCTTTCTAAATCTTTTTCTTCATATTCTTAAACCAGTCCCTTTAGCCTATCTTGTACTGCTGGTTTGGTGGTGATGTATTCTTTTAGTCATCTTTTGTCTGGGAAACTCCTTATTTCACCTCCATTTTAATTGAAAGCCTTGCTGGGTAGAGCAGTCTTGGTTGTAGGGCTTTGCTTTTCATTACTTGGAATATTTCCTGTCATTCCCTTCTGGCTTGTAGTGTTTCTGTTGAGAAGTCAGCTGCTAGCTATATTGGGGCTCCCTTGTATGTTACTACCTGTTTCTCCCTTGATGCCTTTAGGATTATTTCTTTGTTTTTGATATTTGCCATTTTAATGATGATGTGTCTTGAAGTGGGTCTCATTGGGTTCCTCTTGAATGGGGCCCTTTGTGCTTCCTGGACTTGTGAGACTTTTTCTCTCCATAAATTAGGGAATTTTTCCATCATTACTTTTTCAAAGAGGTTCTCTATCCCTTGCTCCTCTTCTTCCCCTTCTGGTATCCCTATTATATGGATAGTATTGCATTTCAGGTTGTCCTGAATTTCCCTAAATGCCTCTTCATTCTTTTTGAGTCTTTTGTCCATTTCTTGCTCTTTCTGGGAGCTTTTTTCTACTTTGTCCTCCAGCTCGCTGATTTGACCCTCGACTTCATCTAGCCTGCTTTTGATTCCTTCTACTCTTTCTTCAATTCAGAAATTGAATTCTTAATTTCCTTTTGTGTCTTATTGATAGTTTCTTTGACCTTTTCCAGGTTGATACAGTTTGCAGTAAGTTCCTGATAGTTTCCCTTTAGTTTCTCATAGTTCTCTTTGAGCTCGCTGAGCTCATTGAGCTTCCTCAGAACCATTGTTTTGAATTCAATATCTGATCATTTACTTGCCTCTGTTTCATTTAGTTCTCTCTGTGGGGATTCCTAATTTCCCCTCATTTGGGGGGTGTTTCTTTTCCTTCCCATTATTTGTGAGAATCTTCTTTTTTTTTTTTGCTTCTGTTTCAATTGATAAGTCTTGATTTCCTGACTTTGTGGATTAAACTTCTATAGTAGTAGGCGGGTCTTTTTTTTTTTCTTTTCTTTTCTTTCTGGGTCTGCCTCTGATGATGTCAGCTGTTGACCCTGTCTGACCTTAAGCCATCTGTTTGAGCCTTCCAGGAATCTACTGCCTGCGTCTGTCTCCTGAAATTGTAATCTAGTCGCTCTGCCCTCAGCTGTCAGGCTTAGGCACCACAGGGCAGGGCAGTGCCTCCTGAGGGCAGGGTTATCATGTCCTTACAGGCTGCAGCCACTTAGGGGAGTGGTCTGCCTGAGCAAGATGGTGACCGTGGAATAGGGAAGGAGTCAGCACTGGGATCCCCCCCGGCTGCTCCTTTAGTTCTCTCCCCAACACCTCTGTCTCCAGTCTCTGGTCAAGAGTCTCTAGGCAGCTCTGTGTCCCCTTTAGCCAGGGGTCTACAATCTCTGCAGGCAGCTCTGCATTCATCACCAAGGCTTGCACACAACTCCTGTCCTGGCCAGACTGTCCTGAGAGCAGGGCTATTATTTCCTTTCCTGCTGCTGCCTCTTTGGGGTGTGGCCTGCCTGAGCAAAATGGAGACTGTGGAATGGGGAAGGGGTCAGTACTGGGAACCCCCCAGCTACTTCCTCAGTTCTTTCCCCAACACCTCCTTCTCCAGTCTCTCTTCAAGCATGTCTCTAGGTAGCTCTGTGTCCCCTTTGGCCAGGGATCTACTATCTCTGCCAGCCACCCTGCACTGAGCACTCCTTATTTTTTCAAATAAGCATTCAATTTTTTGTTCTTCCTTTTTTCCTTCTGACATCCCTATAATTCAGATGTCAGTACATTTCAAGTAATCCCAGAGGTTCCTAAGCCTATCCTTGTTTTTTTGTTTTTTTTGTTTTTTTTGAATTCTTTTTCTTCCTGCTGTTCTGATTGAATGCTTTTTCCTTCCTTGTGTTCCAAATCATTGATTTGATTCTCAGCTTCATCCTCTCCACTGTTGGTTCCCTGTAGATTTTTCTTTATTTCACTTAGTGTAACCTTCATTTCTTCCCTTATGTTTTTGCCATACTCAGTGAGTTCTTTGAGCACCCTGATCACCAGTGTTTTGAATTCTGCATCTGATAGGTTGGTTATGTTTCATTTAATTCTTTTTCTGCAGTTTTATTCTGTTCTTTCATTTGAGCCACAATTCTTTTTATCCTCAAAATCAGGAGCCTATCTGTGTTTGTTTCTGTGTATTAGGTAGAGCTTCTTTGACTCCCTGTAAAATGTACCTGTAAGTTGTATGGGGCAGAGCTTTAGGTAATCACCACAGTGGGGCAACCTGCTTCACTGCTTTGTGGCTGTGTGTGGGAGGAGGGCTTGGAGAGGAAATGATGCTGCTGCCTGGTTTTTGGAGTTTCGCCTGGCTTTCCAGTCACTTCACCCGTTTCCCATATGTGAGTGGTACCGTTTCAACTGTTGTCCTGGTGGAGTATCACAAAATGGGTGTGTCTGAGTATGTCCTAAGTCCGTTCAGCCCCTTTAAATGGATTCTCCTGAAAACCCAGCAGTTTCCTCTGCCGCTCCAGCCCCACTGGTTTTTACACCCAGAAGTTATGAGGATTTGTCTTCCTGATGCTGGAAGCCTGGGCTGTGCTGTCAGGTCTGGGGTTGGGATTGCTCCTCCCAAGCTCTCCTTCCCAATTTCTTCCCACCACATGCGAATATGGGACTGCCTGTTCTGCACCACCACTCCACCCATCTCCATGACTCCACCCCTCTATCCATCTGGATGAATGTGGCAACTTTATTTTATTTTATTTTTAATTTTAATGTTTAAGCATTAGCAATATATTTGGGTTTTGTTGTATACCTCTCCTGTGCATATTTTCTTTTTTTTTAAGGTTTTTTATTTATTATATTTATTTTTTTTAATTTATTTACTTTTTAAATACATTTGTCTCTGCCTCCCCCCCACCTCTTTCCCTTGCCCCCCTCCCACCTTCCCTCCCTCAGCTCTTCCCCTTTGGTTTTGTCCATGAGTCCTTGCAACTTTAAATCCTTGGTTGTTGGACTTCTATACAGCTTGATTTTATGACAGTTCTAGTTATTTGATTTGAGATACAGTTGTAATTCTCTCTATGGTTGTGTGAGGAGGCAAAGTATGTCTAACTACACCTCCATCTTGACCAGAAGACTACTGCCCCAGTCTTAATCTAACTTTTGTCAAAGGAATGTAATGTCTACGTGAGATAATGTTAAGCAGACATTTTATTGGGTCAATATTTCAGTTATTGCAGGAAAAGAAAAACACAAGCAAAATTCCTGTTACACCACAAGAAAAAGAAAAACATTTTTTATAATGAACCAAGTCACATTACATGCTAGCTTTTACTTTTTTTTAAATTTAGACTTTCAAGTACCTTAAGATTATCATATTCAAACTTCACAAACATTTTGATTAAAAAGCTAAATTTCTACAAAAGCAACAATGTTCTTGTAATTGCTGTTCCTGTTTGAACGGACCTGGTACTTCTTAACTCATCCAAAATTAGTAAATTCTGCTTGACATGATCAAGAATTTTCATGCAAAATTCCACATATGAGACAATTTTTCCAGATATCTTCACTAATGATATATCAGCTGAGAGTGCTCCTGGCTCCAAGTAACACAAAAATCCAAGTAATAGTATTTTAAACATACAGGAGTATATTCTTCTTGTACAGAAAGATGTGGAAGTAGGTGATTTCTGGCTTTGATTTAGCTATTTAGTGATGTCATCAAACAGCCAGAATCTTGGCAGGGGTCCTAAGATGGGGGCTTTGAGGGAGGGGGGAAACAGAAAAATAAATAAGAAAAATGTATGCTATATTAGAAAAAAACATTGTAACAAATACACCTTAAAATTTCAGTGATTTAACACCATTGAGGTTTACTTCTTTCTCAACTAATAAAACTGGGTGTTGAGCAGTTAGGCATTCCAGCCCTTCTCTCTAAAGTTGTTTAGAAACCTAAGCTGATGATGGCTCTGCCACCTTCTACAAATGCCTCCTGCTGTCAACCTGGGGTTCTTGCATTCTGGCCTGCAGACACTAAGGGAATAATGAGAGTGGCTCTGAGGCTGTACATGCAGATATGGATGGTCACATTGTGAGTATAGGACAGCACCTAGTTTGAGATCCCCTCCCAGCTCGCTTTGGTCACATCATCATGGTCTTGTATTAGGGAAGACATACAGTTTCCCAAATCCTGATTTTCATGAAAAGTATGTTTAGATATCATTTTCCTGTTTATCTCAAGAAGTTTCAAGTCTGAAGAAAGAGCCATAAATTAGAATGACTGCTGATTATTAATATTCTGGCTGCTTAGATTCCAGAAAAGAATAGAAGTTGGTCATGTACTCTCATGCCCCTGAGCATTGCAAAGTCTTCTCACATTTCTTACAAATCTATGCAAAAGTAATCACTATTTTTAATCACTCTCAAATTATAACCTTTTAATTTCAGTGAGTGTTATCTATTTGTGCCTGTGTACTGGGTCCTTTGCATTATTTCACTAGAATGAGCCAATGTGCTCACAGTGTCCACATCTCCACTCCACTTAAGAAGATGCTGAGGCTTAGAGTGGTGAAGTATTTTGTCCACCATCCTCCCAATTCTAAAGTTAAAAATGTAGATATTACCTTGACAGTTTCCTTTCCCTCATCCCCCAAAACACAACCAATTGCAAACTTCTAGCCAGTTCATCTTTTTAATATTTCTCAAATTCACTCAAAAAATATTTTTTCCTATTCCTGCAGCCATTGCACCAATTCAGTTCACTATCATTTGTCATCTGAGTTTCTGCTGTAGTCTCCTACTTGGTCTTCGTAACTCAAGCATGCTTCCCTACAATACATTATCCTTCAACTAGAGTGCACTTTCCAAGATGAAAATAAATACCCCAATTCCACACTGTATAAGGATAAAAATATCTTTCTTATTATTCTCATTATTGTTCTCATCATTGAAGACTCCTTTTCCTCCTGTGAGGGAAACTAAGCAGTTAACGTTTTCTTCCTCTGCCTCAAGTCTCAAACGTCACAAAACCACTTTGCAAAATCCATAAGAATTACGATACCACAGGAAACGTCAGGAAGGCCTTCCAAAGGAGACACATGGAAAGAAAGGACGCGCTATGCAGGAAATTAGAGCACAGCAAATATCAGAGAGACCATTCCCCATGACTAAAATGGATTAGCTGCAAAAAACCAGAACACACAGATGACTCCCCACCAGCATGTGGCTCTGTTATTAGGAGCAAGTTATTCCATATTGTATCATATTGCAATGATGGTGTGCTGAGGAGGAGGAACTTCTGGGACCATACTCTGAAGGCAAGCTACCACTACACAGGTTGTGTTCATGAGTAGAGCTAGTCTTCCAGACATCTCTGAACAGTGTGAGAATTTACCACATTTATAAAGATCTGGAGCTAACCAATTCTGATGAGAAAAATTAATATTATAGCTCAGAGTTTAAGAGAATAAATATGTAACCAAATTGCCTGTGTGTTTCAAGCTTAATGCTGACGCTGATTATGATTCTGGCCAACCTACTCTGTTTGATTCCCTGTGATTGTTTCCTCATTTTTACAATTCAGGTAACAAGGGTATCTAACAGGGAGGACGATTGTGAGAGTGCCTGGCCTGTGTGTGGGTGCGTGACACAAAGAACATTGCTCAGCATATATTTTGTGTTGTACGATACTATAAATTTTATGTTTCACCCCAGACAGGCATTTGTTCATCTCAGATTTGCCTTGGCCAGTTTCTCATACAGGAGAAAGAAGCCAACACTCTTAATTTAGTTTATTATAATTTTTAAGAAATTTAGATGGTCACTACATACCATCCTTTAATTGGTATTTTAGAAAATAGAAACCCAGAGATGTGCCTTTTATTGAGGAACTCATTTCCAGTAAGAGGATACATTTAGATAATTCAGCCTAGGCAATTCTACTCTTTGTTTGGTGTTCTTTCACATAAAATATATTATCTTAACCAATGTCCATGATGTTCAACATTTTCCTTGAGAACCAGCGGGGAGAAAGGACCATTTTCCCTGAGGAAAAGCCAAAGCAGCTAATAAATCAGATGATTTACACAAAAGGACATAGCAAAGAGACTGAGATTAGTACTGTAATCCATGACTCCTTTTCTGAAAGTTGTTTCCCTGCTTGCAAAGTAATGAGCTATGACTTTGGGGGACATTATACAAAAATTCATATCTTTACATGTTCAAGATGAGTCATATCTTACTTACAAATTTATGATCAACAAACAAACTTGCGGCACATCATGATCAAAACCCTAATAATTTCCTCTGTTAAAAGCATCTAAATATAAAGGCTAGAGATATCTTGCATACATTTTTCATTTTTCATGAAATGTTCTTCTTCTAATTCGGTATATATAAATATGTAACTGGGGCAAAAACATTATTTTGAAGAGAAAGGGAAAAATCACCCGTGTTATCTACTATTAAGTTATTACATCAAGCAGAGCCATTTCCATGGCAAAAGCTATATATCCACAAAAATATATCAACCATTTGAAAGCACAAACAAAGAGGAAATTACACATAAGTCTGCAAAGCTTCAAAGGAAGAGCAGGATTGGAAAAGAAAACATCTCACAAATCTGGCTCAAAACCTTCACTCTTGTGGCATCTGAAGTATCTGAGACCTTACAGAAAATGTTCATTTCTAGAAGACTGAAACATAAAAGTTTTGGACATTTTTTAGTCTTTTTAGCTTTTTTATTTTTTCCAGTGACTCCTGTAGACAGGTATCAAGAGCTTCAAAACACTGGCGAAGAGTTTCATGTCTGGCTAGGTCTGGGCATTCAAAACTGAAGAGAACTAGAGGTGTACAAGGCTTTTTTCTTTTTTCACTACAACACACACATCACTGTAGGATGCCCCTCAAGGGTAGGGGAGCATGTGCCTTGCCTCCCTAGGAACACAAACTGCAGAGTGTAGAGACTGCCAATATTGTTTGCATTCTGATTGCTTGTCACTGTCAGTCTTGGGGACAGTGAAGAAATCATTGCTAACAACGTTAGAGTTTACATGTCCTGTGCTTACTTATTACTGGAAAGATTAAACTATAATGAACCTGATATGGACAAGGAATGCAAGGAATAAAATATTTCTTTCAGATTGTCGGCAAGCAGTGGAACAAATGAGATTTACAGCAGAATTAGATATGTGATTTATAGTTTTGCTTGTTCTTCATTTAAAGGAGGAAATTAAAACCACGCTCGCATATGATTCAATCTTTGATCACTAGAGAATAGCTGCTGTGAATTAATTATTATAAACTCTATTACCCTTGTTCACCCCAGGTGCTGTATCCACAGTACCTTCCAACTCATGTCCCAGGGGAAAAGGGTTTTTCTGTTGGGTTTTTTTAGGTTAAAAATCTGCAGGAAAATTATCCGGTATTCGGAGTTTTACTGAGCAGTCATTTATTACTTAAGACACTGATTTAATAATCTCATGTAGAAGGTATAGTTAAAAGAAAGACTCAGATAAAACTCTCAGTGGCTTCACACTGGCTTGGAGAACATGGGCATTTATTCTCTTGTCGTCATCTATAAGCCTGGAATAAAATTTATGGATAAATATTCTCAGATCTTAAGCTCTGATAGTTCCCACTTAATTCTATAAGTCAATGTAGATAACATTTATTTCATAAAGAAGAGATTTTGTTCATTTAGTCTCCATTTAAAGTGATAAAATAAGTTCAAGACAATAAAATACAACAATGAATGATGAGAAGGGCTCTAAGGTAGGCAAATAAGGAGTTTGTTTAAAAGATGTTAAAATAAATTTTTCAATATAAAGTTAATAAAATACATATTGTAATAATGCAATTAATCACAAAAACCAACACTCTTTGCATGGAATATTTAGAAAACTAATAATTGCATTAAGTATAAATATTGACAGAAGTAAACTATTCGACATAAAGTTGAAAATATAATAAAATTTATAGCTAAGTAATGTCGAAATAGAAGGTGTTTTACATATTTGGACCTGTGAGCTGAAGCCTGGGGGCTGTGGAGCCATCAGAGAGACGTGATCGGGGACCTCACTGATCTGACCACACAAGACAGGGCAGGCTGGTTCTTTCGATGCTTTCACACCTGGGACCTTTACACTTCCATTTTCCTAGACTCTTTCTCTAGGTGGTCGTGTATATGGGTAGAAGAGGAACAGGCCTGTGAAGCGATTGCACATGATAGAAATAAAACTCAAAATTGCTTAAACAAAATCAGAAAATGTAGCCTCTCAAGTTCTTTGGACACAAATGGATCCAAGAACTTAAATAAAATAACTGGAATTCTCTTTACCTCCCACTTGTCCTCTCCTCAGTGCTCTCCCCTAACCGCCCGTCCCTCTACCTCACAGCCCTGTTCTCTGTGTCAGTGTTGTTCTCTGGCAGACCTTCTCCATGTGTTGACACAGACAGGGCCCCACAGCCCTCGTATTCACAGCTCTGACTACGTGTGATCGCTAGGAAGATGTAAATCTTTTTTCTGGAAGTTTCAGCAGAACCATTAGAATTGTTTACATTGACCTGCTTGACTTTTCTCCCATCTCTGGATCAATTCTTTTTGTTAAGAATGGAATAAAATGACAGACTGGCCTGAGTCCTGCACCCATCTTCCCTCAAAACACAGAGACTACAAATATAGCACAAGTTGTCCCCACGGAAAATTCAGCATGCCATCTCCAAAGTACATGAAAGACATGCTAGGCAGGAAAAACAACAGATGTCTCCTACCACCAGCAAATTAAGACGTTTTCCTGAAGTATGATGGTTTTATATCTACTGCCAGTTGAACTGCACATGCAATATACAAGCCTGGACAGGAAAGAAGATAAAAATCATTAATTTTTAAACTATTAGTTAATTTATGCTTTTTAAAATATAGTTATGTGTTACTGCCAGTTTGTTGTATACATGCATGTGGATTTCTTTACATATTTTAATAAATATGGGGTTTTCTTTACAAAGTAATAATATTTTAATAAAGTTAATTTTTATGTCAGCTTATTGCATTTTGAAATATAATAAGGAATATAAGTGGAAAACAATTACTCAAAACATTTTGGTGTCTGACTTGGGGGTATTTATTCACCCTGTTCTCTCTTATTCCAAGTTTGTGGTTACCTACTCTTAATATTTAATTTTGAGTATGTGTTGTATAATTTTATAATGTACTTTATTTAACACTATAATAGGAGCTTTCTCTTTGTTATTGTAAACTCTTGATAAGAATACTAATAAATGAGTAAAATCCCATCCACAATATATCCTTACTTCTATATTTGAAAATTTGTATTGCTTTCAATGTTTTATGGTTATAGATAGTGTTGCCATTAATATCTTCTTGCCAAAGTTTTGTTTTCTGAATTTTAGATCATTCCCTCAAGAAAATTCTCTAGTAGTGAGATTCCTGGATAAAGAATTGTGGATATGCTAAATAAGGATTGTCTTTCCTTTTCCTTTTGTTTTCCTTTAATTTGATGGTTCTTCTAAAATATATTTCAAATATTAACTTTAAAAACTATTGGAATATTGAACTTTATTTGTTTAGTAAATGCTTTTGGAGCCCGCGTTAGGTATTTGAGAGCACAATGTGGGTATATCTAATCCAGACACAGGGAGGAAGATAAGGCTTCTAAAGACAAATGACATGTAAATTGAAGAACAAATAGGGGTCAAGATGAGAATTAAACATAAAAGGCAAATATATAAAGGAAGAATGTATCTCCTAGAGAAAATAAAATGAAAAAAAATGCATGGCATAATTGAAAAATCACATGGATTTTCATATAAACAAAGACGAGACTAGAGAGATGACAGAGGCCAGATTTTTAAAAATTCACCTGCAGGAAATGAGAGGGATTGAAAAGGGACTCAACAAAGTGAGACTCCTACATGGCTTCTGCTCTTCAATGTTTTATATTCCATAATCTCTCAGGTTTTCATCCTCAGTTTGGTGAACTTCTCTGCCTGACACAGAGTCTGGAAAGCGGTAATATCATGTAACACAAAGGATAGGTTGAAAAAAAGAATAGGCATCGTCATCAGTGTAGTGCAGTATCTGATTTGACACTAGGAATGGGGCCTTTTTCCTGTCCCATCATAAGATGATCCCCAAGAATCTCCCCTAATAAAGGGTGTTGAAGACTGTTTTGCTTTAAACCAACATAGCTTCAGGAGCATATGCAAATTTCCTAGAAAACACATTAAGAGTTGGGTGAATACAACAGACTTTGTTGTACCCTTTGCCCATTTTAAATTTGAGATTGCAAACAGACCTGTTCTACCCATTGGAAAAAAAACACATTATTAGCCCATAATTTCTATGGAGAAATGAGATCTGTGAGCCTTGACTTTGGCTCATTCTGGCCTCATCTATCTTGGGATGCTTAGCTCTCAAGCTTCCCCTCATAGGCAGTAACATAGGACACAGTCAGATACACATAAGTGAATGCAGCCTGTACATCTATTGTTGCTAACTCACCTGCCAGAAAGCCCAGACTGTGGTTTTTAAAAATCCGTAGTCAGGAAGTTGTAAAAGCAAGATAGTGATGGAGGGGATGAAGAATAGATGGGTTTTTTTTTCCTGGAGATCTGGGTCCTTTTTCTCCACAACCCATTAGAGGACTTAATTGAACTGCTTCCCTGTCGCAATCTCCCCTGTCTGTGAAATAAGGAAAATTATGGCTGCCCTTTCTTGTGCCCTTTGATACCTTCACAGGGTGTTCAGAGACGTTATGAAGATTAATAAGCCACATGCTTGTAGACCACTTTCAGTTCCCCACAGGGAGAGAGCAGCAAATTAAAATCCATTGCGCTGAGAGCACAGGGGGCCAGATACCAGAGGCCAGAAGCCAGAGCCTTAGCCATCCTGAGCTCTCAGTCTTCTGTGAGTGCTGGAGCAGAGCCCTTCTACGTGCCGCCAGTGTCAGTCCTGCCAACAGAGGATGGGCCGCCCACCCGCATTCCAACATCCCTTATTAGGTCAGCCCCAGCATTTAGTCTAATTGACCAGAGCTTGAAACATTCAATGAACCTTTTTAATTAGGGAAGGGTGGAAGTGAGGCAGACTGAATAATGCTCCCCAAAATATATCCACATCCTAATCCTGGGAACCTCTGAATATGTGATCTCATTTCACAGAAGGGACTTTGCAGATATGATTAAGTTAAGGATATTAAGGTGGGGAGACCCTGCTGGATTGTATGGGTGGTCTCAATATAATCACAAAGGAACTTACAAGAGGGAAGCAGTTAGTAGGAAGAGATGTGGTGCTGGGTCAATGTTTGGGAATGACACAAGGGTCACTGGGCCAAGGACTGCAGGCAGCCTCTATTAGCTGAGAAAGACGAGGAAGCAGAATTCTCTCCTAAAGCCTCCAGATGGGACACAGCACTGATGCCCCCTGATTTTAGACTTCTAATATCCAGAGCTGTAAAAGAGCAAAAGTGTTTTGTTTCTAGCCACTAAGGTTGTGGTCTTGTATTATAGCTACAACGGGAAACTATTACTGGAGACATGGTGCAGTGGGTTCAGTCATGGCCCTCAAAAAGGTATGTCTGTATCTGGATACTCAGAACGAGTAAATATAAATTTATTTGGTGAAGGTGTCTTTTCAATGCAATTAAGTCAAAAGTCTGAAGAGGAGGTCATCCTGGCTTACCCAAGTGGGTACTAATTTCAATGACAACTGTCTTTATAAGAGATAGGAGACACAGAGAAGAGGAGAAAGCATGTGAAGGTGGAGGCAGAGACAGGAGTTATGCAGACAAGCCAACGAATGCCTGAAGCCACTAAAAACTGGAAGAGTCAAGGAAGGATCCTCTCCAAGAACTTTCAGAGGGTGCACAGCCCCACTATCACCTTGGTTTTGAGCTTCTGGCCTCTAGAACTATGAGAGAATAAATTCCTGTTGTAGTAAGCATTGACAGATATGTAGCACTCCAGAGAAAGATGTCTGCAAGTTTGAGCCATCTTTGATCAATGTGGCAAAAAAAAAAAAAAAAAAAAAAAAAAAGGAGAGAGAGACAGACAGAAGGCAGAATCAGCTATATATATCCCATTTTAGAAGAGACTCCTACTTATACCTTACTACCCCAAACTTTCTCATTTGATTGCTAACTTTTGATTTTTCCCAATACAGACATTGAAGAAATCCAATTACTATTGCATTTTCATAAACTATGAAACAATTTGACAGCAGATATATAAGAAGAACACACAGAATAAAGTCAGCATTTTAGGTTAACTTATGCAGCTTTATATTTTTAAAGAGCAACCCTGTTTTTCTTATTTTTCCTGGTTTTACCACAGACTCTTCAATACTTTATTTTAGGGCACAGGCCCTGGCCTTCAAATTTTCATAGCAAAATGGAGCTCTGGGAAAGGCATGAAGGGGTGCACAGGCTGCCTCCTGGAGGATCCTGTCAGAGGGCTCCATGTGAGTGTTGGTCCCTGAAGTTGTGGCTCAGAAGAAGGGGAGTGAATTTGAGGAAGGCCAGGGTGGAGTATGGAGGTGGTCAGCAAACTCTATTCACTGGACACTGTCCAAAGGCTGACCCACCAATGCTGAAAGTGTTTCACAGTTGGGCAGAGGATGGAAAAGCTGGAGGAGGCCTTCCAAGCAGAGGAAGCAACTTGGGCAAAGGCAGGGAGACATGTGATAGTACAGCACTGAAGATGCTCATTGTGAGCCAAAACTGGTGGGTACAAGCCTGAAGATTTAGGGCCCCAACAGAGGAAAGTGACAAGAACAAGGCCCATGTCATCCTCTTTCTGGATTATGTCAAGATACAGCTTTCCATTCAACTGGAAATGATTATTATAACATGTGAGATAGTAGAATCATCATTTATTATATAATAATAACACCTTTCAACTCATTACAATTTCAATACCAAATGTGGTGTCAAATCCTATGCATTCTAAGCCAAAGCATTCTAAGCACTCTCATCATTAATTGTAATGGGCCTGTTCCATCGCATGTTGCAGGAAAGAGAAAGAAAAACTATTACAGGAATAAGGAGAGGGTCATGAAATCACCTTCACAATGCAATTTGTGTTTGCAAATGAGACAGGCACACTTTTAACATTAAGGTAAAACATTAGCATGTCTTATCAAGTTAGTAGCCCACCTCTGAAGAGAACTCTCTGTTGTTATTGTCATTTTAAGATATCTAAGTTAACAATAAAAAAGAACAAATTGGGACCCATGGTCCAGACCAGCTCTTGGCCTCTTTTAATCCTCCCTCATCCTGAACTGAAGTTCCTACAGCACCTTCCTCAGCGATAGAAATCCTAAAAGATGTTAATACCTATGCTAGAAGGTGAAGATTTAAAGAACCATAAACAGAAGGCAAGGAGAAGGGCCCCAGTTGAGGGACAAAAAGAAGCAGAAATCAAGGGAACCAGGTATTTAAAAAGTGCCTAACAATTAAGTCTTCCTAAAGGAATATGCTTACCAGGTCACACAGAGCCATGACCAAAAAGCTCTGTTTTTGTGGGTGTATATACATAGGAGTGCATTAGACTTGACTTGGCACATCTGGCTTCTTTAACATGCTCATAAAGAAAGGATATGTCACTCTTGAAATGCAAGGAGAAGCTAACTAAAATTTCCTTAGGTTTTTGTTTGTCAGCTAGACAACAACAACAAAAAAGAAAACCCACCTGCCCAATTGCCATCACCACTACAATGATGCATTTGAGATAGTTCAGCAATGAAAATGAGGAAGGTACACTCCTTTTATTCAAAAGAATTCAAAACTTATTATGACATAAAAACCTGCCCACAAATGCTTGTAACACCTGTATTCCATAATTGCCAAATCTTGAAAAAACCAAGATGTCCTTTAGTAGGTGGATGGATAAATAAACTGGTACATTCAGACAGTTTTAGTACTAAAAAGAAATGAACTATCAGACCATGAAAAGATACAAGTAAAACTCAAATTACTATTAATAAATGAAAAAATCCTTTTTGGAAAGGCTACAAACTATATGATTCTAATTAAATGACATTGCAGAAAAGGCAAAACTATGGAGACAGCAAAAAGATCAGAAGTGAAAGGAAGAGAGGAGGGATGATGGGCAAATCATAAAGGATTTTTAGGGCAGTGAAACAATCCTGTGTGACATTATGATGATAGATACATGTCATTATATGTATGTCAACATCAAAAATGAACCCTAAGGTAAACTATAGACTTTGGGTAATAGTGATGGGTCAGTGTAGGTTCTTTAATTGTAAAGATACATCACTGAGGGATTTCAATAATGGGGGAGGCTGTGCATGTGTGGAGGCAGAACTAAATGGTAAATTTCTGTCCATTCCATTCAGGTTTTCTATAAAGCTAAATCTGCTCTAAAAAATAAAATTTATTAAAAATGAGAAGGTGAGGCTGAGAATGATGGCCACTTAATCAGTAAAACTGTCTCTCGTAAGTCTCCCACAGTTCTGAGGATTTCTAGATCAATAAGCACATCTATATTACATTTTATGTGCCATGCTTTATAAGTACAATGGCACATATAAAAGAAAGAATGTCCCTAATTCTTAAGAAGTTACTGTGTATTGACTTGTATGCACCATGACATGGGACTAATGAGAAGCTGAATGAATAGCTGAAAATGAATTTAATGAAGAAATTACAAAAAAACTTGAGGTTTGAAGAATCAACTCTTTCTAGGTGATATTGACTAAAGACAGAGGAAGAAGTTTACTAGTCAAAATAACACTTGCTTCTATACAGAGAAGCCTCCAAATCTTGGGGACAAATTTGGTCTTCTCACAGTATAAGGTTGGTACTTCTCTCCAGGTACCATACTTACATGATCACTCAAGGACCAGCACTACTCCCATCCGTGGCTTCTGGCATGACCCTTTAGGATGACCCTCTGCAGATTCTTTATTCAGTTGGTCATGGGGGGAAGAAAGACTCATGCCTGAGATTACGAGAAATTTTAAGAAGACCATTCCAGAAGTGGAACACAGTAGTCCTGCTCACAATCCATTGGCTAGAGCTTAGTTGGTCATCACAATTTACTGCAAGGGAGACTGAGGAAAGTTTGTCTCAACTGGGCTTCCAGGAAATCAAGGCAAATGGGCTGCTCAAACAATCAGTTGGTCTGTGACACCCAAGGAAATGATGAGAGTGAGCAAGGCCTCAGCAGGTCACAGCAGGTTTCCGTCTGTAAGCCATGGCGTGAGGTCTGGAAGGTGACTTGGAAAAGAGAGTCTGAGGTGACTTCATAAGAAAAAAATACCCCTGAAAGATTGGGTGGTAACTTCCTGACCACCTAAGGGCAAATCATTGACATAAAGCAATATACTGAAGCATTGTCACAGGTAGAGAAAAATGAAGCTGGCATGACATAGAGAAGTTTTTGTTTTGTTTTGTTTTTTTCTCTTTCCATATCACCAGAAAAGGTATAAAAGCAAGTGACACATTTTAGGATGACCCAAAGAGACAAACACATTCTTGGGACACACGGATAGCTGAAGGAACTAGAGGAAATAAGCTAAGCATCTATGGTTTGGGGTTCAGTTACAGAGAATTTGAATTTTCATGTGAAATCTCTTCCTCAATTGACCTATAGATATTTGCACGTATTGATTAAATGTGTAGTCTGATAACTCAGTAGGTATTATCTTGTTTTCCATCAGTCATACCATTAGCTAGCTGCCTAGAACACGAACCTCCTCTACCCTTAGGCACCCACCATTAATATTGGAGAGAGATTATAAATCAGAGATGGCTGAACTCTGGCTGCTTTTGGAATGACTTAGTGGCCTGATTTAGACTTATTTGGAACCATCAAGCCTTACACCTATAATCTTTGAACCAGATCCATTTGAAATTGTGTTTACTTTGGAAATCTTAAGGCTTAAGTGATGTGATGATTTCTCTTTTTACTCAAAGGTGTCTATACCTTTGTTTGTTTTGTTTAAGGAGTCATCAACACCACATTAGAATAGTTAGCACTTCTATACAGACTGCGGCCTTCATGCTGAAAAGCAACTCGGTTGGGAATGTACTTACAGCTTCTGAATCTGATGCCCACTGCAGCTGTGGGTAAGAGCTGAGCAATTCTCCCTTTGTGGAATTGCCTGCCCCTGCACATAATAAAGAAAATTGCAAGACTATTCAATTCAACTTTGAGGGACTCCTGAAAAAGATAAATGGGCCAAGAACAGCTATTCCATGCCATTAATTTCCTGTACTAAAAGGCCCAGACTGAGATAGTTCCCAGCATAAAATTCCTATCCCATTGATCATGTCTTCACTTACCTCCGTTCTTTTGGAAAACTCATCTTCCCTTCCTATTCTGAAAAGTGCCCCATAGGAGCTGGCAGGATCTTAAATGCTGTTATAGACCTGGCCTAAGTGATTGGTCTAGGGAAGGCTACAGATTCATGATGAGCTACTAAAGGACCTACTCTGAAATTTTTCAAAGTAGAAATATTTGTTGGAGAATCCTTTTCGTGTGTGTGACAAAACTTAGGATGCATGAGGCCAGGAGGTATCCATGGACAGGAAGATGTATTTCTATAAGGAAAGCCAGCCCTGGCTGGTGTGGCTTAGTGGATTGAGTGCTGGCCTACTAACCAAGGGGTCACCGGTTCAATTCCCAGTCAGGTCACATGATTGGATTGCAGGCCAGGTCCCCAGGAGAGGGCGCTTGAGAGGAACCCCATATTAACATTTCTCTCCCTCCCTTTCTCCTTCCCTTTCTCTCCCTAAAAATAAATAAATAAAACCTTTAAAAAAGAAAAAAGAAAGAAAAGTCAGTCTTCAAGAATGAAAATCTGAGTAGACAGAAGGAAATACACAGCACAACTTCTACTCAAAAATGAGACTCCTGCCTGCCTGAGATTTGGTTATTTAAGCTAATTATTTCAATTTCGCTTTTCTCCTTTTAAAATTGTAATGATTGGTTAATTGATAGATTTTATGTTCGTGAGAGGTTGACGACTGGGCAGGGGGCAGTGATTGTGACTGTCCAAACTAGGTTAACTTGAATTTTGATTAAAACAATAGCAACAAGTGAGTCCCAATGAAGATATCCAGAGAACTTGAGCATTGTTGTACATGGAAGAACAGTTAGTTACAGTTATCTCAGAGTGGCTTTTATGACCTAGAAGTGCAGATCTCAAAGAGATTTCAGGCTCAAGAAACATGGAGTACTCATCAATAACCCAGCAACATTACCAACTGTTCGAATTTCAGGTTCTGACTCTTTAAGATGGGAAAATGTGTCCATAAGCTTGGTAGACACTCTCTAAATAAGAAACTTTAGTTCTGTAATAATTTAAAAATTTGCTTTTATATATATATATATATATATATATATATATGTATATATATATTTTTTACCATGAATAGACATATGCTCGTGCATTGTATTTGAATTGAGGAGCATGAAGTTCATTTAAAGTTAAGCTAATGAGGTAGAAAAAGACATCAATTCAATAAAAAAGAAGTAACTATCTTTTTTGGTATCCAGTTTTTTGTAGAGGTACCTGAGCCCCAATACAAGGCAAAAGAACATGGGTTTGAATATATTTCCAAAATGGTTGGGCTCAAATTTACTAAATGGTATAAGAACCCTAGAATAATCTATTAAAATTATAATCTAATTTATCTAATTTGTACAGATCAATCAAATTTGCTTTCAGACTGTGGGAGCCCTGCATTTCTTACTTGGAGGTCTTCTATGACCCAGCACAGACAAGAGAAGAGTGCCCTGAACCAGCCACATTCCCAAGGCCCCATGATAAAACACAGACTGCAGGGGAAGTGCTAAGCTGACTTGGCTCTCTGACGTAAAACAGGCCTGCTTCTGTTGGGCCTTTGTAAACTGCTTCCTCTTCCCATAATACCCCAGAGAACTAAATGTCTAATACCAGTGAAAACAAAGGAGATACTTTGGGAATGAACTCAGATAGTCTCACATCCTCCTCACTGAGACTCAAATACAACAGAATTTTGAATGATTGCAAGTAATTCGCTGATACTATGATGACAACTGCATACTTAAGATTTTCTAACCATCTACACTAACTTTGAGTTGCAAATAAATACTAAGAAATCCACTTAAAATATATAGCATTTCAGACTATTTGACACAAGATAATATAGAACTCTTTGTCCTGTTGTTCTGTTCATTTTATATTTCATCACAAAATTACAGAAACTAAACAGGAAATACACACATGGATGTAGGTGTATGTATGTGTATGTGTACATATACATTTATATAAATATATATATATGTGTGCATATTTATGTATATCACATTGGAGACTTGACAAATGTATTGTTTTTATGTTTTGATAATTTGCTTATTTTATAAAGTGGTTTCTGTTTGAGTATGGAATCTACTTTAATCTCTGGGAATACATAATATTAATAAACTCAGACAATTTGAGGTTTTGAGTAATTCTGATGGAACAAGGCCCAATATTATCCAGACTCCTTTTTTTATATTGTATACCAGTAAGCAAGGATTTAAAAGAAATCGCATTCAGAGAAAATGACAAAATACCTCTTCATTCTGTGAGAGATTCAAAATAATAGGTTTTGACCTTACCCACTTTCCTTTTTATAAAAAAAAACATGGCTTTTTTTCTTTCTTCTCGTGAGGGCGTCATCAGTAGTCTGTGGCCTTCAGAACCACCAGAAGATACCACCTGCCTTCCTCTGACGCACCCTCCCTCCACCCCTCTGCACATCCACACTGAGGCCAAACTGACCTGATTTGGCTGTACTCTATTTTACCATGGACACAGGCAGGACCGACTTCGCCATCCTTCACCATTCAGCTCTCCCACCTGAAATGATGTGAAACTGGGCCTGTCTGAGCTTCTGTTTCCTCATTTATAAAAGGCTAATAATAACAAACCCAGCCTTGCAGCCTTGTCAGGATACCTAATATTTGGAAAACACCTCCTATACGGAAGACACTCAAAAGACATCCAGACATCCATTATTTTTGCTATTAATACCTTCTACTTCTCCCTCTAGATTGTGAATTTCTTGAGAACAAACGATATCTCATAAATCTTACATCTCCTGGGCCAAAAAACATTTCTATCACATAGAAAGCGCAAAAGTTATATTTGAGTAATTGAATAAATGTGTCTTCCTTCAATCTGAGTCACTTTATCCCTTTCTCATCACTCTTTATTGCCTTTTTATACGTTACCCATCTTGGCAAGCCCATTTATATTCTTCAGTTTTATAAGCATCTCATGCACTAGACCCTCCATTTATTTTATGCATCAGGAATTTCAATTTTGTATAGTTTTCTGAACATATCATGTAGTTCAACCTTCATTGTTTTGTTTATTTTGTTCCCTCTGCCTATGATGGTCTCGCATATAAAGTAAACTTTAATTTAATAAATACTTATTGAGCACCTACTATTTGGCATCTATTCTGCAAGATACTGTGGAGTACAGAGCTTTGAACAAATCAGGTGTGGTCCCTCCATTGACGGACTCATCCCCTCTTTTGGAGAAAGCCTTGTGCCCTACTCAGAAGTGCTGTGAGGTGAGACAATAGAAGGGTCCTCACCTAACAGGGAAAAGAACTTCGTGCTGGCCATGTTTAGACATGCTGACTCAAGGCAAAATAGTAAAACGCTCACTAAGCCCCAGTAAGTTTTATTATTATGGTAAATTACCCACAGACAATGCACCATCTTATTACATGCATCCAGGGTAGATGGCTCTTTGGTACCTCTAGAAATAATAAAAAAGGACAATTTGGGAAAGTAGCTTAAAGCATGAGGGGACTTAAGTCATCTCTGAGAAAAATGGGCTGAACACAGGTTGGAAGTTAATTAGTATTCATCATGGAAAGCTTCTGATGGCGTTTTAGACTTTCCACCTATAAGCCAGGCTACAAGGAGACACGAGAGGCCCCAGCTTTCTTCCAGCACCAAGATCCAAAAACCAGACGATGATCTCCTGGACTAATTTATGGACAATGTTACAGGACCCAAGAGGAAGCAAACCCTTGCCTACGTTAAAAAAATTAGATGGGTGTGGAGGGTGAAAAAATAAGATTGTTAGACAGGACCCATGAAAATGAGGATATGAGAGTCTCCAAACCTTGAGAAAAACTACTTAAAAGTACAGGGTTAACCACAAGTAAAAGGAGTTTGAGATGCAAATCAGTTGATGGAATCCTCTCCTGAAACTATACCATGCTATGGGCTTTAAATGTTTAGGACCATGTTATTTGGACTCGAAATAAAGATCTGATGATATACATTCTTGGAGAACATCTTACCAGCTATCACCAGGACTATGTAACCTGGAATATGCCACAATAGGGTTTAATGATGGGATTACATATATGCACCTACCACAGATAACAAAAATGACTTTCTGATAATCTTTCCTCCTTTCTGCTGTTATTGAATTAAACCTATTTTCTTTTTTTGCCTGGTTCTGGAACAAAAGAAAAGGGTCATGTCTCCCTTAGGGTTCATGATCATTGCTTCCAGGAACTCTGGAAGTCTTCGTTGACATATCACCCTCTCACTTCTGATGAGCAATGGAAGGGCCAAGTTGATTCACCGAAGAAACTGTCATCTCAGAGAACATTTGGGGAAAAGTATCTCATTGCACGAGTGAACCATTTGTTTCTTTTACAATTTGCCACCCGCTTTGCTAGTAAAGGTAGAACAGCTATATTGAAAATGATGGATCACCCTAAATGGGCAGCTACTGAAATCTTCCAACTACAATGGGTCACACTGAGCAGAAGATAACCAGCTTTCCTGGCAACAGAATAAATTGTCCTCATGTAGCATTAGTGTTCCCAAGTGGCCCTGCACTCCTGTCAGATGTAAAAGCCCAAAACATTTCTCTTTCTTTGATTTCCTTTATCGTCTCCCCAGATTTTTTCCTTTGATGCCCTTTGAATTTTGATAATCTGTTATTCTTCACCTTAACATTCAAGAGCCTTACCCACTGATTAGCAATCAGCCTTGCTGGGATTTAGCAGCCTTCATTTTATATCTGCTCATATCATGAATATCAGAAGCACCTTGTTAACTGACATTGATAGAATTAGCATCTATTCTAGAAAAATTTCATAGTAGCAGGTACTAATCTATGGTAATTGTTTGTATTTAAACTTAGCTTACCTGACAGGTGACTATTCTAATTTATCAAAATGTAATTTTAAAAATATCTATGGCATCAAACTTAATAGAAATTCAAAAATCCATTTTTAAGGCAAATAATCTGATATATGACTGAGAGAAGCTACTCAATAAACCTTTGATTTCTCCCCCCAACCCCAGCAGTTCTCTATCCAGTCCCCTGCATGGTTGGTTCTCTGCATAACTGGTTTAATAAAGCAATCTGCTCAAGCAGAAAATTCAGTGCCTTATATTTACCTCTGTTATGTACAATGACAGCTTCTTGAGGTCAGGAAAACTCCAACCTGTAACCTTCAACAATTCTGAGAACAAGAGCAGAGAAGTTAATCTTAATGCTTCTAAGTATAATCATCTGTACTTAGATGAGATGAACACAAAACATATAGCAAATAATTGGTGTAAACATTAAATGACCCGATATAAGTTAACCATCTTACACAGATTCAACACAAAGTAAGAGTTCGGCAATATTTACTTTCTATCTACTTCTCTTTCCTTCTCTGGTGTGTGTTTTTACACATGCTTAAATGCTACAGAAAACAAAATTCCATCAAATGGATACAACATTCACTGAAGCTGGAAAAATGAGCATTTTTTGACATTCTGGTTACAACTACAACAATTTCCTCTGAAAATAGTGCCACATGGCAAGAACAAAGCAGATGTTTAGCTGACCTCACCTTCACTCACAAGAAAATGATTGTTTATTTGTTCACCTGTTTTCTTCCAGAAGAAGTTAGCCTGAAAGCAAATTGCTAGCCTGAGGTTTGAAAAGAATCACTGGTCTTCCCATCTGTACATTAGTCCCAACTGAGCCACATCGTGGATTTGATTTGAGGACTGGAGGGTAATCGCCAAGAGAAGCACTAATGGCGTGCATCGCAAACACTCCTCATACTCTACCATAACTGGAATCTTTGACAAAAGAGAACATATGGGGAACAGTTGCTTTAATCAAACACATCTTTTGTGTTGCCTTTTACCAGTGAATTATTTCTCATTAGCTCATATTATGTGATGCAGTAACCATGGTGATGATCTGCCTATTTCATAGATGCCATAAAACACATGGTATCTGGGCAGTTGTGGTGCCATAATTGTCAGATGATTTCCATCTCTAGTAAAACTGATCAGGGGGTTACAGAGCAAAATCTAATTTCTGTTCTGTCCCACAAGTGTTGAACGTTGGAATAATAAGACACACAACTACAGAATAGCATCTTTTCACAGAAATTTGTGATGATTAAAATGTTTCATGTCTTCACTGTTCAACAGAATAATGAGTAGCCACATGTAGCTCTGGAGAACATCAAATGTGGTTAGTGAGACTGAAGAAGTAAATTTTCAATTTTATTTAATTTTAATTAGTTCAAATTTAGATAGCCACATGTTGGCAGTGACTACTATACTGCACAGTGAGTCTCTTAACTGACGGGAAAAGTGGCCATTTTTACAGTATACTAAAGTTTTAAGAATCTGGAGAGTTATGTCTGCTATAAAAATTGTCCATCTACTTTACATTGCCCCGTTTTACAGATGGAGAAAAATGTAGAAAATTTCTGCTTTTAAACAAGATTTTGGGCTTTGCTGATGAAAGGGCTAGTCGGTAATCATTTTAGTGAAAAATTTAAACAATTATAGAAATAACATCGGACACAATAATACTAATGACATGGAGTTCCAGTGTATGGATTGTTTTCCACATCAATCCATACTGCCCTTGGTCCCCTTCCTGCAGTTAAATCACTTTCCTAGGGCTAAACTATCAAAATAAGCTCCAGATAAGATATCAAGTTATAGTATTTTACCACTGATCTGATAAGTAACCAAATAGATTGGAGATTAGGCTTTGTAGCCACACAAACCAAGGTTTGATACTAGCTCAAGCACATGTTAAAATTTTAGATAAAAATCACTTTGTTTCTCTAAAGCTAAGATTTCTTTATATGTATAGTAAGAAGATCCACTTCATTATGTTGTATTGAAAGTTAAATAAAGTGAAATATTTCATGCACCTGTCAGTGCACTCAGCATAGCAGGTTTACATACACTAGAGGGTGGCAAGCCTTGGCTCATCTTTTTTTATAAATAAAGTTTTATTAGAACACAGCCATACCCATTTGTTTATGTATTACCTATGGCTATATTATGCTACAAAAGCAGAATTGACTATTGTCTGCAAAGCTTAAAATATTTACTCTCTGGCCCATTACAAAAAAGTTTTCTGCCCTGTAAAATACAATATAGTGGTCATTTCCTTTATTATAATAAAATTTGTGACAAAAAAACTATTTTTATGGAGGGAGCCTTTGAGTGTTTGGGATCAAATAATAGTAATTAGATAGTATATAACATTATTTTGCTTTATTAACTCAATTCTCAAAACAACTTTGTGAGGTGGGCTCTATTATTCTTTCCATTTACCAATAAGGAAAGTAAAGCACAGAAATGGTCAGTAATTTAACTACAATAGACACAACTAGTAAGCAGTGTTTCTGGCATTTAAATTTAGGCACAGAATCCATGCTCTTACATATCTGTCTTCAAAATAAGTCACATAAGATTCTAACAGATGCCATCTTTACATACAGGTAAGATGGGAAGAGATCAGCCTTGAGTTATGGGGCCTTTTACTAAGTTTAAAGATTTATTTTTACCTGGTAATGCATAATGGATTGTGTGAGTACTTGGCACAGCTAAAGAAATGGGAAGCTGATATTATTACTTTGAGGCTTTCTAAAAGTTCTGAAGAAACAGAAAGAAGATATGTTGAGAAAGGAAATTCCTATGAAATTGAAGAAAAATGAATGATTTGGATGAGTCAGCGTTACTTGTGTGTGTGTGAGATTTTTTTCCCTTGATGACAGCTGAGTAATTTTGTACCTCATTTACCTACATCATCTCTAAGCCCACTGAGGTTCCTCTATGCACTAACTCATTTAATGGGTATCCCAAATTCATATGCCAAGATAAGCAGAAACTGAGGAAAGGGTAGAAAAAATTAGGGAGGAATGCAAGAGATATTTAAACACATATAATAGAATGTTAAGAGAATTAAAGTAACATAGAGTTAAGAGAGTAGATTTTGTGATTAAAGTTAGGCCTGAATCCAAGCTCATAAATGATACACTGAGTGATCTTATATAAGTTCTTTAGTCTTTCTGTTCTTTAATTTCATTTTCTGTAAAATGTTGATTATAATTGCTCTCATAACATATGATTATTAGGAAGATTAAAGCATGTGCTACTTCTAAAATGCTTGGCATGTAGTAAGGACTAAAAAACTGATGCTTATTGTTATGCCCTAGAGTACGCTTTGTCAGTGCAGGGATTGACTTTTTCTGTTATCACCAGTGCCTAATGCTCTGTCTGGTGCCTGATGTATACTGGATAAGTGTAGACTAACTTAGAAAGCTTAGAAGACCAGCAGGTCTTCACATTCTATTCAGAGTAGAAATTTATCCCTTTCCCTTACCTATTCCTGGGCTATGATTTGTTTGTTTGCTGGTTTGCTTAGAATGAATATCTCTACTTGGTCAACAAATGTGTCATGATTCATTATAATAAAGTAAAATGTAACTGTAAATATGATTGTCAACATAGACTTAGCATTGGGAAAGTTAATCTGGGGCCCAATTTTATCTTTATGTCTTAGAATTTACTAGCTTTTTTTATGTTATATATATTGTTTGGAAATTAGGAAGCAGAAAAAAATCATTTTAAGCAACAATTAACATATAATATTAGTTTTGCTTTGGGATTTTTAGGAACAAGTATAAGTAAAGAATTAGATGAAGTGTTATTTCAAACACACATATTAACCATTTTTAATTTCCAAAAATCATTCAAGATGTTCTAAGTATCTTAGAGTTTAATCTAGGGCCAGGAAATATACCAATGATGACTACATTTTAATAGCACATGTATAAATTATGCTTTGCAGAAACTGAGATAAAACTTTCATCATCAGTTCCTCTGGCTTTTCTACAAACTTTCTATAAAATGTAAGTTATAATAACCATCTATCCCTAAATACATGGTCTGTGTAGCTCTCAACTTTATCTTGGATAACTTTCAGTAGGTGTACTAACTAGATTTGCTAGCGGGAGGTTGGATAACTCCACTGCTCCAAAACACTGCAGCGAAGTGGGGAGAGTGGTTTAGTTTGCATGGTATTGTGAAACTTAGACGAAATGATTGCTTGCAAGCCCTCCCTTTTGATTCTTATATAAACCTGGCTTGGAAACTCGCTGTGATGGGATGACTCAGTCCTTCCCCCTCAATCTCCTTCAGTCCCCAATCTTCAGAAGGCAGTCCAAGAATTTCAAATGAGAATCCTTGGATACTTGTCCACTTTTGTGTCCACAGCATTTGGAGAGTGGGAGAAGGGAATAACTCTACATTTTTTTTAAAAAGGAGATATAGAAATAATTGTGTTTGAGCCTCAGCTGTTTATGTCCTCAGGAAATGATAATTCCAGCAGCTGGGCCACTCTGCTCCTGGAGATTAGGTAAAACTGACAAGAATGTCACTTTGCTTCCCACACACTACCCTGACCTAATTTTCTTTCACCAGTCTTCATTTCCCATCAACAAATTCTCAGCGACAACATGCACACCCGGGTGAGGGCTGGTCTGTGTGAGAAAGGCCAGAGCAATGTGCTGGCTCCTTAGCAGCGGCATGTTAATGATTCCTGACAGGGGTACCCTTCCATTTGTCCTCAAAATGTGGGCCTCAGGGAGGTAACTTCATTGAACGCCTTTAAAAATAGGTGGCGAGTGGAACCAAAAATATATGAATAAACCAATGGATAATCTAAGTGGGTTGAAGCGCTTCTCTGAGGCAAAGGAAGGGCCTGCATTCATCACACAGTGACATTATAAATCTGTATGCTCTGCAAGGCAATGACATGAAAAATTAGACTGAACAAGCCACAGATGCACAATTTGTCAGCCTCAAAGGAAAGGTTAATGCAAGTTAAATATTGACACGTCAGCAATAAGGATTACGCCAATTATAAATTTACACCAACACCAGCTGCACTTTAATGACTGTGACACTGACAGGTCAACATAAGCTAGAAGAATGACAACTGAAGAGAACATGATAGAAAGGAGCCCACTTGGACATGATCTCAGCTCTTTTCTCCCCTCTATCCTTCACACACACACAGAAAGAGGTTTATTATAAGGAATTGTCTCTCATGATTTGGGAGGCTGACAAACCCCAGGATCTCCGTGGTGAGTCAGCAAGGTGGAGACACCCAAGAGAGATAATGGTGTAGTTCTAGTTCAAGTTCAAAGGCCTGAGAAGCAGAAGAGTGGATGATGTTATAGTTCCAGTCTGAGGCTGACAGGCTGGTCACCCAGGAAGAGCTGATGTTTGAGTTAGCATCCAAAGGCAGAACAGTTGATATCTTATTTCAGAGGCAGTCAGCCAAGGACAAATTCTCTCTTACACAGGGGTGGGGAGGGAGGCGGTCAGGATTTTTGTTCTATTCATGTGCTCAGTTGATTGGATGAGTCCAGTCTTCTTTGGGGAAGGCAATCTATTTTACACAGTCTCCTGATTTAAATATCAATATCATTTGAAAGAATGTGATTCGTGTTTTGATTGGGATTGCATTGGATCTGTTTTAAGTGGTATAGACATAACTCAAAAACGCCCTCACGGAGGCACCTAAAATAATGTTTAACCAAGTATCTGGCCACCTGTTGACCAGGTACAATTGACATATAAAATTAATCATCATATCTCACATATGAATTCTTGTGTGAGTAAATGGTAGCATCTAACAATTATTGGTTATGTCCTATGTATTGGGCACTGTGCTAAACAGTTTATCTTTAAGATCTTGTAAACATACCACGATCCTATGAGGCTATTGGCATTTGCATTGGTTCCATTTGCGAGATGAGAGATTAAGTGATTTTTTTCCAAGATCACAGACCCAGTAAATGAAGGGCCCCAGGGTTGGAGACTCAGCTCATGGTACTAACCACTGTACTTCCCATATTGATGTTCTCACTAATTTGTATTGAAACAACTTAGTGAAAAACCTCTACATAATCTTATAAGAGATGAACTCTTTATTTCTTCATGTTTTTCTGCTTGTGCACATTCTTCCTATGGGCTATTTCAGGAACTATGTGAAAAATATCTGTTGAAAAGTAACAAAAATTCTTCATTTAGGAGAAAAGGAAAATATTAATGACTCAGCAGATACAAATATATCACCTCTCAAAGTTTAGTGGGGGCTATTATTTG
This sequence comes from Pteronotus mesoamericanus, assembly GCF_021234165.1. NCBI lineage: Eukaryota > Metazoa > Chordata > Mammalia > Chiroptera > Mormoopidae > Pteronotus > Pteronotus mesoamericanus. Next base: position 10,135,665 of record NW_026555234.1, on the reverse strand, counting down.
AAATAAGTCTATTGTATTAAATCAGGAACTTGATGTATATTGTGGAACTTTGAATCTTGGATCCAATTTCAGCAGTAGGCACCTAATACACCCCTGTGGGACTACCACTCTGACTGTCACATGAGTATGGCCACCTTTTTACTAAAGTTGATGGATTTAAGCAAAGTTATATATCTCTTTAATTTTTTTTAAAAAAATATTTATTTATTTTTAGAGAGGGCAAGGGAGGGAGAAAGAGAGGGAGAGAAACATCAATGTGTGGTTGCATCTCATGTGCCCCATACCAGGGACCTGGTCTGTAACCCAGGCATGTGCCTTGCACTGGGAATTGAACCTGCGACCCTTCGGTTCATAGGCTAGCGCTCAATCCACTGAGCCACACCAGCCAGGACTATATATCTCTATATATCTCTTTTAGAAAAGAATGTATAACATTTTGGAATAAAATATTTTCAAAGGGGGACATCTTAAGCAATTTTGGAGAATTTTAAGTTACTTAATGAAACTATAATGTGAAGCTTCTCAATGTACAGAGAATTCCAAGTATATGGTCTTTTGGTAAGGGATAGGATGCAATTGATTTTCTCATTACACAAACCAAAATGGACAACTGGGAGTTGCCTGGATTTTATAGCCATTCATAAAAATACTAGGATATGTCCCTTTAATACTTCATGAAAATTCTGAAAGAACATTTTGGGGACAAATGAAAGCTTTCATACATATAACATTAGGTTTCTACTGAGCAACATCACTCTTGTTAGATGCTATTTAATGTTTTAGTCTACTGACAAACATGTGTGAAGTTATAATGTTAAAAAAGAAATAAACCAAAAATTTTACAGGCATGACCAGCTGACCTATTATTTCAGGTTACTGCTTCAAATTTTGTGTTTCTGCAGTTAGAAAACACTGTTATTCAGAAATTTTCTCATTCTTAGAGAAATTTTAAAAATGCATAGCTCTATATATAATTTTTATAATTTGGTCAAAATAACCAATGAGGACTTTCTCAGTTGTTGTGTTTACAGAGTTACCATATTTGTGTAGCTCTTCCAGAAATCTAAAACCCTTGTAGCCAGGCCCCACAAGAATGACATCATTGTCCATTACTATACAAGATGGAGCTACTGGAACGCTGTCATAATTTGGACAGATGGGAAAGAAGAATGGGCTGAGACTAAAACGAACTGAAGCTTGCTAAGGTAAGGGCAGGAACATGGAAGCCAGCACCTTTGTAGGTTAGGCTCTGCATAGGCAGTAGTATATGGGAAGACACAGGGCCCTAAAATCATAGCTGATTCTGGTTTTGGTTACATTTGTGCCATTAAATTCCATTTGAAGACCAGAACACAGAGGTAATTTTAGACATGTGAGAAACATGTGCAGTGGGGCAAATATTTGATGTGATAATGATGTTGCTGGCTATCCAATTCAGGAAACCAGTCAAACATGAGAAGAAACCTAGCACCCAGATCTTGGTTCTTGTATGATTCACCAGGAACCAGAATCAGTGCCTTTTTTTTTTTTTTTTTTGAAAAATGACAGATCCCTGATGTGGAGGAAGGGATACACACAATGAGTCAGAACAATTTGTTTTGCCAAAAAGTGAGGAAACACTTCAAAGAGATGAAAAGATGAAGGCATGGCAAAAGAACATGGGAGACAACCTGAAAGAGCTCCAGATGTTTAAGGCTGAAACAAGTTAAGCAAAAAATAAATAATGTAATATTTGAGTATAATCCAAAGTATAAAATAAATATCCATGAGTCCATACTGATATAAATAGATGATTGAAAATATAAATAAATGGAGGGAAACAGACAAATCCTCTGTGAGAATGCCAAATAATTTATGTAGTTACTCCCTAATTCAAGGAGGTGACTTAAAATTCCCAACATTTTGAGTATGGGCTGCATGTAGTGACATATTTCCAAAATATAATAAAGTATGGAAAGGAAAAAAAGTACATTTACAATGGAGAAGCACTACAAACACTAGCTGACACAAATGATCAAGCTAGGTGTTAGTTAATAGTATGTACCCTTGATATGATACAATGAAAATGGCCCTTCATCTCTAGTCTTCTCCCCAAAACCTATGATGCCAGTTGAACCCTGAGACAAACATCACACAAATCCAAATTCAGGGCATTCTACAGAATACCTGATCAGTACTCCTCACACCTGTCCACATCATGAAAACAAGAAAAGGTCAAGGCATCATGACTACTAAGTGTAAAATAGAAACCTGGGAGATATTTTAAAAAAAAACAAAAAAACAAGAGGGCATGAGGGGAAAAAGTATACTTCTAATAATCTGTAGAGTTTAGTTAATAGTAATATACTTTTGGTTCCTTTTGACAAATGTACCATGTAATAATGTTAACATAAAATCTTAACCATAGGAAATATCTAGTGAGGGTATATGGAAACTCTCTGTACTTTGCCACTTTCCTATAAATCTAAAGCCATTCTAAAATTCTTAAAAAGATTGTTTAAACTTAAAAAAGTGGGACCCAGGCTTATATGAGAAAGAATTCAGATGAAACAAGTACCAAGTTCCCAAGCAATCAATTTTAGGGGCAAATTCAGCCCATGTCGGGAAAGAGAGGCAAAAATTGACTTAACCTTACCACTGTGACTTTAAACCAAGACAATACTTATGTAATTTGTTCCTTTATTAATTTATTAAACAAATTTGTTGCCATGCCCTCTATCTTGCACAATAACAAGATGTGTATGTTGCTTTCAAGGACTATGTCATTGGTCTATTGAATAAAACAGAAGAAAAGATGTGATTAAATTACAGTGAGAGAAGTTCTATGAAATGTGCTAAATGAGTATGATAATAACAATAATAATATTATTTACAATGTTTTGGGCATCTTTCTGTGTAGATATAAGTAGTGGGAGCACAAGAGGTTGGATATTTAATAAAAAATGGAAAAATCAGAAAAGATATTCAGAAAAAGTAATCTTTGAGCTTAGTTTTCTCAGGATTACTGAAATTGAGAGAAGTGTATAAGGCAGAGGTGGTCAAACCTGACAGAGAATATGGTTTATTCAAAGACAAAATGAGATGAATTAGCCAAGTAAACCAGCAGCAAGTGACAGAGACAAAATAGTGAAGGTTGCACAGGTGACAGACCTAGGTATTAAGGAGTTCTAATGAGCTAGTAAGGTAAGTGACTTTTATCAGGGATGGATAATTAGAAGTGGCTGATCTGCTGCCTTAAGAACAGATTATTTCCTGTCACTTGAGAAAGGAAGAGCGCTGAAACATGATAAGCTCTATTACTAATCAAATACAGTAAATGGAAAGAAGAGTTTGATATAAGAAAACATTTTTCTTGTATCAAAATGAAAAGAGTAATTTGCTACAAGAAAATATCCTTCTTATATTAAAATCACATATATTTTAAGAAAATATTGATAGCCAATGCTGGTAAGTAAAAGGAGAAGGACATGCTCATCAAAACTATTGGATTGACCAAAGAGTCCATATAGTATTTTCCCTAAAATAAAAGACACATCTTTCATTTTCACAGGTAACTTTATGATTTGGATATTTTGTGTATGTCAGCTATCTCCTGCATGGTATAATGATGATTGTTCTTAATTAATGTCTTGATTGGTTTGCTCTGACCTTCAGCTGCTCTACCCAACCATGGAGCATGGTCCAGTAAGAAATCTCCAGCATGAAACTTCACAAACCACTTTTGACACATTTGATTAGTCACAGCACCTTCTCCATATGCTGCACAAGTCTTTTTTTGCATTTCAATTGTGTTTTTACCTTTCTTGAAATAATAAAGCATAATATGCCAAAAATGTTGCATATTTTCTTCCATCTTCAATATTAACACAACTACACAAAAATTCACCCATTTTGATAAGTTTTTTTAAATGCATGCTGATATGACAGCTGTCACAATACAATCTAACAAAATTTTTTGAATGAAGTTAAAAACAACTAAGTGCTACTAGAGCCATCTTACAGAAAAATCAAATGAACTTTTTGGTCAACCCGATATTATAAGAACAAATTGGTAGCCTTTCTAGAGAGTCTTTGGTATTATAAATTTAAAGATAAAAAATTATTTGACCAAGTAATTATATTTTTAGAAACATTCAATCCAAAGGAAACAATAGAGTAACAATGTAAATTGTTACATATGAGAAAGAACGTTCATTGCAACATTAGTTATAATTTCAAAAAAAATGAGAGAAATAATTGAATATGGCCCAAGTATATAAAATTTAATTTTTCAACCAAATTATTATATACCTACAGAATTAAAAATTTTTTCAACTATTAAAATTAAATAGTTTATTACAGACTGAATTGTGCCCTGACAAAATCATATGTTGTAGTCCCAATCGCCAATATGAATGTAGCTGGTGACAGGAATTTTAGGAAAATAATTAAGGTTAAATAAAGTCATAATGGTGGGACCCTAATCCCATAGGACCAGTGGCATCCCTATAAAAAGAGGAGGAGACACCAGAGATCTTTTTTCCTCTGTGTGCACAGAGGAAAGACAATGTGAGGACACAGCCAGAAGGTGGCCATCTGCAATGAGAAGAGAAGAGTCACTAGAAATAAACCCTCATTTTGGACTTCTATCCTCCGGAATAGTGTGAAAATCAATTTCTGTTGTTTAAGCCAATCATATGTGGGATTCTATTATGGCAGGCAAGCTGACTAATATAAAGATCATTAATTCAAGATAATATTCATGATATACTATAAAAACACAAAGAAGTTTAAATAATAATTATGTGCAATATAGACTGAATTTTGAAAAATAATATTCCGTGGTATAAACTCTTTTAAAAGAGAGAGAACGTATTCAAAATGTAAACAGCCCTTCTATGGTGGGATTATTTGTTATTTTAATTGTTTTATTTCTTTTCCTTTCCTACAGTTTTATTTTTATTAATTGTGACTACAAATTACTTTTTCAAATTTACATATGTATAATAATAACAGATAGTTGGAGCTGAATGGGCAAACTTACCTTGAAATGTAAACAAGAAAACACCAAAGCTCTAGTCCTATAACATGGAGCACCCAGGGGAAAGTAACACAATGCCCAGAACTCACCCATGGTGTCTTATGCCTTCAATTAGAATGAAAGTAAAGGAAATGAGGAGGAAGTTAAGGGGATGTCCATTATCTCCCAGGTGCAAGTATAGGAAGATGATCTGCAATTAGAATCTCCTGTAGGCTGGAGGCAGTCAAGCCCATAGTGAAGCAGCTTACGTTACTCTTGCCTTGGTCAAGATTGGCTTAGGAGTCAAGGCCTCACTGAGTATGAAGATGGGAAAATCAGAGGGCCAGGCCTGAGACCCCTGAGCAAAGAAGGGGAAGGTGGAGCACTGAGAAGGACGTTGGCAGAGCAAATGGAGAACACTTCTCCAGGCAGCCTTTGTATTCACATGAATGAAGCCAAAGAAACATAAAGGCAATAGTTTAAAAATCATATTCAAACAAGAAAGATCAAAACAAATAAAAACAAATACAAATAAGCAAAAGAGGAAAATGAAATTGTCAGTTCAAATGGATTAGGAAATTCAGGGTTGAGAAATGAAAATGCCAATGAATAATAAGTCTTCCAGGATCTATCAATCAATCAATCAAACATCTATCACAATAAATTTACACTGATAATCAGCATATATTTACTTTTGCCTAGTGGCATGTGGGAAACAATAAGAGAAAGATTCAAGTATAAAGAATTCTGTTTAACACACAATGGAATCCAAATCTATCAAGTGTTATGTACATGATTGTAGTTGCCTATTCAGTTCCATTTAATTTCCATTTTAATTGAAAACGGTGCACTGGAGAACAAAAAAGATGATAAGCCATCATAGAAGTTATTAATTTGAGGAATAAGGAAGTAATGCTTATATTTTCCAGAAGAGAGGCAATTAAAGTGAGATTATGATTGAAGGGAATAAGAGGACAGGCAGACAAAGTAAAGGTAGTAAAAAGTTCAATGGAATAATAGCAGCAAGAGGGGCATGTGGTCTTGTGATTGGTTATGATAAAACTTTCCAGAAATACAGCAGTCTGTCATAAAATTTATCCTATATGATGGTAATAGTCACATTAATAAATGTTGATGCAATAAAAACAGTGTGACATTAGACACACAGAGCAATATGTCATAAGCTCTAATCTGTAGATGCATGAAAAATAACAAATCTTTGGCATTACAATTGTAGTGATAATAATAAAAAACTATAATAACTACAAGAACAGTGATAATTATTAATATTCTTTAAAATTTACCAAACACCTAAGTACATCACTTTATTATTTTAGCTTTTAGTTTATACTTGTATTTAAAAAGCTCCTTGGAATTATGAATGAATATTTGAGAACATGTTCCTAAGAGACACTTTGATTCTTAAAATTTTATTGTTTGCATTTATGGAATCAAAGTATCGTATAAAATATTCTGCCTAAAGCAAGGCACGTGTGACTTCTCCATGGAGGTGGAAGAAAGTTGTTCAGGCTTCATCCATTCCAAATGTCATAAAAGGAATGGTATCTTTAAGTGAAAAGGAAATTTATTTTCTCATATACTGGGGAAGAACAGAAGTGGATTCTGGGGCTCAAATATGTTACCAGAGGAGGATTTCTCTCTTTGTCTCCATTTGTCTTTCCTTGAGAAAGGCTCTTGCTATTTGCTAAGCATATTAGTCACCAGGGGCTTTTTATTCTCTTGCTTTTGCAAACCCATTGGTAAGGGGGACCTTTCTCCTAACCACTAAAGACCAACATGATTGGTTATTTTGGGCATGCACTTGTGTCTCCATCTGGCACATAGAAACCCCACTTCATTCGCCAGTTAGCTCATTCCTTCATTCTAGAGGTAATCAGCATTTTGTCATCAGTAGACCCATTTAAACCACATGGAATGAGGGAAAATGTCTTCAAATTTCTTGAAGAAACACAAACATGAAGAATGGAAAAGCAGGCAGAGGACACACAAAATGTAAACAATATTCCACTATAGCAGGGAAGGTATCCCTCTGAGGAATGTATTTTCTTTTTATACAACTTAGAGGTCTTGCTTTTTTGTGTTATTTACATCAAACAGGTCTAGTAAGTTTCTGCCTTGCTCTTCTCAGTTCACAATGTCACAGCTCTTCAATGATACAACGTTAGTTTACATATGCGTGTGTACACACACACACCATGTAAAATGTTTCCAGAATAAAAATGGTGTCATAATTCTCGAGCAACACAAAGAAAAAAATTAATCAGTATTTTAAAAATTATGAGATATAACAATTACAACCTATAAATGTATAACTAGGCAAACAGTAATCAAGTGTGTATATGTAATAAGGTTACATTCATAAAATAAATCACCTTAGGGAAACTACTAGAGGATGTGCTTCAGCAAAATGAAAGGAGAGGAGCAAGGGGAATTTTTCAATGTGCAGAAAGAGCTGTGATGAAGTTCTAGAAAGAGCAAACAGTTAGATTAACAACTGAAGAAGACAGCCACAGACAGTAGATTTCTGGAAGTCTCGAACAGACCGCCTGAGGTCACACAGGGTCAACATCTGACATCATCAGAGGCGGATCCAGAAGGAAAAAACAGCAGTCTCCTACCATAGAAACTCACACCTCAAAGTGAGGAAGTCAAGACAGATCAATTTAAGAAGCAGAAGCAAAAAAAAAGAGCCTCACAAAGAATGGGAAGACAAAGAAACAGCGCTCTCTAGAAGGGAAAGAGGGAATCCCCAGAAAGATAACTAAATTAAATAGAGGCAAGCGAACTATCGGATATTGAGTTCAAAACAATGGTTCTAAAGAAGCTCAATGAGCTCAGCGAGCTCAGAGAGAATTACCAAAAACTACAGGGAAACTATGAGGAACATACTGCAAACTATATCAGCATGAAAAAGGACATAGAAAGTATCAATAAGAGACAAGAGGAAATGAAGAATACCATTTCTGAATTGAAGAACACAGTCGAAGGAATCAAAAGCAGGCTAGATGAAGCAGAGGATCGAATCAGTGAGCTGGGGATAAGGTAGAAAAAAGCTCCCAGAAAGGGCAAGAAAATGAAAAAAAACGTTTCAAGAAAAATGAAAACAAGAAACTGTTTGCTCTTTCTAGAACTTCATCACAGCTCTTTCTGCATGTTGAAAAATTTCCCTTGCTTCTCTCCTGGGTTCAATCTTCTGTTTCATGGAAACTGTTTCTTGTTCTTTCCTGGTTTTCACTTTCATTTTGCTGAAGCACATCCTCTAGTAGTTTCCCTAAGGCGATTTATTTTATTAATGTAACCTTAGTACATACACAAGAACAAGAAAAAAAATGAAAAGGTGTTTAGGGAAATGCAGGACAACCTGAAACATTATATCCATATAATAGAGATACCAAAAGGAGAAGAAGAGGAGGAAGGTATAGAGGAGCTGTTGGAAAAAGTAATGATGGAAAACTTCCCTAATTTGAGGAGAGAAAAGAAAAAAAGGGCAAACAGTTAGATCGAGGTAGATAATAAAAACAGTAGCACTCCAGAAGATACACTTTTAAAAAATAAAATAAACCAACATATTATTGAATGTCTTTGAACACTGAAAAATATTATTCTATTGAAAAGTTTGAAGAGTGTAGAAAGTATTAACTCCAGAAATAAGAAAGGGTTGTATAATGGAAATACAATTATTGTACACTGTGTAGCACAGATAATGAATAATATTTGGGTCATTAAAATGAAATCAGAAAAATTGATTTTACTAATAATAATGCTATAAAAATTTTGTGGTTTGCAAAATGGGTCTTAGAACACCAGTGTCAAGATCGCTTGAGAAATTGTTAAACATGCAAATTCTTAGGTTCTACCTCAGAACTAAGGAATCAGAAACTCAGAGAATGAGAACCAGCAGTCTGTATTCATGGAGCGTTCCAGCTGATTCTGGTGCATTTGAAACCCTCTACTCTAATTATATTAGGTGGATATGAGTGGTCTTGGAGGAAAAGAGTATGAAAGCTAATCACTCATCTTCCTGAGAAGAATATTAATGAAAAATAGAATAATCAGAAGAGTAATATAAGAATATTGGTATCAATACCTATAGAACTAGGTACATTTATTAGAAGTGTTTATTTTGGGTGATTAAGAAGTAGAATTGGAAAGTATAGGACAGGGAACTGTTATTTTTCTTTATGACACTTTTAGTGGTATTTGACTTTTTAAACTACATAAATGTAATTTAATAAAAACAAAAAAATTAATTGGTAAGTAATAAATGAATATTGATAAATGCATTGATTTCCAAGAAAAATAACACAAACATAATATTTGTACAAGTGATTAATATCCTCTTGTATGATTTGAAAAATGTGCTTTTATCAGTCACTGTGTACAATATTGTCCTTGCCCTAGAACAGCTGTTTTCATCCTGTGTGCCACTGCACATTGTGCCAGAAGAATTTTTAAAATATGCAATACCTGACTATTGAGGCACTGACTTCCTTTCCCTTAGATTGTCAAATAAAAAAATGACAATAGCCAACACAACAATAGCTGTCTGGTGTGAATGAATCAAAATTATACCTATTTATTACCAGATCAGCATAAAATATAATATTCTTTGTCATGCCACAGAATTTTAGTAATTAGTTTATCTGTGCCATGAGATGAAAAAGGTTAAATACTACTTCCCTAGAGTTTGCTACTCATTTATGTATTTTCTGAAAATAAAATGTCATAGGTAGAGGATAGATGGTCATCTCAGAATTATGATGTTAAAGTACTAAAGACCTTACCAAGGCAGTTGACATAGAAAATAAAGAAGTGGTATAATTGATGTTTAGAAGAAGGAACTACTAAGTGTGTGGCCAGTTTTCATGGAGAAGAAAAATAGTGTGGAGTCAAATATATCTATGACAATAGAGTTTGGGAACTGGAGTAATGACAGCTCTGGAAATGGAAAGCAGGAGGTCAGGAAGAGATTCAGCTTCCTAGAACATTCAGATATAGATATCATAAAAGCAAGTGGATACTCAAACCCATGGTGTAGAGAGAATAAAAAACTGGGACTATGGAATTGTCAGCTGCTGCAGGAGGAGTGGTTACAACGATGGCCTCAATCAACTGAGAAACAAGGACAGAACTTTCTTGAGGCTTTGACATTATCGGAATGCTGGATTCTTTAGTTTTCTATTCAGACTGTGACAATTCAATAAATAGTGTTAGTGATGATCTACTGCTTTCCTAGTACTAGGTCTGTGTAGTGCCTGATAACGTAAAACTAACACGAAATGATGATTTATATTTCCATGATTGCCTGATGGATAACTAAGCAGAATGTCTAAACATATATATGCAGATGAATTGATTAACCCATCTCACTTTTCAAAGGATCTGTTTTGTATTCAGCTTTCACATAGACTTTTTTGATTTATCAGAAGATTTAACTGTGTATAGTATTTGGGTTTACATAGAATAGGATGAATTTTAATGAAAATCATTTATCATCTTCAGGACTTAGCCAATACATGTACACGTCAAAACTGTTACTCTTTTGCAAGTTTCAGCATATTGCAATGGGAATATATCCACTTTTAGAACAAGACTTTGGGTTTTGATTCACCATTTAGAAAAATATCAGAAACTCAATATGATTTTTATAGTGATAATGATAACCCAATCTTAAAAATAATGATTATTCTTAAGCTTTGTACCTCAAGCTCAATAGTAATCATGATAACGAGTGTAAAAATCATTTATTGAGCACCTACTATATACCAGGTTCTATGTTAGGAGTCTTTATATGTTTGATTTAATTTTTTTAAGCTCATCTAGGTTTCTCTACATTATAGACATAAAAATTGAAGTTAGGAGACTATGTGAGGGTGACTATATGAAAACATGGTCATTTAGTTGTTATGATAGAAGTATAAAACTCTAACTTAAGTTCTCTCCCTACAAAGTTATTGTTTCTCCACACTCTGAAAGAGTCATAAGCAAAGAATATGAATTGATCTCGTTTATCTTTCTTTAAATCTCACATATTCATGTCAATGCCATAGTATATCACAAAAGAATTAAAGAAAGTAAACAACTTTTTCCAGATGCTGCATAAAACTTTCATAATGTTGAATAATTGACATATGAATGAATGACTCAATGAATATTTCCTGGCGTGTACTAAAATCCTGGCATGCATTACAGCAAATAGGAGAGCTAAGCATAATAGCTATCTGTCACTTATTGAGTATCATTTTATGCATAATGAAATAGAGGTTAAGAGAATTTAATCTAGAGAATAAATTGTGGAATGGGGGATGCAGGGGACTGAACCCTGGGTCGGCAAACTTGAAAGCACATTCCTTTATTACTATGTTATGCCACCTCAAAAATAGAATACAATGTTCTTTGTCAAATTAGGGAGACAAGATTCAATAATAAATAACTGATGAGATTAAAAATGTGGGCATTTGAAAGGTGCACATTTGAAACCATTTGCAAAACAACCTTCGAGGATCAGTTTTATGGGTCTACAATGCTTTTTTGTATTTTGAGTTGAATATGCCTTACCACCATTTCTGCAAGTCAACATGAAATTCCACCAACTGCTCTAAATACAGAAAGAAATAAATTGCATTTTCAGTACCATGGAAATTATTACATTTTCAAGGTCACGATCAATCATCATAAACGCAGTACCTTCCTCTTGGGAGAAAAATGATTCAAATCTGTGATGTATACTTTTTGTCATTTTGAAAAGAATTTGCCTACTGATACAGTGAGTCATGAAAAAATCTGTGTGATATTCATTGTAATCTATCCCATCTCTACTTTGACTTCTGTTCCACAAAATAAGAGCAATCACAACAATAATACTAATAGATATAATTATTATTTTATGGTGTCTTTTATATATTTTTAATATTTGGATTCTTGTTTAGTTCTGATAATAGCCCTCTAATTTGGGACAACGATGACAATCATTTCTATATTATAGATACAGATGGTCAGGGAGGTTTAGAATGTTTTTCAAGGTCATACAGTTAGTAGGTAAAAGAGCTGGGGATCAAAACCACAGCTCTTAAGGGAGGAAAAGCAAGATAGCCATTGTGTATGCTTTTAGAAATTACATAAACAAAGCAAGCCCTTTCTTCTCACTAGTCTATGAACACAGCTGACCAAGTATACCTGTTAATTTGACTGATTCTGATGTCAATGCTCCCAGCTTCTGGCTTCCTCTGCCACCTTCAAGGACTCCTGCCCCTTTGCTGCAAATGCTGGCTGTGTTTTCTCATGGTTTTGCTACTGCAGAAAACTACCAGGTGAATTTCTCATTGAATTTCCAAAGAGGCACTGACCTCCATCTCCAGCTCCGTTTCCATTTTACTTAACATCAGCGGTTTCTTCTCATGGATTCTGGTTGTTATTTCCGTATAACTTCATGCTCTCCGTTTCCCTGTGAGTCCATCTGAGTCTCTAATGGAGGCCAAAACCCATCTCATTGTTCAACTAGCTGAAGTTTGAATAAAACATTTCCCTGATCTGCGAAAGATTGGAATGAGGGGGAGGAGAGCAAGAAAAAGGAAGAAAGGAAGACAATTAAAAATGGGTACCAATATACAAATGGTATGAGTTTGTTTCCTTGAAATAGAGGGAGAAAAAAAATCTTAGGCTGACATAATCCAGCAAAACAAAAGGACCCCAGATGTTAGGAACACCAGGACCAGAGGCCTCTGATAGGTTGCCAATACTCTGAGCTGCTGGGTCCACAGACCTAAGCTGACTTAAGAACAGAAAGAGATTTCCTTTGTGAAGGAATGTGAAATATATGCATTAGTAATAACTGCTCAGCAGTGTTCCTCTGAGCCAACTGGTGATACTAGGCTCACTGATCACGTCTTGAGTAGCCTGCGAATCAGAAAACGCTCAGATGAACTCGGTATGCTAAAGCTCTTTTAGACAGAAGACACTTTGTTCAATCTGACAACAAACTCAGGTACAGAACTTTTACTAATTTAACAAAAAATACAAATGGGATGTTCTCTTAAGGCATAGCTAAATGAAAGAGCTTGAAGAAGATTGTTAGGAATTTGTTTACCTCCAGCCTTTATGTCTCTTTTGCTCTGTGTTGGCTTCATTCTCAGGAAAGAAATCCCGTCTTGGTGAGTGCTCTCATAATTAACTCCACCTAGAAAGGACCCAGGGCCCCCTGAAACGGAACTGCTGTAACATTGTGAGAATGTGGTGTGGGCTACAGAACATAGTGTGGAAGCCCACCTCTGTAGGCCCCCAGGAACATACTTCCAGCTGAAAAATCTATTTAGGTTCTTTAGCTTGTTGCAGAAAGAAATGAGTCTCCGGGGAACCTAGGTGGGAAGAGAGAATTGGGAATAGCTGCTGATAGGATTTGGGCTTCTGTTGGAAAGTTCCAAGCAAGGTTTAAGGAAGCAGAGTTCAGATGTTTTTAAAAAGCAAAGGCAATGTAATGACTGGATATCATAATAACTGCAATTTAGGAGGCAGGTAGAAGAAAGTGGAGTTAGAATTGCCATCCTGAAGGAGCAGCAATCCCAGAAGCACGGTGTGTATCATGAGATGAGGACATTCGGTCATTTCTTTGATCATGAGGAGCCTGGTACACATCTTATCCAAATATGGTCAGAGCGACTCCATGTTTGTCCTGTTTGAGCAGTATTTATATTTCATTGGAAATGTTGCACTCTGTGTTAACAGGTCTGTTTTTTTCCGTTTTTGATGGTTCAGATTGGAATAACAAGTGAGTTCCTTCCCTCCTGATCTTAAACTTTGTCCTCTCTCTCCTGACTTCAGAGAACATTCTTACCATCGTATTGTGACCAGAACATAAATGAGTTCCTTCTTATCTGCAACCCTTTTACACCGTTTCAGTTATACATGGTCAACCTCGCTCTGAAAATATTGCACGGAAAATTCCAGAAATGAACAATTCATAAGTTTTAAATTGTGTGCCACTTTGAATAATGTGATGCAATCTCGCTTTGAATGTCATGGTATTGCAGTACTTGTGTTCAAGTCACCCTTATTTTACTTACTAATGGACCCAAAGTGCAAGAACAGGGATGCTGGCAGTCCAGATGTGCCAAGAGACCCCATAAAGTCTTTCCTTCAAGAGTAAAGGTAAAAGCTGTAGAGGTGATAAAGAAAGAAAAGTGTATATTGAGGTTGGTAAAATCTACAATAAAGACAAATCTTCTATCCATGAAGCTGTAAAGTAGAAAAAAATCATTCATACTAGTTTGTTGAGCGAGAGTGAGAACCCACATTCATGTAACTTATTATGGCATATTGTTGTAATCGTTCTATTTTTATTAGTTAGTGTCAATCTCTTAATGTGACTAATTTATACATTAAATATATCTTTATCATAGATATATATGTATAGGAAAAAATAGTATATATAAGGTTTGATACTATCCAGTTTTCAGAAATGTACTGGAGGGTCTTAGAACATATCACATGAGATAGAGGGGGACCTACTGTATCGCCAGTAGCAGAGGAAATGCAGAAAAATGGAGTAATCCCAGATGAATCATTTTTGACAGAGCAGTAAGGTCTGAGCATGCCTCAGGAAAACACAGAGGGAAGAGGGTGTGCTTACTTCCATAAAGTGAGTGTAGTCCTCTCACTAATCTCCAGCCACAAAAGCTGAGATTGGAAGCAATCTCACCAGTCTAATGCCTTTAAGACACAAGAACCCAACCCACATATTCTATGTGTTTTAGCAATTTTCTGTAATTCTGATCAACCAGTTCAGTAATACTGCCTTGCTTAGCAGGAGTTGGTAAGAGAGATCTATCTTAGGATTGGGGAAAGCATCTTTCAATAATGCTTGAGGATAGAAGAGTATCATGTATAATAAGAACATGAGCTTTGGAACCAGAAAACATAGAATCAATGTATAATCCCATCATTAACGTTCATGTCATATTGGATAAGTCCCTTAGACTCAGTTCTGAAAATCTGTTCAACTGGTTATTGTGAGGATTAAATGAAATAACATATAAGGCTTTTGCACAGTGCCTGACTCACACTGAGCACACAGTAAATGGCGACCCATAGCAGCAGAGTTATGAAAGAGCCCATGAGGGCACGGATCTCCAAGAAAACCAATGCTGGAATAAAAGGAGAGGTTTCTTAATAAAGATGACGTATTTGGCCAAAGGGTTTCTTTATTCTGCTCCAGAAGCTAGTCATTTCCTCAGGATATTCCTTAATATGTGAAAAAGTAGAGCTTCACAGAACTGTCTGCCTTCCATAGCAAGGTTTAGGTAATCACCTCATGCAGTCTTACATTCGCTCACCTAGTGTGCATGTTCTGAAAGCCTTCTATCCGACAAGATGAGAGAAACTGGGAATTAATGATGAAAAGATGATCTCCATCCACACAAAACTCTCAGACATTATTGCAATTAATATTTGATACTTCTAATATAAAAGCGAAGTTCCCATTAGTAACACAAGTTGCAGATATATTAGGAAGTATCTGATATTGTTTCTAGTAGAGTCAGGCAGCTGTGATGTTGTGATAAATTTGGAATTGGAAAGGGTCCTGAACAAAAACCCTAAACTTCTGTTTCTCTACATTCAGAATCAGAAAATTAGGAGAGATGGATGAGGAAGTATTTTCTGGATACAGGTTCAGATTCTCTTTTATATATGGTATGAAGAGATCTAAGGGAAATGCTTTGCTAAGAATTTTAAGCACAGAAATGTTCATTATTGCTGCATTTCGGTATATTTCTGTCCTGCATAGGAACGAACAAGCAAACGCATTAATTGACCTCTGAGTCAGCCTTGAGACATGAGGAACACTGAATTATTGGAAATTCATTTTGTCACAAGTCTCTAAACAAATCATGTTCAGGGGTCAGTGATTCTAATTTTACTCAGAAATGTCATCGGAATATGCTGTTGGCCTTTGTTTTCCCAAGGTTTTGAACTGCTTTTCTAATCAAAAGATAGCACCTTGACAGCCAAAGCACACTGATGCCTTGAAAAGCAGGGGGATTTTTGTTTGATTGTTTTGCTTTCAGTAACATCTGGTAAGAAGCCAGTATAACAGTTTGTAACCTAGTAACAATGCCACAGACTCACTGAGGCACAAGTACAATACATCAATTCTCTCTACCATGAACTTATAGAATGGATTTGGTCAAGTCACCTCTCTGGCCTAAGTTTTCTAATGGAATAAAGGAAGAGGATGGATTAGTAATATTTTCTCATAAAAATTACGAAAGCTGATAGGTTTTGATGTCCTCAATGTGCAAGTCACTTGTATTAGTTAGAAAATGGCATTTAATTTTAATGATATAAAGGCCAAGTATTTTGGTACACAGTGTTATCAACAATTCATCTGAATAAAGGATACATGCCAGCTTCTGGCTACACATCATTGTTGGAAAATTGAAATCAATAGAGCATTTAAACATTATTGATTTCATTTCAGATTTAAGCATCGTGTATATAAAAAATATATTGAAACTGAGCTGGAAATACATAATCTTATATGGTTTAATGATGTTCAGAGTGTGGTTGATTTAGAAAGAAAAAACAAATTTGTATTTCATTCTTCCTCATGTTAAATAAGTACTTCTTTTTTTATTAGATCTGATGTCCAGTTTACTCATTATTTTTTATTGTTGTTCAGTTATAGCTTTCCACTTTTTTCCGTTCTCTTGAATTATCAAAAATATATTAGCAATATCTACCATTTACCAAGTGTCTACGTTACAGAAGAAGTTGTCTGTGCCCACATTATCTATAATTCTAACAATAACCCTGCAATATTTTTATAAATAATATTGGGTTTGATAAATGGTAGATGTAGGCTTTGAACCCAGGTGTCACAGGTCTAAAAGTGTCTGCATTGTTCTCGATACATACTTCCCCTCCATACATTATCTGAGAAGGGAGAAAAAGATAAGGGGGAAGGTGGTTGTTTGTCTTGAAAGATTTCTTCCCTCCCCACCTGATGAATCAAGTCCCCTACATTGATGTGTGTTCTTGTCAGTCCTCCTCCTTTGACTTGGAGCTGACCCCTCAGATTAGCTGTGAATAAGAGCATAAGCAGAAGGGGGATTGGGTGACTGTAGAGGCTGGCTTAGGCAACGGCAGGCAGCTTCTGCAGGGTCCTCCCAGGGAACATTCCTTGGCCTGACCATTCTCTTTCTACCTGGCCAACCTGGCCTACAACAGGTCCAATGCCATGTCTCCACAGACATAATCATAATCTAGAATAA
This sequence comes from Pteronotus mesoamericanus, assembly GCF_021234165.1. NCBI lineage: Eukaryota > Metazoa > Chordata > Mammalia > Chiroptera > Mormoopidae > Pteronotus > Pteronotus mesoamericanus. The sequence continues at coordinate 10,118,379 of NW_026555234.1, read as the reverse complement.
TCTAGATTGACATCCATGCAGATGCTTGAAAAGAGAACACGAGCAAATGGAAGAATTCGAGGCTGCAGTTTGCTTGGCTCCTTCCTTTCTTCATTTGAAATGTGTGTGATGCCCTATGCCAGGCCTGATGGGATCAGGATGAGTGAGACAAGGTTCCCGACCACAAGATGTTCATCGAACAGAGAAAGATACGGACTCATGTATGGCAAGCAATTTTGTACAAATGTTTGGGTAGAAAGTACAGCAGGCATGGTAACTCCTGGCTAAGGGAGCCTGTGGCCCTTGATGGGACATGCATAACCTGTGCCCAGACCTGGAGTTGAGTATGAGAAAGGGGATATAACACTAGCAGAGGCCAGGAGGCAAGCACAGTAAGATTGTGGAGGGCCTTCTGTGTACAAGGAAAAGAAAACAATTGAAAAGCAACAATAAGCTAAAAGAACACAGGCCTATATTTTATAAGAAAAGTTTTGATAAAGTCCCGAAAGTTTCTATGTTTGAAAAGTCCACACCACTTCTCTCAACCCACAGATACAAAGAGTAGTTACCTATGAGACAGAAAGCTATTCTTCTTTGCCTTTGGTTCTAATAAGGAAACTGAAGGAAGTACTAAATTAAATCAGATTTTTAAAATTATTTAGAGTACAATATCCTAGACACTGTGAAAAAAAAAATCAACATAATCCTTACACTCATGGGACTTGGAAATCTAAATAAAGGAAATACTATGGAGCATTAGGGAAATCGGGGGAAACTGTATATGTTAAGAGAATTTCCTGATTTGATAACCTCTAAAATAATATCAAGTTAACATTTATTGAGAGCTTAGCACTTCTTTAAGTGCTTACACTATTAACTTACTTAATTTTCACAACACAGGCGTGATAGAGGTATTATTAAATAATGTGTATCTGTGTCTACTTTAAAGACAAGGAAACTAAGGTATAAATAAGTTGAATAACTTGCTCAGTGTTTCACAGCTTATAACTACTGGTGTATGGCGTATGGCAAAATACGGTATATGGTAGAACCTGAATTCAAATCCAGGCAATTTGGTTCTCATAGTTGCTCTTAGTCACCACATTAGACGACATTGTATTGCTCTGGGAATGGTTTTGAAATTGCAACTTTCTCACTACAGGTGTGTCCAGTGCCCAGAAATGATCTGGGCTTCATGCGGGGTCTGGACATCCCAGTTGATAAAGGCGCTCCAGATGACCATGAAGGAGGCTATCCCTGGGCGACACCTGAAGAAGCAGCCCCCTAAAAAGCAATCAGCTGCCAATGGGAATGCAAGGCTACCATGATGAGTTCCAGTGATAGTTATTGGTATTCTAGGGGAATGTATGTGTAGAGATATAAGCACTGAAGCCAGGGCCCTAAAAAACTCTCTGGCCACCTCCCAAATACCACAAGGCATTTATTTATATAAATACCTACATAAACTTCCAGGAGGCAAGGGAACTTCCGCCACCTCAAGAAGGAAACTCCTTATTCCTTTTCTATGTCAGTTAGAAAGGGTGAAGCGTGGCCAGTTCTTGCCTATCCCAGCTTATTTATGAAAACCTTCTAAATTAACCTGACTCTGTTAAAATCTTACTTTATTTTTAATCATATATTTCCAATTCCAGGACTAGCTATTTTAAAAGCACAATCAAGACATCTATGTTTTGCAGTATTATGACTGTTCTGTGAAAAATGATTCATCAACATAGGTTTCAAGCAGAAAATTATGAAACTAGGTTGTTACAGCAATTTTCACGAAAAGCAACTCTCCACGGTGCAATCCTTTCTACAGGCACAGCAGAAATGCGTGTGTCTATATTAAATAGGGTGACACTTGGACACCTGTAGTAACTCTTTCCATGTTAGCACCTTCCTTGTGCTCATGCCAGTCTACAGACTGTAAAATGTACTGCAAATGCCACAGTATAGCTCACTCTTGGTGGGTGCATACGGATGACCCCTCTAGATAAAAACATCATATTAAGTTCATTTGCAGCAAAGGCGATGAATTCTATTCCTTTATGAAAATGAGGTTTCTTCTCTGAATCCCATCTATAGAAACTGATACCCAAAGGTGGACAGTGACTTGGGATAGAATGGGTAGAGAGTTTAGGAGGCATTTCTAGAACACTGTTATAAATAATATAAGGGTTACATGAGAACATCTTTCCAGAAAAGCTAAGTTAGGTTATATTGCAATAGACTTGTCCCTTGCTCTCTTCTTTCTCTCTCACCCCACCTCTCTTGGGTACATTCACACACACACACTCCTGCTCTCCTTCTTTCTTATGTTATTTTCTTGCCTGGATATATTAACTTCCACTCAATTATATCACTAAGATATAGAGAAAAGAAGCTACTGTTGATTGTGTTCAGGAATTTGCACAGAACTTATGTAAATTACAATTCAACATTATAATCATACAACCTTTTCCTACAGGAGAGTTAAACCTGGCCAAGTCTATTCATCCATTAATATATTTGCTCATTCCACATAATTAAAAACCTTCTGTGTGCTGCCAGGCCCTGAGCTGGGCTATACCATTTATAAGTAATGAATTTAGGATTTGCACACGTTTTGTTTGACCCCCAAATTCCAAAGTGTAATAGGTTTCAGTATGAGAATACTGCTGGGAAAATCTCTTCTGATCAGTTATTATCTCTTTAACTTTGGAATATTTCTCTGCTTCAAACATATGCATTCTAGTTTCATCTCATTTTTATAGTCTTTTTCAATAATTTAGATTCTTTAAAGAGCAAATTGTAGAAAAGCAAACTGGGTTAAACAGAATAGGAAATTAATTTCCACTTGTAACTGAGAAATCCAGGAGATATACTTTCTTTTGAGAATGGTGTATCTGGGTGCTCAAACTACATCATACATTACTCTGAATCATCGCCTCTCTCTCTCTCTCTTTCTCTCTCTCTCTCTCTCTCTCTCTCTCTCTCTCTTCCTGTCTCTATTCTCTTCTTCCCCTCCCCTTCCTTCCTTCCCTCCTTCTCTTTCCTCCTATCAGTTCTGCTTTACTATGAGTTGGTTAGAGTTCTCATATTTCTTATTGGGAACCCCAGAAACTTCTTCAAATTATCTTCATATTTAGAAGTAGAGTTTTCTGTCACAGTAGTGCTAACAAAACCATAGAATTAAATCTTACTTGGCTAACTTAGGCTACATACATAGTCCTTTTAAAAACAACAAAAAACCACCATGATATACTTTTTTTGAACAGTTAGGTTTGGGTCACTAGCATTTCCTTGGAAGTGGGAAAGGGAACTCTCTCCTGAAATATATCGTTCAACAAATATGTCAATATACATGAAGCACCTATCAAATGCCAGACACATACCACATGTGGGCAGATGGTCCAGGTCTGCACTTATGATATTTGTGTTATAATGAACAGAGAGCAGACTATCAGCAAATTCTCAAACTAAATCTGAGTGCTATTACTTGAAGAAAGAGCCATAGCTGCTGCTCAGGCAAACACACACACACCAACAGACAATACAGGCAGGAAGATGAGTTTTCATGAAGAGTAGTTAATGTTATAGCCAGAACAAATCATGTACACACAGCTCAGCCTTTATTGTAGATGAAGCAACTGAGGCCCAGAGAGGGCAAGTCATTCAACCAGTGATTGAGAGCACTGTGGTTAGGCTCCTGGCACCACACGCTTAACAGGGGGTTTCTCATTCCTAGAAGAACATGGTGCTTTTCTTTGGTTTCCTCAGTTATCCTTTAGCATCTGACATCTATTGGGTCATGTGCGTTGCCACAGGATAATGTAACTGGGTACAGTGGTATAGGGAAGAGATTTGGCTGAGGTCAAATTTTTCAGTTTCTTCTTGCCTGTAATACGGTTAAGAATTTCTAAGCATTCATTTCTCACAAGACTAATCCTTTGGAAAGATTATGTAGATTCTAATCGTTCTCTGAAATTTATAGAGATTTAAATAGGTCTTAAGCTAAAATGAAAACAAATCAAAACCCCTGTTCTGTGTTTTCACTCAGACCAAAATCCAATGGAATCCCCCTTTGCAATACCTTTCTTCCTGAGTTTTCCTCCACCACATTCATTTTTAGGAAGCAAAATTCCAAACACTGCACTCTTATTACCCCAGCCACTAATCCCTCCTATTTCTCATGTACTTCCTGTTTAATGATTGTTTGCCTGATAAAGCTACATAGTGAAATTATTCCAAATCATGAGCTCATTTTTCCTAAGGAAATCCCTCTGTATATTTTAATGATAAGAACTTTTTCTTCTACTCATGTTTATTGTGGAAATCCCATTATTTTCTGAATCTCAGACTTTCGTTACTCTAATCTGCGTTAGAAATCCCATGATAGGTTCTCTTGCCTGCAAAGGCTTGCTAAATGCCTAGATATCCATGAAGTCTCAAGCTGGGAAAATCTCCAGGTTCTGCCCCTTCTCCCTCAACACCTGCCAGGGGAAAACGATCTTGTGAGAGGTCAATTTATTGGAGTAATGGCCAAAATATACAACAGGGTCTCCAATTCTTTCTCTCACCCCACCTCTCTTGGGTACATTCACACGCACACACTCCTGCTCTCCTTCTTTCTTATGTTATTTTCTTATGTTATTACTCCTTTTAACATAAGACCTGGTATCCTCTTTAGAAAATGAAAGATAAGCAGATCCCTACCCTATATGACAGAACCAAATGGGTAAACATTGAAATGAGAAAGGAAAACATCAAAACTGTTAAAAATATAGAATACTGTCTTTATAAGTAGGGTTCTCCTAAAAAGAATAAGTCTTCTATGTTCAGCATAGAAAATTGATAAATTCAATTCTGTTAAAATTAAGAACTTCTGTTCATCAATAGATGACATCAAGAAATCTGTAACTCATGTAACTGTGAAGATGTCTCTCTGGAGTATATAAAAAATTCCTTAAAAAACAAACAAACAAAAAATCAATGAGCAAAAGAAGCCACTTGGCCCAGTTAAAAATTTTACCAGACCAGAACAGCTATTTCACATTTAGGGACATGAGAGGAAAATAAATAAAATAAAGGTGCATTAATCTCCCATTCCAATCACAGAAAGACAAACAGTGACCATACAAAATGCTATTTTACATCCTCTGGATGGATTGGCAAAATATAAGAAATATGACCTTACAAACGGGTTGCTAAAGCTTTAAAGAAAGAATAACTCTCATTTGGTGCTAGGAAAAGTGTAAACTGGTACAACCACTTTGAAATACAATCCAGAATATGTCATAAAATCAATCATACATGACCTGGCAGTTCCACTCAGCTATACCGTTAAAATCTACCCTAGAGCAACATTTGCCTAAAGGACAAGGACATGTGTCAAGGACTGCTCCGAGGTGTTGGTAGCAGATTACTTAGGTTAGAAAATGGATTCGGGACTTCTGTTCTATCACTACATGTCTTGAGTTCTGCTTATGTTAAGTCTGTTCTACTAAACTATCAAATATTGCATAATTTAAAACATTAAAATGTAAAAAATTCATGACAGACAAGAGGCATAAAAGAGAATTCAAAAGAGAACATCATTATTTTAAGTTTACTTTAAGTCTGTGAGAGCAGGGAATTTCTTGTGTGGTAGCATTTTGACAGACCCCTAAGATGCATTAGTCATTATTTATAACTGGCCCTGTTTTCAAATACTTTAAAACTACTTATAAAATGTCAGGAAAAATGTGTAAATAACAGGGTGCAGACACTAGGGATAAGGGAAAATAGGTTTAAGAAAAGAAGCAAGAGAGATATACTATTAGCAATTGGATATTCATAGTAATTGTTAATTTTTGTTTAAGAAGTGAAATGTCAATTTACTTCTAGCCAAACGAAGACAAAAATACTATCAGTTATTATATCAACATTTAATAAGTTAATCAAAGAGGAAGGGCAGGTGTTTTCTGTCTGTTGCTTATTGGTTTGTGTTTTGCTTTTTCCTTGTACTATTTTCTTCAAAGAGGATGCTGTGACCCATGGCGAAAAAGGTTATTCTTAGCAAAAATAACATAATCAAAGCACCACTGTAAAAATAAGCAAACAAATAAATCATTAAATGGAAGGTATAAACAGGAATGAAAGGGAAATTCTACGTGACTTTGCTATAGATGCTTGATGATGACTAATGGCGTTCCCAGGACAGACTGGGACCAGACAAACTGAGTAGCAGACAGCAGTAGTCAAAGTGTGGGCTCTGGACCAGAAGCATTAGCACCTCCAAGGAGCTTGTAAGAAGTGCCAATTCTTGGCCACACATCCAGCCTACTGAACTAGAAAGCCCCAGCAAGTCCCAGAAATCTGTGCTTTACAACCCTCCCAGGCAGTTCTAATATGAAACAATGATTGAGAACCCCAAGACTAAGAAATCAGGAGGTGTAGACTAAATGTAATAAAGGACCCCTGAAGGTACTGTTATCTGATCCTAAATCCCTTTTGGCTGCTGTGTTCCTGAATCACAGGGTCCAGGATCATTTCCTGCTACTGTCGCTCAGTAGTAGAGTGAGGAGCCCAAGCAGGTGCTCCTGCCTTCTAGAGCATTTCAATCTTCAAAGAAAATTATAAAGCAGGAGTTCTCATTTGGGGATGGGGACTGGGGGTGGGAGGCTGTCCTGTGCACTCTAAGATGTTTAAGAGCATCCACGTAGGATATTTAACAGCATCTCTGGCCTCTCTACCTACCAAACGCAGTTAGCACCAGTTCCCTAATATAAGGCAACCAAAAAATAACTTCAGAAATTGCCAAGTCTTTGTTGGGGGAGAAAATTGCTTCTCCCTGAGAAACATTGCACTGAAATATTTTCAAACTAAAACGTGAAGTCTGGGTATCATTCAATCCCTGCTATTAGCCTTCCCTATATCCTCGGTGGTGCCAGCACTGTAACCAAAGTTCAGGTTGGATAGGGAGTCCTCCTGAAAGACTGAGTATGCCAGATCTGAGTACATATTGTAGTAAAGACGATGATGAAAGTGCTAATGATGATCATGATGCAAAGAAAATTATTTATGGTAATTCATCTAAAAGATCTTGATGTGCTCCTGCCCCAGAGAAAGATCCCAGAAATATACGGAGTTAATTCCAGAGACTTCTATGACAGCATAGACTCTGTGAAAGCCATTTGTAGCCCAGAAGAATCAATTTTATTAAACAGTTTTATATGACAGCAGCCTTTAAATGTGAGGGTACCATTATCTTAAGAATTTATTAAACATTCAGATTCCAGGGTTTTATTTTCAGTAAAGTCAATAATAATATTTAGCAAGTAGGGAGTACCTAATATATACCAGGCATTGAGCTAACCCCTAGATACACAGATATACATACATACCTAGATACATGAGTACATATCAGACACTTGAGGACACGCGTCTGGTAAATCTTGGATCAGGAAATTAGAACCTAAGTCCGTCCATATACAAGGTCCATGCTTGTAGTTACCACAGTCTTTGCACTCATGATTGTATTAAGCAGCAAAGTCTCTGAAAACACCAAGTGCACAGTTTTTAATAGTATCTGCTCTAGATGAACATTCAAGGTTCTATATCTGGTGTTTTCAGGTTCAAGGGAATGTTCTCATAGACCGCACCCAGCCCAGATGTAAAGCAGTTCTCTAATTCTGAAATGGAGCTCAATTTATAACTAATATAAATTTAGCGGCAGCTTTAAAAACAGTTTCTGGCGGGTGAAAGAAACAGTACCACATTAGGGTAAAAATGAAACCTTGAAAGAAATATTTAAAAATATATATTTGAAGTATTGGAAGGAAAATAGTACTTTATATTCTCTATCATATTGCCTTTGTGAGCGATGACTATATTCATGTTTATTTTTCTATGTTCCGTTTTGTAGCCTTAAGAAATGTTTCAAACATATCTGAATGTATTAAGAGTAAATACCCTCCATGGTTTGATGCCGCATTATAAATAAAACTGTGCGCATACATTAAATATGTACTTAAAATATATATCTTAAAACAGAAAATTCAGTAGCTCTCTTTTTGCCAAAATGTCTTACCGTTGTTACAGGCCTGGAAGGAAGAAACTCACAGAAATTCCTAGGCAGCATGCTCACACAACAGGAAGGCTGAGGTAATTCCAGCATCTTCACAAGTTGCTTTAATAATGAAAAATAGAAATAGCTTGAAAAAAGGAATGCTGGTGAATAAGACAAAGTCATCGAAATGGAGCTTTCATAATTTGCACACAGAAAGCTTAAAAACTCTTTGTATAGAAGATACTGGTATAAGAAATGACCTAGTACATCAGCCTCAGAGAGAGAGGGATTTACATGGAGCCCAGAAGAAGATACACATTAGAAACAGAACCAGAGCCCTGGCTGCCATGGCTCAGTGGATTGAGTGCCGCCCCGCAAACCAAAGAGTCTCAGGTTCGATCCCAGTCAGGCACATGCCTGGGTTGTGGGCCAGGTCCCCAGTAGGGGGCCCCGAGAGGCAACCACACATTGATGTTTCTCTCCCTGTCTCTAAAAATAAATAAACAAAATATTTAAAAAGAAAAGAAAAGAAACAGAACCTGACAATGGGGAACTATCAGGACCAAGATACTTTTATAAGAGTTTTGTGTTAATTACCACCTCAATTGTTTAATATTAGTGTTTCACAAAAAGACTGTTACAAGACTCAGGACAAAAAATTTCTTCCTTGCAGAGAGCATCTGAAGCATTGCAGAATGTTTATCTCCTCCCACTATCCAGAATGCTGGTAATCCCCACCCGCCAGGCAAGAAAAATGCCTTTGACCAGTGAAGGCTCCTTAGCTGCACAGGAAAGCTTGGAGTTAGAAATCACTACTTAAGCCTGTATTCGTGTAATGATAAAATGCATGGTGAAATAGTTGTTTAAATAATTATAATATTTATTCCATGAGATTTGCTCAAATAATCTTGTTTGAGCTAGTGCCATCTAAAGAAAAGAAACTTTTCATGTATAGTTAAGAGAGAATACTTAAGTCCCTTCAATTCAACAATATTTATAGTCATGATTCTAGGAGATACTTGTCTGCCAGGTGTGAGTGGCCAGGCTCCACTTTCATCCTTCACCGTGAGAATGGTACTTGGGGAGAGCCACCATCTGTCGGGATATCCGTCTGATGTGAGTCACTGATATGTGGAATCTTTAGTGCCTCCTCCATTTAATATCAGGGTTTGAAGATAGGCCATCCCAATGTTTCTATTCCATTCAGTTCCACCCTATCATAGTCAGGATGCAAGGTCAGTGACATATTTATACCAATTACAGTTCTGGCACTGTCCTAAATGTTGGATATAAAATAATAGCCAAGACATGGTACAAACCTTGAAGAAACTCATATTCTTGTCAGAGGTAAGCACAAAGGAACAAATAATTAGCATAAAATGTGATAAATGCTAAAATAGGAGACAGTACAATCCTGAAGCAACATAAAGGACAAAGTAAATACCCCATCAAAGATAAAGGGGGAATTTTTAGAAGATACTCAGATACCAAGATCCTAACAATAAATAGGCATTTATTACACAAAAAGTCAGGAGCATTTTTTTCTAAGCATAGTGATTAGCACATGGCGGGGATAAGGGGGGGCTTTAACAAAAATAATCAGTTCATGGAACAAAATATAACAATATTCCTATAAAGACTAACAGGGGATAGTAGGAAACTAGCCTAGAGATAGAATTAGATTCAGCTCATTTAGAACCTAATGCATGAAAGATGACAATTTCATCCAATTGCTTAAAACCCTTAAATCGGTCTCCATTATGCAGAACACTACTCAACAATTCAAAGGAACGAACATGCCCCACCGTGGATGAAGCTCAAAACACATATGCTGTGTGAAAGGAAGCGTACAAAACAAGACGTATGTTGTATCACTCCATTTATATAAAACTCTGGAAAACACAAAGTCATCTGTAGTGAAAGCAGATCCGCGGTGGCCTGGGCATAGAGGTGGGGACAAAGCGACGGCAGAAGAGGGGCAACAAAGGGGTGCAGGGAAGCTCCTGAAGATGATATGTTCACTATCCTGATTGTGTGGATGGTTGCACGGGTGCATTTGCATGTCAGGAGTTATGATATTATACATGTTAAACAGGTCATTTACTGTATGCCAATTATAGCTTAATAAAGTTGACCAAAATATCCAACAAAAAGGCTTATACATTGCATTTGACTGTCTCAAAACCTTGTGAGAATAAACACAGAACCCAAAATATTTTCCCATTGGCGTGGTATAAGAATTGGGCAAATGGGCCCCAGGGAGAAATCACAGTGTAATTTAATTTAAAAATAATAAATAAGAAAAAAATAAAATTTTATTTGTTAGATACTTATTTCTAAAATCACTCTCATTGCATTTGTATATATATGAATATGTAGTGTGTGTGTGCTGTTCATATTTATTTCTCCCTCCTAGAATGTTTCTCCTGGCCTCTAACTTACTTTCCAAACATCTGTTTTCTCTCAGGGCAGCTCTACACTGCTCCCCACTTGGTGTGGCTCACTCTAAGCTCAGGTGTACGTGGAGCACCTTTTCTTGTATATCCTCACAAAGCCTCCACCATTCTTCAACCTGCTAAATATCCTTTCACTTACTTACTGGCGTGAGTGTCTCTTCCACTAGAGCAGCATCTCTACCTAAGCAATTATCTGTGTATTCTGAGCCATCATTAAAGTCCCCAACATATTAGTGTATATTTATTGAGAGAATTAATACCGTGCTTCTCAATCCTATCTCCATGCAGACGTTCTGAGACACGGATGGAAGAGGCACACCAGTCTGCTATGCCAACTGCAGTTGAGGAGGATTGGTCAGCCCTCTATTGACAAGGATTCTAATGTCATTTCTAAATTCTAGACAGAGGGTCACATTTGCTTAGAAATGTCTGCCATGGTTTAGTATGGGGATATGGGAACATGAGCAACACAAACTTATGATGTCTAAATTGAGAAATGTATAATTAAAACATCATATGAAATAGCACTTTAAGTCAACTTTCCATGCAAAATGGAGAGTCACCATGTCTTTCTAGAACTCATGGTCTTTCTTCTATTTGCCATTTTGGGTGGTGAAATTGAGACATTCTTCATCTTCTCACATGTTCTTATTTAGATAAAAATCCATGACAGACATGCAGCTCCAAAAAAACTAACAGTACCTTGAGGCGGTGGTAGAGGGGTGTTAAGAGAGAAAAGGGAAAGAGAGGGAATGGAAGAGGACTTAGTGGAAGTGAACAAAGGAGTAGAAAGTGTGGGAACGGTCTCCTGACAATAAAAGTCACAGAATGTATACGCGCAAAATGGCACTCTTTGTGGCAAACCTGCCCCATGTGACCAGTGTTTCATGAACATGAAAGGGTTGCAACTAAAATCTGAGTCATGTCAGAGAGGAAAGAATGGCCACGACATGCAATACCAGCAATAGGTTAGAAAGTACAGTGTAAGCGGGCAGAGACAGAGTTGAAAGTGACCGTGAAAATATAAAAGATACACCAAGTTTGGAGAGGCAATGGATTTCTTATGAGACATGATGAGGAGTCAAGAAGACTTTATGAAAATATCAAAGGACTGAGTGATATATCAAGGAGCATGCTATAATCACATACTTCTTTACAGAGTCAATAGATCTTTGGCCATGATATCACTGGATTCCTAAGACTGTCCTGAAAGATACAGTCAGAAATGATTACTCACTTGAAAGAAACTGAGGCTCCTAAAAGTTACAAATCACACTGGAGCCAGTGAGTCAGGAAGAGTGTGCCAATGGGCCTCTCCCTCCCCATTTCCTTCTGCATCCCCCTCCTCTCCCTCTTCTCTTCTTTTCTTTTCCCTTCCTTCCTTCTTCCTTCCTGCCCTGCTTCCATCTCTCTCTCTCTCTCTCTCTCTCTCATCAGACTGAGCATATATGAATTTTCATTTAACAGTTAAAAGATGTACCTGAGGGGTCATGGTTTGAAACATAAGGGATAAACATACAAAAATATAGATGAGGCTCTAGGAAATAAAAAGGATGAAACCATATTTTTATAGGAAGCATGCCTTAATAGCCAATTTACTTTTTGAAATAAATATGTAACATAAACTTATATGTTGTCATTGATTTTTCCCAGGAAGTAAGCACAATAAAACACTGATTATACAGGTCTGGATTGTTTAACTTTATTCACTTAAACTTTTATGAAAATATGGCTTCTTGAGGTTTCATATGTAGGTATCAGTATGCTATACATACCTATATATGTGTGATATACTGTATATATGTATATATATGTGTGTGTGTGTATATAACTTTAAATGAATAATTTAAAACCAAAACCAAGGCATTCCCTCTTTATTTGTGCAGTTGTTTGACTAGGTTAGGAAATTGCATTTATAAAAGCCTCTTTGCCTGAAACAATGTTATGCTCTGGATAAGAAACGTCTTTCGTCTTTGATGAAGTCAGTTTCTTTTATGGGAACTGAACTATTCCCCAATTCCCCCAGTGGGATATGAATTAATATAGTAGAACAGAGTTTACCCTCAACAGCTGCAGCTTGCACCTGTGCTGGGGTTTTTTTTTAATCCTTTTTCACTGCAGTATGATAGGGGAAAAAGCTGGGGGAAATGCTTTATGGGACCTTCCAACTGAGATGCTTAATGCATTATTAGGAACAGAAATTCTCAGTGGGATTTAACCATACCTATTAGGAATTAGGCTTAAGAAACCAAATATGAAAAGTATATAACATTTCCCCAACCTGCACTGAGATCGGCAGTGGGATCCACACTAGACATCTTCTGGTTCCTCTCCAACCTGTCATGCAAAGTTCCCCCGACAATTTCATCTCCTGCCTCCTTTGACCCACAGCCTGTGGAGCAGAGGTATTTATAACACCGCATTGGCATTGCTTGAGCATCACTGGCCAAGACAGAGCACACCATCAGCTTCGCTGTACGCCTGCTCCGCATCATTAAGCATTAATGAAGTGATCTCTAATTGTTTCTCATACTTGGGCTCCAGGCTCTTTATTGCTCAGTACTCTTGTGTAGCTTCCCTTGAAAGTCAAGTTAATTCTTCCAACTGTTGAGATGGCAGGCACATGCTTCCCTGTGGAGGCCATGACCTTAACCTGCTATGAGTTGGAAGGCGAAGGAAGAGGGAAGAATGTTCCCCATTGCGGGCATCTAAAATTAATCGTCGGTGTTGCTTTGAGCTGCCAATTCTTTAGCCTCTGAATCCCAAGCAATGCCATTACTCTCAGCTTCGTGGGAGGAGCTAGGCTAGCAAAGCTATGTCGGCATCATCCGTTGCTACTTGAATAGTGAAGGTTGTACCTAAAGGTGTAGGACTTCTGGGAAACTTCTCTAAAGAAAACTTTATAAATGATATAAATTAAGTGGACATTGTTGGGGAAGTACAGAATATAGTAAAGAAAGCAGTCAACCCATTTACACCATCACACAGAGATAAGTCTGTGTTATGAGCCCTGTGTAGCATATACCCTGAAAAAAATGCTTTAGATGTGTCTCAGCAAAACAAACCCATCCCATCTGAATAGAAGTAATGATCAGCTTACACATGTGTTTCGAGGGTGGGAAGAAAGTTTTATTGCTGACTGTTAAAAAAGAAAAGCAAAAAAAGCAAATGTTAATAAGACTGTTGGCACACTTGACAACTTAATAAGCGGAGAGTATGTGAGTAGTATTATATTAACAGAGTATTTCACTTTACCTAGAATCTCCCTATAAATCCTATGTGGCAATTCTAGCTTAGCCTTCAGTGCCAAATTTTACAACAGACAAATAAGATCCGAAACCTCCAAATGCAACCAACAGTTCCTGTTGACCAAGTAGTAAAATAAAATTCAGGAAGGAGCAACAGTGATTTTGTGAAATTCAGCAGCCTCAGGAGTTATTAGAAGACTTTTCATTTTTAATGAGGGCTGTAGGGGATTTAGGATCCACATTCAAATGAGTGTGGTTCTGATTTAAAATATCAATCACATGTTGCATGCAAACATTTAAACAAAGGTCACGTTGTAATAAAGTTTCTATGGGGTCAGGTTATGTCCAAGTGCATTCAGAAGAATTAATTTGGTTAATATGAAGCCATTGAATAACAAAGAAGTAAATTCCAATCATTTTCCACTTATTTTGAAATATTAGTGTCCTATATTAAAACCAAAATACCCAAAGAATATATGCTCCTTTAGGTATTCTTTCTGCCATTGTTTCAGATCACTGAGTTCCTCTCTTCCTATCAGGATCCCCTATAAAACTGTCAGCCAGCCATAGTTTTGTTCAAGTAGATGCATCTGCCTCTTTTGACTTCATTTGTTGCCCTTGCAGTTCCAAGGGTTGAATGCTTAAGGCAGTGCCCTGTAAGAACACGTGCTGGTGGCTGAGACCGCTGCATGCCTGTCACTTCTCTTTAGTTTGTGTTGCACAGTTGAGTAGGTCTGTCCTTTGAGTGACTGTGGGGATAGGGCCTGGGAGACTGTCAGAAATCAGAGTGACAACTTAGCTCAAAACAGACCCCTCATCATGAACGGATGTGCTTCAGAGGACAAGCACCATAGCTGGCATTTCCACTGCATTTATTGGCTTAAAAGTATATATTTACTTAAAGCCATAGGATTATTGGATCTGCATAAGGGCATAGAGTTTGTCTTCTTTTGCAGTTGAAGAAAACGGTGCCTACAGAAGTGAAGGGGCACTTTTGTCTGGTAAATGGCAGGACGTGGACTTGAACTTATGTCTGCTGACTTAACGATACCTAGAAACAAGACTCTTTCCATAGTTACTTAATGTTGCATTTTCTATAGCCCTGGACCAGAGCAGCTAAGGCCTTGGTTATATCCATGGTGTGAGGAGGGTTTTTCTCTCTTTTTGGGTTACATCACACCACTGACGCTGCCTTGCAAATATGAGCGGCTGATTTACAAGGAGAACTTTAAATGAAAATACAGCTTACTCAGTATAATTCCATTATTCTTTCTGGGAAAGGCATTAAAGTCTAGGTCCTGTTTATGTTTGATCTTTCAGTATATGTTGTTAGTGTAGAATCTCTAAGTATATCTATAGAGCAGGCACTCAATCAACATATTTTATTTTATTCAATTTTTTTCCTTGAAATATTTGGGGATGTGTATGTAAAGAAGAGTGAGCTGTCAATTAAACAGATGAAATGCCAGAAGAATTCAAGTCCATTTACAATATGAAATAATTCTTCCCATGAAGAAGGTTATATATACAGTAGACAAGTGCTTCCAGCTGTACTGTCTTAACCTATCCACCAATTTACCTCTTCCTGGCCGAGGCAGTATAAAAAGAAGGGTGTTAAGAGGGTGTTAACAATAGGGCTGGAAGGAAGGTTCAATCCATTCCAGATGTGGTAGTTGACACCTTGTCTTAACTTTGTTCTCAGTCTAGCACCTCATATATCATTGACATGAGCCAATCAGGAAACACACCCAAAAGCTGAGGTATCATGATTAGGTGCTAATAATTAGGGTTGGAATTCCTTTGACTGAAACAAACATTTTGGTAGTCTGTTTCTCAGAGTTTCACACTAGATCTTTTCTACCTGACTTTGCCATTATACCTTTTTTAGCCCAATTTTTCAATTATGCTCTTGTTTTGCCTTTGCTCACTTTCTTTTAGAAAACATGGGCATGCTTTTTTTCCTTTTTTTTTTTTTTTACCTGATTTGGAAACCACAGGGCAGGTTATTCTGAGCTACATTGCAGGACACAGTTCATCAATAGCTATGAGTTTAATGTTGCGTGTTTACAAAGCAAGAGAGTGAAAAAGGCAAATAAGGTTTTAGTTTTGTTTGAAAAAGTGTTTAGATCCAAAAGACCTCTTGAAAGAGCTTCATAAACCACCAGGGTCCACATTTTATGAACACTAAATTTAAAGATATTCTCATAAAAGTGACTATATTTAAAGGGAAAGTGTGGAGCATGGATATATATGGAGATGAAGCAGGGACAGAATCAGACTTGAAAATGGGTAAAATGCTGAAAAGGGTGTAAGCCATTTCTTATGCTAGGAGCAGAAAGAGCAAATCAGTCGAGGAAAGAAAATACGTGACTAATGCAGAATAGGTTGTTCTAGAAGACACATGCCTCTTGAGGTGTGGCAATGCTGATGCAGTGCTTCAGTGAGAAACAGTCTAAGACATGTACCAGTGCTTAATGATTTATATGCACCACCAAATAAGGAAATGTTCTCCAAAATTGAGGGCAAATTTATTGTTCTCTAAAAACTTACCTCTATTGCATTGTAGAGGAGCAAGAGGGCACCTGGCCATTCAAAAAAATCAAGTTCCCTATCAAAAGAGATAGGAATAAAGACCTTCTAGGGTAGGTACCTTAGACTAGGGAATCCTAAACAGGGGTCAGGCTATAATTCTAAATTGGATATTCCAGTTAGATCTCGTTGAGAAAGTGACATTTAAACAAAGACTTGGAACACACGAGGAATGAAACCATGTAGATATCTGAGTGAAGAGTATTTGAGGCTGTGGAACGGCCCATGCCAATGTCTTAGGTCAGGAAAATGCCTCAATGTTCAGGAAAAATATATAAGGAAATCCAGTGTGGCTAAAGCAGAGTAGCAATGGAAATGGTAATAGAAAATAAGTTTAGAGAGATAGAAGAAAGCCAGATTGTTTAGGGCTTTGTAGGTCATTGCAAGGACTTTGGCTTTTACTCTCAGTCAGATGGGCAGCCATTGCAGGGTTCTGAGCAGAGGACTAGCATAATCAGACTTATGTTCAGAAAGAATTATTCTTGATGATTCAGCAATAATTGAGTAAAGGGTGGGGGAGATGATGGAAACAGAGAGACAAATAACAGACAATGGTAAAGAGTCCCCAAGGTGCTCTCTATCAATTTCTTCCCTCCCTGTATTATGCACATAAATCTCCTTCAACACTTAGAAGTGGAGGCTCAGTCCCCTCCTCTTGAATCTAGGGTGGACTTAAAGACTTCTTGAAGTAACAAAATGAGATGGAAGTAAAAGAAGAACTTCATACGAAGTCCTATAGCTTCAAACTAATTATCTTGAAACTCACTCATGAGAAGCTTCAGCGTAGAATCTAGCTACCATCTGGGAGAAACTCAGACTACACAGAAAGCCCCTATGTACATGGTCTAGTCAACAGGACCAGCTGAGCTTGAGTCAACCGCCAGGATCAACTGTCAGCCAGCTGAGTAAGGCATCGGCAACATCCAGTCTCATGTGTTATTTCACTGTGAATGCATGAAAGAGCTCAAGTGAAAACCAGTCAGCTGAGCCCACCCAACCTAGGACATAATGGAGAAAAATAAAATAGTACTTAAAATTACAAAGTTTGGAGTAATTTGGCATAATTCATGCAGCTATAAGTAAAGGAAGCATAGGCTACTGCCTAATCCACAGGGAGCTAGCAGTGGAGGAGCGACAAGAATTTGGAGTCTCAGCACAATTGGTGTAGAGCAAAACAGATCATCTGATTGATCGATGTGCAAGTGGGTTTGAGGAAAGGGCAAACAATTACAAATGGCACAAAATATTTTACTCAAGCAATAGAGAGGCAGGAATTGCTGTTAAATAAGCTGTTGGATGAGTATAGATAGAGCAAGTAATGGGAAGGAATAAGTTTTGGAACAGAGAAGAAAAGAGTGAGTTAAGAATTTATCTGGTACAGTATGTAAGATTGGCAAAAGGGAGAAATTAAAAACAAGAATATTACTGAAAGAAGATCATTATAATTCATCTATAAGGTAAATATGGCCTTATTAAGAGTAGCTTCAGAATAGATGGCTAAAAGAAGAAAATGTGGAAATCAGATGAGACAAATAACAAAGTCGAATGTCAAAGGAGAAGTCATATTATTTAGAAAATATCGGCATAGTTTATGCAGTAAGGCATAAAGATGACAGCAAGGGGTCAATAGCCAGGAACAGAAAAATGGAGATTTCCCTGGAAATGAGAAATTTGTGAAAGTATATGAAAACACCCGAATAAATTTTTCCAGTAATGAATAAGTAAGGGAGAAAGGAATATACACACATTTCCCTTTGGGAAGAATAGCCACCACAGATTGTGACATTTTTGTTGTATTGTGTATTTGTGTATTTTTTGTCTATATTTACTCTCTTTCATTATGGAGATGATAGAAGATAGTTTTAATTTCATTTGCTTTCAGGAGGGGGGTAAATTTATCATTTTCTGTCTTAATCCAAAAGTGTTCAGTTTAAATTTTGTGGCTTTATTTGTAACCCAGAGGCAGCTGAACTTTCAAGGAAAATCTGTATCTTAACAGATTTTTAGTGTAATCACAATATATTAGTGCTTCAAATAGATTTATGTAAACTTTGGTTAAATATCAAAAAGTTAATATTCTCTGCACACAAAACTCCAAGCCTGCTTTTACCCTTATGGATTAGGAAGAAAGAAAGTATAAACACTTTTAAAAGATCATTGCCAAAAAAGAAATGTTTTTACAACAAAGAACAGAGCAAAGGGAGGATACTTTGCCTACACTTTTATGATCTTGTCTCTCTGCTATACTCCTCTGAGAAAGGGAAGGGTGGGGGTAATATAAGGAGTGTAAAGTCAATCCCAGTTTGTCAACTGCAGTGAGAATCAACATGCTTTATTTTGCTGCTTTAAAGTCACTTGTAGTTAGAAACGCACTTCTACCTTTATCATACAAAACCGAATTCACGTGTCACTGTCAGTGTTCAGAGCTGTTCTCTGGCAGACACAGGGGGCTTTGATTCATTTTCCTGTACTCCACCTTAAAAACATGGTATAAGGCACTTAAAACTAATTTTTCAGCCCTATGGTCAGTATTTGACATTGGAAATTCAAATTGAACCTATGAATTCCCTACGTGAACCCCGATGTCTCCTGGTCGGTGAGGCCCCAGCGCTGTTCTTTTCCTGAGTTCTCCGAGCACCTTTAATCTGAACAGCTCATGTTGCTGCGTACCATGTGCTCACACCGTCTTGTGCCAAGGAACGTCCAAGTTTTGAAGGCAGGCAGGCATAAAATTAAAACATATATCAAATCTGCTTTGTGTGTGGCCTTCAATGCTTCATATGACTGCTCGATTTTTCTTCAAAACAAATCTTTAAAATAGGAAACTTTAAACCTCATTACATACAAAATACAGAGTTAAAATCACTTTCCCAGGAGAAAGTTGCATATGTTGGAGCTGGAATTTGAACTTAAATGTGATTCAGAATCCACTCTACCTTCTTTAATTGTATGTTATGCGAATATACATTTTTTTATAATCCACAGGAAATTGAATACATATAAGTTCTATTAATTGTCTGCAGAATTGAATTGCATTGAATATTTCCTACCTACATCAAAACTTTTAAGAGGACAGCTTTTTGTTCCCTGAGAAAGATAATGATTTGACTTCTACCAAATAAAATTTCAGGTGAGAGGAAAAGCAGTTTAAAGATACTTTAACTTGGAACTTTTATTTTCTTCTTTCTCTCCTTCCTTCTTTTTATTTTCCCCCTTTTTGTTCCTCTTCCTCTTGCTCCTTCTGCTCATCTTCTCCACCCCCTACCCCTCTCTGCCTCTTGGTCTCTCCCTCTCTCTGCCCCTCTCTCACTCTTAATATTATTATAAATTATTGAGAACAATTTTTTAAAAGTCTAAAGTACATCTTACCTCACTGAGACATTACTAAGATGTCATAAACAGTATTGAGAAAATTTCCCAACAGTAACAGAAACTATTTTTTTGTTTGTTTGTTTCCTTTTCAAGCGGTTAGCTATGTATGGGATTGGTGAAAGAAGAGCAAAGGGAAAATATGTCAGAATTTTTTCCTTGTAATTTGATTAAGTGGTTAATGGAAACATTGTTTCTAATGATACTGAAATAAAAACTGAATTGAATGATTCTGCAGAAAAGCATATTTTGTCCTACTTTGCTGCACAGCGGATGCTCAACTGTTGCCTCATCTTAATGCCACTGGGGGAAACTGCCACACATGGCGGTAGCACATGGACCAAGTAAAACTCAGGAACCCTGGAAATAAGACTCGGGAAAATCTGAAACTCGGTGTTTAGTAGCGAGAGTCCTCATACTGCTCGACCTCATTGGTATACTTCAGATCTGTTAACAAATTATATTTTACAATGTACTATAGGGTATTTAAAGTTAACATTTACTGGTAACTCAGTATATACCAATCGCTGCAGCCATAAACACTACATCCATTATCATATTTAAGCCTTGTAATGACTAAGGATAATTTTCATCATTTGCCTTCAACAGAAGAGTAAACTGAGTCTCAAAGAGGTTAAGAAACTTGTGAAATGACACCGCACCAAGTAGGGAATAACAGGGGCAGGACTGTGAGAAAAACCACTGAGCTAGTAGCTGTGCTCCTAACAACTGTGCTGTATGGTTTTCCCCAGGGGACAGCAGCTGCTGGAGCTGCCCTCACTGGGATTGGATGAAAGGGTCCGTATCTGTAGTCTACCCTCCTGTTTAAATGGCTGCATTTAGCTGCTGGAATGGCATATTTGCTATGCATTCCCTAAAATTTATTCTAAAAAGACAGAGGAGGTGTAGCTCCAAGCTACTGTCATTCATAATGACTGAACTTGTACTATGAATTTTAACTGTTGAGCAATTAAATTTCAGAATCCAAGCAAGGGAAAGATTGTCACATGGATGTAGGAGTACTATTAGAAGGTTGCACAGACCTGGGAAAGAGAGAAACCAGTATCACACCATCATTACTTTTGTAGACATGAAGGTCATCTGCAAAAGGTTATTTATCCCGAAAGAATGCAATTAGAATGCAGATGATGTACTGGTTCACCAGACACTAAGACAAATGCACTGAGGCTGATCTCAATACATTAATACACAGCAATAACTTCATACTTTGGGGGCTACTAACAAAAAAATTAACTGGTTCAGTATAATTATAGTGATGTTATGACATTGTTATGGATATAATATATTTTTATGTGTGGAAGCTAAATAAACACTGATGTTTATTTTGAAATTTTTTAGGAAAAAATGTTATGTTTGCTTAATAGACTTCATGAGGCTGATGCTTGCCTATGACATCTATATTGTTGTTATTCAATACTAGTCAGTTAGCAACTACTATGGGCTGATTTGTGTCTCCACAAAAATTCGTATGTTGAACCCTAACTCACAGTACCTCAGAATGTGACCATAATTGGAGAAAAGGCTTTTCAAATGGGCAATTAAGTTAAAAGGAGGTTGTTAGCATGGACCTTCATGCAATATGACCTGTGTCCTTATAAGAAGAAGAAACTGAGACATGCAAAGAGTCACCAGAGAGGCACACACTCAGAAAAAAAAAAACAAAAACGGCTATTAGAGGACATAGTGAGAAGAGGGCCATCTACAAGCCAAGAACTCAAGTCTCAGGAGAAACCTAATGTGCCAACATCTTGATCTTAGACACCTAACCTCCAGAACTGTGACAAAATAAATTTCTATTGTTTATGCCACCCAGTCTGTGGTATTCAGTTATGGCAGCTCTAGCAGATTAACATAGCAACTATCCTTTAACTGATCAGGTCATATTGATGATAAATTTCTCAATATTCATGCAACATCTAATACTTTGATGTTCTTAATACTGGACTGAGAAAGCTAATTCTTTTTTCCTTTTCCAAATTAAGCATAAATAGATTGTGTTATTTGGACTGTTCCTTGTTATAAAGGCTTAAAAATAAAATATCCTCAGTTTAAAATAATGGAAAAGTGTAGCTTAGAGGAGGAAAAATGTGGTGTCATTCAATGTGTAGTGGATTAAAACTGAGGAGACCAGAGTTCAAATCCCTGATCTACCCTTGGAAGTTACTGAAACACTTCATCCAGTTTCTCTTCCAGCTCTAGGATGATTTATGAATATCAAGTATCTCTAAAACTGACTATGGAAGAGAGAGCCAGATCAATGGTAAAGAGCATCTGGTTGTTCTCCTGAAGTAGCCAAGCAGCCAGCACAACTGTTACTCAGTTTCTTAACAAATCTCAATGGATGGAAAGGTGATATTATCATGAGTCTTCTTTTAACAAAACCAAATGATGACAGCCAACAAGCCAAGTCCACTGATCTTACTATCAGTATTCTTCATGGGACACAAAACAACCTGATAGTTCTTCAAATCACAAAGAGCACTGGTTGTGGGGTAGAAGGACCTGGTTAACATCTCAGCATGCCTGTGCTGTGTGTCTAAATGTGTAAGTCGGGACTTACAGAGCAATAGGGGTCTGTATTTTCAAAAGCTTCTCCAATTACATTAAAGATAAAATTTAGAAATTAATGCACTATACTAACCACAGACTTTGAAAGAACAGCAACAACAACAACAAAAAAAACAGGACTACTCTTTCACAGTTTTATTTTTAGTCTTGCAAAATCTATGGTACATAATCAAGAATCAAATATACTCATTGAACAAATAAATGATTATGATCATCTGGGAAACATACGGCATTAATATTCATTACACAGATGTTGCAGATTAAAAGATATAAATGACATATATTATTGTGCAGAGAGATTCTTATTAAAGAGTAGTTTTCATATTATCATGCATTCATTGTATTTTATTGTGTTCCTGTTATGGTGTGACCACTTTGCTAGGCATCAAAGCTAAAAAATAACAAGACATTTTTCCTTATGCTAGTAGGAAAGATGTGGAAACACTAGTGATTATATTAGATTATAATTAATTAGAGTTTTGAAATGTTATTTTATGGCCCAGAGTCAATATATTAAACTATTTCTTGGATATTTCATTATTAAGGGAAACCTTAGTTGGTAAAGTTAATAAATTCCAAACTTCAGTAGCTGAATTCAGGTGTTCCCATGTGACAGAAAGGTGGTTTTCTGCCATGTGTTATCCAACAATACAGGGTGGCTGAGGAAGACGAGAACACAATCCCTTCTTAAACACCTTCACTTGAAAATGACACACATCCTTTTTGTCCACAGAGCACAGCAAAAGCTAGTTAAAGGTTTCCCTACCCAGACAATAGTGAATCTGGAAAAGAGAATTCCCACTTGGGAAGCTGCTTCCCAGAGATAGCACCTTGTTATGGAAATTTGGTGGACATTTGTAACCATTTGTGCCACAGGTGCATACAATGGGCCAAACACTGCCTGTCTGAGCCATAAGACCTTTACAGAAGTGGTAGCAGATATTTTGAGACTTGAATAATGAACATACATTATTCATTATGCATATACAAGAAGGGTGCATCAACAAGAACGATGTCCCAGGAGAACTGAACAACATGCACAGTGGCCTGCAGGTTAGATAGAGCAGATAAAAAGAGGAAAATAAGGGAGTCCCATCTTGCCTCTATACTAATGTGTGTTAGTGAGTATGGAAGATGAGTTTAGAGAAATAACTGAAGGAAATAGAGAAGGAGCTGAAGATAAAGAGCCTAACTGTTATCATAGCAACACCCTGTCTTCTCATTCAACTCTCCCTTCACCTCAGAATTTTCACAGATTGGGTCTAGATCCTCTCAAACTATTATTCTTCTTGCTCATTCATGAGGGTAATCTCCATGCTAGACAGGGCCACTAAAAGGGAAATGTTTCTTATTGAATGACTGACCTTTTAATTCTCCCGGTTGACTGTGTAGATAAAGCCTGGTCATGTGTCTCCACCAATTGACCCTCTATAGAGAAGAGCAACGCACAGTTCTCTCACTGATGCAGACATAACTTGCCTGCACCGAGGATGTGGGCAAGGGCCGTTCACATAATGTCTACTAATGACCTGCCTTTTGAAAGTTAGGCAGTTCAGCATATTGTGTTCTGGTATTGTGTTTCCTCATCAATACCCTTCAGCTAAGAGAGTCCCATCCCCAGTGACAGCAATATGTTCACTTATAATATTCCATGACCTACTCAGGGTTATGGCCTCATTAAAAAACAATTGATGTCTTTGGCATAAGTTTGTGAATGTCCTTGTTGTCTGCATTTAAACATGATGAAGAAAAAAAATGGAGAAGGGTTGACCTAGATCTTTCCAAGACTATAACAAAAACTGACAAGAGTAATTGTTTGCTACTTTGGGGACGTACAGAAATAGATAACCAATCAAATGAGGTCAGTAAATTTTGCTTTTTCTATATGTGGTTAAAGAGATGTTATTTTTAAAGTTTTAAGTTGATAACATTAATAGAAAAACCTGACCCTTTATTAATTATACTTAATCAATTTTTATGTATAATAATAGAATACTAGAATATGTAGAATTTTTGGAAACTTATTTATATAAATCCTACAATCCATCTTTTCATTGATCTCTCCACAAATACTGTACTGAGGAGGCTCATGAATAATGTACATAAGTCTATGTGGTCCAAACTAAGATTTAAATACTGACAGCTGTCAAGAATTTACAGACAGCTACTGAAAAGGTATTATTTTAAACAAAACATGTCTTTATACTTAACAGGTTTTTGATAACTGATATTCATAATGACATATTTCACCTAAAGCCCTTCACCTGTGGAATCACAGGCAGGCTTGCTCCTGCTAAGCATCATTTTGCTAAAAACTCCATTGTGCAACAAACTGATAATTTGGAAACGGGACGTCAGTATTTGGTGCATATGCTAACCCATGCACTGATGAAATATCTAATATCCACCAAAGAGTGCTGTAGGAGCTGGGATGCAATGGCAAACCAGCTAAGTAAGGCCCCTGACTTTGAGATATTTATAGTTTAATAGAGAATACAAGTATGGAAAAATTGATTCTAGTGCATTGGCCTATCTGTTTAAGGAAAGATGAGCACAAAGTTCCCTGGGAACAGAAGATAGGAGAAAATAAATGCTTGGGACTTCAGGGTTATACGAATACAGATTAGAATCCCAGACCCTCTGCCTCCCTATCAGCTATGAATGGCATCATCTTGAGCCCATCACTTCTCCATTCTCATCCTCGCGGGAAACTTTCACGCGAGGATTAAAGAGATTAATTCAGGCAAATGGTTGATTAAAATGATGTCTGATGGAGTATATTCTTCAAAATGTTAGTTCTTCATTATATTAATATTAAGGAAGATGGGTAATATTTTACACCTGTGATCTTTAAGATGGATCTTAAAGGAAAAAATAAAGGATTGCTAGACAGTGAAGAAAGGGAAGAAGAATATTCCAAGACAGAAGGAAAAGATGCAAAAACACTGGATTGGTGACTTAGGATTTCATTTTCTTTGCTTCAAGCAAAAAAAAAAAAAAAAACAAAAACAAAAAAAACACACACACACAATAAAACCAGAAAATCCCTAAGAAGGAAATGAGAAAACTAATGCATTTTGAATACTGTCTATATAGCTTATAAATTATAAGGTTCAGTACACCTTATTTTACCAATGAAGAAACTATGAGCTAATAGACAAATTAACTTGCTCTGCAGTATCAGACTGAAAAGGCAAAAGCTACAGAATGCTGACAAGACCAAATGCTGGGGAGGATGCAGACCAACAGAAACTCTCATACAGTACTGCTGGGGGTGCAGCATGGCACAGTCACTCTGGAAGACAGGCAGTTTCCTACTAAGCTAGACATAGTCTTACCCTGTGTTCGAGCAGTTATGCTCCTTGGTATTTACCCCTGAGATAAAACCTTATGTCCACACAAAAAAACCCACACACAAATATTGATGGCAGCTTTCTTCACAATTGCCAAAACTTGGGAGTAACCAAGATGTTTTTCAGTAGGTGAATGGATAAGTAAACTGTGGTACCTCCAGACAATGACTATTATCCAGCATTAAGAAGAAATGAGCTATCAAAGCATGAAAGACATGAGTAACCATACATGTATATTACTAAGTAAAAGAAACCAATCTTACAAGGCTAGATCCTCCATGATCCCAAACATATGACATTCTGGAAAAGGCAAAATTATATGAAGATAATGAAAAGATCAGTGGTTGTCAGAGGCCGGTAGAGTGGCAGGGGAGGGAAAAATAGGCAGAACAAAGAAGAATTTTAAGGCAGTAAAAGTACTCAGTAGGATACTGGAATGATGAATGGATAAATGTCATTATACTTTTTTTTTCAAATTCACAGAATTTAAAACACCAAGAATGACTGTAATATGAACTATGGACACTGGATGATTATCATGGGTCTTTGTAGGTTCACCAATGGTAACAAATTTCCCACTCAAGTGGGGGCTGTTGAAAATGGAGAAGGCTATGCTTGGGAGACAGGGGAGATATATGGGAACTCTTTGTACCTTCCCCTCAATTTTGCTGTAATCTACAACTGCTCTTAATAAACTCAATAAAAATTATTAATCTAAAACAGAGGTCACTTAATTTTATCTCTAAAATCTATGGTATTTTCACCTCATTGATACTTGGGTTATGATTTGACAACTCTAATTAACATTGTATTAGGGATGAAATCCATGTCAGTCAAAAATAGAAAATCACTATAAAAACCTCAGTTAACTTGGTTGTCTGACTGATCTCCAGCCCTATTCATTTAATACTCAACAGCAAGGGACTATAAATGTCCCTGTATAGAAAGTGAAGCTCAGAGGGATAATACTGAAGTCTCTAACCATGAATGAGGAGACTCAGAAGTCTAAAACTTTGATATCACCAGTTAGCAAGAAGTATAGTTAAGAATAAAACCCAGCTTATTCTGGACCCCCATGTTCTTCTACCACATTTGGATGTCTCCTTTGATTTATAATTTGGCCAAAGCTGGGCACTAATTGGAACTGACTGCATCTGGACATATTTAATGGTCCCTTCAACTGCTGTCTTATATATATCACAGGAGATGATCAATAACTCTCATGATTTTTCATCATCTTCTTTTTAGGAAAAGCTTATTTAACTAAACCAACCAATAAATGTGATGGAAGCTCACAGAGGGTGGCAATATAAGCCAGACAAGTTAGAAAGAAAAATCTCCCAACACTACCATCTTGGATGGTCGTGACTTCCACGCTAGATCAGTAGGTCAGAATGAGCTTTCCCGAGGAGACTTTTTTGACCCAAATGAAATAGTGTCCCAAAAAGCTGATAAAACAAATACTCTCTAAACCAGATAATATCAAAACACCAGTTCTCAGGAAGCTAATACAAAAATACAAACAAAATCTGGACACTCATATTTCAAAAATAGTCATTCTCCTCTCAGGAAACACATTGATTTCAAATATTGCAGTAGTATCAGAAACAAGCTTAAAAAATGAGATTAAATATACTTAATTTAATATACTTCATATATCTCTATAAATCAATTTCAATGCATTATACATAAGAAAATAAAGTTTTATATATGAATACAAAAATATCTAAGAGTATATAATGTATATAGTATATAATATATTATGTAAGATATGATATAAGTATTATATAAGATAGATTTTTTTAAAGTTATTTTCAAAAATACAATGGCTATGGGAAAAATGTGGCTCTTTCCTGCTATATCTCAGATATTACTTGAAGAATGAGAAAAAGTGAACCTTAGAAGTGTCTGGGATCCATTTTCTCTATTGTTTTTATTCAGCAAGTAATTGACATCAATTTTACACTTGCTATGAGCCAGATGTGAGAACGTGCATGTATTTCTCACAGAGTTCTTAGACCGCCCTAGGAGGCATAAGTATTATCGTCCCCAGAGGCATTAATAGGTAAGTAACTGCTTGTGTTTGTGTAACTGACAAGGAAGAGACCAGGAGTAAAATCCAGGCAATCTGGCTTTAGAGGCTACACTTGATTTCCATTCCAAGTCCTCCTTTGGTGTGTGCTACATATAGCAGATCCTGTGCCAGATGCTTTCACTACCATTGCAAACAACCCATTCATTCTTTTAACTCCCAGCTACTTGTGTATGATAACTGACGGTCAAACATATCACTTCCTTTTTTTAACCATTCTAGAAACCTGAAGTTTGGATAAGGAGTGATCTCCACAAAATGGGAGTTGAGGTTGTGGAAAATGCCCTAATGTATTCTAAGATGTGCCTAGTCCTCTGCTCCCAGAGTGGCTTTCAGTTAGGGGTCCACCGTAGATAACAAGGCATGCAGCCTTTTGAAGTCCCACCAGATGAAGGAGCGATCGATGGCCCAGCTGCAGTGCTCAGACCTACAAAACTCCTCTGCCAATTCCCAGTCGTCTTCCCAGGGAGCCGCGCTGTTCTCATCAGCATGCCCCATAAATTTTACAGTAGGATGCAGGCTGCTGGCTTGAAGCTGACACTGATTGCAAACCCTCGCCCCAGGCCAAGTGCTGAAAGAAGAGAACTTGGGGGTCCAGAAGGAAACACGGGGACTTGTTGTTCAGCAGATTTGTCGGCATTTAGACATCACAGGAAAGACAAGGCTAATTCCCCCAAGGGAAATAGTGTAGGGTTATGATTTTTTTTTTCTTTTTTCTCTTCTTTTCTTTTCTTTTCTTTTTTTTTTAAACTTTGGTCAAACAAAATGAATTCAGCCATCAGGCAGGTTGCTCTTGGTAGTTACAGAAAGATGTTATGGAGATTCGGCTTGCCAGTTTTGTTTTGCGTTTTGTTTCCCTCTTTACCTCCCAGTGAACTTTCTTCTTTCTCCCTTCAAGCAATAGAGGGTGACCTAGGCTACAGAAACCTGGTTTCCTCTCATTAGAGAGTAGCCAAGGGCTCTTTAAACTAATAAAGCAGACGAAAGATCGCAGATAAAACAAGATAGGACGTTCAGGTGGAGATGACAAGAGAGTGCCCAGAGGGTTATGTTAATAATTACAGTCAGAAGGGTAGGAACGGGGCCTCTAAAAAGAAAGCTACTTTATGATGTTGTTACAGCAAAATGTTTTTCATCATAAAGCCGATTTTGAAGTTTCCCACCCCCTCCCCCAATAAACATGGCAGTTCTCTCCAGGAAATTATTCAAAAAGCCAAAGTAAACACTTTCCCTTTCCAAGCAGAACTGAGTCATTTTGACAACAGGAAGAGAATGAGATAAAACAGGCACTGTGATAGATCAAGATTGCCTTCTGTAGCCTGCTGGAAATTCTAGAGGGCCATGTTTGAATCTGTAAGGCAATTTTCTTTGGCATTGGCTAATAAAAAAGTCTTACAATTTCCCTCCCAATTCTCTCTCGATTTTACACTAACCAATTACAGGTCTTTTCTTTGTATGTTTCCTTTGCTTTTCTACCACATTCCTAGGTATCTGTCAATGGATAATCTGATGTTTTACTGCATTTCACTTTAGTGTTTATTTATTGATGCTATTATCTGTCCAACAGCTGCGTGGGACAAGAGGGACAAATTGAATGAAACTAGGTCCTTGGTTTGCCTAAATCACAGCAGTAGAAAAGCAGATAGGCATTATCTACTTTTGTTGTGAGGCATTATAATATAATGTTTGAAAACACATTCCTGAGGTCCTTGTCACTTACTGAGTACATTGACCTTGGTTAGTTTCCTTAAGGTTTCTGAACTCTGATTTCTTTATCAGTAAAATAAAGATGACAATTCCCACCTCAAGGGGTTTAAAGCAGCACTGAAAATCAATGCGGCATATAAAATGCTCGAAAGTAAACATTCAAGTAATGTAGCAAAATATGGTAGACAAATGAAATACTATGGCAGAACAGGAGAAGGGAAAATTAGCTAAGGCTTCTCAGAAAATGTAAATTTGAGGTTGTGTCTAAAGAAAAATATCACAGGCAGATATTTAAGGGGTAGGTAAAAGGAAGGCCTAAAAGTGAGATTCATGTGCAAGTGGACAGAACTATACAGGGGTGACAATGATTTGTGACTGGGGTGTGGGTTTGCGCTGGGTGATGCAAGAAAATGAAACTTGAAAAATTAGTTGGGAGAAAACTATGAATGGACTTCTATTCCACAATAAGAACTGTAATCTCAGAAAAATAATTAAAGATCCTCCACACACACATAAAAGAAAATCCCCGAACTGCCCCTTAGAAAGGGAAATGTGAAGCTCTAGGTTCTGTGTAGACCATGGGTAGCAGGAGAGTGAGGCCGGGGGCAGGAACACCAGTGCAGAAGACACAGGAAATTTCTACATATAATGTTTATATTTAAGTTATGTTTATATGTGTATGTATTCTGTACATATTAATATATAAAAATAAAATTTGCATAATAATATAGACACAATACAACCTACCTTGGCAGAATAATAAAAATCCTAAAGTCTGGTAATGATGATAATATTGAAAGGAGAGACGGAGGTGAGAGAAGGAACAGGGGAAAATTTATGAGTGGCTGTACGTGGGGAATTATGAACTGGGGAGACCAAAGGCATTTCTGAAGTTTTTGCCCAGGGAGACCGAGTGACTCGTTATGTCATTAATAATTAAATATAACTCTGGATGAAGGAACAGAATGATGGACTGTGGTGGATCCGATCATTATTCTTCAATTCCTGATAAATAATGAATAATTCACACCCTTTGCCAGGTGTCATTGCAGTGCCTCCCATTGGACGCAGCCCATCTTTCTTCTTCCTTGGATGTGGGGCGTGGCCAAGTGATTAGCTATGGCCCGGGCAATGTGGATCAAAGTATCAGTAAGCCAGCTGCAGACTGAAGCTTTGAGAATAGGCATCCCTTATTTCTGCTTGGACTCATGTACGACAGGGATGCACTAGGAGAAATACATGCTCCGGGTAGCTTCCAGTCCAATGAGAATGAGAAAGCACATGAAGTATACCTACATCTAATCCACAGCCTGAAGACAATCCCGACTAAGCCCAGCTTGAAACAAGTTTCCCAAGCTAACCTGCAGACCTATGGACAAGGGAAACAAATTTTTGCTGCTGTATACTCTCTAGAAATGGCTTTTTATTCAGCAGTATTGCGGCTGTAGTCCACTAATACAGATAGAAATGGCAATATTTGAATATCTGGTTCCAATTTGCTCCCAAGGCCCAACTATCTCATCCTTGGATTCTCTGCGCTGCCACAATGTTATTTCAATTAGTTCTTTCTCTTTTCTTCATAGAAAGTAGAGTAGAGTGGTTTCTGCTAATGGTCACCCACTGAATGTTAGTACACTTGAAATTCGGCTGAGATGCTTTAATTGTATTTATCTTTCCAGATACAGTGGTAGAATAATGAGACCACATGTTGAAACAGGAATTCTCATATATAGGAAAGGATCATTTTATTAAAAATTTAATGAATTAATTAATGACAGAGTGGATTCCATAGCTGTACACTATAGATTCCCTTATGGAAGCCAAGTATCCTAAAAGCATGTTTCATTGATGAATAGCAAAGGAACTGAATTAAAGAGCATGGATAGTATAAAGATTTATGATGTGGTTAAATAAAGAATACATCAAGAAGAAATATGAATGGAAAGAGAACAAGAAATAACAGTGTTGTTAAAAAATGAGAATTTTATGAAAGAAGAAGTGGTAAACAGTATCAAGTACCAAACAGACACCAGATAGGTTAGATGATCATTAGCAGAATCAGATTATGAACGAATTTTCCCTCTGAGCAATCAGAGTGATGTTTGCGCCAGTGGAGTCTGAGAGTCTCTGACTCCACAGACTATTCAAACTTTGTCTCTGAACAAACTTTCAGAGAGAGAAACAGGCTTCCACATGCTGAAGAGTACCTGGACAGGAAAGGAAAGAGAGATAGGAGAGGAAAGGAGAAGAAAATAGAGCTGAGTTGACTATTACCTCTTTATTTCCATTTCAGTAGACTGAGATTGATTATTGTATAAAATCTATTTCTAATTATTTATATTATAACTAGCCATGCTTGGGAACAAACTAAATTTTTTTTTTTTAGAAAACATAGCATTTAAAAATTGTTTCTGCTGTGGCTTTTCTTTTTTTCTTTTTTTGTCTCTAAAATTCCCAAATGAAAAATTTTATTCAATTCTTACAAAGTATAATAGAAGTAAATAAAACTGATCACATGGTCATAGTTCTTGTGCCTAACAA
This sequence comes from Pteronotus mesoamericanus, assembly GCF_021234165.1. Classification (NCBI taxonomy): domain Eukaryota; kingdom Metazoa; phylum Chordata; class Mammalia; order Chiroptera; family Mormoopidae; genus Pteronotus; species Pteronotus mesoamericanus. The sequence goes on along the minus strand of NW_026555234.1, from coordinate 10,086,427 downwards.
ACTATCTTGGTTTATTTTGTTTCTTTTTTTTTTTTATCTACTATAAGGAAACAGGTTTCAGATCTGGTGCTTGAACAAATGGAATGTCCTTAATTTTGTCTTTCCAAATAAGCTGCATTTGCTTTAAGAGTGAATGTGCTCAATGAATGACCCGTGAGGAAAAGGAATTTTTATGTGTCCTTTTAAAATTACATTTGTTATATATAGAACAGTGTCTGACATGTAGCAGTTCTCAGGGAATGTGTGTTGAATGAAGCAATGAGTGAACACATGCGTGTCTTTGCTTTGTTTGCCCTCTCTCAGTCTTAAGCTTCGAACAATGTGCTCTCCCTCATTCTGCCTTTGTCTCTGTTTCAATTAATCAACATCTAGATCAGATATTCAGCTATGATGAGAATACACTATATTGGTATGTACATTTGTATGTTTATGTAGTTATTATCCCTGCTCAGTACAGTATCCACATCACAGTGTCCTCGAAAGAACTGACAATCAGTCCTGATTTACGCATCTTTGGAGTAACTACTAAAGTGGATGAGCAGAGCAGTCGGTGCTTCAGAGTAGTGGGGAGGTGACATTCCGTGCACAGACTCCTACCAAAGGCCTGCACTAGTGAGAGCTTCCTGTGACAGCAAAATCTGAGACAGCATCTTGGGTGCAGATGGTTGACTGGCGAGGTGGTGCCAGGGAGCAGGAACTGAAGAATGAGCCAAGGAAGAAGAAGAGACAATCAAAGGTGTGTGATTTCCCTGGTTCCCACTGTGAGTAAGGGAGTTTGGAGGTGCTGGCGAAGCTCCGCAGAGACACTTAGGGCGTGCCTAAGGCTTTTCTCTCCGAAGGCTAGAGGTGTGTCTTTATCTCCTGTCTCCCTTCTATATCAGTTGAAAGGGTGGCCCAAGGCATGTTAACTCTTCTAAACTTCTGGGATAATCTAAAAATATGTCTCAGGACAGAAGAGCTAAGAGCAGTAAGATGCTTGTGGTAGCATGCTGCCAGCATGCACAGAACTGCAGACAGAGCGGCAGGTTACACTAGAGTAATGGGCAAAAGAAGTAGTGTTCTCTAAATCAGCCTTTTCACCTCCCTTGTTTCTAGGCTTGCCCCTCTGGAAACCATTCTTTACTCTGTAGAGTAATCATTCCTATGTTTTCATCCATTAATGCAACACACATTTCTTAGGTGAATTCTATCTGCCAGGCACTGTCTTATGTATTGCTAAGGAAGACCAATTTTTAATGTTAGAGAATTTATGTTCTATAAGGAGACAGATAATAACATGCAAGCAGGAAAAAGCAAGCTAGAAGCAGTATCAGAATGGTAGATCTTATAAGAGATTTAAAAAGACCAAAATAACACACTCGTTAGGTACTCTAAACTACATAGAAGGCTAGGATATGATTTAATGATGGTAGATCTCTGAAAGGTTCATGTATGAGCCCAGGTTCAATCAGAGAAGCAGAAATTCTATGGTATATATTTTAATATAAGAGAATGTCTTAGAGATTTGATCAAGTAACAAGTTAAGCAGTTTCGGTAAGGGTATTGAATTCATATCTGATGCAAAAGTTTGAAGTATACAGGGCATATAACTGGAAAGGGAAGTTAATATAAAGTAGGGAAGAAGAATAAGCTGCAAACCACAAGAAACACCTGGAGCTCAGGAGGGCAGCCTCTGTTCATTCTTGTTGACTCTGACGTTTACGTCATAGGTGTCCTACAGAAGCCAGGGCCCTTCATCACAGAGCTAAACACACACACAGCTAGTCCAGGAAGCAGAGCAGCTGAAGACAGATCTCGGGGAGGTGGTACAGTTGCAGGCCTGGCCAGGGCCTCACACCGACATGCACATTAGTGGAGAAGACAATGTTGGTGAGCTACAAAACGCCTGCTGCTTCACTTGCTCCATTTCAAACCCACCCAGGAACCTCTCTTGTGGCTCACACTGATGGAAAACATGTAAGAACAGGAATTCTGCAAAATAAAGTTCAGCTTAGCCAAGCTGCAACATTCCCAAAGCCAACATAATTTTTTTTGGCATGACAAAATTACAAATTTAATATGTATTGAGTAAACAGATGGCAGTTCGGGGTGGACCTATGGCTGGACAGGTGGATGTATGAATAAATGCATAGGTCTCCGCATTCTTCCCAAAGGCTATTTCATTACCAGTCTTCTTTGTAAATGCCTTATCACTGATTTAAATTATGTGTTTTATGAAAACAATGCATGATTATTATTAGAATTAACATAAATTAAGATTGAATATTAACTGGATGTTGATTCAAAAATTTGAGGTTAAAGGTCTAGCTTTAATATTAATAGCTAACCCTTACTAAGCATGTACTTGGTTACATTAATGACCTGCTTTAATTCTCTCAACAACTATGAGACAGAGATGAATATTATCCCCATCTCACATGTGAAAACTGAAGCTTCAAGAGACTATATATGAAAATATATGGCATAAAATCAGAAATTCCGATCCTAGATATTTAGCTCTTTCTTGTTCTGATATTTTATTTTTTTCAATTAAATATGATTTCTATGCTTTTTTTCTACAGGACAAGAATTTAGTTTTGCCTTAGGGTTATTGATATACAATTTCTTCTTTCTTAGAGTTGGCCTTTATAGCCTAATAACAACAACAACAACAAAATGCTGCTCTTCTCTTGAGCAATCTTACTAATAGACATGATAGGTTACCCAAAATAGTGTCATCTTGCACACCAGCGCCAAACACAGAGTTGGCTGGGTTATTCTAAATGCCAAGACAAAGAACATAAGGAGAAATTCAATTTGCATAAATGTAAGATGTCTGATTAAAACCAACAAAGGAGTCATAACCAGTTTACTGCATCTTTAGTTAATTAAAAGTGGTAGAAAATAGGTTTCAATAAATTATTTAATTTTATATACCTTATTTAATAAGAGTCAAAATAATTCCCTAAAGGGAGAAAAAAGAAATTACGCAAGTAAGGAATTAGTTCTCCCTACATAAACATATTTTGAGTACATTCGCTGATAATTGCTCTTCCATATTTATTAGTTAGAGTAGTTCAAATTGAAGACAAGATGAAAACTGATGTTATTATTTAACCATTCATTGAAGGCTAGTTGGGATGTGGATTGCCTGGATTCTCTGGAAAATTTTTAACTCAGAGTTTACTTCCAAATATTTTCAGAGGACATTAAAATCACCAGAGTAGAATTAGTTAAACAAGCTATTTTTCTACATACTGTTTTAAATGGATTGTTCAGTTTTCTCGACAATTTTAGCACACTGCTGTCTTCACTACAGATCTGAACACATTTCCTCCTGTAGGTGAAAGGATTTATTAAGTCTCCGAGCACCTGTGACATTCTAGGTGCTGGCACTGTGCTGAGGACTTCACAGTGATCACCTCATTTGATGAAGCAAAATCTCGCTAAGTATTTTATCTTTCAAGTTTTGATTCACTCAGCTTGGAATATTTTATGGAGAAAGCTTTGCTGTCCAAGACATACACTTCCAGGCACATAGTAGAATGAATATCCTATGATAATTTATGGAAGAATTAATCAATTCAGTTTAACCACTATTGACTACCTGCTCTCTGCTTGGTGCTGGAAATGCAATGATAAATCAAACAAAGGGCCTACTCTGAGGACTTTGAAGTCTGGTGAGAGTCAGGGCTGTGGGCCCCAATGTACAATTAAGTACAGACAGTATTGCTATAGATGAAAGAGGGCAATACCTTGGAAATAGAGGGCTGGGCAATAAACTCCTGATGTGCTTTATTTTGAAGAAGTGTGGGACTTCTCTAGGAGGAAGAGAGGACCTTCTGACAAATTGCAGCAGAATAAAGGCAAATTCTGGCTGAAACAGGAGGGATAGTGCAGAGCAGATGGCAAAAGGTTGTGGTCAATTCAGTGCGGCTGGAGGAAAGTTGGGCAGAAACGGAGGGAGAGGAAATTGGAATAGTAGAATGGATGGAGATTTTGAAGGTTTTTGTGTATCAAGCTAAAAATTGCAGCAGACTTTGTAATGGAGGCCAGAAACATTAGAAACTTCACTTTTGGTCAGCTTTGATTTGAGAAAGGTGAACTCCTGGGAACCAGGTGTCACGCTGGGTAAGGAAATTTCCACATACTATTTTAATAAATGTTTCTAACAAACCCATGATAGAGATTCTATCATTATTTCCACTTTCCTTTTTTCAAAGTGAGTCTTACAGAGGTTAACTGTCTTGCCTAACATGTGAAAGCCAAGCTGCAAAGTCAGGTCTAAAAAGCTATTAACCTTTACAATATCAGTCTCTTTCCCAATTTCTAAGCTGGATTATATTGTCAAGTGGACCCTCATACACAGTAACAGAGGCTCAGTATGCTGTGGGTGACACATTCCTTACCTAGCAGAGTAGTTTAAAACTGGGCTTAAACATGTCCAGTTTATGGTTAACTGAAGTTATAGCCAATAATAAAAATTAGTTTGAAAATGGAATTGAGTTAAAAAGTAGTGATTTAAAAATATCCAATTAGTAACCGAAAGTAACACCTACACTTTATTTACTCCAAGCTGCTTTTCTATTCTTGCAGCCTAGAAGAAACTCATCAAAAACCACTTTGTAAATAAAATAATATCTTAATGATATAGAGATGCAACATACAAGGGAGAGCCTAGAGGTTAAAAAAGGAGAGACTGGAGTCCATAAAAAGTATGAATCTGAAGTCTTATTTGTGATTTGTCTGAGTCAGACAATTCATATTTCTCTCTATTCATTTTATCACCTGCAGAATGGATGCAATGCTGTTTACAATACTGTAAGCTTCTCGCATGCTTAACATGAAACATTGGTTGGGTCATATATGTGAAAACCCTTTGTAAACTTTTAGGTCCCCTAGAAACATTTGCTTTGATCACCATGATAGCACTTTGACTAAAATCCTCTTTTATGCATTGAAAATGGGACTCTGCATCACTTCAATTGGATGTTGAGATTCGAATATTTTATTTGAAAAAGATCAGAAATGGTCTTCAAAATGCCTACAGAGTTCCACACAGGTCTTTGCACAGCATCAACATATGAAGACTGAGAACTAATCTCAGGCTGTGCCAAGACCCTCTCTGACAAAGCAATTCTTAAACCTTACAGGGCATCAGCATGCCCTGTGAACACATAACAAGAGCTCTTTTGTAGCTCAAGAAAGAAGAATTAAAAAATGGGAACAGCCAGAGACCTTCTTTTATGTGGGAGGGAGGAGGATGTTTAGTAATACAGCAGTGCAGAAAATCCAAGGACAGGGACCATAATCTAATCTGGGTCCCTTATTTCAAATTCGGGACATTTACTAAAGTAAAACTTCTCATGTTCATTTCAGCAAAGTCAACGTCAATGGAGCAGACAAGCAGAAGTAAAAACCACTGTAATTTATTAAGTGAGTAGAGTACTTGAGAAATGAAAAAAAAAACTTGTTAGTGCAGTCTCTGGAAACCTTGTTTAGAAGGCAGTAAAAACAGGTAGAGAATATATGTTCCAAAATAAACACTTAAATAAATAAACAGAATATTTTGAAAAGTTAAACACATGAATATCGAAGGCTGGGAAACAAAAATATACAAGTAAATTGATGGTAAATTATAAATCAAGATTAGATGTTTTATAAGGTAGCCAGAACAGAGAAATAGAAATTGAAATATTTAAAATAGCACAGACTTTTTATAACTAACAACTATGGGGTCTTGGGCATACCATTGCCGTATTAGTGCCTCACTTTCCTCACATGTAACATTAGGAGATTGGAATAGATAATATCTAAGGTTGGTGTGATTTTATTATTAAAAAAAAAAGCTAGAATACAATCAACTTGCCCATCAAAACTTTGAGTAGATTGTGGTTTACCAATGTGATATTAAAGGTACCAAGAAAGTTTTTTATTACTCAAAAATTACACCCATTGCTCACCTCAATGTTCCAAGTGCCTACAAGAATACATATTAGTTTGCTAAGCCTCCTATAATATTATATAATACCACAGTAGATGGCTTAAACCACACACATTTATTTTCTCACAGTACTGGGGGTTAGAAGTCCAAGGTCAGGATGCTAGTATAAGCAGGTACTGGTAAGGGTTCTCTTCCTGGTTTGCATATGGCTGGAATCTCTCCATGGGCTCACATGGCATTTCCTAGGTGTAAGTACAGAAAAGAAGGGGAGGGCAAAAGGAGGAGGAGGAGAGAAGAAAAGGAGGAGCAAAGGAGACAGTGGGGAGGGGGAGAAAGGGGAGGAGGGAAAGGCAGAAGGAGAGATCTCTCTTCCTCATCTTATAAGGCCACCAATGCTATGGGATTTATGACCTCACCTTTATGACCTAATTCAATGTTTATTACTTCCTAAATCTCTATCTCCAAATTCAGTTACATTGGAGATTAGGACTTCAACATGATCTTTTGGGGGTGGGGGACAAAATGTGGTCCATAGCATCAGTAGTTCTAATTTAAAGGATGTCTAAAAAATTACTAAACTTTCCCAGTCAAGTACCTCCCTCCTTTTGTGTGTGTGTGTGTGTGTTTTCAGTTATAGAGACAGATCTGAAAGTATTTTCATTGTTCATTTTGTTGTTTTTATTTTAGACCACTTTGAGTGAAGATTTGGTGGAACAGGAAGCTGAATTAAAAATACCCTGAACATATGAAGAACCGCAGGTGAGACTGACCCTCCTAAATGAAAGAAGCTACAAGTTTCCGTGTTTTTACTTGAGAATGCAATTAGTCTGAGGGTTGCTTGAAGTTTCAGTGTGTTAAGTTACCAATCTACACTTGGAGAGAGAGAAACCGGCTTTAACCCAAAAATTTGAAGAGAACAAATTAGATCTTTTCCATCAGAGAACAAGTAAACCCATGGCAACCTGGTTTGTTTTGTTTGTAAAGGGAACCAAAGAAACAAATGCTGGAAGGCTCTACTGCTTCCTTCAGCAATAAATTGAACACAATAATAGTACCTGATTCAGAGGGCTATAGAGAGGGTCAAAATAGACACTAACCTTTAGAGAAATGTCAGACAGTTGGCAAATGTTAACTGTTCTCCTCTTACTACCTCTAAACCTACTGTCGTAGCTGCTGCTACTTCTGGTACTACCACCATTATCACCCTTATCTGATATTATGCAGACAAGGAATTTGCTGCCATCCCGTCCATTCTGGTGACCCAGTATGAATCCATAACGATTTGTCTAATTCTGCCTTTATCTCTGGCAGCATGTAAAGCACTGCGTGAGAAAGGGAAGCAATATAAATGTACTCCCTACCATTAGTGGGCTAAGAACTTAGCTGGTGTAATTGCGATGTATATTTCCAAAAGCCCTTTGGAAAAGATAGAGGTCCCGGAGCCAAGAGTAGCTAAGTTGACATGAAAGTTCAGTCACCTCATTGGAGCATCATGCTCATTCCTCCAGGTCCCATGTGGGCTCTGAGAGCCCCGGACCCTGATGGGAAAGGGCATAACTGTGCCAGATGGGGTGGAGTTATGACAGCCTCAAGAGAGAAACCAGACCAGTGACATTTGGCCCCATTAGGGCTGGACTTCGCCCAGTTCAGCACACCATAGCGCCACAGCTTCAGCTGACAGATCAGAATTGGCTAATGTGAAGCACAGCCCAGGGGCCAACTTGACATTAGTTTTGGTTTCTTCGGCACAGACAATATCTCTTCCTTATTGTCAAGCATGAGTAAGGCTGAGGAAGATCTCTCTGAGACACAGAGATGTTAAAATTTGTCCACAATAGCAGTGTTACCGCATTTCCCAATTCACTCAAAATGCTTGCCTTAATGTGCGTACAATACAAGTCCTGGGTCAGACCTAACTGGTGAGGTTACACAAAGGTGAGCACTTAAGTTTCCGTGCATACCAGAGATGCCACTGCCATGTTTCACGACTTTCTGCAGAGTGGCTTGGCAAAGGAAGCAATCCCTGCGCTGTAATTTCTTGTGTAATACTTGCACATTCCACACCGACTCCCACCTACAAACGCTCAGAGGAAATCATAAGCCCAGTTAATAACATATGAGATTAAGGCCTCTGTTTCCTAAAGACATTCCCCAAGGCTCTTGTTCATAGGGAACTTGGAATTTTCCATCAGAAATTGTTCTCCTTCCTAACGGTAAGCTCACGTGACAGGCATTCCTGTTGTATGTGCGCACGTGTTGCTGTGGTTGTTGTTTTACTCTTTTGATAGATCTTACACTTCACATTCCACAGGAAAGGTGGTTTCTACAGAGTGTGAACTCCAGTCTCGGAAATGCAGGGTACTCCTAGGAGGTTAGTCAGAGATCTGCTGATGGAATGTATCTGATCTACAATTTACCCAGACCCAAAGGCATCAGCAGCCAAATTTCAGGAGCAAGCCCAGGGCCTGCTCAGCATCAGAACAGACCAGAACGTAGAGCACTCTTCCCCCGCCATTCGCTCCGTGCAGGATAAATCACTTGTCCCAACCATGGCGGACGCCACAGTTTGCCAGCTAGATCTGTTTCCTCCCATGGGAAACTCACAGTTAAGTGTGAGAAAAAACAGCCAGTGTGACTTACTTTAAACATCCAGGAGATTTCACAGCTTTTCAAAGGGAGTAGATTTCCAAGTTGATTTCCAGTTGTAAACTTAGGTTGAAATATTTGTCTCTGCTACTTAAGTACCCCAGACTATTGGTTGATATACAGTATACTGATACGTGGCCAGCCTGGAGAAGCTTTGGACAATTGGATCTTTTCTTTAAAAGAGCACTTTTATTTGCTTCAAAATGACATTCACATTAATGTTCTAACATTGAAAAGCCAAAACCTCTGTTTTTAAAACACATACCCTTTGCTATATAATTCCTTTTTCTCTCTTTCTGATATAATCCAATTGTTACTGCTGGAAAGGATTTCCTTGAATAAAAGAGGAAGTCTAGAAGTAAAACTCTTTTTTAGTTATTCTAATAATGAGGCAAATGCAGTGCATGGTTGGGAAGTGGAAAAATTATTTTAATTCATAAAATATATTCAAGTCAACATTATTTTTTCCTTCCGAGCCTATAAAATCATCAGCTTATATGTGGAGCTAGATTGTATAGATTTCTATCTTGGGTAAATTTCTTCTTTAACTCTAATTTCTTTGACCAAAAAAGAAAAAAAAGGCTAATAATAATACTGATTTTATGGGCTGCTATGAGAATTAAATATATTAATAGATGTAAAACACATATTAGGCTCTCAACAAATGTTAAGTATTATTGTTAGTAGTAGCAACCCTATTTGATTCTTTCAAAGTCTAAATTTAAGTCATATTTTTCTCTTAAATTTGTATCTCTATGCCTCTAAATCATAGTGGAATAAACTCTATGCATTCCCTGGAGTCAGCTTGCTACATCAGGACAAGTGTGGCACTTAGTTTTCATTTAAAGTCACCTCTTATTCTATTATAAAGTCCATTTCACTCTATGTGATATTTTTTTCTTTACATGTTAATATCCCTGCTTGGTATGTGACTTGCTAAAAACAATTGTCTAAGCATATACCCACTTCCTTTTCTAGGGATATGTTTGTATCGGGTATGAAAAAAAATGGACATAATATTTTCTGCTGAAAGATTACTTTCACCTGTTTTTTAAAAATAAAACAAACAAACAAAAAGACCTTTACCAGGAACAACATCAAAAACCCTAAGAACAGTAAGGTTGGGCTGTATCCAGACTTGGGTCTGTATGCCACCCATCTACACCTCTTCTGCAGTTTAGTAAGAGATATGAGTTGAATGGAATTGGAGACTTAGGGTCCTGGCAGGAAACTGATGCAAACCACAAGGGACTACTAAGGAGAATTTAATGATAGATCCATGTACAACTCAGGGACAGGGTTCAGGATACTAAGAGATGATGATATGACAAGATTACTCATACCTTCTCTCAACCTGAAGAAGAAAAGTAAGAAGGTACCAGATGTGACCGTAGAAATCTGCTGGACAGAGCCTATGGCTGGCCCATCGCTGCCAACTAGCCACCTTGTCAAGAGGAAACTGAGGTAGTAAGTGCCCCACTCTTTCTCTTCTCTCCATACCCTGCCAGGACTTTTCATCAGCCAGAAGCAGATAGGAGTCAGAAGCTAAAAATCTAGATAAGGCAGTCTCTCCAGTCAGGTTGCTCAGGGCTTACAATAAGGTGGGAAGAGATGAAAGTGGATCTGTAGGTGCGAACCCTCTGCCAAGTCAAGACACTCCTGAAAATATGTTGATGTGTTTCATTTCCACAGCCTTTCCCCTGCTGTAAGAGAATCCTGAAAGCTGATGTTTCAAAACAGGCTTCCAGATCCCAAAGAGCCATTCCAAATTAGAGTTTCAGATTTTAAAAATATTAAGTTTTTTTTATTAATTAGAAAGTAGCTTTATTTTTTATTTAGAGGATTTTCTAGTTTCATATTAAAGATAATTTGAAGTAAGCTGGCTTTGGACACTTTTGACTGAAATGAAATATATTGCTACCAGGTTTAGTTGTTTCTCATTTAAAAGAAGAACCTCCAAACTCTTCTGATTATCAACTCTGTCAATAAAAAAAGATCATGCACTCTTAATACACATGTTCTTAATAAAGTGTTTCTTAACTACTTTAAAATATTATATATATTATGAAATATGTAACATTGGAAAGTCACAACAGATGCAACAAAACAAACATAAATAAATAGTTCCCACCCCCCCTTCCAGTGCACAACTTATACACTTTTGTCATGGCTTTGGAGAGTCATTCACTCTGGAGAACCCCTCACAGACAACTGTGGTTGTACAGTCAATCTAATGGCCATTCTAGGCATGGTTTTACTCTATCCCATAAACATTTTAGCAGTCAGGCTCTTAAGAGAGAACATACAAACCAGGGTTTTCTTAATGACCAGAAGATGCTGCATGAGTGATTGGCATTTGAGAAACAGGTTAAGCTGTTGCTAAGTGTGTACAGCACTTGCTCCACAGTAGCTCTGTGGAATAGGGCTCATCTCCATTACAGAAAATAGGAAACTCATGGAACATTTTAGTAGCTGGTTCAAGATATTTCTCTGCCATAAAATCCAGGTTTCCTGAGGTCTAGTTGAATATTTATAATAATCAAGATATAAGACTTCTGCCCTGGCTGGTATGGTTCAGTGGATTGAGCACCAGCCTACAAATCAAAGCATTGCCAGTTCAATTCCCAGTCAGGGCATGTGCTTGGGTTGTGGGTCATGTCCCCAGTAGGGGGCACTCAAGAGGCAACCACACATTAATGTTTCTCTCTCGTTCTGCCTCCCTTCTCCTCTCTAAAAATAAATAAAATGCCCATCAGAATGAGTGGATCAAGAAACTATGGTACATTTACACAATGGAATACTACACAGCTGAAAGAACTACTATCCTTCGTGACAGCATGGACTGAACTGGAGAGCATTATGCTTAATAAAATAAGCCAGGGGGTGAAAAACAAATACCATATGATCTCACCTATAACTGGAACCAATCAACAAAACAAACAAGCAAGAAAAATATAACCAGCAACATTCAAAAAAAAAAAAAAGGAAACCAACAGCAACAGAAGGGAAGGAGGGAGGGCGGTAATGGGGAACGGAAGGGGAAGGGTCAAATCAAAGAACATATATAAAGGACCCATGGACGAAGCCAAAGTGGGGAAGGATTGAGGGTGGGAGGTAGAGGTGGGTGGGGCAGGGGAAAGTAGTGGACAGAAAATGGAGACCAAAAAAAAAGAAAGAAAAAAAAGAAAATGGAGACAAATGCATTTGAATAATAACAAAAAATTAAAAAAGATATAAGACATCCCACTTCATAAATTTTCTATAAAAGAAATTTATGGAATAAACCAGCATTTCACCACAGAAAGATCTCTCTGGAAAGATATGTCATGGTTCCTCCAAGAAATTATTGCTCAGAGAACTTAAGCTAAATGCCTGATGCCTACTTGATGTCTTGCTTCCGTTTTTGCTGTTGGACTCAGAGAGTCTGGCATTTCTAGCTGGGATGTGAGTCGTTCTGGGCCAGGGTCTTCAGTTATCAATGCTTTTTCCCCAGCCCCTGACACAGGGGCTACCGATATAGATTCCCAATAAAATTGCCAAATTTAAAAAAAAAAAATGTTTACTGACCCATAAATGTTTGTCTCTTCAAGGCAAGGGGAAATCAGGAAATTAGAATTAAGAAATTATCTTAAGATTTTAAAAACAGATACAATTTTTAAAATGTGCCATGCTCTTTAGAGATCATGAAAAGTACCTCAAAATATGTCTTGTAGTTAAACCCAACAAAGGGAAAGAATTCTTGGCCAGTAAGCCCATCTCATTCACAGCTTTCACCCGTTAACAAGGTACAGTTCAATTCCATGTTGCCTCCAACTCCTTCTCATTAAGCCTGGCTCACATTCAAGGCCCAGAGCCCCTCCCACTGTCCCTGAATGGTCCCCATGTTTCACTTCACTAAAGAAGAGATTAATTTGTAGAAAGGCTTCAGCACATTCCTGGGTTGCTCAAGTGCGTTTCTTTTCATAGAACAGGCTTTTGATTTTGTGCTTTAAATCAAAGGCAGAGAGCAAAAATTCCAAGTATGTACAGGCTTCCGACCTTTTAAAAAAACAGGATTGTTCAGATGGAATTTGACACAGTAATGCTCTACCCTACTACCCTTGTTAGTTTGATTCCTCCACAAGATACCCCCTCTCTTCTTTCTACTAAGTATCAGCTTTTCAATCAAATTGGTGTTTGGCAAAGCATTAAAGATAAGTGAAGAGTTTGTTATTAGTAATTTATTCATATTGACATTTTAGGAATTTTATTTCATTGGAAAAGATGTTGGCTCCAGCTAGCAAACCTGTTGGCAGAAAATATATTAATACACTATTTTCTGTGTTGTGGGAAATATTATGTTTACTTGGATACCGACTCAGGCACTATTAACAAAAACCATGGTATTTGGAGAAGTCACTTTTGAATATTGTACAAACCTCTGAGTCACAGATTTATGAATTAGATAGAGAGAAGCATAGAAAACATTAAGTACTTATAATAGTGTCTCTGAAAGACACTATTGCTTTCATTATCCTTGAATCTTCTTTATTCCGTCATTTCTATTTTTGAAGTTACTGATGTGGTTTTACTTAAAGCCCATGGCAAGAATAACATAGTCCAGTCACAATAAAGACCCTATCCCATATTTGATAGAAATGCTGCTTTGATCTTGTTCAGAATGTCTGCTAGTGAAAAGCTGTATTGCCATGCTTCCTTGGTCTAATTCTGCATACACACACACATTTGATGAACAATTTAAGCAAGAAAAACAGTGTTAATGTGTTTTTCATTCTGTGCAATGATTGCTCTGGTTATAAAGTCATTCTACCGCTCAATATTCTGCAGGTGATTTTAGGAGAGAATAGGGAATACCATGATTATATAAGACTACTGGTTGATCAGAAAACATTTAATAAATTTCATTTGAGAAAATTTTTGACATTTTCAAAATGCTTTCAAGCTTACTTGTTTGTAGATCCTTTGATCTCATGAAGAAAAGGTGTTCTGTGTGACTAAAAGGGGGTTCCCTTGATGGTTGGAACAGAAGTTTGATCACTGGAATGGGATCTAGTAAATTACGTTAGATTGAATTGCATCACTGTAATGGGAGTAGCATAATCATCTGCAGGAGCACTGATCAGTTCACCATAAGCACTATACCCTTTCCCATGGTCCTGACACTCTGGCATCCCGTCTTTGACTTGGTGGTATTTAAGTCGTCTAGAGGGCACACAAACTGCAAACCTTATACATTGTAAACAGTGGCTGGCTGTCAACTGCTTCCCCAACACTTTCTTTGAATTCTGTAGTTTCTTAGTTTTACGTGCATGAGAGTAGAGGACATACAGAGTTTCAAACTTTCTTCATTTTCTTGAACCTCTGGTTTAGTCAAGATTCTCTCAAAATGAAGGAAAAACTCATTCCTGGACCCTAGATGGGTCTGGCAAAGGGCTTAATTCAAAGCAGGATGGCCAACCAACAACAACAAAAAATGTTTTGAAGCAGATAGTTTCACTGGTGAATTCTACTAAACATTGAAAGAATAATTAATAATAACCCTTCTCAAACTCTTCCAAAATAATGGAAGAGAAGGAAATATTTCCAAACTAATTTTATAAGACCAGCATTACTCAAGTTTGATAAAAGCACTGCTAGAAGAAAAAACTAAAAACTACAAGCCAATATCCTTAATAAACAGGGATGCAGAAAGTCTACATATATATATTTGCAAAACAAATTAAATTGTGCATTAAAAGGATCATACCCTGTGAAAGAAATCTTGAGAAAGAAGAACAAAACTAAAGACATCACACTTCTTGATTTCAAACTAATAAAAAACAGTATGCTACTGGCATAAAAATAAACACAAATAACAATTGAAGAGGATTAGGAGCCTGGAAATAAACCAAACCTCCACATATATAGCCAACTAGTATTTGACAAGGAAGTGAAGAATATTCAATGGGGAAAGGATAATCTCTCAAATAAATGGTGTTGGGAAAACTTAGATGGATGAAATTGGAGCCCTATTATACCATTCACAAAAATTAACTTGAAGTGAATTAAACACTTAAGACTTACACCAGTCATGATAAAACACATCAGCCAGGTACAAAGCCCTTACTCCGTAAGGCAACTGCCTTTCTTCTCAGGATGCCCTTGTATTTCAAAGATTGAGTCCTTAGAGTGCATATAATAGGCAAGAGCTATTGTCCTAAGTGGCCATCCCAAAGTCCTGAAGATCACTAAATTTGCTCACATCCCACTTTGCAACATTTCTTGGCTCATCATTCTGTTATGAATCACACATATGTTAATGTTGGATTCCACTTTGCTTTGCCTCCATTTCATTCTAATGTTTAAATAGATTTTCAGCTCTAAGGATTTGTACAATTTCTACTCCATACCATCGGGTTATCATCATGTTAATAAAGCTATGCTCCAAAAGTCAGATGTGTTTATTGTTCTTGGGCTGGAAAAATATAATATATGAGAAGCAAACACAGGTACATGATGAGCTAGCTGGTTTTCAAAGTGAGACTTAACTAAGAGTCATAGGATGGCCCGTATCCTATCCGCTTGCAGGTTACAAGAACAGATTTCCAAAGGCATAAAGTACAATGGCCTTAAGCAACACACGATCACTAATTAAACCACACTGTCCCCTGGCATACACAAAGAGAAATGAAATCAACCCATCAAGGAACTCCATTTGCAATAAAAACAAGGTGTCCATGTGGAAACAAATCAATTACAGGAAAGTATACACCCAGAAAAATGTCTAAACAATGTCAAGCCATGATTAATTTGGTTTGAAGAATTCAACAAAGTAATATTGTCCATTCAGAATCTCCAGTCCTGCTGAGATTCTGGGATGTTGCCAGTGGCTCAGCTCCTATTCACAAACCCTGGCAACGTGAGTCTGATGCTCTATGCTTTAGGTCACCAGAGATGCTACCAGAATTTCATCTCTCTAGTCTTTATATCCTTTCTGTGTCTTTTGCTGAAACAGAAAATGGTGAAGGGGAGGGGAAATTGCCACCTCAAAATATGTCTCTTTGACATGAGAATTACTTCAGGCCGATTATTTTTAAGAAATAGCAGACACCAGAAAAACTCTGAAAACCAAGTATAAGTTACCTTTTTGTAAGAGACATTTACATTTGTAAGAACAATGTCAATTTGTAAGAGTGTCTCCCTCTCTATTCCCAAAAGAGAAGGATGAAGCTCTTCCTTCTTGAAGAGAAGAACTTAAATTTGCATTAATGCCCATAACCTTGTTTATTGGGCTTTGCCAGATAACTTCCCATAACCAGCTTTCCCAACACCCAATATCTTCTTTTGTCTTTAGTTAGAGATGGTATATAAGGTGGTAACCAGGGCCATTTCAGGGAGTTATGGGTGTCTCCTATGTATATAGGAGGTGTACATGTTACAATATTAAACTTCTGTGTGCTTTTCTCTTGTGGATCTTTTATACAAGCAGAGTCTCCGCTGAGAACCTAGAAGGTTAGAGGGAAATTATGAAGGTCTTTTTGAAAGAGCACAGCTGCTAATCAGCCTATCATGGCACGAGGAAAGCAAATGCCAAGAGTGAATAAGCATTTCTGCGGGCACCATGTTTAACTTGACAAGGATGAGTTATGGCTACAGTCAGCATGGTCTCAACAGTAGCCTGACTTAGGTAGTCAGTGAGTGGTTTGCCTCCTTTAACTAGACAGGCAAGAAAGACCTTTCCTCCACCCCACTTCTGGATCCCTGAGGAACCCACAATAGGGCTCTGAGGAATTGCTCTCCCATCCCCCACTACTATTTTAACCCAGAAAAGACATCCAGCTTATATACCATCTCTAACTAAAGACAAAAGAAGATGTTGGGTGTTGGGAGAGCCAGTTATGGGAAGTTATCAGGTAAAGTCAAATAAAGATGTAATCTTTAACACTAGGCCGACGGAATCACGGTGTTTTATTTAGAGTTCTTGAATTTAGGGTATCAGGTGAACCCATTTTTATGGAATGCATAAGGGCCTTCAAATATATCAAGTTTCATACCCAAACAAAAGCAGAAATATCTTCTCCAGACACCAGGATGGATGGCTACTTAGTAAAAATCACCTCCAGCAGTAGAGCTCTGCATTGCTAAGGTGCTCATTATTTTAGAATTAGCTAAGAAAATAACCTTGTATACATTCTGCACAGACAATACTACAGAAAAGATGCCTGGTTGTTTTTTTTTAATTGTATTAGATATTGAAATTATCATGACTGTGGAATCCTTTTTATCTAACCTGATCAGGATGAATGATTGATCAATGAATTGACAAGGTTAAATGAAGCAGAAAAACAATATTTTTAAGTTGAAACATGTAAAGGTGGCCTGCTTATGTCCATCTTTATATTTCCTTTATCTTTCTTCCATAAATTTCACCATAATGCATCTTGTACAATTCCCAATTTCACTTTCTTTAAATAAAGGTAAGAATTCAGAGGCACTCGAGAGACATATCAATCTGTTATAGTCACCCTAAAGTTTTGTGACTGCATTACCTACTTTTTCTGTGGTCTCATGTACACCTAATTCCGCAGTATTTAAAAACATTCTCTTTGTTGAGTTTTTATTATGAAAACTCCTTTCACACTTGTATTTAACGTATGCAATATTTAATAGAATTACAGAGGTATAATCACAAGGAATATTGACATAATTGCATTGGGAATTTAAAAATAACTGGCTCTAAGTTAGAGTACAGTTCAACAAGTTTGAGAGCTAGTACACGAACAAACGAGAAGGGAGACTGTCAGCCCCTGAGCACTAAAGTGTTATGAATGTCGATGTGTTTTACACCAGGAATGGGGAGCGCCATTTGTCTGGCAAATCTATTATGTTGAGCTTGGTTAAGAGATCATGTTTTAAAGTATTTTATTGTAGAAATATATGGCAGCATATTATTCATAATTTTAGGTGTATTCATCTCCTATCACCAAGTAAAATGGAATCTTGCAAAGAGAGACAGAAAAAAGCCTGGGGCTTGGAGTAGAAGTCCAAAAATATGCAATTAGAAACTTGTGAGTTATGAATAAAATTTATTTGAAGTGTATTTTATGAACCTTGTTGGAAAGGCCAACCACTGACTAAGTTATAGCAGAGGATAAAACTTGAGTTTCATTTAGACCTGAGACAGGATGCAAAGCTGGTATCTTCACTGATTTCCCTGCCCTGTTCTTCTGACAATGGTGTCTGATCAATTCCCAGGATAAGTAACTGGCACATTATACATATGTCTGCACACGGTCCAGCACTTAATTAAATCATGAAATTATAAATGGCACTCTAGAGTATGATCTGCAAGGATTGTACCACATGAATATTTTATCTGGGCTTAAGAGTCACATTTACAGAATGTCTGAGAGAATAAAAGACATTGTAAAGCCCTTGGCATATAGATGTTGATAAAAAATGTAAATCACTTTCATATCTTCTATTTCTCTAAAATAGCTTCTCTATGGAAAGACCAGGTAGCAAAGTTGCTCAGTCCTAGAATATGTGAATCTTCAATCCTTCTGGTTAACGATAAATTGTTTTCCAAAATAGCACTGTTTTTGTTTTTTCTTTCATCACCAAATAGATAAGAGATCCTTTTCTTCACATTTCGCCAATATTTAATGTTGTCGAACTTTACATTTATTATTTTTTTGCCAATCCGATAGGTAAAATTATATCTCATTATTTGCATTTTCCAGATTAGTCGGTGAAGCTGAAAATCTTGCTGTATATTTAACAATCACTTGTGTTCCTTCTTGTGTCTTAGGTCTTTTATTTTTCTATTTGAATTGTTTTTCTTTTGTTTTCTTTATTCTTATGGGTTCTTCATCTTGCTGGATTTTCACATTAACCCTTGGGCCATGATTGTAATTTTCCTAGGACATGGTTGTGATCTTCCTCCTTTACAGATGAGAATCTGAAGAGTAACAATAAGAAATGTGAATAGTCATAGAGGGAGCAAATGATGGAGAACAATCCAAACTCAGCTCTGTTTTACTGCAAAGCTCAGGTGGCTCCCATTAAACAAACCTGTTGATTTTTGCTTGTGTGTTCTTATTTCCATGCCACAAGCTCCCCCTAGATTCTCTGCAAAGAACAATCTCAGAGGGAGTCACATTG
Source organism: Pteronotus mesoamericanus (assembly GCF_021234165.1). Classification (NCBI taxonomy): domain Eukaryota; kingdom Metazoa; phylum Chordata; class Mammalia; order Chiroptera; family Mormoopidae; genus Pteronotus; species Pteronotus mesoamericanus. The sequence continues at coordinate 10,067,715 of NW_026555234.1, read as the reverse complement.
CAATAAGAAAAGGAGAATAAAAATGATCAAAGGGAGGTCAAATACTCTAGAAATGTCTAGAAAATAAACCAGTTACAAAGTTGAGCATGGAGGATATTTGAAAGATTGTTTTACTTCTTATTGCTCTCAGCCCATCATCAAATCCAAGAATAATAATACTATCATCAATCACGATGATATTAAAAAAACAAAGATATTGAAATTCAGTCACTTAAGATGCACAAAACTGTGCTAAGCACTTTAGATGTATCATGGCAGTTGACCATGAAAGCAATTCATAAGTGAGGGAATTGATTTAGTTCTATTTTGCAGAGGAGAAAACCCAGTTTTAGAGGTGTTAAAGGTGTTCTCTGAAGGATACATGACCAGGAAATTATATTTTCTGGATAAAAAACATTTTTCATTTTGTTTTTACTCTGGAGATAGCACTTATAATAATTATACATCACATGTCATTAATCAAAATACCCTACTATGCAGTTCATGTCTTTCTTCCAAATACACATATGTCATCTTTTTCCAGTTGCCACATTACCTAGCTAATGAATAATCATACACTAATAATTCAAAAGGGCTGTTGTTCCTCAAACATCGAACTCAATTCAGATCAGTTTTCCAAAGACAATTATTGTTGACATATCAATGTGGTAGTAAGTACACAATTAGGCCTTTTGGGGTCAAAAGCAGGGTCTCAAAATCCCAGGAGGCTGTAACAGAGAGCAGAGATGAGGCATCCACCAATATTTTGCTAGAATCTTTTTGTTCCGGAACAAGAACCGGTTTTCATTTTGAAACTCAGGAAAATATAGCCATAACATTTTTAGAAAATTTAGGTACTTTGCAGGTGCTTTTCAGAGAAATTTTCACTGATTATCTGACTCTTCTGAAGCAAATTGTATTTCTACCTATAATAGATTGCCCATCTCCAGATATAGAGTAGCACTCAATCTTTGGTTAACACCCTTGCAAATATATTTACTGTCCTGAAATGTCTTTTTGGTGTTTCTTTTTTTTTTAATGTCAAATATAGCTCATAGTGTAATGGTCTAATGACCAAATGTTAATAATCGCATAATTATTGTACTTAGATTGATGATTTTTTTTTGTTGCTATCATCTTAAGTTGTATAAGAAAAAAAGTTTTCAAAGAGCCTAAAACAAATAACAGCCAGAACAGACTCAAGCATGTAGTAGGTGAGCAAGTGAATATTAGATAAACAAACGAATAAAGGACAACTATACAGGGGCTAAATGCCCTCACTATGCAGAACATTTTTCCTAATGATTGTTCAGAGATATATTTCAAGAATGAGGTTAATCAGATTATAGTTTCAGAAATATATATTCAAAATTGCATTTCTATAAGGAGGCAAAAATCTGACTCACTCCACTTATACATTAAATGCATTATACTTTTGTAGTGGTCTCACCTCAAAAACTAAACATTATTTTTGAATGCATGGCCTGGTTTAATCCTCCCAACACTATTTGATTATTTTACAAATGAGCAAACTGGAGAAGCCTGAAGGTACTTTGGAAGCATTAATGAGTGGTTCAACCAGGGTTCACTCCAGAGCCTCCTTGACTGCAAACTCATGCTCCTTCCAATGGAACAAATTTCTGTCCTAATGCTTCTCTCCCTTTGGGCTAAAAGATCCAAAATCAAGAAGGGGTATAAAGAAAAGAAAGAACCAAGATATATTGATGACATACTTCAATCAGTTATTTCCTATACGTAACCTCATTTGATCATAAAATAAAAGAAAGTCACTATACCAGTCCCATTTCTAGGTGATGAAACTGGATCTCAGAAAAGTTATCAATCTGACTGACAAAGTCAGACTTTAAGACCATGCCTATGACTTCAAAGTTTTCTTTAGACTATGAGAAGTCTAAAGCCAAGGAAGGAAATAGCACTTATTGAGGGCATATATTTTATTTAGAAATTTTATATATTTCTAAAAAATATCTGCAAGCTCCTTATATTCAATCAATGTCTAGTGATGAGGAAACTGAATCTCAGAGATGTTAGGTAATTTGCCTAAAATAATGAGACCAGAGTTCAAGTCCAAGTCTATTGATTCAAAGTGATTACTCTTCCCATTAGAAAATAAATTATTTTAGCTGGAAGGGAGTTTTTTAAATAGTTGAGGCTAGACTTATAATTGTATTGATGGAATAAAACAAGGTGTAACGGCATGTTTGCCAGAGGCTGGTGGAGAGCAGGAATGCAGAAGGAACACTATTATTTGCCGTCCGCAGGGAAAGAAGTTTCCAGCTATATTATTGGAAGGTCACTCAACAACCTTTAAAGAAATTTAATTATGTATAATTAATAATTATGATAACCTTAATTTGGAAACAATCCTACAAACTCCTTGGAGGTGTCTAATGAGAGGCTGGATCTCCTTTTGCATATTGACAATACCTAGCACTTGGTAGGCACTCAACTAATGCTTGTGGGATAAATGATGAATGAATCAATTAATAGTGGAAAGTATTTTTATGGGAGTGGTGACATATTTAGAGGTATGCTCTGTTTCCAAATCTTTGACAAAAATTGAATTCACAATTTTGTCAATTAGGACATGAATGATCCTTTTCCTACAAACTTAGAGATTTTTAAAAGACACTGTCCTGGCTTTGTCAATGATCTCTTCTGTGAGCAGTGAGTGAAAAGGTGATTGCTGCAGAGTTAAAGAAAGAGAGAGAGAATGGGAAAAATTGAAAAGACTCTAGTAAGGATTCTGAGGCTGACGAGAGAAAATAAACAATGAAGAGATGAGGGAAGGGAGTGGCAGGAAGTGAAAACTGACTCCCTGCTGCACTAGGGTTATATACATGTGCATGTGCAGGAATGTATGCACATACACGTACAGTTGTGGGACAGAACTGAGCTGAGAAAGGACAGAAAGATAATACAGCTATAAGAGGAAGCAGTTTTTCATCAAGCACCTGAAGGGGATATAGTGTTCCTAAACAATGAGTTCACAAGTAGTTATGAACCATTTACTAGGTTTTAGACATTTTTCTAAGTACTGGTGACCCAGCATTGAACCAAACAAAGTCCCTATGCTTCCCAGGCTCCTTTCTACAGAGTTTTCTGTGTATTATTTTTATACTTTTTCCATATTGTTTTACAGCTGGTTAATGAAGTATTGGTTATGTTAATTCTCAAAATAGACAGCAGTGAGCAAATATGCTTCTGTTAGCACATAAAATAAAAAGCAGTGGCAGAACCTAAAATAGCTCTCAATGAACAGAGCTGGAATGATCTGAGCAATGTAATGAATAACATAGCATTGGATTATAACTCAAAGCATCAAGTAGATATGTGACTCCATATGATATAAAGTATTGAATAAATGAATAAATATAGCGAAGGAAAAAAATTTCTTTCCTAATAATTCTAATTCCAAATGTCAGGAAGGTAGAGCTTGAATTCTCTCCACCTCTTTTGAAGGAATGCTAAACTTAGTAGTTTTTTTTCCCCCCGAAGAATAGCACAGGGAAATAAAAGATGATAATTGTACAATGAAGAAACCCAAAAGCACATTAGCCAACTGAAGAAGATAAATGTCACCAGCATGCCATGTGGATGTCATGCAACCCTGATGTGATGCAATGAGACGGACACTCACTTCTGTGCTATTCTTTTCCACAAACCTAAATGCCCCAGTCTAATGGTGGGAAAAAAAAGCCATAAGGCCAACCCAGTTGAGGAAAATTCTGCAAGTTACCTGAACAGTAATCCTTAAGATTCTCAAAGTCATTAAAAACAGGAAAAGCCCATCCTAGACCAGAAGGTCTATGATGACATCACAGCTAAGGACATCATGGTATGCTGCATTGGATCCTGGGAAAGAGGACATTTGTGGAAAAAAAATGGTAAACTCAAAATGAAGTTGGGACTTTCGGTAGCAGTAAGGCACCAACACCAATTTTTTAGTTTTGTCAAATGTACCATGAAAATATAAGCTGTTGATAAATAAAACTGTGTAAAGTGTATATGGGAACACTTTATTTTATCTTTATAGCATTTTGACTTTTATGTAATTCCAAAAGTAACAGCAAAGCAAAAATAATTTTCAAATAACCACAGCATAAAATATTAGAAAACAAGACAAACAGAAGGTAGGGGGTGGGGGTGCTGTTCACGAGCGCAAATAACTTAGAAAGTAGAAGCTCGAACATTCGCTACACACAAACACAAGATGCTTATGTGGATCTGGGTAAATTTCAGCCAGAGAATTCTTCTCCAGCCTTGTATAAATTCTGAAAAACCCCTTCACATACTGGGCTGATTATCTTTTGTCAGCAGCCATGATTATAATGAATACCGACAAGTTTATGGCTGTAAAAGCAAAAAAAAAAAAATGAGATGAAGGAGAAATGTGGATTTTTGTCTTTGAAATAGGTGACAAAAGGTTCTACCACGTGAGAACTTATTTCCCAGACCTCGCGTATCACATGCTAGAAATACATACTTGGTGGGGGAAAAAAATCCTAAAATAAAAAACATGTGTGAGTAGGTATGAAAGAATAATTCATATCTCCAGGGATTTGGGGAAGTAACTAAAATAGTCAAAGAGGGCTGCATTTCTTTCATTGAACAAAAGTTGATGTGAGAATCACTGGGCTACAACTATTGTATTTATTGCTGTATTGCTGAGGCTCCAAACATGGGAGGAATGGATGAAGCAAAGAAGAGATGTAATGGAAAGATGAAATGTTGAAATTGTAGAAAATACCACAACATTAATTTTAGTTGGGGGAGATGCTCATGAATGGTTCTGACATTAAAAAGATAATACAAGCAGTAAGAGGTTTAAATAAAGAATGATAAGAGTTCAGGATGCTGACTTTTAATTCAAAATTGGATATAGAATCTGCTATTTGTGCTGCGTTTCAAAGTATTGTTAAGGCTTGACCGTGAGATATGTTAAGGTTCATTAATTCTCATGTTGTGTTTGGCACAGAAAAGTGCTTACTCAAAGCAAGAGCAGAAATATTTGACTCTCAGTTCCATATCTAAACCCCGCCCACTTAACTCTATAGCTTTAGTAACTTCATCACAAGGAGGATGAGAATAATTCTCTCACTGCTTTGCTGGGAATATTAAATTAGACCCAGTTGTGAAAATGTCTGGAAGAGTAGAGTGGCTTGTAATGGCTAGTGACTAAGGATGTAGGTAGAGAAAAGTGATGAACATTTCACTGTTCCTCATCTAGGTAGGCAACAATTTACCTGGTTTAACTGTTCCACAAGGTAACATTAGTATGTTAACAATGCCCAGTAAGACTATACTGTTTGTAACAGTGGGATTTTAGGTGAGGACAAGTAGGCAGAAACTTCCTAGATCCTGGATAAGCACAGTGTTCAGGGGACCAGCCTTAAATGGAAGAAGCTATTTTTGTCTATTGCTAAGATTTAGTGCCTTGGTAGCCAAGACACTAAAATATTGATTTCCAAAAGCAAAATTTCAGTTTCCTCCTCTTAGGTGGTTGATATTGCACATTGGTTTTATCTGTGTAATAGATGGTTTTCAATAGCACTTTCCTGAGTTGATATAGTAATGTAACTCCATTATGGATTTAAAAAGTCAGATCAGAACCTGAATAATGTCTGCTTATTTTCTCAAACTCAGAGGAGACAGCCAGAAGTCTGGAAGGGTCAGGGATAATTGTTAGAGAGTGTCATATCAGGAAGGCAGCTTGTCATTTAAGAAATATTTTACAGTTCCATTATTACTCAGTTGGGCTTCAATTTTCCCTCACATACTTCAGAAATCTTGCAAACTCATTATTAAAACACACACACACACACACACACACACACACAGAAATTGCAGTGGCCAAAACTTTGAAGTTTATTTTAAATGTCTCCATCCTAGGCCTTCAATGGTCTAATGTCCTGGGCTTTTAGTTACAAGAATGTCACAAAAGCTGGGGGGAAAAATAGCAATATTACCCTTTAAAAGTTTTTTCACTTGGATTACGTTATTTAATGCTCACAAAAGTAATTATAGGTCAATTTCACCATTTCTGTTTTCCAGATGAAGAAACTCAAGCTGAGAGAGGTTATGTGATTTTTGCAAAGTGACAGGCAAGTTAGTAGACTTTTAACTCTGTGTCTAGAAATGGTCTCAACTATGCCCTGCTGTTAATGCCTTGAGATAAATTGATTTTAATTACCATTTCCTTCCAAGGCCCATTGGCTTTTAAAAGAACATAACAAGTAGAAGGATTCATTCATTAATGCTAGAATTTAAGGTATTATAGCCTTTGGGTAAGTAGATATTTAGAAGAAGCAAAAGAATCTGCTGGGTGTTCCGCAAATCACATAAAAGTTGGGTGAAAGATACCTCCTTGCATGTAGATTTATTTTGATGATATAATTCAGCCACGACCCTGCCTTTTTTAGTAACATTGTACATCTTTAAATTCTTAAATAATTTAAGATTCTTTTCTTGCTCCAGTAATTGTGAGCCAGAAGAGTAGTTATATCATCGCCTTCTGTCATCACAATCCCTGGCAGACAAGGGGACAATTATATAAAGGACCAGGAGGTGTAACTGGAAAGCTTAGAAAGTTCTAATCATTCTGTAATAGTTCTACCAGTATATCTGTCACCCTAAATATCATGAAGTAATAATTCCTCGCGTCAGTATATCAAACATCATTTATGCAGAATTTCAAGAAGCTTTACTTTGAAAGGAAGAAAATTGAGTGATGAGAATTAAAGAGCTTGGGATGTTACTTCCCCCCCCCCAGCTGTATTGAGATATAATTGACAAGAGTGATTGGAAAAATGGTGATATTGAAAAGGAAATTATTATTGGAGGTCTTAAGAATTTTGAGCTTTGATTCTAACACAGATGGGAAAAAAGTATAGTAAATAAGCCATACACCGTGGATTTTCAGTGAATACCCAAAATAGTTTTAGGATGAGAATAATGATGACGGTGAAGATGAAGGGGCTGCTGATGATTTGGGTAGATTACGGTAGCCACAGAAGGGCAACGGCATGGAAACAACACAAGACCACTAAAGTGTCTCAGAAGAACTGAAACGCAGGCTTGCCTCTGCCGCTCACCAGCCTTGTGGCTTAGGGAAGCCATGTGATCTCTCTCTGTCGCAGTTTCCTCATCTAGAAATTATTCACTACATTTGGCTTACACCTTTACCTTTCCTCTGGGATAGAAAATATTCCTAGTTAAAGAGGTAGAATCACAGATAGTCACTCATCTAGCTTAACATTTATACTCTGTTTCATGCTCTGGACGCAAAGATAATTACAGTCTCAGCGGGCCGTTCCCACTCCGCCCACGGGCGCTGGCTTACACAGTGCAAGGTGGAGACAAGTTTCGTCCCAAGACAAAGGGCACAGGGTAGGAGCAAGGAGCACAGGCCCCAGACACAAACTGCCTGGGCGGGGGCCACCACCCTCTGCTTCTTAGCTTGGGCAAGTCCTTTAGCATCTCAGTGCCTCAATTTCCTCAGCTCTAAACTCTCACTGTCTCAGTTTTCTCAGCTGCAAACTGGATATGAGACTAGCACCCAACTCACAAGTATAAATATTAACAAATGCATCGCCTGTAGAAAAATGGAGTATTATATGTGATATATGAATGCTTATTAAATACTGACATAAGCACCATAAATGTTTTAAGTAGTATATCAAAGGTATAAAAACAGCAGTTCTTAAAAAGGCAATTTTGCACACCAGGGAATATGTGGCAGCTCCTAAAAACATTTTTGGTCGTCACACTGGGAGGATGTTACAGGCATCTAATGGATAGTTGTTAGGGATGCTGATAAATGTCCTACACCGAAGAGGACACAACAAAGAATTATCCAGCCCCAAATGTCACTGATGACAAGATTGACATTGTTGGTCTGTCCAGAGTAGCAGGGTAACACCAATAATGGAGAAATCAGTCCTGCTGGGGTTGGCAGGAAACAGGAAGACATTTTAAAGTTTGTTTGAGGAAGATACAAGGTCATTCCAGGCACAGAAGACCCCATGGCCAAAGGCACTGAGGTACCTTCCAGGTGTGGCCTGAGGCCCTGGAAATGTAAAATTGGTTTAATTATTTTTTATGGTCAACACTAAAGGTTGTACTCAACACTCCATGCATTGCAGCATTAAGTCATTTGATACTCATTACAAACCTATAGATAAATAGCACTATTCCCATTTTATAGATAAGAAAATGAAAGGCTAGAAGAATTTTGAAACTTGTCAAAGACGGCACTGCTAGTAATGACTTCAGTATAGCTTGTGGTTAAGTTTATATTGCAAAATGTGCTATTTATAGAATACATAATACAAAAAGAAGTGCCCTTTGGTTTATAACACACACACACACACAAAAGACTGTTAAAATAGAAAGGGGAAATTAGTGTTTAAATGTTACGCACATGAAGCCTTTAGTAAACAAGAGGGAAGAGATGGTATGAAAAATTTTGGTCCTTAGTTGAGCAAGAAAATTGACCCTGTGCTCCTTCTAAGCCACAGTTAGGAGGAAAACATCATTAAGTGCATAGATACTGTGGTCTGATCAAAGGGAATCAACTGATGTTATTCAAGAGGTGGCGAAATATTCCCCAGGAACTCTTTGCTAAAAAAAGTGTTCATAAGGAATGCTGCTGTTCAAGGTAAGATAAGGGACTCTTGAACAGACACATCAGGCTGCATGTTTAGCAGTTAACTCGAGCTATTCTTTCACTAAATAATTAAACATCAAGTCGTTTGAGAATGCTGGGCAAGTTTCCTATCATCTATTCATTTTTACCTTAAAAACTGGGTGATGGTGTATAGGATTTAAGCAATATAAGAACAATAGGCATTTCTTTAGCGGTCCTCATCTCCCTGTGCTGGTTTAACTCAGCTGGTTGCCTGAAGCCATGATTAGGTCTGTTGCTAAGGACTGAGCCACTGATTTATGGGCGGAAAGAATGCCACCTCCTCCTCGATGAAGGGCTGTGCCTCTCAGCTGGACAGCCAAGGGCTCAATCCCTCTTCCCTTCCAAACCAAGAAAAATGTTTTAATTATGACTTAAACAACTGTTCTGGACAAATCCAGAAATAGATTGCCATGGGAATCCTTTTCTCTAAGAGGAATGGCAAGAGTTTACCATAAATATATGTTTAATACATGTGCTGTTTATATCTGGGTCCCATAACTTGAAGGAAACAGCAGGCAACATAAAATTACTTTCCTGGTGATATTTTTTTCAGTAGTGGGCTTTTAATTTATCCAACTAACATGTACGGAATACCTACCTAAGTTGAGTTGGTGCCCTTTCTAATTAGCTTTTCTCATTTTTTAAATGCCACACAGATCCATTACTGACCTCTTAGATCAAGAGCAGCACAGTCAATTACTATGTAATGTGCTATGTAAACATAGTGTAATACGTGCATTTGGTCACTTAGCAAGCACCTACTATGTCCTAGAGTTTGCAGTGACATCACACAGTAGGCACAAACACCGAATTTCTCTGAAATGCATGTGTTGACTTTGACTGAAGTTTTCCCTCCGCACCTGTGAGTTTACTTTTCAGTTGGCAAATTGATTTTTCAGCTGCTTTTCTACAGGGTAATGGGTCTCAAATATCTTCACCCACTGCAAAGCTGGTACAAGCCAGAGGGGGGCTTGCAATTCCATCAGGTAAACCCTTGGCCCTAACGCTACTGGACACCCGAGCAATTCACATCTGCTCAGATACCTGATTTGCCAACTCCACAAGCACACATGGAAGTGAAAAGTGTGACAAATATGCCCTCCTTTCTACCAGCAGTCAAACCCCTCAGCACCGTGGTTTGGTTGAAAAATAAAAGCATCGTATGCTTCCGAATCTCTGCTGTTTTTTATCAGCAGGTCTGTAAGGGTAGCCTCCACCTCCCAGCACTCACAACACCCGCACACACGGCGCTCCCCCACACACCGGGTTTCCTTTTTCTTTCTCCTTCTCCCCTGAGCAAACGTGTTCTCAAAGAACGTTTTAATAGAACTGAATCAAAGGCAAACCTGGTGCTGCTATCTTCTGCAAGCCACATGTCCCCCCATTGTGCTATTTCAGCTGAGGGGTTCAGAGATTGAGAGGAGCAGCAGGCTCGTCTTAGCTGCAGCTCAGGGGATCAGAGCATGAAAAAGGACATGGAAGGTGGCCTGGAAAAGGTCACCGTTCCCACACTTGAAAGGAATGTCCAGACAAGTTTGAGTTAAGTCAAGCTGACACATTTCAAACTCCTGGAAAACCAGGTGCTTGGAAGCCAACTTTTGAAATTCAAAGGTCCTGGGAGGGCTGGGAAAAGGGAGAAGTTGGTTTTCCTGACACCAAATTCAGTGTCGCTGCTTCTGGAGACGGTACATTCAAAAGTCAGAGGGCGCTTGTTTGTTTTCAGCGGAAAAGAGGGGAGGTTCAAAATAGCGTCTCTCTTGTCTTTTCATCTCTGAGTTCTGGGGACAAGGCTGCCCTTTTCTGCCTTTTCAGAAACTATCCAAAGATCTTGCTCAGGGACATCAGGCAGGCAGACAGTCTCAGGCCCAGCAAGCCCAGATACACTGACTGTTATTGGAAATGCTGTGACAGATAAATAACTCTTGGTTGATGTCTCGGGTTAAACATCAATGCCTCCCTTTGCCTGCCGGGGCAGCTGCAAAATATCTGACCCCTGAGACTGGGGTCCAGACCATGAGAAAGTGGCAGAATCACCAACTGATCACGGGGGCGGTTTGTTCTCAGGGACACCCTAACCCCTCCAAGAATGTCGCTGGAATGTGCAAACTGGGTGTATCTCCAGAGGGGACAGGCTGCTCCTCACACTATTTTTTAAAGTCTATCAATGTGAAACCAAGCCTTTGTCCACTTAGGAGGAATTTCATAAAGAAAAGGACAGATGACAATACCTGCTTGGTCAGGAGTTAAACGTGTTCTTTGTTTTGTGTTTTAATTCAAAATACACTATGTGTGCTCCGAAAACTGGAATTTCTTGTTTTGCGTGCTTTAGAAAGAAAAGTCATAAAGCATGAATTGAAGAGTAGGGTCAGAAATCCTGAAAAGAGAGAGAGAAAGAGAGAAGAAACTAGAAAATAGAGTGTATTTACAATTATCACCACTTATAGAATGAGGTATTAACTAGATTATGGGCATCAAGAGTAAAATTAATGTGGATTTGAAAATTATCAAAGCTACTGATCCTTTGCCATTGCACAAATATTTCTTTAACTTTGATCATGGTTTCAGTCTTAGAGTTCTTAGCTAGCAACTATACCTACAAGAAAAGTATCAGAATCCCTGTTTTAAAAATGATGAAAGTAAGGTTCAGTTATAATAATTTGTTCAAAAATATAATCGGTCTTTAAGCACAGTTCTGTCTGAACCTAAGGTATGTGTTAGTAACAACTAGACACACTTTTAGGTCGTTCAACGTCATTCAGCCTATCTTTTTTAATGTATGGTCTATACCCACCAGCAAAGATTTTCAGAGTTTTACTTTCTGTAGTTTGTATAAAATGAAAACAACGGTCAGATGAATGTGCTTTGCAACATACACAACCCTTTTCTAGAAATGCTAACAGGGTTCCAGACAGACTTCCCTCACTCCCCAGGCTCCCGGACCCTGCACCGCCTCCCTGCTTCCCTACCCCTCCAGCCCTGGCTGAGAACCATCTGTATAGTCAGTGATCAGTGCTTCTATTATACTTACTCTGGTTCATTTATTTGGGCACTGTCGATACCCATCATACTAAAGTCTATAAAAAGTCTGCTTTCTAAAGTCAAATGTATATGTGCCACTTAGTTTTAAAGCAAATCAAACCAATTCTGAGTATAGCAGGCGGTGGATTCAGGAGACATCCATGCTCATGATGGGCCTGCGTGAGGAGGGATCGCGTGAGCCGGGGCAAGAGGGCGTGAGCGCTGGAATCTCGACTGATCACTTACCATGTGTGCAAGAGACCACAATTCAGAAGTCTGAGGGCCCGAATGCGGAGCCCGTGTCATCCAGTCGGCACCTGGGACCACCTGATATGTACCTCACCTCTCTGGGCCTCAGGTTTATAAAATATAAATCAGGGATAATGATAGCACCAGCCTAATGAGGATAAAGTTAAATGAGATAATTAAGGGTTAGTTCTTAGAACAATGCCTGGCACCTATTGTAAGTGTTCAATAAATGGTAGTTCGTATAGTTGTTATTGCGATTACTATTATTGTGGTAAATATTATCAGCATCTATTATCAGTCTCAAGTCCTTCATGAAAACAAAGAAAAGTATTAAAGCAGTTATTGTTCAAAACAGATTATTATGTTTATCCGGTTCTATTTTATGAAAATACAGCTTCATGACAAAGTGAAATAACTCACTCAAATAATGGCACTAACTGGTAAACCTGCTAACCTATAGTGAGCCCCAAAAATCGTTCACTTCCCCTGGGTGACCAAGTCTCTGACACCTCAGTTGACACAGGTCACTGAGTGACTCAGAGAGCCACTTTGGAAGTTAAACACACCTGCTGCAGAGGTCAGCCCCCTGGCTTGTAAATTCCAGCTGCAATGAAGTTCACTTTTCTCGTCTGAAAAATGGAACTAAAAATGGGACCACCTTAAAAGATGGTTGAAATGATTAAATGCATACTGTCACAGAGTAATAAAAGCTAATACTTCCTGGCCTCTTCTAGAATGCCACACACGGAGCCAAGCACTTTTGTGTATTAACAAATTTAATCTTCACAACTTCTCTATGTGGCACATGCTATTTGAATACCTACTCTTGTAATCACTGAATGGCAATTTAAACGAGTGTCTTTGCAGTGCTTGGCATTGGTTTTCACAGACAAAGCCTTTGAAAGGCTCTGCTTCTGGGAGTCACCACGATCTGCCCAGGTTCCCCACTGCCTGTCCTGCCAGAAGGGCCCCAAGCTGAGTGTGGGAGAATTTACCAGAGAGAAAGACCATTTAGTTTTACCTGGGTGACAGCAATTATGCAGAATGACAAAAGGAGCAGTTAAGTTACAAGTTAAGGATGATAATTCACTCTCCCCAGGGACTGTCACTCAGAAAGCCTCCAGAAAAATAAGAGCAAAACAATGGCAGGCTCTATTGTTAACAGTCATGTCCCCATAATGCCCTGGCATTCTGAGACAATAGCACCAAAAAGGCAGTCTGCTGTCCCTGGAAAGCTCGCCAAGCACATATGATATATCTCGAGCTGTCACTCCCTGGAGACTCACTGTGAAATGGTCCTCGGGCCATCCCTGTTTGTCGCAGCTCCATAGGACTCCCCAAATAACTTACTTGCAATCAGGGCTCATCAGCAGCTTTTAAAATACATGAACCAAAGTGTAGGAGAAACTGGATATTAGAGTGTGGATTTCCTCAACATAGATATGGCAGTGGACGTAAGCAGGAATTCACATCTTGATGCGAGATATTTGCCAAGACACATTGTGACTGTTACCACTTTTGCACACTAGAAAGCATTTTGAAAGAAATAACCAAATAAATAAAAATATACTGGGAATGACCAAATCTACAGGAGTTAGAATATTTTTCTGAGTTCTAATCCAGTCCATCACTATTGATTGAATATCTTCAATTTACTTTCTATTTGCTGTGGTCTTAAAGACAGCATTATGCTCGTTCATGTAAGTTGATGTCAAGGTGACATATTTATTGCTTGAAATCTATAGCTATGCATAGGTTAAGAGAGCCCCACAGTTTTTGAGGGCTTATTATGGTCTAATATATGCCAAAACATACAGTAACATATACTATATCGATAAAAAGATTAATAAGATCCTGGAGCAAGCTTGCTTGCGTTCAAACCTCTGTTCTTCTACTTCTTGCTGTAAAACTTTGGACAAAAAGTCTGTTACAGTTGTATTCCTCAGTTTCTGGAACTGTAAAATAGACATAATTTTTTTCCCTAAATCATATGATTGTTATTAAATAAGTTAATACAGGCCCAACGTTCCAAACAGTGTCCAGTATACTATGCTAACTGCTGGATAAACATGAGCTCTTATTATGATTTATTGAGACATTCAACAGCTCATTTAGCATGTAGCTCAGTTTTATTCCCACTCTATTGATAAAGAAACTGGTGCTTAGGGAAATCCCATAATCTGTTGTAGAAGAACTATCAAATCTGCATTCCAGTGGCATATCTCTCACTACTCGCTTCTGTGTCTCAGACAGCAGGAGGAACTTGGGAAGAGTCAGAACCGAGGCCAAACCCCTCACTCCATACCTTACTAGCTATGTGACCCTGGAAAAATCATCAGAATTCTGTTAAACTTAGTTTCCTCATCTGTAAAATGATGATAATCAAAAGTTTATTTATAGGACAGAAGGACTTGAAGAGATTTTTATGGCCAGAAACTATCAGAGGTCTCATGTCATGTGAATTATCTTTTGTGATTCCCAACGAAGGGAGCTCTGTTTGTAGGTCACTTGGAAATAGTGACATAATACTATGTTTTTGAAGGGAAGCATGAGAAAGGTTCTTAGCGGAAATTTTGCATAATATTTTATTTTTCCACACAGTTGCTCCCCAAAGCAGTAGGAGTATTAGTCAAAGGATTCATTAAACTATGTAAAGTTTCATTTTAAAAATCCTATGAAAATCTGTACAACCCCAAAATGTTAGGCCTACGGGTAATTTTGATAGAATGAGCTTAAAATGCCACAGGCTGGAAGGACAGGCGACTCTCTGTCTTCCAGAGGGAGACGCTGGCTTTCAGGAATGTGTCCCAGCCCCAAGGAATGCAGGCAGCTGCACACTGGAAAGTCGGGGTTCTGAACAATGTATGTTATCAAACAGCGGGAGGAAGCAGTGCCAGGGAGAGGCTGAGGCAGGTAGGAGGAGTTTCGCTTGAGGCGTGAAAGAGGACCCGGGGAGGCCAGCCTCTGAAAAGGGAGAAAATAAACCGACATCTTTTCAAAATAGATACTTTGTATGGTCTATACCTGAGACTCAGGGAGAAGAGGAGGAGGAAGGAGAGCACAGGCACCTAAGATTCAGGCTTAGGGCAGGACATACTGCATTCGAGTGTACTTCATCCCAAGCAGGACCATAACGGTGCAGCGGGGGAGGGGAGGAAGGGGAGATGCGATCGCAGAAGTGTGGACCTGCAAGGCTGGACGCGGTGCTCATTTCTTTGTCCCCAAAATGGCTATGTCTTTCTCTAGTGTCTATAATGCTAACTGCAGGGCATCTGTTTCTGTTTCTTATCCGCCAGACAGGCTAGAGGTTTTCATATAAAAGGCCCAGATCATCGATCACAGGTCATCTATGCCAAGCATGGCACTAGAATGTAGTAATGGCCAGTAAATATTTTTTTGGAAAAGATATGAAGAAAAGAATGAAGGAATGTATTACACATACTTTGGCCCTGTCAAGTTTAGGCAAAGAATGTTCCAGGCCTAGTCTTACAGATAGAAGCATAGAGAAATCAGGGTGTGGGGACCAAGGTGGAGTAGAAAGCCTTGAAGGCCAGTAACTCTTAGCAGAAGTACCTGAGGAACTTTAAGAAAATATATATAATTCCACCTATCCAAACTCAATATTAGAAAACACCATTTGAAGGGCAAAGTACAAGAAGAGGTATTCATTCATTCATTCATTCATTCAATAAGTGTCTACTACTATCCTCTATGTGTGAAGAGCCTCGCTAGGTGGTGGTTGGGCTCAGATGGAAAGCAATACAGACACCAGTTCTTCTCTAAAGTTACTGATAGTCTAGAATTGGCTCTGATATCAAGCAAAAAAAAACCCATAAAAAAATTACTCAATCACCATGTAATGGCTGCCACACAGAAAAATAGCAGGGTGTCTCCTGCCATGGACTAGGCATAGGGAGGTGTAAGACCGCCTCAGGGGCAGCGCCTCAGGACGATTCAGCTGTATCTTCCAGTGAAAACCCCTGCTTTGGCTCTTTCTTCCAGCTCAAGTTTCTGTTTCTTTTTCCTACATAAAGTTCACTTAACTTGAAGACATTTCTTCTCACAGTGGGGCTGAAGGCTTCCAACTCTCAGGAGTCAGTGAAACAAAGTAAACATTGAGCTGTGGCTGGATTTCAAAACAATGGTGAAGCAGGTAAGTCAACATAAACATGTCAACTTCCATGGTCATTTAAACCCAAGCTTCCCAAACATCAATCTGAAACTTACGATGACACTCTATCCCACCTCCAGCTTAGAAGTTGCAATTCGCTTTTACCATCTGTGTGACAAGTAGCATGAAAACCCCAAAAAGACATTTCAACTTCCAGTTCTAGCTTACTTCTAATGTTACGGCCATAATAAATCACAGCCTACCTAAATGACCTTATACCTCATATTTTCCCATCCCATTCTTTTATATCATCATTATTGTGATCAATATCCAGAGGCTGTGGTGATGTCAATGAATACTCTGGATTTGGTTTCATTCAAACCCCTGACAAAAATGGAGTTTTGCATACATGAGAAAGGTAAAAACGAATCTCATTTAAAAGAAACTGTAACTGATGGACTCAATGCAACTATACACACACACACACACACACACACACACACACATAACTTAAATCAGTTGTCTTAATTACAGAGTATAAAATTGAATCTCTCCCAAGATACATGGCGGGCGTGGGGGACAGCTGGGTGTGCTGTTATGCGTGGGCTCAGAGCACTCATGGATCCTGACTGTATGGACGGCCCCTCCCCAGGCTTGTCTTTCTGTGTAGGTAGGTGTTCACGTTCACTCAGAGGTCACAGTGTGGGAGGCGGAGGGCAAAGAGACGCCTGAATATTTATTTGCCATTTAGGGACATTTTGAGCTGAAGGGATCAGAGATATGAAAATCCCTTCTCCAGCTGAGAAGTATCTAGAATGTCCAATGCAGTAATCTTTATATTGTTTTCCACATTCTGCTGCTTTCCTTGCTGTGCATTCCGGGGGCTTCTGGGGCTGACACTGCTGACATTAGTCAGGTTTGCCCTTGACATCCAGCGACTTCTGCTTCATCTCTGCATTTCTCTGCATTGGAGCCCTGCCTTCTGGTGAGAATGCTAAGCATTCTTGTGCCGTTATTTCTAGGCATTTTGCAGGGCATATTATTTTTTAAAGACAAAGCTATTTGTGACTTCTGCAATATCCTCTTTTTCTTTTGCTCAAACCACCAATTCTTTTCACTGATGGCAAAATGAGCCCTTACGTAGATTTCTCTGGGTCTTTTATCTTAGTCTTCTTATAAACATAGAGATGAACAAAATGTCAAATTCTGAATCAGTATGCTATGGTCTGAAGAGCACCAAATTGGATTTGAATCCTAGCTTTGTTTTCCAATGACCTTGAGCATGTGAAAGTCAGGCGAGGAATTATATATGAAGCACTACCTGGTCACTTACAGGTCTATTTCTAAATCTCCAAAATCTCTAATTTTATGATTATTCTAGGATTATATGTATCATAATTTCTAAGATATTCTCCAAAATAATCAACACAGTAATAGATACTTATGTGTTAATGTTAATGTTTTTTTTCAAAATCAAGGCAGTAATAGGCTCCCCCCTCATTGAGGCAAGGGATTGAGTCAAATCAGAACATGAAAGTCATATGCTTTGTCTATTAAATAACATTTCTGAGGCACAGCTTCCTCAATTTTTAAACAAAGGGATAATGTCTTTCTTCTACAATTTTTGTGAGATTTAAACAGAATAATGTATGTGGAAATGCCTAGCATGAGATCTGACACACAGGGGTCAGAAAATAAATGATAGCAATTCTTACTATTATGGACACAAAGCTTTGTTCTTTTCAAAGCTCATTTATATACATTATTTCATGCTACCAGACTAAGTTGATGCTGCCAAGAAGCTTCATTTAAAAAAATATCCCAGGGTCAGTGACATTATAACACCCCATCCTAAAATGAAGAGACTGTCAACTGATTTTAACTTGTAGCAATAAACTCTTTCAATCCATGTTTCATTCATTCAGATATCTCCTTGACCCGATAGCCTTGCACCAAGTCTGTCATATTTTATTTATGCAGTCATTAATATGGCAAATATTTATCAAGTAGCAACTATGTGTCTGGGTCTTATTTTCTCAGAAGATAGATTTTTGTGTTTAAAAAGGACCAGGGAAACGACGATTGTCATAGTATACAGCAAAGTGCTTAGTGGTGAGCTAATTTTTAAAAAGGAAAAAAAAAAAGGGATAAGGGTTTAGGTAATTTATTGTTGATATAAATTTATTGAAATAAAAAATAATCGATGAGTAGCTATAATAATAGTGCATGCAATTTCCACAGGGCAGTAAGATTTACAAAGCTTTTTTTTTCCCAAAAAATGTCTTGGACCCACCCACTTTGCTCCAAACCTACTAAAATCACCAACATTCAAGCCGTTTTTATTTCCAGCCAAGACTTTTAACAGCAGCCTCCGCTCCCAGCCCAATTACCATGTTTTCACATAGCAGCTAAAATTATCATTAAAAGTGAAAATTTGATCATTTTACTTCCTATTTAAAAATCTTCCAATGCCTCCCAAAACATCTCTTCATCATAGTCTCTAACAGCCGCTCCCAGCCCTAACAAACTGTTCAAGAGAGCAACCCTGGGCCCTTTCTGCAGCAGGCAGAGCTGGGGCTTGCTGCAGGGACCTCACTCGCTCTTCCCGGTGCCTGAGCCATGCTGTCCTCTCTTTGAGTCTGGCGCCTGCACTCCTTCTGAAGGTGCCCTCCCTCCCTCCTATCACTATCACACAATGCAACTTCTCTTTGTTTTCTTCCCGCTGGCTGGCTCTTTATTGTTACTTATGAAAATGTTGTCTATTTGTGTAGTTATGTGTGGCCCAACTTCTCCATGAGAATGTAACTCCATGAAGCAAGGGATCTTGCTTTCTCACTTATCTCTGTCACACAAGGAAACCAGCTCAGACAGCACAGGACTTAAGCAAGTGAAGGGGTTTAGAAATAGTATCCAGGATGAATATCAGGTCTCCTCATTATTTTGTGTGTTTTATTACAGTTCATGGCTAGAGAAGTTGTGCAAACAAAACATCGGCCCCTTGCCTCAAGGAGTCTGACACTAGGTCTTAAAACAAGATATTATTATCTCAGCAGTAGTTACCCATCCACGAGTTAAACGGCAAGACAACACGAATACAATAATGTAACAAAGCTGGCTTATGATTGTGTGCCAAAAAAATCAAAGACAATAAGTGCTGTGATTTTGCATGGAGAGCTTAAATCAATATGTTACCAGAGATTTTAAGTCAGTACGTCACAAAAAGTACAAGAGGTGTCTTCTTTTTTTCATCTCCAGTAAAGCGACATCCATTTTTCCTTGAGCTCATGTTGCTTGGCTCTGTGGTTATTTGATTTTTCTGTTTGTTTAACTGAATGTCATATCTTAGCATCTCCGAAAATTGTTATATTTCATTTATTTATTCTGTAAGTTAAAGTTATTTCAAATCAATTCTCTCTTGACCATTTTAAACAGTGTTCCAAAATCTCCTGAACTAAATGGAGATACAAACCAGTCATAATTCACAAATCATCTCTGTGGTGCAGGAAGCAGGCTGTCACCAAAGTGCCACCACCTATTTGGGAAAAATCTTCCTTTTGGGGAGACTCAAAGAACGGAACTCATATGACCTGTTTATTGTATTTCTTTTCATTGGACTTTATAACTAAAAAATATCCTGAAAATTCAATTAATCCTAAAATTAATTTAAAACTTTCCCGCAAATTTTATCTATAATCCCTTCCCTTCCCCCATTTTTATGCAAACAAAATTATCAATTCACCCCCTTAAAGGGTTCAGTTTTTGTTTTAAAAATATTTTGAGAAGCCTTGCATCTTCAAGAAGATATATGAATGAAAAAAAAAAAAAACCAGACATCTCTCTTCCTGATATATAAATGAGGTCTGTCCAGAAATTATCCATCCATGTAATAGGAAGAATAGTGACATTTATTGAAGAAGATACAAGATACAAGAAACATTGTGCATAGGAAAATGATGTCTCAGACCCCTACAAAGTAGGCACCTTAGGACCTCACACAGTTTTCCCAGAATCTCTTCCACTATTCAAAACACTCTGCAAAATCCTTTGTTGGAAATGCCATCAGCTGCCTGGTTGTATATTTCTGAATCTCATTGACAACCTGAAATCTCTTCCCTTTCAAAGGTGATTTCAGTTTTGGGAAAGCCAGAAATCACAGGGCACCAAATCTGTGCTGTAAGGGGGCTGAGTCTCCTGGGTGATTTGATATTTCGCCAAAAACTTTGCACAAGACAAGATGCATGAGTGGGCACATTGTCATGATGAAGCTCCCAATCACTAGTTGCCAATAACTACAGTGGTGTTTGTTTGTTTTCGTTGTATTACATCTCTCAACTGACAAAGAACTTTGAGGTAGTACTCCTTATTAATTGTTTGGTCTGGAGGGGCATACTTAATGATGGACCACACCTTCGCAATTAAAAAAAAAAAACACTTAACATTGTCTTGTTCTTGCTGTGACTTTGCCATACCTTCTTTGGGCATGGAGAACCAGGCAGCTTCCATTGGGGTGAATGGACCTTCATTTTGGGTGATAGCTGTAGGCCCACAATTCATCTCCAGCTATGACCTTCTTGAGGAAATCTGCTTCATTGGTAGCGGTTTGAATCAAGTCATTAGAAACTGCAGCATGATGTTCCTTCTGCTCTGGTTGCAAAATCCATGGAACAAATTTTGCCATAACATGTTTCATGCCAAGGTCCTGTGTCAAAATATCAGACACAGTAGTTTTTGGAATCCCCAGATCAGTTTCTAGTTCTTGCACTATCAGTCACTGATCATTGTTGATTGTAGCCCGTACATGTTCAACAGAATATTCTCAGGTGTTCTACTATTTCAGGCCTTCAACAATGTGGATCACTTTCAACAGATTCCAGACCATCTTTTGAGCATTTGTGCCATGCATGATTATTTGCGCTGCACTCATTACATTGTCTCAAAAGCCTTCTGAATCATCCAAATAGTTTTGGCAGAAGAATGTTCAAGTTTAATGCAAAATTCGATGCAAATTTATTGTTCTACTCACTCAGTCATTTTGAATGTGATGACCACACAGTACACACGCTCACTCAACAGTCTTCCACCTCCACTGACTAGTACATTGAAGTCATCATTGTTCATGCATGTGTATTCCAGTCCACTCTCCTTGGCTGCTAGGTTACAGTGATGTTGTGCAAACAGTTCTCCATATATTAACAGTGGCTGGACTTTTTCTGGACAGACCTTGTATATTCATTATCCTCATAATATATAAGTTGGGCCATTGTTACCCAGAGGCACATATGGGAGACAACATTGATCAAGATAATGGCCTTCTTATATGAAGTGTCATCCTCATGGATCTTCACTCTCTCTTTACCATCCTGGTTCCATACAAGCATGCAAATTTCACCCCACAAATATACCCTGCCCTCGCCAAGCATGAGAAAGAATGCAATCCATCATATTGAAAGTGCCAAATGCTACTGTCTCCAAAGTGATATAAAAGGTGGGAATTTTTTTCCTATAAAGGAACAAATAGTAATTATTTCAAATGTTGCAGGCCATTTGCCTAACTCACTTACTCAACTTTGGCATTGTAGTGTGAAAGTAGCATGTCTCAGGCACAAATACACAAGTGTTTTTTTTTATTCACTCCATAATGAGATTATGTCAGATATATCTTATAGAATTCATAGCATCTGAGAAAAACAAAACATACTAAAAATGCACTGATTAAACAGGAAAAAATTCAGACCTTAGAAGGTAGCTTCTGTGTCTATAAATTATCTCTACATGTTACTGAGAGATTAGAGAATAAAAATAAACACAGATTTTTTTTTACTTTTTTAATTTATTTATTTATTTTTTTAGAGAAAGAGGAAAGGAGAGAGAAAGAGAGGGAGAGAAACATCAATGTGTGGTTGCCTCTCGTACACTCCCCACAAGAGACCTGGCCTGCAACCCAGGCATGTGTCCGGACTGGGAATTGAACCACCGACCCTTCAGTTTGCAGATCAGCATTCAATCTACTGAGCCACACCAGCCAGGGCAATTTAAATAAAACAAATTATAACTATGTTTTAATAGATGCTTGTAAATTTCTGAACCTAAATAAATAAGCGTATCTAAAAACTATATCAAACATATGCAAATGTAGTAATAATTGTTTTATTTCATTAAAATTATGAAAATTAAGTGCTTATTATTCTGCTCAGTTTTGTTCATTATTTAATTTTGTCATTACAACTACTTTGTGTGGAAGACACTATTACTGTCTTGTATTACATACCCAGTGTCACCGAGCCAGTAAGTTTTTCAGCCATGTGACTCCAAAGTTTATCACCTATTACAATCTAGTTGTAAGATTCATATGAAGTTATACATATAAAGGCTGACATAAAGTGTCAAATCAAATAGCTTACTTTTGTGATTAAAGGCAGGAGGAGAATAAGTGACATATTAATGCAAGCCAAAATGTAGGTATAATCAATATTTTTAAAAATAGTAGAAAATAGTTTAAAGTTAAAAAATAATTAGTACATTAGAATTTTAAGATGATTTATTAAAAGCTACCTAGTGCCAATTTTTTTTAGATTAAAGCAATAAAATACTTACAGTTCTGGTAACTCTAAAAAAAACAGAAACAAAAAACATAAATTTAGTAAACAAGGATATGTCTCTTGGAACTAGTAAATGACTATAGCAAGGTTGCTGGATATAAGGTTTATATACAAAATGCAACTGCTTTCCTGTAAACCAGCAATGAATAAGAGCAATTTGAAATTTAAAACACAAAACTAGCTATATAAGCACTCCCAAAATAAAATGCTTAGGTATAAATTTAACAAAATATGTGTAAGATCTATATGAAGAAAAGTACAAAACTGTAATGCATGAAACCTAAGAAGAACAAAAATAAATGGACATATGCTTTATATTCATGGATAAGAGCACTCAATATTGTCAAAATGTCAGTTCTACTCAACTTGATCTACTGAGTCAATACAAAGTCAATCAAAACCCTAGCAAGTTATTTTTGGATATTGATAAACTGACTCTACAGTGTGTATATGAAAACAAAAGATTCAAAATAATCAACCCAATATTGGAAGAGAAGAACAAAGTTGGTGACTTGACACTAACCAACTTCACTACTTACTGTAAAACTAAAGAATTCAAGACACTGTGGGATTGGTGAAAGAATAGATAAATAGATCAGTAGAACAGAATAAGGAGCCTAGACCCTCATAAATTACATCAGCTGATCTTTGACAAGAAGCAAAGGCAACAGAAAGAAGAAAAATAATAGTCCTTTCAATAACTGATGTTGAATCAACCAGACACCCACATAGCATGAATCTAGACACAGACCTTGTGCCCTTCACAAAAATTAACTCAAAATAGATCAAAGACCTAAATGCGAAAAGCAAAAGTATAAAATTCCTAGAGGATAATATAGGAGCAAATCTAGTTGTTCTTGGGTATGGTGATGACTTCAGTTACAACACCAAAGTCACAATCCATACAAGTATTAATTTGTAAATTAAACTTCATTAAAATTAAAAACTTCTGTTTTGTGAAAGACACTGTCAAAAAAAATGACAAGGCAAGCCACAGTCTGGAAGAAAATATTTGCAGAGGGCATATCTGATAAATAGCTATTATGCAAAATATACAAAGAATTCTTAAACTGAACAAGGACAAAATGACTCAGTTACACAGTGGGCAGAAGATCTGAACAGATAATCACCAAAAAAGATACACAGATAGCAAATAAGCACATGAAGAGATGTTCAATGTCTAATGTCATTAGGGTATTGAAAATTAAAACGATATGCCACTACACATCTATTACAATGACCAAAATTCAAAACACTGGCAACCCAAATGCTGGTGAGTATGTGGAGCAACAGGAATTCCCATACATTGCTGGTGGGATGCAAAGTGGTATGGTCACTTGAGAAGATAGTCTGGCAGTTTCTTATAAAATTAAATATATTCTTACCATACAATCCAGCAATCACATTCTTTGGAATTTACCCCAACGAGATAAAAATTTATGTCCACATGAAAATTTCCACACAAATGTTTATAACAACTGTATTCATAATTAACAAAACTTTGAAGCAATCAAGATACCCTTTGGTAAACGAATGGACAAATAAACTGAGAAACATTCAGACAATAGAATATTATTTAGTACTGAGCAGAAATGAGCTATTAAGCTATGAAAAGATATGGAGGAAACTTAAGTTTATATTACGAAGTGAAAGAAACCAATGTGAAAAGCTTGCATACTGTCTGATGTTCTGGAAAAAGCAAAACCATGGAGACAGTGAAAGTTCAGTGACTTCAGGGGCTGGGGAGGAGACAGGAGGAATAGGAGAATTTTTAGGGTAGCGAAACTATTCTGTATGATACTCTAATGGTGGGTATATTATACATTTGTCAAAACCCAAAGAAAGCACAACACCAAAAATGACCCCTAATAGAAACTACGGATGTTGAGTGATTTAAGTGTCAGTGCCTGTTCATTGATTGTAACACATGCACCACTCTGGTGGGGATGCCAAAATGAAGGGGGCTGGGTAATGTGTGGGAGCAGCAGATGTATGGGGAGCTCAACACTTTCTTCTCAGTTTTGTTACGTGTACAACCAACCCATGGACACGAACAAAAGGGGAGATGCTGGAGGAAATGGGGGTACCAGCTGGAGGGGGCCGAAGGGGAGAAAAAAATGGGACAACTGTTACAGCATAACCAATAAAATATACTTAAAAATACATAAATAAAATAAAATAATAGAGCCTATTTAAAAAGAAATAGAAGATATGACTGACATAGAAGATATTAAAGGTTGTTTATCTTCACAAAATTGATCATTTCAAAGTCAATATGTGACAAAATGTATCCATGGAAAAAAAATAGAAGATCTTAATAGAAAAATGCATAGGAATAACTTGAACAAGTTATCAAAGAATCATTTGATAATAATATTAAAAACCCGAGAAGTCACAGGTGTTTTTACTCAATTTTTTTTCAAGCCTTAAAAAGAACAGGTAATTTTTATATGGTAAATACCATATGGAAAAGAAGAATAAAAACACAACAAAATATTAAAAGTGGATATCTTCAGGAGCATATTACAAGAATTTTTTTTCTTCATTTTAGTTTAGTGGTTTATTAAATGTTTATGCAATCAATGGACATAATTATGTATTTTCTATAAAATAAACATCATCATTTTATATTAAATGTATAAATATAACCATTGTACCTCATAGTCTTTGTATTTAAAAAGGTGAAACTATTAGTCCTTTCCACATAGTGTTGTAGAGAGGGTAAAATGAGGTACTAAAAGAGAAAACACTTCGGGTAGAGTTTTCTTTATAATGAAAATTTAAATGAATATGAGATTTTCTTTTCATAACCTCTAGGTTGGAAGACTTACCGCTGCTGATTGCTAGACTCACACACACACATGCACGCACACACACACACACTCACAAAGCCTTGATACTGGGCTAAGGAATGGGGTAAAGCAAGTAAGGAACATGCTTGAGCTTGAGAGGGAGCCGCTCCTTAAACACTCGCCTTCACTCTGGTCCTAGCCCTGGGAAACGATGAAAATTTCAAACTTGGGTCTCATTGGTCAAGTTCATTTTCCATCATCAGCCTCTGCAGCATGTGGAATTCCTGAGCCCAGGGTCCTACTTGGGGATATGGTATCTTCAACACTGCTACTGCCAGCAACTCGGTAGCAAGATTCCCCTATACCTTACAGTCAATCCCGTTCAGCTTGTAAGGCAGTTGAAGACAATTTTAGTCCCTTAAACAACAATGATGACAAATTAAAGTTCAATGGGAAATTTACTCTAAAATCAAAGAACTTGTACGCACCCATAGAAAATGCTTGAAAGAGACAGAGCAGGCAGCAAAATGCTACCAAATACTTTATTTGAATTTTATAGCAAGAAAGTAAAGGCCAGAGATGTGTTCCTTTTCATACTAAAGGAAATAGCTCCTATCAGCTAGAACATCAGCTCCAATAACTTCAGGGCTCTATTTGGCTTTATTAGGTCTGTTGCCATTGTGATGGGCTAAGAAGCTTCTTTTGAAGAAAAGTAATTACTTCACTGAAGCCCCTAGTCAGAGATGCAATTGCGTTTAAAAAACTCACTCGCTCAGCACAATTTAGGCTGCCTGTGCCTTCCCATAAGCTGGATTGATAGCTACCAGATAAATAGATCTCCATGATGGCTAGAAATTACATCTCTCACTTATACGTTATAGAGATACCACAATGAAAGAAAAACTGCTGTGCGAAACCTACTCACCAAAAGCTAAATTAGTACTTCATCACACTCACAGAGCAGTCACTATTGTATCATCAGGGTATGAAGCAAAAAAATGTAGGAAAGAGTATTTGCTGAACACCTACTTTTGGCCAGGCACTGCTATATGTGAACTATTTAATTTATATGATTTGACTGATATGTTTTTCATTGTTACCACATAAGTATGGGTGGATAAGGCGAGAATCACCCTCAACAGGATATACAAAACTGAAAGGAAAGAGAAAAGAATGAATCATTGTGTAATAATTACCCCGCTATATTTAGTGAAAGTCTTAAAAAATTGATGTTTGCCTCCAATCCCTGTAATGTATTCCTTACAGCTGGCATAGCCCTGCTTAGGTGTATGGGAACACTGTATATAGTTCGGATGAGGATTTCTTACATAGGCCCTTCATCTTCCTAGAGCCCCTTTGGACACCTCCTGCCTATTATAGAAACCAGATACATGCACCCCTGACCATGACAGGGAAATTCTCAGGCCCAGCGTGGGCAAACTCCCTTGCTGAGTGGTATTTTAAGAGTCTTCTTTCTGACCATTTTCTCTCCAGGAGATTTACATCCAACAGTGACGGCCACCTGACACAATTCTTCTAAATTTTTTTCAAGAAGCACCACCATTCCCTCGGTGTTGGAAGGTTTATAGTGACTTGTAGTCCTGAATTTCCTCCCAGCCCAAGGGAACCCCCTGCCCTGAGCGAGAACCTTTATTGAAAAATTAATGCAGAACAAATTCAGTTCACCATAATCTGAAGAAGATTTAACTCTCAGAATTCTGAAATGGGGAATACAAATTAAAAGTAAAATGATACTTTCCCTAATGTTGTATTGTGGCAGGCCTTGATTTGAAGGGGAAAAATAACCCATCTGGCCTTAATAAAGATGTGTGCCTTTCAGGTTGTTGGGGTATATTGTTTCTTTTGCCTTTTTTCAGTGAGGGCTAAGTTTTAGTGCTTTGGAACTAAACAATTTATTTTATTTTAAAAGAGGCCAGTCTTACTGATTCCATAAGTCTTCATTAAAAAATAAATGAGTAAGCATTGAGCATCTCCTCTGAGACGGCGTGAGAAGCCTTCTGCCAGAGAGAAGGAGACGGGTTTCCAGGAGGGAGCCTGCGTCCAACCTGCAGGTGAGACAGAACTCCCCAGAGGACAAGGCCCTGGGTCAAATTTTGAAAATAGGCAGCAATTACCAAGATGAAGAATGGGAGGAAAGACTTTGCAGGCAGAATGAGAAGTGAATGCAAATCACATTACCGAAGTCTGATCATGATGCATTTCCATCTCCGTCTCGTACTTTCTCAGATGTCTCCCGAGCATCTCTCAAGGGCAGCCCTGCACATGCACGTGTGCATTTCCATCTGGATTCCCCATCGCGGGCGAGGGCACTGTGAGTAACGCTTTCTCCACACCAGAAAGCGTGAGTTAAACTCGATTCTTCCCTCCTCTTCACAATCTTAAAGGAATCAGCAAATGTTTTCTCTTCCATCTGCAAGGTGTTTGTTGAAGCTCTTGTTTCTTTTTCATCACTGGTAATACTTTCTTCTTAATTGTATTTTTCTTTTTAATCTGGACAACTGATATAGCCACTTTTTATTAAATAGTCATCTGCATTTTAAATTCACCTAGTATTGGCAGTTACGGGAAGGTACATGCTAATATTGGGGAGACAAAAATGAGTAAGACATAGCTGCAGACTCTACGAAATCCTATCTACTGGAAGAGATTGAGACATCATTTTAATACAAGGTATGTTAAAAATATACACAAAAAAAGCATATGAGAAGCTGAGGGGAAGGCTGGAAAGCCTTTCTGATAGATTAAAATCCTGCGGTGAGACTTTAGGATGAGAAGAAACATAGGATGAGAGAGAAAACAGAATTAGAAAGGGTTTGGATATAAGAAACAATAAGTTATGTTAATGTCGCTGAAACTTAATATTTTGACAATAGGAAATGATGAGAAGTCAAGGTACAGAAGAAATCAGGGGCCAAGTCATGCAGAATCTTGTGCCCCATGTTAAGTAACAACAACAGTAATAGTATCAGTTACTGAATGTCTATTGTATGCCTCATGGTTATACATATGGTTATATATTTCATCATAATAATTTTATTTTCCAAAAGATGTTATTTCCATTTTATAGACTTATAAACTAAAACTCTGAAGTAAGTTAAGTTGTTGATGGATTCTAATGCACTCAGGTTCAAATATGACCTACCACTGCATTATTCCTCCTTCTCTTTTCTGCCTTTCCCACAGACCTCTCTAATGTATTAACAGGTGCCTTTGCTTCTAATTTCAATTACACCCCACCACCAAGGGAATATTATGTCATTCTCCTGGCCTCTCATGGTCTGATTTGCCTTTTGCTGAGGTTCAGCCCTCTTAGTGTAACTCGCAGGGCAGTTTATATATTCCTTCTTCCTCCCTCTCCTTTTCTCTTAACTCCTTGAACATGTCTGTACATCATTGCATATGCTGTTTCAGTTTGTTCAAATGCACTACCCCACCTTATAGCTCCCTTCATCCCTGGAAAACGTGCATTTACTCCCCTGCACCCAAAAGGAAGCAAAACCTCATGTTAGTTTCATTCACAACAATATATCCTCAAAAAATGAGGATTTGCTTTCAAATATGTAAAAATGATGATGAAGATGTTGAAATGTGATATTTAACCAAAGATCATATGAGAAATGTGATCTTCCTTAAAGTTATCAAGGTAAGTAAGTGTACAAGAGAGTAAGATATATTTTCCTTTAACTGGTCCACTAGGGAAGTATAGTCTTCCCCACTGATATATGGCTATCTCTGAATTTTCTGTGCCTTTGTTTTATAATGTAAGTACTTAGAAAGATAGCATGTATGGTCTAACCAAAGGCACTACACAAATCAAAGCATGACCCATCCATTTCTGTTTTTGTCATATGGAGATTACCAAGGCTGTATGTTTCATGTTTCCCATTATTAGCAAAGTCTAACACCAGATTCAGCTGCAAAATATCTGTGTCTGAAGGTCGACAATGGAGTTGAGATGTTCAAAGGTGTGAGTGTATGGACCGCGGAGTCACAGGCGTAATATCGTCTATGCTGTCCTGCGGTCCCTATTCATTGAAGACCTCTATAGTTCCATGTGACCCAGAATATAGACATAAGACCAAATGTCAACCGTAATAAAACTCATGATCTTGCTGGAGAAACAGGGCATAATATATGGAATATAAATTATAATGAAAACTGTACTATAAGATACTTCATTCCAAAAGACATTGTATTAAAATAAACAGTTTAAAATAGCTTGGGAATAATGCAAGACAGCACTGGATTCAGAGGTTTGGGATCCTGCCCCAATTCTGACATAAAGCACATCAATGGTATACAAGTTACTTAGACTTTCTGACTTTCAAATTCAGGTGAGTATACCTGGTATGCCAAGTTGACTGGGCTTTGGAAAGAATCGAGTGAAAGTACTAGACTATAAAAGAATACACAGATGTATGATGCAAGATAATTTCCAGGAAGGAACAATAAATTTTAGTGGATCATGTACTCAGAAGTTTCTACATGTGTGCCCTTCTACATTCAATTTCAAGTTGAGTCCTTCACACAGTCAAATCACTCAATTAAATGATTGTTATTTTATCCAGTAATGACTAATTTAAGAACTACTATTTGCCACTAACTGTGTACAATGCTGGGGAATCAATCCTGGACGTGTGACATAAGGACCCTGTGTCATACAGAAACTGTCTGGCACATAGTGGATGCTCAGTAAATGTTAGTTTTACATTAAAAATAATAAATTCCATATTTAGTGAGTATATACCTAGAGATTACTGAGCATGAAGAAGAGATTTGGGTGATTTAGAAATTACCTAAACAGAGTAAAGGAGAATTTTTTCATTTCTGTAACAAATGTTTGCACTCTAAAATATACCAGAGATAATAAAAAAGATTTCTACTAAATAAATTTCCAAGCTTAAGTAGCCAAAAGAGAAAGAATAGAAACTGAAAGTTCACATCAGGATTCAAATAAATAACATAAATAAAAGAAATAAACAAAAGAAACCGTGCCAATTTCTTAGCCTCAATAATAAGCAAATATATATATACATACACATATGCATACATGCAAATATAAATGTGTTTCAGTATATATGTAGACATACAAATTAAATGAACAAATAACAGCAAATAAATTAGCAATAAAGGACAACGTGAAATAATGAAGTGAAATAGATACTTTGATAGTGCTGGTACACTTGGAGTACACAATCTTTCTGGAGAAGAATTTTAAAATGTATTACTCTATTGGAGTGGCTACCATATGACTTGATGATACTGTTGTTCTCTACCGTTGCATGACAATATTTCTACTCATTTATCAGCTTAAAACAACACTTACTGTACCATAGTTTCTGTGGGATAGGAGTCTGGGCCCTAAGGTCTCACAAGCTGCCACCACAGTGTCAGCTGGGATTGGGGTCCATCTGAAAATGATTCACCTCCACGCTCACTTGACTTGTTGGCGTATCAGCTTTTTTGTGGTTGTGATACTGAGGGCATCAGTTTCTTGCTGGCTATTGAGCAGAGGCTGCCCTCGCCTCCTACAGGCAGCCACTGCTGCTTTCCACATGGGGCTCCCCAGCACAGCTTATTGCGTTCTCGAGGCCGGCGAGGGAGAGACTTTACAAAAGACGTTACACTGTTATGTAACATAATCCTGTATACCGAATCACATACATTCTGTCACCTTTGCCATAGTCTGTTGCCATCTCACTGAAGGGAGAGAGTCATACCAGGCTACGAACAACAGAAGGTGAGAACGGGAGGCCACCATAAGATTCTCTGCACTATAGCCACATCTGTCTAGAAGCACATCCCAGGAAGTAACCCAACATAAGAAAAAATTAGACAATATCGTTTCTTGGTATATTGTATATTGTTCCTGATATTTGGGAGCAGTTTCAATTTCCAAAAAAGGAAGGGCAATTAAACCACAAAGGATATGAATGGCTAGACTCTGGCAAATTAACCTAATTGTATGTTATTTATATTAGACATGAAAATTAAGAGTTTTATTCACATATAACTAGAAAAATAACTAAAAGAGGCAACAATAAAGGGGGAATAAAGATAAAGTAACAAATATGTGATCATAGCAATCAGACAAAAATTTACCCACATAAATATTTAGAGTGGGAGAAGTTAGATTATTTGTAAAAAAATTTTGGTCATATTTATAAGAGTTTATCTATTCGCCACTGTTCTTAAAAATCAAAAGAAACTACAAAACATGAGATTATTAAAATATAAAAATTAAGTTGTAAAACTGTTTAAAGAAAACTATCATATGACTTTTTTAAGTGTTCACAAAATTGATAAATTCTAATTTGGAATAAAAGAAAACAAAAACAATTATTAAATATGAGAAAGGAGACATAATGATATATTCAAAAGAGTTTAAAATATTTAAAGAAAAATATTGTGTGCCAAAATGGGGAAACTAACTGGAATATTTGAAGAAAAAAATGATTACCTAGCAAAGAAGAAATTATCAAGATTGGTCTATGAGAAAGTATAGAAGTAACAAAATAACTGCAGAAAAGATAGTAGAATGAATTAAATATTTACCATTTATAAAAGTTTAATAGATGACTTATATAATCTTTAAATAACATGTAATCAAGTTGTATTAAAAATTTCACAGATTAAAAAAGATTGAAAGCTCCTCATTCCACCTTTAGAAACTAATCAAGCCTTAATATCTAATTTGTCAAGATAAAAAAAGACCTATAAAACTTCATACCAATCACACTTTGAATAACAAATAAATTAGGAATTGGGAAATCTGTGTACTTTCTCTTCAGTTTTGCTGTGAACCTCAAACTGCTATGAAAAATAAATATTTAAGGCTAAAAAATTATAAATTGAATCCTATATTATAATAATAATAATACAGCATAATAAAATCAAGTTAAATTATTCAATGATTGCAAAAATATCCTGTAAATACAATAATATAATACATCAAATCAATATATTGAAAAGATATGAATTATTCTATCAAAATATTTTAAAAATGCATTTGATTCATTGGGCATTTTCAATTAAAAGTTCTAAGGAAAATAGGGGCAAAACACAACTCAAACAGAGAAAAAAGATTACACTAAATTATTAAATGTAATGTTATTTGCATTAAAATTAGGAACAAGACATTATAATGGTATTTTGCTATAGAGATGTTAGTTAATACAGTAAGTTAAAAATAAATTATGTCTCTAAGTCATCAAGAAATCATCTCTCTTTATAAATGATGTTTACATACCTGGCATAATCAAAAGAATCTAGTTTAAACAAAATAGCACATGCACACATTCACACAACTGCACAAAAAAGGTGAACCATTATAAAATTAGCAAATGGTAAATACCAGAAGTAGAATACTGTTTTGTTTACAACTAGTTCCAATAAGAAATAAAGAAAAATCCTGTTTATAAAAGTGGTATTAAATGACATAACATTTACAAAAATGTAAAAATAAGACTCTCAGATGAAGAAAATAAGAAATGCTTATTGAAATACATTATCTAAAACCTGAACAAATTGAATAGTACCCATGTATTTCAATAGGGAATTGTAATCTAGATAAATTAAGTCCTCCCACAAGTGTACTATTAATAAATTTCTACCTTATTGAGCTATAACTTGTCATCTCTTCAATCATATTTTCAGGTAGGTGGATCTGTTTTTAGGTAGTTATTTTGATAAGTTTGTCTATACCAATTTAATTGACGACCATTTTTATTATAATGGCTTTATTTTAAGTTTTGATACCTGCCAAGGCAAATTTTCCTCCATTATTCCTTTACATTTTTTTCATAATCAGAAACGTATCTTCTCATCTGAATTTCAATATCATTATAACCAGTTTTAAAATGATACATTGATATCCAAATTTCATTCATATTAAACTTGTGGGAGGACTTACATTTTTGTAAACTATAAGTTCCTATTGAAATACATGGTTGCTACGCAATTTGTTCAGGTTTTAGATCACGTATTTCAATAAGCAATTGTTAATCTTTTTATCTGAGAGTCTTACACAATTTTTGCAAAATTTTTGTAAGTATTGTGTTAACATCGCTTTTATAATAAGGATCTTTATCTGTCATTCTAACTGATTCAAATAAAACCACTATTCTGCTTCGAGTATTTATAATTTGCTCATTTTAATAGTTCATGCCTCATTATTGAGTAAAGCAAGATAAAAAGAAATGTGTACATATAAAAACAAAACAAAATTGCAGAACCCTAATATGTGTGCTTCTGAGCTTCCCAGAGCAAGGAGTTAGACCTGGTACTAGACAAGTCTAGGTGTTAACATTAGTTACTGTAGGTTGGGCCACATTGGGTGGGTGGGAGGTTGAATCACCTCAGTAATTGTAATGAACTCATTTTGAAAATATATTTGAAACAATAAGAATTTAGAAAAAATATACATTCAGTTTAGAAGGGTTTGGAAATTTGTGAGGTTTGGGATTTATAGCTGTCATGTCCTGTTGCTATCTTTGGCAATCTGTTTCTGCTCAGTTCTTAACATTATATTAAATAAAAAACATTAAAACATACAATGAAACTAGATGAACGTGAGAGGGGATGTGAAGAGAGAAATTTGAGATAACTGCCCGTCCCTAAATACTGGTGTTCCTCAGCCTTCTGTCCCATCCTCGCCTCTTGCCCAGAGACACAGGCAGGGCATTTGTACTCGTTTACCTTGTTACTTTCTGATTCTCCTGCAGCACTTAAGGGCCTCATGTGGCCAGAAACCATGTCTTTATTATTTTCTCTTTTCTCCCTGAACATAATTAGTAGCTATAAACTAGGATGGGTTCAAAAGATATGTGTTGAATTGTGGGAAGAAAGAAGGAAAATAGCAAGTAAGGGTGTGAAGACACAAAATACCTGGCAAAGAGCTTAGCGCAAGCATGATCTTTGCAGAACGTCATCACCTCCACATTTCTCTTTTCCTATTCCAGCCGCCTTCCGCCATTCCCTTAGTCCTGCGTCCTGCTCACTTTCCTGATTCAGATACCATAGCGCAGCAGCCAAAAAGTTACCCCGCGATTTATCAGTTCCTCACCTCCCAAGCTCCGTTTTCCTGGCTGCATTTCAGCCCCTGGTGGGAGATCCACAGCCTTTGGCTCTGCTTGCAGAACGGCCAAAGAGCACATCTGGATCGAGCATTTCATTTTCGATTGAAACCTGGTTGTATTAACGCTCTGTCATACTTAATATATACTGGGCAACATGCAGTCTGCTAGATCTGGACTCACTGGAAAAAGACAAAGCTTGACATTGTTGAGGCCACACCAGCAGGGGGTATAATTCTTTGTAAAGCTATATAATATGTTCCAAATATATTGCAGCTGTTGATAGGTTTTATTACATTTGCAGTTAGAGACGTTATTATATTTGTAGAAAAGATTTATTATATTTACTTTTATTGCTTTAGCAGTTTGGGATATTTTCATATTTGTCATGAACTTATTCCATTTATGCTCATTGAGTTTATATCTTAAGTCTGCCACATGAGCAGCTATGAATAATTTCACCTGTTGTCATTATACTTGCAGTCAATTTTCATTACACTGTACTAATACTTCACAGCATTTGCAGGTGCTGCACATTACATTAGTGGTTTGAATATTTTAAAGTCAGCAGTAATGGGGCAGTGCAATCAGCTGAAGAAAGGGCACAGACCTATCAAAAGCTCAAACTCTTGGCAGATGGAGGGAAATATACACAAGTTGGCTCTGATAACCAGACTCATTTGAGGGAGAACGTGTCCAAAGAACTTTAGCCTGACTTTCTCAGGCTCACCGACTCCAAATCGTCTTTCTATCTCACTGCTTCAAATTTCTAACTTTCTTCCACTGAGGAACTAAATAGAGATAAGATACAAAGATCAAATGTGTCATAAATTCATGTTTTCAGAGTGATTCCTTGCCTGAAACATCTCTAGCTTAAAAGGCTAAACGATAGTCGTATAAAACTACAGGGTAGGTGAATACAGGCAGAATTAGCCTCATTCTTAGAATTAGGGGCAAAATCTGACAGCTTAGGTGCCATTATAAGTTTCAATATTTACAGCCACTGTAGTGTATTAATTAATGGAGCAGTCACTGCAAACCCCTGGTTGCTGCTATGTCTCATCATTGCTGTTACGGAGCCAGTAAGAGAGGCAGTTTGGGCAATGGGAGACCTGGAATAATTACAATGCATGACGGTAGCAGCAACTGCAGAAGGAAAATTATAATCATCATAACAGTTTAAGTTTATTGAGTGTTTACTACTTACTAGTCATAGTTGTTAAGCATTTACTTTACTTGAATTAAGTTAATTAACCCTCATAATAACTCTATGAGATTTTTACATAATTTGCTTTATTTTACAGGCAAGAAAGTGAGCCTCAGGTAAGCTAAGCAATTTGCCTAACCCAGAAGTAGAACAGACTGAACCAGGTTTGAACCCAGGCAATTTGCCTTTGAAGTCCAAGGACTTAATCCCAGACTGTATTAATTCCTAGCTCCCCAACTCGATGAAGGAAAACAGCCTCCTCTTCCTCAGTAAAATATCTATATCTAGTTTTTATTCATGTTAAGAATTATGCTATGCTTACTGGACTTTCTCCAGACCTATTAGGACTCCTATATAACCAATATTTAAATAAATATACTTTTTTTCCTAATTATATGGGAATCTACTAGTTTATAGGAATATGTGATTTTCTCTCCCAAACTACTTATAATTCTCTGGACATCAATTTAAAGCAGGAAAGAACTCCATATCCTTCTTGTAACCACTCTGCCCCCAGTATATGCTAAAATAACGTATGCTGTAGTGAACGTTAGTGGTTAGGAGCACAGTATAGTCATTCTTGAATCATCCTTCAAGCCAGAACTGTGAAAGATAGATTTCTAGATTAGAGGTAAGAAAACCTAGACCTGTTTTCTGGTCTAAAACTCACTAAGTACGTGACAACTAAGTACGTGACATGGAGAAAGCCACAGCCTTATAGAACACCAATTTCCTTATCTATAAAATCAGCTATGTCAAATACTTGCTCTGTCTCCCGCAGTGGTTGTGTTGGGGCCATAGGGTTCCCACACTTAGCAAATAAAAATGCAAGAAGCCAAGTTAAATTTGAATTTCAAATTAAAAATACATGTTAGTATATATATATGTCCCATGCAATATTTGGGACATACATTAATAAAAGCATGCTCTCTTTCTCCGCACTATCTGAGGACACAGCAAGAAGGCAGCTGCCCGAAGGTGAGGAAGGGAGGTCTCACTCAAAATCAACCATGCTGGTACCCTGATCGGGGATTCCCTAGCCTCCGTAATGGTGAGAAATCAATGTTTGTCATTTAAGCCATCCCATCTATCGTACTGTGTTACAGTTGCATGACTAGGCTAAGAGTAGCACAAGTCATGGAGCACACCACAAAATGTGTGTTCTAAGGCAATACTTCTCAAAATTTAATGCATATACCCATCGCCTGTGGTTCTTGCTAAAATGATGATTTTGATTCAGTAAATCAGGACTGAGGCCTCAGAGTCAGCATATCTAGCCCAATGCCATGGGGGCCACTCTTTGAGTAGCAAGGTTCTCAAAAAGGTACTTGGGAAATAAAGATCTGACTGCAACCTAGGATTCTGCATGGCCATTTTTGTTTCTTCCCAACCCTGGTGCAGTATCTGGCATGTAACTGTTTGGAATAAACGGGTATATGAAAGCCTTGCTCTATGATAAGGGTTAGAAGTCAGGTACGTTAACTAGTACACTGACCGCAGTGTCCTAATACGGTGGGGGACGAAGAGAGAACCGTATGGGAAGAAAGATTTATAGGAGGCAATAGACAGAGGGTAATGACAAGGTGATAAGTAAGAGTTCCAATGCCAGGCCAATGGAGGGCCAGCTGGGGCCACAAATGGGAACAGTGACGGGACATTAACATGACTCAGAGGCAATGGTCTTCTAACCTCTTCAGGACAGTGACCTCGGGAACAAAGTGCTGATTTCTGAGACCACTGCTCTTATAGCTCAATTGAGAAGAGCGTCTCAACGGGAGATGGAGCTGGGTATCAGAATCTCTATCTGAATAACTTATTCTGAAAAGAGTGCCCCCTTCCTCTCATTCTGACATGAGACCACACTCCTCACTTACACACACTTAGAAATATCAATTCAAAGAAAACACACACAGAGGGTTTTTAAAAGATAGTGCTTCACAGGGAGGGTTCTGTTTATTACCCTAAGCAAGCAGCATATTCTAATCATCATCATCACCATCAAAATAACTGGATGGAGAAAAATCATACCAACTGCATACTTATGAGCATCCCTTTCTTGGTTTGATATTAGTATATAATTAATGAACACTAGTTTCTCAGCTCATTTAAGTTCTTTGTTATTGTTTCTTCACCTAAGAAATGAAGTTCAGAATCAGGATGATATTTGCTGGTAGCAAGACAGTAATGCTCTCCTCATGCTTCCCAGGGAAGAAATTTCATCTAAAGGAACTCTCTTGGCTCCAGCCCCACCCCCCCGTATGCCTCCCAGGGCCGGGAGAAGCCAGCCAGCTGTCTGGTGTGGTTAGAAACAGGCATCGAGCATTCCTGCCTCAGTGTGTTCCTCTGTTGTTCTCTTTGAGGTGCTCCTGCTCACATAGAGCGGCACCCTGCTTTCCCATGGAGTGAATAATTTAGGAGGTGGGCTCTGACATATTGGACGAAGTCTTCAATAATGCAGTACTGCCTGTGACAGGTGGCTACGTCTGCTCAATTCAGGACTAAAGTACTAGCAAGCTCACTTGCCTAGAGATATATAGCCAGGGACTACCTTTTACCTTAATGTTAATAAAGCAGGGGCTTTGACTCTCCATCTCTCTGTCTCCTGGATTTCATTTCGCCCTGAACTAAAGTTAAGAATTAAGTTATTATGTTTAAGCCCCCCCAAACTTTGATGCTTGCATGTATTGGTTGGAAAACCTTGAGAAAATGTAAGAAGTAGCTTTGGGGAACAAAACACCACAGAGAGAGCAAAGCTGACAGCTTTAGTCTTAAGGCCGTAGTAAGTGTGGTCTAAGTGGAAATTTGTCCTTGGTGAATCATTATGGTTTATGGCACTTTTGTTCACAGGCAAGTGGCTTTATAGATATAGGGAGGGCTATTTTTAGCAGACATAGCTCATAGAAAATACAGGTCTTTCACAAACAAGCCTTGCAAGGACCTTAGAAAACTCGGACAGCCTACCTTACCAAGCAGCTCGTGTCGGCCTTGACTACATAAAGATAAAGCTTGATCTTGAACTGTAAGAGTGTGATTTGACCTCTGCAGAAGTCAGTGAGGCAGAGATTAAACCTTACGTGTAACATGATGCTAAGGTGAAAGAGCATAAAACCGAAAAGATCTCTAGCAAGTCTGACTTGAAGTCATCCTCAAAGTGGACATGAGAGATAGGCAAAGACACTGCGCTGCAAGATCAGGACTGGGGAAGGCAGAAACCCAAAGGTATCAAGGTCAGCAAGGTCTTGTCAGTTAATTTGCCTTCAGCCCCCGCAGTTTATATAGAGTAGAATGACTCTAGCCTGGTTGTTAATGGCTTAAGAGAGAATCAAATGGAAATGCATATTTAGGACACCCAGGCTTATGGGTGGATGAAAAGAGATTCCACAAACTCAGGCCATGGATTCACTTAGAAAAGGGTCATTCGTTCTGCTAATAAACAAACGAAAGGGTTGCACTGAGTTCAGGGAAGTGATAAAGGCAATATTTTTATCTCTGCCAAATTACTCTCTCTTCCTACTGGTTAAGAATTCAGGTGGAGAAAATGGAGTATTATATACTGAACCCCTAAAACCTCACTGATAAAACATAACATATTTGTTTTCAACTTTCAGTTAATTTTTTACCAACTTCCTTGTATCCTCACAACAGTACTAGATAACATATAATGGGGACAGTGGTTAAGGAAGTAAAAGCCCAATGCTAATAACCTGACAGATTCAGAATACATCTTAGAACCTGGGACAATGGGACTGCAGACATACTGGATGGGAAGGGGAAGAAGAAAAATAGGGAAAGATACCTGCTGCGTTGTGGTACTGATTGATTACATAATTATGATTAATTGAGATGATAAATATTGTAGAAGAATGAGTTTGGGTTGATAAGACAGAGCCTACTCAAATTCAGGTTTACTTAGCTTTATTATATTTTTAGACTTGTAAAACAGGACTGATAACTGTTCTAACCTCCAAGTTTTACCATGAGGTGGAAAGATGTTCAATGGCAAAGTGGCTTTGAAAAGTGCAGTGCCTTCTGAAAATACAAACTCTTAACTGTGGCAATTATCCTGTTAGCAGAAACAAAACATAATTGATTCTTTTTCTGAGTTATCTATAGATGGTAGGAATCCAAAAATGTTTCCACTTTTAAATTTTTGTTGAATTTGTCTTTGGCTCTTGGGAACTTCAGAATGCAGTGATTTAACAGAAATGGCACTAAAAATCTCCTTTAGTTCTCTTTATAAAATAGGAGGGAATAGGCCAGGGTATGTAAAATGAAGGGAGTAACTAATATATTCCAGACATAGGTCATCTACTTTACTTTATAGTTAAAGTTAAGTATTACTTTATATGTAACTTAATTACAAATCTTCACATCACATTCAGATAGCTGTTATTATGCCCATTTGTCAGATGAGATTCAGAGAATAACAGTAACTGGAACAAGGCTACAATGTTAGTCTATAAGCAATTCTTGCATTTTATCTGAAATTTGATAACAAGAAAACACATTTGGTTTAACCAATAGGTCCTAAGAGCCCACCACAGGCCTGGTATCCGGGTCTGGCTGTTAATCAGAGAGAAATTTCCCAGTTACATAAGAGAAACAAAAACAAGTCAGAGTAAAAAAAAAAAAATGTGAACAAGACCCTTAGCTATAATAAATATTCATTGTAGCTTTTAACTTCCAGGGATATGAAATCTTGCTAATACAGAAGAAATAGTTTTTGGTAGTGATTCTGGACCATAAATCTAGGACTAGGGCTGAATGGTTTTTGTTCTTAGTTTCACTGGTCATTTTTTTTTCTTCATTTTAGATAACAACCTTCCACAGAAATTACATACTTTGCAGAGTTTATTTATGTTGTACGACTGACAGCATGTGCTGAGAGGCGGTGAGGGGTGGGGATGGTAAAAAGCTTGTGAGCATTGCAAGTTCCCTTTAACTCTGTGTCAGCCATGGAACAGAGAGATATCTCAGATAAACTAACCCTGCCTCCTGCCTACAAAGGAAACAAGGGATAAATAAGTCATCATTTTCCAAAAGGTGCCCTCTGGGTGTATTTCCCCCACACTGCGGTATAAGGGAGCTGGAGTCCTCAGCAAGGAAGCTAAGTGTTTAAAGTGCCAGATTCCTCACTTTAAAAACCAGGTTAGAACTTCAGACCACTTCTGACCATGAATGTATCCAAAATCTTTATTTTTCTTTATTATGTTGTAAGTTACATTGGAGCAAGTGAGTCTAATGAGGTGAATTGTGACAAAAAAAAATATGGTCCAGGCAATATAGTAGATGCTCAATAGATAACTATAGATTTTATCATAAAAAGTACATGTTTATTTCCATAGTGTTTTTCTGCTTGCAAACCACTTTCATATAAAACAACATAATAATTTTTGATAAGAAAAAATATATAGACAGATACTGTCATTTCAGTTACACAATTGGGAAAAGGCTGGCAGATCCTGAAATCACATTTTCTGGGCTGTTTCAAAATGAAGTTCTGCCTTAATCTTCAATAGATATATTTGCCTTGAGGAATAGGAAAATATGTACTCATACAAGTAAATGAATCATTATTATTGTGTATAATATATGTTATAATTATAATTTGTATAACTTAGTCTGCTCAGGCTGCCATAACAAAACACCGTGGATTAAGTGGCTAAACGACAGAAAGGTATTTTCTCAGCCCTGGAGGCTGAAAGTCCTAGATGAGTATATCAGCCTGGGCCGGCTCTGAGGAGAGTCCTTTTCCTGGTCCGCAGGCAGCCACCTTCTTACTGTGTCCTTCACGGCTTTTCCTTGGCGCATGCCTGCCGGCCGGGGGCTACCTTCCCTTCTGAGAAGGCCATAAATATTATTGTATTCAGGCTCCACCTTTATGACCTCATCTAACCTTAATTACTTCCCAAAAGCCCTATCTCCAAGTACAGTTGCACTGGCGGTTAGGGCTTCAACATACGGATTTGGGGAAAACTATTCAGTCCACAGAATTAACAGAGTTAAAACATTTCTTTTCCAAGCATTCTTACAGTAGTTTTATCAAGTCATCTAATGGAAAGTAAACTATCTAATGGTAATATTATTTTGCATGCATTTTTATCTTCTAAAAGCTATTTATTAATTTCTTATATTACTGCCAAAGTGAAAAATTTGGGGAGTGTTCAAATTCTGGATATTTTTGCTTTTTTTAAATTTGAAAAGGTTGATAAAAATGTTAATTTTCTTTTCTTTTTAAAATGTAGTTTTATTTTAATTAAATGTGCACTTGAATAAGGTTATGGTTTATGCCCAGGGTCCAAACTAATAAAAAGAAGGATTATCAAGAAAAAAGCATATTTTATAAATTCAAATAACCTGTATGTCCCAGAATAAAAAGAAAAAATTATAAATGAACACAGTAGAATGATTAAATTCATTGGTAATAACATGGATGTGAATTAAAAAGAAAAATCCTCTTTAATGGCTATCAAATTGCTGAAAGTTATAAATTTCCAATGATGATATACTTAAAAACTTAAAGAATCATTACCTTCAGGCATCACTATTTACATTACATATTAAGAAAACTCTCATTTAAGAGTCATGAAAATATTCATAACTTTGACCACAGAATCCTCTACCAGAAGTATTTCATAAGAATAATATTCAAACATTTTCTAAGTTAGAGAAATAGGAGGATTTACATGTTAAAATGAAGGGAAATGCTGTAAAAAATATGGAGCCATTTAGATAATTACAAAGACTATACAAATTGGAAAATAGTTTATAATATAATAAGTGAAAAGAAAACCCCAAAATTATGAATACACTGATTATAAGAAAGAAATATGTATAGTAATAAGAGCAAAAGACTACATTCGAGTGAGTGTGCAAGACATATGCCCACACGTGCACACACAGGCACACGCATGTGCACAAATGTAAAGCTACTGATCTTGGCTTTTTGGATTATGTCATCTACTTTAGTTTCAAAGAAAAGAATCCACTTCCATGTCTCCTTATCAATAGGTAAAATGAATATAGAGAAAATAAGAATAAAAACTTTGGAATCAGATGTAGTAGGTCCACAATGAAAATCTGCTAAATGGATATTAATGACTAAATGAATACATTTATTAACTCTTCTTTAGATTGCTCTTCCTGAGTAGTATTATCTAGATCAGTGTTTCTTAAAGTGTGGTCCCCACCCAGGAGCGTCAGTATCTCCTGAGAACTTACTAGAAATGCATGCTCTCAGTCCACCCCAGAAACTCTGGGAGTGAGGCCAGAAATCTCTAATTTGACAAGGAGCCAAGTGACTCGAGTGCATGCGATGCAGGCTCCAGCTGAAGAACCAATTATTGAGCCCAATGGATGCTGCTTAAACTGTACATTCCACAGTCCCTATTCCAAGAAAATAAGAGACAGGACCTGGCTTCACAAAACACATGGCCTAACAGTATTGTATGATGTCTATGTGAGATTTAATTGTAGACCAGAAAAGCCATCTTTTTAAGTAGAGTTCTAGTAAAACTTCAGTAAATAAACAAATGATGCCTAGCCTTAAAACCTGAAAGATACAGAATGCTAGTATTTACAGGGAAGCCCTCAAGTAAAGAAAAATAATTAAAGGCTCTACCTGAAAAGCTCCTGGGTCAACACCCAATCAGTGTAAGACAAAATCCACATCAGGGTGAAAGGTTAAAATGCTAGTTTGTCAAAGGCCAACCCAGGGGTCCTCATGGGAAGAAAATCTATACTTTGTGTAATTATAGAAAAAAAATGAGTTTAGAAATCAACTTTGTCATTCATCAGAAAATTCACATGGGGAGAAACTATGTAGGTCATGGGGGAAAACTTTGTAAGTATTTCTGCGGTGAGAAAATCATTAGACAAAAGTTTAAACCCTGTTTCTCCAGAGGATCCATTTTGAGGAGACCAAGAAGTATGATCAGTGTGGGTAAGCATACTGCCAAAGATGATATCTTCATGTTTAGTCTTGTGTCCACACAAGAGAGAAGATACATAAAGTAAAATCAGTATGAGGAGCACAACTTAACTAGACATCTCTTGCAAAAGCCACATAAGAGGCACTTCCAAAACACATGCAAGCTAGTTGTGGATTGCCTGCTCTTAAAGGACTATTTATGCTGCTATGCCCCTTGGTTGCTGGTGGTAACTGAGTCAATTCTATTCAATACAACAAAGATTAAATGTGTGTTTAAGAACACTCTTAACATCTGTGAAGGCTATAAAAAGTGAATAGAGCATAATGTCTTTCCTCCTGGAAGACTGCAATCAACCCATAGAGATAATTCAAAATGCCAACAATTTAAAAAATAAAAATAAAGCAGGGAATGTGTATAAAAAGTGAAAAATACATAGAAAGGATGGATTATATTCAATGAGTAGAATGTGGAGAGGAAGTTGATTGCGAGAGGTTCTTTGAGGAAGGAGGATGGATAGGGTTTCAAAGGGTAAAGGGCTTAGAGAAAACAGTCTGAGGTGGGGAAGGAAAGAGAAAGGCAAATAATAAGCAGGGATCGAGAGAAAGGAAAATATGGTACAGTAGGCAGAAAGCATGTCTCCTCTCACAGATATCGCATCCAAATCCCCAGAACATGAGCATATGTTCGGTTACATAGCAAAAGTATTGCAGGTGGAAATAATATCACTAATCAATTGTCCTTTAGAAGGGGAAAAAATCTTAGATTATCTGAAGGTCTTAGTGTAACCACAAGAGAGTCAGGGAAAGAGATGAGAACAGAAGGAAGGTTAGAGTGATATAATTGCAGGTTTTGAAGCTGGAGGAAAGAGGCCACAAGCCAAGGAATATGGGCACCCTCTCCATACCAGAAAAGCAGGACCATGAATTCTCTCTTCCTGCCTCCAGAAGGAAATGCAGACAGGCCAACA
Organism: Pteronotus mesoamericanus; assembly: GCF_021234165.1. Taxonomy (NCBI): domain Eukaryota; kingdom Metazoa; phylum Chordata; class Mammalia; order Chiroptera; family Mormoopidae; genus Pteronotus; species Pteronotus mesoamericanus. Next base: position 10,023,057 of record NW_026555234.1, on the reverse strand, counting down.
CCTTGATTTTAGCTCAGTGAGATTTATTTGGAGTTCCAACCTCTGGAACTATACGATAATGTGTCTAGTCTTAAGCTATCAAATTTGAGGTAATTTGCTAGAGCAGTGGTTGGAAAGCAATAAATGCCGGCTGTAGGAAATAGTTGGATAGCAGTGCATTCTCCAGAATTTAAGGCAGTGCTCAGAAGGCAGATCGGTACTGTGGTGAGAAGCACCTTGACCCTCAGGATGAGGCAAGTCAAAATTAAAAACTATAGTGAGAAATTATTATAAATTTTGACCTGGGGATTTGTGGGAGCCTAGAGGGGTGTGCAGATTTAGTCAAGATTAAGGGTATAGGATGGATTACAAGAGAGGAAGAGAGGCAACAGGAAGTCTCCCTGAGAGGCCAATAGTACAGTTCAGTTAAGATGGACTCAAGGTCTGAAAGGCAGTGGTAGCAAGTACAGTAAAGACAGGAAGAATGAAATAAACACTACAAAAATTGATCTAATTCTGTGGGTGGGGTTTGGACACTGGGGTGAATTAAAAAAGTCAAAGCATTTCAGCAGCAGATAAACAAAATAAATATATATTAATAAAGAAGTCAAAATAGGCCAGAGAAATAGGCAAGACAATAAGGCAGTGTAAGCTTTGAGCATCTGAAAAATGGACGTTATACTTTTAGAGTAAAAAAGTGGAAAATATGTCCATTGGACATAAACAATATTTTTCATACCGGGAATGTGGCAGAGACTCAACTGCCCACCAAAATCAATTCTCTCCCTTCATAGAAAGGGAGATGGCGGCTGGATACAAATCTAGGCTAAATTTCCCAACCTTCCTTGCTGGGAAATCATGTAGCAAGGTTCTCTCCATTGGAATCTGGGTTGACATGAAGGGGGAACATTCCTAGAATTCTTAGGGTCCATATGCCACTTCAACCCTTCCTTCCCTCTTCTGCCCAAAGGGATGGCAGAGCCACCGGCTAGAGGGGGACTGGGTCCCAGCAGGACCCAGGGGAGAGGCACTGCTCTGCCTGCCTGAACAACCTCCCAGAGAGTTACCTGAGGAGGAGAGTTGCTTCTGTTTTCTCAAGCCACAGACACTCATTCCCTTAGCTGAGTCTGCCCCAACAGACACAGAGAGGTTCTGGCACAAAATGCGACATCAGCAAGTGCCGCTGTTGACTCTCTTTAAATAAAGTGAAACTCTACCTGTGCCATTGTAAACCAGTCACACATGACAGTGCACATACAGCTCTTTTTAATCTGAAATTTCCCCATTCCTTTCCAAAGACAAGATGGGAATCTAACTTTTCAGAAACATTATATTGCATAAATTTAGACAGAAGACAAATCTGTATTAAACATGTCAGCAGGGTATTAAAAAGGACTAATTCAAAGGTGAAAAGAACCAAAAGCAGAAAGAGATTTATTATTACCTTAACTGAGAGACCTCCTGGATGCTGCCTGTCACATGTCACAAACATGAATACACACATGGACACATGTATCATATAATGTGCAGATTAAGAAAACGCCCATGTTACCATCTCAAAGTTGGTCATAGCTCATACACGGCTTGCGTTATTACCACGCGGCCACACTTCTCTAGGATGACAAAAGAGGACCCAGTGGATGGTTTCTCGAGGAAGATTTTTCTGCACAAAAACGTCGTCTACTTTATATCTTTTCGACTGAACTACAAATGTATCACTTCATAGCTCATTTGACTCGGAGAAGGAATAATTTAGCTAATCATTACCCAGCCTTAATGACGCATGGAAAGGGGCTGAGCTCAGCTCCAGGCAGGCTGACCTGCGCCGCGGGGCCTGGCGCGGGGGGGTGTCGGCGGGGGTGGGGGGCGGCCAGGCTGGGCAGCCAGGACCAGCCTGAGGCAGGCCGAGAGGAGGGCACGGGAGGGGAACGGCTCCTTTGCGTTTTGGTATTTCAATATCGCCACATCTGGGGAGCGAGCTCCACACCTTGTAATCTAAGACAGGATTAATGTTAAAAAATAACTGGGTATTTGCCAGGTGGGTACAGGATTCATCTGAACATTCTATCGTTCTGGGAAAGAGAAAAGAAGGACGGACAAACGCGCCCTGGGTGTTTACCGCAGAGAGAGTGCGCAGCCACCCTGCGTTCGCTGATACCTCGTGTGTTCCCGGTCTCCATCGCTGGGTGACTTCCAGACTCTGCTTCCCGGCTTATTGCAGGAATTTGCTGGTTCCCGTCACTGCTGCCCGCACCACTGCAACAGAATTGCCTGTTTGTCTCCTTCCTGCCCTGGACTGCGTGTTTCCTAAGAGCAGGAAATACAGTCCATGGCTCTGTGCTTTAGTTTTCTGTCAGAAAAAAAAAAAAATATATATATATATATATATATAATTGTAATACTATTACTAACCTCACGGGGTGTTACAAAGGTTGAGTTGGTAAATATATGCAAAGTGCTTTGAACCGCACTTGGCACAGGTCTGGTAAGTGTTCCAGAGGTACTTGTCCTTGTTGCTTTTGATTGTTATTGTTCAAATGACTTAAAACACACTCTTATTCCACAAGGAGTTTTAATCTATTTAGACTTAGATTTAAATTAATTAAAATTAAATGAAGTTATATATTTTGTTCTTCAGTCACGTGCCATAGTCCATTTGCCTCGTGGTTACTGTACTGAAAAGAACAAATATAGAAGGTATCCATCATCAGTGGTGACTTATGCTGATCTCTTATCAATTTCCTAATTCTCTTTCACTAAAGAGAAGGGATCATATCTATTTTTTCCATCATATTTCTAGCACCAACATATTTGTATTGATTATAAAAATTCATCAGCTTAGCCTATAAATTCTCTCCCATATTCAAAAAGCAACCCAAGCATTTTCTCCACATTTCAGACTTATAAACCAAATGTCTACTAGAGATCGCCAATACAATGTCCTATAAAGTTTCACATTAAATTAAGCTAACATCCTAGAATCATTCTTCTTGCCGTGTATGACCAGTTTGTGACGTGAACGCCCAAGCACGGTCACATGTTAGAAGCCTTGAAATCATCTGTGGGAGAGCTAGCTGTCTCTTAGAAACTGTTTCTCACTTCCTTGCTTGGATATGTAGCTTAATTATATTTTCCTGCCTTCTTTGTATTCCGGTTTGCCTATGTGACTAAGAGGCAATGCAATGTCAGTGGAAGTTCTATGTGTAATTATCAGGCTGGAGCCGTGAGGAAGTAGCTCTTCCTCTTCAGTGCCCTATTTCCCCATCTGCCAGCTGGACGGAAGGGCTCCTGCCACTGGGCAGAGCCACGAGATGGTGCCTGTGAGGTCTCTATGTGCCACATGGAGGGGAGATACTCACCTGCCAGGAACATCTGCTCTGGAAGGTTATGTGAGAAATAAAGCTTTATTCGACCAAGCCGAGGAATTTTGGAGTTATTTGTTTTAGAATCTACCACCATTTTGGCTAATACATCAGCTTTTCTTCCTCTCTGACCTTCATGTTTCAAATTCAGTCAAACATAAAATATGCTGACCACATACCAAATATATTTTTATAATTATCTAGTATCTTCCAGAAAGAAACCTGTGTCTCCTGCATTCCAGTTCTTACTAAGTATTGTCTAGCCCACCCACACAAAAACAAAAAACATTTTCACTTAAGAAGTTAAGCCAGTCAAAACTCAAATCAGCCCTTACAGTGATCTTCTTTCATTCTTATCTAAAACACTGCATTCCCACCAAACTAGACTGCTCATTATTTCCACGTACCCTTTCCCCCCCAAACTCCCCCGTCTAGGCCACTGTTCAAGATGTTTCCTCCACCAGAATACCCACAGTTGCTTTTCAAGCCATACTTAAAAGTCATTATTCCATCCTAGTTTTTCTTCTCACATTTTCCTATTTGTGGTAACTTTCTTCTGCCTTTGGATCCCCAATATACCTCCTTCGTTCATCATACCTGGAAGGATACTCCATGAGAAAACATGAGATTCTATGTACAGGGTGGGGCAAAAATAGGTTTAGAGTTGTTCAGATAGAAATAATACAATAATTAATAAATAATAACTTAAGAATTAAACTCTGTATTTCATGCACTGTAAACCTCCTTGTGCCCCACCCTGTGTACACTAGTTCTGTCCCTAATTGAATCACAGTAAGCAGCTCAAAGGAAGAAATTCTGCCTTACTTTTTACTTAAAAAATATATATATACAGTGGCATGAATATAGTAATTATTTAATTGTTTTAAACACCAAAAATAAGCAAAAATTCAGTCCAATGCGAAGGCACTGAGCAAGGACATTGAAGAAGCCACCAGTGGAGTTGAAGCCACACCCTCTGCTTCCAGGAGCTCCTCGTCAAACAGAGGCAGCTGGTGGGGATCAAGCCAGAAAGCCAGGTGGCATCCATGGCATCTGGTGCTTCCTGGATCCCCCAACCCCTCCATCATTCAAAAAGGCTGACTAGTGTCACCTGCTAAAAATATCGCAAACCTGGTTTGTTCTTTCTATCTAATCTAAATTACCGTCACCTCTCACCTGGACATATGTGATATTTGACAGTTGACTCACATAAACTGAAGACCGTATGCTTTTGTTTTTTGCTGCTGCTGCTACCACCTCCTCATCAAACTTCTAGTATTTTTTATTTCTCTTGGACTGGAGACAGAACTCCGAATAGGTCTGGCCCTTACGTTTCTCTCGGTTCATCTCCTGCAGGGCTGCCCTTTGCGCTCTCTGTTCCAGCCATCTCAGCCTTATATTGGTTTTATAACCCATCACAAGGGATGCCATTTGTGACCTGCTGAATCAGGCCAAATTGCCCTGACACAGGTACCCTAGCACTATGTCATCACCTTCACTGACTCTAGCACCGTGGTGATAATGAACTGGCTTGTGAGATTGCTTGATAAATGTCTACCTTCCCACTGGAGACAGTCCATGATGTCTGATGAAGGCAAGGATTGTGTGAATTTTCATTGTTGGTTGCTTATTTGACATATGGGAAATGCACCGTAGATATTTGTTGAAATGAAAAATGATGGATAAATAAATAAATAAATGTAAATCTATTTACCTTTTTGTTTCTTGAAGCTTTCTCTTAAGAAGCTTATGTTAGAGCAATAAAAGGCAGACATGGAAACTTGAGTTACACTGCATTATTACAGAAGTAAATAAAAATCATTATACAGACAGAAAGAAGCCCTTAATTTCACTAGGCAGTAGAAGGAAGTTAAAAATATGAAAACTTCTCATCAAGTCTTAAAGAATGGAGCACAGTGCACCTAGAAAAGGTGGTGTGGGAAGTAGGAAGGATGTACAAGTCAAATGGAGTCACTGTATAAAAGAAAAATCCAGAAAAGAACTGAGTTTGCAGGGAGAATTCACATTCTGAGAAATACAAGTAATGTGGCAAGTTAGGGACCATGGAACAGAAAGGGAGTCATAAGAATAAGGAAGAATTAAGGCAGTTTATTAAGGGACATGCAATTTTATTCAGAAAACATTATCTCACACAAACGTAATTTCCTAACTACATAAATCAAAGTGATATACTCAAAAACCTTTTACTGAAATAATTTTTTCTGAAAACTCTCCCAATTAAAATGTATATGTTAAGGCATATTCACACTTTTATAATATTAACCACAAGGGCTGTTTCTATAAATATGTGTGCTTTTCAGTCTGCAGAACAATTCGAAAACTGCTATTTTTGTTTTCAGGTACTGGTGTATCTGCAAGGATGCCATGGCAACTACTTCTTTAAATAAACATTGAATATACTTCTCAAAGCTCACTTAGAAAGTAAATTATTGCTGCATATTTTCTGAGTAGCAAATTTGTAATAAAATTGCCACTGCTCCTCCTACACGTCTTACTATTATCAACCTTCCTCTTAAAATATACTCACACTCATACACACAGATATATAATGTTCTTATTAATTGCTACATCTATAAAATAAGTGTTCAGGTTTTTAACTAGTAAAAACATTTATCATACAAGTAAAGCTTCCCTCCCAGCTTTCTGTTTATTAAGACAAGTTTGGATTATAAGAACTTCTGACCAATGACAATGACAAACTGTTGAAAGAAAATTTTAGAAGGTTAATAATGCATGGAAGAGCAATTATAAATATATATATATAACTTTTTAATTTATTTTTAATTTATTGTGTATTTGTGTGTGTATTTCTACTGTAGTCTAATAAAATATTTGTAAAACTGACAATAATATCCATACTTGACAGATAAAGACACAGTGACTCAGAGAAGTTAAATGACTTGCTCACATTCACCAGATAAGTTAGTGAAAGTATCAGCCAACAAAGTAGCCGATCTGGAATTCCAATGTAATATACTGCCAGAGGTGAAAATGTTAACAGACCTCTCAATCTAGACAGATACCACAGGAATATTTATCCTTCGTTAAACACGTGTACCTTCTTCTAAAATTATACATTCCTTATTATTTCCCTTTACTTTTTTGAGCCTCATGTTCCCTGGAGTTATTTTTAGTTCAAGCAAAAGAAAATAATGAGATTCTTCTTGAATAGTTTATTGTTATAAAAATAAACTGAGTTTTTAATTACTTGAAATCTTTACTACAAATGACAATATAATAGAAGATTCTGGGTTCACTACATGATGTTATAGTTACGGTATAGTCAATAAAATGATTTTCATCTGGAATACTTTTTGAGTAGTAATTAATCATTCTTGCTATAGGAATCAAATTTCCAATAATAAAGATCAGCATAAATATGCATTTTTATTTCTGCATTTCACTAATTAGCTTCTATTCTTAACTCTGGACTTCTGTTACTAATAACTAAAAGAATCTGTATATAAATTTCCCTTCATTTCAATAATTTGGATCTTAGATTATACAAACATAATGCACGGAGCTTTTGAACCTAATGAGTCTGGTTCAGTCTTGCAGTGTCAGCCTCACTTACACTAGTTTAGAAAATTGTATGATATTATGATTTAGAATAAAATAGTCTCAAATCTCTTCAGAGAGTATTGTTGTTGTCCTATGTAAAAAATTAAACTTTAATTTTTAATACATTTTATTAGTATTACTATTTCCATCCATCATAAAATTTCATGTTTGTTTTCATTTGTGGTATCCTTTCTCAACTCTGTGTCTGTCTGTAATTGCTGTAAATTGTGGAGAGCTTCACCAATATGGAAAAGTTATCTTTGCTGACTAAAGTGATTTCTTTAAAATAAACATAAACTTTGTGGCTACCCAAGAGCTCTCTTTGTGTTTATTTAGAAAGAGCTAACAATATGGTAAGTTGGAAAGGTTTAGGAGCAAAGAACAATGTAAACAAAATTTTCTGAATTCTCTACGGGTAAGGAAGTAACTAGGAAGATTTAGCTTATTCAAGCATTTTTTTTTTTTTTTTTTTTAGTAACTCTTCAAGACGATTTAAGGGAGACTGACATATCTGGTCATTTTCATCCCCTAGTGAAATAAAACTGTGCTGGAAGTACCACATAGAAATAAAGACAGTGGTGGACCTCTGTGGATTTCGTTTGCCCCCCATATCCTCACCCCTTTCTTCTAGGGAGGCACATTGCTTCCTCTGGGTAAATGGCTTGACCTCTACTCTAAACCAAGATCCACATGATTCTGATTCTGGGGAGAGATTCTTTTTCTCATTCTACCTCTAAGAAGAGGGTCAAAAACACTAGCCAAACTTGGTAAATCACATTTCATATAATTCTTTTCGGAATCTATCTATCATCTATCTGTCTATCCATCCTGCATCATTCTTTCCTCCGACTTCCCTGAGGTGAGATGGGATGAGCATGGTCTTCCCCAGGACCATACCCTACTTCTTCCTAAGTCATGAGGGGAAACCTGCTTGTAATAGGGAAGAATGAAGCTAACAAAGAGGAAAGCAGAATCCATTCAAGTAATATTCTGTTAATCCATCATTCATTCAATAAAAGGGATATAATACCTATTATGATCCAGTTCTAGGTACTTGAGATATATAAGGAGTTTACATTCTTGTATAAGAGGGAGCTAGGGAGAAAGAAGAATTGAAATGGAGGAACAAAAAAGTATTAAACACAATGAAAAGTAAGTTATATAATACATTATAAGTTGATAAATGTTACATCAAAAAAATAGCCAGATTATAAGGGATCAGAAGTACCAGGTTCAGTTTATGTTACTGAATGGAATGGTCAGAGTATGACTCATTAAGAAGATAAAATCTGAGCAGAATTCATGAAAGCGAAGCTATTAACCATGAGGGTACCTTAGGAGAAAGGTAGAAGACAAGTGCAAGGGTCCGAAAGCATGAAGTAGCCAAGAAACAGAAGAGTAGTAGATGCTATTGGAGTGGGAGCTGGAACATAGATGGTGTAGGACCTCAGCTAGTGCATCACACTAACATTCTAATGAAAAAAGTACATGATCATATCAGCTGATACAGAAAAAAAGAACTTGGCAAAATTTAACAGCCATCCATGATCAAAACAAGGAAGAAAAGGGAAAGTCCTCAACTTAATCATGGCAATCTAAGATTTATATGCCTCTTACTTTGTTGCAGGTGCTTTGTTATGAGTTAGGTGTGAGTCACATCTTAAAGGTTAATAAACTGAGTTTTAAAGAGAGTAACTAACTCATTTACAGTAATGCAGCAGGACTGAACCACGGTCTAATTGCAGACCTCAAATTGATCCATTGAATGATATGTTAAATAATAGTCAGCATGAAATTGTACATGCAATAAGTTGTCATAGCTTAAGGTACAACTCCCTGAGAGTAATATAATATTAAATTTTATTGCATAAGGTATGTCATGGTGCTACCTCAACAGACAACCCATTTTTAGCTGAGACTATACTTTGAAAGTGTTTGTATCTTTATTAAAAGTTTTAAAATTTTCCTGCTGTAGTCATTAGCAATAAATAAAAAAAACTGATATAAACAAAGAATTCCAGCATGGAATATTCAAGTGAGAGAGGATTACACAGTATGTCCGCATTCAGTAACCGGTAAGGCAAGCAAACCACCAGTACTATGGGTCTTAGGAACAGTGAGTCAAAATTGCCACCAAAACTGTGTAAGAAGTAATCAAAAGTATGTAATAGAGTCCAACTAGCGTATTTATTTCTTTTATATAAACCACAATATCCAAATTTATTATATAACAAAATATTCTAATTTCTCCTCACAACCATATCATCTTGCTAAGGTAAAGTATTTCTACAAAGTGCCATCTAGTTAGTGAGGGGCACTTAGCAAGATGATTTGGTTAAGACCATAGGCTATGGAGGCACCATTACCAGGACTCAAATCCCAATGTAGTTATTTGTTACCTGGAAGCCACTTTCTCTTTACTAATGTGGGATTAAAATCAGACCCATATCACAGGGCTTTTGTGACAATAAATTAATATTTTTCATGAAGATGCATAGAAGCTATCTGGAAAAGAGTAAGACTTTAATGAATGTTAGTTGTCACTGTTTTTGAGAACATGAAGTGCATCATGCTGATAGTAGTCATAAAACAGTGAAGTGATCATGAAGAAGTTAGTTCTCAAGACTAATGATTTGGTGGCTTTATGCATTGTTTATTGTAACAATGGAAGATAAAGGTGATCAAATTATATAAATGTATTAAGTAATAAGCAAATGGTTTTGGTGATTCTAAATACTGTGATATCGATGGATTGGTCAAGAGCAAGATGGAATCAAATTCTGAATTATTTTAGTCATCTTAAGATTTTATAGCTAAGCATTTATATTCTAGTTTCTAAAATCTTTAAGTGTAAATCTCTGCAGAATGGTTGGATTTTTTTCATGGGAATTTAAACCTCTCAACCATACTCCCATATTGGAAAATCAATTGCTTTTATAATGTAGTTTTCACAATATAAAGTTTCATAAAAACAGAACAAACTAATACCCAAGTTTTATTTTTATATTAGTATTTGAATGTCAATATGATTATAATAATAAAGATTTGAGAGCTAAGATTGGCAAAACAGAATTAAGTCCTGATAATGTCTAGTTAGTTTTTCCTCAGATTGGGCAAACCCTATTTTACAAAGGTCTTCCTTAGGCAGTTAAGTGAAATGTTTGAAAAAGAAAACATTTTGAGTTGCATTTTGCAAGCTGAAATCATTCGGTACACCAAATACCAGAGAGCTAGGATGAAAAAAGAACGGTGCCTAGTCAATGGTGCCTTTGGGCTTAGACCATTCACGTCTCTCTATGGAATGCGGGTGCGTGCACTCACGTCAGCCTGCTCACTGGCCATCTTTAAGGCCTCACACAATTCTTGCCACAAAGTCCATCTTCAGTGAATCATATATAAGTAATGACAAAGTTAGAAAATACCAAAATACCCATTCCTGGCTAGAGAATTGTAGAACTACGTCAAGAAGCATTGACATTTGACATTTTTTTAAATTGCTGTTCAAGTACGGTTGTCTCCATTTTCCCACCACCACTTACCTCCTGCCCCGCCACCCCCCGACCCTCACGACATGGGTTTTGAAAGTTACCATAATTCACGTGGCAAATTTTTAACAGCAATATAATCCTCTCCATTTTAGTCCCCAAAAGAGCGTCTCCAATACACATTATAAACCTATGTAGAGTGGTATAAAAATCAATTTTCCTCTGTACAGTCTGGAATCTTCTATGTGCCACCGAGGTTGAAAGTCATTTTCCTTATACTGGGCTCATACTTGAGCCTCCACAGGCATGCAGACCACCCTGCCTCCATCAGGTTGAACATTGTCATCTCCGTGATATATAGTCACTGAGGACCAAATGAATCTATCTTCTATGTGTGCGTGTGTGCACGCACGCAGAGTAGTGTCTACTTCACAGAAAGCTTTGAAAAAAATTGTCCCTGTATGGATTCTTTCTTCACCCATCTCTCGGTCTCAAGACTATCTCCACTTTTTCCCCACACTCTCAACTTTGCTGAGCTTTCTTTATAAAACTCAGGTCAAGTTACTCAGATCAATGAAGGCCCTCTCTCTCACTTTGACCTTCTTCTCTCCCCACAGGAGGGGATTTCCTCCCTTGGTTCTTCTTCATTTGCAAACTTGAATATCACCACAGCCTAGGCTTGTGCAATCTGTGTCCCCATTCCTGGTGAAGAAACATGTTCTAACAACATGAACTCGTCCAAATATGGGCCTTCCACAACCAACTAACCACATGTCCTCTGAGATGAGCAAATGCTCTTAAGATAAACTTGAACTTGCCTCTGAGCCAAAGCAGTTCAACTCCACAATGTTACTGTTGGTATTTTGCTAATTAACAATACAAGAAAAGGGTGCAAAGGGATTTAAACATGGAGTTTAATAACCTGGAAAGCATGGGCGCATTCTCTTCCCCAGGAAGCTGTATCTTTGCACCCCGGAGAGCTCAGCATCACTCTGCCCAGGGGATTTACACTCCTCCTTCCCTCACTCCAGTATTGGATTGTTGGGAGGTACTGGGAAGTGCTTGACCAAAGAGCTCTGTCAGTCTGACTAAGGAGCGGACCTATCCAAAGCTCACAAAAACTTGCGGATTTATTGGTGAATCTGAAAAATCTTCCGGTCTTTTCCAAGCCTAAGCTAATGTAACCCCAGGGGAACAAACAAGCTTGCTCTCTCCCTCTCTCAGCCTGCCCCCCTCACCCCCATGAACTGCGCTTGCATGGTACGCTCATGTGTTCTCCCCATAGTGATGTGGCCCTAGCAGCCGTGCGGCCCACAGCCATGCAGACTCCACATGCAGGTTCCCGGTGGGAGCCTGAATACCGTAGCACAGCAGTGAACTGCAGCTGGAATCGCATGCCAAGCTAGCTGAATGCTGGACTGGACTGGGCTTTTTTATAGAGCAGAAACTCTGGCCCCGCTGAAGACAAGATTGGACCTTTTCCAAGATGAGATGGATGGAGATGGGACACTGAGAAGTCAGAAGGGGAACCCTCTTAATTTTACATCATCAGTAAAATTTACCGTGGAACCATATGGGTCTAAGGAAGTTCTTTTCCGCACAACACCATGAGAATTCCACTTCCACTGATTGTAAAATGATGAAAAGGCACTTATTCTATTAGCTGAGATTTATTCTGCAGCCTAGAATTAATTAAGCACTAATGCAGACTGTGTTTGTTTCCCTAAAATCCATATTGGGAGACCCCCCTCCCCCAATGAGATGGTGTTAGGAGGTGGGGTTTGGGGAAAGTGATTGGGATCAGATGAGGACATGAAATCAGAGCCCTCATGAATGGCATGAGTGCCCTTAGAGTCATGAGAGACTTTGCTCCCTCTCGTGCATGTTGAGGACACAGCAAGAAGACAGCCATCCAAGAACCGGGAAGCTGGTCCACACCAGACACTGAATCTGCTGGCACCTTCGTGGTGGCCTTCCAGCATCTAGAACTATGAGAAATAACTTTCTGCTGTTGACCAAGTAACTGGTTTGTGGTCTTTTGTTATGATAGCCTGAGCTAAGAGAAAGGCAATCTACATTTGCTCTCCTAGCCGTCTCTGCTTCTCTGGAAGAATGCCGTCAGCTTTGCTGGATGATGTCTTATTCTCCCCAAGCCCAACTCCTAAGAAGATGGGGTGAGGAGTAATTTGCCAATTCATTCCACTATCTGGAAATACATGTAGGTGGGACTGAAAAAGGGCGTTTCAAAGATAGTAGTAAGTTCTTGGACCAGAGAAAAATGAGACAATCATAGTAATTAGGTTGAGGTCATGAGTGGGTCTAGATTACCAAGGCTTTTACAGTCAAGCAAAGGAATTTAAATATAAATGCTTGAGCAACAGCCAGAGCCACTATCATGTGAAGAGAAATGGTATAATTAGAAGGCTCTGATTTTCAGGCTCAAGTTCTAGAAAAAAACGTCCTAGAAGAAAACACTCTGACTTGTAAACATACCTGCCCCCTTAAAACCTCCTAACCTATTCCTTGCTCAGCTCTGTGACAAAAGTCATTGATGACAGAGTTCAGTCCACTTGGTCACACTATATGCTCTGTCACAAGCTCTCTTAATAAGCGGGGTCTAAAGAAAGGCCAGAAACTTTGAAATCAGAAAGGCCTTTAAGTCAACTATCATCTTTGACTTCGTGTTACAGATAATCTTCGATTTATCTACAACAAAGAGATAATAATTTCCATATGATAAAATTGTTGTTGGGATTAATTAAGGTGGAAAATTCCTTTCCTCTCTTTCAATTGAGGTGAAAGGGAAAAGGAATTTTAAAACAAAACAAAAAAGTCTCAGCTGGTACATAAACACATTTTATCGGTTTGCGTGCAAGTCAAATCTCTGCATGTGACTATGTCACTTTTTGTTTGTTTGTTTCATGTTGCTGTTACATTAGAACTCAAAATTTCTCCACAGCTATTATATATAGCACAGTGTGTTCCCAGGGGCATTTCCTTCAAGCAATTACAGACATTTTAATATGATATGTTTTCAGTTTGTACAATGTTTCATGCAAATCGTATCCCAAAATGCTATGCAAAGTTAAATAATTCACTTAGAGAATTTAATAATACATAAAAGGAATGGAAGAAGAAATTAGATGCTGGCTAGACAGGCCATTGAAACCTGTGGTTGTTAATAAAAGAATTAACTCTGATGAAGCAAAGAATTAATAGTGAACAAAGCAATTGATGCAGAATATGCAAAACGGATGGAGAGGCAAGATGTTATCATAAATTTAATATTCCTTATCTGAATAGGGGCCAAAGTAATGTAAAACAGAACATCATGAACATTATAATAGGAGGAGGGATTCCAGAGGCAGAAATTAAAGGGTCTGTAGGGCTTAGAGAAAAACAACAGAAATTCATTTACCCATCTGTCTGAATCCTGGGCATGTTGTTGTTTGTAAAATACATTGGAGTATTAAAATATTTGTTTCCTCTGAAGGAAATGAATAGGGAGGGTGGCAATCCCTGCATCCCCTAGAGATGCTGTTATAAATCATGGAAAAGAAGAGGATTTGGGTCAAAATAAACCTGACTATGAGCTCTCATACCACCATGTATTATTTATCTCTAGAAGAGGAGCTTAGCTCTTGGGTTTTTTTTTTTTTTAATTTTACTCATCAGCAAAATGTTGCTTATTTAAAAGAATGTGCAGAGGAGAAGATCAAAGTACATTGCCCAGTGAAATAATCCCAAATACACATTACTTGCTAGTTATTTTTGTGTCCTCTTTTCACTGAATCCCTTGGGGCTGGGCATCCTCTGCTCATTCATTCTCGTATTTATTCAATCAGCAGATGTTTACTGAGCTCTATGTTTATGCCAAGGACAAGTCTATGCTTCAGATAGTGCTGCACAAAAGACGCACAGTTCCTCCCTCAAAGGCTGCAGAGAGCAATGGGGAAGAGGGATATTACACAAATAAACAAATTGTGTAATCCCAGTGTGGAATTTCATAAATGTAATAAAGAAAACAAAACTAATATAAAAAAGAATTAAAAAGGCGGAGCTAAAAGAAAATCAAGAATGGCTTTCTTTCGAAATGACATTGAAACTGAAATATGAATAATTAGTGGGAGCCAATCACAGGGAGAGCAGGGAAAAGCATGTGCTAGGCAGATGGAAGGACATGTGTGGAAGCCTTGAGGTGGGCGAGAGAACCCGGTATGTATGAGGGAGGAGAGAGGCAAGTGCATGGGAGCAGCTGGGTTTCCTCTGGGCTCTGAGGCCCCTGTGTGCCCTTCTATCTCAGTGTTTCAGTAGTATTGTGTGAATATCGGTCTGCTGGTAGACCTCTTCTACAGGATTGAAGTACTGAAGGTAGGGGCTGGCTCTTTCTTCCCTATGAGTTCATGCCTATTATAGATCCCAACACACTGCAGATAGACCACAAATCTTTATTTTATTTTTTTATTAAAGGTATTGGGTTACATTGATTAATAAGGTTATAGAGGTTTCAAGTGTACATTTCTATGATACATGATGTATGTGTTACATTGTATGCTCACCACCCAGTGTCAACTCATCTCTTGTCACCATATATTTGGTCCCCTTTACCCTTTACTCCCCCTCACCCCCTTTCCTCTGGTAACCATCATACTGTCACCTGCATTTATGAGTTTCAGTTTTATTCCCAAATATGAATGAAATCATACGATTCTTAACTTTTTCTGACTTATTTTGCTTAGCATAATATTCGCAAGGTATATCCATGCTGTTGCAAATGGCAGTATCTCTTATGGCTCAGTAGTACTTCACAGTATATAGGTACCACACCTCTACTTTATCCAATCATCTGTCCAGGGACACTGGTTGTCTCCATGCCTTGGCCACTGTGAATAATGCTGCAATGAAGATGAGGTGCATATATATTTGTGAATAAATGTTTCTGAGTTTTAGGGATAGATAACCAGAAGAAGAATTGCTGGGTTATATGGTAATTCCATTCCTCATTTTTTGAGAAATCACCATACTGTTTTCCATAGTGATTGTGTCCGTTTAATTCCCATCAGCAGTGATTGCGGGTTCTCTTTTCTCCACAACCTCTCCAACATTTGTTATTACCTGTCTTGTTGATAAGAGCCATTCTAACCAGTGTGAGGTGGTATCTTATTAGAGTTTTGATTTGCATTTCCCTAATAGCTAGTGAAGTTAAACATTCTTTACATATATCTGTTGGCCATTTGTATGTCTTCATGAGAGAGGTGTCTATTCAGGTCCTCTGCCCATTTTAATTTAATTGTTTGTTTGGTATTGAGTTGTATTAGTTCTTTATATATTTTGGATATTAATCCCTTGTTGGAGCAGTTGTTCGCAAATATCATCTCCCATTTGGTTGGTTGTCTTTCTGCTTTGTGGTTAGTTTCTTTTGCTGTGCAGAAACTTTTTAGTTTGATATAGTTCCATTAACTTATTTTTGCCTTTGTTTCCTTTGCCTTTGGTGTCGAAATTCATAAACTGTCCTCTAAGACCAAGGTCCATAAATTTAGCACCTATGTTTTCTTCTCTCTTTTTTCTTTTATCCTCACCCAAAGACATTTCTTTCATTGCCTTTTTTTTTTTTTAGAGAAAGATGAAAGAAGAGAGAGAAACATCAACATGAGAGATATCGATGTGAGAGAGGAACATCGATTGGTTGCCTCCCATATGCACCCAAAATGGGGATCGGACCCACAACCTAGTATGTGCCTTGACTGGAAATCAAACTCACAATCCTTCAATTATAGGATGATGCTCCAACCAATTGAGCCACACCAGCCAGGGTGGTACATATGTTTTGTTCTAGTAATTTATTGTTTCAGATAGTAAATGTCTGTTTAACCAGTGAAAGGATGCTAGCTCCCAGCATAAGGTCCTGGGACAATAAATATTTAACTGGTGGAAAGATATCAAAGTTGAGTGAAACCTCTGGCTTTCAATAACATGTCTCCATCATTCAATGTATTAAAAACCTTTGATCTAACAGGCAGTATATTAGCTCTAGAGACATAAAGAAGAATTAGATAAAATCCACACCCTTTATGATCTCAGAATATAATAAGGAGAAGGATAAGTAAATAACAATCAGAGAAGTATGTTAGGTTTTAGGACAGAAGCCAAGGTGGCAGCCACAAAAATCAGCCAGGGGTAACTTTGAAGCTTTCCTGGGGATGTTTTCTTCTTTTTTCTATAATAAATATTCTCTTTTAAAACTATATTCTGTTGTTCAATTTAAGAAATAATGATTACATTTATAAAATGTGCAGAGGCATGTTAAAGAATATAATAGGAATAAAATTTTAAATTACCGAGCCTTTGTTCTCAAACTATAGTGGGGATGTCCATAAAGAATTCCAGCAAAAGCTATTAATTTGAAGCACCATGGAAATCTGATCAGATTACAAATAGGAGAGAATACTTGAGGTTGCCATGGAAGAGATAGAATATGGGCTGGTCTTGAAATTGGGGAAGGAATGTAAAGAATACAGGAAGTTATAGGGCATATGTAAAAATGGTAAATAGCTAATTCACCAGTAGTTTGCCTATATTCAAGCAGGGATAGTAACTTATCATTCTTATTTATAGATGGGAAACTGAGGCTCAAATAATTCAAAAAGTGATTTATCTAAGGCCACAAAGTGAATAAGTAACAAAATTAAAAGGTGTAACACCAAGTCCAATGCCACTTCTACTGGGTGGCTGGGAATTTCTGATATATTACTCCAGATAAATGGTTCATAAGTGGGAATCAGCAAAAAACAAGTCCAAACCATGTATACAAACAGTCCAGTCTACAAGTAACTTACTCATGAAACTACTGCTGTTCTCCCTTTGCTTCAGCATCTCTGTCATGGAGCCCATAGGTACGAAGGAGAGTAGATAAGTGGCTGAGGTTATAAACTGCATGTGGCCCTCTTTCCAAAATCCGTATGTTGAAGCCCTAAGTCTTAATGTCACTATATTTGGTGATAGGATTTTTTTGTGGGGTACTAAAGGTTAAATGAGGTCATAAGGGTGGGGCCCTAACCTGATAGAATTTAGATCCTTTTAAGAGGAAGGGGAAAGGCCATGTGAAAACACAGCAAAAAGACATCATCTACAACTCAAGGAGAGTGACTTTATTAGGAATCAACCTTGCTGGCACCTTGATCTTCGGCTTCTAGCCTCCAGAACCATAAAATAAATTTATGCTGCTCAAGCCACTCAATCTAGCATTTTGTTATGGCAGCCTAAGCAAACTAATACAGTCAGGTAAGGAGAGAGGTGATAATTAGTTTGTATATAATTCAAAAGTCAAGTCACAAAGGGACTGCTACAATGTGTCGGCTAAACATTAGCCATCTGGCCAATACACCAGACTAACTGGGATGAGCTAAATCTACACAATATTCCTCGATAGAGAAGAGGAATTACTCAGAGCAGATACATCTTCAGTTATAAGTCTTCTCATGGTGTCCTGTCCTTTATCTCTGTCTTAGGCCCCTGTAAACACTGCTTCTCCTTTCTTTCAAAGACTCAGACTCTTACTTATTTCTAGAAAACTTTTACGGGAAACTCCCCTTTACAGATGAAAAAAGTGAAGAGAGGGTAAGTTGTCCAAGGTCAAAGAGCCAATGAGTAGTAGACAGCCTCTCACTTATTTTTCCTTAGCTTTCTAGCCTGCTTGGTCCTGTCTACATATCTCTGATGTTAATTCATAGGCTTCTGGTTTGGGCTTGCCATTGATCTCTAATATGTCTTGCTCATAGTGTTAGCATCTATGTCCTTTAATAAGATTCTAAGTCATACCCAGATTGGTGCTATCCACGGAAGTCCAAACACCCATTTTTTTCTGTCTCATTTCATCTTAAAATAAAGTAAGCAAGAGAAAATGGATTTGATTTCAGGCAAAAAGGAGTAAGGGAGAAGAATCCATATGTTGTTGAGGCTGCCAAATCCTTCCTTCTCCAAATATGGAGACAGAGGCCAGAGTAGTTGTGATTCTCCCAGGATCTCGTAACTAGTTAAAATCTGTATATTTATATGCATGTGTCTTACAGGAAAGGAATTTTATTTTGGAAAAAGTGAAGAAGTATAATACTTTTGTTTCATGTTTAATGTAGAAATCATGAAGAAAATGCACGCATAAAATCACAGGAAACAAAAATGTATTGGGGATTTTCTACATACCAAACAAAATATTTCACATTATGGAAGATGTAGCCAAGCAAACAATGTTAGTCCAAGCCCAAATATAAGAATAAAGCCACCGCATTACGGCAATAATAGTCTTAGGTGCTCTCCAGACATACCCACAGACCTCCTCTCCCCATCCCCAAAACACTCTCTTTCCGGCTTGTAGCTACATTGCAATCTAAATTGACTGTTTGTTCTTGCAAATCTCATTTCACAAATTGTTGTATGTGTGTTTGCCTCAATTTAAAGTACATGATATCTACACTTCCCTGTACCTTCCAATTTTGCAATTCTTTCCAAAAACAGCAATCGCATTTTTTTCAGGTAGGATTTGTTTCCTTACAAACTCCTGTTGCTTGTTGTCCATTTTCCATTTTGGTCAATCCACATGCAGAGTTTCTCTTATTACTTCTTTATTCGTGAGCTGACACACTGAGAGTGAATTTACTACTCAGTCAGCCATGAATCCCCCTGGGTATGAAAGAAAAGAAAAAAAATCTACTTACCCAGAAACTCTCCTCCTTGCAGTAGCCTCTGGGGATAAGCCCTATACTTTCTTTCCAGGAAAGGGGTGGGGGGAGGGAAAGCCAGTGGCCTTCAGCTTTGGGAAATTATAGCAAGAAGGCTGGCCTTATACATTTTTGTTTGTCCTGCTTCATGGAGGAAATCTGACCTCACGTAGCTCAAACCCTCACCTTCAGTGAACTCCAAAGTCAACCACTGTGTGAGTCACTCCGGGGAGCTTAAGTTGGTGGGATGTAATTTAGTGTTTCCCAGCAGGAAAGAAACTTACCCAGCTCTCTGTATCAACACACCGGCCTCCTAACAAAGAACTCAGTCAATCAAGTGGTCCAAAAGTTGTGCCTTTACAAAAAATTAACTAAATAGACTGCGTGTGTGTGTTTTCATTCGACTAAACTCTTCCCAATATTTCATTGTTAGCTTTGACCATTTGAAACCAAATGCTTTCATTGAATCAAGGAAAGAGAAATAACATTAACTGAAGTGCTACCATGAGCTGGGCAGTGATCTAGGGTATTTTTATGCACATTATCTAATTTAATCCTTATAAAAATATTCTCAGAAAGTTTAATAATTCCTTTATCTGCCTACATGAAGGCAGACTCCTAAACAGCCTAGTTGATAGCCTGACTCAATGAAAAAGAAAACTTCAAATAATCCTATACAAATATTATAATTGTTATCCACACCTCATGGGTCACTTTTTCCCTCCAAATACGGCCATTTGGGGTGATCTATAAAGGCATAGCCTAGATCCGTAGTTCAAAGCCTGGGGTGACATTGCACCCCACCGCTGCCCTCCCCGGGAATATCTCACAATGTCCAGAGGCATTTTCGGCCTCACAACTGTGAGGGGTACCACTGAGACCTGGCAGGTAGTGGCCAGGGATACTGTAAAGACCCCACAGGCTCCAGGTGGCCCCCACAACAAAGAGCCTCATGGCCCAAAATACCGGTGAGGCCTTGATTGAGAAACTCTGCCCTGGACACTCTCTTCTAGCTTTTACTCATTTAACGTGCATTTAACGTCTATTTAACTCAATTTCCTACCAAGTAAGTTGTTATGACCTAGGGAAACAAATCTAAGGCAGAGTCCTTTGCCGCGAGGATCTTACACTCCACCGGGAAGGAAGAATAAAGATGGCAGAGAGTTGGAAGGGGCTCAGGAACGCCAGGCACTGTGCCGGGAAGCAGGACCAGAGCCTCCGGAGGCCACCCCACGTGAGGCCCTCACCGCCCTGAGCATCCAGTTTTGTGACGAAGGTAAATGTCAGATAATCGGTGTTTCAAATGAGAGGTGCAGACTGCTGTCAGACTATTTAACCTGAAAGTCAGAAGAGGCTGCCCTGAGGAACTGCCATCTGAAGAAAATCCTAAGGGCTGAGGAGGGATTCAGAGTCTTGAGAAAGACATTGTAGCGTG